>NC_141496.1:81769716-82969716 GCF_009769465.1 Tauraco erythrolophus
CTTTTTTTTTTTTTTTTTTTTTCCCAGTGTGCCTCCATAGGGCTGCTTGCAGGTAGTTTGAAGGCTGATTCTGACAGTGATGGAAACATGAATAAGGTATTGAAATGGTTAATACATGAAGAAGGTTTTGAAGTGATGCTGCTATCCTGCAAGGATCCTCAAACCTGTCAGTGTATTCTATCTTAGAGTTATTTTATATCTAATACTTCTAAAGGACATTTTTTCCAGCCAAATTATTGACAGGAATACATGCCTCTCCATAAGTTAACATTAGCTTTACACCAGTTCATCAGCTTGCCTCCGTTGCGCCATATGGCACAATATTTACATTAACTCCTGATTTGAGTTCCCATGTGTTTTATGTTCAAACCCAGGAAATCATACAAATTATAGCCAGAAAGACATACTAGGTTTATTGCCAAAACAATGTAGAGCATTCCCTACACGGCATTTCCATGTGCTCTCTGCATTCTAATTTAAATGGCTTGAGCAACAGATCTCCCTGTTAAGAAAGCTGTTTCAGTTTTGTATAATTGTCACGGTCAAGAAGCTTTTCCCACTTTGCCTAGGGTAGTCCTCCTATTCTTAAGTATACTCTATGTCTAATACTAAGTAATTATCGTAATATTAAGTAATTATTTGAGTTTTGGAGTTTATGGCCTTCAAATATTTGGAGATACGAGGTAGGATAGCAAAATGTACAAGCATGCAATATCTTTTTATGTTACTTCTGTTATGCTGCTGGTTAGTTTGACTGCCAGGCTTCCCCTATATTTTTTTGAATTGTAATTCTGTTAATGAAGAATTGAATAAATAACTTTACATATCTGAATGGTTTCTAGAAAAATAATCTCTCGCTTTTCATAGTAGTAATCTTCCACTTTTATGGATCGTATTAAGTTATATTTCATTACCCTAAATTGCTCTTACTGACTTTGTCATTTGTTTGAGACAGGATAAGGAGAGACTAGCTTGTCATTACTGCTGCCATGTTTTTTGTGGAAATGTAGTAACTCCTTTATACTGGTGTCTGTGCTTAAAAAGACACTTAAAATGAAAAATAAAATAATAAAAAAAACCCCTTTAAAATATTCTGTAAAAAAAAAAATCTTTACCAATTTAAGAAAAAATGCTTGCAATGATCCAGTATTTTGTATGAAGACAGAGGAATCTTGCCTCTTTAAAGTGTCTGATTATTTTGAGTTACAGTCTTTTCTGAGACAGCTGATATTCTTGATACGTTCAGCAGAGGAAACTGAGGTTGGATAACAATCATTATTCCTGCAGATTCGCTCCTGGTGGCAATGAATAATCGTATGCTGTCATTGTGATCTTGTTTTAAAGTTCAGTACTACATCAACACACTGCTAAACCCTTGATTCTTATTGTGGAAATGTCATGCAAACATATATATGTATATAGATAAGTATATATGCACATGTATGTATATATTTATATGTAATTAATAGTACTTGTGGGGAAATGCACATAGAGAAAAAGGTATTTGATACTATGTTCTATGTGGGAGATGCTGTATTTCATTTGAGACAGTATTTTTATAAGGTTTTTGTTTATTACTGTTAAAAATTGATCGATCATTCAGCTTTTCTTCACAGAAAGGTGAACATGCAACAAATTTTTAGTTTTGTAAAATCTTGGGAGTGTTTCTTGTTTCGAAAATTTGCAGACCATGGCACGTACATCATTATTGCTATGAAAGCTATCTCAAACGTCTATCCAGCCGTGCTATGCATGTGTGTGTGTTTAATGGGAAAAGGTGAAGAACAACAACAACGCTTTGGCCACTCTTGCTGTAGTCATTCTTACTGTGGTTGTTTCTGCTATGCAGGCTCAGAGAAGCGTTTCTTTGAAATTGTCAGGTCAGTTCATGGCCAGAATATCAGAACAATTGCAGAAAATATTGATGAGCATCCATGAATAGCTCTGGTGGTAGCACCATATGCTGTTGCTGGTTGAAAATCAAGCATGATGTAGAATTAGTCTGAAATCCAGTGTTAGTGCTTTTATACACGCTCTATAACAACCTCGGACAAACACATTACGGAGGGCTTGTGTAGTTAGCAATTCCTTCCTTTTCAAAAGAAAGTAAAGGAGGCTGGGGAATTCCTGAGATCACTCTAAACAGGTTGTACTATTTTGACATTCTCCATGTATTTGACATAAAACTGTGGGTTTTCCTGTTTTTACATGAAATGGAATAAACCTTTGTGTATCAGATTATGCATGTCTGCCACTCTTTCTTAAAAAATCCAGTTTCCACTTTATTTTTGAATTGTTGAAACATGTAGTTTATTTTCCTAGAAATTGTGTCTTCATTGGTAAAGATCTGAAAGTGTTTGGAGAATGCTGGCTCATGACATATTTGATACAGCGAAATTCTCTTTTCCATATTTTCTCTTACAGTGTATGTTGTCAGTTTCTCTCAGCTAATGTAGTTCTACCTGATTTAGTATTCTGGGTTTTAACCTGACTTTCTGTATATTTCTCCAGATGAAGAAATAGCATCTTCCCTCCAGATCGTATGTTTCTCTAGGTATTGCAAGTGTGACATGGGAAAAAGAGCAAAATTCAATTAATATCTGGCAGAAAAAGAATTATTTCACAATTAGAAATGTGTTTGCTTTTCCATAGCTGGGGCCAGGTGAGGTAAAGCTTTAGCTTCAGACGTATTTGCTGGGGGATGGTCACTTTGTTTCAGCATTGAGTTGTTGTGTTCCCATGGTACCTAACAGCTCATACTACAAGACAGGATGTAAGTACTGCCAAGAACAAAACCAGAAAGGATCATGTATTCCAGAAGTTCATAATTTGTGTGCTTTTAAACAGTCTTTGAGTTAAACTATCTTTGAGTTCGCATTTTCAGGTGCTGTACAACCAAAAAAGCTGTTACTACAGAAACAAAAATTAGCCTGCTGTGAGTGTCCCTAGACTCTCTGTCTACTTAGTTGGGCAGCCAAATAAGTAAGGGGAAAAAATGTCAGGAAAAAGATGAAAATCTGCTGCTGGAATTGGTGGTTGTTTAAAACCCACTTCAGAAATTTCTATTTTACTTCAAGAAAATACAGGTTTCCTTAGGAATAAATCTGACATAAAACAGTACCAGATCTGAGGAAAGTTTTCTAGACTAGCATTTGCAAGTCCCTTTCTTCTCTGCTGACGTAAAATAAATCAGCATGCCTGCCTCTGCTGTTTTTTGGCAATGCTTTAGAGCGCTGGTGTTTGGTAGCATACTGCAGAATTGCATGCTGTAAATGTAACTTCTAGAGATGTAAGAATTTCAGCTGAATGTTTTTCAAAAACGAACCACTGAGGAAAAATTATATACGTATGTGTCTAAAGGAGACTACATGCAGTAATAAGGGTAGGGGGATAGTTTTAAGTTTGAAGACAGACAGCAAATATATGAAGTTCAAGGAAAAGGCATGCCAAAACAATTACTGAGAGTAACAACATCGGTCATTTTAAAATCAAAGCGTTATGCATTTGAGTTTAGGGAGAAAATACTCATCTTTATTTTATACATTTGTGTAGAGCAAGAATTTTGGGGCCATGCTATGCAGGCATATCATGAAAAATGAACAGTAGGGTCGATAGAAACGCTGCTTTTAAAGAACATTTGCTTTTTTACATGTCTCCTAGTATTTATGAGAGATAATCCACAAAACCAGTGGTTATTCTTACTGGTTTTAGATCGGTATCGACCTGTGTTTGAGCAGCTGTTTCTGTCGCTGTGGTGCAGCTCTGTAACCAAGCAGTAGAGGGCATTCTTTCTTTAGGAGATGGCGCTGGTTCCTTTGAAAGTCCAGGGTTTCATTTAACCGGTTGGCGTTCTTGGGTCCTTGTCTTTAAACGCAGTTCATTCACATGTAGATACTGGCGAGAGGATAAAGGGATGAATTCTTACCTCAAATATGCAACATACTCTTTAGGGTGGAGTAAATAGTTACTAAAAGTGCGTATATTTTTAATTATTTCATAGAGTATTTTTTGATAAATGAGAGATTATATGCCTGTTATTCAAAATCGTTCTGCAGCATTTTTTGTGAACTCAGTTCTCTTAATGCTGTGTTGGATGTAGGTCAAAACCTGAGATATTTCAATTGGTTATGATCAGTCAACAATCCTAACAAAAGCGTTTTCAGTAGTACTTACAGCAAACTGCTGATGGTGACAGCAGCACCTGGGTGGGTATTTCGAGACCAGGTTCCAATGGGGTTGTTGAGGACCGTATTAAAATTCCAAGGAGTATTTTTTTTTTTTTTTACGTTTTTTGATGTTGCCTTAATCCAGCTCTGTTAAAAATTAAATCTAGTGTGATGTTTTCTTCTCCCACTTCGAAAAATGCTATTTCATATGGAAGAAATGAGCACCTAGGGGCTAGCCCCCTTTCTCCCAAAGTTGGGAACTTCCCTCCCCCATTCGGTTGTCTGGAGACTCTCTGGTCAGAGGCCCGTGTTGGAGAGCAGCAGCGGGGCTGCATCCCCAGAGCAAAAGGCTAATTGGCAGTGGCTGTAGATCACTGTCCTGGTGCTGTTGAACGCTGCTCTCCCCTTGCCAAATAACTGACTGCATGCTGATGCTTTGAGATGTTTGGTATGTTTTTAAGTGTTCCTCTGTGGTGAGGAGATTGAGATTTTTTTTTTCTTCTTTCTAAATCTGGATAGCAGGCACAGGCAGATCTTTTATAGGCACGAGCATAGACCAGGCATAGGCATAGGCAGATCCATTATATTCCAGATGCATTTCCGAAGATGGCTCTTATTGAGTCCAGCACCATTCGTGTTGCTGGATTGTGCGGAATCACAAGAGAGGTATGAAACAGCATAGACAACAAGATGTTTCTGTATATATGCACTTTAATAACATCAGGAAACCCAAAAGATCTGATACCAGAGATTAAAATATTTACATTTTAAATTTGAGGCTGCATATTGTGATTATATTTGCAATGTTACATCTGAACACGTGACAACAAAACTTCTTCCCATGGCAATGGCCTACTGATTCACATCTGCTATTTCATATTTTTTTCCCTCATGTTGCTTGGTCATCAACAGTGCATAACCTCATCATATATTAAAAAGAAATACCATGGAAGAAGGTATAATTGAGAAATGTAGGAAGAAGCCTGAAGAGACAAACAAGAGAATGTGATCTGATAAACCACTACTCTGCTTATGACAAATGATTTCATTTGCTGTTTGGTGAGATATTGTTTTAATTTTGCACCAATTTTACTCCAGAAACAAATCAACTGTTTTGTTTTTGTATAGTGCTCCTGTCAGGCCTTTCTTAGGATGAAGTTTTCAACCTCTGTTTCAGGAATTTTCTCCAATCTGGTAAAAGAAGTTTTATTATTGATATTTGTTTGTTTGTTTTTGTTTGTTTGTTTGTTTTAGAAATAATGTTTAATTAGTATAAAGTAGTAATCAGTTATGAATGAGAGAAAAAGCTTTTGTTCCCTGGAAAAGGCAGAGGCCAGCAGGTAGTGCCTCTTTTGCTGGCTAATAGTTCTTCTCGTATCACAAAACTTCAAAATAGTTACTTCAGCTAATATCTGCAAATAAAACCTCTTACCATGTCGCTGGCCTACTGATTCCCATAACATTTTCTGGCTATTTTGATTTTAAAAAAACAGCTTTTTCTTGCATAATCTTGAAGCATTCAGGATTCTGACTTTGCAAAAAAACACTTACTACTTCTGAGGAGAAATAGTCTGTCTTCTTTCTGTGAGCAGCAGACAAATAAATTTGGGCACATCCAGACTCTAGTTACAAGTAAAAGAATAAAATGATCCAGAAATGTAAATATCATAGCTGTCTACAATTGTGAAGATGGTTTTGAGACTGGAATTTTTATTGTCTATTGCTTAGATGGAGTATCTGTCCAATGTTGGTGTTTTGTTTTTTTTTTTTTGATATGGATAGGTTTGCAAAGAGAAAATCGGAGAAGGGCCATCTTAATGTCACAATAGAGTAGTGGGAACAAAAGTTATTTATAGCTGAAAACTGGCATTTGTGGAGAAGCTTACAGACTTTGAGATGAAAAAGAGCTTTTTCATCCCATGTTGTTAAGTCTGTCTAATGTTTACTGCTTCACCTCTGATCCTAGCACGTTTCCTCCCATTTCTCTATGCTGGCTTCAAAGTTGAATTTGGTGCCGAGAAGGATCTAACCCAGTGGAAAACTAACCTGAAACAAAGCCCCAGAACAACCCTTTTTTGGTTTTTTAATGGGGACATGGAGTTATGCTTAGATTTGATTCAATGAATTCAGTGAAGAGCCCAATAAGCTCTTCTGGTGCAAACAAAGGTCATGGAAGCACAGAGCAGAGAGTCCTGTTGAGACAAGAGAAAGGAAGATCTCTCTGCAAAGTGAAGAGCTATGGGGCGGGTCATTTGACTAATCCTCTGGAATATGTATTGGTAGGCTCCATCCTATGGCTTCTATCCCAGGTAATAAAGTGGGAAAAGCTGAAGGAACATGGAAAGGTCTTTAGACCAGCTACTGGATTTGTTGAGCTACAGGTGAATTAGATGAAGGAATGCAATATTTATGAGTCTTGGCAGGTTCTGATGCCTCGTTGCTCGGCACTCACAGTTCTGTACTTGAATGAAAATAGTTTTGTAGGCAGTTTTCCCAGTGAAAGCACTCCCATAGGTCCCTAGGAAATTGAGCAATAATTTAAGAAGATTTTTTAGTACTTGCATTTTTGGATTTGTGCGTGGAGGGGAGAATCTAGTTTTAAGATTGGTCCATGAAAGTTAGTGGCCTGAAGTTGATTTGCTCAAAACCAGAAAAGAAGTCTGGAGTGAGAAGATAATTCAGTGCAAGTGTCTAAGGTTCTGCATGTTCTGCTTTGAACACTGGTTTGCCTTCCTTTTCAGTTGTGACATACTGCTTTTTTCTTTAAAGTAGGAAGTTAGAAATCTTAACTATGCCTTTGGTTGCTTCACCGGTGAGCTTAGCACTTTGTAGACTCAAACCTTTGTGCAGGAAAGAGTTAACAGGTTAACTAGGAAACAGAAAGGTCTTTGAATAAAATACTTTCTAGTCTAATGTTAATAGAGTATATAGTGGGTTGGTAATGGTCCTTCTAGGACATCAGCAGTCTTGATCAGAAATCGAAAAGAAAAAAACAGATTGCATTATGGTACTGTAGTATATCAAAGCTGATCGTCTTAAGACTCAAAAGGCAGAGTGATTTTAAACTTTTAAGAAACGTGTACTAATGCTGAAGTAATGATCCTATCTTCCTGAAAGTTAACCCACAATAAAATCTTCATCATTGTCCTGAAAAGCACGGCATTCTCTATTATATTTGATAAATTTTTTTCAGGAAGAAATGGCACTAACAAACATTAAACACTGTGTTTAAATATTAAACATCCAAGTGCCCATGAATTTTTAATATGCCAATTAACAAAGAAATATCTCCATTTGTTTCTGTGCAAATGTAAGGGTAGCGCCAAGAGTTCAACAGACAGAATGTCAGTTGCCATGCAAGGAAAGGACAATATTATAAAACAAAACTGCAGCTCCCAGAAGGCAAATTATTAAATCCAAACAATACTTTGAAGAAAGGGAGAGCCTGGTATTTTAAAAAACATCTTAATTTTGAGAAATGCTTGAAGGATATAAACCTTAAACCTTTAAAGGTTTATTAAAAGGAAATTAGTGCCCTAACTTGTGACATGACTTAGCTCTAACATTAAGGAGATGAACATTAAACAGAAGAGCAAATGGTGTAGCTGTAGCTTTTCACCAATGGGAGTGTATTTTCATAGGGAAGTATTTCTTCAAGATCTTATTTCAGACCCCTGTTGCTGACACTGTCAGGTAAATTCATATCATAGTTTTCTATTGTAAGGCTCTTTGCAAAATACAGACCCTCCTTCACCTAGCAAACTTCTAGGAGGTTCTGCCTCTGGAAAGGTTTGAATGCAAATGGGAGCACATTTGTAAGCAGAAATTCCTTTCATTTGACAGAATTAACATGGAAATGCCTTGTCTCTCTGTCTTTGAGACTAAGATAAGCACTTGCGAAAGAGTTAGATGTTTGATAAGGAGAGCATGAAATTTGTGAGGTGAGACAAAATTTCACACAGTCTTATTTCTGGGCAAAGGCCACCTGGTTGGGTTGCATGACAATGTGTGCATGCAGCATCATTCCAGGAATCTGTGGTTTCAGAGTTGAAGTACTATAGCAGGTGAAGGCTGGGTCTTAACATGTAAGAACAGTTCCCTTTCCCTCATAAACTCATAGCTCACAGAACATGTTGAGAAAATAAGGAATTTCTGGTGTTGACTTGTTTGTGCTTTTTTTTTTTTTTTTTAATGATGAAATTGAAGTGGTAGGAATAAATTTCACCTGTAGAATGATTATTTGTGTCAGCAGTGCAGGTTTTCACAGCTTCCTCTACAGCATCTGTTGCTTTTCATCATCTAAGATGAAATATGGGGCTTAATACAGCCTGGGTTTTGCCATTCCTTACATTGATTGGTTTCTACTGTTGAGGTGAGAAAGACCTATCTCATCACTGAATTCCAGATCTAGAACTGTTTTTTAGCTCATTGGGAGCATGAGACTACGTTTTTTCTAACACCAAAATATGGTTGCTGGGGTTTATTGTCATTTCTCTTCCCAGTGCCTTTCGAACTTCTAAAAATCTACTGGACTACGTTTCATATAGTCTTAACTTTGAACTCTTCTCACTTTGTCTCGAGTAGACCTTCCTCCTTTCCCAACAGGCTCTCAAATCATCCCTCAAAATAATAATGAAAAAGCTCATTTAGACTGTTAACTTTTGAAGGCAATGCGACATTAAGAACATTAATCAGCATAGCAGGATGATGTTAAAGTGTTTCCCTTCGTGAACACCCTGCATGAAATAGCCCTGAGAACAAACTGTTCTCTTTGCTATTAGAGCACTGCTTTTTCTGGCACTTAATACCTCACTGAATTCCATTGTTATTTTACAAGACCTTCAAAAATTGCCTTGCATCTGCTATATTAAAGCCATAGACTGAAGTGCAGAGCTTTGTGCTGTTCTTTCTGCTGCTGAAAGCAGTCAGTCTCTGCACCTCTCTCAATTTGCCATTCATTATGTATGAATAGCACTTACCTATACTGGAAATCTACAGTATTTATGATGGAATCTCAAAAGATGCACAGGAAAGATTTTTCAAGTTTTCATGTTATAATTGTGTTAGCTTAAAATGCACAGGAATTGCTAGCACAGGCTCCTGCTGTAAAAATTGTGGAAAGATTGCAGGACCTAAACAGGTGGTATTCTTCCCTCTTCTTTTTGTGTGGTACCTATGAGCAGAGAGAGCTTTTCATTTGTTACCTCCTTTCAGTTCCTGCTATTGAAATACAGATGGAACTAAGTACACAGGAAGAAGGGTGTTCTGATAGTAGAACAGTCGTCGTTTAAAGAGTTTGGGCTGAACATTTCCTATTGTGTTGAGGCTGATAGACCTCCTAGCAGAAATCAGTGGTTCAGTTCCTGTTAGTGTCCAATTGTAAACCGTAGATGAATGTCCAACATACTACTAGTGCAATTACTGAGACACAGAACTGGAATGCAAGGAAAAGCATTCCTTAGATTTCTATCTGTCTATAAGCATACATGAGCTGACTGTGGTTTGCTCAAACTCCTTCAGTTAAATTGACTTACATATCGTACGTTTTAATTTTATCTAGTTTCACTCTGGTTATTCATGAAATGGGCATTTATTTGCAATAGTTGCTGAGAGTCAAACTGGGGAATTTATTTTGTTCTGCTAGAGGTTACTAGATGAAACTTTCAGCAGAGAAGTCAAAGCTAATTCATTCTGAAAGTTGAAATTAATATGTGAAACTTTTTTTTTTTTTTTTTTTACCCCTCCATCACAATCTCGGAAGACAGAGCAGAATTTGACTTTCATCACTTTTGTTAATTAATCCACTGGTGGCCGCAGCGAAATCCCGTGAAACAGATCGTGTATCTCTAATGTCTATGATGTTGTGTGTCACTAGAGTGTGAAGCTATAGAGAAGCAGGATGTCCTTCAGCTGAGGAGACAATAATTCCTTCAGTCTACTACTCCTAATTCATCCACTGAAAAAATTATTTCACTCTTATCAGTTGACAGATATCGGAAACAAATATGCTTCTCACCTATTTTACATGGTCTTACATAACATATGGCATTGCTATTTCTACAGCTTTCGGAAATCTTGAAACAAAAATGTGAATGCAGTATGAACTGTTCCGAAATATCAACATTGTTGTTTTTCCTATATTTAAAAGGAAGGAAAATCACAGTCAAATGACCTGCCAAACTTAGATACACACAATACGATTTGTATATAGCAGGAATTATAATTATCACTGCTATTACTGTTATTATTTTACTATATCAAAAGGAAAAGAAAAACACATTAGCTGGGTATTCTGACCTGATATCCCAGACTGGATGAATCTTTTTACATAAAAGATGAAGGGTAACTTCATTAAACAGAATATTGGAAATTGAGGCC
Organism: Tauraco erythrolophus; assembly: GCF_009769465.1. Classification (NCBI taxonomy): domain Eukaryota; kingdom Metazoa; phylum Chordata; class Aves; order Musophagiformes; family Musophagidae; genus Tauraco; species Tauraco erythrolophus. Next base: position 81,780,261 of record NC_141496.1, read on the forward strand.
CTGGTTTAAATAACTTACAAGGATATGCTCAACTTAAAATGCACAGTCACCGGACTTACACAGATAAACGTTAGTGTGTTTGTATGCTTGTGAGATCTGTGCCTTACAAAGGGCTTGAGACAGGATTGGTACTCATGCATTAAAGTCAATGGAAAGAAGGGAGACTAACTTTTCTCAGAGCTTGGTGCCGGGAAGGTTAAAAGGGTAACATCTATCAGCCATATTGTCATTTTTTGGGGGTTACTGTTATCTACAATACTAGCAAGGGAAGCAAATTATGATATGTTAAAACTCATCACTGGAAGTTAAATTAGAAAGGTTTCTGAATAGCTGCAATTTAGAGAGATAACACCTGTTTTATGTACACTAAAATATTTTTGTTGGGTATCAGAAAACTGAATTACGATATGTAATAAGACATTAGTGTTGGAGTTCTGAAGGTACTTAAAAGCTCTAGGCAGTTTATGTTTAATTGGCTCTCCAAGGTAGAAAACAATTCTATATAGACAGATCCCTTAACATATTATCCTTCATCCCTACCTTGGACTCACCCATCTGAAGGAGAGCTAGAGGAAAAGTAAAAGTACAGTCTAGCCAGAAAAGTGAATAGGTCAGTTGCCCACCAAGCAAATAATTCCTGAGTGTCTTGAGAATTTGCTACAAAAATCAATAGTGTATTCTTTGTTCTATACTATGTCCTATTTGAAGCAAACAATGTTAATTCAGTAATTGCTCTTGAGAAAAACAATTGCTGAGATTGTTGCAAAATTGAACAGCTTCGGAGAAATTCTGCCCTTCATAGAATCATAGAATCATAGAATCATAGAATCATAGAATCATAGAATCATAGAATCATAGAATGGTTTGGGTTGGAAGGGGCCTCAAAGATCATCTAGTTCCAACACCCCTGCCATGGGCAGGGAAACCCTCCACTACACCACGTTGCCCAAAGCCTCATCCAACCTGGCCTTGAACACTTCCAGGGATGGCGCATCTACAACTTCTCTGGGCAACCTGTTCCACTGTCTCACCACCCTCAATAAAAAAAATTTCTTCCTTAGATCTAATCTAAACCTCCCCTCCTTCAGTTTAAATCCATTGCCCCTTGTCCTGTCACTACACGCCCTTGGAAAAAGTCCCTCTCCAGCTTTCCTGTAGGCCCCCTTTAGGTACTGGAAGGCTGCAATAAGATCACCCCGGAGCCTTCTCTTCTCCAGGCTGAATAGCCCCAACTCTCTCAGCCTGTCTTCACAGCAGAGGTGCTCCAGCCCTCGAATCATCTTCGTGGCCCTCCTCTGGACTCGTTCCAGTAGATAAATTTGACTAATAGTTGGCTATTAGTCAGATTGCAAACAGTTGCTTTTCTATAAGGAGTTTCTGGGCTCTAAGCAATCAGGAGGCATGAGGATGAGTCTATAGATGTTCAACTGCCTGAATGTAGTCTTCCAAAACTTATGTGTCTGTGATTCTTCTTTTGGAAGCTTTGAACCATAAAACAAATTCCTGTTTTTCTGCCTGTAATAACACAGTTCTAATATCTCTTCTCAATGATTCCATATGTCCTGTATAGATACAAGCTCTTTAAGAAGTAAAGCGACTGTATCAACGTACAAATAGATTAGCTATGTGCTGCCAAAAGAGAAGATTCCAAAGGTTAGCATAGGAATTGCTTACCAAGAGCTATAATCACAATGCAAATAAAGGAGGTAAATTTTAATACTACCTAAATAGTGTCATGCAAATATAAGCCCATAAACATGAGATGATAGAATACTGCTAACAAGAAAATCAGTATGAATAACTGTAAATTTTGGGACAGTATGAGAAACTAACATCCAACACCACGTTTTAGTTTAATCCCAAATGCAAGAATTGTGGCTGTTACGAAGCACCATGGTATATGTGATCTCAGCTGAAAACGAGTGTTTGGTTATTCCTGTATTATCTTCCTCATTGGTCTATAAAAATGCAATACTTGTGGATTAGACAATTTTTAAGGTTGAAGAGAAAATGAAGACAAGTAAGAAGGAGGAAATGTTTACTCCACTGATTATAGTGGAGAACCTTCTTGTTGACTAGTACATGCAGACTTCCAACTTCTATTTAAAAAAAAAATCATAATTGAGGAAGCACTGCCATTCGGACATAGTGAGTTTATTCACCTTCAGGTGATATAAGAAAATTGTCCTGTCAGGGATGAAAAGAAATATAATATAAAAAATCCTTTGCCCTTTTTAGAACAAAAGGGATATCTATGCAGAAGTGAATTGACTATCACATTCAAGGGGTCATGATAGAAGTGTATGTGTTTATTCTGCTTATGCTTCTTATTCCAAAGATTAATTTGTTCTCACGTCCTCGTTCATCAACTAGCCTATTCCTCCCACACATTTCATTCTCAGTGGTTATTTAGTCAATAATGGCACAATTTGCCAACAAGATTTTTTTTTAGGCACAGTGTTGGTTCCAGTAGTTACTGTAAGTATTACCATTTTATCTTTACGTGCTTCACTTGCATTTTACAGTTTTCTCCAGGCTGTAAATCTTTCTCACAAAAAATGTTCCTGCTAAAGTGAATGGAACTGCTCACTGGGTAAGTAAATAAAGCTAACAAAACGTATTCTGTCCACAGCAAAATACCACTAACCGCAACTCTATTCACAGCCACAAACTCCTCTCAACAAAGGGACATTTTATATTTTTAAAATGTTTTGGGATATTTAAAATATTAATCTTTTCAAACAAACAATAGTTTAGATTATTTATCAAGACATTAATGATCTCTTTCAACTATGTCTTTTACTTTGGGATTGCTTTGGAAAAAGTACATGTTCAAATTGTGTTTTCTAAAAACAAAAGGAGCAGATGGTGCTGATAGTCCATATTAGGCTGTAGTTGCTCAAAAAGATCATTGCTGGTTTTGGAAAGGTGGGTTTCATCTGAGGAGGGCTGAATGCTACCTTCTTACCTGTCTTAGTGGTCTCTGCTTAACAATATCTGAAAATGACAATATCGACTTAATAAACACATTGCTCATACTTCAGCAAAAAGTGCACAGTCGATAGACACTGAACTAATTTGAAGACTTAGTTTTTAAATATTCTAAATGAATGTTCCTAAAATAAATTATCAAACATTCATATTTGTGTGACATGCTTTATGACAGTCCCAGTTTTGTAGTTTGTGTTTATCTATTTCTGTTGCTGTGCTGCACAACAGTGAGGTAAGCCTTTCATTTCAGCTCTCAGGGGAGGACTTTATGATACCAAACCTTTGCTTGTAGATTCTGATACTGATGTTCTTTATCACCTTGAATAAATAAAATACTAAAATAACAATACAGTATTTTGAAATCTCGTTTTTTCTTGTGGGTGATTCACATTACAAGTGTTAAAGTTTTGTTTGTTTATTTTTAATGCTTTATTTTTATCATGACATGCTGGTTTGAAAGCAGAAGCTTGAACAGATCATTTTTTGATCTGCTACAGTTATCAGTCACTTCTCTGCTTCTGCAGCTCTTACCCTTAATACAACTTCATGCATCCAAAACCAGAGTGTTTGCCTTGCAGTGTGAAGATTTGCATTGATACTATTCTTTCCCTTTGAGAATAGGAGTGTCCTTAGTTGAAAGAAAAAGTAATTTCCAGAGCTGCACAGGGAAGCTTATATGACAGCTGCCTGCACTGTATTTGTACTGTGGATAAGTAGGGGAGTTTGAATAAATATTGTAATTAGGAACATAATAGCACGTTTTGATTGCTTTAATGAATAACACCAACATGAATATTTTCTTAGTGGTGACACTAATGATCATTAATGGCCAAGCCTGCTATCTTTACAGTATGAATTCTTAGCTGAAAAGCCTAAGTCTTGAAGAGAAGGCATGTTATTATTTATTGAAACAGAAAATGAATGCAGAACCTTGGCATTACTCTCCTTGGTTTATGATAATCCTCAAAAATATAAACCAGAAATAACAGAAAAAATTCCAAAGCTTTTGTTTCCTTTGATTTTCATGTAAAAATAATAAGCTACATGGACACAGCTGGATTCCATATAACCACGTTTACTCATTATATGCAACCTAGCTACCTTTGTGCTCCAGCTCTCTCAGGTTTCTAAACCACACACAGCAAGAACCAGAAGAGGTTTCACAGTTCCCAAAAGCTATGTTGCTCAGTGCCGACACTACAGGCTTGAGGTAGTACGAGTGAAAGAGACAGCTTTGCAGAGAAACTTGTACTGAATGTTGCCTTTAGCTAGCTCAGTCATATAAAGAGGCATATGTTCCCTGCGACTGGGCATTTAAAGCTGTAACGATGGTAGGCAATGTTTTCCCCCCATTGTGTGCTGCTGATTAAGGCACTTGCAGGCCTTAACAACGCTTCTGGCAGAACAATGTCTATTTTAGCCAGCTTTCCTTTGGAAATGATTACTTGCATGTCTGTTACAGTTTTCCAGCAATAACTTTTAAAGCATTGATTGGTTTCAACCACATTTGAGAGAATTTTCCACATACTTAACTTGGGGAGAGGAATTAAAGGCCGAAGATTAATTTCTCTTTATTAAATGTCAAATTATCAATTGAGAGGGTCATACAAAGATTATACCGACCGTCAAAAGTCTCCAGACTTCCAATTTAGACATCAGAAAATCCTCCAAAGGAAATATTCCTGTTCTTAGACGACACTTTGTTGGTCTGCTCCTCCATGCTGCTCATGGAGCTATTTGCTTTTTGTGGTTATTCCTCTCCTTAAACATAAAAAGACATTTCGATCACTAAAATGCATTGGTGTCATTAAATATACAGCATTCTACAAATGAAGTCTTATCATCAAAGATTCTCTTTGGATAATGTTTCACAGACACTTTATGAAAACATGTAGAACGATGTGCTTTCTGGCCTTTCTTCGTCAACAAAACCATCCAGCTGTGGAGTATTACAATCATACTTGAAGTGTCTTGTAGGAACAGGGATGTACAGCACACCGGTGGTGTTATGTGACATTGCTTGTGCTTTGTTTCACAAAGGGTATCCATAATGCATAACATTCTGTAAAACTTGTGGAAGCTTCCTTGTATCTTTGCCAGAACACATTGCTATCTCTCGTATCTCATGATATAGGGAGAATCACAGACTCTCGTGAAGAAACATTACCGTCTCCAGGTTTCTGTTATCTTTTGTCAGCTTATCAGTCCATCAGTGACAGGGCTATAATAAAATCTGTATGGAGACCTTCAGGTCTATCCCATAAAACACCTTCTGTCAGCTTATAGGAAGGCAGTACATTTGCAATGATGCATTGTAGAACCTATTCTAAGTTATAATTTGAAATACTTCCTGAAGTACAGGAATAAATCTTTCCACTAGTGTATTTGTTGCAGGATAAAAAGGTCATGGGACACATTTGATACAATTTCTCTTTGTAAACAACTGAAACTCTTCAGAAGTGAACTGAATTCCATGGTGACTTGAAATCTGTCCAGGAACTTTGTTCTTCAATAATTATAGCAACCATTTTCAACACCTACGTTGAGTTACAGTCATACAGAATACAGCCCATTTAGAATGGGAATCTGTGTATTCAGAAGTCTTCTCTAGTATTATCTTCCAAAGATGACGACCATGCCTTTTGAATGATCTGCATATATCCTGTATATGCTTCGATTTGTTACTCTTTTTTTCTACTAACAACCACATGCACTGTGACTTAACCACATTGTATTTAGGTGTCACCAACGTCTTCTGTTTAACTCCAGTTCATCTGATGATATTGAAGCTCCCTGGGATTTTTAGCAAAATTTGCCATTGACATGGTGAAGTTTAGTACAAATTTTAGAGCCAAATCGAACTTAGTACGCGTATCTTGCTTTGCGTGCCATGCAGTAGTTATTCCCTTAAACTATTCCAAACTGAAGACATTTTAGTTTTACCCAATTTAGTCACACAGAAACAGTTGAGTAATTATTTAATTACATATATATAAGTGGAAATGTGCTGCACTGTTTTAGGAAGGAGTTAAGAGAAGAGTTAACAGACACAGTCTTAGGGAAAAAGAGTCTCCTGCTGCATTAGTAGCCTTTGCAGAGAGGAGTAAGTGATGAATTTTACTTCCTACTGTGATTAATAAAATTTCCACCTTTAAATGAGCTTAGTACCATCGTATACTGTTATAGACTGTTGATGTAAACAGATCAGTCGACAGCTAATCTGTCAAAAGCATTTGCTTTGCCCACATGGAAGAGTTTAGTTACTTTTGGAAACATTGAACTCAACATTTAATTCATTTTTTCTAATAGCTGATAAACTGCACTCAGTTTCACTTTCCTAGCGTTGTTTGGGTTATACTTTGTCATTGTGTACCTAGAGTAATAGATTGTCTAAATACCAACGGTTGTTTATTTTAGTGTTTATATTTTAAAAGTGCACCATATTTTACAGGCAGATATTCTGAAACACCCCGAGGTTTGCTGTGTTATGGTTACTCTGTGTACAGCTGGCCCAAAAAGTTGGTCTGATGTCAGGAATGGGCCCTCTGTGTACAGCTTCTGAATAAATATCAAGTTCTTAGGAAAGTAATCGTAGTTAGCTAAGACTTGGCTAAAAATTTTAATATGATATTCTGATTGAGTGGTTTCTAACTTAACAGTTACTTTTAGCTGATCTATGACAAACAGTTGCACTTTGGTCAGCTTGCAAAATGAGAAGTACTTATTACTCTTTGGATATCAAACAGTAACCGATACAATATTGAATTTAATATGTTTCAGCATCAGGTTTACTGTCACAGAGCCAATATTCTGTTAGTATTACGTTTTCTAATTTGAAATGTGGGGAACCTTTTTATTTCGTTTTTATCTGTATTCAGGGTAACATTTGTAAGAATGTTCCCTTGTGTACCTTTGCTAAACAAATCGAAAGCAAATAATAATAAACTTACTATATGTAAATGGTTAATGGTAATCTATAAAGCAGCAGATGTTTTATGTACTGTTTACTTTAATTTTCTTATAGTTAACTTGGAAATACCTTGTGCTCACTGCAGCATAAAACCTTATTGTCAAAGGCATGAGACTGGACATTGCTGAGAAAGGAGATCTGTCTTCAAGTACTTCGACCCTACGGTCAAAGCAAACAGTGTTAATGATTTAAGGCAAATGGCTTAAGCCCTTTCACCCTATTTTGAAAGGGATTACTGTCCCCTGGAAACATACTTTCTGCTTAGTTGAGATCGTACTGGTGAATGGCAGTGTAATGGGAACAAGTGTCCTTGAATTGACTTCCAAGGGAGGGCTAGGTGGACAGGAACAGCTTTAATCTGCAAAGATGAGCACATCTATCAGAATTACTTCTTTGACCTGGGGCTAGTTTAATACGAGTAGCTTGTATTCAGGCTGTGTAGATGAAGTGATAGACTCTTGTCTCTTAGTAGACTTCTCACTTGAAGAGTTGGGGATGTATTTGCATGGGGCACATAACCGGTCCAAGTTCTCAATAGAAGTGGCGTAAGAAAGAGGCAGCAGCACGGCAGATTGACTTCTATAATAACTTGTCTCAGTACTCAGTTGTATTGAAATTTGATGAACAACTTGAGAACTTGGTTTCCATGGACTTAGTGCTAATGGGAGATGAATCTGGATTCTGGCTTCTCGTACTCTTTATTTCATGTTTTTTTCAGTTGGAGTTTGGGAGGGGACTAAACCTGCGGTTCTGTTGTCTGTGCCTGTCGGCCTGTACTTTCCCACAAAGCAAGCCATTAAATCAGCCATTGTTTGGGATACCTCCAAGTACTTTTGGTACTGATTAAGTGGTGCTTTTTGGCTTTGAATTCGTAGCCAGCCTTGGCTCATAAATGCGCACTCTGATGTCTTACTCGGTTTCGCATGGAGGATCAGAACCGACAATTATTGTAACACAAGAATTATGTGCTATTCACAGCTAAAATGAGATTAACACATTCAGTCTTTGCAAATCTCAACAGATATTTGTAAGTATCAGATCTTTAGGAGTCACCTCCTAGCCAGGCATAGCTTCTCCTTTCTCTTTCTCTACCACTCAGGAAAAGCAACAGCAGTTTAATTTTTACCATAACTAATATGTCTTAAGAGCAATAGGGATTGTTATAAAGATTTCACCTTGAAATTTATGGTTGGGAATGAAGTGACCAAATAAACAACAGTGATCCCTTGGAGAACATAATTTCTTACTAGTACTTGTTTTACATTGGGCAAACCAGCAGTCCAACACAGACGCTGAGTTCAGTGACTCCATTAGCATGTCCATCTTCTCTAGACAGGTGGCATTCACAGCGTAGGGGTTTTACGCATTGTTGAAAGACAGTCTTCACACTTGGAGAAGAGTCTTCTGATATTTGAAATTGTTTCTTTCTGTCCATCTTTACAGGCTGACCAGTGTAATTGAAACATGGAAAACCATGAAGTGTAAGTAACATGGAAAAGCACTGCTCCCGATAGGAAGTGAAGGTGCTCGATACAGAAGACTGGGTAACTGGTGACTCTAAGTACATGTCCTGTTCATAAAGCCTGTAAGAAAAAGGTGGTGGTAGCTTTCATGGAGGTATGTGGAAATTACATGGAGACTCTGAAAATAAAAAGGTTTGAGTGCCAGTGCCAATGCTTGTCTATCTGCTGCTGGTACATGCAGTTTTGGTCTTTATTATTTCCTTGGGCAGTTGTCTGGAAAATTATTCCTTCTGTAATTTGTGAAATCACTTTTTTCCTTTCAAATTCTTTACTAATATCCTCTTGCAGTAGCTGAGCTGTGTCCTTTTTTTTTTTCTTTTATTGAAATAGTTAGGTAACATTTTAATTCCATGGGGCAGAGACTATTTATTTCTACTGTGGTAGTATAGCAACTCTTGCAATGGGATCTCAGGCTTATTTATCATGAAAACAATTGTTGATATGCTATTGAAGTGTTTGTCATAAACACTACTTACGATAGAAATGCTAAACCACTGGACACCTGTATCATGACAGATCTTCAAATTCCTTGCTAAATCGTAAAGACGAGCCAAAGAGCTCAGATCTGAGTTTTTCTGAGACATGGGTAATCCCTGGTTTTTCTTCTCTATCATATGCAATAAAACCAATCTCAACTGTATGCTTGGAGCATAAATAAAATGGATATGAGCCATGGAAATGATGGAAGATCACAAAAGCCTGGGTTGTTTGATATTGCATTGTATGTATGAGGATATAAGGTTTTACTAGGATACATTGTTTATGATGCAAATTACTTTTCCCTGGATGGTCACAGTGAAGAAAGAGGAGAGTTTTAGAAGATCCTATACTGTAAGGCGTTCTCTTTCTTCAGAATCATTAGAGCTATATTTTTTCTAGGACACAGAAAAATGATACAGTCATTATATATTCCTGCATGCTTTAATAATGGCTGAAATTAAAAAAACAACTTTTCCTTTGCCACATGAATAGAGAAACATGCACTTCCAAACCATCATCTCTCTCGGAAGTACGACGCTATTCATATTTACATTTTCAAAACCACAAAAATACACAAAGGAGAATGTCACAGGCTAAATCTCTTCAACATGATGAGAGGTATGGCACATGTTCTTACGAACAAGCAAAAATTCAGCATTTCTCAACAAGTCTATTTTTTAATAATTCAATTCTATGAATGAGATATGGAGTAAATTCTCACTTTGGGACACATACATGATTCCCACTGATTTCATAAGGAATTACGTTACATGCACCAAGGAAAGAACACCCCTGAAAAATTGCTTCTGGAAGACTGTGAATCAGTTTTGTTTAGGTACTTCAGAAAGATGACTTAAAAAAAAAAAATCTGGGTCCTGATTAAGCTCTAATTTAAGCTTCGGTAAAGCTGAAGTAATTTAATGACTACAAGTAGGGTAGAACAGAGGAGAATCAGGCTAAGGAATTTCTATAAAATATTAAGGAGATACAAAGACTAGTTCCCTGTTCACGGTTTTGCACAATAGAGTGTGAATAATTAATTATACAATACCTAACTCAAACAGCAATTGTGGAGGTAAACAAGTTGTTTAAAAAACAGTTTCAAAAGATATCTTTTACAAAATATTTTCAGGGAGCTCAGGCACATTCCGTTTTGTTTTCAGCACAGCTGTACTGGGGCCATCTCTGGATTGCCAGCATGTGGATCACAAAGAATCCATAGGGTTCCTCCAAGCTTGGTGGAAGATCATTACAGCGTGAGGGTCTACTTACTGACTCTGCCCACAACCACTTAGACCTATTCATTGGAGGTTCAAAGAAGTAATTAGTCAAAACATTTTATTTACAGTATATGGGAGTGTCCTAGGTTATGATGTAAGATGTGCCCAAAAGTATGTATTCTATCACCATCTTCATGAGCTGCTGAAACCAGGTGGGGCAATGTTTCCCTTGCCTCCTCCTCCCAGACTGTCTTCTGTTAATGGGCCATCAATGCCTTGCCCATGACTGTGGATCACTCCCTCCAGGAGCCATCTCTGTTTGATGGGCAATCAAGGATCTGCGGCCAGACTCCCAGAACAACATCGGCCCCATGTGAGATGCTCCAGCGGGGGAGGAGAGGGCGGGCCTGGGGACTGCACCCGGGGGGCGCGCGGGAAAGGGGCGGCGGCGGCGGTCGGGCTCTGGCAGTCACCGGGGGAAGACAGACGGGCACTTGGGGCTGCTGCTGGACTACTAGGGACAGAGCAGCCACTCGAGGAAGACCGGGCCATCTGCAGCACCGCCGGCCCTTCGGAGGGGCCCGCGCCCTTCGGCAGGATCGCTGCTTTCTGTGGAGCCACGTCTGCCATTGCAGGAGGACCGCAGCCACCGTTTGATCAGACTGCTGCCAGCACCCTGACCAGCAGGGTGTCAGGTCGTATTCTGACTCTGTCAGCGGGCTTCTGTTTTTTTTTTCTTTTTGTGTACTGTTGCATTTGGGTTGTTGTTGTTGTTGTTTTCCCTTCTCTTTAATCTTCCCAGTAAAGAACTGTTATTTCTACTCCCATATCTTTGCCTGAGAGCCCTTTAATTTCAAAATTTTAGTAATTCGGAGGGAGGGGGTTTACAGTTTCCATTTCGAGGGAGGCTCCTGCCTTCCTTAGCAGACCTCTGGTTTTTGTTTTTTTTTTTCAAACTGAGACAATTTTGGCGCCCAACGTGGGGCACGAGGGCATCGAGAGGAAAAGGAATAACAGTTCGTGAGCGACCTACCTTGTTGTAAGTGTAACCATGTGGTCTGGCTTACCCTGGTTCGGGTGGCATGTGGTCGTGGCTGTATTTCTTCCATTTGCAGGCCCTTATCTAAACATGAGTCCTATAACTAAGGCCACTGTGGCTGTTATCCAGTTCGCTTTATGGGTTAATAAGGTGAAGAATTCATGGATTTTTAACTTCCTCTGGAAGGCAGGCACATGGATTCAGAGCTATCACACACTAACTGTATGTTTTTGGGGTTACTTTCTTAATGGTACCTACTGTGAGGAAATGACACTGGGAAAAATTTTCTCCCAACCCTTCACCCAGGTCTTTGGGTCTGCCCCACCAGTTTTTGAAGGATTCAAATCTTCTCTAAATGCTAATGATATCATACAGTGGTTGGTGCTGCTGATATGCCTGTTCTTTTTAGCATTCAGAGATAAGGGAAGATTGACTTGGATAACTACCCTGATATCTACCCCAGAGAATAGGGAAGCTGCCCCAGAGCCTGACACTGCCCCAGAGACTAGAGATGCTGCCCCAGAGCCTGACTCTGTCCCACAGCCCACCTCAGAAATGAACCACTCGGACTGGATGGGGGTAATGGAGGAGAAGATACGCCAGGTGCTGAGGGAATACACTTCCCCAGCTGATGGGAAACCCTCTCCCTGCCCCGAGGAGAGGGAGCTTGATGGTGCAGCAGTGGAACCCACAGATGTTACAACTGTTCAGGTTCCAGCTGAACCGCAAGGGCAGCTGCAGTCAGCAGCCGTCGCCCCTGTGGAAACAAGGAAGTCTAAGATAAAATCAAAGCACCCAGATAAGGATAAGAAAGGAGGGCCCTCACAACCGGCAGGAGAGCCAACGGTTGAAATCATCACCGAGTCCCTGACGTACGAAAGTCTCCGTAATCTGCACAAAGACATTGTACGACGGGGGCGTGAGGCCTATACAACCTGGTTACTTAGGGTTTGGGATCTTATGGGTACAGGCGTGCAACTGGATGGTACTGAGGCAAGGAATTTGGGACCCTTGACCCAGGACTCAGGTATGAATCAGATATTTGTAAGGGAGCCAGGGTCCTTTTCCCTCTGGGAGCGGCTTTTAATGAGTGTAAGAGAGAGGTTTGTTCACAGAGAGAGAATGCAGGAGCACCATCATAGAATGCGCTGGAAGACCCTTGAGGAAGGGATCCAACAGCTGAGAGAAGTGGCGGTATTGGAGGTTCTCTTTGGGAGAGATGGGCAGCATGATAATGACCCTGACAAGGTCAGGTGCACGGGGCAGATGTTGTGGAATCTGGCAAATCTAGGGCCATCTCAATACACCACCTTCATTGCAACAATTAATGCCGATAACAACCAAGAGACAGTGGGCTCTGTAGCCAACAAGCTTAGAAATTATGAGAGTATGATCAATGGCCCGATGCAGGCTCATGTCTCTGCTGTGATTAAGGACCTCAAAGAGGAGATGAGGGAGATGAGGGAGGAGATGAGGAGGAACAGTTCTCACATGGCACCAGTGCAAGTTACAGGCCCCAGAGTCAAAGTCCAACAGAAAGGGTACACCCCACGAGCTAACCTGTGGTTCTTCCTGCGTGACAATGGGGAAGACATGGCAAAGTGGGACAGGAAACCCACTTCTGTTCTGGCAGCACGGGTGCGTCAACTCAAGGAGGGAAACATTAATCAAGGGAATTCCACTAAAGTGAAGGTAGCCTCAACCTCCTATAACCAAGCTGCTGGGTATGATCTGTCAGATCCCCTTGAAGGAACCTCTAGTATGTATACTCAGGAAAGAAATTACAACCAAGGCTAGAGGGGCCCTGCCTCTAGCCAGGGAGAGGCACGGGAAAACCGGGTTTTTTGGACGGTGTGGATCCGATGGCCTGGCACATCAGAGCCACAAAAATATGAAGCATTGGTTGATACTGGTGCGCAGTGTACCCTAATGCCATCGGGACATATGGGGGCAGAACCTGTTTCTATCGCCGGGGTGACAGGGGGATCGCAGCAATTGACGCTGTTGGAAGCCGAGGTGAGCTTGACTGGGAAGGAGTGGCAGAAACATCCCATTGTCACCGGCCCAGAGGCCCCGTGCATTCTAGGCATAGACTTCCTCCGGAATGGCTATTACAAAGACCCAAAGGGACTCAGGTGGGCTTTTGGAATAGCTGCTGTGGAGGCAGAGCACATTAAACAATTGAACACCCTGCATGGACTATCAGAGAATCCTTCTGCAGTTGGGCTCCTGAAGGTGGAAGAGCAGCAAGTGCCAATCGCCACCTCGACAGTGCACCGCCGGCAGTACCGGACGAATCGAGATGCTGTGATCCCCATCCACAAGATGATCCGCGAGCTGGAGAACCAAGGGGTGGTCAGCAAGACCCACTCACCCTTCAACAGCCCCATTTGGCCTGTGCGCAAGTCTGATGGAGAATGGAGATTGACAGTGGACTATCGTGGCTTGAATGAAGTGACTCCACCATTAAGCGCTGCTGTGCCGGACATGTTGGAGCTCCAGTATGAGCTGGAGTCTAAAGCAGCGAAGTGGTATGCCACTATTGACATTGCCAATGCCTTTTTCTCCATTCCTCTGGCAGCAGAATGCAGGCCTCAGTTTGCCTTCACCTGGAGAGGTGTGCAGTACACCTGGAACCGATTGCCCCAGGGGTGGAAGCACAGTCCTACCATCTGCCATGGACTGATCCAGACTGCACTGGAAAAGGGTGAGGCTCCAGAACATCTGCAGTACATTGACGACATCATTGTGTGGGGGAACACAGCAACGGAGGTATTTGAGAAAGGAGAGAAGATCATCCAGATTCTCCTGGAAGCTGGCTTCGCCATCAAAAAGAGCAAAGTCAAGGGACCTGCCCGGGAGATCCAGTTCCTAGGGGTAAAGTGGCAAGACGGACGGCGTCAGATTCCCATCGAGGTCATCAATAAAATCACTGCGATGTCTCCACCAACCAACAAGAAGGAAACACAAGCTTTCTTAGGCGCCATAGGTTTTTGGAGAATGCACGTTCCTGAGTACAGCCAGATCGTAAGCCCTCTGTACCTGGTTACCCGCAAGAAGAATGATTTCCACTGGGGCCCTGAACAGCAGCAAGCCTTCGTCCAGATCAAGCAGGAAATCGCTCATGCGGTAGCCCTTGGCCCAGTCAGGATGGGACCAGAGGTGAAGAATGTGCTCTACTCTGCATCCGGGAACAAGGGTCTGTCCTGGAGCCTTTGGCAGAAGGGGCCTGGTGAGACTCGGGGCCGACCACTGGGATTCTGGAGCCGAAGCTACAAAGGGTCTGAAGCCAACTACACCCCAACAGAGAAAGAAATCTTGGCTGTCTATGAAGGAGTCCAAGCTGCCTCAGAGGTAATTGGCACAGAGGCACAACTCCTCCTGGCACCCCGACTACCAGTGCTGGGGTGGATGTTTAAGGGAAAGGTTCCTTCCACGCATCATGCCACTGACGCTACTTGGAGCAAATGGATTGCCCTCATAACGCAGCGCGCCCGTATTGGAAGCCCAAATCGCCCTGGGATCTTGGAAATAATTACGAATTGGCCGGAAGGCGAGACTTTTGGATTATCTTCTGAAGAAGAGGAGGAGCAAGTGACACGCGCCAAGGAAGCGCCCCCATATAATGAGCTACCGGAGAGTGAAAGACGATATGCCCTCTTCACTGATGGCTCCTGCCGAATTGTAGGTGCTAGCCGGAAATGGAAAGCTGCTGTATGGAGCCCCGCACGACAAGTTGCACAAGCTACTGAGGGAGAAGGTGGATCGAGCCAACTAGCTGAACTCAAAGCCGTCCAATTAGCCCTGGATATTGCTGAGAGAGAGAAGTGGCCAAAGCTCTACCTCTACACTGATTCATGGATGGTAGCCAATGCTCTGTGGGGCTGGCTGGAAAGGTGGAAAAGGGCAAACTGGCAGCGTAAGGGAAAACCAGTCTGGGCTGCTGATGAGTGGCAAGACATTGCCACTCGAGTAGTGAAGCTACCTGTGAAAGTCCGCCATGTAGATGCTCATGTCCCTAAGAGCCGGGCTAATGAAGAGCATTATAACAACAAGCAGGTAGATCAGGCTGCGAAAATAGAGGTGTCCCAGATAGACTTGGATTGGCAACATAAAGGCGAGTTGTTCTTAGCTCGATGGGCCCATGATGCCTCAGGCCATCAGGGCAGAGATGCCACCTATAAGTGGGCACGAGACCGAGGGGTGGATTTAACCATGGACAGTATCTCCCAGGTTATCTATGACTGTGAGACATGCGCTGCAATTAAGCAGGCTAAGCGAGTGAAACCCCTATGGTATGGTGGGCGGTGGTCCAAATACAAGTATGGGGAGGCCTGGCAGATTGATTACATCACACTGCCTCAAACCCGCCAAGGCAAGCATTATGTGCTCACCATGGTAGAAGCCACCACAGGATGGTTGGAGACCTACCCTGTGCCTCACGCTACTGCCCGTAACACCATCTTGGGTCTGGAAAAGCAAATCCTGTGGAGACATGGCACCCCTGAGAGAATCGAATCAGACAACGGGACCCATTTCAAAAATGGCCTTATAAACACCTGGGCCAGAGAACATGGTATTGAATGGATATATCATATCCCTTACCATGCACCAGCTGCTGGGAAGGTTGAACGGTGTAATGGACTGCTTAAGACTACCCTGAAGGCACTTAGTGGGGGAACTTTCAGAAATTGGGAAATGAACTTAGCGAAAGCCACCTGGATGGTCAATACCCGAGGGTCCGTCAATCGAGCTGGTCCCGCCCAATCTGAACCCTTGCATACAGTGGATGGAGATAAAGTCCCTGTGGTGCACATGAGAGGTATGTTAGGAAAGACCGTTTGGATTAATCCCACCTCAGACAAAGGCAAACCCATCCGTGGGATTGTTTTTGCTCAAGGACCTAGTTACACTTGGTGGGTAATGCAGAAAGATGGGGAAACACGTTGTGTACCACAAGGAGACCTGATTTTAAGTGAGAACTGTATGTAAGGGGTTTTGGTTTTGGTTTTGGTTTTTTTTTTTCTTCATTCTGTATCTCTCTCTCTCTATATATATATATGTGTATCTCTGTAGGAGGATATTGATTTGAGTATGATGTAGATGGTAATAGAATAAGGGGTGGATTATGTCCTAGGTTATGATGTAAGATGTGCCCAAAAGTATGTATTCTATCACCATCTTCATGAGCTGCTGAAACCAGGTGGGGCAATGTTTCCCTTGCCTCCTCCTCCCAGACTGTCTTCTGTTAATGGGCCATCAATGCCTTGCCCATGACTGTGGATCACTCCCTCCAGGAGCCATCTCTGTTTGATGGGCAATCAAGGATCTGCGGCCAGACTCCCAGAACAACATCGGCCCCATGTGAGATGCTCCAGCGGGGGAGGAGAGGGCGGGCCTGGGGACTGCACCCGGGGGGCGCGCGGGAAAGGGGCGGCGGCGGCGGTCGGGCTCTGGCAGTCACCGGGGGAAGACAGACGGGCACTTGGGGCTGCTGCTGGACTACTAGGGACAGAGCAGCCACTCGAGGAAGACCGGGCCATCTGCAGCACCGCCGGCCCTTCGGAGGGGCCCGCGCCCTTCGGCAGGATCGCTGCTTTCTGTGGAGCCACGTCTGCCATTGCAGGAGGGCTGCAGCCACCGTTTGATCAGACTGCTGCCAGCACCCTGACCAGCAGGGTGTCAGGTCGTATTCTGACTCTGTCAGCGGGCTTCTGTTTTTTTTTTTCTTTTTGTGTACTGTTGCATTTGGGTTGTTGTTGTTGTTGTTTTCCCTTCTCTTTAATCTTCCCAGTAAAGAACTGTTATTTCTACTCCCATATCTTTGCCTGAGAGCCCTTTAATTTCAAAATTTTAGTAATTCGGAGGGAGGGGGTTTACAGTTTCCATTTCGAGGGAGGCTCCTGCCTTCCTTAGCAGACCTCTGGTTTTTGTTTTTTTTTTTCAAACTGAGACAGGGAGTTAGGCGTGATTCTTGGTACGAGGTGTAGGAACACAACTTTGCTGCCTGTTTAGCAAATTCAGCATTTTAATCTCCAAATATTTGCTGTCCAGAGTCTGCCTTATGACGTAATTTTATTTTTTTTCATATATATGCAGCAAAAATGACCCCTTTAATCATCAGTTTCCTAAACTTAAGTTTAGCTGCTGTAGCAAGCTGGATTTTCCTTGTTTTGCAGACTTTGCTGAAGGGAAATATGTACTTTACTCCACTTTTTGCGAGATCATATTGATTTCTTACTTGGCAAAGCATTTTTACTAGACCTCAACTCTACATCTCAAATTACGCAGCAATTCCTGTATTGCAATAGTTCAGTTACAATTTTAAGTTACAAGTATGAGAATATGTTGTGCAAAACTTGTAATCTTTCAAGAAACGTACTTTTCTGTAGAATAATGGGAAAACCCAAATTCAGATAAAGTTCTGAAACACACCAATGTGTTTGAAAAGCAGAAATATTCCAGTAAATGTCGCAGAATTCAATTTTTTTCTGTAGAACACTGTCATTTACAATACTTTGCTTCATGTCATTTGCACGGTGCTTGAGCTCGTTGAAATATTTTAATGGAGGTTCGCCTTTCAGTTTTAAATGGTTATGATACAGATTAGGGTTTTGTTTTCCATTCGCCAGGATATTTTGGAGCAGGAACATATGACTAGGCAGAGCAGATTGATCATGACAGGCAACTCAGCAATAGGATCTGCAAGACATCAGGAAAGAATTAACAAATCAAACAACAGCCAATTACACTCATAAGGAAAAGTTTGTTAATAAGGAAGCAAGAGCTTTTAGCAGCTTTTATAGTAATATCTTCAACGAGCTGTAAAATAATGCACAAGAGAAAAAATCCCAGATCTCTGATGAACTGAATTCATTCACAATTAGACATGGCTGACTCCTCAGTGAGGCACAACTCGACTGGAATTATAAATCCGTACTATTCAGGTTAGTTATTTATAGTGGGCAAAGGAGACACACTGGTGAACGCCAAAGGTGTCAGAGCACTAGAGAAGCGACGAGTCCCGCCATTTATCTCGTGGTCTGCTCTCCACTCACCACATGACCTTCCGTTGACTTCCACGGCCCCGGACAGGGACTCCAGCTCTTCGATGTTTTGCTTTACATCTCTACAAAGTGGATGCTATTCTAGAAGGCTCCATTGCGAGTTGTTCAGTTGGATCCACACGGAATGTGGGCACTATAGCTACAAAGGATCCTAGGTCTGAAGCAGAGGGCAGGGTTTCTGGAGCCTGGACTGTGTCCGCTACGCTCCCTCCAGACCTTGTGCCACCGCCCGCGGTAAGGGGACCCTGAAACGGTGACTGGCTCTGACCTCGATGCCCTCGAGCTTTCCGCTGCTGACTTTTGCCACTGGTAAAACTGGGAAATCCCTGCCCAAGGATCGGCAGCAGCCACCAGGCCGTACCTGTTGCTTTGAGACCCTGAGAGGGGAGGGGAGGGGGTCCGCGCGCGCCCTTTGTTCCGGCCGCACCGCCGCTGAGACAGGACACATCAAAGCTCTTGGGGCTCTGGCGGGCCGCGCCGACCAGCGGCAAACGCGGCGCTGGAGGCGCGGAGCGGGCGCGCCCCTCCGCGAGGCTCCGCGGGGCTCCGCGCCGGCCCTTGCGGCACGGCCTGACGTCACCGCCCGCGGCGGGCGGGGCGGGGCGGGGCGGGGCGCGGCGGGCGTCGGGGCCGCGCGCCGGAGCGGGCGGCGCGGAGGCAGCGCGGGAGCGCGGCGAGGCGCGGGGAGGCGCGGGGAGGCGCGGGGAGGCGCGGCGGTCCTGCCTGCCGGCGCCATGGAGGAGTTCCTGCAGCGCGCCCAGTCCAAGCTGGTGAGTCACGGCGGGGGGCAGCGGGCGCCAAACTTCGCCCGACTTGCCGGTAACTGCGGTCATCGGCCTCCCCCCAACCCCCCCGTCCCCGCCCCGCAGCCCCGGGTGCAGCACCCGCGGATGCTCCCGAAAACTTCTGGGAGTGTTTCAGCGGCGCTCCGGTCCTCGGCGTTGCTCGGCAGGGCGGGCGGTGGGGAGAGGATGGGGCTTGTGACCTTTGCGCCGGCTGGGATGTATTTTGGGGGCGCATTTTCTTCTCGCACCTTGCTGCCCTCTAGTTATGGCTGAATAACGCTCTGCTTTACGAATATTCGAAACCCGGGTTTGACCGGCATGTTGGGGGGTGGCCGCGTGCCGGTATTTGCGCATTCGTGGGGACTTTCAGGCGCATCAAGTTGCACAGTCGGATGGGGAAAAAATGGTATCAAAAGTCACTGAAAAACTGTGGTTTCTGTGGTCTAAATGTCACTGGGAGTAGGAGATGAGTTTGGGTAAGCAAGACTTGAAATAACTGAGGAATCTGCAAAGGTGATCAAGGACCAGCCCCATAATTTTGTCTTGTCTGCCATAGGTAGTTAATATTGCGTTAGGAGTCAAAGAGATACATAGGTCCTGTTCTCAAACGACTCTGTCGGTAGGGTTGTGCTGAAACTGCAATGCATCTGTTTTGTTTACAGTGACTGGTGATCTGGCCCCAAATAGTGTGTGCTTTTTTTTCCCCCTTATGTGCAGTGCAAAAGTAGGATGTTTTTAAGGCTGGGATAGTCTTTGGCTAGCTTTTTTCCAGCCATGAGGGTTGATTTTCTGAGCAGAACTCAGTTTTACAGTTATTACCTTTCATGGGCAGCCTGCACTCCTGCTAGCTATCCCAGCTCTAAGAAGTATGTTCAGTTACAGGTCTAATAATGGGTTAGTGAAAAAATCCCGTGGCTGCTAGTTTTGCCCTGTATTTTTGGCTGCTAGTTTTGCCCTGTATTTTTGGGTGCTTGGGATCTATGTGCTTGCAGGCTCCCCTCTCGCCCTTTGGAGAGCTTCTGTAGATAACTAAATGTAAACTTCATTGTTGATAACTAGAAGCGTAGGAGAGTGAGCAATCATAAAACCAAGATTCTCTGATGCCCAGCATTCCCTATATGTAATAATTTGTAAAGGATGGTTTTGTTATTCCGTCTTTTGTTGTCATGCATATGTTGGAAATGAGAGAATTAAGGCATTTTTTAGAGTACTGGCAAAATAGAAGAGAAAATTTATCCCTTGGTGGCTCCCTCAATATTTAACTGTGTTGGCAAATGTTAAGAGTAAACACGAGGTGTGTCATCTTGGTCACATGCCAACTTTGTTGTTTTACTATGTATTTTTACGAGTTTGTAAACTGTTTCCCTTATATTTTCGTGTAAACAGTCTAGACTTTGGTAGCCCTGTTAAAAGATACTGCATAGCGCAGCTACAAATACTTAATACATTTTCACATCAACATTTCATATATTGCAACGTTTGAACTGGAGTTTTGGTTTTGACAAGTTTCCTGCTCAAGTACATCAAAGGTGGTCTTACTTAATAGACATTAATTATGTTATGATAGCGGTCCCCTCTGCACCATTAGTAAAGGGCAAGCAGTAAGAACTACTTGATTTTACTACTAAAAGCAAATACTCCATTAATCTTTCTGAATAGCTGTTGATAATCAGAAAGGACCTTGTCTGGAAAACCATAATCTTAAGGGGCCCCCAGATAATAGATGATATGATTTCTTTAATTTAGATTAAGCAGGGGGCACAGCAACTGAACAGTAGCCCCTTTTATTCCTGCAATGTGGGTTTTCAAAAGAAATGCAGACTTCTCTTTGTACCTTCTGAATCAGGTTGTTTCGGGAGAAAAACGCGGAGAAAAACTCTCTACAGGAGGAGTATTGTGGGGGGAAACGTCTTCCTGGCTGTGATGTTTTGTTGTATGGTCATGCCAGCTGCGCATGGCTGGGGAAGAAGCATCTGAGCGCTAGCGCATCCAGTTCAGAGCAGATTTATAAATCTTATAGACTGACTTCAATTTGCCAGTTTACTTTGTACCACAGTGTCTTGAAAAAGATAATCTGGAATAATTGAAGGTTTGCATTCTGCCACACAGAAGGCTGATGGTGTGTTTTCCTTCCTGCTTGGTCAAGCCTTTTGTGGGGAATCTTTCTCTGGTGGTACAAGGACTGAGTTGAGTGCAAACAAGGAGCTATATTTGGTTCGCCACTGATGTAAGGTTAATGGGCAAATGGCTCAGAATTAACGAGCTTCTGTGCGTTTCTGTGCTACTGCAGCCATATCTGCGGAAGATTGCTAAAGTCCTACAGTTATATCTCAGAGGCCTGATGATGCTAGTCTTAACAGTGCTAGTATTTCACACCATAGGTGATCTTATAGGTTAAACTGCACTGACGACATGAGTGCTACTCAGCATGAGTAAATGGAAAATTTTCTTTACTCATGAACAGTCACTCCAGAAGAACAATTGCTCCAGACTGCGCAGGAGAACCTATTACTGCAAGTGCTTCATCATTCATTTGGGTCTGGCTCCAGCCACAATGTTAAACAAGGCTGTTTTTCCACATGGAGCAAATTCTAGCCTCAGAGTACATCACACGAAGGACTTACGCATTTTTTGTTTTCTAAGACTCTTGTATTGTGTGCTTTCGTTGATTGTTAGAAAGGAAAATTCTCTGCATTTTATATATTAATAATAAAGTTTCCATTAGGCTATTCTTTCTTTAAGAACAACGAAGTTTACTTTTGTGACTTGTCATGTAGTCATTGAACATTCTCAGTAATTTTCAGTACTGATTTTTAAAATTATTGTGTATAATCTATGTAAAACCAAAGGGTAAAAATGTTAGAAGGCAAAACATGGCAGAATATGAGAGATGCTTTACTGACATTTTTGGGCATTTATGATTCAGTCCTGCAGGTTTTTTCTCCAGTTTATCCTGTCTAGTAATAGTGTGAGAATAAGTGAGACTAGGTGAGACCAAAGGTCCTTCTAAACCAGCTTTCTCTGTTGGCTTAGAGAGGATTATAAGCAGTAGAATATACAGGTCTGCTGGTCAGATGTTGAAAGCTTAGATCGAAAGGTATGTCTAAACTATGTTAGCTGCAGCTAGAGCCATCTTCCATACATTTGGCTATGTTTTGGGTTTGTTTTGTTTTTTTTTGAATCATCTTATGCTTTGGTTTCCATAAAATCCCTGAGACAATGAGTTTTACAATTTTATCATGTGCTCTGTGTGTGGGGCAATATCCCTGTTTGTTTGCTTTAAACCATCTGCTCGACAATTCTAATGGGTGTTCCATGGTTCTTGTGGCTTGAATTAATATGTTTTGTTCACTTTCTCCATGGTGTTTAGTTAAGTATTACTGTATCCCTCTTCTCACAATCATTTCCGCTAAAGTTTTCTGTTGCCCCTTCTTACATGAGCACTATTCCTTCACTCTGCTTATCCTTGTGGCCTCTCTGAAGACTTCATAATTTTATTAACCCTTTGAAACCTCCTTTGTGGAGCCCAGAAATGCCTGCTGTATGAGTGCATAAAAGACTTCGGAAGTAGTATAACAACATTTCATTTTTTTTTTTCCATTTTCTTAAAAGTTCTTGGTATTCTGTTACTTATTCTAGTCTTATTTACTCTATTTTACCATTAGAAAGCATTTTTCTGATGCTTTCAGAGTATAATTTAAAGTGAATGCAGGATGTTGTTTCTGCCTAGTAATACCAATTTTAAAGCCTGTCTGATTGTGCGTGGTACCTAAATATAGTTAAAAAATGGAGGTAGGGTTGTTTCCTCACGTCTTCCCTCGTCTGCGCTTCTTGGCCCCTGTTTCAGTTTACTGTTCTATTAGCTAGTCCTTCAGTGTCATGAGTCCTTTCTGCAGCTTTTGTAGCCAGTTTTAGATTTGACTCTCCTGAATAATCTGGTATTGTCTGCAGCTTTTGTCACTTCATTATTTGCCTGCCTGTCCTACTGGAAGTAATATTATTTATTATTTATGGATGTGAAGAACAGTGTATATCCCAGCACATATGCTTGTAGAGAGCCCTTCACATGGTGAAAACTGACCATTCGTTCTCGTCCTTTGTTTCCTAACTTTTAGTTCTTTATTATGCCATGAGAAGATTATATCCCCTTTTTCTTTGGTAGTTTAGTTTCTTTCCTAGTCTCTAGGAAACTTTTCAGTAATATTTTTGAAGACACAAGTACAGCACATTGACTAGCTTGTCCTTCTCTGCATGCTTGTTGAATTAGTCAAAGAATTATAAAAGATTTTGTACAAAAATTTCACGCTTCACAAAACCTTACTGTCTCTTCCCCAGTAGTTTAAGTTATTTATATGTTTGGTGGCAACTCGGTTTGTCTATCTCTGGGTTAGACGCTTTCAGGCATAGCTAAGCTCTTCAGTGAGAGATGAGTGACCAATCTGCCAACACATTATTTTGTATAACTTAATTAGAAAAATAAATCAAAAGTTTAAGGCTTCAGTGGTATAACTTTAGAGTGATTGACAGAATGAGTATCAAAATGTTAAAGGTACTTAAATAGACAAGTAAAAATTCAGAAATTATTTCTTTAGTAATTCTCTGATGCGAAATACTGTGTGCTGCATGAGGTAGTTAAGTTTGTTATTTTTTATGTAATCTCCTCTGCTTCAGACCGTTTACAGTGAGGCTGAATGACTGTGAGAAGTTAAATCAAGGAAGTCCGTCAAGAAAGAAGCTGTAAGAATTTAGAAAAAGTAAAAACAAAAAAAAAAAATTGACAGAATTCCCCCAGAGAGATGCTGAGACGATGGCTGCCAGCCAGTACTTTTTCTCTGGCCTTAGGTCTGTGCTTAATGGAGAGCCTAATGCTTCATATGCTGGCTTCAGGGAAGTCAAAGAGCACAGAATGAGCCCCGGAAAGGGCTTAATGCACAGATGATACTGAGATATCCATATACTGCAGCAAACTGCTTCAAACTAGCAATCAAAAGATGGTCCTCCCTCTGCAGAGAATAGCAGATTAGCTGGGGAAATAATCTTTCTAAATGCTGTGTCATCTTCAGCAGTTAACAGCATTTGGAAAAAAACCAAAACCCAAACTCACTAAACCTTCAAGTTCTTTTAATCCTTTGCTGCTGTTAAGGGAAGAGACTACAATGCTAGATTGATGTTAAACCTGGCAGAAAAATACACTGGGCAAATGGGGAGTTATGCCCCCAGACAGCCATGCCCAGAGAAAAATTGTACTGTGTAACTGGACGTTTTCCAAAGTGATGGCCCAGCTCATAACCAGGAGGATGCCCTTGAGAATTGTAAAAAAGGCTTCCAAGTCATTGCTTTGATAGATAATGAAAAATGAATGTTGGGCTTGTTTCTGAGGGAAAGAAGTTCAAAGAACAGTTAGTGATGATGGCATGACTTGAGCAGATTTATGTGACAGCAGTTTAAAAACAAGCTGAGTCACTTACATGTTTATTCATATTGCCTTTTATTTGCCTATCTGGAGTTTTGTTAGCAATGATAGGCAGTGGTTACTTTGAAAATAATATTTGATTTAGCTGGAATAAAGTGGTGGCTTTACAGGAAGTGAAAGACATTACTGAAGTGAAGCAGGAGGTATTTTCCCAGAACTTGCTGAACCTATCCAAGCAGAGGGATAAAAAAGCTTTCAAGCATTAAGATAAGGAATCAAGTCTTAACCCTCTCTTGTATCTTCTTTACATTAATCCAGCAGCACACAGGGGACTTGACTCCATTTAGCAGGGCACTTAGAGTATACACAGAATTAGGGGTATGAGTAATGATATTGACTTCAGTAGAAAAACTCTCATGTATAAATTGTACATACACCTAAAAATGTTACAGAATCAGAGTCCTACAACTGATTAACCTTTTGTTCCTTAAATCAGTCAGAAGAAACCATGTACTCTGCAGCAGGAACTTCAGAGTCAGGGTTCATTAGTAATGTGGAAAAAAGAGTAAACTTTGCACTAACGTAATTCTGAGATAAATATTGAAACAAATAGTAGTTGTGAGCCATGCTGAGCAGATACAGTAATGTTAAAGGGCTTACAGAGATGAAGGAAATGGTTAGAAAAATATTTTGGGAAATTGTATTGAAGAGTAATTCCAAATATACATCCGATATGATGAAGAAAATCTGACAGTATGAAAATGGGAATGGAGATGGGAGTGTCACTGTAGTGCAAATAAGACATTCTTATAGGGTGATGTAAGTGTTAAAAAATGCATTTTTGGGATACGGTCTGCGTATCCCATTGTAAGGCCGTTATAGACCCTTGTAAGTTTGTAAAAACACATAGACATCTTTATTAGGGAGGGTTATGTCCTGTAATCTTACTCTGTCTCTTTTTCATCATCACTGTGCAGTTTCAAGTGGAATGCTTCCTTCTGTTTTGGGTACCATATAGCCAAAAATATTTCTTAACTGCAGGAAGAATTCAGAGAATCATAGCAAAATGATTTAAAGATTTGACTTCCAAGGAAATAAAAATGAAGTAAACATAAAACTTGATTAAATTACTGCTGAGCTGAGACATGAGAGCAATCGGGATATATGTGGTACTAAAAGCAATGCAAAGAAGCAATCATTCATTCATGTACACAGGTGTAAATAACAAATTGCAAAATGGTCAGCAGAAGCTTAATAACAAGAGAATATTTCCTAAAAATGAGGGAGGAGTGCGGTGTCCCAGAGGAAGGAGAGCCCTTCCATAAAAGCAAACCAAAATAAAACCAGAATTGGATGAACGTATGCAAAACTACTTTAAAAAAAAAATCCTACAGTTGTAAGGAAAATATATTAGGTTATTTAATTGCCTTTTACAGTTCCACTGAAGCCGTACAGACTACAAACACATAGCAGAAGCTCAGAATTAAAAATGCTTTTCCCCCATGGATTTTCTTGGTTTTGAAGAATGGAAGTAACATTTCTAGATGCTAACCTACACGCCTTGCCTTTCATCAGTCTATGGTGCAGTGATGTTTTCTCCTTTTTCACAAAAAAAAAAAAAAAAAAAAAAGGAGAGGAAATGAAAGAATAAAGTACATCATGGTCAATTTTCCATTGGAGGAGGTGAAGTACATCAGATTAATCAAGATTAAGCCAAATTCTATCCTGAATAACTTGTCACGTGTTGAATCATGGCATGTGTAGCTGACATACTTTGTTCATTGTTCTACACAGAAATAAATTCCAAAGTCATTTCAGTGCAGTACATGTGAATTTACAAGGGTATCATGATACTCATACTATTATTTAAGTTTAGTACTGTGATATTGACCAGGATCCTGTTGTGCTAGGTGCTCTGCAAATACTTCATTAAAAATCTGTTCAATCTCTGTCTTAAACAGTCTGTGAAGTAAGTTGGCAAACATAGGGGGAAGCGGATGAATCCAAAGTAGTAGTAGGGTGATACTGGTAGGTGTGATAAGGTTTGTGTGTCCTAACCTATTTGTTAGCATTTTGGCGAAGGGCAGCTTTGAGTAGGAGTTAGAAGAAGGAAGATGACAAGGTTTGGTAACGTGTTTTAAGTATAGGGACAACATAGGAGGAAATGAGATGATCTGATTACTCTTTCCATTCCTGTGCTATTGACCAACTGGAGATAAAAGTTAATGTTTCATTGTTGAATAGGAGATGATAGATAAAGCAGAGGAAGGTTTGAAAAGGTTATGAAGTGTAGTTTAGGGATTGTATTTAATGTGTTGGTGCAAGGAGAGCCAGGAGAGAGGCCACTGTGGACAGAGCCAGTATGTCGTGGTCAGAGCCACAGACTAGGGGAAGGTTTTCCACAGCATGGTTCTGGAAGATGCCGGGTTACCTCTGCTGATGCTGAATAACATTTATGTGATTAAACCGTCAGGTAATGATAGCCAAAGTGTTAGCTCTGAGGGCAGATAGGAGAGGTTAATGAGAAAAAATCCCTGTGGGACTTTGCAATAGGCAGGATGTGCGCGTCTAAACTAAACATAATGCCAAGATTACAGACTGGAGTGATGGGCGGGATAGTTTTGTTAGTCCTTATATACCTATTATATATACATATATATATGTCTCTATGAGAGAGAAGTGCAGTAAAAGGAGAATGGTAAGATTATGCCAGGGAAGTGGGGAGATGGTGAGGGATTTTAGTGTGGAAGGGGCAGGACCAGAGCTGCACCAAAGTCCCGTTTGCCAGTCCTGGAGTCCTGAGGGAGATCAGGCTCAGGGTTTAAAGGACTTAATAATGTTCCTGCTGTGGTCTTTTTCTCCAAAGAAGAGAGCCTGATGCCAGCAACAGTTAGACAACTGAAATGATATCACCTGTTCTAATGAGATACAAATAGATTGCAGTAAGGACAGAGGACAGACAGTGAAAAGGTGAGGAACATTTCAGAAAACAATGACGTCTGGATGATGTCAGTTCTCTTTCCTTGTTTACTGTATCATTTGACAGTAACTGAATAATGTGTAATAGACCTAATGCACTGGCCCGGTTCCATCTTGCACAGTCATAACCTGCTTTTGTACATTCCCCTCTAGCCTCAATTTATTAGTCTTAAGCCTCCTTACGTCATCTTCTGTCTAGAGGACAGTGAGATTTTGCAGTCACCTGACATGATTTACCTCTTTTGTACTACGTAGGAAATTTTGATTTTGCTGTATTTTGATAGCAATAATTGTGTTTATGTCTTTTTGTAGTTGACACCGTTTTGATTCTGGTTTAGTTTTATTTATGGAAGTGGCTCTGTATACAGTGCCTGACACTAACTAACCAGCTGCTGAACCAACCTTTGATTAAGTGACAGACCATCATGTTGAAGTGACCTTTTCCCTGATGGTTAATCTTATTGTGCTACACTGTGAAACACAGCAGAAGAATTATTATACTTAATAGATACTTTCTTGCTCTTGTACAATAGTGATTAAAAAATCCAAAGAAGGGTGACTAAACTCAAGGGGCTGGAAAATAAAACTTATGGGGAGCGGCTGAGGGACTTGGGGCTGTTTAGCCTGGAGAAGAGGAGGCTGAGGGGAGACCTGATTACGGCCTACAAATACTTGAGAAGGGATGGTGGGGAGGTGGGGGAAGGGCTCTTTACATTAGTGATGGGTGATAGGACAAGAGGAAATGGGTATAAGCTTAGTCAGGGGAGATTCAGGTTGGATGTTAGGAAGTATTTCTTCTCTGAAAGGGTTGTCAGCCACTGGAATAGGCTGCCCAGGGAGGTGGTTGAGTCCCCATCCCTGGATGTGTTTAAGAAAAGGGTGGATGAACTACTTAGGGATATGGTTTAATGGGGGATTAGGGACGGTTGGACTGGATGATCTCTAAGGTCTTTTCCAACCTAGAAATCTATGAAATGTATGAAATCCTGAGCAAGATGGGTTGGTAGGGAGGAAGAAACCTCTGAATTGTTTCTTCAGATACTACTGTGCTTTTATAACTCCTGGAAATAAGTGGAGACATAGAGTCTTGCTGGTGTGCTGGCAGAGAAGGGCACGTTCTGCTTGGTGAATCTTGTATGCTGTTCTGGAGTCAGTGGGATAGAAGGAAAGAAAGGAACTTTTCTTTTGAGTTTGGCTTTTTTTTTTTTTTTAAGAACCAGAATCGCTCCATTTGGAATATATTTGACTCTTCGTGAAGCAGTGCTAAATGGTAAACTTTTCAGCACTCGGAGAGACGATCTCCCCTAAATATAGACAGTTGGCAAGTGATCAGTTTACTGATTCAGCAGCCTTTCTTGTACTTAACAAAGGTTTTAACACTCAGTCAAAGTCATTTGCAGGCCTGTCTGGATTAAGGCTGAGTCAGATGGAGTGCAGTGATTGGTTAATTTGCTGAAAAAGTATATTACTGTTTTTTGACAATGCATGTATGCAGTCCACAGAAGTTTAGTGTATGTTTACCTTGCTTTCTTACAGATAAAACATTCACATTACTCAGAAGAGCAAGTGGCTTTGCCTGATGGACCTGTGTTTTGTGTGTTTGAGAGGTTTAGGTCTATACGAAATCTTGGAAAGGTTGGCCTGCTAGCTTCCTGCATGTTTTTCAGTACATGTTTGAAGTGAATAGCCTTACCAAGTTAAAATACCAGATATGATTTTAAAACCGCTGTTTCTCTTCTGGCCTCTCTCCGTTTTTGGGTTTGTTTCTGTGTTGCTTTGAGTTTTTTGTCTTCTAATTCAGCAAGCATGAAAATGGAAATTGCCCATTCAACTGAAATATCTTCTGTGCAGAAAACAAACAAAATTTTCCTTTTTTACAAAGATGAACTTATCTGTCCTTTCTTTTGACTTGGTTGAGATAGTAGCTGTTGTAATTTTTTCACTAGCAAAAATACTGTAATTCAAGTTTACCTAAATTACAGATTTATTTTTTTTCTGCAAAACAAATTACTTGTTCGATTTGTGAAGGGTTTACAGGCTGAATAGTATCACTAAGGCATAGTCTGCAGTAAAAGATTATATACTTCCTCTCTGTCACCCCTCAGGGAAATGTGTGCATGTGTCACTTTGTGATATGATGAGTTCAACTGTGCAGTTGCTGCAGTTAGCTTTAAAATCTTTAAAAATCTAGATTTTTTTACCTAAAAGTAGTTTTGTATATAAGAGGAAGAGGTGTGGCATGGCTTTGTACAATTCTTTGCTTTCTGCATATTCTGAGAGGCTTAGCTACATACACTGATATGAAAACAGTTCCATGCTACTATGTGGAATTTGTTCCCTCTCTAGAGAATGTGATGCACACTAGAACTTCAGCATTGGCAGTCTTAGGAAGAATAAGCAAAGAAAGTGACGTCATTTGTTGTTTGGAAGGGTAGCATAACTGTGCATTAAAACATTCATTCCAGGGATGAGAGAGTGGTGCAAATTGGAGTTCTAGTCTTTCATCTCCAGAGTCATGGGCTCATACCCTGTTTTAGATCCCATGTGAAAATGAGTTAAGTGATCTAATCTTAGCAGCTATTTGTTCACCTCTCAGAATCATTGCACAGTTTTTCACTGGCAGCTTTTGCACAGTGGAAGAGGGATTTCTAAGGCTGGGTCTGAAGTCTTTTGATTGATCTGTTTTGCAAAGTTTATGTGATAGTTGTTACTATGAGCCTATTTCAATATCAAAGTGTTAAGCCTTCATTTAAAAAACTAACCAAGGACACCAAATCAAGACAGCCATCAACTAAAATCTCACCCTCCAGTGTGAGAATTGGGCCAGTTATAATCTCATGGTCTGAAAAAATAATTTGTTTACAGACTCTGAATAAAACACAAATTACAGTTGATTGATATAGAAAATTAACTGATCTAGAGAAATATTTTTATTTACGTTTAGGTAAGTATGAAGACTTTGAAGTCTGCTTGGCTGAAAATGCTGAGATCTGGTTTCTTGGAAATAGAGCGAGTTAAAGTATATGGCTTACTTGTTACGGAAGCAGTTTATATGCCATTTCTGTGTTCTGTATCTGTCCCCATACAAAATAGTTTGAATGTGTCTCTTTACCAAATGGTCCATGGTGGAGGAAAACATTGCTTGGGAAAACTTTCAGGCTTTCTATTGTTGTGGTTTTTTTTTTTCCCCCAGCCATCTTGGAGAACTTATTCGAGATTTTATTCTTGTTGTCAAATGCCTTACAACTTTTCTATTGGATTGGGAATTCAAGTTCTCCTCTGTGTTACAATGGTGAAAATACAGAGTAATGCCAGTTCTGGTAGCATTAGTTTATGTTTATACTGAGAAAAACAGAAGAGATTAGTTTCAGTGTGCTAGAATGGAACACTAGATATAAAAATGCTCTGTTTTAATGCAGACAGCAGTAAACAGGTGAACTTACCTTCTTGCTTCCTTTTCTCCTCAACTTTTTAGCTTCCAAAGAGGGAAAAGCAATGAGATCTTTGTTTACATATTTAATTTTTTATCTTTTTCCTTTTCCCTCTGCTTTCTCTCTGCTCGCTCTCTTTTCCTGCCAGTAAGATGTTTGATAGTCAAAACCATGATGTTGCCTTGGGGGTTTTAGGAGTTGAGGCATACATACCCATGTGTGTGAAACTAGTGTAGTCTCTCAGTAAATTTCAACAGTTTCAGCACGATGTAGTATAAGTACTTTGTGGCTCTCCACAAGTGCTTGTAATATAGCAGCTTGTCGTTTCCTTCTGTGCCAACTGATGAGGTACTGGTTGGTTCTCTTGAGTGCGTTACAACATTTAGGATAAATTAGCTTTTTGGCGTATGATTGTTTATGAATTGCCGTTTTCTGTTCTACCTTACAATGTGCTGTCCATTGCTAGACAACCAGACAGTTCATCCTGTCTGCCTCTCAGGTTGTTTCTCTTTGCGTTTTGCTGCACTGGAAGATAAGCAAGGATGCTAAACCAGATGTGAAATGACATTCTAAATCTTTCTAGCCCTGCTTAATTACATGTATATTCCATTGTTAACTGAATGCTTGATCACTTACCTTTTAAGCTAGTTAGATATTAATTTTAATTATTTGCACGTTTTAATTTTTCAAAGCTTAGATTGATGCTGTTTGATGATGTCATGGAAAAAGCAACCTAGTTAGTTGCCATATATTAAGTAGTGATTAAAATCTAGCTGCTTCTCTCCCAATCAGATAATAATTACTGATATTGAATTAACATCTATCTGTAAGAGCAGAATCTACTCTTCGCTTCCATAAATCAGAAGTGGTTGTACAAATGAAGTTTATGGATAATTGAGAGACAGGAATTCTGCTTAAGAAGTGCTAGGCTTATGGCAGAAAGCAGGAAAAACCCAGCACTATTTCATAGCATTGTTTTGATCTGAGGCAGCAACCTTGTGGTACAATAGCAGAAGTTACAGCTGGGGTAGTAAGCTGACATGTTCTGTCCAATTTGAAAGCTTAAAAGGTGATATAGTAGATTGCACTTCAGGCTTTGTAAGGTGAGAACATCCCTCTCAGGTGCATGAAAATGTCGGTTACAGATTTATAGCATTGTGAGAATATGGGACTTGCTTTAAAGTACGGGTGTGCATTTTAATGTTTCCAAAGTGACTACGTAGATCCTTTAGGTAGAGAGCATGTATGTTAGCAAAAGAAAAGAAGCCAGGATAAAGGAAATTGGAAGGAAAGTGTAAACACTGAATGTGGCTGTCCAAACTGACATCTCAGCCTTAACAGTTTTAACTTAACCTGCATTGTTAAAATACCACTTTCATCTAGTGCACTCGCACTCTCTGACATGCGCACACAGAGAGAAACACAAACCTCTCTCTGCAAGTGGGTTAATGGGCTAGGGAGCCCTTGGACAGAGTTCTGTGCTTTGGACGCCTAAATCCAACCAGAGTGTGAGGCTGAGGACCAATTCTGAAATCCCACAGAACCAGCCGGGGAATGGTGTCTGTGTTTTGTGTGTGCTCACGCACGCACGTGCACTCGTACACGTGCTGCAGTGCATCTCCCAACAAGTGTAACTGGTGTCGAGCTCGGGTGATGCGAGGGGGTGCGGTGTGTTGTATTTCCCACTCATCTCTAGGGAGGCTTCTTCTGGAAATTGTTGAGATGTGCAAGAAGATTCCTGAGGTGACGGCGTGGAGACTTTACTGAATAAGGCTGGTCCAGTTGGGGTCTTTCATAGGTATTAGAAATACTGTCCTCTTAGGTAAATTTACACCTCTAAAGAAAGGGGAAACAAGACTTTCCTTATGACCCTAACGTATGCTATAGCTTTGGCCTTTCTTAAAAAAAAACTGTTCAAGAAGTAAGTTACTCCTAATGCTCTATTTTCACTTTGGCTTGAAGGAAAAGTTTGAAGGCCTCGAGGGCAGGACTTATGAGGAGTGGCTGAGGTCACTTGTTTTGTTCAGCGTGGAGAAGGCTGAGGGAAGACCTCATCACAGTCCACAGCTTCCTCAAGGCGGATAGCGGAGAGAGAGGTGCTGATCTACTCTCTCTGGTGACCAGTGATAGCATGCGAGGACATGGAATGAAGCTGCATCAGGGGAAATTCAGATTGGGCACTGGGAAAGTTTCTTCAGTGAGAGAGCGGTCAGTCACTGGAACAGGCTTCCCAGGGAAGTAGTCCCAGCACCAAGGCTGTCGGAGTTCAAGGAGTGTCTGAATGATGCTCTGAGTCATATGGTTTAGTTTTAGGTATAGGAACAAGGAGCTGGACTCGATGATCCTTATGAGTCCCTTCCAACTTGAGATATTCTAGGATTCTGTGATTCTGTGAAATATGAAGAGCTTTCAGTTCTTCCTTTGAAACTAAAAGAAATACGGTAATCAGATTTTTGCAGGCTTTTCTACAAAATCTGAAATAGCTCTGTTCTTCCATGTAGTCATACTTTGACATACTCTTATGTATATTTGCAAGGCTGGATATTATAAGTGTTCTGTTAACAGATACGTTCAGAGCACCACAGGTTCTTGAGAAAGCATTTCAAGAACCACAGGTTCATTGAGAAAGCAATGACTGACTGTCATTTTTAACAGGAGAGAGGGGATCTCTGTCCTTCAGAGATCCCAGCAGAATGCACAGCTGCATTAAACAGAACAGGTGACTGGATGTCACTGACGCTGTACACAGCTATAGCTGAAAGATCATTTATCTTCAAGTTAAAAAGATCTAGCCCTCACGACAGACTATTCATCTGTGACAGTCCAGAGAAGCTAAGGAGTGGCATGCTTTGTAATTCAAATTTTTTGGAAGAGTAACACGCCATTATATTTGTTTTGAGGACCCCTTTAACTCATTTCTGAATGTTTAGAAAGTAACCCATTTTTGTGGTAATTTGATGTAAGTTAGATTGATAGGTGATACACAGAAGAGCATGTTGCGTGCACTGAGAGTTAGAAAGCATTACTATAATAAGAAAAATAACTAAAAGCGTGTAAGAACAGAAAACAGGCAGGGCAAGGGAATTTTCTTGCACTTTCTGCATCTTTACTGCATACTTGGGTACTTGCAAGCCTTGTTCTATCCCTGTGCATTAACACAGTAACATTTGGAACAAGATCATGGTCTGACACTTTTAAGCTAGGAATAGCTTGCTGGAAATCATGGAGCTTTATTTGAAATGATTGGTGAGTGAGACAGGGTCAAGGCCAGGGAGTGAAAAACACAAAAAAAAAAAAAAAAGAAAAAAGAGAAAAGTGGGAAGTAGAATAATAATATGAAAGATATTATTTATTGAATGCAGAGGTGTCCCATGTAGTTCCAAGTTCTATCAAGAATCTAAATAAACTTGAAAATTGGACTTAAGTCTCGAAAACTTCCTCCTTTCCCTATACTTACATTCTCTGTCTGCAGTTTTTAGTTACTATTGTTAGAGAGATATTAATTTCAGGGGCCTAGCTTTACATAATTGCAAGTGTTTCTGAGGGCATTTAATTAACGTAAATCAACATGCATAAAGTTTAAAATAGCTCAAACCCGCTGAGCTTTAGTAACTAGGTCTTTTTCCTGGCAAGCCCTTATAAAAACACCTATATAGACTTGATAGTTGTATTGGGAAGCCGGAGAGCAGTGTCAATCAAGGACACTTGATTGGAAAGAGTGAAGTGCTTCCAGTCACAGAGAAATGGGTTTTCCCCTCCCTCTCCTCTTTGGTTCTCATAGCTTCTGCTGCTGAATGGTCTGTGAGAAGGAGAGTTTTTCTATTTGTTCTGAAGAAGGCCATGCTGAGCCACAACCTTATTTCTGTTTTTGACAGGGTGGTCTGTCATCCAGCATCTAATACTAAAGCTGCCTAGTTTCTGTCTCTTAAAACATACCTTTTTGTAAGTGCATCTTTCGAAGTGTCCCTGGAGGAAAGAATCAACGAGTCTGATTTTAGCTCTTCATCATCTGCTCTTTAATTACAGAGGTTAGTGACAAATCCTTCATTGGGACGTGATATCAGTGGGGAGAAAAAGGAAGACGCAAAACATCAGTACAAGGTGTTCTTTTTAGCTAATGATAGTCCGTAAGGTAACTGTGCTCACTAAGTCACAGGTGTGATACCTTTTTTGTCTCTGTCTTCAGGTCCACGTAGCTGCTGCCCCAGGAAACCACTAGAAAGGTGGGAATGGAGCTGAGTGTGATTAGTTCTGGTTCTGCAGTGCTGGTGTTGAGGAGAACTGGAGCAAACATGCAAAGACTGACCATATAATCTTTGAGGTGGGGATGGAAAACAAGATCCCTCTCTTTACACAATTTCTATATGGAGTGTTAATTCCTAAGCAAGTATTACTCATATTTAAAGTCT
Source organism: Tauraco erythrolophus (assembly GCF_009769465.1). Classification (NCBI taxonomy): domain Eukaryota; kingdom Metazoa; phylum Chordata; class Aves; order Musophagiformes; family Musophagidae; genus Tauraco; species Tauraco erythrolophus. The sequence continues at coordinate 81,815,568 of NC_141496.1, forward strand.
TACAAACTTACATACAAGTAGTTCTCTAATATTCCAGGTTATTAAATAGGAAGATATGCAGATACTCTGTCCTACTGAACATAGCCAATATGCCTACTTCAATATGTACATGCACACACCAGCCCCCAACATGGAAAGTGTCCTAAGTTCATACCTGTGGGCACTCCTGCATCTATAATTTAAGAGTCTTACCTTTTCATGGTAAAATAAAACTGTGCTCCATAGGGGTTTCTGTAACCTCATCCCATCATGGACATTTAAATTTAGTTTCTTTTCTTCATGGAAATGTGTAAATCCTCAAAAACAGAAAATGTAGGAATATTTTAAAATAGTGAAAGACATTTAGGAGGGAAAAGTTAAGTCAATACTTTCAGTAACTTGGAGATGGGAGTTTGGCTAAATTATGATTTGTACAGTAAAGTTTGAAGAAAGGGCAAAGTATCCTTACTGAGATCAATAATAAGAAATTGAGTAAGCAGCGCTAGCGCAGCTCAGCACTCTGTGGCAAGACCAAAGATATTTTTGAAGAAATAGGAGAAACATCCTAATAATGTTCCAGAAGGCTGCTAAGCTTCGTGCTCTTTCTGCAACTTTAATTTGAGGTTCAGTTTGAGCTGTCGTTGATATTAATGTCAGATCTGTGGTATTTGGAGAATCAGTTGCTCTTACATGACGTTAAAAAAGGCACTTTTGTATCTGGGAACAATAGTATTTCGTATCCGAGAACAATACCAGACTGCTATGGTTGCTTTGGACAGAATTTCCGAAATGTCTTGCTTTTTTTCCTTTTTTCCCTTTTTGCTTTTCAGAATGTTTATGCTGAGCCTCTGCTAGTTTAATTTTCAAGTGCTATTTGTCATGTTATTGGTATCATTTAGCCGTGATGGATGAAGGAAGTGCTTAGACAGGGATGGTATCTGTCTTCTGTGTCCTGCTATTTGCGAAGTATTCAGAATTCCAAATCTGTTTGTAATTTTTTGTGAGGAGTTATACATTAATTAAGAGATTTTGTCATTTAAATGTTTTCTACTACATTCTCTGAGTGTTATTTTTTTATGCTGAAGCATTCCTGAAAAGAGAATTCCATTCATGAGGAGCAGTTAAGTGTAGATTTCATTTAACTGTGTTACAAACTTTCTCCATGTTGTGCATTTTAAAATGGTGTTTTGAGTTTCCACCTACTGTTAAGCACAGCTATCACTTTGTATCACATTAATTGATTTCACAGACTACATGTCAGCAGAGTAAAACCTACAGTTTTTATTGTTAGTGTTGTACTTAAGCATGTTGCACAGCCCAGATGCTTCACAATACACCTTTCATAACAAAAGAGGTCATGCTCCTGTTAAAACATGTAAATATGCTGCTATGTATTGTATATACTATTTTTACAGAAAAAAAAGTAAATACAAATTAAACTTTCTATTATGATGCTAATTGTGACACTAACTACCATAATTATTAGCATCCCAGTTCCCTAGATTGACAGAAATCATTACAATGTATTTGTAAGGCTGGTTTTAAAATCACAGGATTGCAATATTCATGTGACTTCAGCAAGAGAACATGGATCTCCTCTGACAGCCATAACAATCTATTTTTATAAGTAGACCTCATTCTCAAAATTTGTTTCTCATATATTGCTGTGCCTGTGCTAGATGACTCAAATCACAAAGCCTTTGGGGGTTGGTCCTCGTATAAATTTAAACAGCTTACTAATCTGTTTCAGTAATCATGTGGTGGAATATCTCAAATCTCTTTTAAGTCAGTATTTTCTTTTGAGACCTGATGTGCTTTTTTATTCAGGAGTGGCAAGTATATGCCGGTATTTATACATATGGACTCCATCCACAGCCAGAGATTAAATGTTCAAATACAACTGCGTATAAATGTGTTGCCATTATACGTTATCCTCTTTGACCGATCCTGAGAAAAAATATTGTTCTACTTAGCTGGTAAAAGAAAGGAAAGAATTATGCCGTGTTTATTTTTAACAGACTTTCCTAATTTCATTAATGCTGAACAGATATCCTTTTGACAGCAGCACAAGGCCAGCACATGCTTCCCGTATAAGGGAAAGAAAGCTACACATAGTTATTCCTCTTGTTCTTTCAGTGCAGAATGCTTATATTACATAAAATGCAGTGTAATGGTCCTCTGATCTGCTGAGATTTTTGTAATTAACTAAGCAGAAGTAATAAGCTAAAGAAATGTCAGATTGAGAACAGAGAGTGACCTTACACTGCAAAGCCATGAAATCTCCGATTCTAATGTTACACTGTTCCTGTTCTGACAAGTGTTTAACTGGATGCTTGTCAGTACCTCCAAGGGTGATGAATCCCATTTTTTGACAGCTTGGACACCTTGTGAATACAAAGGAATTTTAATTCATGTGTTGCAGCATTCTGATAGCTGGAAACACAGGAATTGTCTTATTGACGCATACTAAACATACATGTGATAGACTACTTGTGTTGCTGGTCGCTGAGGTAGGGTTTAGTTAGAAGCAAATTCTAAATGCCCTACCAGTGTTGTCAGATTTTACCAGAAGGAAATTGAGGGTCTGGCTGCTGTGATCAGTCTACTGTGATCAGTGTTGTGCATCAGATATTTTGGCTTGCTTAAGTCCCTTTAACGTACTTAGGTTTGTTTTTTTTTGGTGTTTTTGTTGTTGTTGTTGTTTGATTGTTTTTTCCCCCCTCTCCATCCCCAGAGATTTAAGGATTTCTTTCTATGCAAGAGGTGACCTAGGAAGGGTGTTGCACTGTCAGATTTTTTTACTTTCAGAATCACTTTAAAGCAAGGTTAGAGCTCTGTGATTTGGCGTAAGTCAGCTATTAGCCTAAGAGGAAGCAGACTGTTCTTTGCTAGCTTATGTATCTCTCCTTACCTTTGGACCCTTTGTTCTAAACTAAGAACAGACACAGAAATCAATGGATGCTGCTTTTCTTAACAGTATATTCTTCAGTTGAAAACCGGGAGCTTGACTGTTGAGGAAAATCAAGCAAGACTCCGTGTGTGGGAAGATGCAGTTATCAGTGTTTTCCATAGATCAAAAATACATCATATTGTGTTAAATATAAAGCTAAAAGATATTTTTGATCTGTCAATTGGAGGGTAATGTTGAAATATTAATGTAATTTATTTTGTTTGTTGTTACCATATTTTTTCCTAAAATATTTGTTATCTTTTGAATTAGCTAGGGCAGCAGATTTGTCAGGGATGATGAATTGCCCGTTTTGGTGTTAAGTGAGAGAATTCAGCAAAACTATCATTGAAGGGGATGTCTTACTTAATCAGTCATTAGTGTCTTTTCATATGTGAATTTGTCAATTTATATATACTGTTTCCTACTGCTTAATAAATTGAAATAATATGTTGTGAAAACCTTAATCAAAATGAGTGAAATTGAGCCAAACCTTAAACAAAAAAAATCTCTTCCAGGTGCCTTCCTTGTTCTCATATTCTGTTACTGCTTACCATTCTTTTAACAGAAATGAATGGCATAAAATATCTTTCAGGAAATTTTTTTATAGCTTTTTAATATAAACAGTGCTTCAATTTACTTTGTATTTACACTTTAAATGATTTTGTCATTAAAATTATTTTCATACTTTTAAAGCGATAGTTGATGTGCTCACCATGAAGATCATCTTTAATACTATATATTCTCTGCTTCTTTTGTTCTTCTCCATATAACATATCTGTTATGAAATGAAATTGATCTACTATGCCAGATAAAATCTGTGCCATCAATAAGCAGTTTACCATTACAGAAGCTCTCACCTCTGTTCAAGGTGGGGTTTTGTTGATAGCTACAGTGACAATCTGGCTATAGCTCTATATGAGAAAGATGTGTTTATCGTATTGTGGTTCTTGATAGATCCTGGCTGTGCTGGAACATTACTGTGATGACCAGCAGAATCATCGTAGAATCCTAGAATGGTTTGGGTTGGAAGGGACCTTAAAGATCATTTGGTTCCAATCCTCCCTTCCTTTTTTTCCTGTACCAATTGTCCTAGTACGTTAAATTTAAAACATGGCTCAAGTGCATATATGCTCTATGTCAGGGCAAAATAATGTGAAATAGAGCTGTGGTTCAGAGGGGCAATAATAATCATCACCATAAATATTTTTTACAGTATCGTCATCTGTACATCAGTTCAAGGCGTTGTTGGGACTATACGAGAGTAATAAGGCAGGAGTCTTACCGAAAATGTGTAACCTTAAGATTCTTACTTTTTTGGAGAGTCTTTGTAATGGGCAGTTAGTTGCTCTGTGGGACATTAACTATTGCAGTGCTGAACTCTGAAGTGCCAGAACAAATGGGAAATGCAGATTTGAACATATTCCCTCCTATAGATCTTTCCCACCTTGCACCAGGCATAGGAGGTAATAGTCATTCCACCTCTTGATAACTTTTTGCTCCCTCTGGAGGATGGTTTTCAATGTGATTGATATTTCTTCCAGTTCTTCTACTATTTCTCATTGTCAGTTGCTCTTGGACAAATACAAGGATTAGATTCAGTGTTTTCCCCGATGCAGTGCATTTTTGTGGAAAGACATTTAAGAAATAAGTCCCAACTCAAACTTTTTTTTTTTTTTCTGAAAGATCTTATATCCTTAGCAGTATTTTAAATGTTTTCCCTGAAATGCAAACACCCCATTTCAGTTTCCTACCCTTTTCTCATTGAATGTTGAGAGGAAATTTTTCAATAAATTAGGACTAGTGTTGCATTCTTCAAATAGGAATATTTGTGGGTTTTTTTGCTTTTGCAGGAGTGTATTTTACCTGTTCTGTCTCATTAGAAGGAAAACTAACATCAGCACAGCAAAAATGAATGTTTCAGATTGCTACTGTGCATTGCCTTTCAGCACACTTTAATTAAAGTGGCGTTTGTTTGTCCTACAATATCACCATTCCCTAATCGATGTACTGAGCAAGCACCATGGTGACAAGATAAGTTGCTTTGTTTTGTTCCATATGTCTGTGTTCCAAATTTTCCATAGTTTTAATTGGTTCCCTGCAGAATAACATTTACAAGCATATGGTATGGAAAATGCTGACTGCATTTGTTATCATATATTTTAGTACATTGGTGGCACTAGATCACTAAGCCTTCAAATGTGATTATGAGGTTATTTAATGCAGTCAATAGTGTGCTTAAAACACAGCAAAAATCTGCAGTGAGCCAAATGGTATCAAGGAAATGCCTTCTTAATGCTTCAAGGATAGATGAGGAGGTCTGATTCAGAAAAGGTTTTGGGTAATGCTTATGCTGAAACATACTTTGTCACGTAAGAGCAGTTTGGAAAGGTCTTTGAGGGCTGTTTGCCATCACAAGAGGCACGTGCATAGGAACGTGGAATACAGAAAAGGCAAAATACATAATACGTCGAAGATTATTGACTTCTGAAGAAACTCACTGGCATTAGCTGATGTAGTGGAATGCAGGATCAGCCCTTAAATCTCATGTGTCTGACTTTGGAGACATCAGCACTGCATTTTTACACTGATTCGGCTCTGGCAGAAGGCGACCAATCCAAAAAAGACCACGATGGCCTGACAAAACCCCAGTCATCTCAACTTGTGTGAAGCTTTGAATTCAACAATATTGACACAGGTGTTGGGTTATGCCTTTTTGATTGTGCTGGAGGGGAGGGTGGGTCATGGTGGAGAATAGCTGAATTGGATTTCTTGCTGAGACAGATTGACCAAGGTGGTTTCAGACTGGTCCAAGAAGAGCTCAGTGGGTCACTGTGTTAATGACCTCTCTGGATTTCATGAGCAAATTGGAAACTCAGACACAGTCCAAATGATCAGAGAAAGAGGATCACTCCATACATGGAGATTTCTGATGTATGGATTACAGCCTTAGCGTATGGATTCAAGAGGTACCATATCCCTTATGTCCCTAGCCCGAACCCAGCCTAACTTACTAAATAAATTACTTCCAAATTTCTACTGTTTTAGTGTCATCCATGTAAAAAAAGAGTATTAGACATTAAAGGAACACAAGTTCTAAGTTTATTAGTGACTAGACATATGCTGAAAAGCATATGGATGTTTAAAGCGATACAAGAATGCGATTATGCGTTATGCATTCTTTCTATGCAGTACGTATATGGCTCTGATACTAGTATTATGGTTAGGGCAATTCAGGGATCTAAGCAGTATAGACATAACCAATTACTGCATGAGTAAAAGGCAGTGCCTACTCATAATGGAGCATATGTTTCTATTCTCATAACATCCCAAATAAAAAAATAGATTGTTTTTGTAAAATCAAGTTTCATTCTGAGTGTTCATTTCTTAGTGCACTGTCATTTCACTAACAAGCACACTGTTGCAAGATAATTTTTAATCTGTGCTCAGCTTCTGCAGCAAATCAACCTAACATCTATCTCTGACAAAGAGACTTGGACTTAAACATATTACAGTAATAGAATTGCCTCATGGAAAAAGAAGCTGCCAATAATAAGAAAGGGCTTTTGGGAAAATTCTTTTGGGGAATGGTGTTTGCAGCAGGCATAAAGAACAGCAGAGGATAACTTGTTAATTGGTTTCTGATTTTCGGTGTGAAAAAAAGTAGTGACTAAAATAATATTGAAGTAAAAAACAAAAACTGCATCTTTTCTGAGGCAGTCTTCACAGAGAGTGGGTAAAAAAACAAAAGCGTTTTAGAATTATAGTGTGATAAAAACCTGTTGAGCAAGCAAGGCAAAATTGAAAGTGACTTTGCCCTCTTGACATCTCTTCCAGCTATCATTTTCTCTTTCAACTGAAGGTCTGTAATACCTCTTAGGATAAGTGACTCATGAGAAGATGGTGTTTATGATTTTATTGTTAGCATGGGCTACTTGTTTGTCTTGAATCGCTTAAAACATAGTTCATGGTGAAGAGGAGACAGAAGTTTACACAGAAAATCTAAAACGAAAACGTGAAAATGTAGCTATGCATAGTATTGAGTGCAATATGGTCACAATCCGTAGCACATTGGTAAAAATTTAGGAGATGCATTGAGATTGCAAGATTATACAAGTAAAAAAAGAAAGGAAGAACAGAGTAAAACCTTTTTATATATTGTCCATACAAACATAGAAAATTCAGTCTTATTGTATGATCACTAATGATATTTCTACTGGGCTGTTGGCTGATGCCAAGGTATGGTCTGTTCAACTTGGTGCATGTCACCTAAGGGCTACACTGGCTTAAGAAGCATGAAGCTCAACTCCAAGGGTTTGTACAGCACAGTGTTCAAATGCCTCCTGATTCTTGGTGAATTTATTCTCAGTTGCAAAGCTGCTTCCACCATTTTAGCGAAGAAGCTAAGCTTCTTAAACACTCTGAGGTCAGACATTAAGTCTGTGACAGAGGCAGGTAAATGAACTGCATTATTTGAGTTGAATTCCTTTGCCTTCACCAAAAAAAATGACCTTCTTTCTCCAGTACACTTTCTCTTTGATCTCTGTAATTCATTCAGCTTCTGCAGTGAGCAACGTAGGGGATTATTGGTGCCATTCACCTCCTGACACACCACACAACTGACACAATTAATATGACAGTGGCACTCTGCTCCTCAGGTAAACGTGCTCCCTACTTTTAACTCATTTGTTTTTAATATCTCAAGAGACACCTTGTTCCTATTGTAAGCTGAACAATTCCTAAAGGAGATGAATACTATCAAGTCCTGTAAACTGACAGGCATCCCAGTCTCTCCTTTGCATCTTAAGTAGCAAGTCGGAAAGGAGAGGGAAATTCCTGAGCTGAAAATTCAAAGATGCGCTGTGACTGGCTTTAAATATTAAAGATAACTTGGAATAGGCGTGTAAGTTGTTCTTTTGCAGAGCTGAATTGCCGTGTGCCGTATTGCTGATACTCAGTTATGAGGTGAGGGCACTAATTCTGCATAGAACACATTAATTTAAACAACAAATGAGTTAATGCAGCATAAAAGGAATAGGGGAACTTTGATTTTTACTTCAGTATCTTCTCTGATAGAGAATCCTATTGACAGGCTGTCGAAGCACTGCTGATTCAGACTTGAATAATCATTCTGCTGGGAACATTTTCCTTTTTCAGCAATACGAGCGTATATCCTGTTTTATCTTGGCAGAAAGAGCAATGTGATATCTTTACTGAGCCTGAGGTCATTTAAATCAAGTTTTTCCCCTCCACAATTTCTTCATCTTGTATCATAAAAACTTAGTTTTCTTTAATTTCCTAAGACAAAGCATATTTAATATCTGTCTGACTTAATGGGAGTTTTATCTTGATGTAACAGTAAAATTGGGATGAAAACATGTGATGCCAAAGTCATGCTTCCAAAATGTGTGTGAATGTTGGCCTGTATGTGTATCCCATGTATGACTCATTTTGAAAACCAGATACTGTCTGGTATACTGTATACTTACTCCCTAGTAGAAGTGGTGTCTCAAAAGCTGGCTCTAAAAGCAAAAAATTTGAAGAAGCAAGAGAGTGTGTGAACATGTAAAGCTTATAAAGCATGGTGGAAAATCAATGCCAAACCAACTGATGAAATAAATCTAATTTTAAAAGGAGCCAACAGGATTTTGATTTATGTTTTTAATTCTATGGTGCTTCTTTTGATATTTAAATGGAATCTCTGCATGATTTGATTACTCCAACTATTTTTTTTCAAATGAAAATTGCATGTAGAAATCATTGCTCGTTTTTTTCAAAGTGAATAAATGTGTGTGATAAATTAGAAGGTATTTCAAGAATGGGCAGACCAGACTTGCATGCAGTTATATTCCGTAAAATTAGTTCAAAAGAGAGTAGGTGTTTGCAGTTGGTAGGAATTCTTTCTTGAACAGTGTGGTTTGTCTGCAGAATGCAAAATCAGAGCCTGTTGATAATGCAGAAATATTGAACTGAATTTTCAGCGGCAATAGCTGACTGTGGCAATTCTTGATTAGAAATGACTGGAAAAGGAAAGCTCCTGTCTTGTGGAAATTCCAGAACAATCCAGGGACAGGACTTCTTTGCTGACTGGCGTGCCAGGTAGTTAACCTACCTCATTTCCATTACTAATTTTGAAGAATCAGCATGCTTCTGTGGGTCAGTGTGATTTTGGGCAATAGCAGTTTTAAATAAAACTTTCTTTAGCAGGCTCTTGACTCTTAAATATGGCTTTTAAAGTATTAACTTTAGAGGACCAATAATACTTGTTCAGCAAGGCTACGTTCAACCTCCTCTGGGAAGCGCAGTCACCATTAGAGAGGTGACTGCAGGTAAGACTGGGTAAAATATGTGCATCAGTTAGGCCCCCCTGAGTTCTATATGCATGACAGCTAAGGTGCAAAGATCTTTTCCTAGTCTTTGTTATAGACTAGTCATAGTCGTTTGTCATCACATCTTTCTCAACACAAAGTTATCAGGTGATATTTTAAGCCTACCCAACCATTTCTGTGGGCAGCATTGAATTTTTATGACCCTTTCACTTTTGTTTACCTTTTTTGTAAGGCTGTTTCTCTTGTACAAAAGCGGGTTGTCTGGAATTAGAAAATTGCCCTTTTGTTTTATTATGTTTTTTTCTGCTAGGGGGATTGATGTTTGCAGTAAAAGCTTTTTTTAAGATCCATAAGTAAAGCAACATTGTACAATATAGATCCAAAAAGTAATTATTAAAATACAGCACACTTGAAATTTTCTCTATTAAATTATGTTCTTTAGGGAAGAATCCACTATGTAACCATGTGTTTTACAAATATTACAGTAAACTACAATGTATATTATATTCTGTACATGATAAATGTGATGCTACAGGGGCAGAGTACAGGTAATGGTTTTTCTTCTGTCCTCAAAAATAAGAGAAAACAAAGACTTCTCAAGATAAGAGACCATCTTTTTTTTTTTTTTTTTTTTTTCCCAGGCCAGTATAAAGCTTTCTTGTGAAAAGACTTATGAAATATTAAACTAACTTGAACTTTGCATAAAATATTAAATTAACTTTGCCTTGGCTTAAAGCCATTTCTTTGACGACGGAGAACGATAATCAACTTAAAAGCCCTCAGGCCTATGAAAGTATAATGCTGCCTGATACTATAAGGCAAGTGCAGGATGTACTCCAAAATAACTATTCAATAAATTGTACCTCTGAGTTGGAGGTACAATTCCGAAGTTACTGAGCAGGTACAAAAATCCTCTCTCATATAAATAAATAACTTAAAATCTCAGTTGCAATATTTATTACTATCTTGTCCTTAGTCCGGGTAGTTAGTTTTTTTCCCCATGCATCTCCAGGAAAGCTAAGTATGTCTGTGCAGCCATGCTCCCTTGTTAGTGCTTCTGCCACAAGGTTGGAAAAGCTTTCAGCTTTGTATCTGACACTGTATTATTATATGCCCCTGCAGCTTCTTCTTTATTAATATGCTTGTGTTGAGCCATATAGCTTCTTCCTTCAAATAATTGCCATCCTTGTCAAGCACTGTCCCATCCCGTGGACCAAAATGCAGTGATTTTGTTGCAGTTGAAGGACAGAAGACCCAGTGAGATTTGAGGCAAAAAAATAGTGCCTCAGAAAGCAATACTTGGAAGGGGGGGGGTGTGGGGGGGAAGGTGTATGAAGGAGAGGGAAAAACCCAAAAATTTTTGCCTTGAGACAGTGAGTGTTTTGTAGGGGTTCCTGTTTATACTAGAAAAACTCCTGTATATTTCTTATCTTGCAAGATCGTTTCAACTTCTGTATTAAGAGAAGGAAAAAAGAAGATACTATATAATTTTTGACTGCTATATTTTAATTTGATGAATCACTGTACTCGTATGTCCTAGCCAAAATTTTTGCAAACCTGACTGCTGCTATATGCATATGCATGTTTGAATGAATCAGCTGTTTGATATAGGTAAGAACCAATAAAAGGTATTTTTGACTGCGATTATATGAAGATACAGTTGCCATACTAATGCTTTTATGTGATTAAAGACAACAAAACTGGGCAGATAGGTGATTGTCTTCATTGTAAGTATCAGAGTATCAGAAGAGCTGTCTTACTAGATAGCAGAAGTAGCTTAATGTTTATAAATCCCTTTTTTGAGCATGATAAGTGAATGTTGGTCTGTGCAGGTCTAATCTGAATTGAATTATCCTGGCTGCTGCCGTCTGTGAATGACACATCATTTCTTTAATTCATTTTATCCCAAGCATCTAGTGTTTATGCATTATACAATTTACCTTTAATCTAGCTAAACAAAACCCCATCAGCATTAAGAGAGATCAGTGGCCTTTTATGTAGTTTAATTTATGAGTTGCAGTTTCATCATCAACCTCTTCAATTTTTTAATTCTTAAAGATATGAGAGCTCATTATTGCTCTTGGGTTTAGGTGTGGTAGCTTCAGGAATTAATTACATTTTAGTCCTATTGCAGCTAAGTCTTACAGAGTTTCTGGGTCTAAAGCTTTGTCTTCCTGATTGTGGGCTTCCCTGCTGTAGTCTTTTCTTGGAAAGACCTGGAAGAGCAAGCCTCATGTCTGTGTGCGTGCTTTTCTCCTAGCTGGCTGATTAGCAATCAGTAGACTATGCAAACTAGTTGGATCTGAGATGACGGAAGAGGAAGCAGTCTCAGACATGTTAGATAAACAATAAGCTTGGGTGGCCCTGGGAGCACGTACTTCAGGGTTGCTTTTATGGACAGTACTTTTTAGAAGGTTAGTATTAAGTAGTAGTAAGATACTAAAAAGCCATTCAGGGAGCTACACATGGGGAGAGGAAATGCTGGTGAAATCATACGTCTTGGACCTGCAAGAGGGGAAGGAGAGGAGAATAAAATGATGCTTAGTAAATGGGAGAGCAGAGATCAGGAAAGGTGAAAAAAAGCTATCACTGGTCATTAAAACAGCATGTGAGGACTGTCAGTGGAAGGTCTACCTTGTGCCTTGATCTAGGAAAAATAGATAAGAAATCAAGTCACAACAACAGACAGTAGCTCATGCTGGTTTTGTGTTGGTTTCTGAACCACGAGCGGCCATAGAAGTTGAGGCGACAGTTCTCAGCCTCAGAAGAGGTGGTACCAACTTACCAGAGGAAACGCTCCACATAAGTCTGTCAGAGCTGGACATGTCACCTGGGATAGAGAATGCCATTTTTATATGCTTTTTGAAAACCATTATGTGATGTGAGAATTGAAAGTGATAGCGTACTTTTGTTCCAAATACACAAAAAAGGCAGCATATCGCTGATAACACTTGTTTTGTGCAGTGTTCTCTTATATTGTTATAGAATCATAGAATCATGGAATGGTTGAGGTTGGAAGGGACCTCAAAGATCATCTAGTTCCAACCTCCCTGCCATGGGCAGGGAATCCCTCCACTACACCACGTTGCCCAAAGCCTCATCCAACCTGGCCTTGAACACTTCCAGGAATGGGACATCTACAACTTCTCTGGGCAACCTGTTCCAGTGCCTCACCACCCTCAGCATGAAAAATTTTTTTCTTATATCCAATCTAAATGTCCTCTCTTTCAGTTTAAATTCATTGCCCTTGTCCTGTCACTACATGCCCTTGGAAAAAGTCCCTCTCCAGCTTTTCTGTAGGCCCCCTTTAAGTACTGGAAGGCTGCAATAAGATCACCCCGGAGCCTTCTCTTCTCCAGGCCGAACAGCCCCAACTCTCTCAGCCTGTCTTCATAGCAGAGGTGTTCCAGCCCTCGGATCATCTTCATGGCCCTCCTCTGGACTCGCTCCAGCAGCTCCATGACCTTCTTGTGCTGGGGACCCCAGAGCTGAATGCAGTATTCCAGGTGGGGTCTCACGAGAGCAGAGTAGAGGGGCAGAATCCCCTCCCTCGACCTGCTGGCCACGCTCCTTTGGATGCAGCCCAGGACACGGTTGGCTTTCTGGGCTGCCAGCGCACATTGCCGGCTCATGTTGAGCTTCTCATCCACCAGCACTCCCAAGTCCTTTTCCTCAGGACTGCTCTCAGTCCATTTTCCGCCCAGCCTGTACTTGTGCTTGGGATTGTCCCGACCCATGTGCAGGACCTTGCACTTGGCCTTGTTGAACTTCATGAGGTTCTCACAGGCCCACCTCTCCAGCCTGTCCAGGTCCCTCTGGATGGCATCCCTTCCCTCCAGCGTGTCCACAACACCACACAGCTTGATGTCATCTGCAAACTTGCTGAAGGTGCACTCAATCCCACTGTTCATGTCTCCAACAAAGATGTTAAACAGCACCGGCCCCAGTACAGACCCCTGAGGAACACCACTCATCACCAGCCTCCGCCTGGACATTGAACCACAACTCTTTGAGTGCGACCATCCAACCAATTATCAATAAGTTAAGATTTCATAGAATCATAGAATGGTTTGGATGGGAAGGTGACCTTAAAGATCATCTAGTTCCAACCCCCCTGCCATGGGCAGGGACACCTTCTCCTAGACCAGGTTGCTCAAAGCCTCATTTCAGTGATGAAAGATGAAAACAAAGGTTGTTTTGAGGGTTCCTTTGATCTTAAATGTTTTGAACAATATGAAAATAGTTTTGTTACAATTTATTTAATTATTCCTCTTAACATAACTTTGGATCTATCAGTACACTCCTTCTTGTTAGCTTGTGATTGCTTTAAAAGTTGAGGTAAGCAACATTGTGCTTACAGACTATGAGACCTGGTTGTTCCTCAAGGAATAATTCATTATTTTTATCCATGGATGGTGGTGCCTTTTTGCCAGTAACGATTATCTGAGGAAGTGATATCATGCTCAAAGTCCTGACTTCTACAACTTCTAAGATGCTGCAAATCAGATTGAGGGTTAAAAATGTTGCTTTCGTAGTCCTGTGATAGAATGGGTAGACGGCACCCATTTGTGCTAAGATGAAGGTTTGCAGTAGCATTCAATTTTTTACTGCTGCAGTTTGGATCTTTCACCTGATGTGTAGATCTCAAATTGTCTGTCCAGCACAGGGCAAAACAGTGTTTAATCTTCTCCCACTTGCGTAACACTGTGATTATAGCTAAGCTTTTGATATAGTATTTGTGTTGTTGGTGCAAGAAGGTTTCCTGTGTTAAAATAGAATGGGGGAGATGCTACCTAGCTTCTTGAGTAATCTATTAATATATAAATACATTGTCTGTGGTTCTGGCATCAGATGAATACTCAGTTCAAGTAATAAAGGTGCTTGGAGTAGAAAATGTTATCCATGTGAATAGGTTATGCAAGTGTGATTTTTATGTGTCATTAAATTATTTTAGTGGTTATCACTGGGGAATGGGAAGGTAAATAATTCACTGTGAATGTACTAAGCTGAGTCAGGGATAGCATGTACCTGTTTCTGCGCTTCCCTGAAGATGCCCTTGGCTGGTCAATTTTGCATGTACCATCTCTCAGACCATAGCTTCTGATCTATGGTTTGGAGTTACATCTGCATACTTAGAGGAGTTGCTGCTTAGCCCAGGGGTTCTAATCTTCCTGCTGACTTCACCTCTTTTAGGACAGCACATGCTATGTGAAGGCAAATACTAAGATGGGACTTCTAACTGTGGCTGGGACAGATTGTCTGTAAGCCTTATCTATGTCTATCTAAATCAAATTTGTGCTGTTTTCTGGAAGTGTATTGTAGAATCATAGAATATCTTGAATTGGAAGAGACCCATAATGATCACCAAATTCAACTTGTCTTTGGGCAAACAGATTACTTGCATGGATAAGAATATTTTCCAAAAATGGAGAATTTCATTTAGGAAAATCATAGCAAAAATCTTGTGCTTTCTAGTAGTAATTAAGAGTGATGTTTTAGGTTGTTATTGTTATCTTTTTCTCCCTTTATGAGTTTCCACAACTACAGGAAGAATTAACTGTCCAAACATATTCTACAACTTTTAAAATATTAATTTATGTTATGATTAATAATTACTTTGGTAATATATGATTTGATATTGGAAAATGCCCCTTCAAAAATCATGCTTTCACGTTTTTTTAATGAAGAAAATTCTTCAGACTGGTGAAATAAGATGTGGATTGTCACTTTTCTCTCTCATCAGTGTGTCTTACATCATCAGAATGTGAAGCACAGACAATCTTTGCAGTTCGTTCTGGCCAATTTTGGCATTGAAATCTGTGAAATAGAAACTTGAATTACTTACTAAGACAGCTCACAGGTTCACTTTGTATTTTAACATTAGTAGAATAGTTGTCATATTTTATTAGAAAGCCCTCGTTGGAAAACCACTTTGCCAAAAGTCACAAATGAGAGATTAGGGAATGAAATGGGGTAGTTGTGTGCGAATGAACAGATTCTTACTCAAGGAGAGGTAAAGTAATTAAATCTGGAGTGACCAGAGAAAGACAGTGTGCAACAGAAACCCCTGAACACCTTCAGAAATTTGTTTTTCATTCCCTTTCATTTGGGAAAGAGTTAGCAGTAGCTAGTCGGTTACCTTGACTGCATGTTTGTCTCAGACAGAAATATTCTGGAAGAAACTAGCAGTTGTTTAGACGGATAGCATGTTAACAACTGGACCAAGAAATACACTCTCTCGCTGGTGGTATGCTTACTGTCATATTAAAATCTCAGCTTAATAAGCTCCATCTCAGAGGCCTTGTTAAGCTCTTGAGAACAGTCCAAGGAGATGATGGCCTGTCCTTCCACAGTCTGTTCTGGTTCATATCTGTTAATGAAATTCTGGTGTGCTGGAGTTGAAATATCAGTCCTCAGATGTCTAGTTGACCTGTTTGTATTACAAAGAGATGATCTCCAGAGCTTTCTTCCTCTGCTATGTTCTCTTTATATTCTGGTCTTTATAACTGTGTTTTTTTCATTTCTTCAGAAGTCAAGTGTAGGGTTCAGAAACTTTCAGCCTTGGAATTCTTCAATTTTTGTGTACTTATTGTGTCTCCATTCCTGGAGAGATAATAAAGTTGGAGGGAGTGTGTGTGCAGGCACAATGATACAAACAAATGAGTGAAAGATGCTGGGTTGTTTGATTTTTTGTTTGTTTGTTTTTGTTTGGTTTTTTTTAAAGAAATGTGAATTCTTCTTTTAATTTTAAACAGCTATTAAGACAAAGAGAGTTTTCCATCTTTGGTAGTTCTCCTCCCACATGATTTTCTACAGCTTTTAGACTGCAGTATATCTGTGTAACAAGGCTACAGGTAACATGTGAGTTTAACAAAGCTACAGCTAACATTTGAGTTGTAAAAACGTGTGCAGATTTTAGTGCTTGAGAGAATGAATTCTAAAGATAACCCAAAAAATGTCTTAATTTTTTGGAAGAAAACACTCAGGTAGCTGATGACATGAGTAGGTCTTACATTCATCACTGAAACTCAGGTGACTGTTGAGGATCCTTGCTAGTTCTGCATGGGGTAGTGTATTGTGAAATGTGAGCAACAGGAAGCAAATTGTTTCATAGGTACAGAATAGGTAGATATAGAACAGCATCAGATGGTTTGAAATTTTTTATATTGCTGTTTGCACTGGATTTGTGGAGGTGGGTGACTTTGTAGCTTCAATGATCAATTTGTCAATTCATTCAGTTTCCTTCTTTTTCAGGGTTGAGTCATTTGCTATGCAGTTATGATGAACCTAAGAGAAAAGAGTTCCGTATACTGAATAAGTCTAAAAGAGGATGAGCTTATGAAATTTCATTCTTTGCTGTGGCAGATCAATCAGAAATGTATGCTGCAGAACAATATGAGAAAAAGTATTTTTAAAAGAGGAAAATGGAGGCAATTTATTGCTGGTGAAGGCCTACAGCTTAAATGAACATACCTGTTCCAGACACTGTACTCTTCAGAAAGTTGTCTGTCTTTCCCAGTACATAGGGAATGAAGAATAGGTGTCCTGGTTTTATTACCCAAGGGTATTTTGATGACTGGGTTCCATAGAAGGGAAAGAGAGCCAAGTTTCTTCCTTATACCCTGAGGGAGGTAAGATTAGACACAGAGAAAAAAGGCTAGTTTAAAAAAATTGCACATTTGTAATTGTTGAGGATAATATACTAATTATGTACTTATGTTGAAAGATTAACATTGTATTTTATACCCAGAATCTTAATTCAAAATAACACAAAGTACATCAGTCCGTATACAACAACAACAAAAATGTTTAATTACATATATTTGGTTCTGAAACATCTACCTTAGTGTCAGTCAGATATTTTTCTCTAATTAAGAAGCATAGCTCATTGAAAGAAAATAAACTGGAATGTTTTGTTGCAGCTAGCTTGATGTTAATGATGTGCACAAGAGAAGACCATCACCTTACATTTTGTGTGTGCCGTCATGAAGAAGATAGACACTTCCCTGCAGTATTTTGCGTTCACACAGTTGGTTTGTCTTTTCTTTTCCTCGTGTTTGGAAGGCTCCTAATTTTATTCAGTGCAGAGCAGGCTCAGTTGCCTTTGCAAGTGAGAACAAGTCAAAGCCCTCAGTGCTTCACTGGACGTGTTCACCTTCTGAAGAGTCAGGGTGAAAGCCACTTACTTACGCTAGTTACTGATTTCAGCTGAGCAAAGAAAAAAAGGGAAAATTAAAATTACAGCTTGCTATGTGTAGTTTGCCGTGTGTATTTCCACGCTCTTTGGGACTGCTTTTCTTATCAGATTTGTCAGGTGTTTTCAAAAGCTTTTTCCACGTATACATAAAGCTGCTTATCTGTTACTTTGCTGCTAAAGGGACTTCTGTGAGGTTAGATCTCATTTGGATCCTAAACCAGGATTACTTGGCTTTTTTGGGAGCTATGAAGCCAAGGAAGCATTTCTGATCCCACAGTAAGTGCATTCCATCAGCCGATGGCGGAAAGCACTACGACTGGAGACAATGCCGGATATTTAGTTTGTCTTTTGAAATGTCCTGGTGATTTGGCTTTTGTTTTTTCTCATCATTGTAACTCATTGCAGTTATCTTCTAATGTGTTACAGAACAGGAGCAAACGCCTGGAGAAAGTCCACGTTGTTCTCGGGAATAAATCCTGTGATTTGGATTCCCTCATTTCTACTCTGGCCTATGCATACTTTCTAGACAAGGTAATAGCAAAAGTGGAGTGAGTGATCTGAACTCATTTGTTTCAGGTTGTTACAGATGTCTTATTGTTAAGTCAATTAAAACATACTGTAAAAACATTATTCTGGACAATGATTTTGTTATAATCAGAGGTGAGGTTTTTAAATAGAAACAATGTACATGTCTTTCCATGCAGAAATTAATGAGTGAGTATTAGGTGGCTTATTCATTAGCAGCAAAAAATCACTCCTGTACATCATTCTTTCTCCTTCCTAGTTTCCCAGTGATTCTGTAGAGGCAAACAGAGACAGAAGAACAAGAAAAAAAGTAAAAGTCTCTTAAAACATGAAGTAAAAGGGGAAAGAAAATTCAGACTGTTTCTAATTGATCACTCTGTTAAAACGTCTTAATAAAGAACAGGTCTTATTTTATGCAACTCTGACAAATACACACCTACATTACAGGTCAGTCCTCCTGACGTTCTTTGCTTACCCGTGTTGAACATACCAAGAAGAGATTTTAGCTACTTCACAGAGACAAGATTTATATTGGAGGAGCTGAATATCCCGGAGTCATTCCATATCTTCCGAGATGAAATCAATTTGCACCAGCTGAATGCTGAAGGGAAATTGTCTTTAACACTGCTAAACAGCAACATGCTGACAAGGTATTGCATTGTATGTACAAGAAGATGGCTTATGCGAGTTTGAGCTGTTTTAAAAATTATATTTTAAATTTTTTCTGCATTAATATTGGTATTGCTATGTTAACACAGACAAAAAAAAGGAAGTTTAAATATAGTCTTCCATTATTTCCAATAAGTGTAACAAAATAAATAGTCATCTTTCTGTCACTTTTAATGGAACTCCCTTGTTTAAGGACCGTGTATTTTCACACGGGTTAGATAGCTATTTAATTCAGTTTAAATATTTTGGAAGTTCCCTGCGACTAGTAAATAAGAGATCAGATTTTTTTCCTGCTTCTTTGTTAGCTTTCACTGAAGGCATTAAGACTCTCACATTGATTTGGAGATGGCCAGCACGCTTGCATATGTGCTGTTAAGGTGGCTGCTAGGTTATCGCAGTCTTTGCAAACTACAGCATTTTTCTTAAAATGTCCTCAGTGCTGGAGACTTAGAGATGCTTTGTGGAAGATCATAGTCCATATACCTGTCCTTAAGAGGGAATATTTACAAGCCCGTAGTGAATCTTTTATAGGGAGCCTTTTTATAATGTCTGCTTGTCTTGCCCAGAGTGAAGGATGCTGTTTACTTCCAACTCTCTTTAGAACTTCATTTAAGACAAGCAACATCCTTTTGTGCTATGGTCCCATCCTGCTCTGAGGGCTTTGTAGATTACAATAAAAGTAGGGAAAAACTAAAATGAGAAATATACACAAATATCATAGCTATTGATTCTTTAACTGCAGTCAACTCAGTACATCATTCACTTTTTCAAAGTAAAAATTGTCCATAAGGTTTCCTTTTGTTTTTTTGATTACTGTTCCTTCCTGTGTTTCTTCCTTCTAAAGAATTAATGATTAGCATATTCTATTATTAAATATAGTTTCACTTTGTTATTGCTATTATAAGCAGAAGCATAATGTGTCTAAATGCAAAATAAAGATCTTTTTTAAGTTTTCAAAATATTGAATGTGGAAAATCCCAACTCTCCCCAATAATTTTGAGTGATATTTTCAGTACATGTAGAAATATTTTTTTCAAATTATGAATTTTTAAACATTTTAATAATGGAAATGTAAACATTTGAGTCTTAGTACTTCATGATGTATCAAGCAATAAAACCACTGTGAACACTTCATTAAAAAAATTACAGTTTTAGGGCTTCATTGTGACATTCTTTGGCTTTATAGCAGACTTCAAGTAGCAATAACAATAGTGTTATAGTCCAGAATTTTAAGGATTTTTTTTCACTGTTTTACTGGGTTGTCTAAGCAGCTAGAAAGAAAAATATATATAATTTTTAAATTTGCTTGATAGTGAGGATAAAAGTTTGGAATCGGCTGTTGTCAGAGTCATCAATCCAGATGAGCAATGTGATGGCAGCCTGGAGTTACAAGCATCTTCTTCCTCTTTAGTAGTAAAAGAGATTCTTCAAGAGGCACCAGAGTTAATCACTCAGCAACTGGCTTATCTCCTCAGAGGTGAGAGATTACTCTTTGTATTAAATACTGAAAGGTTTAATGGAGTGTTTCTGAATCTGCTCATGCAGAAAGAGTGTGATCCATTCTTTGGTTAACAATCCCTTTAGAGACCACGGGAAGCTTCATAAAAGAAGCAGGGAGTAAAGAGTTTGTTAAAGAGTAACATTATATTGAATATTAAAAATGTGCATTTAAAAATAGGCATGAGAGGTCTTTGCTGTATCGCTAGACAGGAATATTAAATGGAGCTGTCGACGCACCAGCTGGGTAGCTGGAAAAGCTGTGCAGTTCGTCGATTCCAGGGGCTGTGCAGCGCCTCCAGTTCAGCTCTGCCTGCCTGTGGACAACAATATGGATTGGGATCTAATATTTACATGTTAAAGCTTCTCCCAATGGCGGTACCTTTTATATAGAATGATGTTTTAACGTCGTGATGTGAAACTTTTACTGTTTAAAAATGCTATAACTGAGTCTTCATTGTGCTCGCCTTTTCTTTTGTATCATATGCCCGGTAGAATGCAAAGGATGGGGCTTCAACAGTCAGAAGTATTGTCGTGTCTGTCTTCATAGTTGATAATTGGTATTAGTTTCCTCAATTTATTTGCAGCAGAACTCTTCAGTTGGAAATAAAACTGAAGCTGAAAAGAACTGATTGCTGCTTTTAAGTTATTTACTGAATTTTAATAGTGTTTAATGAATTTTAAGGTTTTAGGTTTTAACTGACGTGCAACTGTTAAATGCCCTTTTAAGAAATTAAGGTGGGCATGTTTAATGAGGATTACGAAAACTCGCCTACACTTTTCAGGACTGGAGTCTTGGCTTGTCATTGTACTCATCACTGTGATAACTAGCGTAATGAGCATGTTATGAGAAACTACAAAAGGTGATTTTAATTTTTTTTTATGTTCCCATAGAAGAAACATTAATATGAACACAGTATTTAGCCGTCTCTTTTAGTGTCTTTCCATGATAATAATAAGCTAATAAGCTCTTGTAAACCTGCCATGAAATATTTTTGTAAGCTCCAAATTTCTGTTCAGTAGCTATCCAGGAATCTAGGCAAATGACCAAGCATAGTAATTGATTTTGAAGACAGAGCCATAAAAGGCTTTTGGGGATCTCTCAGGATACCTGTTTGATGGTGGAAAGAGTCAGGAGGCAGTGTTCTGAATAACGAACAAGAACATGTTCAAGTACTATACATGCTTGTAAGTGTCTGCATGTTTTGGCTCCCTGGTCTATATCCAAATTAAAATAAAGTGTTTTTATTAGAGAAATATTTTAAGTGTTTGCATTAGAGATAGCACTTCCAGTTTTTAGAGAGAGAGTAGCTTTTTTTTTTTTTTTAAATTGGTAACTTCATTTTAATTCTTGTGTCTGGTAGCGCATATTTGAGAAACTTAGTGTATATAGGAGTGCTTGCACACACCTTCTCTTGCATAGTATGAGAAGTGATTGACAAAGCCTAAACAGCAAAATGCAGCTGCACTTGTGACTTGATGCTTTTCTGCTTCTCCCAGCAACGTGATTTGTATGTATAGAAGGCTAAGGAATACAGTGAGTCCTCTTGTGTGTCTCTATTTTAAGACTTAAAACTTTTTCGGTAATTAAGAACCTTCCATTGCAAATTAAGAAAAGTCAGTGAATCTCATTACTGCTTTTGATAAGATTTTAAAAAATCATCTTAGATATAAATGTATGCAGATAGCAGATCAAAGTACGGGCAATCTGAAAACAAAAGATCAAATACAATCTACCCAATCTAGCTTTTTTTCTTTCCCTTGTATATGTTATGGTCTGTTGTCAAAGTCCTTGCCCAGAAAGTATAACTTTTGAAATTCGTTTCACCTGTAAGTGTAGGAGATAAAGGGACCACGTATCATGGTCTGGAAGGAGAGGTGGCTGCTTCATTCTTGCTACCAGTGAATGTGTGTGTAGAGACTCACAGGATGGCCACTCTGGTGGCACTCCACAGGTGCAGAGCCAAAGAAAAGGTCCTGCTGGGTTTTTCCCACTTTGTTACTTCCAGTGTATATCTGTATGTTGTTAGGATGTATAAATTTTGGGAGAGGTTCAGAACCAAAGGCCAAAGTGGAAGTCAAAGTGCTAAGAATTAAGATTTTATTTTTGTAAAACAGCTGATAGATCCTAATATCTGGGGCACTGAGCTGGCAACTCAGCTTTCATTTTCTGGCTTTCCAGTGGCTATTTTGCTAGAAGACTTGTAAAATAATACAAATATCTCATGTTCTAATAATTATCATGTAGTGGCAGTGGCAGCTTCATTTGTTGCCTCTTTTTCAAACTGATTTTTTCTCACGGTCTGATAGCAATTTCTTTTTTTTTCATAACAAAAACATCTTTATAACCTACCATATTTCAACTTTGAACAGACTTCACCTGCTCTTCTGTGTTTTTAAAAAAAAAATCAAGATAAAAGACTTTTCCTGTGAAACTGAGCATTATTGATTTAGTCAGTTTAATATTTAAGGACTTTTTTTCAGCTGAATGCTTTTCTGTTATCTTTGTCTCCCCGTCAGACATGCTATAAGTTAATTCTACCCTTGGGCTTTGCATAGAGCCTGCTTGGAGAGTCGGAGTGTTGTAGAGCCATATTTGCCTTAAGTTAGAGCTTGTGCTGTCCCTGGATTTGTGCCAGAAGCAAACAATTATAGAACCTGCCAGAGTCTTGGGCCTGTATTATTTTATTTCCCTAGAGATGTTTACAAGGGGACTGTTGCCAAACTCAAGATCCATTAAACTGCTGAATCATTACATTTTCTGTTGCAGCCAGCTGGCAAGGATGTGATTCCAAGAACTCACTGTCAGGTACCTTGGGTCAGTGCGCTCTCAAAAATGCCTCCTTATGTTTGTTTGTATAAGGCCTTGAAGGATGCCACAAGGTGCAGACTGCAACATGTAAATAGAGACAGATTTACAGCAAGAGCATCAGCAACTTTTTTTTTTGTGTGTGTGTGAATCTGGTTTTGCTAGTTATGGGCAAATAGGTTGAGGTCTCTTTGTGCCCGTTTGGGGCGGTCTGACTTTCAGTAGAGAAGATGAATTTGTTATTCTGGCCACCCAGACACATGTTAAGAAATGCCCTTTTAAGGACTTTGGGAATGATGCCAATTTTTTTTGTTTTGTTTTGTCTTGTACATCGATCAGATGATTCACACGTTCCCTAATTGGTGTGTTATTAATATATGTGCCAGAAAGAAAGGAGCGTTTTGAACTGCACCAAGCGCTGCACTGAACTTGGACTGATACTTTTGTTTTTATGTATGGAAACAGTTTTCTTGGAGGCAATGCTTCTCTTTCTCCTCCCCTTTCCCCCCCAAATTATGTTTTATTCCAGCTTCATGGCTTTCCTGTTAATTACAATGAAGACTGCTTCCTTGAGTCCGTTTTACAGTTTGGTTTGTGGGGTTTTTTTGGGAGTGGGGAGTGTTGAAGAATACTTTCCATGAGGGACTGTTGGTTTTCGCCTTTTCTCTGTCCTTTATTTTTCCAGATCATGGAACAAAACCTCGACAGGAGAAATGCCTATATTTTCATTGTACTGTTTCTCTCAGCCATAAACTTATAATTCAGGAGATGCTTGTGCTGTTGTTAATGTTTTCCCAAAACGACTTCTGCCTTCATTAGATCATGTTTAATATTAATGCACAGCAATTGCTTTTGGCAAAACTAGTGTTCCACTTCAAAACTGCTTTGCAAAAAAAAATAAAATGCACATTTTTTGAAGAGGCCTAGCCTATTTTCTAGTGACCTCTCCTTTGGAAAAAAAATATCTGTAATGTAGTGTGATGTACACAAGAAGTAATATTGAATCTTGTATTACCTATTATATATTTCTTTTTTCTGTACTTGTCAGCAGACAGAGCAGCCTCCATTATGCTTTCAGAAACCCTGGGGGAGCTGCACCAGCAGTCAGTAAAATCTGCTGGAGATTTCTAAGCCCATGTATCTCTTTTACAGCAGGTACTTAAAAGAGAGCACATGACTAAATGGACTGCTGACCTTTGGCCAAGCAAAAGTTCCTCGAGTGAACTGTTTTTCTAAAGTGCCTGGAATCTTAACCCTCACAGGGATGCTGAGGATGCCTAGGAGAGAAGACATGTATGCTTGCCTTTCCTGCTCATAAGCATAGTGTTAAAGAATCAAGGAAGAACAAACATTGATCTTAGGGCTTGCTTACAATCTATTAATTTGAGAAGGATCCTTTTCTTACTTTCGTCCTAGTAGAAACGCTAGCAATTTGAAGCACTACAGTATTGCTGTGACAAGTGGGAAAAGCAGCCTTTTAAAAACCTTTCTAAGATGTCTGCCTATGATGAGGCATTATTGCAGGCTCACTGCATTTCATTTTTGTGTTGACAAATCTCAAAATTTCTAAGTTTACTTTGCTATTTGAAGATGTCACCCCAGATCAAAATATGCAAAGCGATTGACTCAGATGAACTGAGCAGTGAAAGGCAAAGGCGTCTAGTTAGATGCTGCAGTACAGTGCATGTCTAAACACATTCTGATTTTACAACTTTACAGTGATGTCTGTGTCCTGCCAAAGGTGAGATCAAATCCTAAATGGTCATGCCGTTGAAGAAACTGAGAATTTGTCACACGTGTGAAAGCAAGAGACAAATGCACAGTGGTCCCTGTAGAAATGCACAGTAGGCTGCTGTAGTATGTACTAGGCAATCTTTCCATCCCTTTTGATTGGGGAATAGATAAATAATGTAAAAGCTTCCTTCCGCCAATCCATGTGTTCAGGAGGATTAAGCTAGTTTTGTTGGCATGAGCAATGCTGCTGCAACACTGTAGTAGAACTGCTTTGGTGTGAAAGAAATCTGTGTATTATTTTAGCAAACAGATACTTATGATGATTTTTAGTGCTGCATAGCTGCTGTGGTTCAGGCACTTGTTAAAATCACAGCCAGATACTGACCTAGCTGGTAGCACCTGTCTTGGTGTAACCACAGCGTTTTGCTGCCAGTTCTCCTATTTCCTGCAGTTGGAGAAATATGAGACTCTTCCTCTTCTTCGTTCAAATTCTTTCCTGTCTTGCCTCCCAATATGCTTTTGCGTGGCTGTAGAAGAGCTGGACTACATCGGGCCTGGAGCTAGTCAGTTTAATTTGGTGGCCCAGCCCTGAACTTTACAGCAGAAACTGCCTGTGCTGTATGGAAACATTACATGTTTGAAATACTGACATAGAAAAAAGTTTAATTAAATAATCTATTTCATTTTATTGTAGTAGTTTGGGAACTGTTTCTGTGAGAAACAGGAAAAAATAATTTTCCTTCAGTTCTGAGACTCAGAAACTGTCTTAATTTGTTTCTATATGGTTAAGCTTCTATTATGGAAGGACATAGTTCTGCATTTGTCTTATAGCTCAGTTGAAATCCAGACTGACTGGATAAAAACTATGTTGTAGTTATTGCTCAATTCACAATCAATCCTGTAATTAGACTGGAATGATTTGTGGTTTACGGAGCTAAAATGAATCAGAAGTGGCTGATCTGACACCGAATGCACTCCATAGTAGTTATTTCTGTATAATTAGGCAGACAATGAAGCTCATGTCATGGTGACTTCAAAACTGAAAAGCTTGATTGTATACGCAGCTCATACCTCGTTTTACTGCATTTTCCAGTATGCTTGTGTTAAGATATTATCTTCTTGGACTTGCCCAAATGCTCTCCTCCTGCTGAAGCACACACAGATGCGGTAAAAGTTTGACACATTGTGTGTCTGAGGACTTGTGCAGATAGACAGATTGCCTAGCTCATCCTAGTGCTGCTGGGAGACTGTTAGGAGATATGCTACAGCCTCCCTCTGATAGGTAATTGTATGATGAATTTGAGCATGCGTTGTAGGTCCAGTACTTTCTGCTGGAGT
The DNA here is from genome assembly GCF_009769465.1 of Tauraco erythrolophus. Lineage (NCBI taxonomy): Eukaryota > Metazoa > Chordata > Aves > Musophagiformes > Musophagidae > Tauraco > Tauraco erythrolophus. The sequence continues at coordinate 81,841,592 of NC_141496.1, forward strand.
CTCCATTTCTTTTGTGTGTGCATGAGCAATTTCCCTGTCTGTGCCTGGAGAAAGAAAACAAGGGTGCTGAAAAAGCAGAAGATTCCTATTGCTAAGATAATTCATGCAACCTGATCCCTGAGCTGCCATTTATCCAGGTGGAGCTTTGTGCTGACTGGGAGTGTGCTGTGGGCCGTCAAACTCATTCTGATCACTGCCCTTCCCAAGGTATGGACAAAAACATGTAGCACAGGCACTGTCATTTGATAAGAGGTGGGAACAATGAAGGAATATGATTGGATGAATTATCCTGTAGGCTGCTGATTGAGAAACTTGCCTCATATAAAAGGGATTGAAAAATAGTCCTTGCTAATATAGATAGATATCTTGATTGCTTTATATATCAGTTATTTACCTGTAGTCATCTGAAATCTGCTTGCTGTGCAGCCATGTTTTGTGTACTTAAATTTACAAATGTCAATCTGGGTCAGTATACATGATTTTCCTGCAGTCTGTATTTCTTTTAATATTTTTAACACTATCAAATGGGGCAGGAGCATCGTCTCAAAGTGATAAGACTGACATAAAGAAAGGGACGCTGAGAGTCAAAAGAATATTGGCAGGTACAATATCTGTAATAGAAACACAGAATGGAATTTCACATGTGTGAATTTCCAGAAATTAATATCTGATGGGGAACGACTTTTGGCTTGTTAAGCATTACTTATTATTTAATCCACACAAGATTTGTCTGATAAGGAGATGTGTACTTAGCGTGGCAAAATTGTTCTATTGCACAAGTGCTTTATGAATTTTGAAGAAGTGCTTTTTGTTATTTTATGTTATGACAGTGTAGGAGAAAAACATATATACTAGATGTTTGGGTCCTAGTCAGTCTAATGAGACTGAGAATGGCTATGTCCAAGTTTATCTTTTTCCTTTCTTGGCTCTGTGCTAAAGCCTAAATGTTTTGGCTTGCAATAACTTGTACTATTGTACTGATTTGCTCATTGACCTAGCATGATGCAATGCAATCAGATACTTGTTTGAGATCCCTGTGCACGGTACAGTAATAAATAATTTCAATGCTAAAGTATAAGATTTTATTATCCTTAATTTAGTGTGAGTAATTGGATGTGAAGGCTGTCTTTGGGTGTAGTAATAAATGGGATCCCAGTCTCTAGAGAACAAAAGGGTGGCTTTAAACCTTGAACCATCAGGAATGTTTCATATCCAGGATTCAATATATGCAGCCCATAATTGTCTGAAAAGGCATAAAACACACCTCCGTATTGGAAGAGCATACCAATTATGGTGAAGTTATTTATTGGATTATGTTTCTTTTAAATTTTAAAATTGAATCCATCATTTTGTTTGGCTGAATGTGCTGTGCTTTTTTTGTATGTTTGTTGATGAAGAATTAGCTGGAGTCAGTTACGCCAAAATGGCCAATGACAAGATCATCTAGTCCAACCCCCCACTGCATGCAGGGATATGATCTGCTAGATCAGGTTGCTCAAAGCCTCCTGCAGCCTGACCTTGAACACTTCCAAGGATGAGGCATTCAAAACTTCTCTGGGCAACCTGTTCCAATGCCTCACAACCCTCAGCTTAAAGAATTTCTTCCGTCCATCCGTTGTAGCAGTTCATTGACACGTCTGCAGAAGGAAGGTTGGCAATGTGGATTTGCTGTTCCCAAGCATACCAACACTTGGTCTTGTGCTTACAGAAAGGAACGTGCCCTGGTGTCCCACTGCTCGCTCATGGCCATTCCGCAGAGCTATGTTAGACGTACAGAGGCACGCTGCACACCGTGGTGGCCCTGGGACCAGCCAGTTTGCTGTCCTCTGGGCCCTGATGAGCCACCTGGTTCAGACTGTAGAAACTTCCTTCGTGTTAGGAGGATGTTTCTGTGTGAAAAGCATTCAGTATCTGATTCAGTGAACTCTTTAGCAGAAACAGCCTCCAAGAAGGAAAGGGCTTGGATAGCAGTACAGTAAACATTCTTTTTTTCTGTGGTACCTCTGCTGTTTACAGGAGGCATTGATTTTTGTCCTTCAATGTTTCAGGAAGCATTCTCTTCAAGTGCATGTCTTTGGAGGCTGACAGAATTACAGAGCAACAGGAGAAGGTACTCTCAATCCTAGAGGAAAAGTTTCCAGATCTTCCCCCACGAGAGGAAATTATCTCTGTTCTCCAGGAGACTCAATTTAACCCACAAGGTAGTGCATCTTGCTTCCATTTTTCAGACCTTTTACAAATTCAGTTATGTAACTGTATCAGAATATATTGGCTCATTTTGTATGGTGAAAATAGTTGCAGCGTGCTATCTTCATTGACAGTTACATGTGTTATATTTAATTCTAAATTAAGTGGCTTACATCCTGAATCATGGAATTGTGATTTCTGTTGAGGAACTACTGAACTCCTAAATAATCTTTTATTGCTGTTACAGGTAAAGTAAAAATTAATTTATTTCATATATTGCTTTTACAAGTGTATGCTAGTCGAGAATTTGTGTTGATGAAGTATAGGGACGTAATCAGTGTGTCAGCCCATGTACAGAAATTGTGCTGCGATTGCCTAAATGATGTGGGAGTGGATTTTATCTTCTGAACCTTCCCAGGTTTATCAAAGGCTGTGTGCAGGTGAAGTGAATTTGACTTCAGACCAAGATTAAGAAAGCAATGGGAAAATGACAATTCTTTCATTTCCTTCTGCTAGAAATAGCTGTAAACACTTGTGATTCTTTCCATGATCAAAAGTAGGAATGTTTGAACTCAAAATTTCATAGCAGGCTTTTGAAGGTATGTTTTGAAATCTTGAAGAAAATTGTTGTAATAACTCACATTTTTTACTGTCTTTGTTAATTGGCATTTGCTACCAAGTTGTTACCAAAGAGTGAGTATTGAATTACTGAGATATTTGTTAAATACATCAGATATGCACTGAGTCCATGCAGACTCATAGTCTTTTTTTTTTACCATTCTCTATCCACCACCTGCAAAACCCTCTTGTCTGACTTCAGACCGCCAGCCTGAGACAGCTGCCCTAGCTGGTAGTTAAGGACAGATTTTGAGATGCCATTTCCTTTGCTCTTTCTTTCAGTGAGGTCACAAGCTAAATTAGTTAAGGCCTATAAATCTTCACATAGTTCCCTGAAGTCTGTCCAGACTGTAATCAAGGACACATGTTCAGAAGTAAACTGAATGCAGCCTGGATTGGAGATACCCAGTGAAAGTGGCTTTTATGGAGCTCAGTTCTTAGTTCTGCCAGTTGCCTGGGAGGTTGTACTTGGCCCATGAAGTTTACCCTAATATCCAACAGAAAACTTGGACAAATAGGTATGATGGATTCAGTTGTCACAGCATTGGTTGCCAATAATTTTTATATACCACATGAGAAGGGCAATGTCTCTTTTTTTTTTTTTTTTTGTCTCATAGCTGCTGTTTGCTGTATATTACAAGGTACATATTTACCACTGCATATATTCCTGTGGTGTTTGCATTATTGCTGTTGAGTTTCTGAAGGCACTAACCTCTGCTGAATATTTTACCTTAGGTACCTGTTATTTCAGGCAGTATTAGGACAATTCTGCAAAAAGATCTGTTTCATGCAGAAATAATGATTTATTGACCAGAACTCATGAGTTCATTTGTTATTAGAGGCATAGTGGGCTATAACCCACCAGAAAGTCTACTGGTCACGTATAAAAGGACACAAGCATAAATGTAGTAAATATTAGCCAGTTCATCATGTCATTAGATTGAATGCAGTAGCTGGACTTTATACAGGCACAGTAATGAGAGGATTCATTTCTTTGGCTGAAGTTGGTGTTTGGCTCCTTAAAAATCAGGCATGCAAAGACATTTTGGATGTTAATTGCTGCTAAGCTTTAAAACTCTTTGGACATTTTAGTTGCCACCCAACACTGAAGTGAGTGGTTTGCAGCTTTCTTTATATAGACATTTGGCTATCATTTCTGTGTTTTTGATCGTGTGATGTGACCCTGTTCCTATACATGATATATATTTCTTTTGAGAATCTGTACAGCATTTTAGACAGACATCTTCCGTTAGAGAAACTTAGTCATGTGGATTTTCAATACATTGTACTTAAACATACGTTTCTATGGTACACAAACATCTGGTTGGTTCATTCATCATTTGATATATATAAGAAAAATGCATTGGTGTTGGTATCAATTTATAAGGAAGATCCAAAAGGTTGAATGACTTTGTGTTTGCAGAATATCTTAAGTGCTTTGCTTCTGAATATTTTATGAATGTCATAGTATTCCATATGTGCTTTTCAATATATTGCTCATTCCAGAAGTGTTTTATGTTAATGATTTCATATTAGACTGTAGGAATGCTATATTTATCATCAACTGGAATTCAGTTCTCTTAAAAGTAGTGAGTGTTCACCTAACTTCATTGCAGGAGACAATTCTTCATTCTTTGCTTCCTCTTCCCCCCTTTAAATCTCTTCCTTGCTTAAAAAATTCCTCTAGAAACATTAAGCATTGAAATATTAATGTTGGTTTTAATTTTCGTATAGGATATCCTAAAATACAGATGGCTCAGCATTAGGGTCTAGCTGTGTTTTCAGTTGATGTTGCTGCACCAGGTCAGCTGTGGATACTTGTATGTATTGAAATTCCTTTCTCTTCTCAAACAGGTGTAAGTATTGAGGAGGTTATGCTGAAGGATCTCAAGGAGATTTCAGATGGAGAAATCAAAGTAGCGATTAGCACTGTGTACATGGCCCTGGAGGTAAGAGGAAACCTAAACGGCGTAGCTGGTGAACAGCCCTATTGCGTACAAAGGCGGTTCTTTAACAAAGATTTTGAGCCAGTTATTTTCTCAAGATTGTATATAAACAGAATTTTCAGGGATTTCATTAACTTTGAGAGAAGCAGTAACTGTCTGTAGTCTGACGTCCATTGTTAAGTGTCTGATTATTCCTTCTTGTGAGTCTGTACCATGGTCTGTTAAAACAATGGCATCAGCAAATTGCAGCCTTTGGGTGAATTTATGTGTCAGCTTTCTGTTGTACTTCAGTAGGTAGTTGCTAAGACTTTGTCCTACCTTTCACTTACAGAATGGCATACGATTTATAAAGTCACTCTAACACTCTCTCAGCTTTTTGAGACGAGGGGGTATTCTTTTATGCCTTCTATATACCTATCTTGAAACTGTGTAATGAAGTATGTCCATTGCCTGAATGAAAATGTTGGCAGAAACAAAAGGGCCTGGGTGGGTGTATTGGGTTTATGTGGCTGGATTTTGGTAGTGGGAGAGGGACTACAAGGGTGGCTCCTGTGAAAAGCTGCTGGAACCTTCCCTGGCTCCCAAGTCGGACCTACCTCTGGCCAAAGCCAAGGCAATCTGCAATGGTGGTAGTGCCTCTGGGACAGCATATTTAAGAAGGGGAAAAAACCACTGCTGGGAGAACCTGCAGAGGAGAGAATGGGGAAGTGCGGGCACCTCGATCCTGAAGTGCCCACTGGGTGTAGCTTGTCCTTCCGGGGTGGTGGGTAAAGAGGAGTGGGATGTGAGACAAACAGCTCTGCAGACACCAGGTCAGTGAAGATGGAGCGGGAGGAGATGTGCCGGAGCTGAGATTCCCCTGCAGCCCGTGGCAAGATGGCAGCAGCCCCTCTGCTGCCCGTAGAGATTAACAGTGGAGCAGAGACTCACCCACAGCCCGTGGGAGAGGACCCCACGCCGGAGCAGGTGGATGCTCCCAAAGAAGGCCATGACTCTGTGGGAAGCCCGTGCTGGAGCAGTCTGTTCCTGGAGGACTGCACCTCGCGGGAGGGACCTACACTGGAGCAGTTAATGAAGAGCTGCAGCCTGTGGGAGGGACCCAATGCTGGAGCAGGGAAAGAGTCTGAGGAGTCCTCCCCCTGAGCAGGAAGGAGTGGCAGAAACAGCGTGTTATGAACTGACCGCAACCCCACATTCCCCTTCCCCCTGCACTGCTGACGGGGAGGAGGTGGAGAAATCGGGATCAAAGTTGAGCTCGGGAAGAAGAGAGGGGTAGGGAGAAGGTGTTTTTAAGATTTGTTTTTATTTCTCATTATCTTACTCTGATTTGATTGGTAACAAATGAAATTGATTTTTTTCCCCAAGTTGAGTCTGTTTTGCCCATGGCCATCATCGGCGAGTGATCTTTCCCTGTCTTTGTCTCGACCCATGAGCCTTACATTATATTTTCTCCTCTCCATCCCACCACGGGGGTAGGAGTGAGCGAGCGGTTGCATGGTTCTTAGTTGCCAGCTGGACTTAAACCAGACAATGGGGCAGAAGTTCCTAGACTTTTGATCTTTTGGATCAAAACTATAGATTTGTCTTTATGAGTATCCCTGTGACAGCCTGAAAGTGGCTGCTTGGACTTTCTTTCTTGACTAATCCTAAACATTTTCTAATGGCTTAGGGAAGGCTCTTGTGTAGTATGTTTTGTATCGTTATTCAAGATGATTTGTACTACAGATGTTAGCAGCTATTTAGCTTGACCTGGAGTAGTTATAAATGTTACTGGCTATTACGTAAATATATTAAGTAAAAAATATTAATGTTTAGATTACTGAACAAGTATGACATGGCAGTATTACTTCTGACGGAAGTTTGCATACTGATATACTGGTTAATAATTGTCCTGGTTTCAGCTGGGACAGAGTTAGCTCTTCTTTTTAGCAGCTGGAAGAGCTCTGTGTTTTGGTTTTACTCAGAGGCTCGCTCTGAGAAGAACGCTGACAGCGCACTGTTTGTAGTTGGCACTGAGGTCTCAAGGACTTCTCAGCTTGCCATATTCTTGCCAGTGTGCAGGAGCACAACAGGATAGAGGGGAGCATGGCCGGGACAAGGGGGCCACGACTCTCCTTATGATTTGTACTTGGACTTAAGATTGAGGGCCAAACTGGCCAATTAGTATTCCATATCATGCAGCGTCATGCCCAGTATAAAAGTGAGGGTCAGCCGGAAAGAAGGGCTTTTGCTCTTCCGGGACTCTCACTTTCGGGCTCTCAGAGTGTTTTCTTTTTCTCTCTCTCACTCTCTGTCTCGGGGCCTCCCGTTTGTCTGGGATCGCGGTATCGAGTTTTATCTGTTTCAGGATTGCAGCTTCGTAACGAGACAGGCCTCGGTCAAGGGGTGGTGAGCAATTACACCGTACATCACTCGTTTGTGTATATTTATCCTTGTACATATCTGTATATATATATTGGTAGCAGTAGTAGTAAATTGTTCTTATCTCAACCCTTGGGTCTCTTTTCTTTTTCCTCTTTGACTCTCTCTCTCATCCCTGGGGTGGGGGAGGGTGAGAGGGGACTGTGTAGGGTATAGTTACTGGAGTGGCCTAACCCACCACAATAATAAAACTAACTAGATTGAAGAAAATCTAAGCAACGAAGAGACACTTTTACATAGTATATATTTGCAATTTGCAATCTCATCATTTGCCTGAAGGTGACCCATAGAAAAGTATTTGACATGCAAAAACAGTTGTCATCTTCAACTTTTGCATTTTACTTTAGTCAAAATTTTACTTTTACCTTTATTTTAGTACCTCAAACGGTACTAAAAAAAGTAGTTCTTGAATAGTTCTTCCCTATGTATATCCTATGAGATTTCTTACAACATGTCTTCTGTGGTTTTGTGGTTGAAGAAGCTTGTGGTGCAATCGAGCTAATAATTATCCATAGATTTCTGCTTGCATATTAAAATATGCAAAGCAAATTGGGTAGTAAAGCTTCAAGAAATGAAGCAGGATTTGTTAGTTTCTTGGTTAGTTTCTCGATGTCAAGCAATCTTACCAGCCAGGAAACCTGCACTGCTTTATGAACTATAATTTTTTTTCTGAAAATTATGCCAAAGTTGGGAGGAAAAGGGGATGGAGAAAGAGTATTTTAAGATAAATCTCCAAAAGAGGAAATGGGATTTTTAAAACTTCTTAATAAAATCTTCTTTTTGTTTTAAATCTTTCTCTTTTATTCTGTCAGTTTCAGTGAATGGTAGACACATGGGGCTAGTAATTAGGAGCTAGCTTTAGCATTACATTTTCACAGAATCACAGAATGTTAGGGACTGGGAGGGACCTCAAAGGATCATCTAGTCCAATCCCCCTGCCGGAGCAGGACCACCTAGATCAGATCACACAAGAACACGTCTAGGCGGGTTTTGAACATCTCCATAGAAGGAGACTCCACCACCTCTCTGGGCAGCCTGTTCCAGTGTTCTGTTACCCTTACTGGGAAGAAGTTCTTCCTCATGTTTAAGCGGAACCTTCTATGTTCCAGCTTATATCCATTTCCCCTTGTCCTTTCATTGGATGCCAGTGAGAAGAGCCTGGCTTCATCCTCATGACAGTCACTCTTTACATATTTATAAACATTAATGAGGTGCCCCTTCAGTCTCCTCCAAGCTAAAGAGACCCAGCTCCCTCAGCCTTTCCTCATAAGGGAGATATTCCACTCCCTTCATCATCTTTGTGGCCCTGCGCTGGACTCTCTCAAGCAGTTCCTTGTCCTTCTTGAACTGAGGGGCCCAGAACTGGACACAATATTCCAGACGCGGCCTCACCAGGGCAGAGTAGAGGGGGAGGAGAACCTCTCTCGACCTACTAACCGCACCCCTTCTAATACAGCCCAGGATGCCATTGGCCTTCTTGGCCACAAGGGCACATTGCTGGCTCATGGCCATCCTGCTGTCCACCAGGACCCCCAGGTCCCTTTCCCCTGTGATGCTCCCCAACAGTTCAGTCCCCAACTTGTACTGGTACATGGGGTTGTTCATACCCAGATGCAAGACTCTACACTTGCCCTTGTTGTATTTCATTAAATTTGTCCCCATCCAACTCTCCAGCCTGTCCAGGTCTCTCTGAATGGCAGCACAGCCTTCAGGTGTGTCAGTCACTCCTCCCAGTTTAGTGTCATCAGCAAACTTGCTGACCATGCACTCTATTCCCTCATCCAAGTCATTGATGAATATGTTGAACAATCGTGGTCCCAGTACCAACCCTTGAGGGACTCCACTGGATACAGGCCTCCAACTGGACTCTGTCCCATTGACCACTACTCTCTGGCTTCTATCCTTCAGCCAGTTCACAATCCACCTCACTACCCGATCATCCAGACCACACTTCCTCAGTTTAGCTGTGAGGATGCCATGGGAGACTGTGTCAAATGCTTTACTTTAATAAAATACTTTATTTTCTTTTTATTTATTTTCCTTTTACTCGTTTAATAGACTATGTAGAATGCAGGCCTTGTCCTCCATGAATTTAAGCTCCAGCTAAACGTGGCTGAACTCATCTTTACTACTCTACATACTCAAATTAATCATAACCTAAAACTTGTCTTCCTCTTGGCCACAACTCACAAATTGAATTTGGCAACAGTAGGTTTCATACTCCTAAAAGTAGACAACTTTTCAAACCTTCTTCAGTGATTCTGTATCATTTGACGCTGGCATGCTTTGTTCAAGGAGTGTCAAGGTCTGGTTGTTGAGCAATAAATGTTTCATAATTGTTTTCTTAGGATAGATCTAGCGGCCATTATGGAAGAAAATGGAGATAAAGTTGCATGTGAAAAGAACAAACTGATCCGTGTTTTACAAATGTTAGATGGCTTTAAATCCCAATCTGTTAAGTAATTTTGTTACCAGCATTTTTGATAGTGTTTTTCTGGACGTTACCGGTATCTCTCTTCACTTTTTGCTCTCTGTTCTGCTGTGAAAAGTTTGCTTCAGAAAGAGCTATTTTTTTCAGGGATGTAAATGCTTTTTTCTATGTTTACAGAGTCACACTTTGTACTAAAAGTAGTCTTAATTTCACAGTTGAGATGGAGGTCAGTTTTGTGTTTGCTGCATTACTGTCCTTTGTTAAAACATTTTTTGAACTCCCTAATTTATAGTACTTGACTAGCACAAGACCTTTTTTACTTGCTCTTACTTATCGCTTTGCACAACGATAAAGGAGATGGCTTGTAAAAACATTCTGCACTACTGACTTCACCCAGTATCAGAAGCATAAGACATGTAAGGGAATTATAGACCTGCCTGTCTGTTCAGTTTAGAATTCTGTTAGAAACTCAGGATACAAACTTTAATGACTTCAAGATTTTCTCAGCGATAATAATTGTAATTTGTTATTCATCAAACTGCTCTACAGGCATTACCTGATTACACATTAAGGCAACATGAACAACAGGCTTGAGTTTGCTGCAGGTGTTGAATCTCTAATGTGTTTGCTTTTTCAGAAATCTCGCAGGGTCAATTTTGTTGTGGGTTTTTTTTTTTTCATCAACAGATATGCAAAAGTGTCTTTCATTAAAGTGTTTTCTATAGGCTTGATTATTTGCTTTGGTTCGATGGACTACCATGTAGGTGATACTGCTAAGAACAAAGATGGTGATCATACGATTATAGCTGGGTAGAGTAAGCTGTGCGCAAGCATGCATCCCCTCCCCTGTATCCATGGGATAGGTATCACGAAGAGTGGAAGTGTTGCAGCTCAGCACTCAAGCTCTGATTTCAGTCAGAGTTTCACAATAGTAAAGACAGAGATCAGTAAGTCCGATATTCTGACAAATGTCACACCTCAGTAGCACATACTCACATGATTCTGAACTTTCCTTATTTTTGCTTTCATGGCAAGTTTTACAGGTCTTTATTGAAAGTAGATTCTGAAAAAATCCTCTGTGCCTGATAGGGTGGATGCTCTTTTCAGCAAAGTCTTGACCTGGAGCTAAGTTCTTTTCCCTTCTCTACTGCTGATTTCCTATGTTGAATAAATAAATTGTTTCCTCAGTTTCCCCTCTGTAAATAAGGACATTAATCTTTTACTTCATTAATATGTCATGAATTTAAGTTAATTTAAGCTTGTGTTAGATATGCTGCTATTGACACAGATTTCCTAGTATCTGTGGAAATGTTTTCTAAGTTCTGTGCTTTAGAAGGCAGGAAGAGATGGTAACTAATAAATCATCAATTGCAAATTAATACTCGTAATTACCTCTAGTACTATTGCGTTGCAGTACTCAGACATGTACGTCACATGCAGGTGCACTCGTGCTCTCCAGTTTCTCATGAAGAAAGCCATGAATGCAAAAACAGTAGTGCAGTGGATCTCAGTGCTTCTTTGTATGTACATACTGATATCAATCAACAGTGTGTGATTTACGTCCATTGTCTGTTGGCTTACTAGTTGTCAGCTGACTGATTTTTAAGTGTCTTGATAAAAGTGAATCTTTCAGATGTTAAAGGAAGAGACAGTGTTGTCATTAGCGATCAAGGCGGGGAAGGCATTTCGTGTGGATGTGCTTAGGTTTCTAGAAGAGTCTATATGCAGCTTTGCATTTCTTGAGATAACTACCTTTGGATCTGGGCTTCCTGGATTTAGGTGGCATTAAGGCTGTAAGTTGAAATCAGACCTGTGTCTCCAGTGACTGGCTGCTACTTAGATTTCACATGCATAGCAGAATTTTTTCAGGAAAGTGACATAAGAAAAGTCGCAGTGCCCAGATCACAGTTATTTTTGTTGCCTTTGCTGCAGTTTCCCCAAGTCATGCTAATGGTTACTCATAGGATATTGCAGCAAAATTCAATGCATGCGTTACAGTTAATTTCTGTTACATTATGTTATACCCTGAGAGTATATTTTGCTTGTTCTCTGCTGGAATTCTCTTGGAAATGAGAAATATCTTCTCAATATGACTTTCTGTGAAAGTAATTTTTTTCCCTGAGAAAGGAATACTTCCTTTGTAAACTGAACTGTGTTCTCTGATTTCTTAAGTCTAGTGCACCAGAAGAACAATCCAGGTTTCATGAACATTGAGTTTAGTCGAAATGGCTCGTGATTATTGTAGCTTAATAATGCGTTTGTTGGACTTCCAACCCAAAGCATTCTATGATTCTGTGATTCTATGACAAAGTCGTTAATCTTTTGATTCATGAAAATTTACTCTAACTGCTCACAGAACTTGCAGTAACTTCAGAAGATAGAAAATCGAGTTTCTCCAGGGAAAAGCAGGGCAGTCAGATGAAAACAAGGCAAATAGTCGTCTGCTATTGACTATTACAAAGAAGGATATATGTGCATTCTGAAGGCTGACCGATCTGTTGAGGTTCTTGTTCATCTTTTTGGCCGTGTTATCTGAATATTTCATAAAGACAGTTTCCAGGGTGTAGAGGTTGTGTAATGTTTCAGTATTGTAAGGCTGGAGCCACCTCTATGGGAGTGCCAAAAAAAAGTTTAGAGAAAATGTGAGAGCCTCAGTGGAGGCTGCTGTCACCAGTGTTGTTGCCCCACAAAAGTGACCTGCAAGACTGTGGCAGCACAATAAGCTTGACTGTCCTTGGGTAGCATCTAGTAGTCCAAATGATTTGAGGATGGTGCCAAGGGGAAGTTCTGGCTCTGGTAACAACTTTCCTCTTTGTGGCTCTGTCTCAGAGAAACTCACAGTTCCAGCAAGAGTAACTTAGGAAATTTAGAAATGTTTGGGCACACAGTGGATCTGCTTCCTAATGAATAAATAGTCTAATCTTAGAAAGACTGTTTAATTTAACTATGTTACTAACTTGGACAGATTTATTTGTGTATTACAAAAAGTGATGCTTTTAATACTTCTGTAAAGCAAATCAAGAATTTCCGTGTCAAACAAGTGCTAGGTAGACTATTGCCACACAGTTAAATGAGATTACAACATGTTTGTTTGAAGATTTGAACTTTTGTTGTCTGTACTGATTGGACCATAGTTAGGTATTTGAGAACTTTTTTCTTGCAGTATAAATATAAACATATTTTGAATGGCATCAGATTGGTCCATGAATTTGTTTTTAATGCTAAAAACAAAACAAGAAGAAAACCCCAAGTAAACATGTTAACATTTAATCTTCCAGTAATGGAATTGGAAACAAAATTCTCAGCAACTTACAATAGCAATGCTGTTCAGAGATATTTTTCTGATGCCTGTTGTGAGAAGTTAGGGTATGTAAAATAAATGATGTATGGAGCTGTAGGAATGCGACTTTTGCAGACTACCTTATGTCTAAGGAACATTAAACATAGGGTTCTCGTTTAGCAAATAAATAACCATTCATTTCAATGGCTGCATAGTCTGGACTTTTGTGCATATTTTTGCAAAGATGAGAAGAGGCCATTAGGGATTTAATATAAAATAAATCGCCAAGGGGTCTTCTCATAGTCCTAGTCTTTCTGCCACATGGTGTGTCACTAATGTGCATAAATGGGCTTAAATGAATTTGTTATCTGTATTACATTTGCAGTATGTATATATTTATATATTATTTTTTAATTGTGTTTAAAAATAAAACATTAAATACATCATTTCTGAGAGCTGAAAACATACCATTTGTAAATAAATCAACCTTAATTAAGGTCTTAAAATGTCAGTGTGTGAGATCTGCCTGTAGGAAAATGTATAACATATATAGTACACAAAGCTTAAACATACTTTCGTTTGTTTTTTCAGAAGTATTAGGAGGGTTAAGTTGTCCCCTTATAGGACTGAGTAATGCAGCCAAACATGCATTTTGTACTGAATGAAGTGTACTCACGTTGAAATGTCAGGCTGCTGTGTTCTGGAGGACGGTAGCTGTTCTGTTGATGCCTCAGGTCAACCGAAGTACCCCACTTGTAACGAGTACAGTCCAAGGTGTGGAAAGCTGAGGCAGACCTCCTGAATTCTCTGTTGGAGTCAGTTACTCGTCCCTAATGGTATGAAAGGACACTGTTGGGGAGAACCTGAGACTGTTTTATGTACTTGCTAATTAACTAGGTGAAATCAAATGGCAGCAAAACCGACATTGATTACAGTTATTATCAGGTTTGCTTATAGTTTTAAAATCAAGACCAGATGCCTTCCAGAAGAGGATGTGAGGATGATGTGGACTAAAGTTGCCTTACTCAGTGAGATGTTTCTGCATGTAGGATACCACGCAAGGTGTTCATTATGGTCCCTCGCGATGGGAGAAAAACATAAACTTGTAAAACTGGCCAAGACCATTACATTTATCAATCAATCCAATTCAGCCTGTGCTTAAATCATTAAATAACGATTTATTCAACTGTCATTTTTGCAAGGTGTATTTGTTTTATTCTATACTGCTGTCATAACTCGTCGTAAACCAGAACCATCAGAGATTTTGAACTTGCAGTGTCTCTTTAAGAATGCGTGAGATATACAGGGATACCCGGTCTGTAATGGTATGTATGTAGGATTTCAGTTTATTACAGTGTCTGAAAAAATTTGATAGACTTAATCTGTTATAATTTGTGTTACGTCTGGTCTAAATTTGGCCTATGCTGTTGTTTATGATTTTGCCTTGACTGTTTTTGTTCAATCTTGGTTCCAAAGTTAATAAATAAAGTAAAATAGCTATGAGAATTATTAAAGGAATAAGCATAGACATTAGATCAATCTACTAACATTACAGTAAAAATGTGCTTGTGTTTACAAGTACATTGTTCAAGAAGATAAACTGTATTTTCTTTTGCATCATTTATGAAATGTGTTTAAATAATTAAGATAGTTTCTTTATGAAATACAGTTGTATAATATGCACTGTCTCTCAGCTAAATAAACTGCTGTCATCTACAGTGTCATTATTGGACTGCATTCCTGACTTCTACAAAGCTGACTAATTTATCATTTGTGTACTCTTCTAGTTCTTGTCAGTAGCATCTCGGCTCAGCTGCTCATGGGGCATAGACATTGACAGCGGGAGGTGCTGTTTTGAGAAATGTTCAGCATAAAAAGAGTTTTTCTATGAAATACAATACACTTTTTAAAAATTTCAATGTAAAATCTAATTCAGACCTCTAATATTTTAAGATCTGGCTGTAATGCATGAGAATATAGGAACAGATGATAGTTAGGGATAACAACAATGTGAATATTACAGAAAAGTTCAATTTTATATTCTGCTATTTAGTTTATTGTGTGGGAAACAACTTAAACTGTTGATCCAAGATTACAATATAATTCAAGCTGTAACTAAAAAGACTTCTTTTGGGTTTGCTAGTGTTAGTGTTGTGATAGAATGTAAGTGAATGCTTAACACTTGTGTACATTACACTATATTTTTACCTGTGTTTTTACCATACACCATTGAATTTTATACCTTCTGCTATGTATCAGGAGCCTGTAGTCCTGAAGCAACTGGCTGTTTTAAGATGCAGGAACATTTTGGAATTTTGAATTAGTCAGATCAAGTGCTCTGTAAGATTTTTCGGCATTTGTGTTCTCCGGTTAGGTGATGACAGGGAAGACCCTTCTTTTGACTGTGTAACTGAGTACACTCTCAGGCTTACTTGAAGTCAAGTGTTTTATCTGACCAAAAACTGCAGGGTTTATTTAAGTTTATATACACTGTCATATATTTCATTTATAATACAGGGATGAAAAAAATACGAAATTATTCAAGTTGAAACCCTTCATCCCCTATTTAAGTACTCAAATTCAGAGTAGCTAAGAACACCAACTGTAATTCTACCAAAGAATTCAATTTTTATTTCTCTATTTCTAGGAGACAGGTAGTTTTTGTTTTTTTTTTTTTTTTCAGAAAGATCACAGCTTCTATATTCAGAATTATTCACAGCTTCTGTGCTTCTCTAACAAAATGTAGTTTTCATCATAGTCATCATAAAGCTGCTGCATGAATGGTATTCACCAAAAAAATATAATTTCTTCTGCAACTCCATATCTAGATTGCTTGCGTAAATTTTGTATTTTTATATTTGAGTGAATACGGGTTAAGTCTCACCTGCAGTCTCTTTGACCTGAGAAAAAACAACATTCAGAACTCCTATGTATATTGCAAGAATTGCAATATCTTACTTTTTGACCATTTTTTCCTTTTCTGTATACACTTGATAAATAAAGTATCAAGTGAAAATACATTCAAGGTAATTTTGCACTGCTTTGGGGACAGAGAGTATTTTTCTCCATAAGAGGTTCTATGTATAAATATATTATTTTTAGTTCTGGAATTGTCCCATTTCTGAAATAAGTAAATTATCTTTAACCAAGTTGCTAAGTACAGATTGAACTTATTGATTATGATAAAAACAGTAGAAAGTGTTCAAGATCTTTGGTAGGTTTTTAGCATTTATTTTTTTTTTAAATAATGTATCTGAAGAATAAATCTCAGTAATTTGAGTTTCATAACTTCCTCCGTATTTGTGATTTGTGGTTAATAACAAAATCATGCTTTGACTGAAAACTTAGCTATGGAGAGATTTTCCTTTCTCGTTCTAGCATAATTCTTGTGGTTTTATACAAAGCCACAGAATTCTCATTACTGTTTAGGTAGAAAAGGTAGAACGGGGTACTTTCTTCAGCTGTGATCATGTAGCTCTTGATGCATCAGAATTCCTTAGCATATCGGATGGCTGTCCTCCAGGATTCTTACAGGCCCCTTTCCTTCTGAACACGAGATGAACACAACACTTATGCTGATATAAAACAGGAAAAAGTTGGTTGAAGCCACTAAGTTTATGCCTAATGAAAAATCTGGCATCTGATTATTTTGCCTTCCCCAAATAAGAAAAATTGCAGTATTTGCATTGTAGTGATGGGGAATTCAGGCAAGTATACAAACCTTTCACACTTGGGAGTATGTTATTGTCAGTTCTGTAAGAAAGAAATAATGAATATGAATACAGTTGCTTGATTCTTTGATTCAGGTCAAACAGGACTATAGAGTTAGTAGTAAAATCAAAGGGAGAACCTGGCAGAATTATCTGTCTTCATTGCCAGATGTTTCTTTTTTCTTCCTTTGCATGAACAAGGAAACCAGTTGAAGAAAATCTCTCCTACCCCGGATTCTACTTTTGCTAACAATAGCTATTATTTAGTATTTATTAGTTGCCAGTCTGCTTCCTCTTACAGAGGGATAAATCTCACTGCTAGATACTCTAACCTGACTGCATTTCAGCATTTCTGTCTTGCTGTTGTTCTTACCTTTTTCTTAGTCACATTTCAAATGAATTTTCATAAAACATTACTCTCACATTCTCCTCCCTCTTCAATGGAAAAAAAAAAAAAGGTAGACTTACAGAAACAGAAAGATAAGAGTAAACAGAGTCCACAAGGAATCTTCTTGCATTCCAATCTTCTTTTTTTCCTCTACTGCAAGATTGCCAGAGAGATACAGTAAGCAACCTGTATCTGGATTCCACACCCAGAATTTTTTTTTTTTAGTTTTCATGGATGCCAGACATCTGTGTATACTGATTTGTTCTCTGAGTTCTTGTCACAGACTAGAAAGGAAAAAGGTTGGAATACATTAATTTTGGACCTGAAGTGGGAACTGTTAGGTCAACTATTTGGTTGGTAGAACACCATGGACTTACATTAGTTGTGGATTGTTTTAGCTGAAGAAGAATTTGGAGATGAGTTTGAATAAATGGCAATTGTACAACCAGGATCTCCTGTAATTGTGTTTTCAACCCAAAAGTCTTATCTGACCACTGAGGTGAGTGCTGGTTTTTGTCAGGTTTTGTCACGTACTGAATCATATTCTACTGAAAATCTATTGTTTTAGTCTATAAAGTTTGTCGTATCTTCTTTATATAAATAGCATTAGCAGGGTTGTTTGTCAGTATTTGCCATAAAGCAAGACTTTCTAAATAAAGGAACTAGAGATAATTCAGAAACAAAAAAGTGATTTTCCTTTCACATCTCTCAGTTGAGTATTTGCCATATGGGTTGCTCAGCATCACACTCTCAGCAGGTCTAATTTATGGTAAACACACAGTGAGTGAACAGAAAAAAAAGGGAATGAAAATATTAATATTTTCCCCCCACCCCATTTTTTTTAAACTGAACTAAACGTATTCAGGTTCAGCCCATACAGTTGTGGCATTTAGTTGAGTATGTATGTATTTGCCACTCCGTTGGGAGTGTGTGAGAACTGAAAAGCTCCACTTTTCTTGCCATGAGACTGATTTGCTGGAGCTTGTGTGGCAGCGTGTAAATTATACCTTCCCTGCTCTGATCTGGCATGCTGCCAGGCCCCCCCAGGGCTGTGCTCTCTCCATGAAGGGCAGTTGGTGAAAACATTGCTGCTCTCACGGTGGCATGGGGCGCTTCAGCTTTTCCCTGGGCCACCGCAGGAGGATCACCAACTGAGTGAATGTGTTGATGCCCTGGTCCGCTGCTAGGATTTGGAATAGGCAAAGAAAGAGAGATAAAATAAATAATGGTATGGATTTTTCTCGAGACTCACAACCATGGAAATCCACAGCATCAATATTTTGAAAACTTCCCATCTCCCACAAGTTCCTGGGGTTTTCTCTAGCTGTTGCATATGTGCTTTCTTTCTCTCTGTGGGTTACCTTCTCCCTGTAGGGACTTGGCTGCTATAACCGTCCTTCAAGGACTCTTTAGAACTTGGAAAACCCCACTCCTTAGTGTGCCTGTGTGGAAAATCACTGGAGAGCAACACAAATACTAAGCATGTATCAGCAACCCAAGTGAGCTCTCTTTCATCAGTGCTTCCAGCTAAGGGTATGAGTTTTTTCACAGGAGGGTCTGCATTAACTATATTTAAAAAAAAACAAATTAAAAAAAAAAAATCTGTTTTACAGTTAGGAGCAGGCGTATCTGAACAAAAGAAGCTCCATTGCATAAACAGATGCATTGTTCCGAAAATAGAAATTGCTGCCATTACACCCTTGATATTGAAACTACAAACAGGAAATAGCTACAAATACAATGCTTTAAAAACCCCTTGGTGCTGCTGTCTCCCTTATGGTTGTACAGTAGACCTTGGTATTGCACATACTTTTCTTTCTGTCTGGATACTATTTATTCCAGCAAGAAACCTGCACATTCCCATTCCAAATCTGAGGAGTCAGCCAAATAGTTGAGAACTTTGCATGGTTCAGATTTAGGAGAAAGTGCAGTAGTCCTGCATTGATCAATCATGATATAATTTCCTATAATTTCCTTTAGGCAACATTTCTTCTAAGTCTTCAAGAGGAAGTACTTAGTTTACAACATCTGCAGGAATTTAGTTCAAATAAATACAAAACTCTTTTGTTGGGTCCTGCTAAATGTTTGTCTCAGCGTGATCACAAGTTTCCCATAAGATCCACAGGTTGAATATTTAACTTGTATATTAACAGATGCAGTTGTGTTTGATTTCCCCGTGTTCACTCTTTTGAACAGGAGTTAATTGGAACAGCCAGTTTTTGTTTCTCTGCTCATTATTGAGTATTTTATACTCCTCTGTTGTGCTGCATCTTGTTGATCTTCTCCATGAACTAATCTGTAAATACTTGTAGATAAATAAATAGAAAATATTGGTCGTTTTATCATCTAGTATGAATTCTTCCTTCATGTATATCATTAGCCTAATTGTTCAGAGTGTTCCAGTCAGTTACACTTACACAGATCCTCTGAGGTAATGGAGTTGTGTTTTGTAGTATAAACCAATATTTACTCAGAAGTCGAACCTCAGCCTCACTTCCTGTGGACTTCTAGTACTATCAGTGTAGCAGTAAAATCCAGAGTGAGATTTTTAAGATGCCTGGGTGGACAGAACCATGAAAGCAGTCATTTTACTGATTCCTATTTATGCATTTAAATTTCTATGGATAACAGCCAGCTGAAGCCTGGTGCCACTGGTGACTATTTTGGACTCTGTGGATTTTATGCTTTAACCATTCTAGAAAAATGTCAATGTACAGTGTCTTCGGTCAACTGGAAATGGTTGTAAGGTTAAAGTAAATTAAGTGATGAGGGATCCTTTGTGTACTGTACACTCTGTCCTTGTGAACTCACATTCTGAACACATTTAAAGTGGCATTAAATTTGACTATATTTTTTATCCATTATTAAAGACTAAAAAAACAAGGATATTTTCAAATGACGTTCTGCACAGTCAGTGATGTAGCTGTGCTTGGTGCCACTGTTCTTCACAAAATGTGATATTAATGTTATCTGTTACCATAAAAACAAAGTTTGACTCCACAGAAGCAGCTGGAAATGGATAACCACAATTAAATCTCTTAGGAACACATTGTTTGACATCTACTGCTAAAAGTTCCTCATATTCAGGAATTCTTTTGGTGAAATACTTGTGCTGAATCTCAGCTGGTGTGCATGAAGGAATATTCATTTCCCAGTGGTAAAATGGAATTTGATTTTTTTACCTTTTTTATCTATATTTAATGGATTGAAACACTTCGACGGAAAAATACCCATATATTTCTGGTCCTAATCTAATTCAAGGGGGTTTTATGGTTCTGATTCCAGCCTTTTCTCATGTTTTATGTATAGATAAATTGGAAGGTTATGTCTTGTCCGAGCTAGCAGGGAGCAGAAACAGTCTTCCTCTGTGATATCCAGAAAGATGATCAGTCAGGCAACAACAAACGGATGTTTACTAGGTGGCTGCTGCAGGTGATTTGAAAGGGATTGTCTACAGCTTGGCAAGAGGGTCATGTTAACACCCTTGTGTTCTAAAACTTAACTATTTTGTAGCTGCAAGTTGCGAGAGAGGGTTATTTGAACTTCATAAGGTGTGCTGGGTATTTCAGGCCTGAAACTCCATTATAGTTTAAGATTTTGGAGTATAGTTATTATGTTGCAGTGTCCTGTGCGTAGAGTCAGCTGAAGTTTCTGCAGTAGAAGTGGGTGGTGGAAACAACTGAAAAAAGGGAGTTTTCAGAGATTTGATGTCTGGTCAGAAAGGACATTCCAAGAGCCAGAGAAGAGGTACGAAATGATGGCAGAAGAGGAGAGTGAGGTACTATGGCACAGAACATAGAATCATAGAATAATAGTATGGTTTGGGTTGGAAGGGACCTCAAAGATCATCTAGTTCCAACTCCCTTGCCATGGGCAGGGACACTCTCCACTACACCAGGTTGCCCAAAGCCTCATCCAGCCTGGCCTTGAACACTTCCGGGGATGGGGCATCTACAACTTCTCTGGGCAACGTGTTCCACTGCCTCACCACCCTCAGAGTGAAAAATTTCTTTCTTATATCTAATCAAAATCTCTCCTCTTTCAGTTTAAAGCCATTGCCCCTTGTCCTATCACTACCTGCCCTTGTAAAAAGTCCCTCTCCAGCTTTCCTGTAGGCCCCCTTTAAGTACTGGAAGGCTGCAATAAGATCACCCCGGAGCCTTCTCTTCTCCAGGCTGAACAGCCCCAACTCTCTCAGGTTGTCTTCATAGGAGAGGTGCTCCAGCCCTCGGATCATCTTCGTGGCCCTCCTCTGGACTCGCTCCAGCAGCTCCATGTCCTTCTGTGCTGGGGACTCCAGAGCTGAACGTGTAAAGGCATGAACCAGAATGAGGTGTGACGTAAATCAACCGGAAGCTTCACCAACTTGTGAGCTTCAAGAGTATGCTGTAGAATTGTTCTTAGAGATGAGACTACTAATCTGTGGCACTGCATTCTACATAAAATTGTGCCATACATTTATGTGTGTGTATATATATGTATATGTATGCATCACATATACGTGAGGAACATATGAGCTGTGAGAAATACATGCTGTCTACCTGGTGTGTAACGAACTTTTGCTATGTGGAAAATTAGTTAGGCTCACTCTGGTTTATCTTTCATGACCCATTTTCTTTATTCTAATGCAATTTGGTGCTTATTTCTATCTGTACAGTTGCATCTAGATTTCTGACTCAGATCCTGAGAAGTAGATTTCTAACTTTCTTGTTCCGAGAAAATTTCTCGTTTCAAAGAAATGGAGAGAGGCCTGAGTCTCTGCTGACATAACTGTTATCAACCAGGAGTGTAACTTCTCTCTTAAGTTTGACCATGCACAAGCAGTAAAACTGACTCAGTTACACTAAGTAGTAAAATCCTTTTCCAGAACAGCTTATAATGGGTATGATTTGGCTTAAACTTGGCTATTGACTATGCAGATTTCACAGCTGTAAAAAGTATTTGTGTTGAAAGTCAACTGAAGGAAAGGGGCTTTCAGGTGCAGAGTAAATTGACATTGTCCATCGGATATTCTAGAGGTAAGACACAGTCCGTTTTCCATTGAGGGAAAGTATAATTGTAAGCAGATGAGTAGCAATGCTGTTATATCAGAGACATAGCCTAAGACACCATCCAAATGGTACTTACAGTAAAATGCTTTACTATTTGGGCAAAGCAGACTGAAGATCGAGATGATATGATACGTGGAAATAACTGCATCGTTCCAAAGATCAAAGAAAACTAGAAACAAAAATCTCCTGCGGATATGGAAGATATCTCATATTAGGCCTGAGTTAATAAGTGTTTTGTAATTACAGACGGTTGAAGCTCTTCACAGAAGTGTAAGTGATTTAGTTACAATGAGCAAATGCAGATTTTAACAGAAAAGAGCTTATTTTGGATGAGAAGATAGAAGCTTTGTTTTCCTGAAGAAAAAAATTCATTAGTTTTGCAGTATCTGTGTAATGCTGCTTTTCTTGGTAGTTTTAAAGATATCCCACTGGTAAAGCTTTAAAAAAAGGATCTCTTGACCTCATGAAAAAGTTAGTTATTTGGAATGTTAAATGCAATTATATTGACATATGGTGATAATGTGATAAAGCGTAAGGGTTAAAGGTTGAAGGAACCATGGCTTGGCAATTAGCAATGTAAATGAAACATTCATTATCCAGCATGCTGAGAAGTTGATGAACTGTACAATAAATCTGAGCCCAAGTCACTACTGAGATAACTCATTTGAGACATAACGGTATTTATTAGGATCCTGGACATTGTTTTGCAATCCCTGATGAAATATCTTGCTATATAGAAATATTTTATCCATTCATTTATGTGAAGTAAGTCAACACTAAAAATTCATAAAGCCCTAAGCAATTCTC
Organism: Tauraco erythrolophus; assembly: GCF_009769465.1. Taxonomy (NCBI): domain Eukaryota; kingdom Metazoa; phylum Chordata; class Aves; order Musophagiformes; family Musophagidae; genus Tauraco; species Tauraco erythrolophus. Next base: position 81,864,431 of record NC_141496.1, read on the forward strand.
CAAATAGTATAGAATAAAAAAGGGAGAAACATGAAAGGTGTTTGATTAGATGCATTAGTATCTTTTCAGTGCATTGGTGTTGTCCAATATAAATTGTCTCCTGTGACTTACATTAACTCATTTGGAGCCATTTTTCATCTTACGAGATATAATTGAAATCAGAATCAGACCAAGTAAGTAGAGAACCAATTGTTCCATGTCGTAAGTTCCATTTATACCTAAAAGAAGGTGTTTTATGTGAGAACACAGGATGTGGACTTGTTCGAGAGATGATGCAGGTGTTTACTCAGTGTTCCATGAACATTAGGATTGAGTGTTATCAGGCATTATTACAGTTAACTGTACTTGTGTCTCTCTTAGAATAATGCTCAGTACCAATAAAATCATAGCTAAATTTATTAACTTGATGATAGCAGTGGTAGATTACCTTGCATTAGGTAGACAGTTGTGCGAACAGCTTAGGCAGCGTTTTTAATAGTAGAATAAATAGTGCATAATTTTTTCAGTGAAAATAAGTAGGAAGAAGTTAACAGAAACCAGACACACAAACATGCCATAGCTTTCTTGTCGGTGAGACAAAAGAGTTTCACATTCAAGTGGTTGGTGGAAACAGTATATATTTGGTTTGTGTTAAAAAATGTTGCAGGTGTTTGTTCCTTTTAAAGGCTACCAGTTTATCATGGCCCTAGCAAGTGATACATTGTATTTTCTGCTCCAGCTTTGCATCTATTTGGCATTGTTAAAAATTTTGCATTACATTTTATTTTACATAGATTTCCCACTGCGGAATAGGAAAATTTCTTACTATTGAGGCAACACATTTGAGTAAATATGTATGAATGACATATAAACTCTGAGAGAGTAACGTATCTTTTGTAGTTTTCATACTATTTCTGTGAAATTTTATTGTTATAGATCATTATGAATCCTGAAAGATCAAGTAATCGTTTATGAATTCAGCCAAAAAAACTCAGTACTCCCTTAATTTCTCCTCTATGAGTATCTGATACGCATAATTCTCACTTCACTCGTCGGTGTCAGCAAGAATTGCAGTATTTGTTCAGTAGTACAAAGAAATGTAATGCTCTGTTCAGGAAAAGCATTTAAGAATATATATTCTATACAGAAGAGAGAGAATTCCTATATGTATATAATATGGTGTATTTGCATACTATTCTATTCTACACTGAAAGTACAAGGAACATGCAAGGAAACTCTAAAGACCATTGGCTCCACCCTCCCTCCCCTTCAATAACTGTTCAGAAAACTATTCAGAAAGTAAACTTACATGGTATGCATATTGAAGTGCTGAAAATTGCTTTCGAGTAGGCATCTGTCAAATACTTTGTATCTTCAGTTTCTTTTTGGAATCTCTCTAGTTTTATCATTGGACTGAAAGATCCTTGGGTCAGCAGGGTACACAGGGTGGAGGATGCAGCCCCTGTTGAAGATCCTATGGGAAGCCTGTAACAGTGGCAAGAATTAAATTTAGTACTCTGAATTCTTTAAATAGGAATTTAAATAGGAATTTAAACTCAAAAAAGTCTTCTAACCTTCTTGGAGTATTTGAGATGACTGAATATTATATATGTCCCAAAAATAGGTTGCAAATAGCTTTAATTGCAGGAACTTCTTTGTTTCTACTCTGGTTTTCTCAGAGTGCGGCTGTACCTTAAGACCTAAATTGTGAGAACTTAACGCTGGGTGAAGCACATCAGACAGGCCTCTTTTTATGAAGACAAATGCAAGTGCTGTGTTGAGCACAGCTCTGCCAGAACTGAGAATGTAGCTACTAAGTTATTGTAAAATTGTGAGATAAACATTATGAAGAAAATATTTAATAATTCTTAAGTTGTTATATAGAGTCTCTTATTTAACTACCTTTGAATTTCTCTGGATATCTATATAGCTTTTACTTCTGTGGCTATTGTGCTTTCCTGTAACAGTGATATAATTTAGGAGAGTTTGAGGCATTAAACTCTAAAGTATATAATAGGTCATCTTTTACCCAAATTTTTAAATTAAAAATTACTACAAATAAGTTAATTCCTTTTATAATATTGCACTGTAACATCTCTAATCTAAATGAACTTGCTGACTCACAGTTTATTTGTACTATTTAGATAAACAATGTTCTTCTTAATTACAGTATTCGTGAAGTCTTAATTTCCTGACTACTTATTGGTTAGCTGTACTGGATCAACTCGAACTGAATGTGTAAGCAACAGTGTATATGTGTGTTTATATACATAAAAATATATTATTTTGACAATGTATATTTGAACATAGACACTATTGAAACATGAAATATTCAATATATATGCAGATTAGGAACTATATGATCTTTGAGGTCCCTTCCAACCCTGACCATTCTATGATCCTATGATTCTATGATTATCTACAGAAGATATAAAATATTCAGTACATATACAGTACAAAATACACATGTTAGATTTGTTTAAACAAGTTTATTTCCACAAGCAGCTCTAACAAAAGTTTAGACCTCAAATCTGAGTGTTACCTTTACTAATTTTCAGATGTTTACTTTAAGTACTATGCTTTCAGTTTCTCACTGTTCTTTGAAAAGCTAATAGAGTTGTAAAAGAAAGCTTCATAGAGAACATTGGTCATCTTTCATCTCCCATTGCAGCCTTCTTTTAGATTTCTTAAGCTTTCTTTGCCATGTTTTTAGCTGAGCTTGGAATTTCCTTTTGGACAAAGATGGAAAATCCACCAATCATTGTGGTGTCATGACAACCCAAGATAAGTAAGCTAGAAGACTCTATAGTCTTTCCTAACTTTCTAATGTAGAGACCACTTATGATGGTATCTCAGAATATGTCTAACTTATTGGAAAGTCCTTGAACAAACCTTCCGGAAAGACCGTAGGTGAGATGAAGGAAAAATAAGGCATTGGGAAACTTTTTGCATGCTGACATGGAGGTACATACACCTAGACTGTGCACTTTTCAGACAAGTTAAGGTAATATTCTTTTTTATGGCATCCAACAAAATTAATTAATACTGTGATATATGGGTAAGTTCTTGAAGCTCAAATCCAAGCAGGTTCTCTTTCTTCTATACATTTGTGAATTTCTCAGTTAAAACCCATTGAAGATATTCAGAGGCATATCCATAGGCACGAGGTCCTAGTGTAAGATCGGAGGGTCCCCCAGTAAATGGCAAAATATCAGTATTGAATCTATTTTTTTCTTAGATTTTTCTGGATAGGCCACTCCAAAGAATCATCACTTGTGCTCAAAGAGTAACTGTCCCATCAACAAAATAGGATCTTTCCAATATAGTGCTAGTGAGTTACTAGAAACCAGTGAGAATCAGGCTTGAGGTAGTTTTGTGTATTTTTTAGTGTAATCTGGTTTATAAATAGCAGTTGTAGATTTTGCAGTCTAATCTCATTGGTGGATTTCTTTTTAAGCCAAACTCTTCTATAGCTGGTTAGAGATGAGAAGTACTTGTATTTTACTTGATCACATTTAGATTGTACTAATTGCTTTCCTCTTAACAGCTGCAAGGCCAGAACTAGGTCTGACCGTAACTCTCCTGACAAACAAGGAGGGAGACAAAATACCTTAGACCCTGGACCATGTGTCTTGGGAAAAACAGTATTTTTGTTAACTTCTTAGTACTTCTTCTGTCATGAAAACTTCTGCTAATAGCAATGCTTTGTAAAATGAATGTGAAAAAATCGAAATAAACCAAATAGTAGTGGTAAGTGATGGTACAGTATTGAAAGGACTAGGAAGAGAAGGCAGTGGCTTCTCATGTAAAGCTTCATGAATGTCAACAACATAAACATTCTTCTTTTAGTAAGTTTCTTGATTATTTGAGACAGCTGAGTGCTTATAAGACCGGAGAGATTAGTAAGCACAGGGGTAGAATGTGAATCCACAGAGCGTGGCTGTAGTTGATGTTTATCATCAGCTAATTACCCAGAAGAATGTTTATAGTACGGGTGAAAGGTGCCTTTTTGTAAGGTGGCTACCTAACATTAGTCACAAACAGTACCTGCTTAACAACTTGTTTATTCGTGTCCTGCTTACTGGATACCAACTACCCTCTTCCTGTGTTTTGGAAATGGCATCCTGGCTGAGAATTTTACTGGTAGCTTTCTTCTGTGGAAAATTGGAGCCATCTACTGTCCAAAGAGAGCAGCATTTAAAGTGGAGTGTAATTTTTCTGTCATGTCCTACGTGCTCAAAAATTCTCCAGTGTTTGTTGTTAGTAGGATATTTGCTAACAACATGGATGCAAAATTAATTAGGTCTATATGTTTCTGGAAAAGGCTTATCCATTGGTATATACTGAAAGGCATTTATCTGGACTTCAGCATTAACTGTTATTTAAAAATTTATATTACGTAGGCAGCTTAAGAATCAGGAAAAAAGCTGGACAAACAGCCATCTGCAAGTGTGCAACATCTAAAAAACTCCTTCTATAAAATTAACAATTTTTCTGCTCAGTTCATAGTTAGTTTGCATTCCTAGTTATTGTCTCAATACTTAAAAAAAAAATAAAAATCTCTTTTTGTAAAGTAAAGTTCATTTCCAAAGATGACTCAATGGAAAAAGTATGCCAGGGTCATAGTTTGCTATTTCTTCCTGATTTTGGATGTAATGGACATCCAAAAATATTTGATCATACATTAAAAAAAGAAAACAAAAAACAACAAACCAAACCAAACCCCAAACCTGGAAAAGGTCATGTGTTTGTTTGTTTGTTTGTTTTTTCTTTTATCTCTGCTCTGACAGATCTCCCAGCTCAGATCAAACTTTGGAAGCCTGTCAAGATCTTTTTCCTCTAATGCTTCTCCACCACCTCTGCAGGCCACATTGTTATGCCCTTGTGACACTTAGCACTGTGTTTCAAAGTCTTAAACAGGTGTAGCTACATGGTGCTACACAAATAATGGTATGTCAATTTGAGACATAAAATAGACTATAGTCCAGGCAGCTGTTTCTTAGTTGCAATGAGCTATTCAAGAGTGGGAAGAGAGAAGAAACATCTAAAACACTTATTTGCTGTTAAAGCCAAAAGATACATACTTACTAATTAGTTTAGCTTGTAAGGTTCCCCATCATTTTAGTTGCTGTGGTAGTTGCTCATATCTTATACACATACACAAACACACCCAATGCAAATAAGACAGCATTTATGTGTAGGTTGAACCAAATGATTATAAATGAATTGAGGGATGTCTCCTGGGATTGGACATAAAGGTCTTGTAAACTGAAAATTTTATAAACAAACAGCTGTTGGGAAAATACCATTATGCTGTAATAGCTGCTATTAAAATCCATTAGCAATCTTGATGGCCTGTTTGAATTTGATGCATCATTTGCTCTGACAGCATTTCTTTCTAAAGAATTTTCTAAAATGTGTGTAGATTATGAAAGACAGTAGTAATAGACTAGGAGATTAACACTGATTACACATTTTACTGCGACGTTCCAATCGAGCTTTGAAGAATACTGTGTATGCTCCAGTTTAAACATCAGCAAACAAACAGGAGCACATTAACCTGAACAGCTGCAAAGCTTTCTCCATCACTGTGGGAGAAATACACAGCTCTGCAGAGATGAAGCATTTCCAGGTTAAAAAACATGTTTCAGACAACAAAATAAATCTCCAGTGTTTTCTGAGTTTGTGTGCTATCCTAATTGATGCCAAACTGTCATTGTCCTCCTGCTCACAGATCCAGATACCACAGTGGATACCAGCTGCCATAGGGGTAGGCATGGCCTGTAGATCATGCTGCTACCAAAATTACTCAGACTTCTAATGAGATTTTGAAAAATCGGTGTGCTAAGAACTATCTGAAAACTTCCCTTTTAAGAACAGTTCAAGTGTCAGTGTTATAGCTAAACTGTCCCTTCAGAAACAGGTATGAAAACCCACGGAGTGAAATGTGCCTGTTCCTGTGTCTGCAGGCAGAGGTGAGGATGCGCTTGGCTTCTTCATGGGCGCTGCAAGGGCACCATCTGGTGGGTGAAGGAGAATGAAAGACTAAAGCTTGACAGAGCGACCAGATTAAAACGTCTTCTAATCAAGACTTCTTGTCTGCTCCCTTTTTTTGTAGTGCTCGTACTCAGATAACGTAATGCTTGTTATTGTATATGCTTTGTTTCCCTTTTCTTCCTGTACCCTGTGTTTTTCACTGTTGTAGTCAATGAACTCAACAGAGAATTCTTTAAAAGTACTGTTCTGGTATAAACTCACATGCCAATTTTATGGATACTCTCTTTCCCCCCACTCCTTCTACCTGTTCTCAGTTTCTTTGCCATATCCTCTGTCTCCTCTCTGATATCTGCAAACAGCATTTTGCTAAAAGGACTGGCAAAGGAAGCTGTGTCCTCTACTATTTCCCCTTCATCACTCCTCCTTCCTGGCAGAAGTACAGTGGCGGGGGTTAACCACACCTTGTATGTGACAATGCTCTGCTGAAGTATGCAGCAGAGCCATGGTCAGTTCCTTTCCTAAGAGGGAGGAGTAGAAGGGCTCAGGCTTTAGTATAAAGGGAGGTAAGTCCTTCTAGCTCTGGACCATTCTGTCTTGCTTTCTTTTGCAGATTTGGGATTTAAAATTCTCTTTTTATTAGGGATTCTGGTACAAGTATCTTCATCAAAAGAGCTGTAGGTCTATGGTACAGGTGTTTATTCAGATGTTGTCTTAATAGTGTTGCAAGACGCTAAAACTAGATTAATAGAGTAGTTGCACCATTTAACATGCAAGTTTTTAAAAGAGCCCTTACTTTACTGCTTATCAGCTACTGCATGGTGGTGACCATGTGTTATGCATTCCGCTACGTGCCTCTCTCTGGCACTCAGCAATAGATGGTTTTGCAATGCACAGTGTAGCGCAGGTAAAACCCTCGTGTCGATCCATATGGATTTTTTTCACTGTTTGAAAGAAGACAAGGTGCTATTTGGAGCCTCAGCTTTCTCATTTGCATGTTAACATTTTTAATAATATTTTTGGAAAATAAATGAGGCCCCAAATTTAAAGACATCAATTTCACAGAGACTGAAGTGAAATTCATTCTAAAAATGAGCCAGCAGGATAGAAAGCCTTAACTATGGGCCTAAATAAGGCACTCGTGCATATTTTTTACTTCCATGAATTACTTCATTTCACTTTACTTCATTACTTCATTTGGAGATATCCCTGTTCCTTGCAGGGGGGTTGGACTAGATGACCTTTGAAGGTCCCTTCCAGCCCTAACCATTCTATGATTCTATGATTCTATGATTCATTTCCATGAATGTGGTAAGATTTCAATGTATTTTAAGTACATTTTATCTCTATTATTAGTTTGCCCACCCTACCACCCTATCTTTACTTTGTTTACGTCAATGTTCAAACAACACAAATTCAACATGTAAAGAGGTTTTTTTCAAAACCTTAGCTTTTAAACCTGAGCTTAACCAACAGGCTACAGTGAAGTCAATGGATAGCAGTACAAAATTTAGTAAATTAGCTGCTTGCTTGGTTGGATGAAATTTTGCTCTGACATTGCTGAGAAGTACTCATTTCTTTTTCCTTAATGTGTTAGAAAGATGCTTCAGTGACAACGCATGACTGCATTCATGTTTTTTAAGGCATTATAGCTATACATGGCAAAGACAAATATGTGCTGTTAACTTGCACTATATTTATTTTGTTGTTAGTTTTTAGTTTGTTATTTATTGATTTTATATTTAAATATATTTATTTACTTTATTAACAGTCCTACTGTACAATTTACCTGACACGTTAGGTTTGGCTCAAGATTTAAGTGCTTGGAAGCAAGCTGTAACGGTGTGAGGAGGGTCAGGTGTGCTAGCTGGAGCTGCTAGTGCACAAGGTGGAATTGCCAATAGTTGGTAAAGCCCATTTTAAACTTGTGTTAAACTGCAAAGGCAGTACCAACCTAGCGTCATAAGCACCAACAAAAGTTTTTGGAAACTAGTTGGCCTGGCTGCTGAACATATTGGAAAATAATGATTTTGCATGTGCTCCTCCTGTAATGTTAAAACTTAGAGCGCTTTTTTGTTTACCAACCCCAACAAAATCCCTGTATTATTGTTCTTTAGCAAAAAAAAGTAGATAGTTTTTTCTTTTTACACACTCTTAGTCATAATTTCTTTTAAACATTGAGAGTTCCATGTAAATATCAAGTAAAATTAGAACCATATTAAATGTATTCCAACTGCTTTGGGCACTGAGGGCCAATGGTTGTTAAACTAGATTTACATGACAGTGTCAGCATAGCAGTGGTCCTGTGCCTCAGAGCAGTTAACTCCAAGTTGGATTCAGAGTACTGTCTTGCTTGTGTCTCTTTTGCTTCTCTAGAGAGAGAGCAAAACACAACTTTCTGAAGCATACAGCCTGAATAAAGTGCATATGCTGGAGAACTCAATTCTGCCCGTTGTCATCTAAAATCTGCCTTTCACACAGCTTGTGTTTTGTTCTCGGAAGCTTGAATCATCTCAGTGGTAAAAGCTGCTGTCTTAGCTGCTGTAAATGTAAAACACAGACAAGAGTGCCACAGGTGAACTTCTGCCCGGCATAACCAAGTGTGTATTCCCTGACAGGCATCTGCAAAGAACTTTGTTTTATCCTGGTTTTGCTTGTGTTGATAATGACTCCTTTTATCTCTTCTGCAGGAACTGACTGTTTAACAAATGAGTTGCTAAAGGCATTTTGCTTGCATAACTATAAGTGGTTATTAGAAGAATCCATAGGAAAACTTAAGTGAATTACAAGAAACTGAATTGCTACTCTTATTTGTAGGAACACTGGGATTTTTGTGGTGGCAAAGTTCAGTGTACAGTCCTTGATCGTCTCTGTCCAATTCCTAGAAACAGTCAGTGCAGATGAGACTGAAGCCAGTACCACTGAAACCACATTGGTCTCTGTTTGTTTGTGTGTCTTGCAGGACGATGTTCAGCTTCCTCAGCAGAGAGATGAATGGAGTGAATCGAAAATTAGTTACTCTTTTGTCTCCAGTTGTATTCCAGTTGAGGGTTACTCCGTATCAACAGAGCAACATGGGCAGCCAAGCAAGGTGCCAGTGATTTAGCATTCAGTGCAAAACTGACTTAACAAAATAATTCAAAATAGATTTCTGAAATTTTTACATACTTAGCAGAGAACTTTTACTTCCTGGAAGGGCATTTTACTGAACTTGAGTGCTTGAGAAATGGCATGAATATTGGCTGGGAATATTCAGGGAACTGACTGGGAGAATGCTTACACGTGCATTAGTGGCGTGTCCCAAATGCTTTGACATCAGCAAGAGGCTTTCCATTAACTTCTAGTTCATGTGATTCTGAATTGGCCTATTCATTCTGGCTTGCAGAGTGAATACCTAAAGGTAATAATTACTATTTATATTTTTTAATATGCACAGACCCTGGTTAGAGTGAGGCATTTCAAAGCCACAGATCTGTGCTGCTTAAAGGAAAGCATTTCTTGTGATCCAAAGGATAAAAGTCTAATAAAGACTGAGGTACAGTCAAAGAATATTTTGCCTCAACGAGGAACTGTATTTGCAATTAGAGAGATTTGGAGCAATAGGAAGAAAATATAAAAAGGCAAAACTAAATTTTTCAATTGACATCAGTCGCTCTTGCTGTAAATTCCATTGCGATAGGAAAGAGAATGAGAAATTGAAAATGGGAACAGAGAGTTCATGACAGGTAATAGAGAAAGTAAAAAATAATGTAAGTCAAGAATTTGCAGCACTAGAGGAAGAAAACTTGTAGGAGAAAATAGTATTTTGCAGTCAAGAGAATGAACAGAAGAAGTACAGGTTTTGAGAAGAATGGTTTGCAATCAAAAGACCAAGAGAGGAAACAAACAGTTCCTTGAGAAAGGCAGAAAAAGAGGTAGCTAGATGAAACAGAAGGCCTCACTGATTGCTAAAATTTGGCAAAACAATTCAAAACTTGACACATGAACAATGTAGAATATAGTGAAAGGGATGGTTCTTTTGATTTGTTATCAGCTGATCGTTTTCAAAGCAGGATTTTTAATGAGCAGAAGAGTTTGAATCCTGCAAAAATTTGGATGCCTGATAGGCCTGTATCAATAAATGTCTATTTTTTTAGTTCTAGGTCATAATCTTGCAAAATCTTATGTAAATAGAGTGAAATAGCTCTAACAATTAAGTAACAGTGATTTACTCCTGTAACAAAATTGTGAGATGCTTTCATAAATTAGCAAAGTAAATGTGATTGAAAAAAAAAATCTAAAAAAAAAAAAAGTCAGCAACTTGGGATTTAAAATTGCCATTTAACCATTAAACAACTTAAATAGGTTTAAAGGATTATAAATTACTAAAAATTTTCAAAACTAAACCAGAAGAAAAAAGCGTGAGTGCATCCGCATGGCTGCATTGCTGTGTGAGGAACACTCAGATTGAAAGACGGTATTCCCCAGATGATTTTCTTGGGGATTTTTTTTTTTTTTAACTAATGAACTAATCATTTCACATTAAATATCATTACCTTTAGAAGAAATTCATGCTGAGAAATAATGTCATCCCACAAAACATTTTCAGAGTTTCTTCTCCTCTTTTTGACTGCTTTAGCTGCAAGTTTTGCAGTTCCATCTGAAAGAGTTTTGCTGGTTTTACAGTCTACATTAGCTTTAAAAACATTGCTATTTTGTTATTAAGTACAAGTCTCAATGAATCCTTTGTTCAGAGTGTCACACTAGAGGAGGAACTGCAGGTTTCCTTCTACTTCCTATAGAGAAATGAGTTTTCTCCCTCAGCACAGTGATACTAAGGAATAGGAGTGGTGACAGAGACATGGTGCAATGGAACTTCTGCTGGGCCGTATCCGAACAACGTCAGATGGAGATGTGCACTGGCTGCTCTCTTCGGGCTGCAGTAAGAAGTCTGGCAGCATTTTTCTCTCCTTTACCAAAGAGGGGACAGAGTTGGCTTCCGCTGTGCCAAAAAAAAAAAAGCCTTCAGGACTAACTCAGCTACATTATTTCTAAATATGCTCTTGGCTGAAGACTGGTGATTTATTAGCTTGAGTGAAAGTAATTTTCAAAGATTAGGAGAAAGTTACTTCCTGTTACAGGCACAGTAGATATGTGTGATATGTATAACATAGACTGCATAAATGTATATATAATTTTTCAGACCATCTGCCTGTGATGGTGTCCATTTACAATATTGCTAGCTTCTTGCTGTTGAAAGTTTTTTAATGGCACATTTAGTCTTGCTTTCTCCAAACACAAAAGTGTTTCTGAAAGTAGGAGAGAAAGCACTGTTTCATCCCTCTATAGTGACAGCAACTAAAGAGATACAGCACTTTTTGCCAGACAATAGTATACTGTCATCATTGTAAGGATGAAGCGAATCTACATTTCCAATTTAAGCTGCAAGCATTAAAAGAGCTTGTAAGAATAGCTCACCATCCTGCCTTGGCATTTTTTTTTTTCCCTTGATTATATCTTCAGGAAGAATTAACATTTTAATACAACATTTGCTCATGGATTTGCAGTGGTTAAATCAATAGTTAATGAGGTTCGTCGTATAATTTGAGCTTGTAGTTTGTTTATGCTAGACCAACTTTATCCATACTCCAAACAAATTATCTCTTATAATCACCAGCCTGAAGATAAATCTCTAAATGTTTTTCTGATGATAGTGCTGTGGTTGGCAGGTGTTAGAAGTGCCTCCCAGGGACAAAGATTGAAGATGGGCTTGTTCTCACAAATCCTTCAGGCGAGGTTGTTTAGCTTTCTATCCTGTCATCTGCAGAGGAGCCTTGTATGGTGCCCTGCTAATGAAATCTAATAGGCAAAGGTCATATATCTTTATGAAGAAAAATGCAAAGCTGGTGAGTGACAAATGTGCTCCATGGGGTTCAACGGACGATGCTTAGCAATAAAATCCATGTTTAAACAGTGTTTCAAACCGCTTGGCATATCTCTGTTTTTTATGCCTTAACTACTTTTTGTAACAATTCTCATTACTAGTGATGGGATTAGATAAATACAAAAATAGTTGAATATACATGCAAAGTTGTCTATATAATAATTAAAGAAATAGGTGGGGACTTTCAGTGGATAATTATTTTTCAGTATTCATTGCATAATGAATAAGATGGCTCACACAAAACTACGTGGAAGTATTGTATTTAAATTTGAAAGCTCAATTGACTAGGAATAGAAGTGTACTAGCTAGTGCGAAGATGCAAAGATTTAGGTAGATTCTAGAATCAGCTGTAAATCAAAAATGCCTTTGTCAAATGTCAAAATACAAAAAAAAAAAAAAAAAAAGAAAAAAGGGATGGAATGTAAACAAAACATGCCGGCATAAAATTACAGATAGAACTTCTCAAGAACACAAGTCAGTGCCTTTAAGAAATTGCTAATCTGAAGTTACAAGGAATTAAATAAACCAGATATTGTTGAATCACTGCTGTTTTTTGAGAAGTTACCAGTTCATTTGCTATAGTTATACTGCTGAGCTAAGAGACAGTTCAATAAATCAACTCAGGCTTGATGGATTCTACAAACCATTGCAATGAGTGCGCGGAAGAGGAAAGAAATCTCTTAGTATTCCCTCTTTGACAAAAGGGTATGCAAAGAGCCTGAATGGTTGAATGGTTGATTAATTTTGCCAGAAATTTTCTTGACAGCCAGAAATGTGTTTTTGCGTTACCATGTTTGCATGGAAATTATTTTGTAAGGTATGAATTATTACACATAAACTTACACCTGAGACTTAGCTGGCTAAAATAGACAGCTCCTGGTCAGTATATATGTGGTTGTGATGTTTCTTATGTTTTAATTCATCACTTTGGCAAGTCAGCCTTTTGCTTGTTACTGCTTGCTAATCAGTCAACAGTGAAATCAAATATTGTGTGTGATGAAGTGAACCTTGTAACTGAAGTGGTAGGTTGTATCTTTTTTGGTATTTTTTAATTGATTTACAAGCTATGGAAAAATCAGACGGAAGTTCTTAACATAGGATGAGGAAGGAGAATAATATAAAGGACAATAAAAAAGTGTATCATATGCTATGTCCACATGGGCTATTGATTAATAAGACACGACGACAGTGTTTCTTTTTCTCCTCTGTTTCTAAATAATGTATTAGATTGTATATACTATACTGTACTTTAGTAAGGAGATTTTTCCTTTTCACTTTGTGCATATTTTGGGCATGTTTTGTACAGATGATACTTGATTATAAATGTGCATAAGCAGGTCCCTGGATTCCTTTACTTTTAGGGTTTGGATACTCATACCATGCAGTTCCCTCCAGAAAAATACGAACGTACTTACTTCAGCCTTAAAAATGACCTGAAGAAAGTACATTTTAACATAGTGCAAGTACATTTCCCTGTAGTTCCTTGCTTGCAGCAAAAGTCATACTGTTAGGATTACAAGTTTTCTAGTTTGTCTCTTTAGTTATTTTACAGAGACAAAGTTTTAAAGACACATTTGAAAAAGGAGGTGGCATGTAAGCCTTTAAACTTGAAAATCATATCCATATGTTTTTCTGTGTTTATTTTGTTTTTCTAACAACTCTGAACTGCTTATCCTTCAACTGCCAAAAATGCTGAAAAATGGCAGCTTTACCAGTCACGATTTTCTTTTTACAGGAAACATCCATTAACAATGAGACAAATTACAAGCGCTTCGAATTTCTTCCCCTAAGGATGGAAATAAATAAGCACTTTCACCTTTATCTCACTATACCAGATGATGTACATACCTTCTTTGATTCCCGTGCCTCTGCGAAACCTTTTTTCTTCTAGATTTTGTGGTCACAGCCATCTAATATTACCATGTCGTTCCAGTGCACACCTCAACAGTTTGCACACCATTACCTGTGTTAGCTTATGTCTTAAGGCTAGGTGCTTAATGTTTATCTCAAGCCGTAGTCATAGCGCCTGAACAGAGCTTCATCTCCAGCCCTTCAGGTCTATTACATTCTTTGAGTGTATGGGCACAGACCCCACCGACACCAGAGAGCATTTTTGACTGTTGTATTTCAGGCAGTTAGTTGTACACCTCTCTAGTCAGGGGAGGCTGCCTTGCTTACGAATAAGAATTTGCATCCCTTCAGGTGGGTGGCTGTGATGGCCGCTGAAGGCAGGTATTCCTGCCAGAGGAAGAGTGTTCTAAGCCAAATGGGCCATTATGATATCCTTACGTTGCATGGATATCATAATGTCACTTAAGATACATGGCAATGCCGTACCCCAGCTGCTAAATTCAAAGCTGTCTCAGCTAGCTCTGAAAATGTGGAAGAACAGAACCTAAGTTTAGCTGAGCTACTTTTTTTTTTTTTTTTTAATTTTATGAATGAATTGAGGCTTTCCAGTCCTTCCTGGAAATCGTGTGCTGAGATAAATACATATAAACTATGAGCATCTTTGTGAGTTCTAGTTAAAGACAGATTAAAATGGACAAGCCTGAATTTGAATACACAGAATTTGTACTGGTATCAAATGCGAGTAACACCTGTTTAGCTCTAACGCCGATTCATAAAGAGCGGATCATTGTTAAGACACACTATCATAAAATGTACAAGTGCTGTAGAAAAGGCACTATTTCTGGTGTGAAATTGGCTAAACACTGTCATTAAATAAGGCATGAAAATTTCTTTTATTATACATGAATCCTTCTTTCTTTTTTTGCCCTCCTCCCCACCCCCCCCCCCCCCTCAGTTATTCTGTATTTAATGAAAATAACAGACTGTTAATAAAACACAGCCATCACCTATAGTAAAGGGAGCGAGATCAATGCTGAACAGGCATTCATCACTTTATTCTATATGCGGTGTTTCACAATGCTATAGAATTTCCTGATTAAATTTCTTTCTAAGTTAAGCCCAAGATGCTTAAAGTTAAACATAAGGTGTGACTGGGGTCTCTATAGAGCAGGGTAGCACAAACTCTCAGATGCCCATTCTCCTGCTTTTCAATTTAAGACCTAATACCTATTTCTCTTTGGAAACTTTAGATAGCAACACAAAGAAAACAGGATTAGCTGCTGTTTTTGTTCTTTTCTGAAGACTGATAAATATCGGTATAGCAGAGCTGCTATTTAATAGATTAAAATAGATTAAAACAACAACAACAAAAAAATGCGATCTTTCCTTACCAGAAAAGATGGTGAATTTTGTACAGAGCATTTTCACCAGTGGTGTTGACACAAAAAAGAGGTAAAATAGTGAATATACTTCCCTGTGTTTCTGGACTCTTATAAACACCATACTGTTCATATTGTTTTTCTCGTTTTAGTGTCCTTACCTGAAAACTTTTATAAAAAATTGAGTCTTTTTCTGCTTTTTTGCTTGCCTTTTTTTTTCTCTTTTTTTTTGAAGGAGGGGGCTTCTAGTAATTAGCTGGATTTACAACAAATGGCACACAGACTGTTAGCTCTGCATGTGTGCTATAACATTGGTGTTTACCCTATTATATTGCAATTTAAGTATGTCATAAAGTTTTATCAGTGATCACATAGAAATAAACTGGAATGCAGAAGTACTGACCATGAAATATTAAGAGAATACAGTGTGAAGCAGTATGTATCGACTTCTGTATTGTGATAATTGCTTTGGTTGTGAAAATTGTAATGGGATACAGTGGTATTCCTCATTTATATTTTGTGATGGTTGGGTATTTTTAGCAAATGAGTTGTCAGCAGAAAGGCTTCATTAGACCCATCAGGGTATCTGCCCATGAATAACGAATCCCAAACTGTACTGACAGTTTCCTTGAGCCAAAATGATGGAGCACCTCTGACAAAAGCCATATTGTGCTCTCCATGTGAGGAGTGTGAAGAACAAAAGAGACAGTTTGTTCTTAATTTGATCAGGTTAATATTGACACAGTTAGCTTAGAAGAATCAGAAGTGTGTGTAGTGTACATTTACAGTGATCACTTAGGTAATTGGCTGTTGGTTTCATGCATCAGAAAGTGTTGCTAGAGACAGAGAAGTTACAAATTCTCTTTGGATATTTCTTGGAGATTTTGCTTCTTTTAAAGGATCATCCATGTTTATAGTCATTTTAAACATTCAATTAAAAAAAGAGATTCCTTAAAGAAAATCAAGTTCCAGAGAAAGAAGTGTCACAGCAATATACAGCCTACAAAAAATGGTATTTCTTAACAGAAATACGTAATAACTGAACAGGTCGCATTCAAAAATCCTTCAAAAGTCTATGGATTTCTTACAATTTCTCATTCTGTTTACCCGGATGATAAAAAAAATATTTGTTATTTCAAAATATTCACCGTATTGTTACATTGTAGCATTGTATAAATTATTTATATACGTTAGACAAAATAAGTGCACAATTTTATTACAAATGCTAAGACACTAAGTTTCTCCAGTATCTATATTGCTGTTAACTATGCAAATGCATTTGTAAAATACATTTATTACTAGATTCTATTTATTTTAAGTGTATTACATTTCACATATACTTACAGTCTTTTTTTTTTTATATAGGTTACTTAGAGGGCAGTGCAACAATTAATAATGTTTACATATGCTGTTTACTGGCTATACACTATGCAAATATTAATTAATATTTAAGCCAGCACATGCTAATAAAATAAGGAAAATGCTGTAAGAATGAATAGCTGACTGACCTTTGTCATGGTTTGGCTGTATATATCAGTGTATTTCCTACTATACTAATTCATCAACAGCATATTTCACAGTGCTTTTAATTAGTTTGAGATGGAGCAGCTTAACTGTTGAAATGATTAACATTTCTTAATTTCTGAGGGAAATGTTTTGTTTTCTGTTAGCATTTACAATACATGCAACATTCTGGTTGTTTACTTAGGTTAGCAAATTTGTGGAATTTGTGAAATCCATATGTCTACTATGTCTTTCAATATATAGTCTTTGTTAATTTACAAGAATTTCTTTACAAGAGTTACTTTATGGATGTTTGAGGGGAGGGATGGAGTTAAACTAAGTTTTAGAAAAAATGAGTACTGAAATTAATAGTATTTATTAACATTAATAAAATACCTTTGCTTATTTAAAAAATAATAATTAATTCTATGTTGTGTTTAAATAGTCCAGTCAATCAAAAAAAAATTGATGATATAGAGTCATGATACTGTAAGACATGTAATCTGATCTTGCTTTTATTCAATAGCTTAGCCAACAGCATTTTCCAGCAAATTTCCTCTTTGACCTATTCTTTTAACAAGATGTATTTGCCTTGTGTTTCCTTTCCGGGTGCACTTAGTGAAGTAGCAACTTATGAGACACATGTACTGTTGATTATCAAAGTGACCATTTATATGAAAATTGAGTACCTTACCTTGTCAGGTATTATTTGAATATTAATTGTCACTTAGTAATAGTAATGTGAGAAGCCTGTATCTTATTCCTTATGAAACAAAATTAATAGGGTCCTGGGTTTTATACCTTTGCTGAAAAATGACTTTTTTGTCAGAAAGTTTTCTTGCTGACAGGCTATGGGGTAAAGTAATAAATGGGATGTGGTCAGCATCATTTTATTTAACGTGGACTGTGTTCTGACATGCCTTAATGATTTTCTCAGTATTATTATTGATTGGATGTCACTGTAAAACATCTCTTGCCCTCTTGCTCTTTTAAATCCTCAAATAATTTACATATTTTCTTTAAAGATGTTTTTTTTCAATGGGGTGCTGGCACACCTAAACCCATTCCCGTGCTGCTCTAAGCAGTCTCTCTCATCAGTTGATAGTGTTTTGCACCAGGCGGCGCTGGTCCGTTACGATCCCAGTCAGAAAAGCATGCAAACTCTGTGAGATATCTTTTAAAATGCTGATTATTAAAGCTAACATTATAAGGAGGAAACACTGTAGATAATCCTACATCCCTTTAGGTGGTGGGAACCCTGAGGGGTGTAGCATTGAATAAGACTCCAATCCATGCTCAGCATGCTGGAGACATCCTGTTCGTAGAAGAGATTTCCACCTTTCGGTCATTTTAGCTATTACAGGATCTTCTAACAAGGATACAACTCGTTCCTCATTTCTACTGTCAAGCAGAAAGGATGTTCAATATGAGAATTTTTTGCTGCACTTTTAGATAAAGACAAGGATGCACAGGTGATGTAATTGCTAGTATCAAGTGGATGCTGCCTGCAGGCTTCTCTGGTACAGTTACATGGCCAAGTTTATTCTGTGCCCAAGGAATATGTGTAGCACAGCACAGCCAAGAGGCCAAGCTGGATGTGAAGCACAGGAAAAAACATGCAGTACATAACTGATCTTCTGCAGCTTGTACCCAATGGAGAGGGACAGGTAGTCTGCTCAGGGTTGTGCTTCTCTCAGTCATCAACATGCTGAGAACCTCAAGAAGAAAAAATACTCTGAATAATAGTAAGTTTAAGAGCACGGAAGGAATGGAGACAAACTCAAGTAGCTGGATCAGGTAGTTACTGCAGAAAGTATTTTTGGCACTCCCCGACTTACCACTTTGTGAGTGCCAAATGCAGGTTGAGATGATGGCAGTTATTTTCTCAGTCAATCCTGCTTTAAAGAGGCTTCCAGCTCAGTCATGTGATTTTAACAGAAAATTTCTAATTCCTTGCATTTTCAGCTGATACAAGCAGTATAGAAGATAAAGCATCACGAGGCTTGAAGGCTGGGCATTTTTTAGAATGATCATTTATTTATGTTACATGTGGCCATAAAACACTTTGCAGACTAGGTCCCTGATTGGTCCATATCCTTCCCTGTGACCTCCCGATCTTCTTGAATTGGCTGTGAGTGAGCTAATCATTATTAACTGAGATAAGGAGTTACCAGGGATTTTCAGATGATTTTCAATCTGCTGTAGTTTAAATTTTTGATTCAAATATATTTTAATTATTCTAACTGCCATTAGGAATGAGATAACTGAAGTAACTTTTCCATGCGTAAGCACATTTTGGTACATTTTCTGATATACCTAATACTTCAGTCTTCAGGAAAACGTTACTGGTTTGGACATTCAAACCTGATTCAACATAATTCTTCACTATAACCCCCTATTCAGATTTCATATCTGAATGTCCACCAGTGGATTGACAGCTGACTTTTATTTGTGCATTAATCTTCATGAATTTCACATAAAATCTATTTTTAGGTGCTATGCAAACATCAAAGTGGAACTTCATTTCTAATCTCGGAAAAGAATCTACTTCCAAAGCATTTGACAGATTTTTTGTTTGAAGTTTAACTTACAGGGAGGGAGAGATGCATTTTGTGGACACATTTGAGTAGATTAATAAATAGTATTTGTATATATGTAACCAAAACAGTAATTTATCAGGTAGGAGACAGATGCAGGGGAATAACATGCCAATCTGCCTATACAGTTGTGTTGTGTTCATGATGAACTGCTGTTTATTCAGGGCCAGTGTAGCTTGGCAGCATCAGAAGAACTATTAGGTAGAAGATGATAAAAAACTATCTCAAATACAAATAGCAGAATCATGAAGGAGAAAATAAAAATTTTCAAGACTTTCTTCACTGGCTGTTAACAGAACTGAGGACTGAAGAGAGGCATTTGTACTTTGTGCATTATGTCCTCAGGTGAGAAAAAGGGATGTATGGTTTATGTTGCAGAATCTAGATAATTTGGCATTGGGCTAGTCCAAGCATAGATGAGAGTAGGAATGACAAATGCAGCGTTTACCTTCTGTGTATTTGGGGGATGGGAGGACGTGTGTGTGACAACAGGCATTTTTTTGACACAAGGAGATTTTAAAACTGCTTTGCTTTACTCTGTCCTTATTTTGAGGGGTTATTGTTTTGAAGAATTGCGCAGAATTCAAAGAGCAGGAATAGAGGAATCTAAAAGAAAAATCTGTGGTAAAATTGTATACAATTGTGTAATATCATAATGGAGATATATATATAAAGAGCTGCAAAATTAAGTTAATGCATATAGTTTCCTTTTGAGTGCCTGATTTTGCACCTCAATATTAACTATTCTAACTATTCTATTATGTTAAATAAGTGACGTGAGCAATTTCCTAAAATATTTTTTTAGCAAAAAAGGGGTTTATTCAAGAAATAGCAATAGCCCAATACTTGTAAAATTAAACCAGAGCAAAAGAAAACAGCAGGAACAAGTAAGAATTCCATTTCAGCAGCAGTTTCAGGAAGGCAAAACCTACCTTTAATATTGTAGCGTTCTTCAGAAAAAAAATCCATTACTGTGTTGTGAGATCAGTTCTTGATTTTTTTAAAGCACATAGCTGTTTTGATAAATGGAATGGAATTCAGTTGCCAGTTATAGACAGTGATGCTTGTTAACATTTCTCACTATTTTCACCACAGATTTGGATGGAAAGAGCAAGGATAAGACACTGACATTTATTTTAATTTCTTATCATATTTCAGGACTGCGTGTTACACAGGAGCCTCGTTGGTGATCTGAAAGCATTCATAGATAAATATGGATTTGATGTACTTGTCATTTTGGCCAACTGTTTGTCAGATGAGAAGCAAACAAAACGACAAATAGCAGTATACTCGGAAAACTTAGAGCTAGGCAATCAAGTAAGTACCTGGAAAAAGAATCAAATAATGTCTTTCCTGAAAAAAATGCTTTTTTAAAGTAGTGTATACCAAAGTGTTGAATGATTAAGAGGGGTCAAAAAGTAGCAACAGTTAGCTGGCAACTGAGTAGCTATTTGACATGGCTGCATTATTGATATGATGCAAAATGAAAGAGTGTGATATTTATGACTGTTTCAGACCAGCCTAGTAGAAGAAGTGTATGTTTACAAGAAATATAGAAAGAGACAAGATTTTTCAATTTAGCTAAAACAGAATGATCTTTTTTTTCACTAGTTTTGGCTTGGTTTGTATTGTGATCTACACAAATGAGTCTTAGGCAGTGAGGGATGAGCAAACATATTGTAAATTATAATGACCAGAACTCATCCGTGTGCATGTTATCACTAAAGAATTCAAGCTCTGAAATGAAGCCAGATTATGACTAGGATGTTCATTTATCCAAAGCCAGATTCTGTTCATTTTTTAAACTATATTCATCCCCAATTTACGTGGATTTTCTTTTACTAGTGAAAAATAAACTTCAAAGTCAAAAGGTACAATTTCAAGTAAATATCCTGACTGATTATTTAATAAATATTTTGTATTGATCTTCTGTTTTAATACTGCATCTATTTAGGGATCATTATAAGGCTGTTACAGCAAAATGGCCAGGATATAGATTAATAGGAATAGATAGGTAGGACTGTGTTACATGCTGAAGTAGTCAGTATGTGCCCTTATGCCCATGATTGCAATGGCTTTTGAAACATCCTATTTTTCAACAGATTTGCTGTGAATTAGAAGAATGTCAGAATCCTTGTTTGGAGCTGGATCCTCTAGAATGTGGATGTGACCAAATTCTCATTTATCATCAAGAAAATTCTTTGGTGTCCTGTGATCAAATTTTTCTTCTAGTTAAGGAAGTTATAAATAGAAGACAACCAGAAATGGTATCAAACAGTAGAACTTCTTCTACTGAAGCTGTTGCTGGAAGTGCTCCACTTTCACAAGGATCTTCTGGAATTATGGAGTTATATGGTTCTGATGTAGAACCACAACCCAGTTCTGCCAATTTTGTAGAAAATCCTCCAGATCTAAATGGATCTATGCAAGCCCATGTTGATGTTAATGTAGACCTTGTGAGTCCAGACAGTGGATTGGCTACCATTAGAAGCAGCCGGTCTTCCAAGGAGAGTTCTGTTTTCCTTAGTGATGATAGCCCTGTTGGAGAAGGTGCTGCTTCCCATCACAGCCTTCTGCCTGGCTTTGATTCCTATAGCCCTATTCCTGAAGGAGCGATTGCTGAAGAACAAAAACCTCAGTCTAGAGACAATGGTGATAACTATGATCTTTTCAATTTCGATCTAGCACCCATGGTTACAGCTCCATCCGAGTCATCTTCTCGTTCTGTTGATTGTTCCCCAGCAGATGACTATTTCCTTAATAGTGATTCATCAGAAGGACAACAACTGACTGTGCAGAAAGAACTTGATGAGGCAAACCTGCTAGAAAATGATACAGTAAATTATTCAACTAACTTACTTATAACAACAAATGAGGAAGACAGTTTAGCTGAATTTGAGGAGAATCCAGGAGAAATGTGTGAGAAAACTTCAAGTTTGATCAATTTAGTTGAGGGTGATTCTTCGCCGCCAGAAATGTTGAAATCTGCTGATTCAAGAATTCCACCAACTCCTATGAACAGTCTTGTGGAAACTTCTCCATTAGATAATGGGCAGCCTTTATTTTTCCCACAAGATGTCATTAAAAAAATTAATGAAATAGATGGCACAAATTATTCTCAGTCTCGTGTTAGATATGGGAGCTGGTGGGATGGCTTTGACCTAGAGTCCAGAAATGCTGATACATGGAGTTCAAGTGAGCAGGAATCTGTATTTCATAGCCCTGTCTTATGGAAAGATTGTAAAGAAAGCCCCTTGCTACGAGAACATATTGATAGAAGAGCCTCAGATTCTGTATTCCTCCAAAAACAGCCAAAGCAAATGGAATACATGAAAGCAAGTCTATGGGATAATCAGTTTAAACAAGATAATTGGAACCATGAGAATCAAGAGAAAAACAGTGAACATCCGCATTTGCAAACTGCTTCTTTAGAGAAGACAAAGCAAGAACTGGAGAGCTCTGCTGACCAGTGGAAAGTCAGTCAGCTGACACCTATGATGTCACATGCATGGTGCAATGGTGAAGGGAAAGGTAGTCAGCTAGCTGGAGACTCTTCTGAAGTCTGGACTAAGTTTGATGCAGACGATATTGCTAGATCCTCAGAAAATGTATGGAAAATGCCCCAACTGGATAGAGAAAAAAAATCAGTGAATATTCCTGAGGAATGGGCCATATCAAAAACTAGTTTATCAGATTCTTCAGAAATCATAATGGACAATGAGACTGAAAATTCACCTATCCAGGTATCGCCAGAACCCTGGGATAAGGAAAGATATTATTCAGTAGAGGAATATGGAAAATCTGAAAATACAAATTCTATTTTCAACAATATGCAAAATAATTCCAAGCTGCAAACAGAGGAAAAAACTGTATTTGGTGACCCTAAACATAGACCAAAACAATTTGAAAATATTGAGGCCTGGAATATGTATGATAAAAACATCATGAAAGAAGTAACAGAAGTAGTGGTGCCATGGGAGGACACCTTCTTGTATAAACACTCAGATCTTAGTTCATCAAACATAGGTGAAGATTTAGTTGTTTCTCCACCAGACACCAATTATTCAACATCTGATTCATATATATCGCCTACATATGTGGAAGATGAAAAAGAAAATGAGGACAAAAATTTTGATGAAGAGACAGTTGTTGATAAATTGATAAACCAAAATTTGGCTGAGCCAAAAGTACTTGAGAAGTCACATAAGGAACCATTATCTCCTAGAAGCATGTCTTTTTCAAGCGCCAGAAACACAAACATCTGGAACACTCCCCTGAATAATGTCACTCCGTTGCAAGAAAGAAATTCTGAAATTACTGCTCTTTCTGCCTCTGCTAAACCTTTCCTTAATTCAGAACAAACAGCTAATCAATGTTTTTCAACTGAGATACATACCAGTGAAAACAATTTTTCTGTATCTGAGGGCAGAAGAATAACACCAGTATACAATCAAACAGTAAACGACTTGTCACCACCACAGAACGAATTAAATACTAGACAGACAGCAGCTGGAAATGTTGAGACCGTGAGCAGTGCTCCTGTAGAAGACACAGATGCATCTACGCCAACTTCAGACACTGAGAATGGTTTGGATCTGAAAATATGTGACTTAGGGAGTGAGATGCTTAGTAAGAAGGCAGCACAAAACACTGCTGATGTTGATGAAAAGCTAGATAATCAGGATTCAGTGCACCCACTGAACTCATGGAGTTTACAGAGTGAGCAGGGTTGTGAGGAACGCTGGGACAATGCCATTGTCATCTCTCATGAAGGAAAAGACAAATACAAGAGAACAGATGAGACAAGTGGACAGCAAATCATTAGTGACATTTGTAATAAACTTGTGCAAGAGGACAGTGAATCTTCATGTAATGCAGATTTGGAAGAAAACAGGTCAACAACTGAAATTTCCAGCTCCCCTGAAAAAATGAGGAATACTGTTCATTTGGAAGTGTTAGTTGCAGAGAGCGAGCTGGTTTCCAATCAAAGTAATCCAGTTAGTCAGGAAGAGAAGAAAGACTTCTTGCAGAATAATATAGAATCTTCTTCAAGTGCTTCTGAGGAAGGCAGAAATTACGAATCTTTTGAGGACTCCAGACCACAAAATTACAGTTACAGTGAAACATCACAACTGCTTTTTGATAAAACTGAAAAGGTCACTACAGTGATAGAGGATGCAACAAGTCCTGAGATTGAAAGTATCTCTGAAAGTTCTGATAAGGGTAGTGATAATCTTGAAAATAATTCTTCTAGAATTCCTGGAAGCTCAGGCATCTGGAATGACTCTGGAAAGAGTGGTTGTCACCTAGCCACATCAGTTCTTTTGATGAATGAACCACAAGAAGGGCTGGGAGAAGTGATAGAGGGCTTACATGAAGTTGTTCCTAACCATCCAGGTATTTGTAATTCAGAGTTAGTGTCTTTCAAAAATAGCTCAGAACTGAACAGGACTCATGAAAAGTCTTTCATAGATGAATTAAAGAGTCATCCTTCTGGATATGTCAGTGTTGCTGACATTACAGATACGTCTGTGGGGGAAAATTCATTTTCACATGGAATAGGTTCTGGGAGAAATGAAAACCCTGAAAATTCAGAACCTGCTAATAATCCATGCAGAGAGCCATGTCTAATGCTTAATGACAGTTTTCCCCAAACTGCTTGGAATTCACAGCCGTGTGAAGATTTGCAATCCCCTGGAACAAGTCCTGAGGCAAGTGAAGTCCTTGAAATGGCAAACACCACAAATAGCCTTTCAAAGGATATACAGATCAAAAGTTATTTGGAAGAAGATACTGTGTGGAGTGATTCAATAAATGATTATGCACACTCAAGTGGAACAAGTCCTGATTTAAGTGATGCATCCATGAATGTGTGGGGAGACTTCCCAGTTGCCAGTCATCACAAAAGAAGTAAGGATATGTGGGATATTAAAAATAATAAAAATCTTGAACATGCTTGTAAAAGGAATGAATTTGAGAATGAGTGTGAAGAAGGATTTGAAACAAACACTAAACAGAATAATGTTCCTAAAAGCTTAGATTTTTGGAATGCCCACGTAGATGATGATACTGTATCTTCTTTATCAAGTCCTGACATGAATGAGGATTCAGAGAATTCAGAGGCATGTCCAGAAGTGATTCATGAAGATTCCACATATAAAAACAAACAGCACAAAGCATCTGAAATTGAGGAGGATTATGCTCAATGCAATGCAACAGGTCCTGAAGCAAATGAAGATGATTTAGATGCAAAAACTAAGGTGGGAGAGGAGGTCCAGGTAGGCATCTTCAATGAAAATCCAGAAACAGTTAAAGCTAGGAAAGTATTGCAGGAGGACTTGGCTAGAATGGAGCGTAATGAGACTTCTGAATACTTAGGTCACTGGGCAACACTTCAGAAAAAGGCTCAGGTGAGTATTTTCAGTGAAAAAACAGGTAGCGGCAAAGACTCATATTTGTATCAAATGAATGAAGATACTACACCAACTTTTGCTGTTGGTGATAAAGAAGAATATTCTTCAAAAGCTATAGATATATGGAGTATGTCATTGGGAGCTGAATTAAGAACTGATCCAAAGTCCACAGTAAGAACATTTGGTTTTCCAGATGACAGTTCAGAATGGTGGAATTCACAACCGTCTGAAGAAAAGCAATTGGAAGATCAGTATTCTCTTTCAAGTCACTCTTTAACAAACCAGTTAACAAATAGTAAGGAGGATTCCTGGGGATCACTTTCACGAGATGAAGAACTAACACAAGCACGATTCACTGATGCAAGTAATGATGGAAATCAGCCTCCCTTCCTGTACTGTGATGAGAAAGAAAATGAAAGGCTAGTACACCCTACGAATATTCCTGATAGTCAGATAAATCAAGACACTGTACAGCTCGAACAGTTTGCTCCTTTCGTACTGGATAAAGAAGAAAGTTCCTTGAAAGAGCTGCTGTTTCCTACAGATGGGGAAAATAAACTGTCTCCACAGAATCCTTTTTCAGATGAGGAAAGAGGTATGCCAAATGTATCAGTTCAAGAAATCACTGTACTGGATCTATCAAAAGACAATGAGGGAAATGCAAGTCTCATTCCTCAAGAACAACAGCGGGACACCTGTGAAAACTTAGAAGCGCGTAACTCCCTACCAAGTGCTTTCACTGCAGAAGACTTATCTTTTGAAATGACAGAGAAGTCAAGTCCAGAGTGGAGTATATTAGGTCCCCGAACTGCACTTATACCAGATATTTTAAAGGATAACACACAAGAAAGTAACCAGCTGTTTTCAGTGGAACCTGACCTGTGGTCTAATGCTGAGCAGATTGTCACTTTGAAATCAGATGGAGAAAATCCTGATATATTAAGTCACTGTGACCAAGATAATAGTTCGGAGGCGTCAAGCAGTCCTGATGTGTGCCAGGAGTATGAAGCTAAGCATGCCTCTATCCCGTCTTCTCAGATTGGGGTGGAGCCTGAAGACAAAGATAGTCAGCCAATTCACACGTGGTCAAATACGAGTAAAGAGGCAGATTTTGATTCAAAGTGTCAGTTAGTAGTGCAGAAGGTAGAGACACAGTCTGAAAGTGGTATCCCCCAGGACTCTGAACAGGAAAAGACAGATGAATCCTGTCAGGTAATCTCTTCTAATACTCAAGAGCCTCCTGAATTTGCAGTTTTGGAAGAATGTGGTCTAGAAAATAGACTTGTTACTGACCCAACTGAGTCGACTGAAATTACTGATGAAGTTTTAGGATTGACATCCTTAGGTCTGAAAGACAGATTCCCTGAAAGTTTTACTCCTGCAAGCCATCAAGGAACACCAACTGATACATCTCAAATAGTGACCTCTCAAATGCATTTGGTTCCCATGGATTTTGCTCTACCCAATAAGGCAGAACAAAGCTTAAATGAAATTCGTGCCATGGCTGAAGTTGGAAAATATTCTGGTATTGATGATACAGTGATAACTGGTGATCAGCTAGACATGTCAGAAGCGTGTGTGGATGAATCTGAAACAGGAGTAGAACATAATGTCAGGAACACATCATTGACTAATGTCCAGGCAACTACATGTGGTGAAAAGAATGGACTGGCAGTAGTAGGCAGTGAAGCAGCAGAAGGGGAATCAAAGGATAAACAGATACTCTTTCCCAAATCCTTTCTGCTTGGTGGTAATGAAGACCATGAATCTGATTCAAATAATCAACTGGTTGATGACGTAGCAAAAGAATCTGAAGATGTAATTGAAAATGGTGTTCCTGGGTTTAAGGAAATGCCCAGGGACCAATCACCAGTGATGTGCACTCCAACATCCTATGTATCTTTTGATGCTGAACTCTCTGGCAGCAAAGAGTGTGTGAAGGATGAGCTCTTATTTCAGCAGCCATTTTGTGACAGCGTTTCTTTGAAAAAAACGTTACCACTGCCAGCACCTTCAGAAGGTGCAGAAGGCATCCTAATGACCAAAGACAGTAGCATTAAAGATCAGGTGACTGAAACATCCACAGAGTGCCTTCAGGAAAATCACACATCAGTACTTTCCCTCTCCGAGTCTGACGTAACTCTAGGAGCTTCCGAGGTTTCCAGAGGAAAATCTGAAGCAGAAACAACTGCTCTCGACTCACCGCCAGGTGGAGATCAAAGATCCCCTGATGGTAAGAAAACCTGCTCTCCAGAGCAAGTTCGTAGGCCAAAGAAAGAAGGAAATGTCTGGAGTATTGCTGCTGAATGATCAGGCTTTGATTGAAGTTTGAGGTTTGCGTTTCTCCCTGATGTACAAAACTCTGTGCTTTGGGAGGACCTCTAGCATCACCCTTCTAGACGGGTCTAAAGCTTTTAAACATTGAAATTAAACAGAAATTAGTTCTGTTGTTTGTACAGAGCCTGGCATATGGGAAGTTCAGTCATTTGTCCCTCGGGAATGATTGCAGTGTTAATGTATAATCGTTAGCAATAGTCATGATGATGATGTTATAAAATTCAAGTACACATTAACAGAGCAAAGCAAACTGAGAAGAGCTTTATCTCACTGTACTGATTTAAAGAAATCACAGTGACTGAAACAGTAATTCAAAAACTAATCACAGTTTCTGTTTGCCTGTTTTTTTAGAAGCTAGCACTGACTCGCTACTTTGTAGGGAGAATAAGCCGAGAAATTCCTCTGAGAGCCTTGAACTGAGAAGTACAGAAGGTAAGGAAGATGTGAGGATGCAGGCACACCAAGATCCGGCTTCACTGGAGGTGGATTACATCCTTGTTACTGAGGAAGAAAATACACCTTCAACGAAGGATACCCTTGAAATAAACAAAAGTGATTTTGCATTTCAAGAAGCTAATGTAGCTGAACAAACAGAATCTCCTGAAGGCTTTTCACCCTGCGGCTTGGATACCTTTCAGCCAATCTCCATGACAAATGAAAGAGAAGATCACTCTGTTTGTGGAACTGAATGGGACTCTGTTCACTTAGAAGAGAAAAGTTCTTCTATTGTGCCTCAAAAACAGGATGATGAAAGGAGATCACAGGAAAGCTGTGGGCAAGATGAGGGCTGGATTATATTGGGCCAAAATGAAGTCAGTGACATACCACCTGAAGAAGTCTCTGCCAAGTCAGAGACACCAAAATCAGGGTCTGGACATGCTGGAGAAGAACTGGCAGCTGTTGTAGCACAGGAATTGATTCCTGACAGTCGGGCAGAATTTCAGGTAGAAACTCCCCTTCAGAAATCTACTGAACATGAGGGCTCTTCTCCTTCGGACAGCCTGACTACTGAGGATGAGAATTCGAGCATTGCAGGAACGCGTGTGTTGCAGATGGTTGGTGGTGATGGTGCATGGGAAGCAAATTCTCAACAGAGACTTGGAAATAACCTAGCAACAGGACAAAAAATGAAGGAGGAAACAGTGCTTCTCAACCGTGAAAGAGAACTGAGTCAAAAATCAGGGTAAGGAAAACCAACCTGTTTCCTTCTGTTCACTTTTTATCAATGTTATTGAAGTGCATTGTGAATAGATGTCAGGACTTTCAAGCCTGAAGTACTCATTATATTGACATGATTTAAGTATCGCTGCATTCCTCCCTTTCTAAAACAGAGTCTTTGTTCTTGGTTGCTTGATACAAGCCAAATTAAGATTGTTTTCCAATGCAGGAAGCTTGTAAGGCCGCTTCCTTGCAGGAATAAGTCCGTCTTCCTTCTAGTAAGTCCCTTAGACTTCGTAACCTACCTTTAGATCTGAAATAGATGTGTCCAGGGAATGCAGGCCAAAGCCAGGTACTGATGGTATTGCCAATCCAGACATAATGCCAGTGATGAGATTATGGAGGCACTGAAGTGAAGTACCATGTCCACTGGGAAGACAGATAGGAGAGACTCAAGGCCAGAGTCAGAAAAAGGTGCTGATTATAGAGGAAAGAAAAGGATGATGGAAAATTATGGTCTTTGTAGTTATTTCCAAGCTTCAGTCAGGTCAGAGTAGCATTTCTGACTGTTTGAACTGGACTGGCAGTTGAGGCAGTTTGAGTATATTTGCACCTGCCTTTGGGTGAAAGTACAGCCCCTGTGCTGGCTCTGTTACTACTGACTGCTGTCTCTCTCCTGACTGATGGAGAGAGAAATTACTATCTTGATGCCATTTACTGTAGCATTTTGAAGAGTGTTTTTCTGTTGTTGACTCCTTCTTTTACAACCAGGAAGTTGTGACTGCTACAGTGGACTTCTAAGGTAGCCCCAGAGATGCAAGTGTGGAAGCCTGACCTCGTTTCTCCTGGGCATCTAAAACTGTGATGCTGCAGTTTTTCAAAGAGAAACCTGGCATTGCATTTATACTGTGAAATTCTTGTGAGCAGTACAAGAAACGTCCCAGTACAAATAAAACTAGGCAGTGGAACTGCTTTGTACTTGTTACTCCTTTCGGACGCAACTTACCCAAAAGAATGTATGTGGTATGAAACATGTGGATACATACTGTTTGTGTGAAATGCAAGACTGATTTTTCACTTTTTTTCAAGTTTCTCCCAAGCGCTTGTCACTTCAGTGTAGAATATGTCACATTCACACTTCTATTATTAGGTTTTAATTGGCTTGCAGTTTATTTTGGACTGTACTTTTTGAAATTTTCACTAGCAATTCTGCAGTTTTAGCAGTAAGCTTTTTTTCACTTAAAGGTAGCATGCCTTTGTATGGTCGCATAACCAGGATAACAGCATGTACAAATAATCTGTAATAGAAAAGCCTGTCTTTTTGCTACCCTCCTCCCCACTCTGCTCAAAAAGTTCACATTTTATTAAGATTTCAGGGATGAGTAGTTCAATACCTCTGATTTATCTTCCCTGAGATGTTAAAATATCTCCCCTCTAAACATTTTCACCCATTTTTTAAAGACTGTATCTTTACCACAGACACTGTTATAGCTGAGCTATTTTTAATAGCAAAGCACTATTACTATTAGTAGTGCAGCCTTCATCCTTAACAGAAAGCCCAATCTCAGAAACTCTGAAATGCAATGATGTTACTTGCAGGCTTAAACTTAAGCACCTGTATAGGTCTTTAGGATTTCTTGACAGACAACATTTTGAGTAGTATACAGAGCATGCTTTGCCCTCGCACACTGCCCCTGGCTGGAATTGCTTCTATCTAACTAGGCAGACAGCGCTGAGGAGAATATGAGATGAGAGGGGCTCTGTTTTGGTACGGCAGTGACAACTTTTATTGATGCAAGTTAGCGTTTACTGCCCTCAAGAAAGAGGCAAATCTTCGGAAGGGTTAGCAGAAGTCGAGCACTCCCCAGTTCTGTAGAGTGTGAAGTAAACCAAATACTGAGTGCTTGACCTTGAAACTATTAAAGGTAGAGCACAACGTTTCTGTTGCGCTCCATCCTCCAAGCTTCTAACTTCCAATCCAGCAGGAAAAGCAGAAATTTTGAAATTTTCTACAGAAGAGAAATTTGGAAGAAGCAAAACAAGCAAAATCTCCAAGCAGTTGTTTTACATCCACATTGTTGTGTGGAAAGGCGTCTTGGGGTTTGTGGATGTAGGAAAACTGGATGTTCTTTGACTTTGAGATAGTTTGCTTGTTAGGAGTAGTCCACTTCTGGAAGTCGTCTTCCTCCATTATTACTGCAGGGTTTCCCTGGATGTTCATCAAAACCAACTAGTTTCAATGAATAAATCTGGTTTCTCACAAACCAGTAAGTTCTAGCAAAAGCCTTTAAATCAAAAAACGCTTACCACCTCTTCTCACAGTAAATGATGGATGGGATGGGAAAAAGGAAGGCTTGTTTAGAGGTGCTGGTTAGTTGCAGGCTTACAAACCTGACGTGAACAAATCAGCTGTCAACTCCTCTGTCTCCCATAAAGCATTTTAAACTACAAGCAGCCAGATGCTGAACCTGCTTAAGTCACACTGATTAATTGCATGCAGGCAGCATCCTAGGGTTTGGCTTGCCATGCTTACATGCCTATCATGTTCTTAAAGGGAAGAAAACTGGTCCAGGTGTCTAATCTTAAATTATTTTTATGAATCAACACAATGGAGTTGAGATAACTTTGAAGCAGTAAGATTCTTTGTTAGATACCTCAACAAAAGAATCTAATTTTTGAGCTTACACTGTCACTAGAAAAATCATTCCTATGTCCATGGATTTATAGGGTTTTTAACATATTATTGCTATGAATAATATATAATATAATATATATATGTTCAATCCACTTCGAAAAGAACTCTGCTCTTCTTTAGGAATTTCTGTAGGTGTCCAAAGTAAAAACTTGAATCTCATACACAATAATAGTTCACATTGGTGTTTCATGTAGTACATTCATTTATCTTAGAGCTTAGTGTATTCTCTTAGACTGATTCCCACATTAAAGTCCAAAACTGGACTGTGTTAATGTAAGAGTGTTTTCAATGAAAACTTACATGCACGATGGAACGTGGTGCATCGTGCAAGGAAAAGATACAGTAGTTCTTAGTGTAGCATATGTACATAAAAGATCACTATAGCTTCTGCTATAGATTTTTTCTTACCTGTCTTAGAAGTTTTTTAATACTTTTTTAATACCAAATGCCTTTTCAGTGGATAGCAGTGGCGATTTCTGTCCTTGATGCTGTTGAAGTTGAAGCCCAGAGAAGTAAAGAAAAGCAAGGAAGTTAGCTCAGCATCTGCTTTAACAATTATTTATGGAAACACGGAACCAGTGAAGTCTACTTTACTTTCGGTTTATGTTTCGTTGTTAGACTTTGTTTTTGATAAGATGTGAAATCTAATGGAAAATGTTATTAAAAATATTGCTCTTGTATGAAGATTTTGTATCTAATAGAGATTGCTTTTACAGTGCCTTTTTCCCTTCAGTTTCCCTTGTGCTTGGTAGCTGATGTTCCATGACCTTGTAGTAAGCTTGTATCTGTAGTCAGATAATGACTTCAGACTTTTTAGAGGAGAGCAGAGACACATGCAGATGTCCCTATGTGTGCCCTCAGCATGATCACGGAGGCCTTGATTCCTTTGAAACCAAAGCAAACATGAAAAAAAAATATATGGTAGAAAAAACACAAACAGCTTCCACAAACAGCTGAAGAAACACAACTGATACAGTAGCAGTGTGTAATTAGAAATGCTTTCTAATGCCTTTTGTTGACAGTTTTAAAAACACAAGTTCCCTCTTAAAACACACCTCAGTGTGCAGCTTTAAAGTCTAAAATTAACTCACCTTCTTAGCTGACAAAGTTTAAATCAATGTGATACAGCTGAACTGCCAGCCTGTGGGAGGATAGCACAGCAACACTGCTGTCATCACATAAGAGAAGATACTAAGGCTTCTCTCTTGTTCTTACTGCGATAGAGTTTCTGGATGGCCTGATGGTGCTAGTCATCAGGCTCTGACTCCACCAGAGATTTGCATCTTTGAAGTAGGCTTTGGTAGAGCTGAACCAAATTCCAACTAAATGATGATCAGCTTTCAGAAGTAACCTGCTGCCTAAATTCCTGTACTTCTGAAAGGCCACAATTTAGACTTAGGAAAGTTTCTTGGTTTCTTCACTAAATGTGACTCTTGCCTTGACTGAGTAGTCCATTTCCTAGCTTATGCTTAATTAAGCCTGCTTGGTATCAGAAAATTAAGCACCCTTAATCTGAAGGACTGTGTGGATAGCACAGATTACATTCTCTGCCCATTTTTTTTGTTGTTTTGTCAAATACTTTTGCTTTATACAATTAAGTTTTCATTCTGAACCTGTAACACTCGTCTCTCTGTTAGTGGTTTAAGAAGTACCTCCTGAATCTCGGGCTTTCTCTGCTGCAGCCTTTGCTTCCCTTAAGGAAGCTTTCCTTGTGGCTGCCTGGGTGTCATTTCATATACCCCTTGGCAGGATATACAAATTAGGTTCCTTATTTTTAGGTGGGTACTTCACCTTCATATATTTACGTATGGCACAAACATAGTATCTCTGGAGAATAAAGAAACTCATCATTTGTACTCAAACAGATGATGGAGACATCCCAACCAATAGACAATTGAATTCGTAGTCCAAAGTTTATGGAGGCTTTTACTCAGTAACTGCCTTCTAAGCCTCTTTCTGAATCTACAATTTATTCACATGTCCCTGTTCAGAAAAAAAATGAAGTTCATGCTTGCATACTGTGCTGAAGTACGTTCCTCTAGTAGTGGAGTAAAGGTCGGTAAAGGATGCAGTTTGCATTATTTTCTGCTCTCGTCCAGAAAGTGTCTGTCACTTTGTCTGAGAAAATCGACTGTTTTGTTGAAGAGGAAATTAAAGTTTTGAAACAGAAAGCCTAAACAAAAATGGGAATGAGGAAGTGGATTAAAATCTTGATGTCTGCCGGTCACTGTCCTCTTCGTCCTGATGTCAAGCATAACAACTCTCCAGGCTGTTCAGGTGCATTTTAAGAATGTCTGTGTCTGGTGGCAAAGTTCTTCCTTTCTGTCCTGTTTTTCTTCTGCAAGAAACAGCAGCAGCAGGAAGGGAAGTATGAGAATGCTTGCTAGCATTAAAACACTGAAGAAAAAATATAAACCTGTCTCAGTAATATACAAACACCAGAAATAATAAACCCTAGAGGTTTCTTTGGCCTCATAAAAAAGTAGAAAAAGACTCGATAGCACATTATTAATGTCAGTATTTCCAGAAATAAAATAGCTTTTTATACAGCTTTCCATATGTGAACAGCCAAGAGTGACTACGTTTAAAAAGGAAGCATCGTAGAGCGCCGTACAAATGTTGGGTAGGCAGGATAACATACTTCGCTGCTGCTCTGGCTGGAGGTGTGCCAGCAGTAAAATTTATGGAGACTGCAGGTCAGTTTCTTCCTCACAGAAGCTGTCCTGTCTTACAGAGCTGTATGCAGCTTGGTGATGATGCAGTGGCCAGGAGGCAGAGGGAGAAGGCTGCAGATGACTGTGCTAGCTCCTGCCTACCAGCACACTCCTCAGGGTGTGTTAGTGGGTGTGTGTACCAAAGCTTTCTTGCTCTTACCTTTGCTATGGTGAAAGATTATCCTTTACCTTGGTAGGAAGAGTTAGAAGGCGCTGAGAGGAATACTATGAAATGATGTGTTGACTGGAGGAATAAGAAGTAGCGAGAGCAGGAGGGAGAAGGACACTGATGTTCGAAAGATTTGGGGGAGAGCTTGGAAAACTGGCAGCAAAACTGAGTGGAATAAAATTTCCTTTGAACAGTTGCCAAGATTTATTTAACCCACTAGAATAACGCTTCCACAAAAGAAAGCTTCATTTATCTTTGTGATAGCATGCTCTCAAAGAAGCAGGAATCAGTCTTTTCTGCTCACTTGTGTAGTGACAAGTGAAGAGAGAGTTTTTCCACTGCATCTGTCCAAAATATCTCTCTGTGACCATTGCTGTACTGCTGGCTATTAAAATTGCCCAGTACTGTAAGCAACCGAGTAAATTTTTAATAGGCAAGCCCGTTTTCATCGCATTGTCTGTGGTTTACAGTGAATAAAGATAATTAAATATAATGAAAGAAGAATCTGTGACTATTTCAAGATTAGTAAGTGTTCTGAGACTACTCTGCTACCTCTGTGATTTAGCCAAATACACATAATATATCTCAAAGCCATTAACGATTCAAGTCAACTATCAATGTCCGTTACTGAACTGAAATACTGACAGAATGAACCAGGGAAAGAATTCTCATTGACTCAAGTAGACCAAGGGTTTCACCCAGTATTTTCTCACAATGTCTGTACTATCACCCCAAAGCTAGGATAAGGCAATAAGTTAGGGAGCCTGGGTTTGCTTCTTGCTTTAATGGGCAAAGCAGGCTACTATATATAGGAAGCCTAAAGGATTGAAAATCTATTGTAAGTTTAAGAGGTCACATTCTGCAAAGTAACCTTTACTTCCCTTTGGGTGCCTCTTTCCTTTTTTCCTTGCATACCCGTGGGGCTGTCATCTTTCACTCCTGTCAAGATTGTTTATTAATTGGCCGGATTTGCTGGAAAGCAATTCCAGGCACTCTGGGGATGAGGCATGCTGCTTCAGCGGTGCTTTCAGCGCCTGCTGAACTACAAGATTATGGACTTGAAATGGGAATTGAACTCAGGTCTCCCACTTGGCAGCACTAAGCGTGACAATTGACTAAACACAAGGAGCACGCTTTAAAGGTTAAAAACAAACATGTAAGGAAAGGAGCAACAACTGAGAAGATTGCTTGTAGGAAAGTCCTACATTTTCATGTAAATGGAAGTTAATGCCTTGTAAAAAAAGTAAAAAAGTGAATTGAAACTAAACAAAATGCTTAGATTGGCATGAGCAAGAACTCTTTAAGATTGCTGGCTCAGAACTTGAGATTTCGCTGTTTATCTGAGTTGGATAGGAAACTATATAACTAATATATTTTACATTATTATATGTCATACCATTACAATCATTACAGTAATATACATTATGTATTAGAAGCTCTGTGTTATATATTAGCCTTTGTGAAGATGTTGCTTCTGTGAAAATAGAAGAGTCTCTGAGACATTCA
The DNA here is from genome assembly GCF_009769465.1 of Tauraco erythrolophus. NCBI lineage: Eukaryota > Metazoa > Chordata > Aves > Musophagiformes > Musophagidae > Tauraco > Tauraco erythrolophus. Next base: position 81,900,649 of record NC_141496.1, read on the forward strand.
GAGCAGAGCACTTTCCAACAACATAGCTGCAAATTCATTGAAACATTTTAATTTTTCTTTTAATTTTATTTTGTAGTAATCTCCTTAATGTAAATGAATCTCACTGCTAACCTTTTTTATTGATGGAAGTAACAACACACGCAGTTCGTGCATGGGCTTTAGTAACACCATTTCTTTCTCTTTACTTGGTTTGGCCTGTGGAGTCATGACAACTATCTTTTTTTTTATCAGTTTTGGGGTGATACAGTATTTTCCATCACCATCTGGAAGTTGAAAATTAATTAAAACTAAAAACCCAGTTTTCCATTGCGGAGCCAGCTGTTAAACAATAGCAGCAGCCAATATGGTGATGATCCCATTTTTGTAAAAACAGCATTAATATTTACATGCCAAATACCATGTGCTTTATAAAACCTTTTAACAAGAAGGGAACAACACTTCAGTGACTGAAAAGCAATTTTAAAATAAAAAAAAACCCGATTTACTATTATTCTCTCTGGTCCTGGAATTTTACTTAAGTTGTGAGATTGAGCTGGTAAAGCCACTTTCTTAAAGCAAGAAGACCTGGACTATGTTAGTACGGTGTAGCTTTCACATTAAAAACTCCCCCACTATTCAAAACCCCACAGTTTTCTGAACTGATTCACTATGTAATGTATTCCAATCAATGTTGTCAATGACACGGAATTTCAGCCTAAAGCATTAATGAGCTTTGAAACTTAACCCTGTTGACACAGATCTGACTTTGACAATGTGCCCTAGTGAGCTCAGTGGGTCCCAGCAAGTGTCCTGAAATCAGAGATGTTCCGTGTCATTCTGAGCATGGAGGATCAAAGCCATAGCTTCTGCCATGTTACTAATTCCATAGCTTCATCACATTCATGCTACTAATGACTTCTATTGTACATAAATACTTTATAGCTCTATTTCCTGGATACACCTGCTGGGTATCTGGACTTCTGATTTCAAATGAATTAAAGATTGTCCAGTTGAAAAAGTGCTAAAAAATGTCCTCATTGTTGGAAATTTTGTTTAGAGCTAGCTGACAGAAGCATCGAAGATCACGTATCTGCAGCAGTGTCCTTTTTAGAAATGTGTTTTCATGTCGGTAATGATTTTTTTTCATTTTTTTAAATGGTTGGTGTTGTTCTGTAGTTCTTTAAAATAGCAGCTGGGGAGTGATTTCCCAGGAGATGTGCAGCAGGTGAGAACTTTCCCTGTAGCGTTACTAATACCATGAAGAACAAGGTGGGAGCCACTAAATTTTTATTTGTACTGTGCTGTAGGTGTGCATGGAGCTGTACTGATAAATGAAAATAGGGCTAGGCTTTTGTTTGCTTTTGACTGCTTATGACCTAGCAGTTGGATGTGAAAGCATCTCCAGTTCTCACGTAACTCATCTTCAAGGAGGAGTTGCGTGTGCGAAGGGAGAAACTAGCTGAAGGTTAAACTGTCCTAGGGCCTGTTGCCTTGCTGTTTTATCCTCAAGGGATTGCAAGGGAATAGGATTGAAAGCTATTTTGCATTTGGAAAGAAACCTGGAGTTTCTAGGGACCCTGCCCCCAGCAGGCTGTCATGAAAGGAGGCTGCGGGACTGCGCTGCATGGGAAGCAGTGTCCTTCCTTCAAGCACACCCTTAAGAAACACAGCAAAGAGCACAGGTCGTGAGCATTGCTTCTTGGTGCTGGTGTGGTTCGAGTTCCCAGAATTCACCCTGTCTTCTGAACTGGTGTTTCTTTGTTTTTCTTAAAAAAAAATTGCGTATGCATTCCCATAGCTGAATTGCAAATCGAAAAAATTATGTAAAGCGTGTTTGAATATGCATGTGCTCTATAACCATCGATGCAAACAGAAATGAGGGCTGAGAGGGCTTGAATCCATAAGAACTTTTGTCATGCAATCCCTCATCACAAGCTTTCCTCGGGCTCTGAAATGAAACAGCGGGGAGCTTTTCACTAGTGCCAGCTGACTCGCAGTATCAAAGTTTGGTGATGCTCCAACAAAGCTCCACAGGGAATGTGAAAATAAATAATTTTCACGGCCGAAGCACAGCTCTGCATTCATTTAAGCTCTCCTTTAACCAAAGCCCAGTTCACACAGCCGGCTCTTTGGAGGCAGGTGATCACCCTGATTTAGCAGTACCACTAGCCACGTGACAAGAAAATGGTGGAGGATCTGTATTCCTAGTAAACTGCTACAGAAAGAGGGATGCTGAAGTGCAGCAGGAAAGCATCTTTATTATTTTCCCAGTAGAAAGGCCTCTTCAAGTCTTTAGAAGGTAAGCATCTCTTTGCTTCCAGAGGCTGATATGCAGAAGGTTTTCCGATTAACGGCTCTATTTTTGCAGTTACTTTAGACAGAAAAAGGGGAAATGTTTGTCAGCAGGATGCAAAGCACCCAGGACCTCATTACTGAAAACCGGGTAGCTGTATTTTAATTCTGTTGCAGCCCTTTATGAGAGAAGCTTACATCGGTTCAATGGGATTTCTTTTGTCTGAGCGCAGGCACGGTATTTGTAATTAGGAAACAAAACTTCCCTGCACAGTCACCTAGCACGTTAGATTATTTTCAGCTTGTTTGCCTAGCTCTGAGGATACGGAAGGGAAAAAAGGAATGAAGGCTGAGCATTGTCTGCGGATAATTTGCTTTTAAGACTGCTTAATTACTGACATAGCGATTGTTTGTGATAGCTGTCCTTGTAGACTACTTGACAATGGTGTTGTTTTCAGGTTTTTCTGCTATCAACTGAAGCGTATGATTTTTCAATGTCCTCTTACAATGTTGCAGTAAACAGAATATGTAATCTTTGAAGGTTAACTGATCAAGGATGCAGCAATAATCTCAGTGGTAAGAGGACTGAAAAATTGCTGCAAAAGTTTGTTTGCACAGGCAGTATTTTTGTTTAAATTTAATTATAGGAGCTTGTTTCAGCTCCATTCAGTTGTTTGCTTTTCTGTCTGTGAGGAGGAATGACAATATCTGTCAGTTTTAAATTTGGTGAGCAAACAAATGGTAGTGATGTACAGGAGGCATTGAAAACATAGAATTTATAAATATTAGCTACTTAGGGCAACACTGAAAGGAAATGTGTGCAGACTTGGTAGGTGTATTTAGCCAGAATCATTCTAAGTAAGTGGAGGGCAGGCAGAGATGTCATTTCGGGACTTATCTTTATTAATACTTTTGGGAAGTCAAAGCTATGTTGGGAAAGGGAGGATGCTAACAGCTGTAGCAACACGGTCAGGAAGCATAAGACAACTGTGGGGATCGGGATGGGGAGCAACACACGCCAATCCTTACCCTGCCAAAATACTTTTTTTCCAGGGGTGCTGTGTTCCTTCCACTACTCTCACCCATACTCTCCACTGCTATCTCTTGTGGGGCAGGGAAGTACGAAGGTCTAAAATATCCTTTTTATTCCTGTTTTTGACAGAGTCTAGCTGTTATTTGGCCCTGCATAAATCTGGACAATATTATGGAAAATTCATGTAGCTGGAGACAAGTCTTGCTTTCACATAAGTTCACTACTGAAAAAACTTAAATCCTGCTACAAGTGGTCTGTTGTGGTTTTGTGGCATCTCTGTAGTATTCAGCAGTAAACAGGAGAGCTGTTATTTAACAGGTTGTAATATATCTATAGAAAAAGGCAGAGAAAAAAAAAAGTCATCTTTAAGCCACAGTCTTTGTTCAGGCCAAAGATGCAGCTCTCAAACTTACCAAGAAATAATGTATAGGTGAGCATATGATTTTGTCAGCACCTGTGGATATTGATAAAGCTATTTTTATCACTGCAGTGTCTTTAAGACTGGAGGCTTCCTATCAGCCCCTGTACAAATATCCAGAAAAATTTGGTGCTACTGCAACAACAAATGAGATAGAGAGGAGGATGGGAGGATGAGAGTGACAGACCAGTTGCTTGACAGATTTCTTAGTTTATCTACTGTTTTTCCTTTAGACTTTGAAGGAAATGGCTTAACTGTTACGGAATTTTATTAATTAACTCATTCAGGTATTTCTAGTTAGTTCTTGGCATACGCTGTAGATTGTGGTCTACTCTGTAGCCATTGTAGCTGTGAAAAATAAATAGCAGCAGGTCAGACTTCTTTACTTCAGAGTACTGGATGAAAGCTGACTGCGTCCTACAAGAACAAGATCACTCTCTTTAGCAGAAAACACTGGCAGCAAACTCTGAAGAGCTGCCTGAAGGACAGCAGCCCAGCAGGATACGCCTTTGCCTGCTTGTCTTAAGCAGTAGAGCATATAGCTAACCTTGCCTTGGTATATCCCAAGCTATAATGTAAAAGGAATGCCGTATAGAGGAAAGAGGAGCCCCATTTTCTCACCTCGTTCCTTAACATTACTTCTTCAGTCTGGCATTTCCAGTCGCTGTGGCTCAGTCACTGCATTTTTGCTATGTCTGACATTCTCCTCTCTCCCACACTGAGGTTGGTTTTTGTCTTCCTACTGCTCTGTGGCCCTACCAGCTCCTGAAGATAACTGGTGGCTTTCCATGCCTCCTGTCTCCCTTCGCACTTACCTTTTCCGACCCGCCTACTGCGGAGTCTGACCATCCTTCCTGCTCTGGTTACTCGCAGCCCGTGCAAGCACGCTGCAGGACTGCCTTGTCCCGTGCCAGTTTTACTGCTTCAGTAGACCTCATGTGCCTTGATTAGGTGTCTTCTCTGGCTCATGGTTGGGCTTTTCCAGTATTTTTCCCACGTTGTGGATCATCCCATATGGACGGGAACTTTTTAGTTGGCAGTTTACACCTGTTAGGTTATTTCTATTTTAATCTGCCAGTTAAAATTCCCGTTCCACATTCTGCATTGTCACTTACATTCCTCTGCTGTTTATTACGTTTATGACAACTGCAGCTTTAAGAGAGACTGAAGTTTAATGCCATCCTCTTTTTAGAGCCTTTTCTTTATCTTAGTCATAGGCAAGATAGGGAAAAGGTAGCTGTTAGGTATTTGTAGGTTTGCTGCAGTAGGTAAGATATTAATCTAAATTATAGTAACATTGAACAACATAAGTTTTGAAATCATAGTTAAATTAACATGGAATAAATGGGGAAATGAAAATTTGGCTGTTCAGTGACACAGAAGTGAGAAGAAAAGAGAAAATTAACAAAAGCACAAGGTTTAAGGTATTGAAGGAATAGAAGTTGTTAGAGAAGGATAAGGAACAAAGTCATAAAGAGGACCAGAGAAAAGCATTACGAGGGGAGGAAAAGATAGTAGTCATACCGTATAAAAAAAGATGTTGTCATGTATCTTTTCCTGTCTCTCAGCATATTATAAATTGTGCAAAGGCTATGCTTGAAATCAAAGGGGTGCTAGAAAAATCTTAATATTTTAATGAACAGATGAATAAAAGTGCTACAAATCTGTAGATCATGATGTTAATTGCGTTGTTACAGTTAGCAGCTCTGAAAATCATCCCTAAATATATTTTATCATGGAACCAAGACAGAATTCACCTGTTGTAAGATGCTTTGTTAAAATATTTCATTCCAGCTAGTGCAGTGTGATAGTAAGTATCATCGTTATGGTACACGTCAGCATTCATACACGCAGAGAAATAAATCCATTAAGCAATGCAAAATGTTGACAGTGTTACAGAAAAGTAAATTAGAAAACAGGAAATAGCCACTGAAGTTGAGAAGTTAGCTCAGTTGCAGAACTAGTGGTTGTTACTGATGGTTAAGAGCAGTCCGAGACATTTTAGCATCTTCATTTCGAAGCAGATGTGCTTAACTAGACTGTGATAACATTTGGAAGGAAGTTTTCGCAACTCCACTGGAAAATGTCGGTAGGGCATAAAATGTAAAACTTCCTAAAGATTTTCTTCTTCTGATCCTGGAACCTCTACTTGTTAACTATTCTCAAAGCATTAGCATACTTCCTGAAAGTGTAGGTGGCTGCACTGGGTATAAGGTGCATGCTGATCTTTCAAATGCTGTTCATGTGCCCGTTGCATCATTTGGAGCCACAGGTATTCTGAGGAATGGTCTTGACAGCACAGTATGGCAGGAAAGTGGTCACTGTGAACTGTACTTGCTGGAAGGAAAACTGGTTTTAAAGTTGGGAAAACTAAAACAGAGTTTTCTCAAGGAATAATTAGTTGCTCAATGAAAGTAGAAGGTGGGAATCAGGCCCCAGATTGTGATTAGGCCTGGCATTTTAATAAATTTTTAGAAATAAAATTTTCAAACAAAATGTGTTTTCAAGTTATACTTAAGGATCTTTTACATCAGATTGATTTAACTCCTACTTCTCTGCTGGCATTACCTTGTTGCAGTGCATTTGTAGTGGTTGTTCAACAGTGGTTGTTGATTAACAGATCATCTAGGTGTTATTTGTAGAATATTAACAACATTTATTAGGACGAGAGAGATCAGATAAGTTTAAACAAGCCTTCTAAGTGCTAATACTGCTCTGAACCTATATAGCTCATTGCCAGACCTTGTGATCTTCCAACATCTGTGGAGGAGCACCCATCATCACGCAGGCTCCCCAGCTTTGTGTTGTTAATTATAGTAATTTTCCACTGGCCCAGTAAAAATTAAATAGCATTGAGCTAGGCGTGTAAGAGAGGAGAGGCCCTGCTCTGAAGGCAAGACCATATGGTCGTATGTGAATGCAATGCCAAAGCAGAGCAATAGATGTCAGGTGGTGTGTTATTTCTACCTTAGAATTTGTTAACTCGCTACCTGCTTTTGCATACATAGTATTAAGTTAAGAGGATATTATTAAAATGGTAATACTAGGAAATGCCTAGCAGGTTCTACACTCCACCGTAAGAGGTATAGATGGAGACGGTGCTATTTCATGCGTACAGTCAGGTAGCTCTGCCCTGAGGACTTGACTTGTCTTCTGTCCCTGCCAATGCCATGGAGTTGTTATGTGGTGTGGGGCAGGTCAGTAAGAGTCACCAGCTGCTTGAACCACACATGTCTTTCTCCTCTGACCCTTGTCTGATTTGTTCTATTTCTGGATGCCAAAGTGGAGCCACTGGAGTCTGACTATACCAGTCTTTTTCAGTGGCAGCTAGTCATGAGGATCTGTAGTGGCATTTAGAAGATGTTATGAAATGCAACATATTCAGAAAAAAAGCCAAAGCTTACTAGGCATCACATATCAGGAACTCAGAATTAATGGACACTCTGAAAGGTAATTTCTCTTCTGTAACAGTGAGTAATTCCTTATCTTTAACTCATAAAACTGTTGTCCAAGGTATGTTAAATAATGTTTGGAAATGCCCACTACTCAGGTGATCAGCAGCTTGGAAAAGACCCCAAAAGGATTGATTGTCCTGTCTCTAGAGCAGTGCTTGAATGGTGCATGGTTATTAATGCCTGGGGATGCAGAAAGGAGAAGGTAAGGTATTAAATAATTTTAATGGGGTTGCACTGTCTTTCCTGTAGCATCCTGTGACCAGCTGGTGACAAACTTCTAGGGAGAGACTTTTGGGGACTCTGGGATCTGCTGCAGGCAGCGTCAGCCTGGCTTGCGTTCCTGAGACCCCATTGCAGCCAGACATCTAGATATGGGACTTAAGTCCAATTTCCCTCATTCTGTATTTAAATGCCTTTTTATTTTACGTGGCTAGAAGTCACAGACAATTGAACAAGCCCGGAGCCCTAGTTTCCTTCCATAAGCCTTCCTCATCCACAGGCATATGCACAAGGTTGCTGAAATAGCCTAGTGAATCCCATTATCGCTCATCTATTTACTTAGATTTGTCCCTCCATGGCTCCCTGCATCTCTCCCTGGCTTTGCCTGCTTCTCTTGCGCTGTGACTCAGGGAGGGAGCTGGCAAGGAGTCAGGGCAGACAGCCTGTGGCTGCCCAGCAGCAGCGAAAGCAGCAGCATACGGTTAAGAAGAGCAGCTTTCATTTTTCAACAGTCTCGAACTGGTAAGAGCAGACAGGAGAGCCTACTACTGTGAGTGGCTACCTGGAAAAAACTGAGGCTTACAATGTAGATTTAAGAAGAGGAACAAGAAACAGGATTGCTGGATAAATAGATATTAAACACTAAAGTTGTTTAGAGACTAGGAAGCATTTTCGTAGTTAAAAAATTTATTCAGTGGCCCAAAGCGAGAATTTTAACATGTTTTCAGTTAACATACTGAAATGCAAACAATTTAAATCTTCTGACTAAAATACAGGATTCTCCTACAGAGGAACATTGCCTCTTAGAGACATGCATAACTTTTTCATCCAACCTTGATGCTGAATATGGAGTAAAATGTCAGCAGATGGAAGACATCAAGTAATAGTATAATCAGTAAAAAAGCTTTAAATCTGAAGAGGGAAATGTGAAAAACTAGGAAGTTAGGACTTTTACTGATTTTTAGCAGTGATTTATTCTGTGGCTGTTGAAAAAGTGAGTGGCATTTTTCTGTAAAATGGGAATATCAGCATGTGTTTATCTACTGTGCAGCAGTATGACAATGATTAGTTAACATTTGCACAGATATTTGGTTAATAAAGATTTGACTCAAACAAAGCACGACAGATATTTTTTTGTTTTGTTTTGGCTGGCATCCAGAGGTGGAAATAAAAGTCTCATGCTATGCATAAATTCCAGTGCTTGGTCTATGGATTTTTCCTGCATGTCCTGGTTTCACCTGGGACAGAGTCAGCTCTTCTTTTTAGCAGCTGGAAGAGCTCTGTGTTTTGGTTTTAGCCTGAGATTGCTCTGAGAAGAACGCTGACAGCGCACTGATGTTTGTGGTTGGCACTGAGGTCTCATGGACTTCTCAGCTTCCCATGTTCTTGCCAGTGTGCAGGAGCACAACAGGATAGAGGGGAGCATGGCTGGGACGAGGGGTCCATGACTGCCCTTATGATTTGAACTTAGACTTCGGATTGAGGCCAAACTGGCCAATTAGTATTCCATATCATGCAGCATCATGCCCAGTATAAAATGAGGGTCAGCCAGAAAGAAGGGCTTTTGCTATTCCGTGGCTCTCACTCTAGGACTCTCAGAGTGCTCTTTCTCTCTCTCTCTCTTTTCGGGCCTCTCGCTTGTCCGGGATTGCGGTATCGAGACTTACCTGGTTTGGGATCATTAATTCCGGGCCGGGCCTCGGTGAAGGAGTAGTGAGCAATTACACCGTACATCACTCGTTTGTATATATTTATCATTGTACATATATGTATATATTCATCTAGTAGTAGTAGTATTAAATTGTTCTTATCTCAACCCACAGATCTCTTTCCCTTTTCCCCTTTAATTCTCTTCCCCATCCCAGGGGGGTGGGGAAGGATGAGTGAGCGACTCCGTGGAGTTCAGTTGCCGGAGTGGCATAAACCACAACATTGAAATAATTTGTGATCAAGAGCTACCAAATAAATAGCAATAGAAACATGGTTAATTCAGTGTACTAGCATATGGTTGCTAAATGCTGCTCTCGGAAGGTTGTGAAATTAATCCATTTTTACAAGTCACCTGTATACAGTATGATTATTTTACACAGCTGTGAGTAAAAGTAATGACTTTTTTCTAGTCTCAGATGTCTTGGAGTGGATTCCTTCTAATACGCTCTTTTTGTTGGTATGTGGATGTAGTTGAAGCATAGTCTATGAGTGATACTGACTGAATCCTGCACAGTGTATGTCAGTTTGATTTGTTGCATACTCCAGTACAGTTTAGGGATCATTAATTCTGCTGAAGCTAAAAAATTCACACTCCAATCTCCTTTATCTCTGAATAAGCAACTGTAGAAATTTTGGTTTATTGTCTGAAAGTTTTGTAGCAAAGGACTAGTTTTAGGAAGTAGTTTTGGGGGTTGTTTTTAGTGGCTGCATTTGCTAATAGGTTCCTTCTTGTAGTACACAATCCGGCTGTTGGGTTTTTTTGAAACTTAATGCTCCTGGCGTCTCTCTCTGTTTCTTTCTATGTATTTTCATCAAACTTTCTTCAGACTAAAGGCCATATTTTGTCAGATTTTGTTTTTCAATTTTATATAATAATTCTTTATTTCCTATAGTAACTTCTTTTGCCTATAGTAACTCTTTTTGCCTATAGACACAGTTGGTATTGAAGTATGTCCAACAGTTGTCTGGCTTTTCTTGTAGAACATTTCTACCTATCTTACATGGATAATAAGCATCAACGCGCAAACACATGTCCATTAAATTAGGATTTGTTATTAGTTCATTAGCATGAAAAGCCTCTAACACATTTCAGTTATAATATAGTTTATGAAGTTGCTTGCATCTATATGCAACTTCATAGTTTATGAAGTTGCTTGCATTTGCTACAGAACTAGCTGGGATCGTCAATAGGGCTTTAAACTAGATGTGAAGGGGGTGGGGGGTATTGTCAGACTTAGAGGATTAACAGCCGAGGACGGCCCTCCAGTGTCTGATGAAAGGAGTGTAGGCAGGTGCCTTCGGCCTGCTGCCTCAGTGATAGTAGGGGGTGATATGTGTAGTCAGGAGCAACACACAAGTTGCCTTGAGGTAAAAGAAAATCCCCAAAATAACAGCTCAGGAAATAAAGCTTCCCCCCCTAGGGGTGCAGTGGGGTCAAAAGCCCAACTTACGTGCTTCTATACGAACGCATGCAGTATAGGCAATAAACAAGAGGAACTGGAAGCCCTTGTTATCCGGGGAAACTATGACATAGTTGCCATTACTGAAACATGGTGGGATGACTCGTATAATTGGAGCGCTACCATGGATGGCTACAAGCTCTTCAGGAGGGATAGGAGAGGTAGGAGGGGTGGCACGGTTGCCCTGTATGTAAGGGAAGGTCTAAACTGCTTAGAGTTAAATGTTGGGGATGACTTGGTAGAATGTCTGTGGGTGAAAATCAAAGGGGGGCCTATGAAGGTGGATATTGTAGTGGGAATCTGCTACAGACCTCCCTATCAGGACAGTAAGACTGATGAACTATTCTTTAAACAACTGGGGGAAGTCTCGCGCTCACTAGCCCTTGTCCTTATGGGTGACTTTAACCTTCCTGATGTCTGTTGGAAGTATAACATGGCAGTCAGGAAACAGTCTAGGCGATTCCTGCAGAGTGTGGAGGACAACTTCCTATCACAACTGGTCAGTGAACCGACTAGAGAAGGTGCTCCCCTAGACCTGCTGTTTGTGAACAGAGAAGGTCTTGTGGGAGATGTGAAGGTTGGAGGACGCCTGGAGCATAGTGACCACGAGATAATAGAATTCTCAATTCTAGGGGAAGTTAGGCGGGGGAACACTAAAACAGCCAAGCTGGACTTTGGGAGAGCTGACTTTGGACTGTTTAGAAGTCTGATTAACAAAGTCCAATGGGAGACAGCTCTCAAGGGTAAGGGGGCGCAGGAGGGATGGTTACTACTCAAAAAGGAAATTCTGGAGGCACAGGAGCGAGCTGTCCCTGTGTGCTGGAAGTCGAGCCGCTGGGGTAGAAAACCAGCTTGGATGACAAAGGAGATTTGGGAACATCTCGAAAGAAAAAGGGATGTCTATAAGTCTTGGAAGAATGGGCAGGCATCCAGGAATCAATACAGGGAGGAAGTTAGGGCATGTAGGGAGATAATCAGGGGGGCAAAAGCCCAACTGGAACTTAGACTAGCCTGCTCCGTAAGGGACAACAAAAAGTCCTTCTATAAATACATTAATAACAAAAGGAGGGCTAAAGATCACCTCCAGCCCCTACTGGACACAGGGGGTACGTTAGTCACTAGGGATGAGGACAAGGCTGAGGTTCTTAATGCCTTCTTTGCCTCAGTCTTTAATAATAAGGTCAGTAGTTCCCAGGTGAGCTGGCCTATGGTGTCTGAGAGCAGGGAGGGAGAGCAAATTGAAGCTCCTGTGATCCTAGAGGAACGGGTCAAGGATCTGCTCCTTTGGCTGGATGCCCACAAGTCTATGGGGCCTGATGGTATCCACCCGAGAGTCCTGAGAGAGCTGGCAGATGTCATTGCCAAACCCCTGTCCATTATCTTTGGACAGTCTTGGCTCACTGGGGAAGTTCCGCTGGACTGGAGGCTGGCGGACGTTACCCCCGTTTACAAAAAAGGGCGGAAGGAGGATCCGGGGAACTACAGGCCTGTCAGTCTGACCTCGGTGACGGGCAAAGTCATGGAACAGGTTATCTTGAGTGCTATTAATGAGCACATACAGGTTAACTGGGTGATCAGGCCCAGTCAACATGGGTTTATGAAAGGCAGGTCTTGCCAATCAAACCTGATCACCTTCTATGACAGGGTGACCCACCTGGTTGATGAGGGAAGGGCTGTGGATGTAGTTTTCCTTGACCTCAGTAAAGCCTTTGATACAGTTTCTCATAGTGTTCTGGTGGAGAAACTGATAACTGCTGGCCTGGACAGGCACACCCTCCTTTGGGTTAAAAAGTGGCTGGATGGCCGGGCCCAAAGAGTGGTGGGAAATGGGGCTAAATCCGGCTGGAGGCCGGTCACCAGTGGGGTTCCCCAGGGCTCAGTGCTGGGTCCAGTTCTGTTTAACATCTTTATCAATGACCTGGATGAGGGGATTTAATGTACCCTCAGTAAATTTGCGGACAACACCAAGCTGGGAGGCTGTGTCGATCTGCTCGAGGGTCGGGAGGCCCTTCAGAGGGATTTGAACAGACTGGATCGTTGGGCCGAGGCCAATGGCATGAGCTTTAATAAGGCCAAGTGCAGAGTCCTTCACTTGGGGTATAAAAACCCCAAGCATCGCTATAGGCTCGGGGAAGAGTGGCTGGAGAGCTGCCTGGCGGAGAAGGATCTGGGGGTGTTGGTTGACTACCGGCTTGATATGAGCCAGCAGTGTGCCCAGGTGGCCAAAAAGGCCAATGGGATACTGGCGTGTATCAAGAATAGTGTGACCAGCAGGAACAGGGAAGTGATCCTGCCCCTGTACTCGGCACTGGTGAGGCCGCACCTGGAATATTATGTCCAGTTTTGGGCCCCTCGCTTTAAGAGAGATATTGAGCTCCTGGAGCGAGTCCAGAGAAGGGCGACTAAACTGGTCAAGGGGCTGGAAAATAAAACTTATGGGAAGCGGCTGAGGGAGTTGGGGCTGTTTAGCCTGGAGAAGAGGAGGCTGAGGGGAGACCTGATTACAGCCTACAAATACTTGAGAAGGGATGGTGGGGAGGTGGGGGAAGGGCTCTTTACATTAGTGATGGGTGATAGAACAAGAGGAAATGGGTATAAGCTTAGTCAGGGGAGATTCAGGTTGGATGTTAGGAAGTATTTCTTCTCTGAAAGGGTTGTCAGCCACTGGAATAGGCTGCCCAGGGAGGTGGTTGAGTCCCCATCCCTGGATGTATTTAAGAAGAAGGTGGATGATCTACTTAGTGATATGGTTTAATGGGGATTAGGGACGGTTGGACTCGATGATCTCTAAGGTCTTTTCCAACCTAGAAATCTATGAATCTATGAATCTATAACCAGAAGAACTATCCTCTATTTAAAATGAAGGACGGAATGACTATATTCAGTCTTTTCTGAGCACTCTAAGAAAGAGTAATGATTTCAGAAAGTAAATTCTTGCTGTTATTTTAAAACATTATTGTAGCAAAGGTCTGCAAACTTCTAATCTCTAGTTTTTCTTCTGAATAGAAATGGAACAGCAATTACAAGCCATGAGCTTGGAGCACACATATATAGCATATGAAAGAAAGGGAAAGATGTTTTATTTGGCTATAAATGCAAAACAGTAAAACAGTTTCTGTTTTAAAAATGGAATAATGTGTCAAGTGTTTAATCACAATAACAGAATAGGTTTTGCTCTTCTTTTATATGAGATGAGGTGAATGTCAGAGTGGCTATAGAGATGGATGAAAGCAAAACACCCCCTGTAAGTCAGCTGTCTGCTGAAATATTTTGGCTTTAAATTTATATAAATTTCTGTGGCACAGAATTGTAAACTGAAGAAGAATATAGTAACTAAGAAAACACTTTGTGTCAGCTCTTCCTTGATGTGAACTCCAGTTTGTGGAGTGCTTAACAATTTGCTTTAGTCTTCGCTTAAGAGGCTTTTTTGTTGCTTCAGAATGTGGAAGAACAGTGTTCTCATCTTGTCCGAAAGAGGTTAGACATCAAAACACTATTAGAGCCGTCAGTAGGTTGCCTCTAGCAGCAGAAGGGCCAGAGATGGGCTTACTCAAGGTACTGTGTTCTCTGGCCTTGGCCTGGCAAAACACTTAACTCTGCTTAATCATAAGGGCGCTTTCAAATGGAGTCATGCTGAGAATTAGTGGGCAGGCGTTATTGGAGAAGCGCCAAGGGCTTTTTCATACCTTCCAAGGAAAATATGTATGGTCATGTCCAATCCCTCAAGTTCCCTTTTCTCCTTTCCTGGTCTCTGTGCTTGCGTAAGGGCAGTGTTACAGGGTGGGGATGGGAGGGGTTCAGAGGAAAAGTACTGTGTGCTGTCTATGTTCTGCAAAAGCGACTCGGGGAACTTCAGTTCCTTTACCTTGTTTTTGTACCTAAAATTTCACAGTTCATGGATTCTTCCTCAAAACATTTCAATTTTTGCCTCCAAACCAGGAGGCAGTGGACTATAAGCAAGTCGAAGACCAGGGCGTACCTGCGCAATGTGTGGAACCGGAGAATATGAAAAAAGCCAGATGTCTCGTCTGTGAATAACCTTTTCAATTGTCCTTCGTCTCCCCTCCTCCCTTTTGGTTTCCAAAACAAACGTGTATTACTGTGAGCCGAGGTGATTTCATTCATGTCATTCCTTTTGCTAATCACGCTTTGAAACTTCATAAAAACCTTCAAAATATTGTGAAAATTTAAGTGTGAAAGCATTTCTGTGTATAGAGGGAACAACATGGAAGAAACATGATTTACTTATCTAGGAAAAGTGTTTGGCAGTTGTGGGCTCCACTTCAGATTAAACTTCTGCATTGGTGAGTACAGAAGCCTGGAAAATGTGCACAATTTGAAGTCTGGCTGGTGAGTGAGTTGTGAATTGGAGTGGAGGGACTCACTTTAGAAAGGTGACGGTCACCGTTGAATTCATGTTACTCTCTGTTGCAGGTTGTAGGTGTTCATTCAGAGCAACCCATTGGAGAGATTATTTATTTTAGACTGAAGAAATTAACTTCTTGATATGTAATAGCTGCAGAGCAGCTCGGGAAACTGGTGATATATTACATATGACACAAGGGTGAAGAGCACAGCCCATAGGGATTATGATGTATTGCTGTGAATATTCAGAGCTGCTCTTTCCAAAATAGCAGAATGCTGCTGTACCTAGAAAAGTCAGGAAGGATAACTTTTATTCTGAGAAATACTGATTTGAGGGAGCACTAAGAATTATTTAAAGATTATTAATTTATTGAGCTGTAAGAATGTCTGAACCAAGAAAGGGCAAGGAAAGGTTTTCAGCCTTCAGCCTCTCTCTCCTGCTTTCATAAGAATTTAGTGTCTGTCTCTGATCCAGCTTTGAGAAACAGGGTGTTTTTAGCTACTTCTGAACAAGTATGTAGACCTGAATTATCAAAGCAAATGTGCAGTAACTTGATTCCCAGTGCAGCTGATCCTTAAATGACTGGTCTGTGTACTACATAAAAGAAGTCATTTATGGCATGAAAAGCTTATTTGACTTTGACCTCTGTTGCAAGTGAAAGATCGTTTTTTTATCAATCCAGTAAATCATACCTGATTAGAATGGAGCTTTCTAAAGTAACTTAATTTACTTCTTCAACAAGGAGCATTCATTAAAAGGAAAAAAAAAAAGTGGTTTTTTTTCCTAATACTTTTGGCCACATCATTCATGATATTGGTTGCACCTGTATGGGCAGCAAGAAATTTTATAAGCCAGAATTTTGGAAGTATGTGAAGTAGTCTGTGGGAAAGGAAGGGGAGGTAGTTGCTTAATTAAGTTTCTGGAGTCCAGAAATTTTTTTAAATTTTTTTAATTGTGTCAGCTTCTATTTTACTATGGCTCCTGCAGTATGTATGTCTGGCAAGGAATCTTTAATCTGTTTGGGTAAAGCACAAAAGATCTGGAAAAATATGATTAACTCCAGAGTCAGAGTGTCTCTTCTCTGAAAAGCCTTTTGATTGTTTATTTGACAGTAAATGAGAAGCTGACACAATTAAAAAAAAAAAAAAAAAAGAGGAAATCTAATCTCAGCTAAAAAATTTCTGAAAGGTGATACCGTCTTTTATGTGATTGAAAGTACAATGAATAACTTTGAGTCAGCAATGCTTTTGGTAACTGGGCTTGAACTGATTTTTAACTACCTGCCTTGTCGCAGATCTTTCAGGACCACAGACTCTTAATTCCCAAATCAAATATCCTAGTATGAATGATGGGGATTATTGACGCTAAAACCACGGTTCCATCAAAATAAAGTTAGAGATTCTCAGGCAAATTCTGATGCTGTTTACTGGTAATCCCTAAGATAGTTTTAGTTTATTGCCTGTAACAGTAACTGTATTTCAGTAGAAATTCAAACAAAAGGATATGAAACATGTTTATCTTTCAACCCCTAGAAAAGTACTGTTCTTGTAAACACAACTGTTCTATAAAATTCAGAATTAACTCAGCTCTAGTGGTCCCACTGAAAGCAGAACAACATCTGAAATTTATATCATGAAAGCGTAAGAGATTCTAGAGAAAGTAGCAATGTCAGCTCCAAGTACATATGCGTTTTGTGTTTGTTTGGTTTTTTTTTAATATTAAGATACCACAGGGAGAAAAGCATTCTTCAGGCAATCCTAGAAATGTCATGACTCAGGATAATTATGTCCCAGGCATTGCAAAAGTTTTAGGCAACTCTGAAAATTCTGAATTAATCACTTGTGGGAAATTGCTTTTTTCAGTTGATAATTGTCACTATTTCGGTAGAGATAGGGTATATAAACTCAGTCATACTCTTATCATACAGAGGAGAACATGATCTTCATTCTGCTCAAACATTTTTACAGGCTTGCTGCAGAGAATACTGTCTCTTTTTAATACAGAAAGTCTGAAAGTTCACCGTCCTCCTGAAGCTGACACTTCACCCAACTTCAAAGAAAAACATTTCCTTTCAAAAAATTTCTTGCAGTGATTTATGAAGCTTGTTCAGTAAGGAATTGTCATTTGGTGTGTTGAGGCTGTAGGAGATCTTAAAAATGAATGTTTTTTATGTTAGTATTAAAACCCTGTACGGTGCAGTCAAACTATACACCCTTGAGTACCCATCAGTCATCATCTGAGTGGTCCTGAGATGCTTTAATATGAGAAAGTTTCGTATTTGGAAAGGTTAATAAAGCTCCGGATAAAATCTTGATTTAAATTTAAAATGGATTAGAAGTATTCATCCTCTCCCCACACTGTTTCCACCACTATGGTTTCTTACGTTATGCAGCTGTTTCTTACAGCGCTTCGTTAGAATTCAGATTTGTCTCTGCTAAGTTCAGATGAATAAATTACACTTCATTACATGTATTTTACTATGAATTGAACAGACACCAAAAAAAAAAACAAAGACTGTAATGACTTATTTACATTTTCTAAGTAAATTGTGATTATATTCTGTGTATCAGTTTTCTGTACAGCTTCTGAACAGAGATAATGCTACAGAGCAGAAAACAAGGAAATGATACATTACAGACAATTTGTGCCATTCATTTTATTCATGAGCAGGATACTTTGATCAAATTTCGTTACTTCTATTGTATATCCAAAGAGAAAGAATATTTCAAGCCTTCTTTGACAGTAATTAATCATATTCCAGAATTGGTGTGTTTTGTAGAAATCATTAAGCAGTTAATCTCTGTGTTTGTGAAAAATGTATTCTACAGTATATGGGGATAAATTTAGTAAATTTGGCAAGACTAATATGTATCCATTTTTACTGAGAGACAAAGCCTGGTCATGAGTCGAGCAGCACAAGCATGTTTGACTCTAGCTTTATGTTGTCTGTGTTCTCCATGGCCTATGGGAAAAGTAAGAGTTCACTAGTTAGCCTGTCAATATTGGGAATTTGATGGTATGGAGTGTGAGGTAAAGACATTTTGCAACTTTTAAGCATAGTGAAGCCTTTGGCTCACTTATAGGCAGGCCTACATGTACACATTTATATAATAATTTATATTAAATCAACAAGAAACCACAGAAACTGTACTCTTATTCTGATAGCCAGAAAAGTCTTGTCCGCACACTGTAAAATAATGAGGGGAGTCCTCATGGGGAAGGCGCGGGTAGGAAGAAACTACAGGAGCGACAAGCCAAGCCTATTCAGACTTGTTCAGCTGAAACACTCAGAATAGAGCTAGCTGATGCTGTGGCAGGAAAAATTACCCTCTTTGCTGTCATCACTGCTCTGTTGATCGAAGTGTAAAAATTTTCTGTTCTTCAGCTTTTGTGAAAAAAAAAAAAAAAAGAGTTTGGAACAGGAATATGGAAAAAATGCTGTAATTATTTTGATAAAATAAATGAAGCTTTTTTTTGAGTCATACGTTTTCAGTGCAAATAGCTTGGAAGCTGTCAAGAGTGTCCTGAAAATGTAAAATATTGTTTCCTATCTGCAATTGAATCATCCTCCCAGAAAGCATTTTGTAAAATACTTGAATATAGGCATGAAAACAGTTCAAGTCAATTTGCTTTAAGCATTCAAACACCTCTGTTGTTATTTTCACAGTTAATGCCTTTTGCTTGTCTTATGTAGGTGTGTTCAATGTAGTTTCTTAGTATCATCCTAAAAACGGAGTCTAAGTAGGATATTTTGCCACATTTTAGTCTTTGAAAAACTGTGACGTAGTCTTGGTTCTCACTTTTGTGCTTCCTGTACTCTTTCAATGCAGGACATCAACTGTTTCAGTGTTACAAAATGACTGATTTGGGTCAAATTTTTCTAAAGTACAAATGATATCAAAAGAATGAAAAAACCTAGCCATGATCTTATTTTTACTGTACAGTAACTGTACGTACAGCAATGAAAATACTGTTATGGAACTCTTAACTGTGGCGTGCAGTTTGCAAAGAGTAGCTGAAGGTCCCTAGGACAATATGTCTGGTTTGCCAGATGACGAAAGACCGACTTCATTTGTATAAAATGAGGAGCATTGCTGTTTGGCAGCTTGTTATTTTTCACTGCTATGTCTTGATCCAAGTAAAAGTGGGTATGTGTGACCTATAGTCTTCAAAGGCTCTACAGACATGCGTAAGTAAGGAGTAAGAACTGCACAGTAGAATTACAACAGCTGTGTTCCTTTCTCACTTGTATCAGTTTGTGATCAGACTTCTAAACTAGCTGTGTTGAGGAAGATCTCAGTTCTGTATGAGGTCACATGAGCCGTGTTGATACGAAGCTCAATGTGTGCATCTTTTTAAGTTTTTGCTTTGTATTTTACCTTTCAGGTTGGTACAAGAGGATGTGGGAATGGACATCCCCTTTGCTGAGGGTCTGTTAAGCCCCAGTTCTACAGAGATGAGACCTGGTGAGAGCAGCTCTTACTCGTTTTCTTAATTATATCTTATTCCCTTGGTATTTAATTATGCAGTGAGAAGGATGTTTCTGTGCTGGTAAAGAATCAGTTCAGTGTTAAAAAAAAAAGTGTTAAGTTCGCTTTATTTAGTCAATTTTCTTCTTCACTTGAGAAATGATAATTGTAGTGTTCCGTTTCCTCTTGTGCATTGTTGTCATCACTCATTTAGTCCTTGTGAAGTTTCAGTAGTCTCTGTTGTTTCTCTTATGTTGGAGGACTGTCTAAGAGAACTAAGTTAGCGTTAGCGTACTTCAGACAGAACAGCTTGAAATGTGCCACACAGTGCAGTGGCAAGGGGCAAAGCCATACCTAGCTTTTGTCTTGTGGAGGACTGCTGTTATTTAAGACTGATTAAGAGACTCAGAGGTATTTTTTATTTCTGTTACTGTGTTGAATAAGATCTTACATAGTTAAAACTAAAGACATAGCTACTTGCAAATCAGCGCCATTCAAATAGCAGTAAGTGCATAAGAAAACAGCTTGTTTACAAGACATTTTCACTCCTATGGATTTCTCCACGATTCAGCAATGTCTTGGCTCATAACTCAAGTGATTCGTATATTGCTCTTTAAATTCTTAAACATTTATGGGTCAGAGCATGTCCAAGGCTTGATTTTCATCTGATGATTGCAAAAATGTGAATCTGAATTTTGCATAATTTAAAAGCTCCCAGCTACATCTGCCATTCCTGTAGATGCTTAGTTTATTTCTTTAAATATTAATGTTGATATTTGTGTTATGTGGTATTAAATGACTTGGTGTTACTAAAATTGATCTGTCCCAGTGTGTTTGAAGGTGATTCTTAAGTATGCAGGAGATTAATTTTATGCAAAGGAGATAAAGTTCTTCCTTTCTTCCTTTTTGTTTCAGAACCTCCCAATTCTCTTGATCTTAACGGTTCCCATCCCAGAAGGATAAAGCTCACTGCTCCAAACATCAATCTCTCTTTGGACCAGAGTGAAGGATCTGTACTTTCCGATGATAATTTGGATACACCAGATGAAATCGACATCAATGTAGATGACCTTGACACTCCTGATGAAGCAGACTCTTTTGAATACACTGGACAAGGTAACTTTCTAGATTGTAAATGTAGAGTTCATCCCTTTCTTTCTTCACTGCTTATGTGATCAGTCTCATGTCTGTCGGACTATGAATATGGTTAAAGCATTTGAGAGTTAATGTTAGGTGTCCAGGTATTTTTACTGTCTGCTACTTTTTAACCTTTCTTCCCTGTTTAAAATGGTACATTTCTACTTATGGAGATTACAGAAAGAAACAGTAGAGCTGATCAAATAAAATAAGAAGAGCTACCTAGACAGAATCAAATTCAAAGCCCTTTGTCCAGTACCATAGAACTTGCCTGAAAAGAATTGTTCAAGAAGGAGAAAGCAGTTGATGTCCGTTGTGGAGAACACTGTAGCTCAGTGCACCTTCATGCCACTCTGGCCAGCTCTAGATTACAGTTACAACAGTAGTACTTAGGGATGTAACCACGTGCAAAGTACGTTGGCTGACATAAGCCGCACCAAAGAGCCTGCAATGTATAAATGAAATAATAGGTACAGCATGGTGATAGAGGTCTTTTGTCAGTGAGAAGGGTCTTTTTTTATTCCCATATATAGTTGGAAAGCTGAGCCATGGAAGGTGTGTGCATGGCATGATAAAGCTAGCTCAGGTGGTGAAACAACAGAATTCCTCATTCCGCCAATTTAAATATGCTTTCTCAGCAGCATTAGTTGTAGTATACACACCAAAGTGTACGATGGATACTTCACTCTTCCTTTGCATGTTAGTGATTTTCTGTCATGTGATGTAGAATTGTTTTGTATTGTTGTCTTACTGACTTACCCTCATGATGTACAGAATACAGTGTTAACACACATTTTTTGCTAGTGCCTTAAGAACCATACAAGAACTGTGTTCACTAATGTAAGTACATAAAGATCATAAGCTATTTGAGGGGGAAACGAGTGTGACCATTTTACAGTCTACAACAGAAAGAAACTTTAAAAATGAAGCCATTTAAAAGAATTTTCCCTCACATTTGAATTCTCTATTGCTAGTGCGGTCACTGTAGTTTAAAAATTGTATGGTCTTTCGAGCATACAAGAACAGTTGCATCAGTTTAAGTGCTATTGCTAAAGAGGCATTACTGTGTACTCAATCATGCATGAGCGTCTCTAATGTCACTTCTCATTAGAAGGCTGATTTCCTTATGGGTAGATGCAGAGCATAATGATGAGTTGCTTGATGGTTAGAATGTTTTGCAGCAAAGGTTGAAACTAACACACACATGCACAAACACACGTACACACACTCACACACCGAGCAGCGTGTGCTTGCAGTTTTAGACTGTCGTGACCACTGTGTGAGAGCAAAAATCTCTGTCTGCAGTGGAACAAATTTTGCCTTTGAACCCTCTAGTAAATAAATTCAACTCCAGTGATTTCGGTGGCAGTTATATTTATGGCAAGCATTTCTCCCCAGCTGTTTTTGTTGCTTTCTATATGTGATTATTTATTCAATTGGTAAGGTTGAACAAGTTTCCCTGAACTCCTAAGTGAAGAACTCAAGGTGCTTGTGTTTTTGGTGACATTTTTACAGTTGTGTAGTTTGATTTTAGACATACTTAATTGACAAAATGTCCTCCACTTACATGACCCAGGAACGTAGTAGAAGAGGGAAAAAAAAAATCACATTTATCAAAATAAGCTGACAATAAAATAAGTAGGTTATATATTACATGAGTCTGATAGCTAAGAGTATCGAAAGACCTAGTGCAGAATGGTTTATTTACATGGTAAACAGTCTTCGTTTTCTTTGTACTTCTGTCACTCTGCTGTTATCAGCACTCATAATCTCCCAGAAATCAGTGTTTCTAGACTGTTGTGTCAAACCCGGGGAAATAAATACTGAGAAGGCACGGCTGCTGAGACTGCAGAGAACAGTGATTTTCAGCTGGTCACGCTCAGACTGCTGAAGGCCCATTTGAACTGTGAAAGGCAACTGAGAGCAAGACTGTTTTCATGATTCAGGCGTCTACCTCATTACTGGAAAAACGATGGCTCTGTCACACAAGAAATATTGAAACTCATTTGGTTAAAGGAATGATGAAAAAGAATGATCACAACTGCAATGTGCAAGAAAATAGATGAGATCAGAAATACTAAAGTACTTATCTTAAACTAGCACCTGACTTATTTAGGGATTGGTCAATCATCAGTTTCACAGGGGGTTTTTTGTCATGAATACCTTGCATTTGAACATTGTCAGAACCTACTCATGTTTCTGAAAGGAGTTTTTTATGATTATTACATTAGATAACGTAACAATTACATTTCTGAAAACCGCATGTACCTATAGGTGAAGGCCTTCCCCAAATCAGAGTTATTTGCAGTGTAAAAGAGTGTTGATTTTGTCTGCAGATGTTTATTTCTTTTCTGAATTTCACACTGATGCATCTTTCTCTGCAAAATCAGCACACCAGGCAGTAAAGCATAGCCAGTTCTTCAGGAGGAGGCGATCTAGTACAGTTTCTATAAAAAATAATTCGTTTGGCCAGTTCCAGCGTTGTAAGTTTTATCAGAATCTCTTTTCATCATTTTTCATTATTTGCAGTTTCACCACCACCAACAACAAAAAAATCAAACCTGGTTTTAACTCATTGGCTGGTTAGGTAGTGAGGTAGGAGGTGAAATATTAGTACTTTCTTGCAAGACTCCAGCAGGCAGGAATTAGGTAAAGAAAAGAATTGGTGATAGACTCAGCTTTTGTTGCACATGGGAGGATCTACCTCAGAGAGGGACCTTCTGCCGGTATTATTCCCTCATAAAACTTCATTTTAGGGACAGAAAATACAAGACAGGCAGCAGTAGAAATTCAGACTTCATTAGTCCTTCTGTGACAACAAATGTATACTCAACCTAATCTATATTTTTCTATAAAGTCCAAAGCTTTTTTGTTGTGTTTTGAGGGACTTGATATTCCTTGATAAAAAAAAACTTGGTGGAATTATTGATAGGTTTTAATGCAGAAATCAGTTCTACAAATTAGTAGTCAGTATACGTGTATGTGTATGTGCTCATAGATTCTATGTGTGTAGATGAATGTGGTATACTGTCTTATTCCTGATTTCATAAAGGTAATTGATTTAATTCTTGTAATAAACTGGTATGTTTTAAGGATCATATTCTTCCATTTGTATGAGTAGTTCGAGAAGCAGCATTAATCAGAGAGGCATCCCAAGATAAACCAATACATAGAAAGGTTTGAGGACTTCTTTGAAACATTCTTTTATTTACTTCTTGTCAATTAAAATGGTTTATTCTTAACTCTTATAGATCTCTTTGGTATTTTCAAATAAGATGTATGATCAGCTTTTTGTGTACACACATGTATGTCATTATGTATCTCACTATATCTTTATTTACTTTCACCTCACTGACTTACATGGTCAAATTCTGCTTTTGCTTACGACTGCAGAGCCAGAACAATACTTGAAAAAGAACAGTGGATTTTTTACTTCAAATATGTGTAATGCATAAAATGTATAGAATCTTTACTATGAAGATAAAATAATAATATGCACACAGCCACAAGGCAAAGGTGCTTCAGCAAAAATAATAGTACAAAAGAGGGATTTTTTTTTTCCACACGGGAAAAACAGTATGTTGTAACAATAACTAAAGAAGGAAATTAGATGATTCCAGCTGTGGACAGAATCACTTTTCATGTCACTTTCTCTGTAACCAGCCATTAAGTTTGAAAAACTGGAATGCAGTTAAATTTGTTGTTAAGAGCCATCTCGTCAATGTGCAATGGAAATGTAGATTTTCTTCATTACTTCGCAGCTTTTCTGAAACTGAGAGTATCCAGCAGAGAGGCTGTGCTGTGAGATTCGTAGTCAGCCATGCAGTTTATTTACTGTGATCATTGTGTCTGTGGACTAAATGTACCTGTTCTCTCACGAGTGCTGGTACGAGCAGGCAAGGTTGCCTGGCTGCTCTGTCCTTCAGTTCTGGGAGGGAACTGGTATTTCACCTCAACCGAGGGAGGTGAATACTCTGCTTGAGGTATATGAGGAGTCAGCATTATCTCATGACTGAAGCAGAGGAAGATGGGCTTTCTTCGTATTTGCTGGTGCCAGATGTGAAGAGATTGGAGACAAACTGGGAAAAACTTTAGAAGCTGTAGCTCTGTGGTCGTTACTCTCTAGACAAGAAGCATTGCTTTGTTGGCTTTTAGTTCCCTATTTTGCATTTTAGTATAGCTCTCATACCTGCAACACAAAGATTTTTAAAGGCCTACAGTGAGCAACTGATCAGTTTTACTAACTGGATGAAAAAATCCCTTGGTGGTATTCTGTGTAGTGATAATTGCTGCTGTTCTTTTTGTGTTCATAATGGTGAAAAGTTTTTAAAAATGTAAACTTCTTATTTACTGACTGTTAGATGATCAAATTCTGCTCTTATTATTACCAGCACAGATCCAGGATAGTGCTGTAAAAATCTAGTTTATTTTAGTCATCCATTTCAAATGCATGTAACAGAGAAAATAGTATAGTATATACAATTTTATTTTTCAGAAGAGCAGTGTGCTGCTAAGGATGCTTCTCAAGAGGAGTCTGAATCGATTCCAGAGTACACTGCTGAAGAGGAGCGAGAAGACAACAGGTTATGGAGAACAGTGGTTATTGGAGAACAAGAACAAAGAATTGATATGAAAGTCATTGAACCTTACAAAAAAGTAATTTCACATGGAGGTAGGAAAACCCTGAATGCATTTTTTTTGAAAAAAAAATTTTGATTTTAAAAATTCATGCTTTATTGAGCATGATTTATTTCTTTTTTTAGTTCAATCATACTGGCAACGGGACAGAAAGTTTATTTTTCAGCCATGGGTGAAATCAACTCAGCTTTAAATTCAGTGTGGCAATGACTAATGAGTGCTTTAAATACAAAATAATTTCAGGAGCAACAAATAAACTGACACACAGGTGTCTGTGACAATTTAGTCTTTGTAGGCTAAAACTGTCTTAGAGTAAGGAAAAAACTTTTGTCCTGAAGAAAAAAAATTTTGAAAACTTTATTCTGTGGATTTTGGCAAAAACATTTGCATGAGGAAGCATAATGCTCTGTGATTTGTTGAATGATGTATGTAGGTGCACAGCTCTAAACAAGAAAAGTGGCAAAAGAAAAAAAATAGTTTTCCCTGGGGCTGCCTTTTGTCTGGCTAAGATCCTTATGTTATTTTTCTGCCATTTGCAGTCGCCAGCAGATAGCATTTCACCAGCAACTGTTCTATGTTTTTTTCATGTAATTTGTTAATGATTATCAAATAGCATATCAAAGAAAACATTTAAAGTAGGAAAATGACCTCATGTGCTTGCTGTATTGTCTCCTTGCTCATCTTCTACCTAACCTCTTCAGAGGATTTGTAGTTCCGGTGTTACTAACACACTACTGTATAAATTAATTCAAATAGATAAATATTACTATAGGTATTGATGGAAGAAAATGAAACAAAGCTTTTTAAGTCCCTTTTCCTTGGTGTCGTAGGTTTAGATTATCTTTGGATTCTGTATGTTTGGGGTACACTGTTTGCCAGCTGTTAAGTGAAGTATTAAGTAAGGATGAGTTGTTCTATTCCTGCAAAAACTGAGTCAGGTAACTTAGCATCTCAGAAGTAAGATTTGCGAGTTTATATGAGGATGCTTCTGTCACAATGTTGCTGATGTGTAATACCATTTAAAAGTAAATCATTGTTTCCTGTGTATTTTCAGGATTGAATCTCTGCCTGGTAAAAGTGACATAAATAAATTATGCTTCATTATATTACCTGAGGATGTGGTCCTCAAATTTGCACATTTACATTAAAAGCAGCTAAATGCTATCCTACAGATGTTCACAGCGGCCAGTATGCAGAAGGTTTAGTTGGAATTAATAAGGATGTTTAAACCTCCAAGCATTTTCCCACTATAACAACACCAGGAAAGATTTATGAATGTGGTGACACCTCAGACACAGTTTAGCAAACAGACACAGATGGCATAATTTAGGAAACAAACATAAAATATTTTGAGGCCTTGCTAATGGTGTTTATTTATATGGTTTTCGTATGCTGTAAACTAGTCTAGGTACATTTGTGGTGAAAACTGCCACATACAGTTCCTACTAGATGCTGATGTATACGTTTATACCAGCTTTTATGAAAAATAAATACCAGTCCATTTTAGTGCATGGAGAAGTAGCTCGTAATTCAGCACTGCTTAACCATTGAACAAGGACTAAATCCAGTGGCAGACATCTCTGATGGCAACTATGAGGTACATAATAATGTATAGTTATCGGTGGGAGTCTAGATCACCCAGCCCAGTTCTCGGTGTGAAACAATCAGGATTCAAATTTTACATGTCTGACGTCTTGTTTTGTTAGATCACTCAAATCTAAGATAAAAACATTATATGTCCTTTACTTTTGAATGGATGCTGGTGAGTAACTTAGCTGTTGTAAAAGAGATGGTGTGAGATGTCACGATATTTCAGCCTACCACTAGAAATTTTGCCTGAAATCTAAAAATATCAAAACGAGTTTAAGGATTGGATTAAATTATGTGTTTATGAAGTGGCAGACTGAAGATGCGGAAATGACTCATTTTGATGCATGAGTCGTGGGAAAAGTTTGGACAGCTAGAATAGTTTCTACAGGATGGCGGCTAGGCCTGTTCTATAGGATATTCCCTTTGGCAATACTTCAGTATCTTCGGAGGGCTTTAGAGGGCCAGGAATCTTTCCTTTAACTAAGAACAGAGTCTCACTAAAATGAGTTAATTGGAAGTTGAGTCAAACATCTCTTGATGATTCAATGATCTGCTGAACATTTCTCCCTTTAAATGACAGATAACACCAAATGCAGATGGTAGGCACAAAATAGGAAAGGGGAGAGCAGACTTGGCAGTCTACATGTGAGACTGCCTTCCGCATATGTTGATGGAAAAATTTCTCAGAGATCTGTCTCTTCACATAGGCTGACTGAGAATTTGGGCAAATGGCTTTTACTGACTTCTAGTGATGAATTAAAAGGCACATCTCTCGTGGGTGAACATTCCTTGTCTACAAGCATGTGTAAGAAAAAGTGGCTTAGATTTATCTGTGGGTTTTTCTTCTGTTAGGTGGCATCTGCACATAATCATTTTGCTTTACATGAACTGCAAACTGTGCTGTGTAATTTAGTGGACACACCTGCCACAATGTGCTCTCACTGCCAAACTCCTGAGCCAGCTGGACAGATTGCTTTATGACAGCATGATATAAATTGTCCTGAAAGTCTTTAAAGGGTTTTTACATTCATGGAAAGCAGGAAGTCTGCTCCCTATTTGTAAAGCTGAGGGGAAAAAAAAATACTGCTTTATTCTGTAATGATTTAGCTAAGGGATGAGCTAGGATGGGATAGGTGAAATGTGTACTGGCTCTTTGGCAGTATGGGGGTCTATTGAGAAGATGGAAACATAACAGAGTGTAGTATTAAGTGATGAGTGTGGGAAGTGGAGTTCTTTTATCTTTGTTTCTTTTGAGAAGACTGGTAGTTCCTTCCTGTCAAACTCTTAAAAAATGAAGATGCTGAAGACAGGATTGGAGTTTCTTCCCCCTCTCTGTGTACATGCTTGCTAGAGAATGCAATGCTACTCTTTGAATTTCACCTTGACGTTTCACTGAAGTCAATCACTTGTATCTATACCTACAGATATGCTGTTCATATTTACTGGATCCTAGCATGAGGTGGAGGTATGACACACCATGCCATGTCACGTGGTTTAAAGTGCTTATATCCACATTGCCCTTTGTCTTGAACTTGGGCCCTGATCCTGAGCTCTTCTGCCAGTTCATGTCCTCTAACAGAATGGAGAGCAACACTATCGTGTGGGACTGGAGAAAACAGTGGACATACATTGGGCTGCCATTGTAGGGTGGCTTCTCTAGTGCTGGGAGCCCAGCTGTAGCTTATCTGGCCTTTGGCCTCTGAGCCAGAATAAAAGCTACTGCACAGTGCAGGGAAGACAAAAGATGCCAGGATCTTGGAAGGATGGAGTCAAGGCTAAGGACAGAAAGCTTCCTGCAGTGTCCAAATTATTCTTCAGTGGATGAGGTCTAGGCTAGCTGGCATTCTCAACTCAGTGTTGCCATCAACTATATGTATTCAGCTTATCCAATGCGTTATGTTTAGTCAAATATACCAAATCAAATTCAGAAAGAAAGAAGTCCAACATCCTTCAGCAGGTTGCTTTGCCAAGCCTTGATTTGAAACAGTATGGCTCGAGGCAGGAGACTTACCTCTGACATGCACATTTTTCTCTCAGAGACTTACCCTTCTGTTGTTCCCCTTTGTAACTGGGGAAGCGGTGGTGTTTTCCTGTCCTTTAAGGAACAGCTGAGAGCCTTGAACGAGGAGCACTTCCATGCATCTCCTTATGACTGGGATAGTGTCGACTTTAATCAGCTGTGGTGGTTCTTGGCGTGAAAGACTTCATGGGCAAGTGCCTTAAAGCACCCATTTTGGCAGGGATTCTGTATTCTTTGAAGATGTCTACAAAGCTGCGTAAGAAATTACTTCCTTGACATAAACATCATATCCTTATTTCAGCTAGTTGAGACAGTTTAGGTGTTGAGTGAGAAAGGAGAAAACAAACTAGTTTCTCACTCATCCCTGGTTAGCACACGCGGATTGTGTATTATCTCTGTCTTTCCATAAGGAATTTTGCTTTGCTCGACCAGCTACAATGCAAGAAGTTCTATGAGTA
The DNA here is from genome assembly GCF_009769465.1 of Tauraco erythrolophus. Taxonomy (NCBI): domain Eukaryota; kingdom Metazoa; phylum Chordata; class Aves; order Musophagiformes; family Musophagidae; genus Tauraco; species Tauraco erythrolophus. The sequence goes on from NC_141496.1 coordinate 81,929,893, forward strand.
TTTGAGTTAGGCTTAGATACTGCTCTCTAGTGTCTAAAAAGCACTGTAAAAGTCTCTAAATCTCCTTATGAAAGTGTTGTATAGGTGCTGGTATTATCCTTTAATTTTGTTGGGAATGCGTTCCAATATCTGAGGGAGACTGTGGGTTTCCTTCACAAACAAACCTTATCATCTCTCCCTCATGGTTAGTTTCTCCTAGCCTCTTCTGAGAGGCTTTCAATTCATTCTCTAAGTATATCCAGCTTCTATCTCTGTGCATCATTAGTGCCTTCTACCTACGATCATTTCTACAGCATCTTTATAAATTGCCTTCTGATTGCATGTGTCTTTTAAACAAAACTTTCAACTGAAATGCAGGAGTATTTTGTGTTTATTATTAACAATACAGAAATGTAGTAGCTGCAGAAGATTGTGGGGAAGATTAACCAGCATTAATCCATCATGAAAAATTAATATTTTCATTTGGGTAACCAGCAACTGTCAAAGTCCCCAGAATGGTAGTGCTGCAGCTTTGAGGTTTTATAGCTATCGTTAAGCAGTGATGCAGCCCAGGGAATGCCAGTATTGGACAACTGAAGTGTCCAAGGTAAAAAAATATATTGTAGAAAACTTACAGCAAAGGATTTAACTGATCCCCGGGAACTTGTAAGGTATAGTGAGTGCAGTCATAACTGTAATATTCTGAGACCATTGGAGCTGCACAAGCCAACTGAGATTAGATTGTGAGACTTTGTGAAACATCATTCAAAAGATGCAGGGTAACAAATGTAGGATATTTTCTTTAGCTCTCTATTGCTCAGTCTGTGGTGAGCATTCAGAACCTGGTTACTGTAGAGATGCAATGAACCAGGAGTTCAGACAAGATTGTATTACTTACAAAGTAGAATAAGGTTTTTTTGTTGGTCTGTATAAAAAGTTTACTAATAGTTGTGCTAAGCATGTTTTTCAGGAATTCGACGTAACTGACTGTTCTGCTTCCTTATCATTTATGATAGTTTGTACATTTTCAGTCTTCTTCAGCAGTAGACGTAATCACTCTATTCCAAGACTTTGGGATTTCTTTTTAAATTTTTCTTGTTAAGAGCCTTTGACAAAGATAAAAATGCCTTTTCTTTTTTTCCACAGGATACTATGGTGATGGTCTGAATGCTATCATTGTGTTTGCAGCATGCTTCTTGCCAGACAGCAGTCGAGCTGATTACAACTATGTAATGGAAAATCTTTTCCTGTGAGTGATATGTGAGCAATGTGACAGTGTCTTTTGAGTTAGTACTCGCAATTATGTAGTGAGAGATAACCTGTCTTTAATTAAGAGGTAATTTTGGTCATTAGAAAGATACCAATAATACTAAAAATACTCCTCAGCGGAGTATTATTTTGATATTCTTTACCTACACGCCGTCCCAAATTAAGGTGTATTTGTCAGGACCAAATCTGACTGTAGTATCTCCCTAAATGTCAAGGAATGCAGTATCTTCATGGCTATGTTTCACTAGTGATTTCCAGCCCTTGCTGAGAACAATCAGCAGGCCACCAGAGTGTTCATTATTTATTATATAGTATCATGATGTGTCACTGTCTATATATATATATATGTGTATTTATATATGCTGTGGCTGTGTTTAGGAGTCACAGGACCACTTTATGACACTTGTTTTAAAAATACAGGACAAATGACAGTTGCTGACACAAACGGCTCATATTTTTCCTGACTCCAGCTGCTTCTGCTTCAGTTATAAGTGGCAGGGGCCAGTTAGACAGGACACAAATTTGACCACGTGAACCCAAATTTATGACATGAAAATTACTCGAAATAGCGACTTGGTTTGGCAGCCAAAAAATGTGGAGGCGGCACTTCCCTGAAGTGCCTCCAGCTACTTCTACTTGCAGCTGTTAAAAAATCAATGGTTCCAGCATTTTCTGTGCTAAAACCCAAGTCATTTCTAAATCCAGCAGAGGCCTGGCCTTTGCCATTTGCAGCTTACAAGACACCAAGAGCACAGTCCCAGTCTCTCTAAAACTCCAGTCCTTGAGGATGGATGTGGTGACAGCCAATGCCTTCAACATTGTGTCTATGTGTGAAAAAAAAAAAGATTGAATGCATTAGTTTCAGGTCAGACCAACTGCTGACATTTGTCTGGTAGAGCCTCTAAGAGCCCCCATGCTATCTGCAGTAACTGATTTTCTACAGTAACTGGTTTTCGCAATGCCCAGTGATTTAGACGGGACGAATTACTACAGTGACTTGGTGACTAGGGAGCAAAGCTGAGAGTAACCGTGATGACATTAAATAATTGTTCTCTGACTTCACCCAAGGCCCTTGTTCATAGATAGAGCTGGTGGTAAATTGACTTTGCAGAGAAAGCCTTTTCAAGCCTAGAGAGACTTCTCCGCATCACTTGAGGATATTGCCAAAGTCAATTTTATAATTCACTGTGTTCTTCTGGGGTAGTAGTATAAGAGAGAGTTCAGGTTGGCTGTGAAAGTTCAGATGATTTTCAGTTTTATAGGCTCATGGTTCTCTGTGACAACAAAAAAAGGGAAGACCAGATCATCCCTTTCTTTCAGTTACAGGCCTATTAATTGCATTGCAACAGAGGACGTGTGACGGTGTACAACATATCCAATAACTGATATATTTAAATATTTGTGAATTCTTTACTATTTAATTTTATAGGGGTCTGGAGAGACCTGCAAATCGCTAAATCTCATCTCATTTTTTATACAGCATGTTTCTGGTATATAATAGTGCACTTGCAGTATATAAACCACTTCTAGTTTCTGATTGTCAGGTGTCCTCAATTGTTCGTGAGTTTTGGACGTTACTTTCCCTTCTGGATTCCCTTCACATTTCCAGTTACCTTGTTCCTATTTGTTACCTTGACTTATCCTGTAGAACTGTCTTTGAAGAGTTGGGTTTGAGCTAAAACTCTTGAGACAGCATCTTCTACAGCACTTCTTCAGATGATGAGATAGATCCACACAAAAAATTCTGCTGTTTCATTTGTGGCTGCCTGATACAGTCGAGAGATTAAAAGTTTTTTAAAAGACTCACAACTTGAAAAACTACACTTGGAAATTCAAAACCAGCACTTCTTGCTTTCAGAGCAAAAGAATTGTTCTAGTCAATGAGAAAAATTCTGTCCATCTCTTCAAATAAAAAGAAATTACCTGTTAGGTAAAGTTTGCAAGAGAGCTCAGCATCCATAAAATGGCAAATGACTGAATTCAACCCACAGTGAATAAGAGCTGTTGAGTGAAAGTACAGGAGATGTGAGATCTAACTAAAAAACTAGCAGATTTTTTTTTGTCATAATACTCTTCCCATTCCTAATGAGAAATATGCATGATTGTTCTTATTATAACTGATTATTCATAATATTCACAATTCCCTTTGCACCTAGGCGAACATAGACGTTTTTCAGACTGTCTCTGTTTCTGTAGCTGAAAGACTTGTAGTGTTTTCTGAAGTAATTATACACACTTTTCTGTATGTTTCAGTGTCTAAATGCCTTTAAAGCATTAAATGTGTGCTATGGGAAGGGCTAATTTCATAACCTGTCAAACAGTCACTAGGTTGACTTAAATTAAACTTTTTGCTTCAGAATCTCTATACAATCTCTCGCTTTGATATTTCACTGTTAGACGTGAGCTTTTTAGAAATGTCAGGTAAAAGCAAGGAATGCACAACTGCAAGGTGAGAAAGAGAGCAGTGAAAAGCATTGAGTGAGTGGTCATTTAGATGGGTTTTATAAAATGCATGGAACTGGTCAGTTAACGGCTGCCTACTTTATGCCCAGGTAGAGTATCACTCTCTTTGGTGAGAACTAGATTTCCTACTCTTCTTTTAAAGAAACTGCATTTTAAGGAATTTAAGGGCCAGATTAGATCATGAGTCATTCCCATACACCTGTGAAAAGGGCCATTATGCTCAGGGATAAAGGTGCATTTTGTAGTGAGGGCACTCAGGCATTCAGGTTTTTAATGTGTGGTTTTTCACTGTAGTCTTTACATAGACATGCCTTAGGGCTGGATAGTAGAGAGAATAATTTGAACATTCCTGTGACACTCTTCTGTCTTAATTCTCCTTGACGAGCTGAGGAATTTAATGAGTGTTTGGAGTGTTTTACTCACCACATGAAGTGATGCCATGGAGTGCTCTGTCCCATCAGAAGGCGGGTTGATGGTCGAGTTTTATTAGCCTTGAGATTCAAAGTGTTTGTAGTTGCAGCCACAAACTCGGTAGCAGTAGTGTGAGGATCACAAGAATTACAGACTAGTATCTTCTCCTGACTATTTTTGCATTGAGCGACTGAAATAGTGGAGTTTCTCAGCAGTTAAGCTCAGAAGTTCCTGGCACTTCACATGGTCCTGCCATGCTCTCTCTTGCAAAATCTCATGATTTCATGCCCTTTTAAGGAAAAGCAAAGTCACCTGTGAGATTTGAAAACTCACTATGAAAATGTGTTCCATGTAAGGAAATTACATATTTCAGAAGATGCAGACAAGACTGTGGTTTTCTAGTTATACATCTACAGGAAGCATGGCGACTACTGCTGAATGTTTGCATTGGTTTAAAGGAAAAGAAAGCACTGTCTTGTCATAAAGTGCTTAGTCTGCCTTAATTTATTCTTAGCAGACTGATTTAGTTTGGGCTTAAGTGGATAATGTAAATAATGTAATGCTCACTTACTTCTGTACTTTTATCAGCTATGTAATCAGTACCTTAGAGCTGATGGTAGCTGAAGACTATATGATTGTCTACTTGAATGGAGCAACACCAAGAAGGAGGATGCCTGGACTGGGTTGGATGAAAAAATGTTACCAGATGATTGATCGACGGTGAGTAGTATTTTCCTTTCCCCAGCCGTTATTTTAAACACTGTCTATTTCTGCTACTCCCTGTATGACAGTGTTCACCATATATGATCTTTCTGTATCTTTTGTGGGTTTTTGTTTCTTTGCTTGTTTTTTAAAACTCTTTCTTTTTTAATTAGATTACGGAAGAATTTGAAATCATTTATAATTGTTCATCCATCATGGTTTATCAGGACAATTCTGGCTGTGACACGACCTTTTATAAGGTATGTAGTGAACACCAATTATTTTCTATGTCCCTAAGAATAGAGAAGCACCCTAAATCAGCAAACATGGCTGTGTTAATCTTTCACTGAAGTTCATGTTGGGATTTTGATGGCTGAGGTTGACTTTCCTAAAGTAAGCAGAAAAAAACCCGTGATTTATATGAGAGTTTAGTTGCAGACATCCTAAATGTGATATCCTAAACCTGTATGTGTACGCAGAACTGGGAATTTAGTGCCTTAAAATTGTCTTTGTTCCAAGCCCAGCTAAGAGGCATGTAGAAAAGGGGCCTAAATGTAATGATAATCACCTCATTAAAAAAATCCTGGCTGCAAGGCAAGATTAAGTTACAATTCTGGGTTTAAAAAAAGTTAGTTGCCACTCATGGGAGAGGACTGCCAGCATCCTGAGCTGTTTCAATGCATAGGAGTCCTGGTTTCGAAAATGGTTTCATGCCACCAAAAATAATGCTTTGATTAGTAAAAAAGCAAGGAAACTTTACAGACCCTGAAGGCCTCACAAGTTGTTGAAGAAGATGGGCAAGTATGCAGTTGAAATCCTGAGGTCAGGGAGAGCAGACTGACAGGTGGGAGAAAGAGAAGAAGCATCAACTACAAAAGCCACAGTGAATAACATAGGTCATGAGAGATATCAGAGAGGTTGGGCCCCGGGCTGCCGATGAGGACACTGGGGGTGTCTGTCACAGGGTGCTCTGTCCTGAGAGGGTAACATCAGGATGGGGGAGCACACGAGTTCTCCCACCTCTGCCAAAGTGCGACAGGCAGAGGATCGTAATGGAGCTGCTTCTTTCATACGTGGTGTCTTTAACACCACTTTTGACAATCAAAAATATCAGAGTAACAGGGAAACAATACTTGGAGTTATCAACAGTAATGACGGGGATTCACTGAGTTGCATTTATGTCTGGGATATTTCTGTTGACATCCTATTTGCTCCCAGACGGAAGGTAGGCAGTAAAATTTTAAAAAATCAAATATGCCATGCCTGTTTCAATTCATTAGTCATTTATTCAGAATGACCCTACTGAGCAGCAGTGACTAGAGATTTTGGATTGCCAAATAGGAGAAAAGATTCACTCTAAACAGTCTGGCAAAGCAAATTAACAGTACAAAACCAGATACAATGGAGACCAGTCAAAACTGTCCATTTTAGCTAGGTAGATTGGGTCTCTGTGCAAGAAGAAAGTGAAGTGCAAATGGGAGCTGAAAAAAGGTGGGCAGGACACATGGCCAATGTGACTTTTGTGGAAGATGACATAACATATTTAAACCCTCACAGAGGACAGAAAAGCACTACAAGAAAGCTGAGTAAAAAACTCTGGGAGGCATGAAAACAGAGTCAATTCAGTAAAATGCAGTGCAAGGAGATGGAAACTTGATTTGATTGAAGGCCGATGGCTGTAGCTTAGTTTGCTAGCCGGGAGCTGTTCACCAAACCACTGACATGCACAGTGGCAATTTAGGGCAAGAAATGAATTGGTCCCAAGGCAAGCAGAGATTTCAATGAGATAGCTAAACACGAGCAACATAATTTTAATTTTATTTCAGCTGAGATGTGGAGCAAAACAGAAGGAATCAAGAAACCGAAAGACAACAGAAAGGCAAGGGACAGTCAAGTCACTGAGGGTGTGCCTTGAAAACTGGCAAGGTCATTCAGTGGAGTCTGGGACTTACCTTCACTGACAAACATTCAACAGTTGTCTGAGTACACAGGTTGAAAGAGCTAGTGGTTGCAAAGATATCTCCCAGATACTCTTTATGGACCAGATATTCACACTAGAGTTCATCTTAGCTGTGTTAGGTAAGAAATTAGATTTCTCATACAGCAAGTGTCTGTGAAAGATATTTGGCATTTGATGGAAATATTTAAATACCAGGAAGTTTACCACTATAGGCAGCATGTCTACACTAAAGTCTGAAAGAAACAAGGACTTAACTGTTTCAGTCATGTATTTGGGATGTGCGTACACAGATTCCCACATAAAGCAATTACTCAAAAATCGATCACTGTGGTGGAATTAGTGGACCCAGAAGAATCCTCAATTGGAAAAATTAACCCTTGAAAGAATTAAAAAAAATGTTTTCTCCTCCTTGCCCCCAGTCTTTAGAAGCTTCTGATTGGCTTACAGCTTGCCAAGTTACTTAGTTACTTTAGCTGCAGCTCAGATGATGCAGACTATGATTAACATTTTCGATAAAATGCTAAGAATTATTGGTATGTTATCACAGCTTTGACTGGACAATTGTGAGGTATTCGTGCATCTTAAAATGTCAGCATTGGCCTGCTCCCGTGTGTATGCCTAGTGATGCTAATCTGATACAGAGATAAATTAAAATGAATGAGCTTAAACTACTGTTCACAGTACCTTCATGTATTCCTGTTTCAGTTGTCTCGCTTTACCTCATTAGGACTATATTTATGGTAAGGGGAGGGGCAGTAATCTTCTGCTCAGAGATATTTCAGAGGCTTCATATTGTCTGGTCATACTGTCAAATCAGCAGTAAGTAGGAAGAATATGTTCTGTTTTTTATGGCCTACACTTAAGAACGTTTACGAACAATGTGCTTTCATCACTGTTACTGATGTTAAAAGACTGTCTAGGTATGACCAGATCTAAGTTTGGAAAACTGCTTTGTGAGTCAAATGAGAAAGATAGATGCATTTCTCACAAGCTGATACATACCACATAATTCAGGTTAGACCAGTGAATGGCCGTATTTTTTTAAGTGTGTTTTCTGAACAATTTAGCGTTTTTCTGAGTGATCATTTCTCAAACACAATAAAGGATCATGTAGCACAGCTGAAATAAACCAGGGAAGTAATTCCTCATAATAAGGCCCTGCAGTAAGAATAGCCGTGCACATACACGAGCAGATCTGTACTTATCTAAACAAATGAGGAAATTTAGTTTTGTTACATTTGATTGATAATCAGTGTCAAATATGAACACTAATTCGTCATGATCACGTGATGTTAATTCATCATGACCGCATTAAGTGAATGCTTCCCATCTCTTCTTACGTGTAAGTATGCTGTAGGGGATTGATTCTTTTCAGAATTTTGATATATCTCCTTCAAACTGTAAAACTAATCACATTGCCTAGTATATAGGCATTGCAATCTATAATGTCCTAAATACTGTGATTGAGCCTAAGCAAGGAACAGCAAAAGATCTGGTCTTGATTTCAATGTCACTAGAACTCAGGTATGCTCCTGATCAGCTGAACTCTGTAATTGAAATATGAATAACAAAATGCTTAATTATTTAATACATTAAGTACATGCCTTCTCTTTTTTAATATATTGTAAAATATTTTGGGGGAAAGTCAATTAATATGTTGTTTCTGTGTTTCAGCTCTAAGTTCAGCAGTAAGATACAGTACGTCAACACGTTGGCAGAGCTTCGTGAGATGATTCCAATGGAATACGTGAACATACCAGACAGTATTGTCAAGTAAGTGATGTACACTAAGCATGTACTTGTTCTAATGGAAACTATTTCCACAAATGGATAATAGTCTTCAGAGCCTGTAAGAAAAACAGGAAGCCCCTTTCTGATATTGTTACAAATACTTTTGTTGTGTTCCACAAAAATTCCACTGTCAAACTCAGAAGCGGGAAAACACTGCATATTTGAAACACGAAACACAATAAATATATACATCTAAGGAACCAGGGTTTATAGGAAGAGAAGGGTTTTGTACTGGACCAAATGATGTTGCTGTTAAAATGAAGAAAAGCTTTAAGGCTCAGAGTCCCTTCATCAACCCTATGACTATATAATCCAAATTGTAACAGACCGTTCACTCACTAATTGCAACTCAAAAAGAAAATAGGAAAAAAAATTTAATCCTTCCACAGATATCACCTATGCTATATTTTTTCATAACTTTTATGAAGTTATGAACTTATTTAAGTAAAAATGGTTTTAGTTTTTACTCATACAGAGCTTTGAACTGAAACAAGAATTCAAAGATACCCTGTTGAGTAGAAGGCCGCTGGAAGTCCATAGGTTCACTGTTCCATATCTTGTTGATTTTCATGGTTTAACCCAGAACCACTGAAAGACAGTGTCTCAGTTCTTGCTTCTTATGTGTAAAGGTTTTTTAAGAGCAGGTATTTCTAAAAGAAAGATACCTGCTAAAAAATTGTAGGAAGTTGATTTGAATTGCTTGTCTCAACTGGCTTTTTTCAGACCTGAAAACAAAAAAACTGCAACGGTATACCAAGATTGAAAACCTTCAAAATTGATGGTTTTCGTGTGGGGCACTATTAAAAAGATAAGCTGTTCAGGAATGTTTTTTTTTAATGCTTTTTATCCTTGTTTTTTGAAGAGGCAAATATTCTGTACTGGAAAGTATTTTGACAAGTAAATACACAAGTATGATTATCTTTTCCTTATGATTTGTCAGTGACTAAGTATGAAGAACACTTATTTTGAAGCTGTCATAGATCTCTTCAACCCAGGCAGGAGTTTTCACACCTGCCTCACAGCAGCTGTGAAAGCAGTATAACTTCCTTCATCGGGCTGGTGGTTGCTCTGATACTTGTGGTGTAATTACAGGGAGCAACTGGGAAGCTCAGTTCTTGCAGTGGCACTTGTGAAAACAGTAAATTACAGTTGTGAAATCAGGGATCATAGGGACTTTCACTCAGATTTACTTGCTGCTGCAACTTTTTTAGAGGTGGAGTGATGCTAAGAATGTGGAGCGCAGAGGTCGTTGGTCACCTGATAAAGAGATGTCTAGAATATCTTAACATCACTAAAATTTTTTCATCCTACCTCCATCCCTTCCTCCTTCCCTCCATTCCTCTTTTGATTCATGTGAACATTTTAGTTTCTTGTAGCTCTCTCTGACACAGACCTTAACCTCATAACTCAGCGTGTATCTCTGTTTCTACCATTAGACTGTCTGTAGCAAGACACACATCTTTGTTACACGTATCTTTTCTTCCCTGTAGACTGAAAGCTGTTTGGAAAGTCTATTCACCTCTCCGATCAAAGGTGAAACAATCATCACAGCACCAGTACCAAAGAAACTTTAGGACTTGGAGCTTAAGAAATTTTAGGGAACTGCCTACTTCATGTCGTCAGCAGACAGAGGAGAGATCATGATTTTGCTGCAGAAAAAAGTAGAAAGGTGTCAAGTGGGCCCATTGGTGGCCAGCATTTTCAAGATGTTGTGATACGAAGATTCAGTGGGTGTGTGCCTTCAAGGCACTGTGTGGGGTTGTTCCCACGCCACAGGGAGAAGAGCAGTGTTCAGCTGATAGCTTCCCTTCTGCTGCAAGTTGAGAAAGATTCCTGTAGCAAAATAAAATAAAATTGAGCTTTCAGCTTCATAACTGCTCCTCTGGCAAGAACAGAAATACCACAATGGCCATGAGGAGTCTCACCTGTAGAAAGTCCGTAGGGTTATGGCAGGATTTGGGTTGTGCAGTTGTTTGATAGTTTTTACTGAAGTGGGGTACGACGTGCCTGTTGTATTGTATGAACTTGTACATCTTTTCTCTTCCTTCACCCACTCTGACCCGGTAAGGTATGATGAAGAGAAGTGTATTAAGAGAAGAATGAGGTAAAACTTTCTTTCTAGCCTGTGCTGCTGCTCGTAATGGAGTGAATCTCTGTGACAGCCTTTCGCCTGCGGGCGACCTCAACAGCTGAATGAGAGAGGACTTGCAGTGATGTGGAATCTTACTTTCCCCTTCAAGCTGTTGAGATCAGCCTCCCTTGCAAATAAAACTTACTCAACTGTAAATGTCCTTGACTTGGCCCAGGCTGCAGCTAGTTTAATACTATCTGATGGAGAAACTGAACGCTTTCAGCTCTGTCCACTGGGCATGCCTCAGATCCCTGCTGCTTTTATGTTTCTGCCTCCAAATGAGCTCAAATTAGGGAGCTACAAATTAAAGGTGGGTTGAGCACAAGGATAAATGGTATCATACTGAACTGAAGAGCTTTAGGGTCAGTGCATAGTACTGGGCACCTCTTTTAGAAGCATGTACTGTATTTGTTCTTTGCTCTGTGATTGCTCTGCTTCTCTCATGCTCTGCTTGCTTCTTTGTTTCTTTATATCAATAACTTTTGCTCATGCAGACTGGATGAAGAGCTGAGGGAAACTTCAGAAACAGCTAAGTAAGATAGCTTTCAGCTCGATGCTGGCGTGGTGTTTACTTGGTTCACAGGAGTAGTACATTATGTGTTTGGTACAGCACTCAGCTCATAGTTTCAATTACTGTGTAAGTTGCCACATCTGTGAATTGACTTCCCCTCTCGCTATAAGCAGCCTGCTTTTGTACCGTTGGGTCTCAGTAAGCAGTAATCATACCCTTACGCTATAAAAACATTTTTGCTACTTTTTGGTGATTGTTTCTATAGTCATGGGGAGGACTGAAATCACTTTTTTACTGCATGAAAATTGTTTGTTAAACATTTTCTACCCTTCACCCATTATGTCAGATGATTCATAAAGTTTTTAGGAGGTATTTATTTTTAAAAATAGTTTTTCACAATTTACTAAGTTAGGGATAGCTATTGTACCTCGTTCTCAGTTAAAGTAGGTAGATAACTTTTCCTGTCTTTCCAGTGTTGGTTGGATGGGACGGTGGATTAGTACTTGTAATTGTTGTAATTAATAATATTGTATTGTCTATGGTCACTTAATAAATCAGTGTCAACTGATGATCAGATACCTTAAACTTGTAACTCTGTGCTTTGGCTTTAACATAATGAGGCAGTATGGTGTAAAGTACCATACAAATCCTTACCTGGAGGGACACAACCCTTGGCTCACTGAGCAGAGCTTCGAAAGTATCCAGTGCACTTTTTTCACATGTGTGTCGTACACACGATTCCAGAGAAGGGAGCTGTGTTTATTGGTTCTAGTATGACATTTTCCCTGTGCTTTTTGTAACCAAAGATTTTGAGGTTTTGAAGTTTCTTTTCAATCTCCTTCCTTTAGCTTGTGCACTGCAGATTTGTCATCTTACCACTTTTTCTTTGTTGTATTTTTTCTAAAGTTTCTTCTTTTGCAGTACGCATTTTTCTCCAGTTCTCCTGAGATTAGCTTTCAAAACAGCCACAGAGAAATATCCGATACTCTGGCCACTGCTTTTTGATTCTAGCTCTTAGATTGCCTCAAAAGCAATAAATTCACATAAGTAGTTATCTGATACCACGTGAATATTTTGTTAAACAGAAGAGAAGAGGCCCACCCAACCTTGTAATGCATCCACTATCCCTTCTATTCAAACATTTTCAAGTGTATTGTAGTATACGACAATGAACACTCTCTGGAAGAAAGCTGCTTTCTTGTTATTCCTTTCATTTAAAAGAGTGCAGGCTGCAGCATACCAAGTGAAAGGGGAACTAAACATTCATATGAGGCACCACTAATTATTGTTATTGTTGGATGTATAAAGTCACTGTAGTGCATTTCCCTCCCTCAATTTAAAGAAATAACTTAAAAATGTATTACCCAAACTAATTTGTGTTGCAGGAACTAAGCTCACTACATTGTTATCAATAATGTTTGTGTGTTCGTGCTGTCAAAGATACTCACTACAGTTAGTTATTACATCCCCCAAATTTGACGTTGTATTTAAAAAGAGAAATGAATACAGAAGAAATGTTTACTACTACCTCTTTTTCCTTGTACCCAGAACTAGCTGCCTCTCAAATGATCCAGAAATGACTTCAGTGGAGCAGGAGTAAGAATTTATGCATAATACTGTCATTACATTTTAACATTATTTTACAACCACGCTTCTAGAAACTGAGGCTGGGTAGACTCCATAAAGCTTTTTTTGGAGACGTAAATGCTTTTATCATTATTTTCAGGAACTTGATTCAACATACGCAAGCAGAAAAAGCACTGAAGTTAGGATTTATTATATTTGCATTGCAGATGTGCTTAAAGTGTCCTCCACCATTTCCAAGCAGAGACAGATAGAATTGTTAGTCTGAGAGTATTCAGGTTAAGTGATGTGAAAAACAGATAGAAAAGTGATCAGAGTGAAGATGGTCCCATGCATTATCCTCAATTAAAAGTAAAGTGGTAAACTTGCCATTCCCATTCAGAGATTAAGAAGTCTTGTATTTTACTTAGAATTCTGGGTCGTGCTCTTGATGTCTTCCTTCTCTTTGCTTTTTGTTCTTCTCAGCTTCTTTCCTAGTTATTTCCCTCACTAAATCTCCAGCATCTTTATGGCTCCTCCTTTCGAAGCTAGACTGGTTCCCTTAGAAATGAGAATGTATCAGTCCTCTAGCATGCTGTTGCCCTGTCTGGTCCCATAACTGAAGCGTGCAAATGGAAAACCCTGCACGGCTCTCACTGCGCATCAGTGAGAGTGTTTGTAGCTGCAGTGTGTCACAGGAGCACGAGCAGTTCATTGTTAGAAATGCAAAATTGCACTCTGGTGAACTATCACAGTGTCATACCCGATACGTATATTAGAACAAGAAGCTAAATATTGATGATTCCTAGAGCAGCTGACATAAAATGTCTTGAAGTGTTTTTTTTTTTCCTCAGGCATTGTTTGTTCTATAATGAGTCAATATGAGAACTGTTTTTTTTAAAGTATGAGAACAGAAAATAAATAACATGTTTAAGACTATTTATTTATGATTTTGGCCTTTTGGTGGCTTGAAAAATTTTCCTGTTTTTCTCAAAAGAAGCTGGGCATCAAAAAAACATATGAGAAGAGAATTTATGTTTAGCTTAAATAAATATAGCTGAGGCCAGATCAATGCTAATTCCTGCTATTTGTTTTCTCTGCATAAATATGAATCTCTCTTCAGAAGCGGCAATAATTTTCCTGTGGTCATATCCATCATTTCTGGTGTCATTTCTTCAGGAAGTAGGATTTCCCATGTAAATGCCTCCACAATGATAACAGCAGTTTTACATAGACTTTTCTGTGTGCTTTCTGCTGAAACCTCTCTGGAGTCTGCCCAGCTCTTAGTTTGCTTCTGTTGTCTTTTTCATATCTATTCCAAAGGCTTTTGTCTATTGTCATGCTTTCTTGTGTTCAACTTCTTGCACTTCCTCATGACTTTAGAAAAGAAAAAATCGTTATTAAATAATTTACAGTGAAGAACCCTGTATGTTCTGTAACAGTTCATAAATATTGAGAGTGCTTTAAATAATTGTGCATTCTGTGAGGAAGATTGTATTTTTATGCAATGTTTATGATGACAACTTCTTCTAAAGAATGTTTCTAAAGTATTTGATGGCATGTGCTTTGTACTAAATGGCAAAACTGTACTCCTAGAAACCCTTTTAGAGGCACTTTTATCTTGTCACACTGTGGTGTCATAACACCAGCAGATCTCTCCACATCTGATGTCTACTTCAGATTGGAATTTCCAGGATGTAGTTATTAATTTCAATAAACCAGTAACAGATCTTATTAAGGGTTCTATTTTTCATATATAGTACATGATGTGTGTAAATTATTTGACACCAATGCATTTAAGTAACTGAGAAATGAGGATGCTTAACACCTTGTGGGAGCTCTAGATTGGGGAAATGACTAGTCATGTATTGCATAGTGATTTCTTTTTTTTGTTCTTCTGTTGTGTTTGTTTTTTTGTCTTTAACATATAGCATTGACATGACCCTGAAATAAAAAGCATCGCTGCCAGGCGTTTGAAGAGGGTTTGCTTGGATTTTCATCACCCAGACACCCGTGACCATGGTGTACAACAGGCAATTCGGGTTAATTTTGTTTGGTTTATGATTTTTCCGTGTCATTCAGCAATTCAAGAAGACCAAAAGAGCCAATCCTGTTGCCATGGAAACAGCAGATTTTGGGGCCTGATTATTTGTGTTGTTTTCAGAAATAGAGCTTTCGTTAGGAAAGCTATATCATCTAGCATTGGTTTCTGTGTGTGTGTGCAATTTCTGTTTAAAGGGATATCATTTCGCCCACAGTGTGCCTCATGAGCAAGTTTTGTTTCATTTTTGTCTTTGGCATATTCATGTTTATGCATAGCTGAACAGAATAGTTATTGTTACAATAAATGTTAGCTTGGTTGTGTCACAGAGCAGCAGCAACTTTATTTTTAAAAATAAGGCTAGAAATGATGCAGGACTTTCTTGAATTTGTCTGTCTGAAAAGCCTTTCCATGTTCATTTAATGCTGTCATTTCATGACTTTTTTATTTGGTCACAGAAAAGGCTAATATACTGAAAAAATAACAATTAGTCATCAAATAGACTTCCTAGAGGACAAATGAGTAACTGAAGTTAATTTTATTTTAATAATTTAGTTTAGTATCTTTATTTTAGGGATAGTTTCTATAGAAGCAGCTAATCTGATAAGTGATTGTCATATATTCTAAAAGCCTTGGAGCATTGGCTTGTTATTGTTGGTTTTCCAGAACTTTTTTTTTAAGTTATGAGTCTTCAAATGACATCCTAACTCCAATTGTAAAGCCTATTAATGCTATGAATAGAAACAAGTATTTCCTAGTAACAACTGCAGGTTAAATGTATAAATCTGTAGTTTGGAGTCACACTCATTCGTTAGGAATAGATGTGAAAGTATTATTCAAAGTGTATCTACTATTAAAAAAAAAGTATTACAATGCAGTTTATTGTCTGTGTCAGAGAACACAGCAGTAGAAACACGAAAAGGAAAAACCCTAAGCATTTCTTGTTTGCTGCTGTCCTGTGTACTGGCACAAAAGAGCTTGCAGTGTAAGTCCTCATGTTCACTGGAAAATAACTGCAGTCTCTCTTCCCCTAATGAACACACGCATGTGCTTTCCAAATCTGCTGACTCACCTGCCTTTTGGGATGTCCTAACAGAAGTAATAGCGTTACACACTCTCTGAAATATTATTCTTATCTTCAGAGATTCCAGTATGCCCTAGAATTACGTCTGTGGATTCTCTACTTTGTCTATAAATAAATCCTTAGACATAACAATTGAAGATAATTTGCACTTTCTTTTTATGTGTGCACTAACTCCTGTCCTGCTTCTAGTCCAGAATTATTCATTAAACGGAAGACAAGCAAAAGTTTTCTTGAGGAATAAAGTTTAAGCAAAAGGCAGGACAGCATGAACCTTGATTTCTCAGTAGGATCTAGACTGAGAGTGAAGATTGTATTTTGTCCTTCATTTTAAGGATTGTTATTTTTGTTCTGTGGTTTGCACATTTCCATCTCTGTCAATTTGTGTCTCATATTTGCAAGGTAGTCTGCAGGCAAGGAAGCAAGCATCCCTCACTGTGTGCACAGCTGTTCAGCTACTGTCACGAAGATTGGCAAAATCGTCAGAAAGGCAAGAACTTGCCAAATGCTTTCTTATCTGCCAGCTTCAAAACCGAAATGTCTGCACCTCTGCAGTCCTCGCTCTGTGCTGGCAGGTGATGCGTTGTATCTCTGTCATACTAGCTAGCCTGCTGTATCTCATCTTTCTGTCAGTTCCTGTTAATTTTCACAGAGGAAGGGCCTAATCCTGCTGACCATCGTTGCTGCTCTATAACCTTGCCCTAAATTAGGATCTAGTAGTTTCCACCCTTTCTCAGATATTTCAGTCTTGGCTTGTGTCTGCCTTATCAAAGTGCTGTCACTTAGTATATTGGGGATAAAGTTTTATGTACATATTAATATTTGTATTAACTTCCAAATGCTAATTAAGCTTCACCTAGATCTAAACTATTAAAAACATTTAGCAGCATGAACTCACGTCTTCTGTAGACCTGTAGTTTAAGCCACCTAGAATGAGACAGATGACTTGTGTTATGCTATAGGTGAGAGAATTGTTTGCTAAAAGAGAAGTTCACCGCAAAGCAGCTGTTCAGCACAAATCTTTATGTGCCGTTTGAGATCTAAGTAGGATATAAGAGATTTGTGGCCTTAGTGATGGATGTCAGCTCTAAGGTGAGTTTAATTCTAAAGGCTTTCGGTGAAATTACTAAACAGCAAAGCTATACATGAATTAATATGATTAATGTGGATGGACTAATAGTGGATAGCTTGATATGGAAGGAATTTGTTTAAGCCAAATGTCACATTAAAACAAAATGGGGCATCAATGTGATGGTGCAAAAATGATTGCAAGATCAAGGTGTGGTTATCTTTGCTAATTAATGCATTTTGAAAAGTTTTTTAATGTTATGATATGGCAATTCTATATTATACTGACAATAATGTATCAATATTAATAAATCAGTAGTTTGTTGAAAGAGGAACACAGTACGTATAATTGCACAGATATAATCTTTTATATACGGATTTTTTCTACTGTGTATCAGAGTGCTCAGATAAAATATAAAGTAATAGTTGCAAATTTTTTTGTTAAAAGACCTATGCTGACTTAAATTATAGATTAAGCAATACAAGGATATCTAATATCATTGTATGCATATATATACGTATGAATCAGAAATAAAGAACTGTAACCCACCACTGGAAGTATTTCCTTTGAGCTTTACTTTTTTTTTTATTCCCTAGATGTGTGGAAACACTGAATCATTTGAAATCACAGTTCTTTGCATAGTTACAAATTTTTTTTCTTTCCATTCCCTACCTATCCTTCAAAAAATTGAAACTAGATCAGTTCTGTGTCTCATGATGTTACTCTCCACCTCCATGGAATCGAATTCTTACTTTGCTGATACTAGAAATATTGTTCCTGAAAAAAGGCAGGAGGAGCTTTTCAAATTGCTGTCTGATTTGTGTCTACGCTCTTATGTAAAAACAAATGCATACATAGTCTCAGTCCATCTCATGTGGTAGGCAGAAAACAGAAGCTACAGGACAGAAACAGGCGACTGACTGTGAAGCTCCCTGAGCAGTTTAACAACATTATGGACTGCAGTTAGGGCAGGGGTCGGAGTTGGTGGATGTTCACTCCTCTATCTACCTGTGGTACCATGTGCCCACTCCTGTCCCGATCTACGTCAATGTCAAATGGGTCCACTTATACTGCCAGTACTTTAAGTAAACCTGGCTGAGCTTCGGACAGCTAACCTGGAGCATTGGCCAGTGAGGCACCAGATATAAGCTAAAAGGGGATAATCTGTAGCTTCTTAATTGCCACCCACTTACAAGCAACCGTATGAATGCTCCTAGACCTTTCCAGTGCAAAGTCAAAGAAGTTGGATTAAAGTAACCCGTTATGCTTGTTGAAAATAGTGTCCTTGACTTTTGATAGGTTTAAAGATTTATCAGATTTTAAGGGTTGATAATTCAGGGCTCAGAAGCAGACTTAGTTATGGCCATGTCATACAAAAGAAGTGCTGCTAGATTTCAGGAATCTTAAATTGTGTTTTGGTTTTGATTATCATTCTCCAAGTCAATCCAATATGATTTAGTTTACAATTTAAATGTTTTGTTGGTAATTGATCTCTAATGTGATCACTTACAGTCTAAATCTCAAGGGATGGAATGGCTACTCTTAATGTTTAGCTATAATCCTGTAGCTGGGAGAGCTGTAGATCATCCTAATACCATCAGCCGTTGTAATGAGAGCTCAGATGTTTTGTCTTCCTTACCTTCTGTGTGCCTTACCACCTGGTAATTTATGTCTTCCAGTAATTTGACTGATGTTTTCAGAGTGGTCCTTAATGGCTCTTGTAGCTGGGAACATTGATGCAATAGACACAGCTATTTATGCAAGGAGAACCTGAAAATGCAGTAAGTAGTAACAGAGAAGCCTTATTTCCAAAAAAAAGAAAATTCTATAATATTAACTGTTGACATCTTCCTGTTCTCTGATAGTCTCCAAATAGTCCATGTTGTGAACATTTGGGACGTATTAACATTTTTCTCAAGAAAAAAGGTGTAAAAAGGTGTAACGGTACTTAAACTGTATGTTCTGCTCATTTGCATTTCTTCAGGAGTAGAAAAAAAAGATATTTTCTTTTTTCAGAGATTTTCAGTGGAAGGTTGTCATGAAGTAAGTTTTCAGCACAGTTCAGTGGCATAAAATAAGATATATCAGCTGAAAGGGAAATCTATTGCCATGCAGTAAGTTAACATTATCACTCATTTCCCGACTGTGTTAATTTTCTGCCTTCCCGCTTCTCCAAGATTTATATTCCTGTTAGCTCAGTCTTTAGAACTAAAGCAGAAATTGATGACCTGGATTGTTTTCTGTATGGAACAAGTACTTTAACAAGCTGAATGCAAAATATTATGAAAGGACACCATATTAATTTACAAAATCTCCAAGTAACCTGATCCCACCTGCTCACACTCCTCCCTTCATAGGCTCCATTCACTCACACGCTCAAAAGCACCAGGACATGTGTTCTCAGGATGGCCTGACCATGAGCTGTTGTTGGCAGCACAAAGAGCAAGAGCAGCTGGCTACGGAGTCCTCATCATGTTTCTGGTCTTTTTTACTGCAGTCAGCAAACTAGTTTTTGAGTGTGAGGATTTCGAGTCCTTCATACAATTTAGGAGTCAGTTACTATTGAGTGGTCCTTTGCTTTAGAGTCACACTTCCTTTGGGGTCATAAACCTTAGGCCGCTGTTTTTCCTTTGTTTGAAGCATATGTTTGTTCTCTTGGTGGGTTATCACATGCATCACCCTCTGTGTGACACACTGCAACCTTTTTGCCGCCCTGATGGTGCCAGGTTGTAGGGTCTTCCACTGACAACCCCTTGTCTTCTCAGAGTGCAGGTCATATGGTCCTGACATAAAGAACAAGATTCCTTGATTTTACTGCTGGGATCAATGTCCAGGGAGGTGTGTCCTGGAAAGGGTGCTCTTTCTAATCTGTCCCTGCTGTTCTTTTAACCCTTCTTCCACAGTATTTCCAACTGCATTCACACACATGAGTATTCCCGTTTCATATCGATCTCATTTGTTCTGTTACAAATTTCTACAGCTTTGCAGGACAAAGAACTGCAGTTACGCTGTCGTTTGTAAGTCAGGAAAGTGCTGTCGACAGATCACTGCGCACTGGAGTAACTACTGAAAAAATAAAGGTTATCTAGTTTTCTTAATGGAAGAAAATATTAAAGAGTCTGTAGAGTTGAGCATAGTGTCCTATTGTTACAAGTCACATGATAGTTTGGAAGTTACTGGATTAACTGAAAATCTCATCGTTTAAATTAATGTGAAAAGTTAGAATGGTTTGGGTTTGAAGGGACCTTTAAAAATCATCTAGCCCAACTCTCACTCTGGTCCCCTTGAGTGATCAGATATTTAAGATGTGAAATGTAAATGTTTCTAAAGAAAGCAAATAAAAGACTTCCTTACCATTTTCTCTGAAATAAGTGCACTGTGGATGGGTTTTTTAGATCCACCTGATTTTGGTGTGTCTCTTCTGTGATCTGAAGCCTTTGGGCTGGTAAAACTACGTCCTCTAAAATGTAAACTTGTTAGTGTTGAAGGCTTGTGACAGTGCCAGCAGTGTATTTTGTTAGAAATACAAAACCTACAAACACAGACTTTTCAAGTTTTGTGGTATAATCTTTTGTAATTTTTGAGTGTCTAAAGTGCCCCTTGATTTACTACTGGTGCCACTAGTGGGAATAAAAGACAGGTCCCAGATTGTGTTAGCCGTGTAGCCATCTATAGTTATTTCTGGAGACAAGAGGGGTGTCCCTGTATTACCTTCATTACCGATGAAGCCAACAGAGCAAGCACCAGGAAATTCGCTGTTCTACTTCCTTGTTCACTGCCCCTTTCCTGCAGTGATGCAACCCCTTTACCACCCTGTTCCTGTTGCAAAATACAGCTACCCTGCAGGCAGATGATAACAATTAACTGTATGTTTGCAACGCTTTAAAACAAGGGCCTAAGTTCATGAGGGAGCTCATAAATGCCTCAGATGTGTGGGGAACTTAAAAAGGACTTTAGACCAGTGCATTGTTCCTGTAAGCAATTTTTTCTAATCCTTTCTTTGATGCAGACTTGCCCTTTAATGCTACTTTTTACTCCATGAACTTACTTTTTGTGCATCAGTGCTTGAAGTAGGCGGAGGTAAACATTTATGATTTAGGTGTTTTGTTGGAGCTTGCTCTAGTTTCTAAACAACAGCTACTGATCTGCCATCCAGCTAGTTGATCTTTCTTGATTCCTGTTTATGTTTGTATTTCATTTTCATGTCTTGTCATGTGCCAAATTCTACCATCTTTTCATTTTAACCAGTAGCTTTCTGCAAGTTAAAAAAAAAAACAAACCACACTCAAAAGCCAGCAAAAAAACACCCTTTATTGAGGAAAGCATTTCACTTTCCAGGTTTGCATTTAGAAAAAAAGTCATAAAATTGCAGTTATGGCTTATAGCATAATTTAACTTTCATTTTAAAATTGCTTCCTCATAAAAGGCAAAATCTAGTGAAGAACAAATTATTACCTATTTTCTTGTAGGTGCTGTTCTGTATGATTATCTGCCTGTGCTGAGGGGAAGGTCAAAGAATGGCATTGTGAAGTTGAAATGTTGCTGTTCCTGTTTGCGCTGTTTTGGTTTACACTTCTGCAATCTTTGCCTTGACAAATGCTCAACTACTAGGGAATACAAACACAAATATATGATTTCCCAAAGCAACGGAAGTCTCCTTAAAAATCACATGCTTGGTTCTTACAGTTATTTTTCCTAGAAAGATGCACCCATTTAAGAAGAAATGATCGCTTGCTGCTTGCACAGGGTGACTTCTCCCAACAGCCCCTCTGGTGACTGTCTGGATTTGTCCCTTCAGAGGGAGCAACGAAGTCCGAATTCGAGAGCGTGAAAAGAAATGCAGCCTGAGCCTGCTGTCCCTTGTTTCTTCCTCTTTGCTTTCCTTAACTTGAGTTAAACCTGTTAAATGCAGCTTTATGGATGTAAGGCAGAACATCTCTCAAGTACATTTAAATGTTCGGACTGGTATAGGCTTTTTGATTTATGTTTGCTGTTCCTGTAGAGGTAATTGTTGTTAAGGAAAAACACAGATGACTGATTCTACAAGTACACTTGCAATGTCCTCATTTTTCTCCATTATGGAAAATACAGTGTCTTGATCTTTTAGGCAAGACAGGAATAACAAGGCAAAATTATGATTTTTTTTAAAAAAAGAATTGAATACTATTACCAGATTTCTTCTCTTTTTGAAGAAAGTTCAAACAGTCATTTCATAGATACTGTTGAAAAAAATAGTTTCATATGCTAAAACATGCATACATTAACGTTGCTAACAAGGTGTTTGCTGGCTTCGGTGATTTTGGTCTTAATAATTTTGGGCTTAATATCCAGGATTATGTTAGGTGTGAGAATGCACTGTACCGTGTTATCACTATAGTTTGCCTCATATTTGGATTGTAAAGTTAGAAGGAATGACATTTGAAGCCACTAGTTCTGTATCATGAACAAGTAATTTGAATCCAGGTCAGTGCTATTTCTGGATGATTTTTAAATGCCTTGAGGCCACAGACCAAGTCTCTGCCCTAACATTGGCAATAACCTATGAACAGTCTTAGAAGTAAATGACAACTCCAGAGAATGAGGTTTCTTTTATGTATGAGACGACAAACTGTGACCTCAGTGGTGGGCTGCTGCAGAAAAAAAATGTACACTGTGTCTGCTAATACAGTATCTAGTCTGTCAGAAAACCTATTAAACGCTGGGGTTATCAAGCCACACTGTTGAAAGGAATTAAATTCAGATGAAGAAATAAAAAGCATAAGCTCATGTCCCAGGATTATCTGTTTAGCCAAGTCACAACTTACTATAAAAATAGAAGCAGTCAAAGGAAAATTCAAATCAGAAATGTCAGAACCTTATCTTCTTGCCTATTATGTACTTCAATGGGCAGCAAGCAACGCAGCCTCCAGCAATAGCAGGAAAATAATCCCCAGAGTACTTCCCACACCACTCCCCGAGGCCTGAAATGTAAAGCAGACTCCCTCTGTGAGAGGGACTCAGAAAATGAAGCGCTGGCTTTATATGACAGACCTGTGTTAAGCCATCAAGACTGTAAAACTTCATCTCTGTCTTCATCCCTTTGAAGTATGAGTAATGTTGCATTAAACACTCAACCTAAAGAACACAGAGAATATTAATGTGAGATTTGGGCTTTATAAAAGAAGAAAAGGGAAAGAAATGCAGCTAAAATTATCAGTCTGGGAAAGGGAAAATAAGGAAAAGGAGGACAGATTAGGGAAATGACCAGGGAGAAGGTAGTGTTACAGACATCTTTCTGCTTGGGGCTCCAGCCTTCTTCCAAATTCTGATTCTCCTTGGGGAGAGCGTCTGAAACACAGCATGCCCTGTTTGCTGGGAGCCTTGGCTCAGGAGAAGTGCAAGTCAGCTCTGTTCCAAATGTTCTTTTTCCTCATTTAAGGAAATGATGGAATCCCTGGAGACAAGTACCTTAATCTGCCTTTCATGCAGTGTAGAATAAAACCCTCTCAGCCCTTGTGTAGATAGCACAGAAGAGGAAGCTGGAAAAAATGGGAAATGTTGTATTAATTTAGAAGAAAGGATGTATATATTTCCTAGTGACATGCACAGAATGTGCATGAGTCAGAAGACATCATAGGTGTGAATAAGGAAACAAATTAAATATAGAAAAGAAAGTGCAAGATGCAATAGAGGGCCATATGGAAAAGAGTGCTTCATAGAGGAAAATAGCTGCAGGAGGGAAATGACAGAATAGGAGATGAACTATGCCAAAGAGGATAAACAGAGACCAGAAATGCAATGTGGGGAAAAAAAAAAAAAAAAGAAAGAAAGAAAAAGAAGAAAGTCAGTTGCCTCCGAAGAGAACTCCTGTGCTATTTAATGGGTCAACAGCAGTGCTCTGCAGAGAAACTGCCATCTCCTGTGTCTCAGAGGTGTATGATGGTATGTATAGGTTTGTACAAAAATAAAGGATCTCAGGTTATCCATTCACCCGCTTCCTACGCTATCACCACTGGAAGAGGAAAGAAAATCGGTGTGGGTAAGCAAGTGGATTTAACACTGTGCTGATTCTGGGAGCGAGCACCAAAATTAGTGAGACCTTGCTGGTCCACTAAAGCTGGTCTGATATTCTTTAGCTAGAAGTGTTGGGTTTGATATCCACTGATAGGACCATACTTCCTGAACACACACCATTCCCAGAACCCTATCCACCAGCAAGGTAATATATTCAAGTGGTCATTGTATTCCCAGGAGGAAAAATTTCACAGGTCCAAGTTGCTGTTATTTTTTCTGAAAACAATTTTATTTGGAAAAGTTTCTGTTCAAACAATATTTTCTTCCATTTTTCAGTAGCTGTAAATTTGGAATCTCTATTCTGTCTACGTCAGCCTGGAAGTATCTGTGAGAAGTGTGTCTCATTCAGAGCTTCTATTGGATGGAGAGCTTTCTGCTTTTCTTATTCATCTCACAGATGTTGTGGGTTAACCCCCATAGGCAGCTAAGCCCCTCACAGCTGCTCTCTCGCTCTCAGCAACAGGATGGGGTAGAGATACAGAAGGGTAAGAGTGAGAAAATTCAGGGGCTGAGATAAAGACAGTTTAACAGGTAAAGCAAAAGCCACCTACTCAAGCAAAACAAAACAAGGAATTCAACCATTTCCCATCAGCAGGCAGGTGTTCAGTCATCTCCAAGAAAGCAGGGCTCCATCGCATGTAATGGTTACTTGGGAAGATAAATGCCATCACTCCAAACATTCCCTCTTTCCTTCTCCAGCTTTATATGCTGAGCATGACATCATGTGGTATGGAATATCCCTTTAGTCAGCTGTGGTCAGCTGTCCCAGTTGTGTCCCCTCTCAACTTCTTGCGCAGCCCCAGCCTACTCGCTGATGGCGTGGTGTGAGAAGCAGAAAATGCCTTAGCTCTCTGTAAGTTCTGCTCAGCAGGAGCTAAAACATTGGTGTGCTATCCACATTGTTTTCGTCACAAATCCAAAACAGCACAATACAAGCTGCTATGAAGAAAATTAACTCTATCCCAGGCAATACTAGTACACCAGAAGATCAAACCCAGTCTACTGTTAATAAGCATAATTATGGCCTACCAAACCTGACTTCAGGCACCTTTTGGTTAAGGTGTTCTGCCTTATATGGAGGACTGATCAGCTAGACACTGGTCCAAATGCTGTTGGTGCTGGTAGACATCTCCAGTTCATGGGAGGATTGCCAGGCAGGTTCAGTACCTGCTGCAGACTACTTTCTCACTTGCTGGAATTGTGAAGTGAGTAAAAATGGATGAGACTAGTGGCAGGAACCCACACAGAGGACGTCATCACCAATTCAGTTAACTCATTTGCCAGGTCTCTTCTAACAAGTTCTGGAAGGAAAAAGGCACTCCATTTTTTTTCCCCAAAGCCAAATCAGACAGGGGCAAAGCAGGGTAAAGTGACCTCAGAATGACCCTCCTGAGGCTGTCTAGACACGCTTCTCATTTTCCTCTGTGATTTCAGCTGCTACACTTCATCCAAAGCTGATAACTCCATTCCCCTCTCTTGAGAGTGGAAACCGTGAGCACACAAAAGAGCATGGGAGGAGATCAAGAATAGGGCTTTTTTTGTGAACACTGAACAGAATCCAGAAGGGACACTCTGTTTCTTGTCCCTAATTACTTACTCTGGATTTTTGTCTCTGGTTTGTTTAGCCTGGTAACTTCTTTTTTTTTTGTTTATTCTAACTACTCCATATTAGGTGTTGTTACTTCTGTGTTACCATTCACTAGCACTTCTTCCATTGATAAGCATCCTAACTTTACTCCAACTTCAAAGGAATAATTACTACTAATGAAAGGCTTAGTCTTTTCATGTTTCTAACTGAAACAGCACTATTTTGTTAATTGCCTTCTGTCCACGTAGGAATGTGGTGCAACGGGATTCTCAAGGAGAACACAAGAAGGTTCCTCAGGACTTTTATTGACCTGAAGCTCTTGGTCGAGCTCACTGTGAAAGAGAGGGTGGTGACAACTCACCTAGGTGGGCAGATGTGATGCATCAGGCATATATATATATGTGTATATATATATACACACACATATACACACGATATATACATACATGTATGTATAGATGCATAAATATATGAGCAAAGCCAGACATAAAATGATTTTATTGCTTTCAAGCTTTTGTGTTGCATTCAAGCTTTAAGGAAATATCTGCAGCTCTGGCTCTGCTGCCTGATGCTGTGCTGCACCTTACGTTAGCTGTTCCAGGAATACAACAATTAAAGGATCAACTGGTCTAAACTGCTTTCACGTACAACAAATGAATTGTTTTCTGGTGTGGACATAGCATCAGCGAGTTCAAGGGCTCATCCTTTGATGTTGTAGTCTCAAATAGGCTGAGAGAGTTGGGGCTGTTCTGCCTGGAGAAGAGGAGGCTCTGGGGTGATCTTATTGCAGCCTTCCAGTACCTGAAGGGGGCCTACAGGAAAGCCGGGAAGGGACTTTATACAAGGGTGTGTAGTGACAGGACAAGGGGCAATGGATTTAAACTGAAAGAGGGCAGATTTAGATAAGATATAAGGAAGAAATTTTTCACATTCAGGGTGGTGAGGCAGTGGAACAGGTTGCCCGGAGAAGTTGTAGGTGCCCCATCTCTGGAAGTGTTCAAGGCCAG
This sequence comes from Tauraco erythrolophus, assembly GCF_009769465.1. Lineage (NCBI taxonomy): Eukaryota > Metazoa > Chordata > Aves > Musophagiformes > Musophagidae > Tauraco > Tauraco erythrolophus. The sequence continues at coordinate 81,956,512 of NC_141496.1, forward strand.
GTTGGATGAGGCTTTGGGCAACTTGGTGTAGTGGAAGGTGTCCCTGCCCACGGCAGGGGGGTTGGAACTAGATGATCTTTGAGGTCCCTTCCAACCCAAACCATTCTATGATGCTATGAGGAAACGGGTAACATCAAGCTTTTGACATCTTAATATTATTCAGATTTTCGTGAGTGTGTTCCAGTATTTAGTTTCCTGAAAAAAAGATAAAGACAGTTTAGTAGACAAAGCAAAAGCTGCACATAATTCTGCATATAATCCTGACTCCTAGCCCCTACTGTTGCCTTCTTTGCAAAATTAATTCAAGCATTAAACTTTTATGTTATTTCAAAGTGACTTCTATGCATATGCACCACCTTCTCCTTAGTTGTGATAATATTACTTTCTACAAGTGGCCAAAGAGTGGGCTGGTTAAACCATAGATCAGCACAACTCACTGATTGCTGACAGGATGGCTCCAAGACGCAGGATAGGACAACTGCTGTGACATGAATTCTCCAGTGTCTTCCCACAAGTCTTTTCTCTCCTGTCCAAAAGGGCAGACATCTTCTTCCAGAATGCCTTGGTAAAGGATCCAGCATCTGCCTCTGTCTATGGCAGGGCTTATAATTTGGGAATTTATCACAGGAAGTCCAGACACCCCTGAAAGTAAGGTGCAATGCAGACACAGACTTACCCTGTGGCTGCTCTCGCTTGAGCTGAGCTGCCTCAGTTGAGGCCTGCCAGAGGAGCATACTCTTGGCCATCCTTATATCCAAAAGGTTAAAACTATAAATTTCTGTAGGTACACTGCAAAAATGCAGATTTGGTGGATTTAGTTCTAACTGTGCTTCAGTGGTAATTCACCATCTGGAAACGCAACATCTCACTGCTGCTTACTGTTTCTTTTTTTCTTTTTCTCTTTTTTTTCTCTTTTTTTTTTTTTTTTTTTTTTTCCCTCCTTCTTAGTGTGAATAGTAGGCAGATTTTGTAAATGAAGGAGGAAAAATCTTTGGAGGTGCTGCCCTCTTTTAATTTCTTTGCACTTCCACACATCCAGATCTGATGTTTACGAGGTGACCAGTTGGTCCCAGCACCTTCATCTTTCCCATGGGAGGGACAGCATGAAGGCCACCCAGCTTCTGCAAGTACAGCTGCTCCCATGATTTCACAGGGACTGGGGGCCATGAAGAACCTACCTCATATATTGGCAACTGGTTCTACCAACTTGACTTTTCATGCCACTAATCCACGTGTTTGAGCAGATATGTGGCAACTCATCAGAGTTATTGGTGAGGGGAAATGAGAGAACATTCTTTCATATTTTCCTCAGCCTCTTCTGCCCTCCCACATGCCCACACACTCCTATGCTCTACTCAGTGGCCTCCTAATCGAGAAGGTGAACCACAGCCTGGCACCCTGGGCAGGAACATCATGCTGTCGTTATTATTCCCATCCCTTCAGAATTTTATTAAACCATGTATTTTAGCTAAACTCATTCTCAGTCTGTCTTTCCAAAATCACATATGTTGTACTTAATATTGTGGAGGACCCCAGGTGTATGTGAGGGATCTTCTCTGCATACATGAGGATTAAGAGTATTTAAATAGATAAAATAAAGTATAATGACTAATAGCTCTGCTACTACATATGTTCTTTCGCTTTCATTATATACAATTGATAGATAAAAAAAAAAAAACGAAACAATTTGGTTTTTTGTTTGGTTTTTTTTTTTTCCTTTTTTGGGACCTTAATAAATAAAGCAAGTTTTGAGGTTATTCCTCTTTGTTCAGATTAGTTGAGTTCTAAATGATGGGAAGAACTGATGTCTTAGTTTTGGAGATGTCCCACTGATCTGGTAGACAAGTCTCCCTATGAGTTTCAGGGTGGTAAGGTTTATGACCAAGCAGGATAGCTCTTTGTCCAGTAGGTTATAGCTGTTCAGCTGAAGACAAATAGAGATGTTCAAGTGTGCAACAGAGAAAATCTTGAGTAATGTTGTGCTGCTTTTACCTAGGACTTTGCTTTTGTAAATTACTGAGTCTGTTGGGTGCCTGGACATTTTGTCTCCATTAAAGAAATGCAAATAAGGAAGTAAGCACAAGTAGCCTCGACAACAACGGATAGAGAGGAAAGAGAAGAAAGCAAACAAGTCTAACTGCTTGATAAAGAAGAGGCAGATCAGAAAATATTTTAATGGATTTAGAAAAGAAAACCCCAGGTTATTTAAACATTCTTCCTGAGTTCAATATTCATATGAATATCTTTGAACTTCCATGAGTGTCCAGTGGTTTTTTTTAGTTTTTATTAAGCTCTGTCCGAGAAGTTGAAAAGAGTTTGACTGCACGTTCCTTTGAACGTGTCGAAGTTACAGGTGCCTGTTCAGTGCCTCTGCTTGGGAAACACAAGTGTTTGAATGTGGTGTGGCTGTGGTCATTGGCAGACAGATTCATCTCAGGGAGATTGTTATCTGTCAGCTGTTCCAAGCACACTCAAGAACTAGAAACTGGGCATGCATGGGGAATGCAAAATGTAAATTAGTCATCTGGTAATCAAGGTTGCAAAGCTGAGATTTTCCTGAATATATAAACAAGATAAATGAAAACCTGATGACATCTATCTGCTGGTAGCTTCTTCCCATAGCACCAGATCACAGTTTAAAAGTAAATACATATATTAAAGGAATTATTTAAGGAATTATTTTTTTTTTCTATTCTTAGGAAGAATTGGCCCTCAAGACCCTGCAGTGGTGCAGACAGCCAGAAACCTCCCTTATTCTGACCATAACTCACAGGCAGCAAACCACGGCTTCCCCTTGCCACAGCTTTGCGCAAGCCGGGCTTGGACTATTTCTGCTTCCCACAGTAGCCTGGAGAGAGGCTGTTGCTCAGAGCAAACATTTTATCCAAGCACCTTCTTTACCAGCTGCCAGATATGCTCCCGCCTCTGCCCATACACTGTCCCACCACTGCCCTCCCACTGCACACCCCTCCCTGAGCTCTCCTCTATCCTTCTGCATGTTCTGAAACATTTTTCTTATCTGGATTACCCTTTCTTCCCGTGTTCTTGCGTTTCTGAGATTGTATGCAATAGGTTGCGACTATTTGCATAGGTAAAAAAAAAACAGTGTAGGGCCAGTACACTTGCAGATCTACATTCTCTGACTATTCTATTAACAATACAATAGTCCACTGTAACTATAGTGAAAACTGGGAAGGACTGTTTTTACCTGTTATAGTGGTGCTCCTTAAGGAGAAAACTGCTACCAGATAGAAACTTGTTATGTGCTGGTCTGGATAATATAGTTAGTCTACTTAATGAAAGTATTATTGCAATACTTAATTATGAAGCTTGCTTACACACCTTCGTTGGAAACATTACCCAGTATATATCAACTCTTGTATTTAGCTCAGGAAATAGTTTTAATAAAACTAACCAAGCTCCTCTCGGCTTGCATTTTTGCTGAACTGTATTTCTGTCTGTGACAAGCAGGTCATTATGAGGTGGGGAAATTAAAGCAAGTAACAAATCTGTGGTAGCTACTGGCAACAGACTATTTGGCTCAATTTCTACTGCTCTGTAATCCCCCAGGAAAAGTCTGGTTGCAAATTTTTCTGCCCTTCCCCAGTGAGACCTTTTTTAGCTTCAGACCTCCACACTGGCTACATAGTTTTCCAATTATTCTACTATGCATTGCCTTCACTTTTGCTTTCTTAGCCTTCCTATTAAATGACCTTTCATGGTTTTTTTTACTTCTGTTCTGGGGAGAGGAAAATTTGGCGAAATGGTCCCTAAATCTGTTGGCAGTGCTCAGCCTGTGAAGACCTCAATGTTTGATAAGCATCAGGTGTATTATTCCTGAACAATCTTTGTGTGGTAGGTAGGTCTCTAGCTCTTCTAAGTGAAAAGCGTATTTAATGTAGTGCTATAGCAAACGGAATAGCACAGCTTAAGCCAAGACCTTACAAACACGACTGTACAAAGACCTTACAAGATCGTGCAAACCAGAAAGCCTGTCCCCTTGCCTGGGTCTCAGACCTTCAGGAAGATTGACTCCTCCTCCTCTTCTTTTCCTTAAGGTAACACTTCAACGATGTTAAGAGGGAAAGTTCAGGTAGAAAATAAAGCTAAGTAATGCAAGGATGCATTTAAAAAACCTTGTAGTTTTTCTTAACAATATGCTCATTCATAGGCTTTACTAAGTTTATAAGCAGCAGTACTGGCTGTACCTGCCTTTGGTTCTCCCTGCATGACACTTGTGTTCCAGTCGTGAACACATACTCACCCTCATTGCTGACACTTAGGAGCAAAGGTGAATTAAGTAACAGCTTAGATTAAAATATAGTCTAGATAAACAAACATACTGTACTTCAAGTTTCTTTCTGATTTGAATATTGGTGTCCTTTAAAGAAGAAATTTCTTACCTGTAACAGTGCACTCAGCCTCCTTTAGCTAAAATGTGACTCATACCGTTATTTTTATGTTTTCCTTCTAGTCCCACTGCAATCCCCTAACACTTTACTTGTTATTTTTATTACTAATCCTCCATGTCAAACATGAGGATGAGCCATTTATTGTTCTTATTCGCAGAGTTAACATGCCCCAAAATGTTCTACTAGTATTTCTGCTACTGGTAGATGGGGAGTACCCTGATAAGTAGTAAAAGTTAGTATGAGGATACTCATCTTGACAAAAACTTTCCGGAATGAGTCAATCCAAATGTGGGCAGCTAAAAACAACCAGCTAACCTCTCTCATTTCCTAAAATGTGAACACTTACATTGGTGAGCAGAAGCTGTCTGTATGAATCCTAACATGAAACTTTGCTTCACATAATACATTGATTACATTTGTGGTTCTGCTTCTTTCTGGTTCGTCACTTTGACCAAATAATAAATGAAATTTAGTATGTGAGCACGTTGGATATGAATTTAATTTCAACAGTGCTGAAACAGTCCGCTAACACCTTCTGGAGATTCCTAAATACCAGTGAATACAAGTGAAAATTTAAATGTATCTGCATGGATTTCAGTGTACAAGTTTCAGAAAGTCGTATCTGTGCTTTTGTTCTTTGGTGTAAACGGGGTCACATCAGTAGTGTCAAAACAGAACTACACAGTCCAGTTTGGGGTTTCTTTGCAGTCATAGGAGACTTTTTTTAAAGTACCAACCAGTGTAGAAAAGGCCACACAGATTTTCTGAGGGAAAGTGCCATGTGTTGGCAAAGTATTTATATCCTCAAGTTATGATGTACTACAAATGTGGTTTTAAAAATCAGCAATATTTTAAAAGGCACATGCACTGGCTTGGAGGTTGTGGCAGGAGAGTAAGCCTACTGACTCCTGCCCAATGCCCTGCCTAAAGGCAACCTTACCTGTCTTACTTATCTCAGTACCTGCCTCCAGACATCCTTGGTATGCATATATTTCCACACAGGTGAGCCAGTTCTCTCTTCAGAGACTTAGTGTCTTCTGTTTGCTGTTCTGTTCATCAAATTTGGAAAGTATTTCTTCAAATTGGCAGATACAATTACTTTTGAAATCCTCTTTCATTGTCCTCACACCAAATCAGTATACAGTATTAATCACAGACTAGCTAAAGATTTTGCTTCAGAATGGGAGTAACTACTACTTAGTAAGAGAGCTCAGTTCTGCTGAGAGTGCCTAATATTAGTTTGGCTGCGTATCGGTTTCAGCCACTGGAGTCTCAAACTGAGAATAAAAGCCTCATTCACTGAAATGGTTGTATTTACTAGCCTCTTAAAAGTTTCCACTAGTATGTGCTCAGGACTTTTCAACAGAACTGTTATTTTTCTCCAGCTTTACTCCTGTTCACGTTAATTTAGAAAGGAGCCAAGTCTGTGTCAGTGTAATCAGGCCTACATAACTATTTTGCTTTGAATCCTCGTTCCCAGATTAAAGTGAAGAGAAGTGACTTCAGGACCAAAAGGTAGTCAGTTGGGACAACCTTTACATTCAGTGAGTTCCCTTCGGATGGATATAGAAGGGAGCCGGCTGGGCTAGAGTCTCAGGCTTGGAAAAGATAGGGTATTTACAGTTATTAAACATATTTAAAAGGAGGGATGTAGAAGCTTATTCCATGAAAACCGACAAGAAACAGTACTGAGAATTCCCCACTCAGCTATAAGGATTTCCTCAGGGTTATCTGCTCTAATTCAGGCAGCTCACTGTGAAGTGAGTGGTGCTTCCAAGATAAGGTTGTTTTGCATCCTGAGGGGATAGGACATGGAGAACTTGTATTCCACCAGAGATGGAGAAGAAAAGAAAGTTGACTAAATGGTATTTCCTCCATCCAAAGAGGAATCCCTATCGGTTTGGCTCACCTGTTTCTTTGAAGGGTCCATAGTCACAGCATGTGGCAAATGTTTGCAATGCTGTGCCCCGAAAGGCCGAGCATGACGGCGTGTGGGAAGTAAATACAGATAGATGATTCTGATGGGATGCCACCATGATTAAATGGATACAGTTGCTACCCATCTTCTCTTTGACTAATCCCTTACAGGGGATATAGTCCATAATAAAACCATGTTTTTCCTCTGGGGAATTACAATTCATTGAGAATAGACCTGAGAAAATAATGGACGGCCTGAGGCTTAGACCTAAAAGTAAAATAAGGTACCCAGCAAAGGGTCTACAGACACACAGGTTCAAGTTTTAAGAAATCTAGGAAACAAAGTTTCAAATCTAGATACAGAACACTCCAGGGACTCCATGGCATCAGGAAGCAAGCCAGAGAACTGGGACAGTTTGTGATGTGTCCCCATCCTTGAAGAGCACAGTGCTTGCCTCTTGCTCACTATGGTTGTGACAGAAGTAGTTGTCATGTGCTATAAACAAGTGTGCTTGAAACCATAACAGGTTCTCTTGTACGCAAGTAACTTTAAAGCCCGTTTTCAGCTTGCTGGATGGTCCCTGCCTTATCCTGATTGTAAGCTGCCTCAGAGCGGCATTCGATTTCACACTTGGGTTCAGTTTTATTTCTCCCTGGGCACCTCCGCTGCTGCTCCAACCCTCAGCTCAGCTGGAGTCCAGGATTTTCCTGCTGTTGCCAGCAACACGGGTGCCGCTGCTCCAGCCACCCCTCCGGCACGCCTGGCCTTGCTGTCCCTGCCGAGGACCAGGACGGAGCAGGAAGAGGTGGCAACGACAGCAGCGCTGACAGCTGTGGCAGCAGGAGTGTCGGGACGAGGCTCAGAGCAGGCAGGTTTGTGTCATGTCTCAGCGGCTTTCCGGACAGCTGGAGAGGGTTAGATAACCAGGGGTCATCTGGTGGTTTTGTGGCTGTCTGCTGGAGTGACGTCTCCCAGTACTACTGTTGGGTGACCTTTTGGGGTGAGGGTTGGTGTTTTTTCCTTCAATGTAGAGAAAAAGAGCCAGCTTGTAATCAGAATAATAAAGTAGCTTAGAGTGGTTTGAAATGTAACACCTGGCCAAATACAACAATCCTGTTTTTATTCTGCAGTCAGCATGGTTAGCAGCATTCAGAAAGACTGACTGAAGTGCTTTCCCTGAGTGAAATGACCTGTTAATGCTGGCCAGCGCTGAGACTGAGTTTATCATTAAAGCAAGTTCATTGTCCATAGAAATATATATCTGAGTAATTTTAGACAAAAAAAAATCATCCTAGAAAGAAGGGTGTGCCATAAGAAATTAGATCAATAAAAGGTTTAAAAATATATACACATTTCCTTAGCATTTCCCCATTGCTCTTAAGAAAGTTAAATGTAAATCTTGGTTAATAAAAGTGAAAAGCATCTACATCCCTTTTAAAGCCAGGGAAGTTAAAGCAAATATAATGACCCTTCTGGTACTGATAGAACATCTGTAGAACTGGAATTTCCTGGTGACTCTCAGCTTGTAACAAACTGAAACCTACCAAACAGGTTTTGTTTCTTTTTCGAAACCTTAATGTGGCATAACAATTACTCTAAAATGGTGAAACATTTTTTTTTAATGTAAATTAATTCCTGGCATTCTTTTCTGACCTCTGCTCTCCTCTAAGAGCCTTAAACAAACATGCTTTATGCTGTGTGGGCTAAAGTAGTAACCAAATGTCCAGCCAAGAAAAACAATTGTATCTTTGCTTTCATTAATGAGGTTAAATGATGGAATTTGTTTGGACAGGTCCTTTTCTGCATATGGGTAAATCAGTAGCATAGTTGTATCAGGGCTTGCTGTGAGATTTCCATTTAAAATGAAACCATCAATAGAAAAAAAACAACGAACAAACACAAAATTAGCATGGGATTGATTTCAAGAAAGGTAGATTTTAAATAAATCTTGTAAAGTGCTAAATGAAAGTCAGACACATCAAGGAAAACTGATGAGAAGGAAGCCACCTTTCATGATACAAAGCTCTATTTGACCACTGGTTTACTGAGACCCTCTTTATACAAAGAAAGCTTCCTGATCTACTGATGATGAAATTCCAAATGCAAAGAAGAATTAAGAGCAAGCAAGAAGAATTTATCTTTGATTTGGTATAGTTAGCAATCTTCCACATCATGATTGCCTTTGATTTTTTTTTTTATTTTGAATTTACTTAGTTCCATAACATTTATCGTTATTTTCTGCCATTATGTTCAGTTCTGTCTTTTTTTTTTTCTCCCCATGAGTAATTCTCTCTGTCTATGCACAGGACAAATCCTGGAGAATACAAAATATTGCTACCCAACTGGAGCTAGTCAAGGTATTGATCTCATTCCCTGCAGGATACATCTGCAGATGTCTTTCTTTACCCTGGATTTATAAACAAGACTGGGATTACTTGATGTACCTGCACAGGAGAAGAGGTGAATCTGTACTCTGTTCAGTCTGCTCCTGTGAGTGCGAGATTCAGTGTTGAGCCTAGAAGGTCTTTGAACAAGTGATCAGTCATCATAACAAATTACAAGTAGGTAATACATATGACACAAATTATAGGCACCAAAATTCCCAAAGGTATTGCAACTGCAGACAGGATTTCCCACTTTTATTGCCAGATGGATAGAGAAAGGGAGCTGGAAATAAGCAATTGTACAACTCTGTGAAAGACCAAATCAATCCATGTAGTGTTCTCTGGGGCTGCCAGTTTGTCCTTGCAAAGACAAGCAGGAAGATGAAAAGATGAAGACGGGCTGAAGCAAGTGGAATCAAAATTAGCCCTACAGTGGCATCTAGGAGACCAGGCTGGCATAAACTTCTCTTGTGCCCACACTACAGCCAAGCATTGTGACTTTTGGAGCCAGAAAAGCATCTCAGGTGGCCTCAACAGTCCTGATGAGGTGACGGGTGAGATGGTGTCCCAGACCAATTTGTTCCAGACAGCTTGTTCCTGTGTTCAGAACAAGGCTAATAAACAGAGGACTGGAGAAATGTGAAAGGAAAACATGTTTGACTGAAGTAGATGGTACTTACTGATTCAAAGTAAACTTAGGAAAAAGAACTTGACATGCTGTTGGGTTTGAGATCATGATTCTTCAGAGGACTGTCAGTCTATCCTTGAATTAGGATGTAATGTGCATGTACATTACGCATAACATGTACACATGTAGAGCAGGATTCAGGAACTTTGTCGCTGGATGAGCCCCAGACTGTAATCTGTTTCTTCCCAAAACCCGTTCTCAAAAATAAAACCTGCTGCTCAGTTGCTACCTAAAACTACCTGAGCCTGAGCTGCTCAATACCTATCCGTTGCTTGAGTCCAGCCAAGATCCGGGTACAGGAGAGGCAAGTAAATCCTTAGGGATGGGAGCTGAAGGAGATAATTTTTTTTGCATTGATGGAGCTGGACCTTCTTAATATGCAAGCTTCAATGTTTTCTCTCTGAACAGGATACTTGCCTACAAATGTCCTTCTCAGGCTTTAAGCATTCAATTTCATATGTCCTCTTCCCTGAAACGTGTCCTCACCTTCGGAAGAAGCTTAAGTGCACGACTCTTCTTGTCAGCTTTGTATGTGAAACTGTGTATTGCATGCGAAATACGAAGCAGTGCAGGGAGCATGGGGGAAAGGTTTTCTCTTCTTCCTATTATTTTGTCCTTTCCAGGCTTTCTCAACAACAGTGTACCATCTCCAGCATTTGAAAAATTATGTCCTTTACAGTGGAATGGAACCTCCCTTTATCGCCAAGACATTGTTCATTTTTTAAAATTTTGTGTCTTTGCATGGGTATTTATCTCACTAAACACAAACATATGTTGTTGTACTTTTCTTCCATTTCTCTGTCATGAAGACAGTAGTTCTGTTTAATGGTTTAATTTGTAATGAGAGTCTCAAAAAAATTTTCGTCTAAAAGTGCATGATTTTTTAAAATTAACTACATAAAGGTCTACACTGAACAAAGGCATAAAACTATATCCATTGTTTTTAAGTATCTAGTGAGAATAACATAGTATTATAATTTTCAATGCTCAGCTTTTAATTTTTATAAATGCTGACATTGCAAACTTTGCGCCTGTCCACATGTTCCTTGGAGGACTACGTGATCCTTGGAGGACTGGGAAAAAGATGGAGGAATTTAAGAGAAAATTAGTGGAGAAACAATAGAGAGATGGAGGCAGCTGGTTACTGTTAGCTAAAAGGCTTCTGTTTAAAGATTATCTGGTACTGCTAGACACACCTTATTTGGCTCTGTTGAAGTCAATCAGTCAGTTAACAACTTCTCTAAAGAAACGTTCTGTGAGTTTTAACATTTCCTGAATTGTGGTGACAGGGCTAAGAATAAATATTGTGCCATCCTTGTCAAAACGCTGCTGTTAAAGACTATCAGCCTAACTGAAAAAAACTAACATTTTGATCCATAAAATAAAATATACCTCTGGTGGTTTAGTTTGTCAGCAATAGCTGGATATAACCTCTCCCTACTGTTGTCAACTTTTTTTCCATTTCTGGTAAATAAAAATTATTTTAACACTTATGCTAATTCTCAAGACATCTAGGATTCTTTGATTTTTAAATCTGACAAGGTATGTGCCCTTTTTCAGACTGGAGGTGAGGGAAGACGATCATAACCATCTTAATTGACGGTGACTCAGCATCGAGGCAGGCAAAATGCAAAGCACTTTGTTCACCTGACCCGGTTGCCTCCTGACTCTGTCGAGCTGCAGGACGCCTGAGATGTCCCCTGTTCACCCTCCCCTCCGGCTGCCCTCTGGGACAAGCCCACTGTGTGCTTCTCCAGCACTCACCAATCCTGAGTGGCCACCGCCAATCTTGTGTGCAGCCCCAGAAGACTATCATGTTGGGGAGCAGCCCCCTCATCCAAAGCCACCTGAGACTAAATCTGCAGGGCTGGCAGTACTGTGTTGATGCTGGGTTTGTGCTCTTGTAATTCATTAATCTTGGATCAACATCCTGCAATCACCCCGATGCTGAGGGTACACAGAATAAGATAGGTTTTTTTCAGTATAAGCACATCATGTAGTTTTATCTTCATTTAGTGCATATGAAGAGTCTGGAATATATTCCAATACTTGTTGTAGTGACTGTTCTACTCGTGAAAAAAACCGTCTGGATTACAGAATCTCCTAAGTCACTGTAGTAATCAGGGTGTGTGCTCCCAAAGGAAGAAAAGCAGTCCTAGCTGCCTGGTAGTAAAAAACCCTAAAAACTCAATTTCTTTTACTTTTAGGCCTAAAGAACAGTCTACACAGACTAGATGAAAATGTGTTATGTAGTGGGTACTAGATGGCTTGTGCCATGATTTAGGCAAGGTTGCAGATGTATTGTGAGAAAACACTAGGATATGACTGCATATAGAGGCAAGGGATATGTCTCATTGTTTCAGATGATTGATGTATGATGCTTAACTTCCTTCTTTCAACTTTCAGATGGCAATGAGGGTCCTGATCTGCGCTGTCCCGTTTGTGGAGTTATCTCAGACTTTTTTGTTTAGTAAAGGTCAGTATGGATGGTCTTGTTTCAGAATATTTGCCTTGTTCCTATTTAAGTCAAGAAATAGATGAAAAAAAGCCTTTTCCACAAGAAGAGATTTTCCCAGATAGTTGTCCCATGTTAGGTAAGGTAGAAATTTAACTTTCCAGGGAAGAAAAGCCCTAGGAGTCTCTGTGAAAGGTTTTTTTCTCCGTTTACTGTCAAATCTTCTGGCACTGCCTGGTGTCATTCACATTGAATGCATATGTACTACCCTGCAAGTGGGAGGAGACTATGTCAGTTGTTCTTGGACGAACACTATAAAATTTTCAGCTTTACGTTTTAGTTTTATTACTAGGTGCTGGTTTTAGCTCCTTAGAGTAATGTTCCTTTAGGCTTCTGGTTTTGCCCTGGGAGGTGCTGGTCCCTTGCCATCCCAGTAAGAAAAGTGCTGAGACTCTGTAAAGATATCACTCACAGTACTGTTTATTAGAGCTAACACAATAAGAAGAGAAAAGCATAGATCATCTTACATCCCTTTAGGTGCTGGGAGCCCCAGGCATCCAACAAGACCTCAATGCATGTGCAAGATGCCTTGCAGACCCTGTTCATGACAGAGAGAGACCGTGAGCCACCTCTGCCAGTCATTCAAGCTGTTACAGGATTTTCTAGCAAGAAAGTAATTCTATTCATCCTTTCTACTGTCAGAAAGGAAAGACATTCTCCAGAGGACTTCTTGCTGCACTGGTAAAGACAAGACTTTATCATCAGTGCTGAGTGGGAGATGCCCACAGGCTCCTCTAGCACCACGCACAAGCCACAGTGGAGGAAAGCATATGGCATGGCACGGCATGGCACGTCACAGCACGGCATGGCACGGCATGGCCTGAAGGCCATGCTGAGCATGCAGCACCTGCCCAGATTAGCTGCAGTGTGGGTCACTGGCCTCTAAATGTACAGTGGTCTCCCGGTCAGGATCTCTATAGCTTCTGTAGCCAGAAACTTGTAGTTTTCCACAAGTAAAATTTTAACTCGTTTATAATACTTCAGCACAGTAGTGGTGGACAGGGTGGGTAGGGATGAACAGACAGAATGGACAGCCTTTTAAAATGTCAAAACTTCATTACAACAGTTTCTTCCACCATCTCCTGCCATTTTACTATCAGTACCCTTTGCTAGTTTTTCTATTCCTTTCATCAGCCTTCCTGTTTTCCCGTTTTTTCCCATTTTTCTAGTTCACATCTATTTTATTCCACATTATTTTCCCATTCTACTTTTGTCAGTATAACAAAATACATTCTTCATCTCACTTGCCTTTCAGTGCCTTGTTTGGTGGTTTTTGTAATATAGGTTCTTAGGAGAAGGTGGTCTGTCTTCCTATTTGCACAGTACTTGCCACAGCAGGGCATTTGGATAAAGTCACAATATAATCAACAACCCTGTGATGTTTTGCTGCCTTTCATTTCCTCTGGATAAGTTAATACTTAACTCTAGTAAAAGCCATACTGTGGTTATTCCACCCCCACCCCCCACCCTCCTCCCCACCCCCTCCCCTGCTATGTGACCACTGAGTGTTTGTTCACTGCCAGGACTTCAGAAAAAGTTGATGGATCCATGCCATTTTCTTTTCTATACTACTGCATTCTCAAGGTTTACATGTGCTTCCCCAGCCACTTCACTATTCCACATCTAACACTGAATGCTCTGTCCCTTCTTACCATCTCCCTACTATGTGAAAAAAGCAAGTGTTTGTGCTAAGCAGAGTTTCGTCACTGGTTCTGCTTTTTGCAGCTCGTTTTTAAGACTTTTTTTGCTTTCAGTTAGTGTAGAAAATTTCAATTTGCCTAGAAGTCACTGTTGTTTCTAAATGTCTGCTGACATTCTTTGTCTAACAAAAAATGTACTGTGTGAACCCTCTTATAATGTGCTGTAGAGCACTGAAATTGCATCACGGAGCCTCCAATGTGCCCAGCAGCTGGAATCCTTATGGCAGGAGTAGTGTGATCAAATAGGAGCTAAGGAGCTCTGAAGACAGGGTTTGCATGTTGAACTGCAGCACTGGAATTGACTCAGTAAGAAAAAAATGCCAATGGCCTTTTAAATACACTTAAATATTATTTGACAGTGTTTTCTCCAACAGCCTAATCCTAATGCTATTTAACACTCAGGCTGACATTCTACTATCATTTTTTTAATAAAGGCAGAGAATCTTCTATCTGATAGTAGATGAGATGCTTAAAAGGCAGGGTAGTGAGGTGTTTGAGGAGGGTTTTTTTTCCCTCCAGCTGAGGTTCATTTGCGTAAGCATTTTGAGGCTGATAAACTTTTCTTTCTAAAAATACGCAGAGTCCAGGCTACTGTAACTTGTATTGCTTTCTTGTGTTTTCCTGACTTCTTCTGCCTGGCATTTTTCCGGTGTCAGTTCTTAAGACTTACCCTCAGTCTGAACCACCCTCCCAGCCTGGTGGTGTGCCTCTGATATTGATTGGTTCGTGCCATGACCTCAGAGAAACACACAAGAAACCTGGCATCTGACAAATAGAGCCATACCTCCTCCTCTGGAGTTACAAAGTGTGAATAGCATGCAGTATCTGCACAGAGGGCTGCAGACAACAGTGAAGACTTACACATTGGGCTGCGTTTACAGACAGCATTTAAAATGTTTTTCCAGAGGCATGTTGGACGTGTGTGCCCAATACCCTATTCTATTCTAAGCTTAAGTGTCAGGCTCCATAGAGAGCAAGAACAACTGGCACAGGGAGTTACCAGCTGCATTGGGCTGGCCAAGGCGACAGTATGGAGAAGGGCTTGTCTTTAACCACTTGTTTCTATAGAGCTGATGACTTCTTTAGAGAAGAGACCAAATTCCTGTGTAGACAGAGACATGTATTTCCTATTCTTTTAAAAAACAGAAGGTGTGCTGTTCTTTTAAGTCAGAGGGGAGGGGAAGGGAAGGAAAGCTCTCTGAGTATGCCTACAGCAGTATGTCTTTGTCCAGACTTAAAAATTAACTAGGCAGTGAGCTACGCAGCACGAGCTAGGCCAGGTGGAGGGAGACATATAGATTCACATGTTGAGGTAAAGTATGAAAGATCAAAGATAAGAACACAATGGAAAGAAGATGCCTCTGACTTCAGGTGCAGTGGGGCAGGGACATAATCTTGCACCTAACTCTCCAAGTTCCCACAGTAGGTGCTTTCAGTTCTTTTTGAAACTTGGCCAAGGCTAGCAGCTTGAAATACAAATTGTATCATAGTCGTTTACTGCATTTTAGGCAATACCAAATATGGGAAAGAAAATTGGAGCCAGTGCTATTAATGTAAAAAAACCATTTCATAGTCACTTTTTGTTGCTGATATTTTTCCTTCCATTACCTTTGCCAACAAATGACACAGAGCACTCAGCAGAAAGTGAAATCATTTTGGCAGAATTATTTTTCCTTCTTTTTTCCAGCAATTAAAGAGAGTAGCACTTAACAAACATTAACCAAATACTGCCTTCTGCCAAAAAATAATTTATACAACTATAACCCCAATGCCTATATAGAAAGAACAGTACTTTTGTTGGTATATTCTGATGTACCGATTCCAAGCCAAGCTTTTGCATAGGATTGTTAGACTACATATTAAGTATCGAGTTCCCATCAAAGGCCTGCATAATGTGGTTTCTCAGCCTAAACTATTCTAAGTACCTGCTCCTATTTCAAGAGATAACAAGCTGCACAAACATGCATGCATCTAGCCTTTCTTACAATAGGTTTTTAAAGTACCAGGCAAGTCCAGGCATATAGAGCTTCCTAGGCAAGAGGGAGCACACATGAAAATAATCACACGAAACAGACCTGCTTTCCTACAGTTCATCATTATAGCTACCTTTACAACAATCTTTAAACTGTCAAAAAGCCAAGCACCTTCTTAGAGCAGCCCATAAGAGAAAATTGACCTGATTGTGCTGACTCCTCATTGTGTTTAAAGAGGGCCTTGTACAAGCACAGGCTGATTTTCCTTCTGACTGCACTCCAAGAAAAAGCAGAGAACCGTCTCCTACCATCCCCCTGTTGTATCACACAAATGGATTGGTTCATGGCTTCATTTGAGGATGTGAGCAGAGCCGAATGGTGGGCACAACAGTGCCAGAAATTGCTAAGTGTATTCATTATTTCCCAGCAGTTTTTTTTTTTTTTTTTAATCACTATTCCCAGCTTCAACTGGGCTAACTGATCCTCTGAAGTACAACTGCCAGTAATGGGCAGATAGCTTTGCATTACATGTAGTAAGCATCCTTCCCACCTCAGAGTGTAATTCTGTCATTAATGTAAGCAAACATTTGACCAACTTTAATCCCAGACAAATGTGAAAGAATACTGAGTTAAAAATAACAGTACAGGTGAAAAATAGGAAACGATGTACTGGGGCTTTGCGGGGACTAGTTATTTGTGACGGTGACAAAGTGCATGTGCAACATGGGAAAATGAGTTCCAGCTAGCCTCAGGTATTACATATTATTTAAAACTTTCAGTGTGTAAGAAATGGGTTATTTGACTTGCAAAATGTTTTTCTTCAGCTCTCATTCCTCTGGAGTGGTTTTGTAACTGTATCACTGCTGGACGAATACAGAAAAACAGTCACATGGGCTGGTATGGACTGCAGGAGGCTAGCAGCTTGAAATACAAATTGTATCATACAATTGTTAGACTGGTGTCCAGTCTAACCTGCTGTCCAAGGCAGGCTCAGCTGTGGAGTCAGACATGGTTGCTCAGCACTCCACATGGCCAGGGCTTGAAATCCCCTAAGGACAGAGATGGCACAGACTCTCTGGGTGGCCTCTCCCAGTACTTGGTTATCCTGCCATGGAAATTCCCCACCCTGACTTTCTCTAGCTGGAAACTCTCCTGTTTCCATTTTTGGCCACCATTGACAAAAAGCCTGGCCCTTGGTCACCTCCTTATAGGCAGAGCAAGCACCTTGAAGCTGCCCTTCTCAAGCCCAGCTCTTGCTGCGTCTCCTCATAGTGTCTGTTGAAGCCTTCCTCATATATATCCAGGCCAACAACATCTACTGCTTTTCTCTCATCCAGAAATCCAGCCGTTTTATCTCAGAAGACCATTCAGCAGGTCAGGCATCATTTAGCCTTGGTTAATCCTTGCTGGCTATTTCCAATCCATGTCTTCTCCCTCGCGTGCTCGCACATGCCTGAGAGTTCTTGCTCAACCCATGATTTTTCCAGGAACCAAAAACGAGGCCAATCAGCCTGTAGTTCCCCAGGTTTTCCCATTTGCCCTCTCTGAAGACAAGTAAAAATGTGCTTTGCTCTGGTCATTGGGGACCTCCTCCAGACTCCATGACCTGTCAGAACTGAAGGAGAGCAGCCTTGTGAGGATGTCAGATAGCTCTCTCAGCACCCTTGGACACAGCCCAACTGCTTCCAGAAGCATGGGTAGGCTGAGGGCACACTTAAAAGCCATCAAGTACCTCAGCCTTTGTCACTGCCCTCCCATTCAGCTGCTGGTCCAAATATACCATTTAACCTCCACTGGCTGAAAGCAACTGGTGACTAGTGCTGAAGTGCTAACTATACCATCTCAAACCGAGCTATGTGAAATATTTTAATATGTTGATTATCACTCTATTCTGCTGTGACCGTCACAGGGTTCTCTGCTCTTAATACGCTTTTAATTTTAGGAGACTGTTCCAGCCTGTGTCATTCATCTTCAGATAACGGAAAGTGGCCTTGCAGAGGATTTTCCCTCTCATATAAAAAATTTCCACATGACTTAGTGCTAGAAAGATGCTTAACTGATGGAAATCTGTCAGTTTCATGCAAATTAACTGAAGTACACAAATTACACAGCTGAGCAGCCAGTGTAGCAGATCATAGAATCAAAGAATCATAGAATGGTTTGGGTTGGAAGGGACCTCAAAGAGCATCTAGTTCCAACCCCCCTGCCATGGGCAGAGAAATCCTCCACTACACCAGGTTGCCCAAAGCCTCATCCAACCTGGCCTTGAACACTGCCAGGGATGGGGCATCCACAACTTCTCTGGGCAACCTGTTCCAGTGCCTCACCACCCTCGATGTAAAGAATTTCTTCCTTAGATCTAATCTAAATCTCCCCTCTTTCAGATTGAATCCATTGCCCCTTGTCCTATCACTACACGCCCTTGTATAAAGTCCCTCTCCAGCTTTCCTGTAGGCCCCCTTTAGGTACTGGAAGGCTGCAATAAGATCCCCCTGGAGCCTTCTCTTCTCCAGGCTGAACAGCCCCAACTCTCTCAGCCTGTCTTCATAGCAGAGGTGCTCCAGCCCTCGGATCATCTTCGTGGCCCTCCTCTGGACTCATTCCAGTAGCTCCATGTCCTTCTTGTGTTGGGGACTCCAGAGCTGAACACAGTATTCCAGGTGAGGTCTCACGAGAGCTGAGTAGAGGGGCAGAATCCCCTCCCTCGACCTGCTGGCCATGCTTCTTTGGATGCAGTCCAGGATATGGTTGGCTTTCTGGGCTGCCAGCGCACATTGCCGGCTCATGTTGAGCTTCTCATCCACCAGCACTCCCAAGTCCTTTTCCTCAGGGCTGCTCTCAATCCATTCTCTGCCCAGCCTGTACTTGTGCTTGGGATTGCCCTGACCCACGTGCAGGACCTTGCACTTGGCCTTGTTGAACTTCATGAGGTTCTCACAGGCCCACCACTCCAGCCTGTCAAGGTCCCTCTGGATGGCATCCCTTCCCTCCAGCGTGTCCACAACACCACACAACGTGGTGTCAAAATTGAGAAACAAAAATCTAATCCATTCTCTAGGTCCCACTTCCTCTTCACTAGTTGCTCTGCTTCCATAAAGGTATTGAAGCCTAGAGCTACACTGAAATATGGAAGAAATTATTCTGCTCACCCTTCCTCTAAATAAATAAATAAATAAATGAGAATGTCTTGCAGTTATACAACAGCACTGAAGTGACTGTGCTCAATTTAAAACATTTCCGTTTGACTGGTTTTTATGGAAAGTCCTTTAGAACCTAAGGAATATGTTTTAAGTGTTCTGTTAAAATAGTGAAAACTATTTCTAAATGATGGAATTTAACCTACATTGATGACATAAATTTCTATTTTATCCCGAATGCCAGTCCATTCCTCTTACACTTTAGCAAAACTGTAAATGTGATGTATGTAGTAGCTCTTACTTTGAATTGTAATTCATAAAGGAAGAAAGTGCATATTTGAAAATTTTACTGATTAAGAAGTACCTGGGAAGATTTCAGCTGCTGAGAGAAACCTCGTTTATTTTCCCTGTGTATCTGAATATGTAATGATTTATAATTTTAGAGAGATTTTCAGATTCAGTGTGGACTGCGGAATAGAGCTGGACAGATAATCCATCAAAGGATTCTCCCACCTATACACAGTTAGAGGGGGTTTGCACCATATTTTCAGTCTAGATATTACTGAGACCCTGGGGGCTGGGAAGCTGGCAGGAGAAAGACAGCCTTCAGAACCAAAGCAATCAAGTACTCTTGCCCTGAGTAGGATCTGTAACCCCATCGGAAAACAATTTTACTGAAGCTTCATCTCTCCTTTTACCTTGGCCACCTGAAGTAATGTTCGGCAAGGTCTGTTGGTGTTTCTTTCAGATGTGCCCTCTCTTCCCAGCAGATCATGGCAGAAGAAGAAAAGGCAGTTGGAGGCTGTGAATCAAAGAGGCAAGGGTGGGAAGAGTCTTGTTTGGTGGAAACAAGAAAAGCCAGCTCCTGCCACCATAACCTCCCCCCCCAACATCAAACCATGACATTTGGTAAGGAAGGAGAAAGCCCATGAGACTGGATATACTGAGGAAGAGACCTTCTTTTTCTCTGTGTCCTCAGCTGCAGTGGGTAAGCAGGCAGAAAAGGTTAAAAAGCAGCAAAGGCAAAATGCTTTGAACTAGTTCTGTGAAAACAAAATGAAGCTTCTTTCTGGCTTTTCTGGTTTTGGTCATTTGAAGAGAACAAAAGCTCTCCAGTATTCAGTTGCTCTAGGGAGCAGGCATGGGAGCAGTGGCATTATCTCAGTTACTAAACATCTTGTTTGCTGAGTTTCCTGGTACGGTAGCAATTCAGATTACATTTAGTGGGGAGGGAGTGAGGAAGAGAGGAAGGGAAAAGTATGCATGGTGCTTGTAATTTACCTTCTAGCAGACAGTCCTTAAATAAGGTGTATGTGAGTTGTGTAGTCTGGAGTTTTTTGTGAACTCTTTTAAGTTTCATTGCTCTCTGATCGTTGTTAAGGATTTGCATATCTCACAGGCAACAGTTGCTCAGTGTGGTGGTGCCAACATGCACACAAGAAAGAATAAATGCTTTTGGTCTCACTCTCCCAGGTCGGTTCACCTCAGTTTGCTGCAGTGTAAAAGCAAATCCCCTCTGCTCTAGGAATTGAATGTGTCAGATGCAAGGCTTACAACTGTGTGATATGTCATTTCTTAAGAGCATCTCCTTGTTCTGCATGCCCAGCACAGACATGCCATGCAGATAGGTAAAACAGCACCACTTGGTCTAGAATGAATGAACTCACTGGGCTCAAGAGCCCCATGCAGGCAGGAGGGCACCTGGCCTGGCCACTGAGAGTTTGTGTGTTGTTAACAACAGG
Source organism: Tauraco erythrolophus (assembly GCF_009769465.1). NCBI lineage: Eukaryota > Metazoa > Chordata > Aves > Musophagiformes > Musophagidae > Tauraco > Tauraco erythrolophus. Next base: position 81,976,981 of record NC_141496.1, read on the forward strand.
TTTGCTGATTTTTGCAGAAGGACCTATCTGCCTTAAACTTGAAAAAGCGCAAGCGATGGCTGGGATTAACTCAAAGTTAAGGGTGATGGCATTTCAACTCCTCCTTGTGGAGTTGGTTCCACAACATCCTAATAATCTAGTGGTTCAAAGAGGTAATCAAGGTTTAACTGCCTGGTGCAAGCAACATGCTTAATTAACAGCAGTCTGCTATTAAATGGGATTATGAGCATGGCATACAGACAGGTGATGTGCACTCTTCCAGTATGTTTTCCATACTAAACTCATTTCACATAAACACTGAGAAATCCCTATTTCCAGTGTCACTGTACAATTCACACAGCTGGTGCCAAAATATACTCATGACTCACCCATACTTGTTGATGCTAAGCCACAACTTTTACTCAACTTTTTCCCTATCACACATTGGTTGGTAAGATATACTTTGAAGCTATATGACTCACTCTGCTCCCCACCCCCGTGTGTAGTTTTGATGTAGACAAACCAATTTCATCAAAGTTAGTGGAGACTTTAGTAACTACACATATTCTGCTGAAGGATTTCTGAAATACTACTCTTTTAAATGAAAGAATGAAAATAGGATCAAGTCCATGAAAAATAAAAATACGATAGGTAAGATTAATATGATTTCATGATACAGAATAAAAGATCATTAGTTGCATGTGAGGAGATCTCCCAGGCCTAGGTTCTCAAATTCAGAAGAAATTATTTTTAAAAAGTATACTTAGACCACTATCTGTCAGAAAAAGTTCCAGTATCCTGTCTTGCAGTACACGACATGGATTTTAACAGGTGACATCTGCTCAGGGTCCATCCTGACATGTTTTTCTCAGCTGATTTTACTTCTATATCATCTTTTTATCTACACAACTTAAGTTTTTTTTTGAAAAAGTATTTTTAAATATGTTGGTTTGACTTCAAGGATCTGGTTGCGTTCTTAACTTTTTCTTGTCAAGCTCTACTATACCTGTAGAAGACAGACAAACTAAAATGGATACTGGCAGATCCCAGAAGAACTCAACCATGCATAAAACTCCAACAGCAAAGCTCAGTTTCAGAGCCACAGTATTTATACGAGGGCACCAAGCAAAATATTTCCCTGTCTGAAGATACTGTAATGTAAGGTAAAGCAAATAAGGGAGACCATAAGATCCCAAAATGTTATTTGTACAAAAAGAATAAGGAACCAACTCATTTCAGTTATAAAATAAAAAAACTCAGAACACATATGAGTTAAATATAAATCAAATTACTGTAGCTTCTTGAAAACTGAGTAAGAATATCTGGAAGAAGTTGGGTGACTTGATTTGGAACAAACAACATAACCTAAAGTGTATTGCCTTTTTATGTCTGCTGTCTAAGGCACCTGGCAGGCTCCTTGTCTGCCCAAAGCAGGTTACTGCTAATTTACCACACTGCAATCTAGGGCATTAAAAGCTCAATTAAAGAAACTCATCTACTGGAAATAAGAGAATTTGAAAACTATGGGAACTGGTCTACTAGATTATTAAAATGTTAAGCTAAGGATGAATGGTATTGCTAACTGGAAATGAGAAGCCATTTTACATAATACAATTCCCCATGTTTTAATTGACTGAAGAGGTGCTCACTACAATATAAGTTCTTTAATATATTCTATAAGCGGCTAAAAGAATCCACTATTAAAATCTTCCAGACGTTATAAATTAAAGCAGTGAAATATTGCAACAGAACTTAAAGTAAATAGCATTTATTATTTTTAATGACTGTCACAGCCATTCAGAGCTAGCAATAGCACTGAATCGGGAGGAAGGGATTGTGTCCTCCTTAACAGCACAGTGCAAGCATGTCGAAGCAGATGGCCTCTTCTTTTGGTTTTATCTTCTAATGCATTCATTTTATAATCCAGGTCAATTTTTAATTGCCGAGCCACTTGAAAATGCACCAAGTAATGGCGATCTGGCTGGCAACCTTAATTATAACTGCAGTGTTCAACTGGGTTTCCTGTCATTTTCTGTTGTGCTAGACAAGAAGAAGCAAGACAGCCAAACACGATTCCTGTCAAACCAAACCTAAGGCAGGAAGGAAGTTTTAGATAAAAGCACAAATATTAGGCTTCTCGGATCACTTAAGCCTAAAGGCTTTGAGCCTGGTGACTCTTGGTGATACAGGATACTTGGTTACCACAATTATTATCAGTAAATCAAGTATATTGTTATTAATATTAGGGCCATTCAAAATACTTACGTGTAAGTGAGGACTGAACTAAAGCAGTGCCTCTGATGCACTGAGCTCTTTTGGAAAATTCTGTGATGGAAAATTAAAAGTCAACTTAGGGGATTTCAATAGCATACATGATACTTCAGCAACGGTTTCACTGGCTACTCATTCCTTCCCAGTACTGGTGAGCTGGACTGAGAATCTGAACCACACTTAAAAAAAACGGAAAAAGGAAAAAAAAAAAAAAAGTTATTTGGTAGGCAGAATGCAAATCAGTTTCCTTCCTAGCTGCCCAAAGGATGATAAGGTCACAGTGTGAGGGCTGGTGCAAGCATGCAGCAGGGACTGGACAAAGCAGGTACTGTTGAGTGCCCCGGGCAGCACCGTAGCTGAAGCCATCACCACAGCTTTGAGCTTCCAAGTTCAGTCCTTGTGCAGGTCAGTGTGTTGCCTTCCTCCCTGAGAGAGAACCTAAAGGTGATCAGAGCAAACCAGCAGTTTTCTTGCATTAGAGTGCCACTGTATTCAGAATTAATAGTTCAAGCACACCCTCGCAGGTGCTGAGGGAGCTGGCGGATGTCATTGCCAGGCCACTCGCCATCATCTTTGCTAAATCGTGGGGAACAGGAGAGGTGGCTGAGGACTGGAGGAAAGCAAATGTCACTCCGGTCTTCAAAAAGGGCAAGAAGGAAGACCCAGGTAACTATAGACCGGTCAGCCTCATCTCCATCCCAGGAAAGATAATGGAACAACTTATCCTTGGTGCTGTCTCTAGGCATATCAAGGATAAAAGGGTCATTAGGGGCAGTCAACATGGCTTCACTAAGGGGAAGTCGTGCTTGACAAACCTGATAGTCTTTTATGAGGACATCACCCAGTGGGTGGATGATGGTAGAGCAGTGGATGTGGTCTATCTTGACTTCGGTAAAGCATTTGACACAGTCTCCCACGGCATCCTCACAGCTAAACTGAGGAAGCGTGGTCTGGATGATCGGATAGTGAGGTGGATTGTGAACTGGCTGAAGGATAGAAGCCAGAGAGTAATGGTCAATGGGACAGAGTCCAGTTGGAGGCCTGTATCCAGTGGAGTCCCTCAAGGGTTGGTACTGGGACCACGATTGTTCAACATATTCATCAATGACTTGGATGAGGGAATAGAGTGCATGGTCAGCAAGTTTGCTGATGACACTAAACTGGGAGAAGTGACTGACACACCTGAAGGCTGTGCTGCCATTCAGAGAGACCTGGACAGGCTGGAGAGTTGGGTGGGGACAAATTTAATGAAATACAACAAGGGCAAGTGTAGAGTCTTGCATCTGGGTAAGAACAACCCCATGTACCAGTACAAGTTGGGGACTGAACTGCTGGGGAACAGCACAGGGGAAAGGGACCTGGGGGTCCTGGTGGACAGCAGGATGACCATGAGCCAGCAATGTGCCCTTGTGGCCAAGAAGGCCAATGGCATCCTGGGGTGTATTAGAAGGGGTGTGGTTAGTAGGTCGAGAGAGGTTCTCCTCCCCCTCTACTCTGCCCTGGTGAGGCCGCATCTGGAATATTGTGTCGAGTTCTGGGCCCCTCAGTTCAAGAAGGACAAGGAACTGCTTGAGAGAGTCCAGCGCAGGGCCACAAAGATGATGAAGGGAGTGGAGCATCTCCCTTATGAGCAAAGGCTGAGGGTGCTGGGTCTCTTTAGCTTGGAGAAGAGGAGACTGAAGGGGCACCTCATTAATGTTTATAAATATGTAAAGAGTGACTGTCATGAGGATGCAGCCAGGCTCTTCTCACTGGCGTCCGATGATAGAACAAGGGGAAATGGATATAAGCTGGAACATAGGAGGTTCCGCTTAAACATGAGGAAGAACTTCTTCCCAGTAAGGGTAACAGAACGCTGGAACAGGCTGCCCAGAGGGGTCGTGGAGTCTCCATCTCTGGAGGTGTTCAAAGCCAGCCTGGATGCGTTCTTGTGTGATCTGATCTAGGTGGTCCTGCTCTGGCAGGGGGATTGGACTAGATGATCCTTTGAGGTCTCTTCCAACCCCTAACATTCTGTGATTCTGTGAAGGGTTTATATAATAATCAAATTTTTAATTTTTAGAGATTCCTTACAAAAGCCCAGTGTCTTCAGCACAGGATCGAGATTGGCTTGTTGGTGCAGTATCAGTGAAGCATTTTTCTTTCATTTTCACTCAAGCTTACACTAGACTTTTACTCCAGTCCTCTAAACATCTAGCAGAAAACTGAGACAAGTAATGAAAAACCAATTGCTGGTGTCAGTAGAAGATATAATCTAAATTTCATTTGAGTTTTCTTGGTGCCACAAAGTTGCTCAATTCTAGGATGATTATTATTTTGGCTAAGTTTCTTGGCAAATTTGGCGAAATACTAATGTAAGTTAGATTGTTTTCTCTACCTGTTACAGTTGGCTATGGTGTCTTTTCTGTATGCATAGTTGCAATACATTTAATTAATCTATTAATTTCCTTGGGCATATTTGGTACTTGTTCAACAAATTAAGAGTTCTTTTCATGAAATTGCCTTTCTAGACCATTTAAAAATCTACTAGATCAGGGTGTGTCTTCTAAAAGTCAGTTTTAGGGAGGTGTTTTTTTTTGTGGTTGACTTTAGCCAGAAGAAAAAGAAATTCCTCCTTACCTTATGGAGGATCTACACTAAACAGCAATGTTCTCCTGTTTTTCCCTCTGTACATAACAGAACATACAGTGAGCGTACACAGGATCTCTCTTACTCTATCCAAACTCCTAGCCAAGCAGGTACTTCACCATCTGTCTACAGTAGCAGTATCATTAACAACAGAGATACAGACAAGCATTCGTTGTGTTATATAAATGAGTAGTACCAAGCAGACTGGAATAGGTAGGTAAAGGGGTTGATGCTCCAGCTGTCTAGCAGATTTCAAGCAACTAAGTCAGCAGTCCATGCCATGCAGAGAATTTCATTACCACGTTTTCAGCCTATTTGAACCAGCAGTTCTGGTCTCATAGAAGCTATTCATGTAGCTTGTCTTTAAGTAGAAATTCTTAAAAAAAAAAAAAAAAGCTTCCTTTCTGCTAAAAACATAACATTACTTCCTGGAATTTCCCAGTATCATATGCAGTGAAGTTACACCTTGTTGTAGCTTGTGCAAAGGTAGTAGAGCACAACTGTCTATAAGAGCATTCTTGTAGAAAAGCCAAAGGGTGGGGAAGACGGTATTTCCCTCCACTGCCGCAGTTCACAGGCTTTAATTGGCCGTTTATGGGTGAGAGTCTCTGAAGACTCCCTAAACAGCTTTCAGGCGGTTTTGAAGGCAGGGGGTGGGGGTTAGCAAGAATAGGCCCTATTTCAGATTAGATTGCTTGCCTTCCTAGCTATTTGCATGATCAACAGTAAGCAGTTCATGATGTTAATGTCTAAATATTGGGGCACACCTTAGGAGAAACTTCAAGACAAACTACCTTTGTAAGAAGCACATGCTGACATCACAGCAACAGCTCAAGAAACAAAAAATTTAATCTATTCTGCCATTTGCTAGTGCCTGTAATGAATTCAACTGTCATCTCGTGAGTAAAATGAGACACCTGGCAGCAACATGACAAACCTGGATTGATTTGGAAAGAAATAATATCATCCCTCACAGTGTCCTGTTCTCCTGTCACCATGCTTCTGTGCCGCATTGCAGCAGCTGAACTAAGCAGTGACCTAACCTGGAACAAAACTCAACCAGATTTCCTCCTTTCCCTTCCACCAAAAGAAACAGATGAACAAAAATCAGCTGCACCAGCTAATCCTAAACAAGCATAGACACATGAATGAATGAATATATGGAGGAAGGTTAGGACTTGTCTCAGCAGCAGCTTCAGTTGTGTATGGCAATCTACAGTAAAAACATTTTAGGTCTTCATCATTAGGATTTTTTGGTGGTGCTTTCAGAAGGACTTTAATTGTAGGAAGAGGTGATATCATTTAGAAAAATAACTTTATTTTTGCATACTCAGTGTTAAAAAAATCTGGAATGCAAGTTGAGCTTGACAGAAAGCAGAAACCAGCAGTTCCATCAACGACATTTAGACATTACTGCAGTTCTCCCTTTAAGTTTTTGAGAAACTCGAGTCACTTTGAATCCAAAAAGCAAGACTCCTGATACAGTAAGAAGTGTAAAATTACAAGTCTACCTGTCATCAGGCACAAAACTGAAGTTTCCCTGAGAAGATGTAATTGCAAACTAGTGTATAAACTTTATATCACATTATCAGGGGGGTTAAGAGTACAAAAGCAAGATTTGGCTACAAAAATTTCAACACGAGTCCTCAATACTCCATGCTGAAGACAAAATTTGCAGGAGGATTAAGAATTGCATATTACAGAACTACAGTAATCAGATTTAACTTAAATGATGACAGCTGACTTTGGTATGTTCTCTTTTGTTTAGTTTTCAGATCAATCCTAATGTCATTTTCCTGAGATCTTTCACTTCTCAGTATGAAGTCTGTGCAGTCCAGCTGCTTTTTCCCTTCCCCATCTCCCCTTCATCTTTCCCTTCCAGCTAGCATTACATTCATGGAGAAAAAAACTGAGGAATAGCCATGAACAACATGCCTTTTCCAAGTCTTAAAACAAATAGTTTAGCCAAAGAAAGTCCATTAATTAGACCTTTTAGACAATAAATATTCCAAACAGTTGGCCTTCCAAAAATTGCTGTCTTTGATTTTGTACTCAAAGATCCAAGCCTCAGCGTGCAACACAAGGCATCCCCATCTTCACTTGAGACATGATTTTGTAATAAAAGTTCCAAGCCTCGGTGTGCAACACAAGGCATCCCCATCTTCACTTGAAACACGTCTTCTCTCCCCGTTGTTCATGGACAAGGCAGGGAGGGTGTCACCACCACCATACCAACATGATGAAACCATTATACCCATCACCAGCATTACCACCATTAGCGTTATATGTTAAAAGTACATAGCTGTAGAGTATTTGTACCTATGTTTCCTAACTGGAGCATGCTGTATTTCAGTTCTTTTGCAGATACAAAGCTTTGTGTCGCAAGTACTCTTCCAAACACTTCACTGCAAAGGGATCAACATCAGTGTCAAACTTATTAGCAAAGAAGTGGTGGTTTCGTAGTATCCACTTCAGATCTCCTACCCCAAAAACACAGACAGAGCGAACGTGAACTCCACTGCATGGTGGGTAGGGTGCACCTTGAGACACATCACCTTCAAAGTACTGCCACTTGACAAACCTGGCCAGTGCATTCATGTCAGAAACATCGTACTTATCACTAGAAGAAACTGCACCTGGGACTTCAGGGATTCTCTGAATTGTTGCCCACAGGTACTCATCTGGGCTGTAGGTGTCTTTTGCCCACTCAATGAACTTAAGTATTTTGCTGCTTTCTAACACATATTCTACAAATCTTCTGCTAACTACAAAATAGGCACTACCAGAAAAAATTGGAGTGCTGAGAGGTGGTAGTTGTTTGTCTACACCTGTGTTCTTTATTTTACCATCAATAATCTCATGGTGTTTTTTCCACCTCATTTCTTTATTAACAGGCATTTTTTCCGTTTCCAAGCTGTTTTCACCATTTAAGGCTTTTAATTTCTCTACTATTTCCTGGTTCGTCTTTATAGGAAAGTCCATGCCACAGAGGTTTATCAGGTATTTCCAGTTTGAACTTCTTCTGTGGAGATCTTTCATGCAGTTAATGTCTGCCTGTACCCTGCTCCATGAAGCATATACAACACTCTCTAACTGGCTGGAAATAAAGACATTGTCAAAACATGAGACTATTCCCTTCACAGCAGCAAAAAAGGATTCTGGAGACTTTTTGTCAACATGAATGCAGTAAAAATTCTGAGGGGCATAGATTGATCTTAGGAGTCTATCAAGCATCTCAATTTTGTGATAAACCACTATTGAATAAGCAATTGGAAATTCTGCTTCTTCATTGCTGAGAGGTTCCATAATGTATTTCCTAGTCTTGATGAAGGAGGCACAGTCTGCTGTCATATTAATATAATCATTTGTTGTTAGTCTGGGGCGTTTCTTAAAGGATACTGACAATGTCTCAAGCTTTACCTTTTGAATTTCTTCTATATCCCCTTCTATAATCTTGGTGCAGTTAACATTGCCAAGAGGGTCTTCTTTTGTCAGCTCTAGATGTCTCCGATTTGAGAGGTCTTGTTTCTGGTTAACTTTCAAAACTGAAACAATTACTAAAACAAGAGTCAGACCCAAGAAAAGCCTGAAGAGCGAGTTGTTGCAAAACCGTAATTTCCTCTTCAGCATTTCAAATACCAGGTAGCTTTGCAGGGCTAAAAAAATTGCAGTCCGCTCTGCTCATATCAGCTTCAACAACTTCAGAAAAACAGCTTGTGTTTCTCAGGAATTTGGTGAGTTTGTCAGGAAGATGGAAGGAAAAATCCTATAATAAAATGAAATATGTCTGTCATTCAAATACTAAAAGGTTTCTTTAAAAAACAATGAGTGATTAGTAATTACACTGTTATTTTAGTGACAGTAAAAAGGTGAATAGTCCAGCTAAAAATATTCTGTTGAAAATTAGAAATTAATGAATAAAATTAGTTTATTTTTCTAGAAAAAGGTTGCAAGAAACAGTTTTCATGAGACACTATTTCCTGTCTTCTATCAGCTGTAGTACTAAGATTAAAAACCAAAGTTCAGTAAGAAAACAGAGCTAATTCAGCTGCGTCTGACACAACTAAAGCCAATAAGTCAGCTATGTTACTGAGAAGTAACTATTTGATGTTAATTCATGCTTCGGAGTTTGACAAGAATATTTTATACTCACTTTAGCAGTGACATAGATTTCATTATAATTACAACTTACCACTCACTTCTTTTATCTTTTCATTGGAAAAGCAGTCTCTGAAGCTTTTCAAGATTTTTGTGTGAGATACAGTCCCTTCAACATCCTTCAGATGAGCTTAGAAATACCATCAGGAAAGAGCTGATGAGAAGGAGAGAAAGAAATTAGCATAGCATAGCTCCTCAGCTTTCAGAGTTGTGAGATCAGCTGTGACTGAATTACAGAAGTGCCTTTTTAAAGTAAAAGGCATTACTTACAGCCTGTCTCTAAAGCTGATTTGTGTTAAGTCACTGCACATGCAGGAACCTAAGAGCACAGCAGTGTTGTGTTACTATCATTTAAACACACTTGGGTTTATGATTCAGCAATTGCTTTTATGTGGAAATACGCTGCATCTCTGAGTTGCAACAAGATTTATAATCTGCCAACCTTATTTTCATCTTTATTTCACAACACTACGCTATTTTCATTAGGCCTGTTTCCCCTTAAGCAGCTTTTTTCTGTTTCAGTGTGCTGTAAAGGGATCACTGTACAGTTATGCAGCTGCTACAGCTGTAGCTGTCAAGAAAACTGCTGTCTAGAACTGCATTACAGAACTGAGTGTATTTTTTTTGTAAGTACTACCTCATGCAGGTAAACTTATCAAGAACAGGATATCCTTCAACAACTTACATTGCTACACAAATGTCATTTCTACTCACAAGTTCATTGCCAAATAATCCAGTGCAGGTCTGAATTTCAAACCAACCTCTAATTGCAAAAGCCAATACAGTTTATAGAGAATATCTTGCAAAATTGTAATCTGTAAGTTAAAAGGTTAATTAAATACTGAAGTATTTGAGAGATATGCAGCTTTTTTCATTTTTACTACCTTCAAGAAACATTTAGTGCCTCTGAGTAACTTTCTGAACAATTCTAAGAACAATTGCTACCCAAAAAAACTGGTAAGAAAATTTGTTTAAGAAAAAGAAGTGTGCACTCTGTCCCCTATAAACTCTGGTTTTGCTATAGGCTGTTCAGCATAAGATTTTTCTTTTTTTTCCTTCTTTTCTTTAACCAACCCTGGTATCATTTTAGCTTTCAATTCTCAAACTGTGGCTTTTAATCTGCGACTTGAAAATCTCAGAACAGGTACAGGTAAGCAATTGAGGCCTGGCAACACAGAGCTTTTTAGTAGTGATATTGCCACTGGGATGCACTACGCGTTGGGTCCACTACTATGCCCTCGGCATTGCAAACTGGCTGGGAGAACTGATCCACGTGCAGTAGGTGGGGGGAAGGTGCAGATCACTGCACAAATGTCTAGCACAGTGTGCTGGGTTTACGGGAGGGGCTGCAGAAATAGCCCCTGTAAGCAGCTGTGAAAAGCTTCCCCAGCTCCAAAACCAGTCTGACTAGCCTCTAGTTGAGTTAGCTGCCTGCTTCCCTCCTTCCTGCCAAAATTATTCTTCACTGCTGTAAACAAACACAAACCAAAATGACTAAACACAAACCCAAGATAATTTCAACTTGATTTCTACTAGAGACTAGCGTTCGCCATTTAAATAGACCTCATGGAAAGAAGGATTCCTATACCTAGCTTAAATTTCCATTTCTGGCACCTCTTCTGTGTCACAGGGTAAATAATTTTGATCATCTGCCTCTTAGGTTATTCATATGTGAAACAAGTACTCATTACCCGGCAGTCCGAGAGATGTCCCACTAAAAGTCGTGTTCTGATTTAACTTCTATATTACTGTAAACGTGTTACTGTAAAACAGCTGATTTTGTTAACAATGTCTTTACCTGGTTACTATATAAATTTGTGTTGACCCTACACGTTAAATAATTAATCTGGCCCATACTGACTGAAATGAGTCAGCAATAGACTACATGAGTACTTATGTCAAAGGAGCTTAAGGAGAATAATGTTCATCAAAGAAAGGCCATGGCCAAGGACAGGGGGAGCAGCACCCTCCAAGCCCAGCTCAGCATATGATTTTAGATAAGTTTGGCTTCACCCATCCTTAAAAACAAACAGAAAATCCCACAGGAAACCTAAGTCTTCAGAGACAAAACCAAACAAAACACTTTCACAAGATTATATGACAGCTCGGAGGGAGACCAAAGTTCATGTGGAGGTTTTGTGCAGACAGGCTGGACTGGAGCTGCAACACGTCATGGCAGAGCTATAAGTAAGGACCTTTATATCCGCACCACGGGGCTGGTCCCAACACAGAGGATGTTGGCCAGGGCGCAGAGCTGGAAGAGAGCTGCTACACCAGCCCTGGCGAAGGCCGTGTGCCTCAGCCCCGCAACACTCTCTCTGCCTTGACAGAGCCGCCATGGGCAGCCACCGGCCCCGCGACGCCCCGGGAATGGGCTCACCAGGTCCAGCAGAGCCAGGCTCTGGGTTTTAGACTCCTGTTTGGACTGATGCGGCTGAGAGTGAGAGAGATGTCTGTTCCTAAAGGAGGATAAGAGCCACAGCAGCCTCTAATCAGTGCTACACTCGGGTGGCACCACTCTCTTGAGTTATTAATTCTGCCTGACTTACAGCATCAGGATTGGGAAAACAGGATTCCCAGATCTCGGGTGTTACAGGTCCTCCCCCTCATGCTAGTGGATGTAAAAGTCAATGCCTTCCTCTGTCCTGTCCGAGGTAGTTTAGAGAGCAGAGTGTCACTACATCACTATATTTTCTCTTGGGAAAAAGCAGTCAAGGCTTGCTGTGAAATGGTACACAGATCCATTTTATAATAAGATTAAAATCATCAGGGTCTGGTGGCACCGGAACAAAAAAAATTAGATGTCTCCTTGTTTTGGCACTTCAGTCTTTTCTCACATCAATGGAAAAACTGTTGAGGCAAGATGTTAAGCACCGATTCAGCATCCAAAATACACCATGGGCTGGTATCGGCACCAGAAGTTCAGAAGGGCAGAGGGTAAGAAAGTACTCTGGAGTACTTCAGCAGCCAGTAACTCTTGTGACTGACTGACAGGAAGGCAGGAAAGAGCTCGGAGTTAGGTAGCATCATGGAGGCTGTCAGGTCATAACCAGTTATAACAAGAGCAGGGAAGATCTGATCACCCTTGCAGGTTTAGCTGCAATGTTCTGGTGTCATGACTCTCTCAGCCTTGTGGGCTGCTGAACTAACGTGAACTCAGCTCCTTCCCTTCATTTTTCCTCCTTTTCTGCTTCCTCTAACAAATCCAAGGAAGTAGACAGTGATGACTGGCCTCTTGTAGTGGCTTTGGTGACTTCTGGCATACAGCTACTGTGGAGAGGAGCCAGCAACATGAACATTAAGCTGGCCTTGGTGTCCACAGACACATTAGGTTTTATTCAGCTTTACAACAGGTATTTGAACATTTCCTGGCAGCTGCAGTAATATCCTACAGTCATTGACAACAACCTGAGATTTTTCTTTTTACGGGAATGTATCAAAGAAAAGCCAAGTGGAAAATGTAGTGCTGAGTACACCCACCTCTGAAGCGGTAGTTGGGATGGGCCAGGAGACAAGTAATCATTCTGATGGGTGGGGTGTGAGAGTCAGAACTGACTTATTTTTCCTTTTTCTTGCCTCCAAGGGAGGGAAGATACAGGGAAACTTCAGCTACCCCTGAGAACAGTAAGTGAGTAGAGGTTGACGAGATCCTTGCTGTTCCCTTTCCCCATTCACAAATTTCACCTGAGATGAACAAAGCTTTTCCTCTGCACTTCAGAAGAAGGCCTTCCACTGAGGGTGGATTTGCTGGAAAGTCCTTGAGTATTAACTGGACATATCCAGGATGCTTCAAAGCATGCAAGTGCTGCAAGTAGTTATTACAATTAACCTGCTTCCATTCAGGTTCAGTCATGCAGAACATTCGTTCTGATGAGGAAGTGATTTTTAAAGCTGTAAGCAGTTTGCATAAACACAAATATACATAAGCACAAAGACAGACCCCACAGATGCAGGGTTATCTGCAGAGATCTGCCAGATACAGAGAGGGAGTCACATCTACTCAGCCTTTCCATGATACCAAGCAGCACGATCTCGAAAGTAGATATGCCTGTAACTGACTGAAAGTACTCATGTTTGTTCCGTTAGATAGTCTTCAGTCTTACTGAAAATAAGAATTGGTCATAAGCTAAGTATTTGGGTTACCATTAGACTTAATTAGACCTTAATTCTGAAAGTCACGCAGAGGCAGCAGCAGGGTTCCACGGTAGGTCCACTCTGCAAGAGCAAGGCTTTTCTTTCAGAGCTGCTTAAAAAAACCCTCAGAAAAAATAAAAAGGACTCTTCCTTTTTATAGAAAAAAGGAACATATTTCTAGTCCCTTTTTAGCTTAGAGGGCAGCTTTAAACAAAACTCCACAAACTAGTATTGCTACACCTACCACTGCATGGAGATTAAATAGTGACCGTAGCTAAAAGTAAAGAGCTGTTTTACAGGGAGGGAAAAAAAAGTATGAAAATAAACTCAAATCCCTGGGTTATTTGGAGATCTTATGTTCAAATGTCAGGAATCTGACCCACTGGAATCTCTATCTTTAAAAAAAAAGAGTAAAACCCTCATCAACATATATGCAGTGTGTAAAATGGCATTAAAAAAATCTGTTTTGCTAGCCTTTCTAGTACTATACCAAGTACATCTTTCATCTTTCGACAGGTGAAAGCCTGATTCCCATTTGCATTCATTTCCATCCCTAAGAGGTCTCATAGGCAGAGTTGTAGCAATCAGAAATTTCAAATAAGGAAAGTAAAGCCGTTATGGCAAAATCATTCAGTGACCACTTCCTACCCCTAGAAGTCTGTGACCGTTAGTACTAACGAAAAGATATGTTTTACCTCGAGGTAACTAACACTGAAAGTACACTTATAAATACCAAAACAAAAAACTCAACAAAATCTTTAAAATAATGTTGTCCAATTTAACACTCAGTACAACTGCCTGGTGTTTGTCAAGATAATTTATACACATTGGCTACTTCAAAGTAAAATGCATATCTATTTTTTTCATATTATTTTAAAGTAGGAACTATAATTTCATCAGGAATGAAGCAGTCACTGCATTCCTCACACCCATCTACAGAATTTTGCTAATTGCTACCTTGTGACAATGCTGTATTTCCGAATGGGACATGCTGGCAGACTGTTACAGGAAATGTAATACCTGTTAAAACCACCACTAAATCTCACGATGAAGGAAGAGGCTGTGAGATTTTTGAGTACTGGATCCCTCTTGAAGCACAACATAGCCCTATGTAGAAGCCAATGTTTTAAAGCCATGCCTACAGTTACAGTTCATCAGTGAGCTAAAGGACAAATAATAAAGGACAGCAGCAATAATCTCCTTCGAAAAGAACAGGTATCTCTTTGTAGTTACCAAACTAACAAGGATCAGCATCACACTTAGGTGCATAGTTTTTACTCTATTGTGCAAGTCAACAAAATAATACTTCCTACTTTTAATCTACAGCTTAAGAGGTACTATATGATATTTTTTTGTTTCTTCACTGTTCACTTCAGGTGAGGTGAGTTTAATCTGACCTGCAAGACAACTGCACATAAAAATAAGTTCAAAAATATTACTTTTTATTGTTGCAGATACTACTTGGAAAGTAGGTTCCGTTGCAAAACACACAAAAAGACAGAAAAAAAAACCCACCACGTTATAGTTTATAGTGCTGTATATATCACCAGCAATGGGTAACTTTCACTGTCAGAAACTTTACACTGGGCAAGAACTGCTGCCTCTTACGCCCTTCTTTACAGGATTTTTCAGTAGGAAAACAGCCTAATCCTTCCACTCCTGAAAGAGATAAACAAAAGAAGGTTTTAAAATCTAATTGAGAACAACATGTATAATTATGATAGGAGAATCCAAACTTGGGAACGTTTTGGTAACAGTTATCAAACACATAGTTTTTGTTACGATTTACAATGTTCTTGTCTGGTGGGTGCAAATAGCTTTCTGGGATAACCTATCACAGTTTTCTGAGATGTTTTGAGGTTTCTGTTTGTTTTATCAAGCTTCTCTACTAGTGCTATGATTATCCTGTGTATAATAATGCTTTACAGTGCAAGAAGTGGTTTCCCTAGAGCTATGAAGTAAACCTAATAGCACGAGTTATTTCAGTTGTCCTAGCTGGGCATGTTGCGTTCTTGTATCTCATGGTTTAACTCCAGCTGGCAACTAAGCACCACCTAGCCACTCACTTACTCCCCACCAGAGGGATGGGGAGAGAATCGGAGGAGTAAAAGTGAGAAAACTTGGGGGTTGAGATAACTACAGTTTAATAGGTAAAGCAAAAGCCGCGCATGCAAGCAAAACAAGGAATTCATTCACTACTCCCCATTGGCTAGAAGGTGTTCAGCCATCTCCAGGAAAGCAGGGCTCCATCTCATGTAATGGTTACTTGGGAAGACAAAACGCAATCACTCTGAATTTTCCCCGCTTCCTTCTTCTTCCTCCAGCTTTATATGCTAAGCATGATGTCATAAGGTACGGAATATCATAGAATCATAGAATGGTTTGGGTTGGAAGGGACCTCAAAGATCATCTAGTTCTGACCCACTTGCCATGGACAGGGACACCTTCCACTAGATCACGTTGCTCAAAGCCTCATCCAACTTGGCCTTGAACAATTCCAGGGATGGGGCATCCACAACTCCTCTGGGCAACCTGTTCTAGTGCTTCAACACCCTCAGAGCAAAGAATTTCTTCCTTATATCTAATCTAAATCTCCCCTAAAGAGGGGGAGCACTTTAAAGTGAAAGCACTTTAAAGCCATTGCCCCTTGTCTTATCACTACATGCCTTTGTAAAAAGTCCCTCTCCAACTTTCCTGTAGGACCCCTTTAAGTACCAGAAGGCTGCTAGAAGGTCTCCCCAGAGCCTTTTCTTCTCCAAGCTGAACAACCCCAACACTCTCAGTCTGTCTTCATAGGAGAGGTGTTCCAGGCCTCAGGTCATCTTTGTGGCCTTCCTCTGGACTTGCTCCAACAGGTCTATGTCCTTCTTATCCCTTTGGCCAGCTGGGGTCAGCTGTCCCAGCTGTGTCCCCTCCCAACTCCTTGTGCACCCCCAGCCTGCTCACTGGTGGTGAGGTGTGAGAAGTGGAAAAGGCCTTGACTCTGCGTAAGCACTGCTCAGCAGTAACAAAACGCATCCCTGTGTTATCAACAGTGTTTTCAGCACAAATCCAGAACATAGCCCCATATTAGCTGTATTAACTCCACCCGAGCCAAAACAAGCACGCAGTGGAATTACCTTTTTTCATCTTTCCTAAGCCAGAATTCTAGGTTGATAAAATTAGGTGCTCTCAAGTTTCAGAAGCTTATGAACCAAAGTAAGTGGAAAACTTTTGGATTATGTTGAAATTCAAAGGAAAACCAGGAGGACATTATTAGAAAAACAAAATTAAATCTTTTGAGGCAACAAATTCGAAGAGTAGGATTTTGCTCAGTAGATCACCACATTCTCAGCACAGCAAACTGTAAATCTTCAGCTTGCGTGTTCCCCGGTGCATTTCACTTAAATTAGAAAAAAGAGAACAGACTTGGCAAAGGTATTCATTGGACTTTTTAACCAACTTTTGGCTCTTCTGGCCTGAGGAAAGAAGTATTACCCCAGACAATTCAGATTCATAGGAAAAAGATGATGCTGATAACTGATGTTTACTATAGGCAGAGTAGAGAATGACTGAGGAGAGAAAATAAAAGTAGTATTTTCTTTTGTTTACACCTACATTCAAAAGCACTGTACCATTGTAACTGAGCTACAAATACTGCATTATTTTTCACAAGAATTTGCAAGTTGAAGTCGATAGACTGAAATGCTAGACTTATGCCCTCTTGTCTTACTACTGTTTCTGACCCTGGCATTCAAGCTAGTTCTGAGGTCACACACCTCATATTCCATTAAAAAAAAAATTTAAAATTGCACGCTCCAAAAGGGCAATTCCCTCCTGCTGCCACTCCTCCTCTTTCCCACAAAGAAATCTACTTTTCCGAGCAACACTGAAAGGAGGCAAAGTGCTAGAGCATAACTGAGCCATAACTGTCAGGCTCGAGTACTCCCACCCAACGTCGGTCACAGAAAACTATTTACAACCTTCTAAACAGCTTTGCTGTTCTGAAAAAAAGGAGGTTTCTGCAAGGTTTTCCCAGTTCTAGCAAGTTTAATGGAGGGGGGGAAAAAAAAAGGGAGCATCAGATGTCCCCTGAATCCTGTGGTTGCTAACAGATTTCACACCAACACAGCACCATGGAGGCCAACAGCCTGCCCTGGGCTGCCCTGCTCATGCTGCTGCAGGAAAAGATGAAAGGAAGAAAGACAGCTAGAAACGAGGAGAGCAAGGGTGGAGGCGGGAGCAGGAGGGGAAAAAAAAGGGAAAAAAAAAAAAAAGAAAACAAAAAAAAGAAAAAAAGAGGGAGAAGGAAAGAAAGGGAAGACAAAGAAAGAGCAGGGAAGATGAGGACAGACGGGAGAGGAGAGGAGATGGGAGAGGGGAAGAAAGGGAAAGGGAAAAGAAGGGACAGGATGGAGGGGAAAGAAAAGGAAGGAAGGAAGAAGGAAGGAGGAAGAAAGAAAAAAGAAAGAAAGAAAGAAAGAAAGAAAAGAAAGAAAGAAAGAAGAAAGAAAGAAAAGAAAGAAGAAAAGAAAGAAAGAAAGAAAGAAAGAAAGAAGAAAGAAAGAAAGAAGAGAAAAGAAAGAAGAAAGAGAGAGAGAGAAAGAGAGAGAGGAAAGAGAGAAAGAAAGGAGGGAAGGGAAGGGAAGGGAAGGGAAGGGAAGGGAAGGGAAGGGAAGGGAAGGGAAGGGAAGGGAAGGAAGGGAAGGGAAGGGAAGGGAAGGGAAGGGAAGGGAAGGGAAGGGAAGGGAAGGGAAGGGAAGGGAAGGGAAGGGAAGGGAAGGGAAGGGAAGGGAAGGGAAGGGAAGGGAAGGGAAGGGAAGGGAAGGGAAGGGAAGGGAAGGGAAGGGAAGGGAAGGGAAGGGAAGGGAAGGGAAGGGAAGGGAAGGAGGGAGAAAGAGAGGGAGAAAGAGAGAGAGAAACAGAGAAAGAAAGCAAATTGAAGAGTGGAGAGGAAGAAAGGAAAGAGAGGAAGGAGTGAAAGAGGAGAAAAAGTAAAGAGGAGCGGAAAGAAAAGAAAGAGGAGAGAGGCACAGCAGCCGTGGCCCCCGCTGCCCTCCAGCGCGGCACCTGCCCGGCGATCCCGCAGGGCACGGAGGAGGCCTCCGGGAAAAGCGATGATGCTCAGAGCGCGGCCCGACCGTAAACTCCCCGCGGCAGAGCGACATGGCACCCCGCCTTGGGTGCTATCCCGGGGGCGAGGGGGAGGTCCCCGCTCCCGTCCCGCCCGCAGCACCCACCTGCGGGGCCGCGGCCGCTCCCGCCCGGCGCGGCTCGATGCGTGGCGGCGCGGGGCGCGGCGCCCGGGGCAGGCAGGGCGCCCCGGCAGCGCAGCGCTGCACGTCCCCCGCCGGTGCGGCCCGGCGCCGCGATCCCGGCGCCCGCCCGGCCCCGCACCCCTCCCGGCACCACCCACCGGCCCGGCCCGGCCCTCCGCGGGGCCCGGCGCGCTGGCCGCGTCCCGCCCCTGCCTCTCCTCGCTCCCGCTCGCCCCCTCCCTCGCTCCGACCGCGCCGAGCTGTCGCCAGCCCCGTGTGCAACTGCCTCTTCAGCCTTTTTTGAATTTGCTTAAGGCATCCCCTGTCAGTGCCGGTAACGTTGAAAGCCACGTAGGACGGAGCGGGGGCAGCTCCTTGGCGGCTCTCGGCAACAATGGGCTTTCTCACGGTTCCCCAGGCCAGCCCGGGGGACGGCCCGGCCCGTCGGGAGGAGGCAACATCCGCAGGGGATAGTCCAGAACGACCGTAAACCCACCGCGGCAGTGCGACATGGTACCCCGCCTTGGGTGCCATCCCAGGGGCGAGGGGGAGGTCACCGCGACGGGGCTGAACGGGTTCGGTTTGGTTGTAACACCGGCGCGTTTGTGAGCGGGGACCCAGCGGGGCCGGGGCTGCTGCAGACGTGGGTGCGCAGCGCCCACCTGGCACCGGAGCTCGCCTGTTCCGGACAGAGGCGTTTTAAATGGGTCAGTGGGTGGAAAAATGGAGAGGCGGAAGAGGAGGGTGGGAAGGGAGCAGGCCTGGCTGGGGAGCCGGGTACGAAAATTGCAGCGGTGAAAAGAAAAGCGTGCCTAGACAGAGCCTGAGGAAGACTTTGATTTGTTGTTCACTTCATCCCATCAAATGTCTGCCCGACCATAAACATACTCGACAGGGTTTGGAGAGCTGTGAAACATGATGGCGGTGCTTAGGGGCAGGCGGCTTTTTAATATGTTATCCAAGTACTTAGAAAGAAAATAGAAAATTAAATTCCAAGGAAATAGAAAGTTCAAAGAAAGCATCTTCCTCATTAAAAAAAAAAAAAAAAGTGCTGCAGCCTGCAGCAGCTTGAACAGTGGTTGCAGCATTCCCCAAGAAACTCTGCACACCTGCATTATCTGGAGTGCAGTATGATTTGGCAGATCGAGGCATGCCTAAAGGACTCTCCTGTCCTTTCCTCATCCCAGTTCAGAGCTCCCACTGGAGATTCACAAGCATCTGCACAGTAAGAAGGATCGAGGGTCTGAAAGCTAATGAGAAAATGAGAAGATTCAGTTTCAAGGCTGGCACTGGGAGACGCTGCCAGGAGAAGGGGGAGTTGCCTCCGCGTGTCGCCGTTTAGATCAGGCAGGTTAGTATGGGAATGGACTGTGAGACCTCAAATCTGCATCATCAAGTTGTGAAGAAAATTTTCATCACATGTGTACCTTCTGGGTAGAGAAGTTACATATAACTACACCCTAGCTTGGCAGTCCTCTCTTTTTCCTGAAAGGTGGGGGGAAAAAAGGGGTCTTCCTATTGTATCTGTTATTTACAGGGCTGAAGTTCTGGTGGAGCACAATACTAAAAAGGCCTTTCTGCTGTAAACCCAGTAGAGGTTAGTTAACAGTGGTTTCCAATAGCAGTGAGAAATCTGGGGAGAGGGGGCAAGATTCCCTACTTATTTTTCCTATGGAAAATGGTGGTTTATGATTACAGTTGATGACTGCATCTTGTTGGTCTTGCATGTAGATTAGAACAATAAGTCACAGGTAGCATAAATTTAAATATTTGTTCTCTTGCTAAACCATCTGCAAGGGATCCCGGTATTGCCATCGCAGTACAAGAAGCAGTAACAGTAGAGCTGAACACTGAGTATTCTTAAGAGAGCGAATCGGATAAGCTCTGGGGGCAGATGTTTTCTGTTACTGTTTTCCGTTCTGCTTCCCTTAATTACTTACACAGCTACAGATGCAAAGTGGTTTGGATCAAAATAAAGCACCAGAGTTGATGTATATTGCTGCAGGAACAAAAAGTGCCCTCTAACAACTTCTTCTCGTGGAGGAAAAAAAAAAAAAAGAAAAAGCATTAAAGTGAATACCGAAAGTGGTTATTTCAAGGAGATAGCGGAAGTTCAGAAGTCTGTTATTCTCTAACTTTTGCACAAGTGGAAAGTGGAGTTCCTCACAGAGTGGCATGATTAGAGAGGTTGTAATCCTTGGCTGACCATGCTGGCAAAGACTGATCATTTTAGTGCAGTTTTGTGAAATTTCCAGTACTGTGTTTCAGTTACAATTCCTTTCATGGATAGTTTTTGTCAACTGATCCTGAAAGAAAATGAATGAAGTGGGTTTGCACCTGGTTTTTGCTCTTCCAACCTTGATGCTGGAATATGAAGGTGACAGGGTTCACAAACTGCCCTCGCTTGCGGTAGACCAGGAGAGATGTGACTGTGTGGTAGCTGTGAAACAAAATAAAATTAAAAAGAAAAAAAGAGATGTCTTTCATGATTTTGTAAGTACTGAGAGAGGAATTAAGTAAAACAATGGAAAAAGTGGAACTTAGAGACAAAATATAGACAAAAGTAAACAAAAAGCAAGTCACAAGTATCGGAAATTCAAAATACATAATTGATTCTGTTGTAAATCTTGGCTGGTTTGCATGAGATCAATTTGTACATGAATATTTGATAGACAAACAATCTGGTCAGAACAAGGCATACAAACAACATAATTGAGAAAGTTTCAAGAACAGTTTTCTGTTCATGGCTGAATTTACATAGTTATGGTACAGGAGACTACAGCTTAAATGTAGGAGGACATCTGTCTCCTAGGTATGCTTGCTCTAAGTCGATATTAGTATCTCATTTGTCATTTGACAGCTGCCTCCAGGCTTTTAGGATTTTTCTTGGAAAACCTAAAGAATATAGAACATTTTGAAAAACTTTTTTTTTTTAATGCTCTCTCAAAAGCTTGAACAACAAAGAATTTTTTAAACCTAATGCTTACTACTCATTCTTGTATGTTCTTAATTTTACCAGTTTTAAGGAAGTAAATTGCCTTTTCTGAAAAGCCAGACTGGTCTAGCATTTTGTAATGTTAATAGCTTCTCTGCTAACTATTTCAAAGGATCTCTTGTCTGAGTTTTTGTTTCTAATAAGTGTAAGCCCAGTATCTATTTCTTCTGATAATTCAGATCTAACATTAGAACGGTGCTAGATCTTAATATCTAACCTCAGGTAGACAGAGGATCCTAACTCCAGTTTTGAATCCTTCTAGGTTCCTTAATATGGAGACTGTGCCTTTACTACTTTAGCCTTCTCTAAGGAAAGAGTTGCTACAAGCCAGTAATTTGTATTATCTTTTCTGTAAGCATCCCTAGTAACATTTCACTTTGTTGTAAGGTTTATAAGACTTAACATTCTTGCCTAGACTCCCCACGCTGGTGGCTTTGTGCCTGAGTAGGGAAAAAAAGTAATACTAGTCTTCAGTTTGCAGATGAACTCTTGAAAGCTGAACCTCAGCTTAAGTAGATTCTGTGGTGCCAGAATTGCAAACACTGCATGCACAAAAAGAAAGGACTGAGGAAGCTGATCACAGCTGCCAAAACCACTTTGACACAAAACATTGTCTGACAGAAGGAAGACACATAGCCCCAAAGGTCTGAGGAAGCTGATCACAGCTGCCAAAACCACTTTAACACAAAACATTGTCTGATAGAGGGAAGGCACCTCACCCCATTTAAGAAAGTCTATCTGAAGGGCATTGTAGCACACTTCTTTTTGGAACGAAATGTCTTCTGATATGAGTGAGTATTCATTTGTAAGGATGAACATGGCTTATGCCTGAAGTTAATAAGGGAAGGTCATGTTTTCTTCCTCAGAATATGTGTAATAAATATTAGAAATAACTCTTTCATTTTACTCATTGTGCGTTTACACAAAATCATCATACTTTTGAGAGGCAATTTTTTCAGGTAAGTTTAAAATAATTCTAATATGAACAAACTATGTCAGTACTGGCATGATCAAGGCCATCCTGGGACAAACTTCTTCCAAGACACTGGCTGACGGCTAGTGCTAATTACAGAATCAAAAAAATAGAGTGGAGTGGATTGCAGCCTTGAGTTGCCAAAATTAACTGTAAAATATACACTGCATAAATTAGGGGCCTCTACTTGTAACACTGTGGTGGATTTGACCTTGGCTTGCTGTCAGATGCCTACCTAGCAGCTCTTTTACTCTGCTTCTTCAACATCACAGGGAGAGAAGGTAGGATCAGAAAGCTCATGGGTTGGAATAAAGACAGGGAGATCACTTACTGATTAACATCATGGTCAAAACAGACCCAGCTTGGGAAAGATTACTTTAATTTCCTGCCAAATAAAAATTAAGTAGAATGGCAAGAAACAAAGACAAAACTAAAACCACCTTCTCCCTTGCCCCTCTGGCTTCTTCCCAGGCTCGACTTCACTCCTTCATTTCTGACTCTTCTACCTTCTCTGCCCTGAGCTGCACAGGGCTATAGGGAATGGAAGTTGTGGCCAGTCCATAATAGCTCTTCTCGCCGCTCCTTTCTCCTCATGTGGTTCTGCTGCTCAAGTGTCAGTCCCTCCATGCTGTACCATCCTTCACAAACTGCTCCAGCGTAGGTCCTTCCCACAGGATTCAGTCCTTCAGGAACAGACCACTCCAGCATGCATTCCCCTGACAGGCTGCAGCTTCTGCCAGGAGCCTGCCCCTGCAAGGGTTCTCCACCAGCTGCAGCTTCCTCCAGGACACATCCGCCTGCTGTGGCATGAGGTTATCCACAGGCTGCAGGCCACCCTGCCTAATGGCAGGGTCTATCTGCTCCACTGTGGACCTCCATGGGCTGCAGAGGAGGGTCTGCTCCAGCACCTGAAGCACCTCCTCCCCCTCCTTCTCCACTGATCTTGGTGTCTGCAGGGCTGTTTCCCACATGTTTTTTTCACTTCTCTATCTCAAAGCTGCTATGCAGTTTTTTTTACCATTTCTTAAGTGTGTTTTTGCAGAGGTGCCACCAGCGTCACTGATGGGCTCAGCTTTGTCCAGCAGTGGGTCCATTTTAGAGCTGTCTGAAATCAGCTGTGCTGAGCATGAGGCATCCTCTGTCCTCTTCTCGCAGAGGCCACCCTTGCAGCCCCCACTGCATCCCCTGACTGTGCCAGGTAAACCCAGTAGAACCACTTAGATTATTTTTTGTTACTCTGATCCAGTAAAAAAGTGTGACTTGCTGATTGCACTGAAGAGGTGAGAAGCAGGCCTGCCACTAACATGTCTGCTGAGGGAATGAATGACTCCTTCTCTTGCTGTCTGCTTTAGCAGGAGTGATGAAAGATCAGTCTGGTGTGGCCTGGCAAAGCCAGCATTTTAACCATAAGGAGAATCAGTGAAGCTCCTTCTAAGACACTAACAAATTAGACAGACATCAACCTTTCAAACTTTTCCAAATTTTATTTATGGAAAGTATCAATTGTCTTAGAAAGTTGTCTCCCAAAGCAAAAATAAATCAATGCCAATATTAAGTATATAAATATAAATTAATATGTAGGTACATACATACACGCAGATGTATACATACGTGTATGCATACACCAGGAGTTCTGAACTAATGCCTGAGCTCATTTCGTTTCTCCTCTACACTTTTGAAACATTTCACGAATTTCAGAGCCTGGCCTCCTAATTGCTTTAAGGTGATCCAAGTGCAGGCTTCTTCTGAAAGAACTGTGATCTGTGTATCTGCAATGCTCTGCTTAAGCCTCTCCTTTGGTTTTCTGTCATCTATCTGCTATTCCATAGCCCAACTTTTCCATTTAAGTTTGTTTCATTTCTCCTTCCTCCCTTTGTTGGAGGTGGTCTGTTGTTATAGCTGTGAGGAGCAATTGCACAGTAAACTGTTTTATAGTCTCTCATGTTTATGTTTTGCTAGATAAACATGTTTTCTCTTTCCACTATAAAGGGTTAAACTCATGTGATCCTATATCACATGAGCAGCATCTTTGATTTACCTTCAGTATTTTTACAATGACAGTGTTTTTCCATCAGTTGTTACATAAACTGTTAGTCTGGTGCTAAGCTTCCTATTTGCATTTTGCTGACATGGTAGACTTCAGGGGTTTTGGTGCAACATATATAACTAATATGATTTCATGCTATATTGTCTGGTATTGCTACTTGTGGACAGGAGGAAAAAATAATTCAGTATCAACACTTCTTTTGCAGCATATCCAAACAAATTAATGCCAGCTTAGCATCATGAACCTAAAGTTCCTTTAGGTGTTATTTGTATGTACAGCATTAGCCTCCTGTCTTTACTTTGTTCCTTCTTTATCATCAAGCTTCTGAAGTCTACTAATAATTTCCCCATATTACTTTCTTTATGACATTTCGTCTAATTTCTGTAAAATAGGCAGTGCTTTTGTTATTTCTGCATTTTCTTTCGGTTACCCTTTCACTGTACACTATCTGTTATTATCGGTTCCTTTTTTATAGCAGGGTTGCTCTGTTAGCTGAGATCAGCTGAAAATATGTCAAGAAGTAAGCTATTTTTTACCAAAATTTTCTCTGCTGGAAACAGAACGTCCTGCTCCGTCCCTCTGGGCAGTCAATCCCTCTGTACAAACACCTTCAAAGAAGTACTTTATATGTGATTCTTGACAAACTACACACATATGAGATCTGAACACATTAATTTTGCAGTACTCCTGTGGGAGTTCTTTTCTACTACGTCAGCTGTGAACAAAATTTGTATACCGATATTTTCCAATACTGGACTAGGTTCTTCATTCCCTAAGGAAATAATAATCTGTGTATTTCCAAGTGTTGAGAATTGTTAGCATTAATAGCCTTGCTTAGGACTTGAAGCTAAAGTAGTTGAAGACTTAGGCTACAAGAGCTATCCAAGACTAAACTTTCTGATAAAGCTAATGTTGCAACCACAAAATTCATAGAATCATAGAATGGTTTGGATTGGAAAGGACTTTAAAGATCATCTAGTTCCAGCCTCCCTGCTGTGGGCAGGGACACCTTCCACTAGACCAGCATGTTCAAAGCCTCATCCAACCTGGCCTTGAACACTTCCAGGGGTGGGGCATTCACAGCTTCTCTGGGCAACCTGTTCCACTGCTTCACCACCCTCAGAGTGAAGAATTTCTTCCATAGCTTTTATTGAAATCTGCCCACTTCCAGTTTAAAGCCATTGCCCCTTGTCCTATCACAACATGACCTTGTAAAAAGTCACTCTCCAGCTTTCTTGTAGGTCCCCTTTAACTACTGGAAGGCTGCTAGAAGGTCTACCCTGAGCCTTCACTTCTCCAAGCTGAACAACTCTGGCTTTCTCAGCCTGTCTTCATAGGAGAGGTTTTTCAGGTATTGGATCATCTTCGTGGCCCTCCACTGGACTCACTCCAACAGCTCCATGTCCTTCTTGTGTTGCAAACCCCGGAGCTGAACACAGTACTCCAGATGGGGCCTCACGAGAGCAGAGTAGAGGGGCAGAATCCCCTCCCTCGACCTGCTGGCCACGCTTGTTTGGATGTAGCCCAGGATATGGTTGGCTTTCTGGGCTGCCAGTGCACATTGCCGGCTCCCGTTGAGCTTCTCATCCACCAGAACTCCCAAATCCTTTTCCTCAGGGCTGCTCTCAATCTATTCTCCATCCAGCCTCTATGTGTGCTTGGGATTGCCCTGACCCATGTGCAGAATCTTGCACTTGACCGTGCTGATCTTCATGAGGTTCTCACAGGCCCACCTCTCCAGCCTGTCCAGGGCCCTCTGGATTGCATCCCTTCCCTCCAGCGTGTCGACCGCACCGCACAGCTTGGAGTAGTGAGCAAACTTGCTGAGGGTATACTCAATCACATTTTCCATATCACAGGCAAAGATGTTAAACAGCACCAGACCAAATACTGACACCTGAGGAACACCACTCATCACTGGTCTCCGCTTAGACATCGAGCAATTGACCAAAACTCTTTTGAGTGTGACCACATAGCCAATTTCTTATCCACTGAGTGGTCCATCCATCAAGTCCATGTCTCTCCAATTTAGAGACAAGGATGTCATGCAGGACAGTGTCAAATGATTTACACAACTCCAGTCAGATGATGTCAGTTGCTCTTCCCTTATCCACCAAGGCTATAATCTCATCGTAGAAAGCCACCAAATTTGTCAGGCATGACTTGCCCTTAGTGAAGCCATGCTGACTGTCACCAATCACCTCCTTATTTTCCATGTGCCTTAGTATAGTTTCCAGGAGGATCTACTCCATGATCTTGCCAGCCACAGAGATGAGACTGACTGGCCTGTAGTTCCCTGGGTCTTCCTTTTTTTCCTTTTTCAAAATGCAGGCTATGTTTCCCCTTTTCTAGTCGGTGGAAACTTTGCCAGACTGCCACGACTTTTGAAATAGGATGGATAGTGGCTTGGCAACTTCTTCCGCCAGATCCCTCAGGACCCGTGGATGCATCTCATCAGGTCCCATGCACTTGTGCACCTTCAGGTTCTTTGGTTGGTCTCCTCAAACCTGATCTTCTCCTGCAGTGGGCGGTTCTTCATTCTCCCAGTCCCTGCCTTTGCCTTCTGCAACTTGGGCAGTGCAGCTCGAGCACTTGCCAGTGAAAACTGAGGCAAAAAGGTCATTGAGTACCTCAGCCTTCTCCATATCCTGGGTAACCAGATCTCCTGTTTCCTTCCCCAGAGAGCCCATTTTCCCTAGTCCTCTTTTTATCAATGACATACCTATAGAAGTTTTTCTGTTGTCCTTGATGTCCCTGGCCAGATTTAATTCCATCAGGGCTTTACCTTTCCTAACCTGATCCCTGGCTGCTCTGACAATCTCTCTGCATTCCTCCCAGGCTACCTGTCCTACCTTCCACCCTCTCTAGGCTTCTCTTTTGTGCTTGAGTTTCTCCAAGAGCTCCTTGTTCATCCATGCAGACCTTCTGGTGGTTTTGCCCAGCTTCCTCTTTGTTGGGATGCACTGCTCCTCAGCTTAGAGGAGCTGATCCTTGAATAGAAACCATCTTTCCTGGTCTCTCTTCTCTCCAGAGATTTATCCTATGGTACTCTACCAAGCAGATCCCTGAAGAGGCTGAAGTCTACTCTCCTAAAATCCAGGGTAGTGAGCTTGCTGTGCACCCTCCTCACTGTCCTACAGTTCTTTTACTCCATCGTTTCATGATCACTGCAGCCAAAGCTGCCCTTGAGCATCATGTTCCCCACCAGCCCCTTCTTGTTGGTGAGAACAAGGTCCAGCATAGCACCTTGTTGACTCCTCCATCACTTGGAGACGGAAGTTATCATCAAGGCATTCCAGGAACCTCTTGCATGGCCTATGCCCTGCTGTGTTGTCCCTCCAACAGATATCAGGGTGGTTGAAGTCCCCCATGAAGACCAGTGGTGAATGTGGTCCTCATGAACATGAGACTGCACCTATCTGTCTGTAGAGGGCCTCATCCGCTTGGTCTTCCTGGTCAAGTGGGCTGTAGCAGACCCCCACTACAATGTCACCTGTCCCTGCCCTCCTTTAATACTGACCGTTAAGCTCTCAGTCGGCTCCTCATCCATCTCCAGGTGGAGCTCCATGCATTCCAGCTGATCCTTGACACAGAGGGTGACATCTCCTCCTTGTCTCTCCCGCTTGTCCTTTCTAAAGGGCTTGTATCCTTCCGTTCTGACACTCCAGACACAGGATTCATTCCACCACATCTCCTTGATGCCCATAAGATCATAACCCTGCAGGTGTGCACACATCTGTAACTCCTCTTGCTTATTCCCCATGTTACGTGTGTTTGCATAGAGGGATTTAAAATGAGCTCCTAATGAGTCTGACTTCCTGGATGGAGTATCTGGAATTCCTTTCTGCTATTCTTCACGTGCTCTCAGCTTGTCTTGATCAAGCCTGAAATTATCCCCCTTCCCCTTCAAATCTAGTTTAAAGCCCTGTCAACAAGTCCCGCTAGCCGATGTGCAAAGATTCTCCTTCCCCTTTGAGAAAGGTGAATTCCATCTGATGACAACAAGCCTGGTGCCCTGTAGGCTGTCCCATTATTGAAAAACCAGAAATTATGGCAGTGATACCAGCCATGGAGCCATGTATTAATAGTCTGGGCACATCTGTTTCTTCCAGTATCACTGCTTGCAACTGGAAGGGGAGAGGAAAAGATAACCTGTGCCCCAAATTCCCTTACCAACCGTCCCAGGGTCCTGAAGTCTCTTTGGTTGCCCTTAGACTATTAGATGAAGTAGCTGCAACTGGCAGATGCAAACAGAATGATGAAGATATGAACTAAGGAAATAATTCCAAGAGAATGTGGTGTCTTCAGAAGAAGCCCAGCCCAGGGACCAAGAAAATCAGTAAGAAAACAAGAGATCACCCACCAGAATTAAGTTAAATGGACTTGGATTTCAGGTAATGGGTGGTATGTTCCTGGAAATCCATCTGTAAGGATATTAATTAGGGTGCATGGTCTGCAATGGGCATCCCTCCTCAGAGGCACCCAGCTCAAGCTGCTCTGCATGTCGGATAAATAAACCACTTATTTACTCAGTGAATTGGTGACTTGTCTTCTTTGAGCAGGAACCTAGGGTCAAGACCTGTTGAGGTGGCATCTGCGTGATTCCTAACATGGACTAGGTGGTGGCTGCATAATTCCTGCAACGCAAGATTGTCTTTAACTTGTATATTTAGTGCACATGAGGCTATAATAAAAATTGTCCCTTGGTATATGATCTGATTATTGCCTGTTTGTGACTTTACTGTAAGCTTAGACATCAGATAATCATATAAACAGGACATTACCATAAATCACAATGGTTTTATTCATATTGCTAGATACCACTGCCTGTTGTTCCTAGAATCAGTACTGGTGTACTGTAGAGTAAGAGTATACTTTCATTTTTATTATGGATTTCGCCTTTGTGCATAGGCTTTTGCAGATGACTTAAGTTCTTGGAAATGTAACTGTTTCACCAAAAGGATGGCTACTGATGGGATGTGTATTTTATTGCACACTTTATACAGTCTTTTACAATGCCCTTTCCAAACTTATCCTATTGATTTTGCAGACTCAAGTTTCCAAATCTGGCTTGTTTCTTTATGTTCCCAAGAGTTAGTGGTTTGGTCATGTATTCCGTTACTCTTCTGCCCTGGAGGGTAAATGTGGGGTCCTAATTACAGGCTAGTCAATTTATATTCTGCAATTCACCACTCCTTTTTTTTTTATTCTATGTTTAAATCTAGATTCTATGTAAACATTTTGTTCAGGTTTGAGTGTCTCATGTCTGTCACAGATAGATGAACAAAACATTCCCTAAGATTTTAAGACTGCCTATAAAATTGAGGTCTCCTGTAAGAACTGCGTAAGTTTCCTCTTCATACCTGATACCTTTTAACAATTTCTTACTTTCTAGGTCAAGAATGCTTAGTACCTTTCCTTAGTACAGTCTGATAAACATATAGTTTCACCTATGTATCAATTATTGAAGTAATCTTGAATATTCTGGGCAAAACAACTTCCTTGTCATATTTGTTTTCAGCAGCTCCATTGAGCCTTCCTGAGGGACAAAATTCCTGCTGGTCTCTTCAGATTTTTTTTCCATTGTTCTTTCTTATGGGTTACAAGTTAGAAGCTTGTGAGAAACAAAGAGTTTCATTTCTTGCTGTCAGTGCTGTTGTGAGTTCTCAGGAGCAGCTCTGTTCTCTTAAAAGGTTTTCAGTCCTCAAAAAAAATGAAGCTTTTGAAAAATACTGTACCTTTTTCCTTGTGAGAATTCCAGAGGGATCTTATGCTGGTGGTAACCTCTCGAAACAGTGACACAACTCTATATAAGGAAGAGGTCTGTAAAATAAATAAATAAGCACACAAAGAAACAAACAAGCCTGAATTACAAGCAGAATTCAGGGGTTTGCACTATAATGTAAAAAGGTTTAGTAGTGAAAATATTGTAAAAAATATTCTGCTGTGTGTCTGTGTCCCAGCTTGCTGTCACATGCCTGAAAGTCATATTTGTAGCTCTGCTAGGAAGTAGGATTGTTGCCACACTGAAGAAAACCCCTTTTTCCTTCAAGATGCACATATGAAGATTTGAACTGCATCCTCAAAAAGACTCCATTGTCCTGCACAAAGGCTTCCTGGCTCAAATATCTTCATTTACTTCACGTATTTGACATTGTATTTACACCTAATGTTGTTTGATCTGTCAGTTGGCTGCTCTCTGTATCTTAGGATGGTGTTCCCCAAATGGATTTAAAACAGCACTGAAAATCAATGGACTTAGTTTTAATTTAACAAAAAAAACATCCAGTAATCTGAGACATCACTTCCTTCCCCATGTTACCTAAAATAAGGAAAATGAAGATCATAAGCAAGTGTGGTGCTAAAAATCTTTATTCAAGCAGACACCAACAAGATGTAGTGATATAAATTGAAAATCATTCAAGCAAATCACTGTTCTTTCAATGATCTGAAGTGAAAAAGCTGTTGTATGGTAAGACCTGTAGCCTGTTATTTTCTGGCACCAAACCAGAAAACAAATGAGAAATAAACAGAGATTATTTCAGTCTGAAAAACTGTGCTTAAGTAAATACAGAGAAGCATTTCTAATAATGCAGCTTGAACCTTTGCCTTTGCAAAAACGTGTTTCTATTGCAAACCAAGAAGAAAGAGTACCTGGTGTATAGATTTTCTGGTATCTATAATTTCTGAATTAAATTAAAGAGGGCATTTTTTTTTCTTCGGTGAAGTGCTTTGAGGTTTACTGATGAAATGTTCTGCAGAGATGTAGATATTGCATTGCTGCAGTCATTGACATGACTGTCCAAATCTTTTGCAGCCTTCGCTTTTTGCAGCCACCTTCTGTGTAGTATCTCAAAATATGTTCAAGAAAATTTATGGTCTGAGCCCAAAACATGTAAATATTCACTTGAAGCTCTGAATGAACTCCAGTGTTGTCAGTTTTGTTTCTTTGGCATCCTGCTGCAACTTTCTGTATGAAGAAGTTTTAATGTATTGATAGACCATTCTGGGAAACTGGGCTGGTGTTCTTACAAAAATAAAGAACCGACCACATATTCATCCTGTTTCTCCTATATATACATGGCAACAGCTATGTTCAAAGCAAAGTCAAAAAGAAAAAAAAAATATCCTAATGCCTAGCACAGTAAGATACTGCATTGCACATTCTACTTGTGAAGAGGCAGAAAATGAAATGGTAGGTGTTAATCATATCAGTTAATGCTGAACATACTGAGGCTCTGCTAATGAAGCAAGATCCCTTTAGAGAACCTTTTATGGATCAGATATGATTCTTCAGAAGTTCATTCAGAACTAAAAGTTGATTGAATAAAAATCAGTATACATATAATGCCAACTAATACACAGGAAATAATTACCTTAATGCGGGAGATGAGTGAGGACACCTGACACGATCAATGTGATCAAACAAGTGAACCTTTATTTGTTTACACTCAGCGTGCTTTATAGCTTTCTAAACAAGACTTGGCAATCTATGATTGGTTACAATACAAACAATAGCCCACCCCTCAGTATGATTGGTTGCATCCCGGAAGCAGCATCATCATGGTGTCAAATTCCCTTTCTGCATCCAGGCACGTGCTCTCAGGAAAGGCTGGGTTGTTCACATGACTGTTGATTCTCAGGTATCCTTCCACAACCTTAACTTTAGAATTTCTGAATAAAAAATCACTTAGCTTGTTTACTAATTTAGAATTGAATATAATCCAAATTCCTGGCAAACATGTACAGGGACAACTACCCCACATAGGTAAAACTGATGGGGTTTCATTATACTTTGAAGAAGTAAAGTGTAGAATGTGGCTCTCCTGTAATTTATTTTTATTTAAACCATTATAATTCAATTGATTTCAAAAAAATCTATTGAGTATTTAAATTGAGGTATCAGATATCAGAATTTGGCTTAATGTTAAAGCAACCTATTATATCAAGGTGTTAGGGGTATTCATTGGCCAGAATTTTGTTTTTAATCACTTAATGCATTCTAATATGTACTGAGAAATGGTCATAAATCCTTCGAGATCCCTCAAGTGTTTGTGGGCAAGTGAGGCTGCTGTAAACGTGCTCACGATCTGACATATTTTATGAATTTATCAAAAACTATAGACTGGGAAGATGTGTAATACAAATACATTTAGCAGAAGTACTTGTCAAGAAAGTGGAGGATAACCTTTTAGTAACTGTCTAATTTAGCAACATTTTAAGGACTGAAATAGGAGGGCTTTCAACTTCATAGTGACATTCTCCTTGTTTAAATACAGTGTTGACATTCACTCAAAAACTAGCCAATTGGCATAAACAGCTGATACGCATATTTGAATGCTCAGGTAAATGATTGTCTTTTGTTAGCCTTTTGTCTATTAACTCGCTATTCCACGCCCTTGGAAAAAGTCTATAATAAAGCTACAATAACAGCAGATAGAAAAGTTGATTAAATTCCTAAACAGACAGGTCAGAAAGACAGAGGTACTGATCTTCCTTGAACTTCAGATTCAATTGTGTGTGTTTTCCGTCTGTCTGCAGTGAGAGTGAATGGGAGCTAACAAAAGTAGTAACGTCATTCCCACTGAGAAAAACTTGCATGACCGAGTGTTCTCACAGAACTGGGTGAGGTCACAAACTGTGAATCTGCATGTATGCGAAGTCTCAACCCAATGTGGTAATTAATAAGGTCATAGGCTCATGTATTACCGAAGTTAAACTAGATACTGTGATACCAACCAGCCCATGAAGTCACATTTGTGCCTTGTCTAGGAGACTTGTCCTCAGATTGTGTTTGCTTGTTTGTTTCTTAGTTTCTGAATTTGACTTGACCTTTTGGAGGATTATGAGTTGCCTATTGGGGAGTGATGTGGAGAGTGAGCTGCCAGGAATAGGGCAGTGTGGTGAACCAAAAGGCTAGAAAAAGCACAATTGCAGTTGGTGTTCTTGTGTGTCTGATATTTCTATGCTGTTCATTCTCAGCTTCTTCTCAAAGATTTTTTGGAATATACCAAACTTCTGAGTCATTTGGTATTAAGTTCCTCCAAAAGGCAACAGGTTCAGAAACTTATGTTCTAGTTACAGGCCTACTATGGGCAGTAAAAATTTATTAAATATTTGGCATGAAAACAGAAGCGTAGTTCAAAATAAATGTTTGTATGGATTCTCTTCCATGGCTTGATTTCTCCTTAAAAGAAGGGAAAATGTCAATTTGCTCATGGTTTTTTTCTGTTCTCTTACATCAGACAAAATGGTTTGACTGCTTTCGTGCCACCTCCTTACTTACCTCCAGAGACAGTTAATGACTGTTGAAGTCACTCGTCTGATGTGAGAAAATATCAATCTGAAAACTAGACTATTTCTTCTCTTCTGTCAAAGAAGGAAGATCATTCAAACCACCTCAGAATATGCTGCCCATTCTCACTCACAAGTAAATCTTTTGCGATACGTCAGAATATCTGTTCCATGTTTAGTACATTCTGGTTGCCAGATGTAAGTACAAGGTTGCCAAATTCACAATGACGTATACTAATCTCTGATGTATTTTTTAGGCAACAAAGAACTATATGAATCTCTTTATTAAACCTATCTGATACTACACAGCTGATGCCTATGAAAACTCCTGAGTCTGTGGGGATAATTAGTAAATTACTGTATAGTAAAGTAGGCTCTACAGAATCTTCTGCTCAACCTGTGTTGTAGCATAAATTATGGGTTCCCATTGCCATTTCTTTGCCAAGGTAAATAGTGTGGGGCAAAATGAGTAATCCACGTGCAGGAGGTAGTGATACTAATAATGCAGAAAAACTGGTTAGAACATCTCCACATGAATCTGGTACTGAGTGAGATGGGCTGTTCTGAAACTCTGCAGCTCAGGATACCCTTGAGAAACTAAGTGGAATAGGAGCTGTCCTAAAACCATCCTGAGGGGTTTCTTTGGGTGGGAGGGGGAGAGGGGGGAAGAATTGATTTTTAATTATAACTTCCAGTGAGCAAAACAGTAATTGTTTTCATTTCTGATGGATGCAGCTTAACTGGGAGAACTGAGGGAGAAGCCCACGGTACTTCCACAATGTAATTAACTCAGCAAGAAACATACCAGCTGCATTATTCAGACCATGTGGGCCTTACTACTCTTAGGGCAAAACAATATGACCCAGCAGCAGCTTGGAGAGCAGCTCTGTCAGACCTCACATATGAGGCAAGTGAGTTAGCTTCCCATGTTACTATCAGCAGACACTTTCCATCATCCACAAAGGAACTCACTGGAAACAAGCAGGTCTTGTGTGGTGTGGAAGGCAGAGCAAGAGTCATGCTGGAAGGAGCCCTGTGAGACAAACTGGTGATGCAAAAGTGAGTGGAATAAGGCTGATACTGCAGTTACAAAAAGCTATTTAATACAAATTTCCAAGTAAGGATATAACCTACTAGACACCATGCTTGAGCCAAAGGATGTATTCTCCCTATTTGCAGCCCTGTGTTTGGCATCTCCCATGTCACAAAATCCAACTCCTTGGCACACATGCTTCATTGCCACTTTTGCAATGGTATAAACACAACAGGTTGCACACTGTTGAGTAAAAAGTCAAAGAAACTGGAGAGAAAGGAGAAAGAAAATATGGTAGAAAGGTTTGAACTTCAAAGAAGTTGTAAGGAGTTACATGAGGAAGTGAATGTGATTTAATAGTTTGATTCTAAGTATTACAGTAGGGCTACTTTCTTCTTTAACACCTTGCTTACTGATATGGGTGATAATTATTTATTCCTCAGTGCACACACTGAATGCATAATGGATTGCAAAAAAAGAGCAGGAAACACATTGATAGTTATTTGTTAGCAGCCATGACCCTAGGAACAGCCTTTCATATTTTACATCTTTTTGCAATTAGATAGCACCTACTAGACTTGTGCTTGGTTTGACATTGGGGTGGAATACGATTTAGGAAGAACTGAGCAGAAAAAAAAATGCCTTTTGCTTATTGGTTCTAAGTATTGCTTCCAATAAGAATTCGGCTTTATTTTGCCCTTAACTGTTTAAATTCGTACATGTTTAACAGAAAGCAGTTTTATGTTTCATCTACTTTATTAGAGTCCTCTTTTTTATGAAATCAGTATTGCTGCTGTCTGTGCTGTGTAATCCCTGGAAGGAAATAATTTTGAAGGAATTGCTCGAGGTAGGGTCACAATTTTTTCTTCCTCTTTTAACTTTGGGGCTTTATTGCCCTCCCCTAGCCCCCAGATAAAAGAAACAAGAAACTGGTCTTGTATTACTTCTGGGTTTCTTCTTTGTATACGTCTTTTGTATTCATAGCTTTGGTTTGACTCTGCAGATGGGTAGGGCAGCACCAGGCCAGGTTTACTGGCAAGGGCAAGTGACTGCCGTCTGCCCATAGTAAGGCAACTTTAGGAGGCTGATGCGGAGTCACCCTTCTGTCCACAGCACCAGTGGGTCTAGCACAGGCTGCTTGCAGGAGTACTGGGACTGTGTGCACAGCAATTGGAATGTAGCCCAAAAAACAAGAGTGAAAATTCTGGCTAACTCTCTGCAAATTGGTGTGCAAATATTCCCCACGTTAAGAAAACACGAGGTTGCAGTCAAATAGCATGCATGGAGAAGGGTCTCTTTGCAGTGGCAGGCATAAGTGACGATCAGGGCTATTTCTTCCACAGGAAGCAGAAAGAAGATTGCTAAAGGAAAGAGTGGTTGCCTCATATAGATGGCAGTGCTGTCACAAATGCAGGCATGCCCCGCATGTGTTTGGGAACCAGCATCACATATTGGTGATGGCAGAGTATTATAAACTCCAGGTTCCTTTTAACAATGAGAAATTTTCACCAGAGTCTTTCTTGTTTGCTCAGCCATTGCTTAGTGTGCGAACAGCAAGGCCAGGGAAGGAAAGTAGAAAATAATCTTAGAAACCGATAATTAGCATGCAGGGAAAAACATTGCAGGCATTTCCTTCCTTACCTTCTCCCTGCAAAGTCAGTCACTAGGACAATCATTTTTACCTTCTGCTCTTTCTGATGCTATTGCATGGGTGAAAAATCTTTCTCCCTTGTAGCTTGAAATAGGAAAGCCTCTTCCTCATCCATAAAGATAACAGAGGTGAGGGCCTATGCAGGGTATTCATGGACATAAAAAACCAAATCTACCACATGGGCAATACGTTTCTTGAAGTTTTAAGAGGCTACTGTTCTTCCCAGCACTTCTAAATACATCTTCCATGAATGAGTCAGGCAGTCACTGGTTCAATTTTTTATTCTTTATGGCATTGTGAAACCAGTTCTTGCAGTAAAGACAGACAGTTTTGACAAACTGGCTTACTTTCCTTTGTAAAGAGTTCCCAAACTTGTGAACTCTCATAAGCATCAAATATCTGCTCCTTTTGTCTCCGCACTCATTCTCACTTAGGCTTATGCCTGTCTAACAGGCTCTTCCCTCTGAGAGATTGCCCTTTTCTGTAAGCCTTTAGCACCTTTGCCCTCTATTCTTCCCCACGAAAAGTGGGGATTATGAGCCACGTAGTACTTAAGTTCTAGGTCAAAAAATATTTTGGTATCTAATTATTTTTTTGCTTTCTAACTCATCAGAAACAGAAATTTGGATTCACCAAAAATCTGAAATTAAGTTATTTCTGGGTTTTGTTACGTTTAATGAGCTGAAAAATCCATTGCCCATCCCATTGTTTGTGGCTTTCTCAAGAGGTCTCAGCTAACTACCACCTGTAACACATCATTACTGCTTACATGTCATTTCTGCTGGAATACTGATCACAAATAGCTTGACACTAACCTCCAAGTTGCCCAGCATCTATTCATCTGCAAGGCGTTGCACAACTCATGACAATACAGTAAACATTTCCTAACCTGCTTCACTGAGATCCCCAGTCTTGTTCTTTTACGTTTCATTGTGGGATTCCTGGTAGCAATCTGTGTTGATTGTTGAGAAATCCAAGGTATTTTGAAACATAGACTCTCAAACATATAAGAATCTTATTTAGTTATCTTCAAGGACGGAAGTTGCCCAAGATACCCTGCCCTGTACCACTTTTCTTGTGCTATGAAAGCCTCTGTGGGTAGGGTTCTCCTGCAGATTGTGCTAAACCATTAATCAGGCTGTGTTGTATCTTTGTTTTGAAGTAGATTAGAAATCAAAAACAAAGGTTTTGTTTGCATTTATAATATATGATATGCTCATCACAAACATTTTGATCTGCGTCAGCTGTGGCTGAAAAAAATGTGTGTGATATACACCTGGCATTCAGATGCTCATCATTATGACCATGCCTGACAAATTTGGTGGCCTACTATGGCGAAGTTACAGCATTGGTGAATAAGGGGAAGAGCAACTGACATCATCTGACTGGAATTGTGCAAAGCATTTGACACTGTCCTGCACGACATCCTTGCCTCTAAATTGGAGGGAAATGAATTTGATGGATGACCCACTTGGTGGATAAGGAATTGGCTGGGTGGTCACACTCAAAGGGTTGTGGTCAACGGTTCAATGTCCAAGTGGAGGCCAGTGACAAGTAGTGTTCCTCAGGGGTCAGTATTGGGTCTGGTGCTGTTTAACATCTTTGCCTGTGATATGGAAAATGTGATTGAGTATACTCTCAGCAAGTTTGCTCACAACTCCAAGCTGTGTGGTGTTGTGGACACACTGGAGGGAAGGGATGCCATCCAGAGGGCCCTGGAGGGCTGGAGCACCTCTCTTATGAAGACAGGCTGAGAAAGACAGAGTTGTTCAGCTTGGAGAAGGCTCCAGGGAGACGTAATAGCAGCCTTCCAGTACCTAAAGGGGGCCTACAGGAAAGCTGGAGAGAGACTTTTTACAAGGGCATGTAGTGATAGGACAAGGGGCAATGGCTTTAAACTGGAAGTGGGTAGATTTCAATTAAAGCTATGGAAGAAATTCTTCACTCTGAGGGTGGTGAGGCGCTGGAACAGGTTTCCCAGAGAAGCTGTGGATGCCCCATTCTTGGAAGTGTTCAAGGCCAGGTTCGACGAGGCTTTGAGCAATGTGATCTAGTGGAAGGTGTCCCTGCCTATGGCAGGTGGGTTGGAACTAGATAGTCTTTAAGGTCCTGTGATAGTTTGATGTGTGGGGGGGTGTTCTGGTGGCAGGGGAGGGGATTTGCTCCCTGTGCCACCAGACCTGAGTCCCATTTCCCCCGGGGGAGGTTGAGCCAAATCAGCGCCTCTGTGAATTGCCCTATTTAAGTTGGGACAAAGGGGCGGGAAAGGGCTCTTTGCTCAGGAGCGAGGAGAGAGCAGGAGGGCGCTGCCCTCGCTCCCGGCTCCCGGCCGGGCGGCTGCCCGGGCCCGGGCCGGCGCCATGTGCTGAAGATGGCGCCGGGGGAGCCGCATGGGGGGCTCGGGAAGCGCCCCGCTCCCGGGGTGCCTGCCGGGCCGAGCTCCCCTAGAGAGGAGAAATATCTAAGAGAAGACAACCACAACGACCGGGTCAGCCAAGATGGAGCAGGAGGAGGTGTACTGGAGCTGAGGTTTCCCTTGCAATCGGTGTGAAGATGGCAGGCAGCCCCCCTGC
The DNA here is from genome assembly GCF_009769465.1 of Tauraco erythrolophus. NCBI lineage: Eukaryota > Metazoa > Chordata > Aves > Musophagiformes > Musophagidae > Tauraco > Tauraco erythrolophus. The sequence continues at coordinate 82,015,954 of NC_141496.1, forward strand.
AGCCAGGGTGTACTCGGCGGAGCAGCGACCCACTCGTGGCCCGTGGAGAAACCCACGTCGGGAAGGAGATGCCTGAGCCCAGGAGAGGTCATGGAGCAGGGGATGCGCGACCAGGTACTGTTGATAATGGGGCATGGAATGCACGACGAGGTCGTGGAGGCATCTGGAGTCCGTGGGACGACCCACGCCGACGCGAGTGGCAGCAGCTCCCTAAGAGGCCGAGACTGGTAAAGCCCGAACTGGTGCGATCCATGGGGAGGATTGCAATCCTGCGGGCAGGACTTACTTTGGAAAAGTTTGGGGACTTTTTCTTTGTGAGTAGGGGATCCACCGAAGCAAGGGAAAAATGGTGTAAAGACTCCTCCTCCTTTAAGAAAGGAGCGGCAGTGAACAACAAGGATGAACTGACCTGCACTCCCCCATTCCCTGTCCCCCTGCGCCGCCGGGGGGGGGAGATAGAGCCAGGAAGGAAAGAAAATAGGGGGTGGGGAGGGTGTTGTTTTAAGATCTGGCCTTGTTTTCTCTTTTCTCCTCTCAAGTAACCGGTTTCGTTCCCTTGTCTCCTGTTAAGTAACTGTTAATAAATTGTTTTGTTTTGTAAGCGAAAGCCTGAGTCATGTTTTGCCCGAGACCATGGTTGGTGGGTGCTCCCTTTCGGTTCTTGTCTCGACCCTCAGTCCAAAAAAAACCACAACAGGTCCCTTCCAATCCAAACCATTCTATGATGCTATGATTCAGCCTAATCAAGAGAACTTAGATCCCAGTTATTTAATCTGAGCCATTTAATAAACTCTTTTTGGAAAACAAACAAATAAGGAGGGCTCTAAAATGCATTTAAAGGCTAGCCTCTTTGCAAAGAAAACCTTGATTTCTTCAGCAGCTTTAAACTTAAGAGAATTTTAAGTGCCAACCATGAAGTACGTCCACATGGCGCAGTACAATGCTGTGCAGAGACAGGGAAAGCAGTTAGGCTAGCTGAAAACAGTGCTGTGCATTTTTCAAGAAGCCAGCTGAGGCTTTGGTGTGGAGAAAAGGAAAAGAAAGAGAAATAGTGATTCAAAAGCTGAGGGAATTTTTGAACACATTGATGTAAGCTTTAAAAAAACATCAAACTACAGCTTTATGCCATATTTCTGCAATACTTGAATTGCACCAGTAAATAATCAAACAAGCTTTGTCTCACACACATCGTTTAGTAACACAAAAATAGTAGTTGCTAGAATTTTCTATAATTACTAGAAGCTGTTCAGTCGATATCAGTGATGGCTCACTATGCAGACATTGATAGTAATTATTGCTTCACTGTGATCCAATGCAGTTTTGTTAGCCTTCACATTAATCTGCAGTTATTTCTTCTAGAAAAATGTGGTCTTTTCAAATAGAACAAAACTTCAAACAGTTTAAAAAAAGAAAATCAGCTTCTGTGGTTTGCTATTCTAGACTAAAATACTGAAAAAAGTACTTTCAAAGCATGTGTTTATTAGACATTCTTGCAAGAGTGTTTCGTATATATCTTTGATTTCATCACCTGGTTTCAGCCTACTAAAAGTAAGACGTGCCAGAGTGTCCTTGGATTGAACTCCTGAATCAATGAGAGTTCTGTCATGCTGGGAATGGAAACTTCCAAGGAGCTGGTTAAAATACTCCTAGTTTTACTACACGACACTTTTTCTCCAAGTCACGTCTTGAATATTTCACTGAGCCTGGTGTAACCAGAATTTCCAGCTTGGCTAGAACAGCCCTAGAATATCCCAGTATGTAGCAGCTGGGGTTTTTTTTTGCTATTTTTCCATCTTCTGTGGAGGAAACAGGATAGTCCTGCTCCCACCTTAAGTCATGCCAAGGAATGCATCCTTTTGCAGCATGGCAGCAGGAGATAGGTACTATGGCACAGGGTTGGGATGTGATACAAGTCACAAGTCTTGTTTTACTACAAAACAAGATGAACAGAGTATGTTCTGCACTGTATTACACATTGGTTAATATCAGTCCACAAAGCTTATATTCAGTCAGGTAACCTCCCACAGAACATACACAGACAACATAACAGATGCTCTGTTTTCTTTATTCTGGTTTCTATGGCTGTGTATATATATATATTAGAAAAAATATTTATACTTTTCTCTAACAACAGTAGGTGTAGATGGAGTAGCATAATCAGGGAAGAAGTTTCTTCTCAGCTGCCTGAAACAGTGCCTGAGTTTTCTCGTTGCAGGTATGAACTGCTATCTAACTGCTCTTCTCTTGACTGACAATGCTAGCAGACATGCTAATCACTCAAATTTGATGACACTTTCGGAAGAAACATCTCTACTAGTTCTACTAAATTTTAGTACAGGTAACTAAAATCTACTCATTCAAGATCCCCCTTTCAATATGAACTAGGTACAACTACTAACAAAAGAAAAACATGTCTTGTATCAAGCATGGCTTAAGTTTTAGCTGGATTACAGCAACATACCATGATGACTAATAAAAATTATTAACATTACAACTATTTGACAGAATGAGTTAGAAGTCATCAGTTAGACTTCTGTGAAATTATCTAACCACATAGTTCTTAAACACATAGTTCCTTCACTTACTATTTCTCAAGGTCTTCTGTTTTACTGAGATGATTGTAAACCTTACGGCCAAACCAACAGATGCTGAAAAAGAAGATATTGCATACCATCTTGTGGATATCACAAGAACATCAACGTTTATTCTGAAAAGATGTATTCATTAAAAAAAAAAAAAAAAAAGAACACAAAGATGTATCTCCTTAAATATAAATTATAACCCAATGAATAATTAATTACTACCAGGAAGAATCATTTTATCTCTCCTTCGAGTTGCAGGCAGCGACATTTGAAGAAACAGATGTGCCCAGACTATTAACACATGGCGCCATGTCTGGTATCACTGCCACAATTTGGGGTTTTTCAATAATGGCATGGCCTACAGGGCACCAGGCTTGTTGTCATCAGATGGAATTCACGTTTCTCAAAGGGGAAGGAGAATCTTTGCACATCGGCTAGTGGGACTTGTTGACAGGGCTTTAAACTAGATTTGAAGGGGAAGGGGGATAATTTCAGGCTTGATCAAGACAAGCTGAGAGCACGTGAAGAATAGCAGAAAGGAATTCCAGATACTCCATCCAGGAAGTCAGACTCATTAGGAGCTCATTTTAAATCCCTCTATGCAAACACACGTAGCATGGGGAATAAGCAAGAGGAGTTACAGATGTGTGCACACCTGCAGGGTTATGACTTTATTGGTATCACAGAGACATGGTGGGATGAATCCTATGACTGCAGTGTCAGAATGGAAGGATACAAGCCCTTTAGGAAGGACAGGCAGGGGAGACAAGGAGGAGGTATCACCCTCTGTGTCAAGGATCAGCTGGAGTGCATGGAGCTCCACCTGGAGATGGATGAGGAGCCGACTGAGAGCTTAACGGTCAGTACCAAAGGGAGGGCAGGGACAGGTGACATTGTAGTGGGGGTCTGCTACAGCCCACTTGACCAGGAAGACCAAGCGGATGAGGCCCTCTACAGACAGATAGGTGCAGTCTCATGTTCATGAGGACCACATTCACCACTGGTCTTCATGGGGGACTTCAACCACCCTGATATCTGTTGGAGGGACAACACAGCAGGGCATAGGCCATGCAAGAGGTCCCTGGAATGCCTTGATGATAACTTCCGTCTCCAAGTGATGGAGGAATCAACAAGGAGAGGTGCTGTGCTGGACCTTGTTCTCACCAACAAGAAGGGGCTGGTGGGGAACATGATGCTCAAGGGCAGCTTTGGCTGCAGTGATCATGAAATGATGGAGTAAAAGAACTGTAGGACAGTGAGGAGGGTGCACAGCAAGCTCACTACCCTGGATTTTAGGAGAGCAGACTTCAGCCTCTTCAGGGATCTGCTTGGTAGAGTACCATAGGATAAATCTCTGGAGAGAAGAGAGACCCAGGAAAGATGGTTTCTATTCAAGGATCAGCTCCTCTAAGCTGAGGAGCAGTGCATCCCAACAAAGAGGAAGCTGGGCAAAACCACCAGAAGGTCTGCATGGATGAACAAGGAGCTCTTGGAGAAACTCAAGCACAAAAGAGAAGCCTAGAGAGGGTGGAAGGTAGGACAGGTAGCCTGGGAGGAATGCAGAGAGATTGTCAGAGCAGCCAGGGATCAGGTTAGGAAAGGTAAAGCCCTGATGGAATTAAATCTGGCCAGGGACATCAAGGACAACAAGAAAAACTTCTATAGGTATGTCATTGATAAAAAGAGGACTAGGGAAAACGGGCTCTCTGGGGAAGGAAACAGGAGATCTGGTTACCCAGGATATGGAGAAGGCTGAGGTACTCCACAACTTTTTTGCCTCAGTTTTCACTGGCAAGTGCTTGAGCTGCACTGCCCAAGTTGCAGAAGGCAAAGGCAGGGACTGAGAGAATGAAGAACCACCTACTGCAGGAGAAGATCAGGTTTGAGGAGACCAACCAAAGAACCTGAAGGTGCACAAGTGCATGGGACCTGATGAGATGCATCCATGGGTCCTGAGGGAACTGGTGGAAGAAGTTGCCAAGCCACTATCCATCCTATTTCAAAAGTCGTGGCAGTCTGGCAAAGTTTCCACCGACTGGAAAAGGGGAAACATAGCCTGCATTTTGAAAAAGGAAAAAAAGGAAGACCTAGGGAATTACAGGCCAGTCAGTCTCATCTCTGTGGCTGGCAAGATCATGGAGCAGATCCTCCTGGAAACTATTCTAAGGCCCATGAGAAAAAAGGGGGTGGCTGGTGACAGTCAGCATGGCTTCACTAAGGGCAAGTCATGCCTGACTAATTTGGTGGCCTTCTATAATGAGATTACGGCCTTGGTGGATAAAGAAAGAGCAACTGACATCATCTGACTGGAGTTGTGCAATGCATTTGACACTGTCCCGCGTGACATCCTTGCCTCTAAATTAAAGGGACATGGATTTGATGGATGGAGCACTCGATGGAGGAGGAATGGGCTGGATGGACACATTCAAATTGTTGTGGTCAATCGCTCGATGTCCAAGTGGAGACCAGTGACAAGTAGTGTTCCTCAGAGGTCGGTATGGGAGGCCATGCTGCTTAACATCTCTGTTGACAACGTCGACAGTGGGATCGAGCGCACCCTCGGCAAGTTTGCAGATGACACCAAGCCGTGTGATGTGGTTGACACACTGGAGGGAAGGGATGCCATCCAGAGGGCCCTGGACAGGCTGGAGAGGTGGGCCTGTGAGAACCTCATGAAGTTCAACAAGGCCAAGTGCAAGATTCTGCACATGGGTCAGGGCAATCCCAAGCACAAATAGAGGCTGGATGGAGAATAGATTGAGAGCAGCCCTGAGGAGAAGGACTTGGGAGTGCTGGTGGATGAGAAGCTCAACATGAGCCGGCAATGTGCGCTGGCAGCCCAGAAAGCCAACCATATCCTGGACTGCATCCAAAGAAGCATGGCCAGCAGGTCGAGGGAGGGGATTCTGCCCCTCTACTCTGCTCTCATGAGAGCCCACCTCGAATACTGTGTTCAGCTCTGGAGTCCCCAACACAAGAAGGACATGGAGCTACTGGAGTGGGTCCAGAGGAGGGCCACGAAGATGATCCAAGGGCTGTAACACTTCTGCTATGAGGACAGGCTGAAAGAGTTGGGGCTCTTCAGCCTGGAGAAGAGAAGGCTCTGGGGTGATCTTCTTGCAGCTTTCCAGTAGTTAAAGGGGGGCTACAGGAAAGCTGGAGAGAGACTTTTTACAAGGGCATGTAGTGATAGGACAAGGGACAGTGGATTTAAACTGAAAGAGGGGAGATTTTACTTAGATCAAAGGAAGAATTTTTTTACAATGAGGGTGTTGAGGCACTGGAAGAGGTTGCCCAGAGAAGCTGTTGATGCCCCATTCTTGGGAAGCGTTCAAGGCCATGTTTGTGGGGTTTTGAGCAACATGATCTAGGGGAAGGTCCCCTTCCAACCCAAATCATTCTATGATTCTATGGAAAATATAATTTGTTTTGTTTCATGGTCAGCAGCTGAAATAAAGAAACAATTCTAATGGCCAAGGGGTCACATTGTCAATTTTTAAGGTCTGTCATTAGTTAAGCAACTATGTAACAACTTCAGGAGTTGGACTTAGTATCCACGATTCTTCCATTATAGAGTATCGCAGAAAACACTTTTTGTAACATTATTCTCTATATGCTGAGAGAGAGCAGAACAGAATATATACAGTAGCAGCATACTTATGACATCCTTCTGCTCCACTTTTCCTTCTTACACATATGCTACCACCACTCTGCTGCTCAGATACAGCTACATATATAATGATTCTGTAAGTCACCACAGCTACTCAAACTGAAGTAATGAATCTAAACGTTAGCATGAAAAGGATGGTGGGAATTGGAATAAGAGAAAAAAAAAAGAAAGAAAAAAGAGCAGAAACACTTTTTAAAATAATTTTTGTGTTCTTATATAAAATAGTTTGTGTCCACAGCTTCCACAAACTGGTAGTATTCAGTGCTTTATAGTTTGACATTTCAGTCAGTTTCTCAGGACAGTTCCCATTTTTAAAAGTCATTTACTTGAAAGGCAATTAGATACAAGAACAAGTCATGGATATTTACACTGCTTTTCCCCATTAAAAAAAAAAAAAAGCTAACAGAATTACAAGCAAGTCCTGAAACATTTTTGTAGCTTTTATCAAACTGGTAAAACTAGCAACTTGTGTTCTAGAAGAAAAAGGGGGAAAGATTCTAAATTCACTTCAAGGACTTTGGTGGTATTTCTAGATACAGATATGTGTTCACACAAAAATATGCTTATGTGCAGCACAGCAGTGCCAAGTGAGACCCCAGAACTCAAATGACATACGTACCACTGGTACAGGCTGTCTGCTCTGTACTTCGGGCAGATTACAGACGTTTTTCACACTTAATATTTTGAACTCATGTAAACTCAATTTATTTGAGCAGGACCAGGGCCACAGAAAAGAGAGTGTTAGTCACCTAACGACACTGAAGAGATTTATCAACAGAGCTAGAACAGGAGCAACTGGAAAAAGGAAGTGGTGGAAGGGAAATGCTGAGTTACTCTTAATTTCCTTTAAGTATGTGGAGTGAGTATAGGATGAACATTTCTGCCTTAATGCTTTTTTCCCAAAGGAAATTCCTGCACTATCAGGGGTAATGGCAGAAAAGGATATGCTAGCATGATGGCAAATCGTGCTGGGTTTATGTGATGGGGTTTTGGTAGCTGAGGAGAGGCTGCAGAGATGGCCCCTGTAAGAAGCTGCAAGAAGCTTTCTAGGCTCCAAAAATGGTCGGACTGGTCTCTGGCCAGGTTGGACCTCCCTCCCCTCTGTCCAGGGCCAATCCAATCAGCATCTCTGCGAATGCCATGTTTAAGAAGCGGGCAAAGGAGCCTGAACCAGGCTGGACCTAAGGTGAAGAGAGGAGGGAGGCAAGGGCCTGATTCCTCTGGCCTCCTGTGTGGGCGGCTGCCCACACTGGGCTATGGTCACCCATCTGGAGATGGCTGTGGTGGCACAGCTTGGAGAGCTCCAAAGCACCCCGCTCCTGCGGCCCCCGCTGGGCAGAGTTCATCCTGCTGGGACTGCCAAGGTTCGTTGGGCTGGTTGAGTCCAGTGGGACTGCAGCAGAAAGGGAACTGAGATCTGAGAGAAATGGCCACACAGACACCAAGGTCAGTGAAGATGGAGTGGGAGGAGGTGTGCTGGAGCGGAGATTCTCCGGCAGCCGTGATGAGATGGCAGGCGGCCTCTCTCTTCCTGTAGAGATTAATGGTGGAGCAGAGGTCCACCCGCAGCCTGTGGAGAACCCCACACTGGAGCAGAGATGCCTGTGCCTGAAGGAGTTTGTGGAGAGTTGCCTCCGTGGGCTGCTGGAGACCAACAAAGAGGTGGAGATGCATCAAAAGTCCATGGAGAATCCCACACTGGAGCAGGTGGCTGCATCTAAGAAGACATGACTCTGTGGGAAAAACTCAGGCTGGAGCAATCTGATGGGTAAGGATCGCATCCTGCAGGAAGGACTCACATTGGACAAGTTTGTAGACTCTTTTCCCATAAGGAGGGGCCCCAATGGAGCAGGAGGAAGAGTGTGAGAAATCCTCCCTTTAAGGAAGGAGCAGCAGAAATGTGTGACCAACTGACCTGCAACTTCCTGTCCCCTTCCCTGTCCCTCTGTGCTGCTGGGGAAGGAGGTAGAACCCAGAAGAAGGGAGGGGTGGGGAGAAGGTATTTTTAAGATCTGGCTTTGTTTCTCATTAACCTCTCTGAATGAACTGTTTGAGAAATTAAATTGTTTTGTTCCCAAGTGAGTCTGTTTTGCCCGGCACCATGGCAGGTGGGTGATCCCTCCCTGTTCTCATCTCGACTCTCGGGCCTTTCGTTACGAGTCGGTTCACCGAGGGGGAGGAGTGAGCAAGCGACCTGGTGGCAGCTGAGCTGCCGGCCGGGCTGAGTGACGACAGAGGGCTCAGGTGTGGCACCTGCCGGTCACCCGAGTAACTGTTGCCGAACAGCCCCAGCCCTTGCTGTTTATAGTTTTCACTGCACGAACGCTGCTGGGCGGGCTGGCCAGACCCAGCCGCTGCCCGAGAGCGGAGTCTCGGCGGGAGCGAAGGGCATCCCCGTGAGCCCGACAGCCAGCGACGGCCCGCCTTCCTCGGGAGACACCGCTTGGCTTGGCTCCCGGAACGAACGACCCGCTTCGCACCAGGCAGACCGAGCCCGCGGCCCCGCCAGCGGCCTGCCCCGCGCAGCACCGCCCGCAGCCTCCGGTCGCGGAGCCTGCGCCACACGCCCGCCCCGCCCCGCCTCCGGCAGCCCGCGGGCGGACGGCGACCCTTCGGGCGGCCCAAGAACGCGCCGGCAGGAGGGTTTATAGACGGCGCCGTTCCACGCCCAGCGCGGGGTGGCCGCCGCTATCATCACCATATGCCGCACCAGCGACCTCTGCCAGCCGGGCACAGGCGCTGCCCATGAAGCGAGGGGAGGAGAGGGGAGGGGAGGGGAGGAGCGGGGCCCCGGGCCGAGCCGCCGAACGCGGGCGGAACGCAGCACCCTCCCCTCGACGCACACCTCCGCCACTGCGCCCCGTGAAGGAGCCAAGCGGCTCTGAGCATGCGCAGACGGCACCACTCCCACTCCCCCCCCGTCCCGCCCCCAACGGACAAGTCTATTGTAGAGGGGCGGGAGGTGCCTGTCAGAGCCGTGTGTGAGCACCCACCTGGGTGTTCCCCTCTAGCGCACGGCGCGAGGTGGCGGCGACCGCCGCGCGCGGGCGGAAGCGGTTCTGCGGGGGGGGCCGGGCTGGGAGCTGCTGGCGGCTCCGGGCGGTGTCGCGTGCCCGCCCGCCCGCCTGCCTCAGCGCCCGCCGGCCGCCATGAGGCACCTGCCCTACTTCTGCCGCGGGGAGGTGGTGAAGGGCTTCGGCAGGGGCTCCAAGGAGCTGGGCATCCCCACCGGTGAGCGGGGCGCGCGGGGCGCCGGCGCGGGACGGCGGGGCGAGGGTGACACCGACCGCGAAGGCCGCCGAACGCCTCGTTCCGGATGTTCCGCCACCGCCTCCGGGGCTGGTGGTCCGCACCGGGTGCCCGTCCCGGGACCGCGGGGCGGCGGGAGCGCACCCGCCGGGGCGGCCCGCCGAGGGCCCGGGGTCTTTCCGCAGCCCGCACCGCTGCGGCCTGCGGGGCGGAACCGTGCTGTCCTCCCGCGGAGAGGAGGCGCGGGCGGCCGGCGCTCCGGCCGCGGGGAAGTGCGGGAGCTCGGTCGCTGGTGGCGGAGCTCGTTTGAGCTGAGGAGACGCCCCGCTGTCCCGCACAATGCGCTGTTGGCGTGACTCGTTCTTTCTGTAAATAGGCTTAGCCTGTTCTGCGTTAGCGTTTTTCTGACGCTTCCCCCCCACCCCCCCCCCCGCGTTGCTTAGTGTTGTACTCTTTTCCCTGTTGTTTTCCACCCATTCTGTCAAGCGATTTCTCTCAGTCTTGGTTTTTTTTTTTTTTTGTTCCTTTAATTGTCTAATGATCGTCACGATGATGTACAGGATGTAGATAAAGTGACCACACGCACGGCGTTGTGGTGTGGCAGCTTGGAAAATATCCGCTCGCCTAAACCTCAGATTAGAACAAGAAAGGGAGTAGGCGCTGTAAGGAAGTAAGTTCCAGGGGAATAATGCAGAGGCTAAAAAGCGGAGCAGGGGAACTTGACCTACAAAAAATGTATTTTCTTATTGCTCGTCTCTGTTTCAGTTGTCTAAATACAGCTAGATGTGTAATTCAAGTGAATTCCGGCCTGTCTTGACTCTGAAGTCAACAGTCACGTTGCACCACGCCTAGCAGATAAGGAAACTTTGTAAGACCAGCCTTGAGGTGCTGGAGTTCTGACAACATCTGTTAATAATTTTACATTTCCCTCCTCATCTTGTGTAAATGGTGTATTGAAATCAGGGAATAGGAGAGGGAAGTTGTTACTACTTGCGAGCTTTGATAAAAAATCTATAACCATGAATTCTTTCAGATCAGCTTCATGCCTTGCATGAAGACTTCTACTCATGTGGGAAGTAGAAGTAGGATAGTAATTTTGAGAGAAGCTTAGGTTCAGTCAGAAGGGAATTTATTTTACTGTAGGTGTGTAGTTTTCAAACAAAGTCCTTGAAATCCACAGATGCTTCTGAAAGGCAGCTTGTACAAAATTGACAGGTAGCTAAATTGCAATTTCAAGTAAATAGTTCTGAAATGCTATTTTATAGTGCAGAAGAAACTTAATTTTTTTTTCCCCCTCATCTTTCACCTTAATAAAGCTGTCATAGTTATCTCAAGAGGGAAATGTGTTCTGACTGAATATATTACATGTTTGTTAATTATTACCACAGAAGAGAACGTGTATAACTATAAAACATACTCTGCGTGAGAGAGGTGATCACTCTGATATTACCACAGGGGCTGAATTTTATGAAGCTGTTTTGTATTTTATACTTTGCCAAATGGCACGTTGCATCATTCTCATCATCATCACTGTTATGCTTGTAAATAGTGTGCAGGCAGAGTTTGGCTTTGTAAGTGTTTGAAGATTCTGTTACGTCCTTGACTTACGCAAAGTCACTCACACTTTACATTTTCTAAAATTTTTGCAGCTAACTTTTCTGAGCAAGTAGTTGAGAGCTTTCCATCTGATATCTCTACTGGTATATACTATGGATGGGCCTGTGTTGGAAATGGAGATGTGCATAAAATGGTTCTGAGCATAGGATGGAATCCTTTCTATAAGAATGTTAAGAAGTCAGTGGTAAGAATTTTGCTTTGTATGGGATTTTTATTAATACAAATGAGCCAGATGTTGAATTTGAATAAGATAAACAGAATTTAATTCATAAATGAGATCTAGTAATTCTCTTTGCTCTTAGAAATGTTTGGTATCTATATCACGTGTTTCTGTTCTGAAAAGAAAATACTCTTGGTAGCCAGGAGTATGCAGCTGTAGGTGAATAAAGTTTATTTTCTTCTTTCTAGTCCATCATTACTTAAATACTTTCAAAGTAAAAATTTGACAGTATTTCTGAAATGGTGGTTGCTTATGGTGCTGATAGCTAACTAAACATAAGCTTGAAACTACTGGCATTGAATTTACTGGTTATGACAGCCTGAGCATGAGCTGGAACATACTGATCTGTTGTTCCCTGCAATCTGTCTACGTTTCAAGTAGGAGATGTTGGGGCATTGTCATTTCTAATGATTTTCTATTAATTCTTCTCTTAAATGGTAGAATCCGTACATGAGGTGCCGTGGCTTGATATACAGAATAAATATTTGAAGGTACATAATAACAGGATCGAGGAGTTGAGTTAAAATCTTGAACTGTGGCAGCTGTGTTTTTCTTGCTCTCAGGTGCTGGTGCTTTTTGTGAGTCTTGAAGAGCTCTGTTTTAATTGTTTAAAGCTCTTTTATTTGGGCGTGAATCTCTGCTTCTAAGGGTCTAAGTGTTTGAAGATGCCATAATGTGCTTGTCTGAAGCAAATGTAAGCTTTTTAAAATTTTTGCAGATAACTTCTCTGAGCAAATAGTCAAGAACTTTCTGTCTGATATCTCTGCTGGTATATGCTATGGGTGGGCCTATGTTGGAGAGGGAGATGTGCATAAAATGGTTTTGAGTGTAAGATGGAACTCTGTCTCAGCCTTCACTCCTTCTTGGACTTTATCATTCAGTTCTCATGTGAGCTGGTTGTAGAAGCTCTCCTTAAGCCAACTATTTCAATGAAAATCTTCATAGTTATTTGAATTCATCAACTTAATGATGAAATATTAAGCTTTGTTTGCGATTTGCTGCCTTGAAAATCTTACCTCTGAGAAGCAGTGGAGCATTTCTCCTGAGTAATGGATTTCTTTCCTTAATTTTTTGACTATTGGAACACATTTAAGTGAGGAATTTTTGTTAAATTCCATGCAAAGTACAATTCTCCTTCCTAACATAAGCAAAAGCCCTAGCCTTTTAAACCTTGCGTTATATATGCTAAACTAAATGTCTCTTTAATTGATAGGTGTTGGGGAGAATTTGAATTAGGGATATTAGCTGTACGTACTTACAGTGAGGGAAATGAACACAAAGTTCATCATAAATGCCAACTTATTTCTCTTCCTTTAGGAAACACACATTATCCACACCTTCAAAGAAGACTTTTATGGAGAAATTCTTAGTATAGTCATAATTGGATATATTCGACCAGAAAAAAACTTTGATTCCTTAGGTCAGTATTGCAGGTCTCCCTCAAACTAGCCTCTTATTTGTCTTATTCACGCAAGTACTGTCTTCACTGTCTCTCTTTCCATGCTGAGATGTTTTATCTGTTAACTTGTGAAATTTCAGTGAAATGTTTTCATGAGCTAAAGGTAACAAGTTCATTTAATTAAAAAAAACCCAAAACGTACCCCCACATCTTCCAATGTATCACACTAAAAAATTTTATTGTTGTGTCACTTGTCTGAGGAGTAATTTTAAAATCCTGGGCTTGTCATAAAAGCATCAGTCTAGTCTGTTAATTTATTTTTAAAATACAGCTCTGTTAGAAGTAAAACAGTTAATGAAACTGTTGAACTTTTGCTAAAATGTCTTTTGGAACAAGGACAGGGTGGTGCTTTTGACAGTGAAAAATGCAGCTCTGGCATGTTTGAAAAAAAAAAAAAAAAAGGCATTTTAAACCCAAAGCATTTTGCCTTTCAACCTTGTTGTAATAATTGTATTACTCTGTGATTGTTGTCTGGTATTTTGTGGTACACCTTTTTTTCGCTTCCTATTGTGTGTTAAGAATTCAGACCAACTTTTAAATATCCCTAATCTTGTCTTTTTCAGAGGCACTCATTTCAGCAATTCAGGAAGACATTGAAGAAGCAAAAAGACAGCTAGATTTACCAGAACATCTTAAACTCAAAGAAGATAATTTCTTTCATCTGCCAGAAGGCAAAATAGTGAACAACCACTGAGCAAACCCATGCTGCTTTGTTGGTTTTTTTTCTTTCTTTCTTTTTCCTCCCCTGTCATGGAGCTTTTATATTTGCACTGCTTTTAAGGATATTGTGTTGTAATATGTCTGTTTAGCTAACTGAGGTTGGAACCGACCATACAAGATGATTTCAGTTTCCTTGTTTTGATTCATCATTAACCCAGTCGTGCAAAAGGAGTAGAAGGCTGGTTTAGGACTGTACAGATAAATTGCCTATCCAAAGGTTGCCGGTTGTTCAGACACCTGAGCACTTGTGGAACACGACCAAAGTTAATTGTGACCTCTTCTGACCCTGAGGTATACATAGTTCACTTCAGTGGAGAATGTCTGGGTTTAACATACAGAATGTTGTTCCAACCCCTTTTCCCAGTTTTGTGTCATTCTTACATCTGAATTTTAGCTAGTAGCTTAGAAAATTTTGCTATTGATTGAGTCAGAAATTTCCTGTGGTGCAGGAAGCCAATGATTAGGTAACAATAGCAAGATTAGTAGTTCTTATTTTTTTATATACTACACAGCTTTCATGGTTGAAGCTGTGATTTTAGTTGAAATTATTTATTTTATTTCAAATGAAAGAAATCACTGTTGCTTGTTGAGTTACTAGAACCTGAGATATACTTCTTCATAGCTGGCTGTACGTATGGCAACACGTGTCCTGAGTAGTTTACTTCTGAGGAGGTGTTTCACTGAAATTCAGGAAATGAATAACAATGTGAAAGTTGAGAAACTTTAAAGGTTCAGGCACAAAAAATACAGAAACAGTGTAACACTTCTGCTTGTTGGGCCTTAAGGCAAAAGAGGTAATGAAAGGCAACTTTGCATTTCATATGCTGCTGGCATTTGGCATAGGAAAATGGAGAGAAGCCTTTGGGGATTCATGGAATAACATATCAACACTATAGGGGATATTGGTTATTTATTACAAGTAATTGCAGCCGGTCCTACTGTGAGATGTAGGGATAGGTAAATGGAGGGGGTATTGTTGGATTTGATAGTAGTTTGGAAAATACTTCTTGAAGTATGTAATGTGTGATTCCAAATCTACTCTTTTTTTTTCCTGTGATAAATTTTTGCATCCCTACTCAGTGAGAGGAACTAGGTAAGCTGCAGTGACTGTGTCACGTTTGTAATCTTTTGATGTCAGCTTGTGATGTGGCTGGAACATTTTATGGAATGCAAAGTGGTTCTATGGATATGTCTCAAGTGTAGTTCTGTGTCTGAACTACCAATCTGGAACGCACAATTTCTGTAGTGCAATTTTTTGAATTTACTGCTTGTCCTACCCTGCTTTTCACTCTAGAGTTCACGAGAGTTTTAGCAAGGTAGCCATTGGTTTTGGTGGCAGGTGCTGTCAGGATGTTAGTTCCACTTCATATTATTGGAACTTCGAGCCATTACAATGGGATATTTTTAGGAGAGAGGTCTTGAGCAAGTGAAGGACTAATGTTTGCTTTATAGGACTTCAGGAGAAGCTTGGTTTCATTTAAATGAATTGTTCATAAGCAGATACAGATGGAATACAGAACTGGGGGGTTAGTTATCAGCAGTTAGATGTATTTTGTTTAAAGGAAAACAAAATAATTAATTGCACTTTTACTATATAACATGTTGGAAACTGTATTTCTGAAAGGTCTGTAAAAGAAATGTCTTGCAAGAGTGAAGTTGGTTTTTTTTACATTTTAAAATGGAGGGATGAAGGGAGACTTTTTTTTTTCCCAAAGATTTGCGGCATTCAGGATTGTAATAATGTCAACTGAGTGTATTGTCAAGAAAGTATTTAAAGAATAGATTGTTGTTCATCATGCTACTGTAGCTGAACACTCATAGCCTTCTTTAAAATTGATTTTTTTGCCAGTAATTTCATGTGTCTGTTGTGGAAACCGTGGTGCCTTAAGCTGATTGTCTGAATAACACTTTTCTGTATCTGCTAGTAAATGCTGCTGTGGAAAATTCAAGTTGCCGTTTGGTTATACAACCACTGTGCTTTGACAGAGAACAGTGGCAAAGGGAAAAATCTGAAAAACTGTCAGTTTGCTCTCAAGTCGTAGCTGAGGTGTGGTGTATGAATACACTGAACTAATAAACTGCTCTTCGTGTGTCTGTCTTCAATTTAGAGAAAATGTTACTACAGTAATTTGGCTGAGTGCGCCTGTCCACATTATTTAAGAGAAAATGTTATATATCAACTGTTCAAGTTCAATACATAATTCCTAGCACAGTATAAACTCTATGCAGGGTTATATTTTTGTATTATGTACAAATAACTGCATTTCAGTTGATGTTGCTGCACTGTACCATTAATAAAGGAAGCGTAATTGACAAAGTTATCCTTTTTGTCGCACGTTTCCTTTCCTTTGCTATGCCTGTCTAATGAAAGACTTTGTGGGTGTGACTGCCTCAAAAGCTAGACTGACAGAGAAGAGTGGTGAGATATTGTTTGGCCTTCCTAGCATGTCTGAAGACTGGCCCCACTCTGGGGACTTTTGTGCTTTAATCAGAAGTAATGGGAGCTACAGCCTTAGAGTTCGCAGCCTGAAACCCGTGAGCCGATTTGTCTATACACTTTCTTTCAAAACTTTTTAAAACTGTGTGTTTCTTGTAGGATTCAGTTGGAAGAAGTTGCATTCTTCTTGTATGTTCTGCGTCAGCTGTTAAACATTCATCTGGTGCGGGGCGAAGATTTGTTGGCTGCTGCTGGAGAGTCAGCCTGCTATCTTAAAACACGTTATTGTGGCTCTGGCCTCTCCTGGGAAAAAGGTCCTCTTGTACTTTCTCTATTGGCAACTGTTCACATGTAGACCTTTCTATAACCTCTGCCTAGCATCCCTGAAGTTACATCAAGAAAGAGTGTAACACATTCTGGTGGTGTATGTGGTGAGAGTTGGTTTTTTTGTGTCACACGCAGTGGACTGTTCAGTGTAGGCTGGTATCTGTCCGAAATCGTGCTTTAGACAATAGAATGCCCACACTGGTGGGCCCATACGAACCTCATGAAATTCAACAAGGTCAAGTGCCAGGTCCTGCACATGGGTTGGGGCAATCCACAGCATGATTGTGGCAGAGCAGAAAGAAGAAGTGGAGACGTTAAAGGGGATCAGGGAATGTGAGGAATTCGGGGACAAGGAGCAATGGCACAAGGTCCCTGCTCGGCGTGGCAAGCGTAATTGCCTGGCAATTCCCTCACCCCCCCAGGTGTCCTTATGTAACAGGTACAGTGCTCTGCGAGGGGAACTGGATGACAGGGAGGGTGGTGGTTGTCCCTGCGTGGAGATGTCTCCAAAGCCGGGTTGGACTGCCGTCGGCATTAAAACCTCATCAAAGGAAGAAAATATAGACGAGGGCCCATGCAGAGGGTTGCCTAAGGGGAGTCAGTCTGCTCCACGATTTCTGACTGCCTCTGTTGAAAGAAAAAGGAGGGTAATTGTCACAGGTGATTCCCTTCTGAAGGGAACAGAGAGGCCAATATGTCGACCGGACCCAAACCACAGGGAAGTCTGCTGCCTTCCTGGGGCCCACGTCAGGGACGTCACTAGGAAACTCCCTGGTCTGGTATGGCCCTCTGATTATTATCCATTACTGGTAATGCAAGTTGGTAGTGATGAGCTAACAGAGAGAAGTCCAAAGGCCATCAAAAGGGACTTTAGGGCATTGGGGCAATTGGTCGAAGGGTCGGGAGCCCAGGTAGTGTTTTCTTCAATTTCTTTAGTGGCAGGAAAGAATATAGAAAGGAACAGAAAATCAGATTTGATTAACAGATGGCTCAGAGACTGGTGCCACCAATGGAAATTTGGTTTCTTCGATCATGAGGAGGCTTTCGCTGAACCAGGTCTGATGGCACCGGATGGGACTTGCCTTTCTCAGAGGGGAGCCAGGGTCTTAGCTCAAAAGCTAGCAGGGCTCATTGACAGGGCTTTAAACTAGATTTGAAGGGGGAGGGGGGAATATCAAGAATGATAAAGATATGCTGGAAGTACCTGTAGAACAGAAGAAGGGAATTCCAGCCGCTCCAGCCAAGAAGTCAGGTTCATCTGGGGCCCAACTTAAATGCCTTTATGCCAATGCACGCAGCATGGGGAACAAGCAAGAGGAGTTAGAGGTGTGTGCGCGCCTGTTGGGATATGATCTTATTGGCATCACGGAGATGTGGTGGGATGACTCCTATGACTGGAGTGTCAGAATAGAAGGGTACAGGCTCTTTAGGAAGGATAGGCAGGGAAGAAGAGGAGGAGGAGTTGCCCTTTATATCAAGGACCAACTCGAGTGCATGGAGCTGCACCTGGGGGCGAAGGAGGTCCTGACTGAGAGTTTATGGGTTAGGATTAAAGGCAGAGCAGGGACAGGGGACATAGTAGTAGGGGTCTGCTACAGACCACCTGACCAGGACGACTGGGTGGATGAGGCTCTCTACAGACAGATAGGAGCTGCCTCACGTTCACGAGCCCTGGTCCTCATGGGGGACTTCAACCACCCTGATATCTGTTGGAAGGACAACACAGCAAGGCACAGACAATCCAGGAGATTCCTGGAATGCATGAATGATAACTTCCTTCTCCAAGTGGTAGAGGAACCAACGAGGAGAGGTGCTACGCTGGACCTTGTTCTCACTAACAGTGAAGGGCTGGTGGGGAACGTGACGCTCAAGGACAGCCTTGGCTGCAGCGATCATGAAATGGTAGAATTCAAGATACTTAGAGAAGCAAGGAGGATGCATAGCAGGCTCACTACCCTGGATTTCAGGAAAGCAGACTTTGGCCTCTTCAAGGATCTCCTCGCTAGAGTACAATGGGATGAGGCCCTGGAGGGAAGAAGGGCACAAGAAAGCTGGTTAATATTCAAGGATCACCTCCTCCAAGCTCAGGAGCGGTGCATCCCAACAAAGAGAAAGTCAGGTAGGAACACCAGAAGGCCTGCATGGATGAATAAGGAGCTCCTGGACCAACTCGGGCACAAAAAGAAAGCCTATAGGGGGTGGAAGCAAGGACAGGTAGCCTGGGAAGAATACAGAGAGATTGTCCGAGTAGCCAGAGATCAGGTTAGGAAAGCCAAAGCCCTGATAGAGTTAAATCTGGCCAAGGACATCAAGGGCAACAAGAAAGGCTTCTATAGATATGTCAGTGATAAAAAGAGATCTAGGGAAAATGTAGGCCCTCTCCGGAAGGAAACGGGGGACCTGGCCACCCAGGATATGGAGAAGGCTGAGGTTCTCAACGACTTCTTTGCCTCAGTCTTCACTGCAAGAGCTCTAGCGACATGGCCCAAGTCACGGAAGGCAAAGGCAGGGACTGGGAGAATGAAGAACCGCCCACTGTAGGAGAAGACCAGGTTTGAGACCATCTAAAGAACCTGAAGGTGGACAAGTCCATGGGACCGAATGAGGTGCATCTGCGGGTCCTGAGGGAACTGGCAGATGAAGTTGCTAAGCCACTATCCATCATATTTCAGAAGTCGTGGCAATCTGGTGATGTTCCCAATGACTGGAAAGGGGAAACATAGCGCCCATCTTTAAAAAGGGGAAAAAAGAAGACCCAGGGAACTACAGGCCAGTCAGTCTCACCTCTGTGCCCAGCAAGATCATGGAGCAGATCCTCCTGGCGACTATGCTAAGGCACATGAGACCCCACCTGGAATACTGTGTTCAGCTCTGGAGTCCCCAACACAAGAAGGACATGGAGCTACTGGAACGAGTCCAGAGGAGGGCCATGAAGATGATCCGAAGGCTGGAGCACCTCTGCTGTGAAGACAGGCTGAGAGAGTTGGGGCTGTTCAGCCTGGAGAAGAGAAGGCTCTGGGGAGAACTTCTAGCAGCCTCCCAGTACTTAAAGGGGGCCTACAGGAAAGCAGGAGAGGGACTTCTTACGAGGGCATCTAGTGATAGGACAAGGGGCAATGGCTTTAAACTGAAAGAGGGCAGATTTAGATTGGATATAAGGAAGAAATTTTTCACTCAGAGGGTCGTGAGGCACTGGCACAGGTTGCCCAGAGAAGTTGTAGATGCCCCATCCCTGGAAGTGTTCAAGGCCAGGCTGGATGAGGCTTTGAGCAACCTGGTGTAGTGGAGGGTTTACCTGCCCACGGCAAGGGGGTTGGAACTAGATGATCTTTGAGGTCCCTTCCAACCCTAACCATTCTATGATTCTATGAGTACAGACTGGGTGGAGAATGGATTGAGAGCAGCCCTGAGGAGAAGCACTAGGGAGTGCTGGTGGATGAGAAGCTCAACAGGAGCCAGCAATACGCACTGGCAGCCCAGAAAGCCAACTGTGTCCTGGGCTGCGTCAAAAGGAGTGTGGCCAGCAGGTCAAGGGAGGTGATTCTGCCCCTCTGCTCTGCTCTTGTGAGTTCCCACCTGCAATACTGCGTTCAGCTCTGAAGTCCCCAACACAAGAAGGACATGGAGCTGCTGGAGCAGGTCCAGAGGAGGATCGTGAAAAGGATCCGAGGGCTGGAGCACCTCTGCTGTGAAGACAGGCTGAGAGAGTTGGGGTTGTTCAGCCTGGAGAAGAGAAGGCTCCGGGGTGATCTTATTGCAGCTTTCCAGTACTTAAAGGGAGCCTACAGGAAAGCTGGGGAGGGACTTTTTACAAGGGGCAGTGGCTTTAAAGTGAAAGAGGGCAGATTTAGATTGGATCTAAGGAAGAAATTCTTCACTCTGAGGATGGTGAGGCATGGGAACAGGCTGCTCAGAAAACCTGTAGATGCCCCATCCCTGGAAGTGTTCAAGGCCACGTTGGATGATGCTTTGAGCAACCTGATCTGAGGGAGTTGGAACTAGATAATCTGTAAGGTCACTTCTAACCCAAACCAATCTATGACTGGAGGTATGGATTTAAGAAAGAAATCTTCAAGCAAACGTATGTTGTTCAGGGCTTTCGTTTAACACTCAGCATTATGATTTCCAAGCATCTAGATTTGCTGTTGATTTTCTTCTAGAATTAAAACAAAATTTAAAAGTACCAGAATGCCTTCAGAAGTCTTATGTAATCAATATGCTTTATATAAACATATAGCCTCTTTTCACGTATGCTTGCCTTTTCTGAAAGGAGAAGAAAGGTGTAAAAAACCCTCAATAAACAGTAGGCTGTGCTTGCTAATGTGATTATTGGAAAATTGAGGTTATCTACTCTTCTAGAGACACATTTGGGTAGATTTGTGGCCTCTTTTGCTTTTTAAATGATCTGGAGCTTTAAAAACATTACAGTTACTATCTCATCAAGTGTATAACCGAAGGTAATGATCTCTATCTTAATTATAATGGTTGGGAAATAATTTTGGCTTCTTATTTGTGGCTTACAATAGCCAAGTGCTTAGTATCTTTCACGTGTTCTTAATTTTGCAGTTGGTTTGCTTCTTCCCACAATGCTAAGCTTCCTAAGTGAAAGAGGAAGGCGCAATTCAATGCAATCAATGAATAAATTAAATTTGTTTTGAGCATTGTTTGTTTCCTAATGATGAGAACCTCGGTGAGGGAATTAGATCATTGCATAAGGACTGGGAAAAAGAAAGAAAATTTGGAGTTGAAGGTCATGTTAAGTAACAAGAATGAGAAGAAAGGATACAGCAGAATAACTGCATGGTGATTTTGGTCATGGAACATGTGGTGAGCAAGGATGGAGGAAGTCAAGAAAAAAGCTGAGGAAGAACAGTTTAACATAATGGTTGTTAGAGAAGTGTAGAACCTGAACTCTGTGAAAAATACAAGTCTTTAGCTAGATGCTGAATAGATAATATTAATGAGGAACAGTGAAAGAACATTTATTTCCCTTTTTAATACTCAACTGAATGTGTAATACAAATCGGCAGAGTCATGCAAAGAAAAAACAGGTGCATCTCTTCTGTTGGTTAAAGAGGTGTGCCTCCCACTTGAACCTATTCTGAAAAGGGGCAATGGAAAAAAGGTAATTGCTGCCTACTTGTTATGTACTTTCTGAGGGAAAAATCTTCTGGTGTGTTCACAATTAATGAAGCCTTGAGAGATGTGTTAAAATAAGTTTTTAGAGATGTATTAGGCAACTCCCTAAATCTTTCAGAGCAGTAGGAACCCAATAAAAGGAATATATGGTACTTACTTGGAAAGATGGCAGAAGTTACATGTGCATATGATGTCTTCAGATCTTAATATCTCTAAATTTATCTAGTTCATTGCAAATATGTATGTCCAGACAGAATCTTCAGTCATCTGTTCTTTGAAGAAGTGATAGCTTATGTATCCATCTGTATGTTCTTGAAAAGGTAATACTGCTATTACAATGTTTTATATTAAATTGATTTGGCACTTGAAATGAGTTTTAAACCCTAACTCCTAATCCTAGCATCTTTGGTATTGCCAAATACCTACTAAGCCGGGAAAAAAAAAATAAGTCAGAGAGGAAATAACTTAGTCTCTCTATTCAAAGGTCTTTTTGAAACCTCAGAACATGTTTGTTCCTTGTCAGTTGCATGTTTGGTTATTCCTTAAAATTCAGGCTTGAAACCACACTTGTATTGTTTTAGGTTGAGAGTAGATGAAAAATCTATTGTTAACACAGCTCTGTTCTGCTGAAAGAACTGTACCTTTCCCTCCCTCCCTTCCCCAAATATATAATGCAAATACATATTTCTCTTGAAGTAGCTGTCATTTGTCATGAGAAAACCAAATGTCTCAAAATCCATTTGAAATGCTTCTATGGTACCTTAGGTAGTTGAGCTTTTAATATTCTCGTTGCTCTCTTTGGTTTGAAATTCCAGCCTGAGTCCTTAGCCAGAAGTCATGTGGTGGTTGTTGTGGGTTAGGCCGACCCCCCACACACAGCTGGTCACTCCCCTTCCCCCACCCCCAGGAATGAGGGAGAGAATTAAAGGAGAAATGGGAAACCCGTGGGTTGAGATAAGAACAATTTAATACAGAAGATTTAATACACAGGGTAGGTGCTCACCACCCCCTCGTATGCGAAGCCCGTCTCGTCCCGAAGCTGCAATCCCAGACGAACGTGAGGCCCTGAAATACAGAGGGGCAGAGAGAGAGAGAGACATAGTACTCCGAGAGTGGGAGTACTGGGAGAGAGAGAAAAAGAAAGAAAAACAATAGAGCAACAGCGCAGCAAGCGCAAAAGAACAAAAGCGGCGAAAGAGCCAAAGCGCAAAAGCCCTTCTGTACGGCTGACCCTCGCTTTCATACTGGGCATGATGCTGCGCGATATGGAATACTAATTGGCCAGTTTGGCCCTCAATCTTAAGTTCCACCACAAATCACAAGGGGAATCATGTCCCCCTTGTCCCAGCTATGCTCCCCCCTTATCCCGCCGTGCTTCTGCACTCCGGCACACTGAAAAGTCCAACCACAAACATCAACTTGCTATCAGCATTCTTCTCAGAACGAGCCTCTGAGTAAAACCAAAACATGGAGCATTTCTAGCTGCTAAAAAGAAGAGCTAACCCGGTCCCAGCTAAAACTGGGACAGTGGTCATACAAGAACCGGAGGCAGTTGCATGGTGTACTGCAAAACTGTAGCCTGATTTAGGGATAGCCTGTGGGGGAAGGACAGTTGGGCCTCAAAGCTCTTAGACTGTAGCTCCTACAATGTACTTTCCTTTGCTTCCTTTCTAGCAAAACTTAATGGAAGAGGAAAATTTCCCCTATATGCATACACTCCATTGGAAAGAGAAAGAATAAAGAGCACTGGTAGTCTACACTTCCCTTTGAAATCATATTACTGGGTTACGTGAGAGGTGCGTGGGTGTTAAAGCTGTGCAGGAGATGTGAATTTAAACGGTCATTTTGAAAGAGTATTATTAATGAGATAGTAACGAGAGATAATTGCCTAGGAGAAAGAAAATATAACTAGCTAGGGAAGAGCTTAGGGCTTGGGAAACTCCGTGGATAAATGAGAATAGCAAAGAAAGGGTCACAGAATTGAGGAAAGAAGAAAACAGAAAAAGGTCTTGCGATGAAGAAAAGCTTGTGAAGCATTTTTGTTTTTTAAAAGTATTTGTTTCCTGTGGGACATCTTTCTCAGTATGGTGGCTGGAGAAGGCAGGAGGATATAGAGAAGCAGCATTGGCTTTTTGGGATCAGGATTTATGGATTTGAACAGTTGTGGATTTGAATTTCTCTAGCTGTTTTTCAGGACAGTGTAAAAGGCATAGACACAATAAGTCCCTAAAAGAGAAAGCAGTATCCTTGTGTGAAGGGAAAAGAGAAAGAGATCCTTTTGTGCTGTGTCCTGTGTACGTTTGTTACTGGTTTCCTTCGTTGTACTGTTTTCTATGAGCTTCCTCCAGAGGTGTCAGTGGCTAATGAGCAATTCCCTCGGAGTCAGTAGCTCTTGGATAAGTGGCCTTTTATAAAGTTTATGATTCTTCTTGGTCTCCGTGTGCACTCCCAGCAGGCAGTTCTAACTGAAAACACCGCAAAGTTGATATGGCTCTGTAGGCCTCTAGTTTTGGTGTCCTTGGCCATTATTTTTAAAATACTGCTTAAAAAAAAAAAGTCTTCCTCACAATTCTCCTACTCATACTGTGTCCTTCTAATGTTATCCATCAGTTAGTTGTTGCTGTCTCAAGAAGACCACTTCAAGGCAATTATCTGCCATCTTCTAAAACATGGATGTTTTCACCCTACCCATACAACACAAAATCATGCAATCTTCCTGCTGCCTCTTAGGAGCAGGCGTCTCCTCCCAACTGTCATTTGAATCCTGCCAAAAACACTGATTTTCTGGGTAGAAAGAAGATGCTAGTACTGCTTCTCTCCTGCAGCTGACAAATTCAAAACATGATTGAAATGTTATGCCCAAACCAAAGGAAAGAACTTCTGAAAAGAATTGGCATTTGAGAAGAATTCAGAGCTCTTCATGCTTTGGATGCATGCTCAGAAATGTAGTTTTGTTCCAGTCTTACTTGCACTAATGTAGACCAAATTATTTTAAGGAACAGATTTTTTTTTAAAAAATAAATGCTTATTTAGGTTTTTTTTTTGAGGTTTTGTTTGTTTGATTTTGTGTGTTTAGTTTTTGTTTTTTTCAATCATTCATGGTTACTGTATGTACAAAAGTTTTCATAAAATAGTGATTATGTTAGTCTGAGAGCCCATAAAAAAAATGTTTTCTTCATCCCTTTCTTGTGGGGATTTAAGGCTGCTCAGGTACCTTAGATTAAGCATTTGGAATTTGATAGGAGTTAGGTTATATAAACCACTAACAGTAACAAAACATAGTATTAATCCAAACAAGTGTAGGAGAGCAGGGTATTACAAATAGTCTTTTTCAGCATCACCTTTTGAATTTATTTTTCATTCTTTTTGTTTCTTCCTTAGTTTTTCATGGAGAACTCCTCCAGATAAGAACTTAAGTTGAAGTGATAGATCAGATGTGCCTTTCCAAAGTACCTTGTTATTATATCGCTTTTGATAAATATAGGTCCTTATTATGTTCTTTTTCATCTGTCACATGATTTTGAATTCCTCTTTCTTATTGAAGGTGAAATGATTAAAAGATGAAAATCTGAAGTGGAGTCCACAGAACTCCTTTAAACTTACTCCTAAAGACCTCAGAATTCTTGTGTATGTATCTAACACACACACACAAAAATGCACTAAGGAATTACACCCTAAAAATTAGTCTTTCTCGCATTTAATTACTTTTTAAAGCTAAATCTGAGCGATTAACGGTTCTGGAGCTGTTTATTATTGGAAATGTAAAGCAACTATTCTAAGGCTGAGTTTACTGTCTTAGCCACTGGCCGTACTGACATTCGTGCTTTTGAGCAACGAATTTGTTCTTTCACAGCAAAGGACCATAAAGAGCATCCTTTTCTGTAGTATGATGTATTGTATTCCTGTAATACTAAAAAATGACATTGTTCTGTCCCTTTAAGTTAAATTACCCAGTGAGTGCTATTTATTCCCTTTGGCAAAAAGGGAAAGTGCTGAACCATTTAAAAGATAAATGGAAAATTTATTTTGTAAATGCTCTCTGTTTATTTCAGTTCCCTGTAGCCCAAGAAGGTAGTTAAAAAGATAAAGGAAGTCCTTTTTGGCAGTGTGCTTATAGACTATGTTTCACTTTGCAATAAATCCAAAATCCATGTGTGTGATGAAATGTTATTTAGGAACCATCAGAATTAAGATAAATTGGAGGTTGAGGACATATAAAATATTTCAGATATTTTTCATACAAACAGTGAATACAGTGGAGGTACTGGGAAGAGAGTCACAACCATAAATCTTCAAGATTGTATTATAAATGCAGTTTCACTGCTACAAGATTATGAGGAAACACGTGAAATCGTAGAATCATGGAATGGTTTGGATTGGAAGGGACCTTAAAGATCATCTAGTTCCAAACCTGCTACCATGGGCCGGGACACCTTCCACCACGTTGCTCAAAGCCTCATCCAATGTGGCCTTGAACACTTCCAGGGATGGGGCATCCACAACTTCTGTTCCAATGCTTCAACACCCTCAAAGTGACTTTAAGGAGCACCAGATGATATCAACGAAGAAAATCTGTTGATAAAAAAAAAATACAAAAACCTATTGTATTATTAATTGCTTTGCGACTATAATTCCATGATAGTAAACTGGTGGCACCCCATCCCAGTGACATTCCGCATGCAGATGAATGCGCCCATCCCATTTATCTCTACATGTTTCGGTAGTGATCGGCACGGTTCTCGATAAGTGCGCGCATGCACAGTTTGCACAGATGTTTGTATTAGTTACAATGCACACATATATGTATTGAGGAAGGATTTGGTCTCTGCACAATGGACAGAAATGTAATCTCATAAGCAGTGTACATCTAAAGTGCTGCTTAAAAGTCTACCAAGGTGTTTATGTAAAGCTTAAGAAAAACAGTATGTTTTTAGAAAACATGCCCCTCTCATCATACATATTGGCTAAAATCTTGAGCTCAGCATGCGAGAAAATAACTAAATATACTGCAGTAATTTTGTAAGAAAGGCAGCAGAGAGGAAAATCCATTAATTAGCAAAAAGTTCTCTAAATTAATAACTTCCATCGTATTCAAGCTCATCTTCCTCATTGTTCTCCAAGAGTCTGTTTTTAAATTTATGATGAACTGTTGCCATCCTGTCCCATGTACGCCATATCATCATCTCCATCTCCAGTCTCAATCTCTGTACTCAGTGACTTGGTCTTCCTCATAGTTTGTGTTCCTGCAGTTAATTGCATAGGTGGGAAGGGAAGGCTTTAGATGGATATATCAGCTTCTCATACCCACCTTCATTAACAGCTGTGGCTTTGGCTGGCTGTGTTCTCCAGATACATGTAATGGTTCCAACAAAAAGGGGAAGTGAAATCGGATGGTAACCTGAAATGGTTCAGGTTTTGCTGTGAGGTGATAGAGCAGATTATAATACACAGTCATCTGACAACAGCAATTGAAAAAAAAAGAAATTATGTAAGGTCAGGTAAGAGGGATCTTTGTTTTAAATGACCTAGTAGAACATTTAGGCCAGTGTACCATTTTTAATGTGTTGGTGTTACTGCCTTGCCCTTCTAATACCACAGTTGTTCTCTTGTAGCAGAGGTGATATAAGGATAAAGGCAAAGAGGGGGTTGGTAGAACAGATATGTTTCTTTCTTAGATTAGGAATAGTCAGAAAGGAGCAGAAAAGCCAACAGGGACACAAACCCAACCTACTTCCTAGAAACACAAAACCCTCAGAAATACTTACATTTTTAACTCTCTGACATCTAGCAAAATTTGAAGACTGGTTGTGTGGCCCGAGCCTGCTTTTCCCAGTTATGTCAGTTTGGTTTAATAGGCACATTTCTTCACTCTACAAATCTGTGCATAAGACGCTGTAGCTATTTCAAAGACGGTGAGGTGATTTTGACATGATGATACAGATTGCTATCCATTGAAATACGTACTTCCCAGTCAACTGTCTCATGAAAAGCATGGACATTTAAAACAATATTTGTAAGTGAAAGAAGGTGGCGTCTCCCACATCAGTTGTGGTTGTGCCTATTCTGGTGATGGAGCCGTAGCAATACACTGTGCACCTGCAGCTCGGCAGCATGCTTTTGCTATTTTCTGCTTTTCATTTTTAAATGTCAGCCCAGTCAGCCATAAAGCTCTTAAATACCGGTACAGCTCTTCAGCATGGTCCTACCTTGTTTTTTTTACTGCAGTCAGAGCAAGCTGGGCTGTGTGCCAGGTAAAAGCACAGCAGGGTGGGCAGCAGCCTTCTTCAGCATACGGTGGCATGTTAGCTGGACACAAGAGAAGAATAAAAATAAGAATATTTAGAGATAAGCCATCTTGAACTCAGACAGGATCATTCTGTCGTTCATATTCTTTTCAGAAATTAAAAGTTCAGCATACAAATCACAGGAGAAAATGGGCTTTGTATTCACCTACAAAACAGTCTAAGTTGCACATTCCACTCAATAAACTGCAGCTCGGTACAAAAGATGTGCACCCAAATTCTCACTTCTCTAGAAAAGCAAATAAAACAATATCATAACAGAAGAAAAATGCCATCTAACTTCCCTTCAAAAACATACTGATCACCCTGGCCAAAGCAAAGGGCTGTTTGTCATCATGAAGAATCAGCAGAGAAGTCTAGCAGGAGGTCAGCATCAGAGAAAAAACCCTGAGCCTGGTCTTGAAACTCTATGTGCCCACAAGTTGTATTTCTTAGGTATTTTGAAATTTGTGAAAAACTGATTATGAACTGCAAGGGCTGTGTTGGACTTCTGTCTTCTTTTTCTCTAAATGATGCAACTGATTTACCGCCTGCTTTAGCTATTTGTGCCATGTCTGCACACGGATGTTCAGAGGCATTCAGGAGCATCAGTTAGCTCAATGCGCTGATAGAGAATTGTGGGAAACCTTGGCCAAATAGTCTCATTTGCAAAGGCAGTAGGTGTTAGGCCTAGTGGACTCCTTTCACACCACAATGAATTAAACTACATTTATGTTTGAATAACAACACCAATTCTTTAGGTGCGTTGGAAAAGTTGTGCTTGACTAGGTGCAAACAGAGCATCGTATGTGTCTGGTGTGTGTCATCATATGTGCGTTGTGTCCAAGAGGGTATTTTTGAAGACAGGAGCTGCGTATGGTTCTTCTGTGAAATACTGAAGTGAATGCTTTTGTCCTACATAATGTTAAAAGATGTCTGCCCAGTTCCCTGCAACTAGACATTTTCTGTCTGAAAAGAAGAAAATAGATATGCCAGTAGTTCACGTTAGCAGCAGTTAAACAGGTGAAGTTAGCAACCTTCTATGACCTGGTTAATTTATTATGTGATTTTTCTGAGTGATGCAGGATTTAGCTTCCTGCTTCTGAGAAAGAAGAGACACTGCACCACTTCTCAGGTCCTACATCAACATTGCAGATATACCTCAGAACACCTACAGGTTTGCCATTTAGAGGGACTGGTTCGTATTTCGTCTTAGTGTTTCTGTAATTAGGACAGAAAATGTATCTTTGTTGTACTAATCCCAAATAAAACAAAAATCAATCATTGGAAGCAGTCTGCAAACTGAAATTACATCTCTTTTTGTCCCAAATCTATGTCAAAATACTGCTGACATGTATTATAGTGTCCTTGTACAGCTGCATTTTAATGGTTCCTGAAGGTGGCTTCTTTCTAGTGATTCCCACAATTTTAAGTATTGTTATGTCATAATTAGGGATCTGCACTGTCCAATATATTCACCGTCGAAAGGAGTTTTTATGTTTGTCATGGTTTAACCCAGCGAGCAACTAACCACCAAGCAGCTGCTCACTTAGCCTCCCTGGGGCTGGGGAAGAGACTTACAGGGGGAAAGGGAAGGAGAATTGTGGGTTGAGATAAGAATTTAATAGTAATAATAATATACAATTAAAAGTATTACTGATAAAATAATAATAACAATGATATATGAATGTGTATATATAATGATAATAATATATACAAACAAGTGATGCACAGTATAATTGCTTGCCACCTGATGACAAATGCCTGTCCTGTACTGGCAAGCGATCCTGGAACAGATAAGTCCTGACAATGCAATCCCGGATGAATGAGAGGCCTGAAAAGAGAAGGGGAGAGAGAGCACTCCGAGAGCCTGAGAAGACCCTGAGTCCTTTAAAAAAGAGAGAGATACTAACTTCCCAGCCAACCCTCATCTATATACTGGGCATGATGCTGCATGATATGGAATACTCCATTGGCCAGTCTAGCCCTCCATCCTAAGTTCAAATCCTAAGTTAGAAGTTGTGGCCCCTCTGTCCTGGCCATGGTCCCCCCCTCCTGTTGTGCTCCTGCGCACTGGCAAGAACATGGGAAGCTGAAAGGTCCTGGATGTCTCGGCACCAACTATAAACACCAGTGCACTATCCGAGTTCTTCTACAGATGAGAAGCTCAACATGAGCCAGCAGTGCGCTCATGTGGCCCAGAAGGCCAAGGGCATCCTGAGATGTATCAAGAGAAGCGCGGTCAGCAGGTCAAGAGAGGTGATTCTCCCCCTCTGCTTTGCTCTTATGAGACCCCACCTCGAATACTGCGTCCAGTTCTGGTGTCCCCACCATAAGAGAGACATAGATTTGTTGGAGCGTGTTCAGAGGAGGGCCATAAAGATGATCCAGGGCCTGGAGCACCTCTGCTACGAGGACAGGTTGCGGGAGCTGGGATTGTTCAGCCTTGAAAAGAGAAGACTTTGGGGGGACCTAATAGCTGCCTTCCAATACCTGAAGGGAACCTACAGGAAGGCTGGGCAGGGACTTTTTACAAGAGTGTCCACTGATAGGACAAGGGGAAATGGGTTTAAGTTGAAGGAGAACAGATTTAGATTAGATCTTAGGAAGAAATTCTTCAGTACAAGGGTGGTAAGACTTTGGAATAAATTGCCCAGAGAAGTTGTGGATGCCCCCTCCCTGGAGGTGTTCAAGGCCAGGTTGGGTGGAGCCTTGAGTAGCCTGATCTAGTTGAGAGGCGTCCCTGCCCATGACAGGGAGGTTGGATTAGATGATCTCTGAGGTCCCTTCCAGCCTATACCATTCTGTGATTCCATGATTCTATGATTCTCATGAGTCCCAGACTAAAACCAAAACACAGAGCTCTTCTGGCTGCTAGAAAGAGGAACTAACTCTGTCCCAGATGAAACCAGGGCAATGTTACAACAAGACACAGTCTGAGCTGGGTTTAGTAGAGTGGCACCTGCGAGATGTCATCTGATGCTGTGGAGAGAGAATAGGATGCTGTTTCCAAAGGGAATAATGCTGCTCAGTTCAGAGTTAGATACGGTATAATTGAGGTAAAGAACCTCGGGTATATGAATGTGTCACAGAACAAAACAGCGTCTCTCAAAGTTGGGTCTGAAAAATAGTTGGTTGTATTCAAAGCAGCAGGCATTACAGTATTTTTTTGTTGATTTTTTTTTTCACCTTGAAGATATGTTTTGTGGCCTTTTGATTTTTAAATTGTGTTGCTAGTTCTTGATCTTCTACTCTTTTCACAGGATTGTAACTGTGTGGGACTTTTCTGCAGCTGGCTTTGACTGTCTTACAGAGATTTTTGTTTATTTCACCTCATGGAGGGACATTTCCTACTGGCTTTTTCTAAGCTGTTTTTAAAATTAGCCTCCTTCAATTTTTTAAATTCTTGAAGTTTGACAAATTAATTACTATATTCAATACCACACTCTTGAATTTAAGAGCTGTTGTAATGGAAGTATAAATGTTGTCTAGGGGTTTACTAGGCCGTTGCTCTGAACTGCTCATTTGCCATGCAGAGTAGTCCAGAACTGTGCCTTAGTGAGTCATGTGTTCATTGCAAATGAGGAGAAGAATTCATCTTAATATTGTAAAATTCAGCCTAGTGCTCCAAAACCAAATCAAGCTCTGTAATCCCAACAGATTACAAACATGAAGATCTGGGACATATGCGAATTTAGGGTATTCAGTGTGGGAAGGTATTCACGTGGAGATTTAGTACTAGCCAGCCACAGAATACTATTACCCTGTATCTAAGAGGTCAAACCATGAGCAGGAAGGGAAGTAAAATAAAAGTTTGGGAAGAAGTTGTGTAAAATAGCTCTCCTCAGTGCTATCACAGGGCGGCTCTGACATGCACCAAGTGGAACTTTTATGCCTGCAGGAAACTAAGACCTTGGTTATGCTTGGCAGACTTTATTCAACATGTTACTCAGCCTCTAAATGTCAAGGAGATTTGTGCATTGTACCTCACACACAGGAAGGCTGCCGGGAAGGTTGTGGGTCTCGGCATTCAATTCTATATTTTGATCCGAGCAGTCATAACAACGGGAAAATAGATGTATGATTAAAGAGCAATTATGAGACAGTAGGCTATTCATTTTGCTGGAAATAAAAAAAAAATAGAATAAAAGTGGGGTACAGCTTGAGCTTGGCACTTCAGTTAGCATGTCCAGCGGTTTTGAATAAATACGATTTTTGTAAACTGATGGATTGGCTGACAGTATCCATTAGCCCCATGCAACAAATTGCTACATTTTACTGTTCTGCCTGTTTTTGCAAAGTAGTTTAAAATGTTGACATTTCAAATGAAAGACAGGAAAGGAAATGTTTTCAGTAACAGTAAGAGGGAGAACTATAGACATACTGAGCTTCTTCCCACTAGAGGAAACTGTAGACATTGTAATAAGAAGACATACATTAGGTAGAGAAGTGGATACATGCATCATATGGCACAGGGACAGAAGGAAGAATAATAATAAAAATAGTAATAGTTATTATTATTGATAACTGCAAATCTAAATTATTCATATTGTTTTCATGACTCTGTTATTGAACAAATCCTTACAGGGTACCCTTCTTGGTGTCTTCTGTAAGAATATAAGGAACACTCTGGGAAAGCTAGGTGTTTGGTCTTAATTTTACTGAACTGAGCAATATTCATGTTTTCCATTCTCCTATCCCCACTGCCCTGTAAATCCTAAGATTTTTCCCCTTTTAGGGACAAGTCATTTGGCACACTCTGAAAAAAGTGTGAAATAATCGATGGTATATTGGAC
This sequence comes from Tauraco erythrolophus, assembly GCF_009769465.1. Classification (NCBI taxonomy): domain Eukaryota; kingdom Metazoa; phylum Chordata; class Aves; order Musophagiformes; family Musophagidae; genus Tauraco; species Tauraco erythrolophus. Next base: position 82,048,451 of record NC_141496.1, read on the forward strand.
AGTGATATAGTTTTAATTAGTTTTTCACTTGACATCTAAAACCTTGGCTGAAGTAAAGACTCCTCTGTTTCTGATGTCTACTTACAGTTTCTGATGTAGACGTGCAGACTCCTCTGTTCTGTTGTCAGTTGCTTCTAAAAATTTCAGAAATTGTCAAGGCTGAATTCTTATTTTCCCATTGAAATTGTCTGTGGTCTACACATGCAATACATCCAAATTCTCATTTCTCTTCTTTGTATCCAGCTGCCTTACTGTGTGTTATGTTTTGTTTCATTTCCAGGTAGTTTTAAGGGCTGTAATTTAACATCTGTTATGCAAGTGAAGAAATAAGCAAAAATATTACTGCAGTATGTGTTGAAAGGGACCTTGATCCTGACAAAAGAGTTGTTTTAATATAAAAAATAAATAGCAATATGGTAGGGTTAAACTATGAAGAGATTAACTACTACGGAAGAATACAGTCTCAAAAACATATAAAGCCTTGCAAGTAAAAATAAAGACCTTTTAAAAAGGTAAGTACTTCCTCCTCTTCCTTTTAATCTTTGCTGCTTTAGCAGCATTTGCTGTTTTCTGTAATATTTGCCAGTCACCCCCAGAGGGAAATGTACATAAGCAATTTGTTTTCTGATATTTGGCATGAGTGACCGCCTTTAACTTTACAGTCAGATATAAATGCTTAAATGCCCTTGTGAAGTTGCCAAGAAAATTGGTCATGAAAAGGTGAAATGTTTATCCTTGGCCTTTGAACCAATGCTAAATCAAAACAGCAAGTAACTGGGCTGGGCCATAGAAAGATCTTTCATTCGTCAGTTAAAATGTACTCAGCATAGTTTGGCAAGTTATGCTGCATAATGCTACAGGAGAACTAATTAATTAATGGGAAGATTGTCAGCTTGGAGGTTTCATCCCTCTTTTCTGGCCTGTCGTTGCTTCTTGTGTAAGAACAAGGCTCAAACAAGGACAAATAAGTCCATGACTTGTTGTTGAACTGTTTTGTTGTATTTCTTTATGCCCTGATGTCTACCATGCTGTACTTGAGGATCCCATAAGCCTCTGTTTAAAATTTGCAGTCTGTAGCTCTTCTGGTTGCAAATGAAGTGTGTAAATAAAACAGTCACCTGTGTATGATGATGTGTGATTATGAAGTAATTATGAAACCATGGATCAGAGAAAAGTGCAAACTAACCATATTCTGAAAATAGGGCATTGACTCTAGAAAAAACACCCTATTTTATTATTATATTGTTAAGAATTTTTAAAGGCAAAAATGGATGACCTTTTCAGACCTACTGAGCTGTTTTTTATGATCTTTCTTGGTTTTGTTTGTTTATTTATTTGTTTGTTTGTTTGTTTTTTCAAACTAACATGCCTTCTATTTGAAACTCCTGTTCAGGCCAGGCTCAAACTCAATGCCACCTTGATTTATGCTTCTTTATCAGAATGAGTAACAACTTTGGCATATATCCAGCTCAGTCTCCCCTGTTTTTTTCTATAAACTGAGAAACTGATACACAGTGCCGTTTCTTGAACTAAGGTTTACTGCAGCTCTGAAGCTTCCGTAGTGCTCTACCCTTTCAGTCTATTCACACTCTAAAAAAATTTAAAGTTCTTGGAAACCTTAGGTACAAAAATTTAAAACTGCTAGAGGATTTGGTACAGGGGAGACAGGAGCACTCTTCCAAAAGGTCACAGAGATCTCATTACTGCATAGTCTAGGAGATTTGGCCTGATGGCATCACAACTGAATATTTTATACCTTTTGGGTTTTTTTTTTCAGATATCTCTGTGTAGAACACCCAAAATAGGTGACAAGGAAACATAGGCAGTCTAATTTAATGCAATTCTGAACTGGAAAATTAAGTTCCCAGTCCAAAATTCTGCCCAGACTTCCTGTGCTGATCTAATCTCGGACATAACATACCTTAAATCAGTACTGTTTCCTCAGCTATGAATTTTTCTGTACTCTGCTCTGGCGTATAGCATGGTCTGGTCATAGATACTTGCACTGTAAATTGTAGGATTGCTTGTTTGTTTGTTTGTTTTCTATGCAGGAAAATGTTTTATAGGATCTGATTCCAATTTCATACCAGTGTGAATGTCAGCTGGTTACAATGCAATTCAGTGCAGTTGAGCCAGAGTTATTGGTGTGAGAAATACGCTATTGATAGGACATGGGATTAAAGACAATAGACTTCTGGATTAGGTGTAAAATGGCGTAAATGTAAATCTCTGGGAAGGCACCTCTCTAGCCCTGCTCATTCCTTTAGAGAGCCTATGAAAATCAGCCTTCTAAATTAGCACACCTGAGTTAGGGGCCTGTGTTCAGGTGCTACGAGTATCCCTCAGATTAGCTGATTGCTAGCCTCAGTGTCCACATTCATGCCTGTGCTAAATCCCATAGCTGTGCAGAGCTACAGGATACCCCTGGAATCCTGTCATGTAATTCATCACTGTTATGACTCCAGCAGTTAGGATTGTGAATGGAAGACAGTGAAGGAAAGACTATTTCACTCATTTACAGACAATTTTCTGTGTTTAGCATGAATGCCATAATATTACTATGGCACTGAAGTCCACAGTTTATCTCTTTATTTACTGAATATTCATTAAAATATTGTTACAAACTGCTAAGCTGTGCTCTTCATAACTCCCAGAGGAGACATTAGTTTAGTAAGTGGCACAAATGCTCTTTCTGTGTAAAGCATCACGCAGGGATAGGAAATCAGTTTATCAAACAGTGTTATAAAACACTAGATGGGTGTTATATGTTAGTTTGTTACTTGAAAATCTATTCTAATCAAGTCTAGATATTTGAGAGAATTGGCTGTTTGTACTATTTTAAGTCACAGAAGAGGTTGGACAGAGTCCTGTGTAACACATAAAGCCTGCAGCCATACAGTGATTCTGTAATTCTATACATACCTGAGGAATACCATCAGTGATGCACCTGAGCTGTGCTGCAGTTCAAGCAATACCAGTTAGTTACTTGGGTTCTTCCCAGATTTAATCTTCATGTATTGATTGCTTGGGAGGGGGAAGAAAAGAAAAAAAAAAGAAAGAGAACTGAATGTATTATATGAGTTAGCTATGTTAACAGACTTAATTCCTCATAATTCAAAGTTTTTAATGTGCAATCTTTCTTATGTCCCTGGTTCAAAATGTTTCTTCGATTCCACATTGAAGCCTGGGATACAGTAACATCATCAGCACTTCTGATGTATCCAAAGTGGGCACCTTGGTCCATGTGTAGAGAAATACTTCTGGGTGATGCAATTTCAGTTAATCTCTCTGTCTTGGATGCTGCAATAAAAACATTCAGTGAACAAGACCCCCTCAGAGGTATCAGCTCAGTTAAAGACTAAGTAGTTTCAGAAGACATGGATGAACCATATTTCTGTGCATTTTGCTCCAATGTTGTTTCATATCTGAATTCATACTTGGTAGTCAATACGTTGGGGGAAAATCAGAGCATTTGTTTGTACATGTTGGGGGAAAAAGCACTATATAAAACATCCTTCACATTAACTCTTTCTGGTCTACAAAAGCTGGAAAAGGAACCTCCACCCTCAGTGATGCCTCTTTCTGCAAACTCTCTGGAGTCACTAATAGTTGCATGGGTACAAATGCAAACAGATTTATCCTGGCATATTATAGACCAAACTGTTAAGTCAAATGTTTGCATGACAAAATTGATATATGCTGAGACAGGTTACTCAAAACTAGTGAGGCATGAAACCTCCTTTTCATTCATGAAGCATGAAACCTCCTTTTCATTTATCCACCTATATCTGACCTTCTCTGGATGAGCTCTAGATTACAATAACTTAATTCTAATTTCTCGATATGAAAATGTCCCATGACCAGTTTATTTCTAGATGTGCAACATGACTGCACACTGGACAGGGAACTTCAAATTTAGAGAGCCTAAAAAACAGCAGGAGCTATAAACAGAAATAAGACTCAACCCTGCCCTTTTTTTTTTTTTTTAATATTGATATAGCTGTTGTCAAATCCAGATGAAGTGAGCTGCACCAAGAGTTGTCTTTTACTACATTTGATGCTGGATACTTCTCACACTATTTAACACTGGGCTTTATTCTGGTATGATTTTCCTGTTGGGCTGCACTTGTTGAACTGTATAGATGAGTAGCAACATTTTTAGGGAAGCATGACAATATCTCAGTGTCTGTGTAACTGATCTTTGAAAGGAATGACTCACAGTGAATAACCAAGTCAACCGTGCAGCAAGTCCCCACCACAAATTGCATGCTCCTTAATCCCCTAAAAAATTCTGAAATAATGTCCCTAAATATTTTTGTTTTTCCTCTTAATACCCCTTCACATAACTCTGGTATTACTGTAGATAATTAAAATTATTTTCACTTGTCAACATTTTCACAATTTGAAGCAGCAAAACAAAACTGTGATTCTATTGATAGCACAATAAGGTCTTCACATAAAAATGTTTTGTAAGGAACGGCTTCTGAAAAACAGGTAAGGAAGGAAAAGTCAGCTGTTGGATGAAGAAGTTATTTTAGAAAAATTCAGGAAAAATGAATGTGACACATCCTATTAATTCACACATGTGTTGCGAACAGTAACATTAAGCAATAAAAAGATAGATGGTTAGCATAAATTACATTATATAATTTCAGTATATCTTTTTTTTTTTTTCTGAAATAAATGGCTATGTAGTTCTAAAGCTCCTTTCCAGGAAGAAAATGGAAGGTATGACAGGAAATTAGAGTAAACTCTGTTAAAAGCAGAGGGATGCATTTATGTGCACTTTCAACTAGAAAACTTACATTCTTCACGTTAGCTCGAAGAAGTCTGCCAAACCAAAAATGTGTTAAAGAACTACCAAGAGAATTAAGATTTCACATGTCAACAACCATTTTGTGTTCGAACTATGATATGGTAAAGTAAAATCAGAGGCAAAAGTATAGAGGAAAGAAAAGGATTCCACCTAAATGTCAGTGAGGTATCTGCACATGCCACACAGGAACAGTGGCATGATTCATATTCCCTACTAAAACCATATTTTCCTTCTTCACAGCAGATTGCTCTTTTGGTGACATGCTGGCGGTTGTAAAAAGGAAAAAAAAATCAATGTTAGAGCTCTGAGCAGGTAACAGCAACAGGAGACAACAAAGTCATTCACAAACCAGTGGTTCTCCTTTAGTAAAAGAACAACTCAAATATTAGAGTTTGCCAGCTTCCTCCACTGGTCATATTTTACAAATTTAGAGATAGTAATCACTTCAAGTGGGAATAAAACACGGTTTTGGCCATGGTGAAATAGCAGCTGTTTATGAACTCATAGCAAATATTACCAAGTACTAGCGGACAGAAAAAAATGAACAATGCCAAGGAGTATTGAAAAATATCAGGCATTTTGCCCTTGAGGAATTTGGCACAAGGTCAGCACCACTGCGTCCAGAAAAATGTTAAGGAACTTGTTAACAGGATATCATGCTTCTCTTGAAAGACCAGCAGCATCTCCTGATACTAGCACAGGCTAAGAATAGGTTCATAGTGAAGGAAATCACCACCTCTTTCTGCAATAGCAGTTTCGTTTGAAATCTCCTGTCTGAATGCCAGTTCCAAGTGGTTGGGGAGATCTGTGAAGACTACAGCTGGACGATTCTGTCTGCAGGCACTTTTGAGAAAGAGCACAGAAGAGCGAGTAACAGGGAGAAAAGAAATAACACAGTGAAATTTCTGTGTTTCTCCCTAAGTAGACATTTATGCTTTCATGTTATCAGGTGCCTACAGCAGTTTGTTTGGGTTTTTTTTAAGCTACGACTGCCATGTTTGGCATCTTCTGCAGAACCTCAGCTTTCACCCAATTTAACTGATTCTCTTTAAATGGTCTTCTGCTCTAGGGAGTACCACACAGAGCAGGTGTTAATCCTGTTTTACAGATTTAATCTTCTAAAACTCACGTGTGCTCAGCACCACTATATATTTTTCAAGAGTGGATATGGTCTCGGTTTGGAAAAACATAGCTTAAATCAGTGATTCTAAACCACTCCTGCTTGCTTATTATCTTCTCTCAGCTATACATTTCAAAGTGCTTTACAAGGCAGATTGCATTATCTTGTTTTTACGGATGGAAAAACTAATAATGTGCACAAGTTTAGTTAATGGGCCAGTGACTGTGTCATGGTTTGATGGGGGCGGGGGGGTGGTTCTGGTGGCAGGAGAGGGTTTTTGTTCCCTGTGGCTTCCCTGGTTTTGGAACCGGGTCAGACCCGGTTCTGGCCCCCAGATCGGACTCCCATCCCCCTCGGGTTTCAGCCAATCGGCGCCTCTGCGAATTGCCCTATTTAAGTCGGGACAAAGGAACCGGAAAAGGTGCTTTGCCCAGGAGTGAGAAGTGAAGGGAGGAGGGCACTTCCCCCGCTCCCTGGCTCCTGGCCGGGCAGCTGCCTGCGTCGGGCCAGCGCCGCCCACTGAGGATGGCGGCAGTGGAGCTGGCTGGGGAACTCGGGGAGTGCCCGGCTCCCGGGGTGCTCACCGGGCCGAGTTCACCCAGAGAGGACTGAGATCTGAGAGAAACAGCTGCATCGATACCAGGTCAGTGAGGATGGAGCGGGAGGAGGTGTGCCAGGGTTGAGTATCCCCTGCAGCCTGTGGCGAGATGGCAGGCGGACGCCTGCAACCAGAACGGCCTCGGTGGAGTAGAGACCTGCTCGCAGCCCGTGGAGAGAAGATGCCTGAGCCTGAGGATGGTCGTGTTGGGACACACGACAAGGCAGAGAGGCATCTGGAGTCTGTGTGACGACCCATGCCGGAGCGAGTGGCAACAACTCCCTAAGAATCCGAGACTGTGGTAAAGCCCACACTGGGGCAATCTGTGGGGAAGAATTGCATCCTGCAGGTAGGACTCACACTGAAGAAGTTTGTGGATTTTCCTCGTGAATAGGGGATCCACTGGAGCAAGGGTAAATGGTGTAAGGACTCCTCCTCCTTTGAGAAAAGGAGCGGCAGTAACAACATGGAATGAACTGACCTGCACTCCCCCATTCCGTGTCCCCCTGCACCGCTGGGGGGAGGAGGTAGAGCCGTGAGGAAAAGAAAAGGAGGGGGGGGCAGGGGGGGAAGGTGTCGGTTTTAAGATCTGGCTTTGTTTCTTGTTACCCTCTCAAGTAACCGGTTTTGTTTCCCTTTGGTCCTTTTAAGTAACTGTTAATACATTGTTTTGTTTTGAGAAAGCCCTTTCTGTTTTGCCCGAGACCATGGTTGGTGGGTGCTCCCTCTGTTCTTGTTTTGACCCTCAGTCCCTTTATTAATTTTTTTTTTTTTCTCCACTTTACTGGAGAAGGAGTGAGAGAGTGGCTGTGTGGAGTTTAGTTGCCAGATCGGCCTAACCCACAGCAGACTGGATCAGAACTGCCCATCGACAGCTCTGCCAAGACAGTGCATCAAGTGTTGAACTGTCGAATATGAAATGCATGTCCTGCAAGGATCTGTTTTTTTGCCACCCTCACACAGGTGGTATTCCTTCAAAACATTATTAGAAATTATATCCTCTTACTAAAATGGCCCAAGAAAACATTAAATTTTGGTTCTTCTAATCTTTTTTCTTTCTTTCTTTCTCCTCTTCTCACACAGAGTAGACTTGTCTCCCCTTTTCAATGGTGCTACAAGCTACCGTTTGTGTTAATTGACAGGGAAGTACATAAGCATGACTTTGACTTAAACTCAGTTTGTGAGAAATGAAAATATCAGCATAGCGTTTTTTAGAGACTGTGACCTATAATGTCAGAAAGCTGTAATCTTGGGTTTTCTGATATGTTTTGTTATTGTAGGAACTTCTAAACTGTGACTTTACTAATCTGATTTTACAGATACACAGAAGGCCATGCTGAGTTTCCTAACATTTTCCAAAATACTAATATGGACTGCAAATTTAAAGGGAAGCAGGTGCTACAGTTTCACAGACAGTTTAAATAGACTAATGTTCTTTCCTTTCCATTACATCATACATCCTCTTTAAAGGGTCACTTGTAGAAATATATATTATTGTAGCAAGAAGTGTACAGGCACTTGAAAAATTTAAATGTGGCATAAACACACAAAAACGAAAATTCTTTTACAAAATGTAAAAGAATCTAGCTGTCAATGTCCAGGAATCAAACAACATGTAGCTGCTACCAACTGAAAGATGAAAGTCCACTTTGATGGAAGGTAGAAGCTAATCGTTAAAACATTCATGGAACACCCATAATTTGAAAGAAGAACTCCAACAGATAAGGAATACTGAGCTCGTATTTTTTCTGATACAAAGCTAACATTCAGTCCTTCAAAAATTTTATGATTTTTTTTCACCTTTTCTTCTAGGATCAAAAGGTTATTCATTCATTCACAAAGGAGCTTGAAAAGTGTGCTGCTGCTTTGTGGGCTTTACCCATCAGTTTCAAAAATAAATGTTGGTCCCCCTACCAAAAAGAAACATCCACTCTTGTTTACACTACGTGCACAATATGTTGTAATAGAATTGAGCCTGAAATATGTCAGCTAGGTGAATGAATGACTGTATGAAGTGACACATTAAAGATAAGAAAATAATTCCTGACTATTATAGGAATGAACCAGAAGGATTAATACAATTCAACAGCTGCAGTTGTAAAATAATCTTGACTGCCATACTGTAGGCCAAAAAACTGTAGAAGCCAGCTTTCCGTATGACTGTGGCTTTTATTTTCCTAGAAATTAGAAATGCCACACATTGGTAGAAGAAAATACAGCCAAAACAGGAATGGCACACAGGAAATGAGGGCCACTCACAGCTAAATAGCTCTCTGACGTTCTTTGTTGTATCCCCATAGGCACACAGGTCCTTAAGGCTCTACAGGTATTGTGTATATGCATATACACACACACATAAACACGCAGAGATATTGAGCTCCTGGAGTGGGTTCAAAGAAGGGCGACTAAACTGGTCGAGGAGCTGGAAAATAAAACTTATGGGGAGCGGCTGAGGGAGTTGAGGCTGTTTAGCCTGGAGAAGAGGAGGCTGAGGGGAGACCTGATTACAGCCTACAAATACTTGAGAAGGGATGGTGGGGAGGTGGGGGAAGGGCTCTTTACATTAGTGGTGGGTGATAGAACAAGAGGAAATGGGTATAAGCTTAGTCAGGGGAGATTCAGGTTGGATGTTAGAAAGTATTTCTTCTCTGAAAGGGTTGTCAGCCACTGGAATAGGCTGCCCAGGGAGGTGGTTGAGTCCCCATCCCTGGATGTGTTTAAGAAAAGGGTGGATGGACTGCTTAGGTATATGGTTTAATGGGGGATTAGGGACAGTTGGACTGGATAATCTCTAAGGTCTTTTCCAACCTAGAAATCTATGAATCTATGAATCTATGTATATAAAAGCAGAGAGACTGCCCATCTGGCCACTTGCTGCGTTAAACGGAACACAATTCAGATAATGAAGACCAGAACTAAAGAACTAAAACTCTCATTCTAGTTAATTCCATCAATTTCCACAGCATGTAATGAGACTGTTCTTTGATTTAGATTCTTATAATAGAAAAATAATCTAAGAAGCATAAAATCAGCTCTTCTGTTTTGTTATAATTTTGAAATGACAGGGTTTAGTTTTGTTCAAAACTGTAGAAAATCATTTGGTTTTGGCCTATGTACATCTTGGAATGTAAAAGAAGCAGGATCACTCGGCACCCGTAGGCGCACACGTTAGAATTCATAGCGTGCTCTGCCTTTCTCCAAATAATAGTGAAAATAATACTAATTCCTTTGAGTGAGGCCCATTTACCTTCAACAGGTGATTCACACATAGCTTTTGTTCCAATTAAAAAGAGAAAGAAAAAGTTTTTCACTCTATGAATAACATCTCTGTCTGATGGCAGAAATACTAATGGGACAAAATAGACTTGAAATTAAGCAGACCTAGAAGAACTGAAACGGCATTCTTCTAGAATGATCAACTACATGCACATGTCCTGTCATGCTACCTTCTTATTTTAAACACATAGCTTTTAAGAATTCCAGTTAGCATTTTAGCTAATATTTCTTTACATGTGCCTTTTCATGTAGTAGAAACAATAGAAGTACTTAGTATATTTTGTGAGAGTCATTCAGACATTTTTATTGATTACCAATAACATACCTATCCAGGTGTTCTTAAGCATTCTTAAAAATCCCCTATTGTTTATCTCACAAAGATATACCTTTATGGCTTCAAATACCTTCTTTTAAGTAAACATCTAAGTTTTAAAATTCAGAATTGATTCTTAGCAAACCAGTAGGAACATCCTGATTGCTTTGGGAGTTTATTTACCTGCCTGAAGTGTAGTGCGCCTTGTAGTTTACCAAATTATAAATCAATAATTAAAAAGTAATGTTATGATAGTCCAAAACACGCTTGATAGCAGAACTCTTATAATTCATTTTTAGATGTCAGAAAGTAGTAATTAACTAGATTTGTCACTTCCAATGCAATACAGATACTTTCTGACATGATGTCCAATCAAGTATCAGGAGTAAGTGTTAATTTTGTCTTAGTGATACATAATTTCCAACACTTGCAAGTATTCAGCTCTCTAACAAATACGTTTTAATCTATATTCAGTATTCATGCATAAACAATGGTATTTGTTTCTGTATATAGTAGATCTCTTTCAAAATGGGTCTCCAGAGTTGGAGCTGTTCAGCCTGGACAAGAGAAGACTCTAGGGAGACCTTCTAGCAGCCTTCTGGTACCTCAAGGGGGCCTACAAGAAAATTGGAGAGGGACTTTTCACATGGGCATGTAGTGATAGGACAAGGGGCAATGGCTTTAAACTGAAAGAGGGGAGATTTAGATCAGATCCAAGGAAGAAATACTTCACTCTGAGGGTGTTGAAGCACTAGAACAGGCTGCTCAGAGAAGCTGTGGATGCCCTATCCCTGGAATTGTTCAAGGCCAGGTTGGATGAGGCTTTGAGCAACGTGATCTAGTGGAAGGTGTCCCTGCCCATGGTAGGGGGATTGGAACTAGATGATCTTGAAAGCCCTTTCCAACCCAAACCATTCTATGATTCTATGATTTTCAGTAAGCACAAGGGCAACTTTATACTCCTTTCCTCGAATCAGCAAATAGAAGTACCCACTCCTGTGAGCCTCTTAGGAAAGTCCTTCCCTCAATCTCCATTTGTTTTGGAGTGCTCATAACGAAACAAGTGAATGAAACTGAACTGTGCTCTGGGAATTAAAAGCAGAAGAATGTCTGTAGCCCCACAAAATCTTTTTCTTAAGAGCTCAGTTCTTCAGTGGACGAACATGAAGTCTGCACGCTTTGCCCATATACGTGGAAGCACGATGCAACCTACCAGGGTAGCAAGGCAAGGATTTATTTTTTTCTGTACAATGGGCTTTTCTGCTTTTCTACTTCACTGATAAATGATACTGTTTTCCTTATACGTAGGATAAACAGTACAAAGCAAAGAAAAACGACATGGAAATAAATCCTTTGGCCCTATATCTTTGTAAGAGTCACCGGCATTATGAGTGCAGTAGAATGACTCTGGGCTGCTCTAACTAGAAGTCCGTAGGATAAAACCAGATTCAGCACCCAAGAAAGCAGATGACTGAATATGGATACATTACAACTGCTTTCAAACATGGGAGATAACATTTCATGTATTTTTTTTGACTTTTTTCGTGAAGGCTGCACCTATTAAAGATTTTACTTTGTTTAAAACATTGACTCTTGGTAATCTGTCAGATAGTATGGGAGTCTGAAGAATGCATGCCTGCTGTGATCTTGCTCAGGATAATATGTAAGATAATTCACATGCTGTTCAGGATTGAAGTCCTTGGGAGAGGAGGACATCCACCAAGCTCAGACCAAAGGAAAACACTCCATGTCATTTTGGGGCAGGTATCACTCAGGCATCTCCTCAGCATTCACACACAGACAGCATCCTACTGACAGGGGCTCAGAAGAGACTCAGTAAACCCATGGAGGTTCCTGACCAAGAGGCAACCACAGAGCCCAGGCCCCAGTAGGGATGCTGATCTCAGGGTGGAGCTGTTCCCATGGACTGAGAAAGGGTCAGCACAAACCTGTGGCCCCTCACTCCCCCTGGGTTAACTGTCTCAGGTGCTCACAGCCCAGCTGCTCAGCATCTCACCACTGGCCCAGCATAGTTCCCATGTCTGCCTGATTCTTTCCTTGTCTCGGTTGTTGCCTATCTTGCCAGCTGGGACCCCTGTGTTAAAGAACGCCAGCCCAGCATTGGGCCTTGTCTCCATGGATTTTTGGCTGGTGACAAGGGTGACAGAGGAAGATGGAGAGGTCGGAAGGCTTTGCCCTGTGGTGGACAGAGCAGCACCCCCACGGGCTGCCCTGAGCTCTCAGCTCCTGCTAGGAGAGCTCCACTGGCTCAGCTCCCTGGTCGGTGACAGGTCCCAGCTGCTCCAAGGATGCAGGACCGACCTCCTCTCCTCCCCAGTCTGCCACCGCCTTCTTCCATTTTTAGCTGTTTCTCTAATGAAGCAGGTGTCTTGCTATGCTTGATGCTGCTGAGGCAAGCAAGGCAGCTGGGAACAGCTGAGCTCCTGTGGGTTCCAGATGGGGTTACTGGGAGAGCATGACCTTCCCCCAGGTTAGAGAGGGTGTCACCACTCGATGTCAGAGACCTTTCCTCCATGTGCCCCGAAGAATTCTACAGTGCCCTCTGCCATGCAGGCTTGGGGATCCAGGTGAGTCATTTGCAGTTCCTGGAGGAGATCCCTCTGCCTGGGACCTGCTGCAGAGTCATCCCAGGACTTTCTGAGGTTGCCACGGTTTCTCTCTCTGTACCACAAAAGAAGAGTGTTTCGCTATTTTGTGCTTCCCTCCTCCAGAGCTCATGGCTCTGTGGCTGGGCTGTAGCCACAGTGGCTCCTTGCTCTGTGTCCCCTGCAGCGGTCATCTGGAGACACCACAACCCCAGTCATGAGGTCCTGCTTCCTGCTCGGCAGACAGATACAGTGAAAAGGACTGGGTGTTTTTTTGCTTTCCTCTTCAGATCACCCTGCTGACACTGAGATGAATGTGACTTCAGCATGTTGAGCAGCAATCACCAGCCTGGGCTCCCCACACTGGCAGAAGAGAGGAGGAGGTAGGTAGGTAGGTAGGTAGGTAGGTAGGTAGGTAGACAGCAGGATAGTGCTTGGTTGCTCAGCCATTTCCTTTGATTCTTTCCTTTGCAAAACAAAATAAGGAGAAAAGAATGGGCTCAGACATCTGTGGAGACTTGTCCAAAGTGCAATAAACAGTCATAAAGTCACACAGAGCCTGTAGTCTAGCAGAACCCAAGAGGGCAGCACCCTCAATAACCAAATTTCAAAAGAAAAAGAAGAGCTTGTCATGCCTATTGGGTGCCCTAAGGTCTTTAGCTGTTTTCCCAGAAAGTGGGGTTCTTTCGCCCAGTGTGCAATAAGCTGATCCAGACACTGAGACAAGATATTGCTTTATTACAAAGTTGCACAAGTTTGGGTATCTGTCCCAAGACAGCATCCCTTCCAAAACTCAGTGAACATTTATCCAGTATGCAATGGCATATTTACATATTCACTGTTATTCTCTTGAACAATTGGTCAGTTTTCTCTCTCCTAGCATTTAAATCAGTTCACATGCTCGGTCCTTCTCCTCCGCCCCTTTCTTTTGGGTCTGGGGTATGTTTAGGGTAGGTGGTCCATGAGTCAGTGGTTGCGATTTCCCCCTGCCGGAATTACCTTTCCCCCAGTTACCACAGTTTGTTGCTTATTTAATATTTGTGATATTCTTCCAACCTCATTAACCTTTTCTCATAACAAGATGTTTTCCTTACCAGGCTGTGAAGTCCTTGCTGTGGTGCCTTCTTTAGTGACTAACAGCTAGCAGAGCCATTAACACTTGCCAGATATTTTGGACTTACAAGGACACATGTCCTCCTCGTGACATATATTTTAAGGCTCCTCTGCTATCCTTCATTATCTTAAAAGAAACAAAGTCTAGTACATTTTGCATCAATACATATTTTTCCAGGATATTTCTCTTTTAAGGATGGCTTGACAATTCAAGATGATCATCCTGATTTCAAACATTAGGTATGTACTTGCTTTATCTAAGTACACACAGACAGGCTACTTTATACATGAAAGCAATCCACTAACGTAAGTTTTAGCGAATTCAGGCAAATCCTTCACTTAAACCTTTAACTTTTACATGACTAGACAACATAGACAGTTTGCCCTAAGTCACATTGGCCATGACTAAGCTCTGTGAAGAGCTTTCTTAATAGCTCTGCATTTCAGAACAGTCACCCAAATTTTCCATCATATTATGGATTTGGATTTGAAAACTGTGGGAGGAGAAATTTCAGTCAGAGAGCTGAGACCATGTGGTCATGAAATGTGACTGCTAGTCTTGTCTTCCTGTTAGAAAGAGCAATTTGGTCTACAGAGGTAATCACAGAACTGATGGAAATGCAGGGATGAACCAAGAACAAAGCAAAGTGATACTGCCAAATTAGAGGAAGTATCTGAGTGTTGAAGATATCAGATAAACTGATTTTTGCCCAATTGCGAGGGCCTCTAAGGCCAATTTTTTTTAAGACATTTGGGTAGAGACAAAAATCCCCATCTAGAAATCCTCCATGGTGTTATGCAGCTCTGCTGCCCATTGCCAGCTGATATTCCCTGGGCCTTCCAAAGCTGAATGAGACAACACCTGCAGACCTTGACTGTGGGTAAGTATCGTCTTCAGCAACCTCGCAGGTGTGATGAATTCAGTGGCAAAACAGAGGCTCAGCATCGTCCCTGGTCAGGCTTAGTGTTCACAGGAACATGGACAAACATGCTGAGCTGGTCCTTGTGACTGGAAATGCCACATGCCCAGGGCGGATCCAGAGGCCATCTGTGAACTTCCCTCTGTAAGCAATGTTCTCCTCAGTGTGACCAGTATCCATGGAAATATGTCAACCATGATGTGATGTTCATTTGCTTGTCCTCAGCCCTCCCGCAAGGACAGGGAATATGATCTAGGACACCTGGGTAAGGTTGGATGGCTTTTCTGGTGGTGTTGCATTTAACTGTTGTCTGATTGCTATGCACCTCATACAGCTGAAACAGAACATTGTTGAGGAAGTGTCAGGGACGTAAGAACACTGATGAGCCTCACTACCCCCACCCAGACCCCCAGAGCCTCCCCCTTGCCCTGGCTTCAGGACCCTATTTCTACCCCCCAGGGTCAACAGTCTCTGTTCCAGGCACGTCTCGGCAGGCCTGTTCTCCCTCTCTCCACAGCCCCACAGGGCAAAAGTTTATAAAGAAGAGATATGGTAATCCATACTGGGATATTGAACGGGTAGAGGAAAGATATTGACCCTATGCCAATCTGGTCATAGTGTCAGAGGTGGAAAAATCAAGTCAGGATTACACCAGTTACTTGGAAGTTGCCTGTGGACCACAGTAGACAGGTTAAGAGATGAACAAGGTAAAATCTCTAGCTGAGGAAGAAAACTCACCCAAAGAAATGTAACCTCTAATACCAGAGATAGTCAACTGGAAGCAGAAAATAAGTACTTAGAAAGTCAATTACAAGCCTGCATCATTGCCAAAGCTCTGCAGCGATGGCAACAACTGTTCCAAACTGGCAAAATAGGCCCAGACAAGTTTATGACTGCTACATGCGAAATTGTTTGAGATAAATAGCTGGTGTGATCCAGATCCCAATCTGCTACCTCCTGAATAGCCTTTGACACTCAAGCCCCTATCCCCTGACTATATCAAGCACCCCGTGATATACTCCCTGACTCAGAGGTTGAGAAGGTTCAGGACTAGCAAATGAATACAAGAGAAGAGGCTGACGTGCTGTCGGGACAGCAGCCATCCCCTGCTACTGCCACTGCCTGTGGTTTCACTCCTCAAGAAATTAAGTGATTTACAGACTTGATATGCCATGAAATGTTATTGAATTGTGCAGCAGGGTGGGCTTGTCCCTCACCCACTAGCAACAGAGGAGGTGAAGGCGGATGGCTTTGGGAGAAGGTTAGCAAATTAGAAAAGGCAATATTAAAATGTGCCACTTTAGTCTTGTTAAAAGAGGAATGCAGGTCAGTGGTGGGCAAACAGCTCCGAATAACGCATGGCGGCACGACATCACCACAGCTGGACTCCATTCCGCAATGGAAGAGGCTGCCCCAACACCGAGACCTCCATCGCTGCCCACCGCAGCAGCCGCGGGACACCAGCCCTGACAATGGCATTCTGTGACGGACCAAAAGCGCCCCATAACGTCAGAGAAATGCAAACCCGGGGAAGGGCTGACATCATCCTCCCCCCACCAGCCCGCCTCAGCCACACCGCCGCTTCGGAAAAGCTATGAGTGTGCCAGAAGAAGCAAGCAGCTCCCAACCGTCATTGAGGCAGGAAGACAGAAAGGCTGACATAAAGGTTTAAAGCAGCGGCAGCTGCAGAGTCTTTCCATAGGTACTGAAAAAATGAGCAGGAGAAAACATGCCGGTGCAAAATACTCAGGAGAGCCAAGCAGCAGCTGCCTCAGCCCTGCTCCTCCAGGTCCCCTCCTCAACATCGAGGTCCAGGGCTGGCCAGGACCCGCTATGGGGCTGGCAGACATACGAAGAGTCCACCGCCATTCGAGTCTGGAAATGTTGGTCAGGGACAAGTTCTCCGCTGCCTTCTTAATAGATGCCAGAGCCCAAATCTCTACGATTCATAAGGACATGTACGAAGGAAGAGCCCCCTTAAATGAAGCAAAGACTCAGTGATAGAATCGAATGGCAAAACAGTCACATATCACGTGGTTAAGGCAATTATTTCTGCCAAATGTCAGAATAGTGAAACCTCGGGTCCTGTTAGGCATCATGATTATCCTGGGGATGGACATCCTCAGAGGTCACACATGAATAGACAGCTAGGGAAAATGAGAAACTGGGTCACCACCCAAGCATCTCAATATGAACCGAAAGGATGCTAGCACCTGTTTGCTCCAACTTGCCCCTCCTCTTTTTGAAAGCAAACCAGTATGTATCCCACAACACATGTTACCAGTAACATTTGTCTTGTGTCTGAACTGATCCAACAACTAGAACGATGGGGAATAATAGAAAAAAGATATTAACCATACGATAGTCTGGTGTGGCCAGTCTAGAAACATCATGATACTTGGCAGTGACTTATTGATTGCTGAGCAAGATCTTAGCCATTAACAATTAGTGCAACAGGGCATGGATGCAATTACAAAACACCTCCCAACTCCAGGGGTAGCTGTCCCAGACAAAAAAGGACAGGCTCCTACTAAGAAGTAGTGTTCATAAGAACTATGTATGTAGGAGGAAGAAAAACATAGTTCCTCAACCAGTTTTGAATGAGACTTAAGACCTGGCTCCATCTAACAGTTATCCAACAATGAAGGGGTTAAAATTTTTGTTTAAGAATTTCATGAAGAGTTTAGTAGGCAGTTTACACACACCTAAAGAACATAACAAGAGGATCATCCTTGAAGCTGCCAGAAGTGATTAGAAGGGAGACTCTGTATCAAGAACTGTCTGCCCTTGGAGGGAACATCCCAGAGAATGTATAAACTTTGTGATCATGCTTTTCTGAGCTGTGAACATGCAGTGACTTGGGGAAAAGGTAACTCCGGCAGGGGGAGATAGCGACTACTGACTCACGGACCACCTGCCCTAAACACACCCCAGACCCAAAAGAAAGGGGCAGAGGAAGAGAAGTGAGTATGCAAAGTAATTCGCACATAAAGCAAGATAAAATTAACCAATTGTTTAAGAATATGTAAATATGTTATGAATATGCATGATTGTAGTGTATAACGGACTTTCTGCCCAGGGGCCAGGTGTACATGCCAGGAGGAGATATTCCCCGTGCACCCGGCACTGCAATAAGGAATGCCTGCTTTCTAAAAACTCCAAAACAAATCTTGGAAAGTTCAATTGCACAGACTTTTCGAGTATCAGTTTTGGTGACCCAGATTTGACCCTCTCTGCTCAGCTGCAGGACTCATTGAGGAAAAGGACTGCCCTGGGCGCCACTGGGAACTTTTCCAGAGGGACTCCTCACCTCAATTGGACCACTGTGGGAACAGACAAGGACCATCTGAATAAAGGTATTCTTTAAATCTTTTTGGGAGCCTGGCTGGTAGGAAGCTTTTCATAAACCGTAAGACGAGATCTTATGTGAAACAGTGAGTACTGGGTTGCTAGCACCTTACTAGTATATGTTTGGGAACACTTCAGTGTTCATCTGGGTACATTTTGGTATGCATTTGGGAATACTTTTCAGTTCTGACATTGGAAATTGTACTCTCGGATCTTGCAATTTTGGTAATTTTGATAATGTAAAAGATATGTGCGTGTGAGTGAGTGGGCGAGCGAGTGAGTGAGTTAAACGTGTGATTGTGCATGAAGTGAGTGCAGAAGTCTGGATCTGCGGTTCTGTTATTCCATGAGGAAAACTGCCAGAGAAGGATGAGGTGAGAGGATGAGAGCGAATGATGATTTTAAATAATTTATATTTGTTTGTCTTTGGGGAGTATTGTTGGTAGTGATTATAGTTATAGTTTGTGTCTGTCATAATTATTGTAAAGGAGCTCCTGGCTGCATAGTATAATAGGTGGTCAACAGAGTGAGGGAATTTTGGAAAAAAACTGTTAGGATGTATCCTGGCACATTGGAAAGATAATGCGGGTCCCCTGGGAGGAAATGTAGATAAGAAAACTTTATTCAAATACTGTAACCAGTGGTGGCCTTTATATAAATTGGAAGATGGGAAAAAATGGCTGAATAACGGAACTGGAATAATGGAGTGGCGAAAGGAACGTGGTATAAATTTGGCCCCTCAGAACCCCTTTGTTTTGGCATTAGAAAAGGAAGGAGCCTGAATGGCCAGGTATGCGGCAACAACAGATCAGGTAATAGAAGTAAAATCCCTCCCAAAAGGTTCATCGGCACAGAGGGCAGAGATAATTGCCTTGGTGAGGGCACTGGAGCTCGCTGAAGGACTGCAAGTAAATATACTGACAGATTCGAAGTCTGCCTTTGATGTAGTACATCCTCATGGAGCGATCTGAAAAGAAGGAGGACTTTTAACCACAAGAGGAAAAGGTATTAAACATGCAGATATGACATTGTGACTTTTGGAAGCAATTCGACCTCCAACAGCTGTGACCATCATGCAAAAAGGTAACGCTGACAAGGAGGTGGGTAATGAATTGGCTGATTACAAGGGAGGCAAGCAGCGGAACAAGGTGAGGTATTAGATTTGATCCTTGAAAAATCCTTATCGCTACCTGAAATGGTAGAATATGATGAAAAAGATAAAAAAACTAATTAAAGACTTAAAGGTTAAGATTAATCCATCAGGATGGACAACAATAGAGGACAATCAAGTGATAGTTCCCTTTAGAATACTACGGATGTTGATAAGAATTGAGCATGGCAAACTCACTGGGGAACAGAAGCTTCATACAATTCTCTCTCTAAGCAAATAATAGCCCGAAGTTTATTTCAAGCTGTGAAAAATGAGGTTAATAAATGTGAAACAAGTTTAAAGAATAACACAAATGTAGAGAACCGAGTAAAGTTTGCAAACATTGGCAAAGGATGTGTTTCAGGCCAAAATTGGCAAATAGACTTCTCAGAATTGCCTAGACAAGGGAGGAATAAATATCTCTTAATACAGGTATCTATTCCGGATAGCTGAAGCATTTCCCTCAGACTAACAAAGCCCAAGAAGTGACTCAAGTTTTATTAAGGGAAATTATCCCTTGGTTTGGAGTCCCTGAAGCAATCTCTTCACAGAGGGGGCCGCGCTTTGTATCGCAAGTAATGCAATCCGTTAGTAAATTTTTGGAAATCGACTGGAAATTGCATACAACTTTTCGCCCCCAAGCAAGCAGGAATTAGGAGCAGCGGTAAGTACTCTGAGTTTCTGGTGCCCTCGTATTCCAGGATTTAGTATATCAGCCAGATCCTTACACGTTCTTTTAAGTAAAATACATTTTGGCAGAGGCTTCCAAAACCTCAGGAAGACCTAAACATGTAAAAACATGATCAGTCTCTAAGACGTATACACCCTTCCCACCCTTTTCTATTGGGGTGTTTAGAGCAAAGCTGCATTGTATTTCTCTGTTTAATTTTTTCTTTATTTCTTAATACCAGAATATGTAATAAAAACTTTCTTAATACCAGAATATGTAATAAAAAGTTTCTTAATTGGCCATAAATTAATTTAAGTAAAATTCCCTGACTCAGAACTGTTTTGTTGCCTGCGACTCCACTCATTTAACTAATATTAATACAGTTTAAAAAGCCTGCAAGGAGTGGTTAAGAAGGTGGCTACCCAAATGGTTAGGACTTAAGGGGAGTTCAAATTTGTTTTAACATGCAGGCAAACAGACACGTCCTGTAAGACATACTCTACCTAAACAAATAATAAGTACTCATGCCAGTTTTGCTAAACTGTGGTTTGATGCATAGACTGTGGCCAACAACATCCTAACTTGAGAAAAGGGAAAGTATTGCACAAACCTGACAAATAGATTAGACAGAAAACTACCAAGGGTTGGCAGCATTTTCTGACAAGTAGTAAGTGGCTTGGAAAATGTACATCCAGCCTGAGGTGCCACAGCACCACCCTCAGCAATAGTATTAAATTGGCAGTTTACTACACTCCCATTGTCTCAAGAAATACCATCCGATAATGGATTCCATTTTAAAAACAAGGAAATACATGAATAGTGTTTATCAAGATGGGTTTAATAGACTCTCCATTTGTCATATCAACCACAGAGTAAAGGTTTGTAAAAAGACAGAATAGTATGTTAAATAAATAAAAATTCACAATCAAAATCTCCTCAAGTGGGGAAAATTCTTTTGGACAATTTCATGGTATTTGAACAGTCACCAAACACTCAGAGGTAGCCCCCTTAATTGATCATTTGAATTGTCAATAACCTAACCAACCCCATGACACCAACACTAGTCTAACTGGAGGTCAGGAGATGAAATGGTTGATCTCCGTCCTGCACTAGGAATCCATTAGGTTACCTTATTGTGCAACTGGCAAAAGGGATTATGGAAAACTTTGAAGAAATTTAAAGGGAAAGAATTAATTAAGAACTGAGGCTTGGATAAACTCCAAGACCGAGATTTGTTTTCTGTCATTGAAGAAATCAATTTGAAATGGCAGACACAGAAAAAAAAAAAAAAAAGTGAAAGGGAATGCCAATATTCCAGACTAGCAGACATTCTCACAACATACCTATCATCTCCTCCTTCTCCTATATTTGTTTTGAATTTTCTGGGACTTCTTCATTTATTAATAGGGAAAGTCACATCTACACCTTACTCTAATATTCCGTCTATTACTCAGACCCAATACCAATAGGTAATTGGACCCCAACCCTGTGCCTTGAATATAGCCAATATTGAGAGGAAACTTCCATATTCATAGCCCAAATTTATTCGATACGAAAATCAACATGGTACCAGACATCTCTATGGTATTGTCTGGTGCCTATGCATTAATACAAGTGATTGGTTTGGAGCTTCTTCATGGGAAAAACAATATCATGGTATTCACACACTAGATACCTCAGGAAACACTGTCTCCTACTATCAAATCTCTACCTGACTTGAAACCAGATAGTGTCTAATTGTAGAACTGAAACAAGAAATGTTACAGAATTTTTAACAAATCAATCAAACTTCTTTTCATCTGGGACGTATATTCAGAACATAACAGAGGGACTGCAAATAGCTTTTGCTCTACTTTTATAAGGTATAACTGAAAGCCCAATTGTGGAACAGTCCAACATGTGAAACTGAAATAAGGCAACTTAGTTTTTGGCTTTCCTATAGACAAACTTGTTTTTCTTTCAATATTAAAAATCTACACCTCCCTATTTAAGTGATACACAAGAAGCTCAAGAAAATTTTAAAATTAAGTCTCAGTTTTGTCTGCAAGATAATATGTCCTGCTACAAAAATAGAATCCAATTTTAGAAAGCTTTCCACTGCCTTGAAAAGTAAGCAGAGCTCTGTTTTTCCATACGTGTTTTTATATCTTTGACAGAGCAGTGGCTTCTGAAGTCCACTGCTATAGTGAGTTTATTTATTGTTTGTTAATCTGTCTTGCTAGCCCTGGTAGATGAGTTGTATGATAAAGAGCTCTAGAAAGGCTTTGAATCTTTACCCAGATGCTGCTAATGCCAGTTTAAGGATCCTCCCCATGCTACTCTCCCCATTGCCCTCTCTGCTTTCTACTAGGTGCTTATTGCATATTATGTGAGAAAGCATGCGTGTATGCCTATGTAGAACAAAGTAGCATCTTGAACTTAAACTTCAGTACCCCTTTCACCCAGTGTCAGCCAGTGTAAAAGGAGGAGGAGAATCACACCCTGCCAGGATACCTCCAAGTTTATCTCAGTCTCCAGCGGAGATGACACAGCTAAAGAGCCATCTTTCAGACCAGAACAAGACTGTTCATAAAAAGAATTATCATTTTTTTGAAGCCACAAAAAATCAAACCACACATCAAATGGTGCTGAAACGCACCTGAATTAAAGAGGCGTGACTACGGACTTGCAAGAAAAAAACCTAACTTGATTGAGGAAAAATCCCTACATCCACACTGTTTATACTTCTGCTTCTGATGCCTCTTCATGAGAATGATCTCAGGAGTCAACATAATCTTCTACAGGCAGTAGTTGCAGATTAGCCACGACAGAGTGCACCAATATGCAAATGTTAAGTTGCATATAAAAGAGGAACGTTTAAGTTAACGATCCAGCAGTGCAATAACCTGACTGGTAGCAAGGTGGAGATAGAGTGAAGCAGTACAGCGATACAAGGTCAAGTTCTCTGAAGTCACAGGTTTTGTATCTTAAAGATTTTACCGTGTTTCAGTTCATCGCCTGATCTTTCTCATCCTTTAAATTTTGTTAAACTTTTAGTGTTTTAGAACAACTGGTGAGATAAAAATGCAAATAAAAATGAGAAATAACTATACATACTCTGAAAGGGCTTAGGTTTTCTAATTTAGACCTTGATTGCAGGAAAGGATAGTAAGTATGAACAGAAATTAAATAGCTCTTGAAAGAGTCTTGTACTCTCAGGTCCATACTAATATTTACTACAACACTAGTAAAGATGCTACTGCTACTACTGAGCTGAGCACAACTGGGTTAACAGACCAACAGGATCTTACTGGAAAGCTTCTGCACTGAACTCCATTCTCTGGAATTAAACAGGGCTGAAATCACCTGATAAAATTCCAGTCTACTTACATGCCCTGGGAAACTAACAAAGCAAATTTAACGCTGCTTAAACACATGCAATTCTGGTGTTTTTTTA
Organism: Tauraco erythrolophus; assembly: GCF_009769465.1. Taxonomy (NCBI): domain Eukaryota; kingdom Metazoa; phylum Chordata; class Aves; order Musophagiformes; family Musophagidae; genus Tauraco; species Tauraco erythrolophus. Next base: position 82,071,817 of record NC_141496.1, read on the forward strand.
TGACAAAAGTGAACAAATGCATGTCAAACAGCACACGAAAAATAGGACAGGGGAACTGCTGCCCTAGGCTCATAGGGGAAAAAAAAAATGACTCCACTGAAGATAAATCACAAATGATAACCGTTAGCTAGCACAAAACCCAATAAAATAGGACATGCCCATGAACTGACTGACAGAAGGATCCTGGGTGGAGAGAAATCACATGGGAAAGCTGATGATCATGACTATCTCTTGTTATAGCTTATTACACAGCTGAACTATAGCTATATTCTCATGTAGGCAGTACTTAACCATTTCAGAGTTGGAGTTGTAGTACGGAAATTCAGATGGACCCACATCTAAGAACGTACAGCAGGAACACAAAAGTTTTAATACCAGAAAATTCTCTCCAGCTGAATGTAAAAAGATTTAATGAAAGATATTTATAGTGAGCAGCACAAGTTTCCTCATCTGAGATGCATCTATTCCTTTGTTACAATGAGGAAATCCTACCTTCTCTACTTTGTTTTTGAAAGAGAATTGAAAAACATATTTTCTATTATAAGAAAAAAAAAAAATTTGGATTTCATGACTGTTTCAGGAATTTCTACCCTATCTAGCAGAATAAAGGATAAAAAGAAGCATTGTGCTATCGAAAAAACCTGAAAGCCCCTTTTCCCTCCCTGTTCTCCCCCAAAGACGGCCATTCAGTTTCAAGCAGAGTTATCAAAACTTTACCAATCTGGTCAAAACCAGTCTTTGCTGTGGCCTTTCTCCATGCTTTGTGACACAGTCAGCTGCACTACAGTCTCAAACTCCTGTATACAGTCCAATGGGGGTTTTGGTTGGTTTGGGTCTAGGCACAGGGGTATATTGTTTATTCTTCCTTAGAGCAGGAAACATGTCTAGTCTCGTTTCTCTTCTGCGACAGGCAGAGGTGGCTCTTACCCTCATTCTATGGAGTCCATCACCGGCACAGCTTAACAAACCCCTGCAATGTTGTTTTTAGATGCTCTCATTATTTGTGATAGCAATCAGGAGACAGTATCAGGCCAGAAATTCTATCAAAGTCCTTTCCATCACAATGAATTAGTCATACATGTAGCTCTTAGTGAGTGTATTCAGCAGGATGGTTGTTTCTAATATTCTTCTGAACATGTGTACTCAATGTCTGTTCAGAAGCAGCCAGGCTGTACAATATTGGCTGAAATACAACCTTACAGCATATCAAGGCCATAGCATCTGCTCACCATGGACACAACAGGGTGATGGTTACTTTATGGAGACTTTTGCTTTTGGAAATACTGTGTCTCAATTTTGGAATGGAAAATGTAGGGATAAATCTGCTGCCCTGATGAACTAGGAGCTGAGAACTGAAGAGACATGACGAAGATAAGCAGGTTGCATGAAATCTCTGAGGCAGATAATCAAACAACCTTCCTTAACAGTGTTGAAGTTACAGATGGACTTTATGCTTGTACTGTTTGCATCCCTCTTCCTTCTTTTTTTTACCTTGCTTAAAGAGAGTAGTAGTAAAAAAGGCTGCAGTATCATTTTGGCACTGTAGCGTCATTGTGGCAGGATCTCGACATTTGGATAAAGTGGCTACAGATTTCTCCTGGGTGACATTTCTGCAATGCCATTGCAGCTCAAAAATAGTGCTGGGGACCCTTTGTGTCCCCAGAACTGTGGATGAGCTTTTCTGCTCCGTTTTAGCCTCATTTGTTACTTCATTATGAGAGTATGCTCACTCAGGCACTGCTGATGAAGCTATTGATGAATTCTTGCATCCTGTTTTATGAATGCAGCAAAAGCAGGAAGTGATAGAATGTACCTGGTGGGTGTGTGTATCATTGAGGGTATTTTGGCAAATGACACGGCAATGGCCATATCAACTTGCTGTGTCACGTGTATTATACCTGCAAAGTAGGATGTCTGCGTGGATGAGCTGCCTGTAGCCCTGATTAGCGCATCTGAGATAGTGACTTCAGTAAACCTGGTATACTCCCCAAAGATGCACTGCTGAAACCAAAATTAGTCAAGATACACAGTTCGAGGTACACAGTTTGGGAAGAACATTAGGAATGTGAAGATGGTTGTGAGATGGACATGGACTTGTGCTATTGATGATAATTTCTTATGAACTATAGGAATTTACTAAGAACTGTTTTGATGATAAAACAAAAATAAGGTAAGAAAGATTCAATTTGTTCACAGAAATTGTAGCTATCCCTTCTAAGGAAGAGGCATTTATTTGCATTTATGGTTTATTCTTATGTTTATTATAATTCATGAAAGGTTAATTTTGACATGCAGAAGCTAAGGGAGGAAGGACTACAAAACCCATCAGATTTCATGAGAAACCACCAGTTAAGGGAATCAGAATGGATCCAGCAGCTAGAGAGAGGTATCACTGCAGCAGCTTCATGTCCCCAGGTCCAGCTTCAAGTGAGGCTGAGCGCGTGTTCCCAGCAGACACATGCACACAGAGCATGTGTATACAACACATATATGCATATTTACACCTGGCCAGCCCCACAGATAACAAAGACAAACACAAGAGCACACACATGAACACCAACAGTGCCAATGGCCTGATGCTGCTCCTCAGAACAAGATCGGTAGTATGTTATTCATAAGAGAGACAGTAGCAATGAGAAAAGATGTTTAGTTGTTGCATGAGGAACCAGAAGAAATGGAAAAAAAAACCGTAGTGAAACTTGTTACAAGGTGTCCCAACTTGGTGTCCTGATTTCGACTGGGACAGAGTTAGTTCTACTTTTTAGCAGCTAGAATAGCTTTGTGTTTTGGTTTTAGTCTGCAATTTGTTATGAGAAACATATTGATAGCGCACTGGTGTTTGTATTTGGTGCCAAGACATCCAGGACCTTTCAACTTCCCGTGTTGTTGCCAGTGTGCAGGAGCACAACTGGCTGGGGGGGAGCACGGCCAAGACAGAGGGGCCACAGCTCCCCTTACAATTTGAACTTAGATTTAGGATTGAGGGCCAAATTGGCCAATGGAGTATTCCGTATCATGCAACGTTGTGCCCAGTATACAGATGAGGGTTGACCAGAAAGAAGGGCCTTTGCTCTTCCAGGCGCTCTCGCCCCTAGAGAAGTAAGTCCCTGGTGCCGGGACTTACCTGTTTCTGAATTGTATGCTGGGATGGGACAGGCATTGGTCACCAGGTGGTGACCAATCACACTGTGCATCACTTGGTTTTATATAATATTAGAATTATATACATATATATATTCCTATATTATTATTATTAAATTGTTCTTATCTCAACCCAGGAGTCTCTTTCCCTTTTCTCCTTTAACTCTTTTCTCCATCCCCTGGGGCTGTCAGAGGGTGAGCGTGTGGCTGTGTGGTGTTTAGTTTGCTGGCCGGGCTAAACCACGATACTTGGCGACGGGTAACATATTTCCATAACATGGAGAACGTGGTGGCCTGTCGAGGCAGATCGCAGCCCTGCAGGCTACGTCAGTATCCTCTGCACCCAGAGCCATCCTGGCCTCAGTTCCCCAAACCCTGCCACAGGAACTGAGCAGGTATGCACCTTTTAAACCTGACCAAATCACTATAGGGTCAATCCAGTTTTCCTCTACACATTCGGTAACCCCAGCATAGGTTGTCATATCACTTCTTTAGAAACTGTTGCCCTAAATCTTTCCATATACCACGTACTCCACACTTTTACCTCATGGCAACGGTCACTGTAATACTGGTCTTATCGCTTGCTTGTATTATTTCAGCTCATGAGCCATGCTAAACACTTCGCTTGTGAGCTATAGTGGTTTTTACTAAAGGGATCCGACTGACTGCACCAATTTAGTGCCATGGATCTTTACAATCCTCCCACCAAGCATACACGTCACAACACAATTCTGCTTAGGTAAATTAGGTATTTATTAAGTATCAAATTAGTAAATAAATAATAATAATAATTATTATAGTATTAAATTATTTTCTTCCAGTACCTCAAGGGGGCCTACAGGAAAGATGGGGAGAGGCTGTTCAGGAGGGCCAGTTATGATAGGACAAGGGGTAATGGTTTTAAAATAGAGGGAGGTAGGTTCAGGTTGGATATTAGGAAAAAATTTTTTACTATGAGAGTGGTAGAACACTGGAACAGGTTGCCCAGAGAGGTGGTGGATGCTCCATCCCTGGAGACGTTCAAGGCCAGGTTGGACAAGGCCCTGAGCAACCTGATCTAGTTGGAGATATCCCTGTTCCTTGCAGGGGGGTTGGACTAGATGACCTTCGAAGGTCCCTTCCAGCCCTAACCATTCTATGATTCTATGATTCTAAATGCTATTAATAATACTGATACTACTGAAACTACTAATAAAATAATATTAGTAAACTTAACACTCTTACACTGTATCTCATGTTATCTCAGAGCTTTAACAAGTCACTCACTGTTCTCCAAGTATTCTCTATTCATCCCCAGCACAACCTGGGGGTCCTCTCCCACAGGGCAGCGTGCATCTGCATCATCTAGCTATGTGGGGTATGAGTTCTCTGAATGCTTCCTAATATGTTTGATTTATTTTTTTTTAGGGCTAGGTGAGAGTGGCTCAGACCATAATATCTGTTGTCTCCCTTTCTGTCTGTGTGAATAGTACATGCATTTTTGTGCTGACTTTTGCTTCTTCATCTGACAGCCCCGAGAGTCCTTCCTCTTTGTTCAGGAGCAACAGGATTCCTCTATCAATCTGCACCAGGCAACTGGGGAACTGAGACTCCTTTCTCCCTGCTGAGAGGACAGCCACAGACTGCAGGACATCAGGTAGCCACGCCAAAGCCTGGAGCATCCAGGCTCTGTCTAGACAGAAAAACCGGAGTACAGAAATTGAGCTGAGTTGTGGATATTCACAAAAATTAGGAAAAAGAAGCCAGACAGCTGATTTCAAGTATCCCTTCTGAGTGGCTTGAAAATGCTGATATCCTATGTATAAAGCAACTTCGTTCCTGCTTCTAGAGGAATACTGGTTGAGATCATGGTCTTTTTTGAGATGCCCTAAGCTTATGCCTGAGTTGAAGACAGACAGGACATTGATGAATGCGTTGAAATCCTCTACTGCGTATATCCAAACATGTCACTGGAGAAATTGGTCTTGCTTTAGAAATACTTTCTTTTAATTATTTTAATTGGTATTGAAGAAAATTTAATTTGGCTGCAAGGGATGCTTAAGGAAGATGGCAAAGGCCAAGGTCTGGACAGAATCTTCCCCAAAAAACTCTTAGCAACTGAAATTCTTTATTGCCACCACACACATGTTGCAGTTAAATGCCTTACTACCGTGTGGCTGAGGCAGCATGAAATCAACTGCTGAAGTATTCAAAAGGATGTTTTAGTGTTTAAAGACAAAGTTATACTCTTGGTTTTGCCACTTGCTGGTTTTGAGTTTTTGTATTTCCACATTTCAGAAACTTTGAGTCTCTTGTCCTGAATGTGGTCCTGCAAAATACGTAGTGCTCTGTCTTCATGTTAATTTTTTCTGAAGCAGGATTCAGCTTTACTGGTCTAATAATGTAATACTTTTAGGATTACTGTCACTACTTTGCAATGCAATCCTCAGCAGAGACCCAGCTAAACCACAGTGCTGAAAACAGAATATAAAAGTATTAATTTGAAAAGTTGCTAGTATTTTCCTCCTATTGAAGTTTATGTGAAATATTTAAATATTTCAAACAGATCCGGAAGTTCTTCAGAGCAGATTCTTGAAGGGTAGACATGCAGAACTGTTTAAAATCTAACAGATGATCTTTACATGTGGTTATCAACTTTCTTTTTGGTACTTCAGTGTGTCTACACAGGATAGCATCTCAATTTTCGGTAATTGTTAAAGGGATTGCTTTTTAAGACTACCAGTCACATAAAAATAATTGGCTATCTCTAAAATCACAGTTTCAGTGAAATGTATTCTAATATATCTATATCTATATGCTTATAGATAGCGGGGTCTTGACGGGTTATAAAAAAAAGCTTACTGTTCTTTTTCTCCTTGTCTATTCACACACTTAAAAGTATAAAATTGCATTAATTAAAGAGTGTTTTGCAACTTTGTTTAATTGTGGTTATTTTTGAAAAATAAATGGCATCTCAAAGCCAGTACATTGAGTAAACAAAGGAACAACTTGTGGGGCACATTGTGATTTTGTTAAGGTCAATGTTATCGCCTACATTAAAGAGGACAAATTCCTGCTCAGATGTAGTGTTTAGAGAAAAAAACAGAAATCATTATAGAAAATTCTCTTATAGCTCTAAGATTTCTTTCCTCAACAGCTTTTTTGTTTAGTAAAATGGATAATTTTTAGATAGCATGAAGCTGATTTCTTCACTGAATTTGAACATGTGTGTTTCCACACTTTTAAGGAAAAATAACCACCGCTGCCATGGACTGTCACTGTTAAAAGTACAAAAGCTGATTCAAAGTTTTATATTAGTGACTGCAAATGCATAGAATTACTAACAGTGATTGCATTAGAAATACTGCTTTTCTCTGTTTAAGCAAATCATTGATCTTTTAAAAACCTAAATGAGGATAAAACAGAGTAAAGAATAAGTTTGAAGAGTCATGTTATGTCAACAGAAATCTGTAGAGCATGATGAAGTGTTAAAAGAGAACAGGTTAGTATAAATCTTCAAAGATTTCACCTAACTATAATAGCAGCAATGAAGCAGGATCCTGTTTTCACCAACTAGAAATATCACTAGTTCACTTGGAGCAACTGTATAAAAAGCAATTGTCTTTTTCCCGTCAAGACAAATCAGTTTATTCTTTTACAACTCTATTTTTATTTAGATGTATATATTTCCAAGCATAAGTATGAAGTTTTCCCATGAGGCTTATGTGTTTTTTCTATTTATTTACAACTGTCATAGCTGTTTATATATGAATATGTATGTAACAAGTCAAGTGTTTAATCTAATGCTCAAATATGATGGATAATTTGGGGGGAGGGGCACGTGCTTATTGTTCACACAGGAGATAATAATATGCAAAGTATTTAACAAACGTTTCTGTTGGCTTCTGAGCAGGTATAGGACAGTATCTCCCTATTGAATTCAAGGAACCTAATGCTCTGCTTGAGAGAGAAAAGTAACTACAATCATGTTTGCACAGATGGGGAAGCTACCTAAGAAGAGTGCAGCTGCTTACACAAAAGCCAGAAAGGCATCTTGAACTGAAAGTAAAAGTATAGAGAATCCAAGTGGAAGGAAACCCAGCCCTTCAACAGTTACAATGTACGGGGAAGAAATGCTTTTCCACACATTCAGACGGTTTCCATTGTCAACCAGGTAGTATTTTAGCTTGCATCAACTCTAGGAATGATTCTAAAAAGGCTCCATATTGTAATTAGTTATATAGCTACACTCTCACTTCTATGGCTGATATTTTTTCCAGGACAAATGTGAGCGAGGTAACAAAATGGTGAACAGAAGCCGTTTAACTTTATGTACTTTTTTTCCTGGAAGTTTTCTAAAGATAGAAGCAATAAGCCAGGATATTCTAGATCTGGGTTATGAAATCCTGAAATCCCTCTATGCCAAGGGATGCACCTTCAGTTCACTGTTCATGAGATCATAGGACAATTCAGACTGGCAGGGACTACAGGAGGTCTCTAGTTCAACCTCCTGCCCAGAGCAGGGCCACCTCTGGGCTCGGGCCAGGTTGCTCAGGGTTTTACCCAATCCAGGCTTGAAAACCTTCAGGGATAGAGAGGACAGAGACTTTCAGCTGAGCTACCCTCAGGAAAAGAGTTTCTCCTTACACCTTGTCTACACCTCTCTGGTTTTAACTTATGCCTGTTGCCTCTCGCATTCCCACCATGCGCTGCTATGAGGACTCAGGTTCTATCTCCTCCATCCACTCCCTGTGTATGCTGGGGGACTGCACATATAGGTCTTGATAAAGCTGCCTCTTCTCCAAACAAGCCTCTCCTTTGCAAATCCTGTGCTCCAACCCACAGCTATCGTGATTCCTTTCTATTGAACTCACTCCAGTTTATCAACATCTTGCCTGGACTGGGGAGGCAAACTAGATGCAGTATCTACATGTTGTCTAGCAAGTGCTAAGGAGAAGTGACAACCCCTCTGTTGTAATTCAGCCCAGTTGGCAACTAAGCCGCTCACCCACTCTTCTCCATGGTGGAGCAGAGAGAAATGGAATAAAAGACCTGAGGGTCGAGATAAGAACAGCGAGGGTTCACCCACCGACCATGACCCAGGGCAAAACAGACTCAGCTTGGGGACAAATCAATTTAATTCCTTACCAGTTACTACAGAGAGGATAACGAGAAACAAGGCCAGACCTCAAAACCATCTTCCCCCACCCCTCCCTTCTTCCCAGCTCTACCTCCTCCCCAAGCAGCACAGGCGGATGGGGAATGGGGGTTGCAGGTCAGTTGGTCACATGCTGTTTCTGCTGCTCCTTCCATAAAGGGGGAAGACTCTTCACACTCCTCCCCGGCTCACACGTGGTGGTGTTGTCCAAAAAGTGGGATATTTAACTGGTATGCAAGCCAACACACAAAGGGTCAAGGTATTTCTTTACTTTAAGTCCACGCAAAGTTGGGAGCTAGGTGGTATTCCACAAAGCTAGCGCTCCTTTTCCAGAAAATTGTAGCCTGTTTATCCTGTTACATGATTAGTATAAACCTACCCAAAGTTACACTTGTTGATCAGTACGTAACATATAAGCTGCTGTCAGTTAAACATATTCAAATTAGTGCGCATGCTCCATGCAGATGTGTGGGGGTAAGACTTTTTAGTCCTGAATTAAGTCAGCAATTGCGATCTCCCCCTGCTGCCATTACCTTTCCCCTAGTTACTGCTGACTCTTGATGACTTTATACTTATGGTATTCTTCCAGTCTCGTTAACATTCTCCATAACCAGATGTTTTCCGTATCAGTCTTTGATGTCCTTACTTTGGCACCTTCTTTAGTGACTAATGTCTAGCAGAGTTATTAACACTTGCCAGATGTTTCGGACTTACAAGGCTGTCTCTCGTTATCTTAAAGAAAACAAAATCTAATACATCCTTGCATCAATTCCCCCCTTCGAGAGTTACAGAAGGGACAGCTTTAAGTTTTTCCTTATGTTAGTCTCACTTTTTCATAGCTTTGTTTTCCCCAGATAAAATGGCATCTCCAGCCACACTGTATCGTTACATATAAGCATACAAAAATCAAAAGTCTGATTATTAACATACAAAGCAGTTTCTTTACCCACAGGCTCAAATAAGGCACCCAGGAAGTCAACCATTTTCATGCTTCTGCAAAGCCAAGGGAGGTGTCATCTTCTTGTATTTCATGTAAAATTTTGTTCCCAAATCTTGTTCAAGTCAGTTGATATCCTCTCACCTTGGTCAACATAAACACAACAACTAGTATTTAGGACTGTACACAATCCCTGCTTTGAGCGCAGGGAAGCGTGTACAGACCCAACAATCAGTTTTGTTAGCTACTTTCATCGTCCTTTGTATTAGTTCGAAATGTGTTTTCCTCCCACAGGTTCTTCAATAACTGTTCCCTGAATCTGAATTCTTCATCATACATCTTCATTATTAAACAAATGATAATTGTTTCTCCCATTATTAACTTTTCCATATCTAAAGAAATTGGCATGTTTATGAATGCACACTAACATGATAGGAAGTAACCATAATATTATACAATAAAGAAAGATTAATCCTTGTCAGCACTCTAGCTCGTTGTAAGCCCTTCCCGAGGTCCAAGTGCAATTCATCAAAGCCTGGAAAGTCTCAGCTTGAGGTCTCTTGCCGGTTCTGCAGTCCACTGTCCTTTTGACGGGGCTTTCTTTACTCAGGTATGGTGAATCCACAAGTTGACTTCCTTTACCTTCACAACTGTGTATGTGGTTAGCAGTACCATATACGATCTCTTCCACTTTTCTTTTAATGTTTCATCCTTCCAAGTCCACAGGTATACCAGATCTCCAGGCTGGGAGTCATGCTTCGGTGTGTCCAGGGGCAGAGGGTCCTGCTGGTTGAGGTACCTGTGTAAGGATGATAGAACTCACGTGAGAGATAACAAGTAATTTACCATTTCCCCCTCCTCTTTTATATGCATTTGATCACCGTCTGTGGTGATGACATTCCAGGATGAAGTCTTCCACACAAAATTTCAAAAGGACTAACTTCTTCCCTTACCCTTTGGTGTTATTCTGATCCTCATTAGGGCAATAGGCAGAGCATCTGCCCACTTGAGCTGTGCTTCCTGACACAATTTAGAAATTTGCCTTTTTATAGATTGATTCATTCTCTCTACCTTTCTGATAGACTGAGGTCTCCAGGGATTACACATAATCCTATGTATTTGCAGGGCCTTAGACACGCTGTACTATCTCTGCAACAAAGTGGGGCCCCTTATAGGAAGATATTTCTTCAGGAATCCCAAATCTTGGGATTATTTCCTTTAACAGAGTTTTAACAACTTCTCTCACCCAATTTGTACAAAGGGAAAGCTTCAGGCCAACCAGAAAAAGAAAGTATCTACCAGCACAAGTAGATACTTATATTGAGAGCATTTTGGTAATTCAGAAAAAATCTGTTTGCCAGTATTCCCCGGGGTAATTCCCCTTTCCACCCTTTCGGCTGGTGACTTTCTCTGTATTTTTTGATTATGTGCATGGCAAACCTGGCATTTTCTGGTTATACTGTCAGCCAGAGTTTGCATTTTCAGGCCTATTGTATATCTCTTAACACTGGTTATCATTGCATCAGCTCCCATGTGAGTCTTTTCATGTAGCTTCTTGAGGAGATGTTCCATCATTCTGGCTGTACACAAGAATTTGTTGATCAGGAGTCACCCACCACCCACGAGTATCTTTAGGGCATTTTAAAAGTTCTGCTACTTTCTTTTCTTTCTTTGCGTATTGTGAGGGGCTCATACCAATCTTTCTATCAGGCATCAATGCTCCTATCATTTGGCCAGATAAGGCCACCCTCTTCGCTGCTGTGTCTGCTCTTCGATTCCCTTGTACTAGTCCTCTTTGTCCTCTTTGATGAGCTTAACAATGCATTATTGCCGCTCCTTTTGGACCCAACACAGCCTGCAGCAGCTTCATGATTTCCGGACCACAGCTGATAGGAGTCCCTTGTGAGCTTAATCTTTCCATATGACATCATGAGCATGCACCACCCCACATGCATACTCAGAGCCTGTATATACTTACTCTGAGTCTTTTACCAATTGCCCTCATCAGGGCAATAATCTCTGCTTTTTGTTGGCAGGTAATGATTGTGTTTCCACCTCTTCTTGTACTGTCATTATGGCGTATCCTGCCTTCCCTTCTCCATTTGCCACAAAGCTGCTCCCACCTGTGTACGTTTCCATATCAGGATTCGTTATCGGGACATCCATTAGATCTAGAATACACCTGCTCGACAGTAGCCATACAATCATGTTCTAGTGGTTCTTCTTCCTTTACTGGCGACGGTGTCACTCATGGGCATACAAGGCAAAAGGCTTTGTCAAGTTAGGTAGCCCCAAAGCAGAAGCTTTCATCAGTTCCTTTTTAATATCCTCAAATCCTTTTTGACATTATGGGGTCCAATCCAGCACGTTTCCTGGACCTTTAGTAGCTGTACACAGGGACTTAGTGAACAGGCCATATTTAGGTAGTTGCCTTCCAGCAGTCCCCTTCGTCCTCAGTCCCGATTAGCAGATCATCAATGTATTGTAATAGTGTAATAGAAGGATTATTACCTTGCGATGTCTCCAATTCTTTAGCCAATAGGTTACCAAACAGGGTGGGACTGTTCTTGAATCCTTGCAGCGGCACCATTCAGCACAATTTGGTCTTCCTCCCTGTGGTAGGGCTTTCCCATTCAAAAGCGAAGAAGGTTTGGGTTTGTTCATCCATTGAGCTGCAGAAGAAAGCGTCCATTAGATCTAAAACTGTAAAATATACTGTATTATCCAGTATCGAGGATAACAGAGTGAACAGATTTGGCATCACTTGATGTATATCTACTGTTATTTTATAAACTTCTCAAGTGTCTTGTACTAACATATATTCCTGAGTCCTAGGCTTCTTTATTGGTAAAATGTGGGTGTTGAATTCAGACTGGCACTCTTTCAACAGTCCATTGTCCAAAAAGATATTTATTAAGGGTTCTAACCCTTATCTCGCTTCAAATCTCATAGGATATTTCTTCCTTCTCACCAGTTTCGCCCTCACTTGTAGTTGAGTCTCGATCAGTGTCACATTACTGGCGTGTCCCAGATGCCCAAACCAATGGAATTACCACATCCATGACGTCCTCCAGTATGTTAAGGTCTCCAGGTAACTAATCATTCCCATCAGTAAACAGGTAAAGTGGGGCCTTCCATGCTGTGTCTTTCGGTACATGCAACTGAGTAGACTTGTCAGAAAAAGTTGCTTGTGCATTTAATTTGCATAATATGTCGCATCACAATAAGGGTAAGGGGCGTTCTGGCATATAGGGAAATTCATGAGTTAATTTTGTATTTCCAATTGTAGACTCCATAGGTTTTAAAAACAACCTCAAAACCTGCCTTGCCGTTGCGCCGGTGATCAGTACACAAGTTTTATTCGAAGGTCCCTTGCAACTAATAACTACAGAATGAGTAGCCCTGCTATCTATTAAAAAGCCTATGGTTTCATTCCCCAGCTTTACTGGCTCCAGGGGGTTGGATGGGGAGCCTTCCAACTTCGTATCTTTTTCCCCTGGTCCCCTTCCAACAGAGTGAGAACTGCATCCCTCTTGTTCCCTGCGTCATTCTTTCCCTGTTGGATAGGACACTCATTATTCCAGTGTCCCTCCTTTTACAGATGGCACACCGGTTTGGACCTAAATGGAGGCATCTAATTGGGGTGCATCCCTGTCCAGCCGATGTTGAAATATTATGGGTTAGAAATTATCTTTACTAGACTTCAGGAAATTGTGGAACTAGGATCTTAAAAAAATGTGCCATTGTATACTTTTGTCTAAGGCAGAAGTTTAAAGTGATGAATTACTTGCTTAATTAGCAATCCATGAAGAACTGCTCAGATCTGCCAAAAGCAATAAGAAACTAGGGGAAAGGTGGTTCCAGCAGGTGGAGATCATGATCAATGGCTCACAGACCACCTGCCCCAATTATACCACTAACTCGAAAGAAAAGGGCAGAGAAGAAGGACTAAGGATACGTACTAATTTACATGCTAGGCGAAAAGATTCTAACCAATCGTTTAACAGAATGACAATATATATGAATTAGGAAGTTGAATATGTTAATGTTTTGTGTATAAAACCCCATCCATTTGGAGCCTCAGTCTGCTGTCTTGGGACAGGCACCCGTATATACATATATATGTAATAAAAGGAAATAGCTCCACTCTGCATGCAGATTGGCTCTTTGCACACTGGGTGAAAGACCCAGGTTTTAGGGCAACACTTTTGGGGACTGTGTTGACAGCCTTGCCTGGTTCATCTTGCCATACCTGGCAGGGGAGTGAGAACTGAGTGGACTCCAGCACGCACCAACCTGTTGACTGGGGACTCAATGAGCTACGCTCCTGCAGTTGGGCAGTAAGCAACACAACTGTGCAATGCTATTGGAAAAGAGGTATTTTTGGCTAAATAAGTAAGGGAAAAAGGAAAAGGTCTTTTGGGACATAGCAGGCATTTGAGGACCTTTTGTCCCATTTGGGCTCTGCGTAAGATGCATCAGAAAAGATATGCAGCAGAGGCATCATTATTTTGTTTCCACATGTTCTGGTAGCAGGAGACGTCCCCCATGCTGTTCTGTTGAATTTGTGAGTTGTGTGACAAACATTGTGTTAGAATATTTGGCACCAATATGGGCAGTGTTACTTCTCAAGAGACTCCCCTTTCCTCTCCTGCAGGATGCATCCTGAAAAACTGGAATAAATTTGGAGGGGATCCCCTGAGAAAGGATAAATTAAAACAAAATTGTAATCAATGGTGGCCACGGTATCAGTTGGAGGATGGTGAAAAGTGGCCTGAAAATGGATCTGTTAAGTATAATACTATATTGCAATTGAAGTTGTTTTGTTGAACAAAACTTCCTGTCTTTTGTTGAACAAAACTTCCTGTCTTCCTGTTGGAGAGACAATACGGCAGGGCACAGGCAGTCCAGGAGGTTCCTGGAATGCGTGGATGACAACTTCCTCCTGCAGGTGATAGAGGAGCCGACAAGGAGGGGTGCCATGCTCGACCTTGTGCTCACCAACAGAGAGGGACTGGTGGGCAATGTGACACTTAAGGATAGCCTTGGCTGCAGTGACCACGACACGGTGGAGTTCAAGATCCATGGGGCAGCAAGGAAACTATACAGCAAGCTCTGTGCCCTAGACTTCAGGAAGGCGGACTTCGGCCTCTTCAAGGACCTGATGGGCAAAGTGCCGTGGGAGGCGGCCCTGGAGGGACGAGGGGCCCAGGAAAGTTGGTCCACATTCAAGGAGCACCTCCTCCAAGCTCAGCAGAGGTGCATCCCGATGAAGAACAAGTCGGGCAAAAAGACCAGGAAGCCCGCGTGGATGAGCAAGGAGCTCCTGGACCAACTGAAAATGAAGAGGTTAGCCTATAGAGGGTGGAAGCGGAGACAGACAGCCTGGGAGGAATACAGAGAAGCTGTACGAGTGACCAGGGATCAAGTGAGGAAGGCTAAAGCCCTGAAGGAATTAAATTTGGCAAGGGATATAAAAAGCAATAAGAAAAGCTTCTATAGGTATGTAGGGGACAAAAGGAAGTCCAAGGAGAACGTAGGCCCCCTCCGGAAAGATACTGGTGCTCTGGTTACCCGGGACATAGAGAAGGCTGAGGTACTCAATGACTTTTTCGCCTCAGTTTTCACTGATAAAGCCTCTTGTCTTACTGCCCAAGCTGTGGAAAGAACTAGCAGGGACTGTGAGGATGAACCACCGCCCACTGTACTTGAAGAGCAGGTTCGAGAACATCTGAGGAACTTGAAGGTGCACAAGTCCATGGGACCTGATGAGATCCATCCGCGGGTCCTGAAGGAACTGGCGGATGAAGTTGCCAAGCCACTGGCTATGGTATTTGAGAAGTTGTGGCGGTCTGGCGAGGTCCCCGATGACTGGAAGAGAGGGAACATAACCCCCATTTTTAGAAAGGGGAACAAGGAGGACCCGGGCAACTACAGGCCGGTCAGCCTCACCTCTGTGCCTGGCAAGGTCATGGAGCAGATTCTCCTGGGAACCATGCTAAGGCACATGGAGAGCAAGGAGGTGGTGGGTGACAGCCAACACGGCTTCACCAAAGGCAGATCGTGCCTGACCAACTTGGTGGCCTTTTATGATGGGGTGACAGCATCGGTGGACAAGGGTCGACCAATGGATATCATCTACTTGGACTTGTGCAAAGCTTTTGACACTGTCCCGCACGACATTCTTCTCTCTAAACTAGAGAGGCATGGGTTTGATGGATGGACCACTCGGTGGATAAGGAATTGGCTCAATGGCCGCACTCAGAGAGTAGTGGTCAACGGCTCAATGTCCAAGTGGAGACCGGTCACGAGTGGCGTCCCTCAGGGGTCCGTGTTGGGCCCGGCCCTCTTCAACATCTTTGTCGGTGATGTGGACAGTGGCATGGAGTGCACTCTCAGCAAGTTCGCCGATGACACCAAGCTGTGTGGTGCTGTCGACACGCTGGAAGGGAGGGATGCCATCCAGAGGGACCTCGACAGGCTGGAGAGGTGGGCCCGTACCAACCTCATGAAGTTTAACCAGGCCAAATGCAAGGTCCTACATCTGGGTCGTGGCAATCCCAGGCACAAATACAGACTGGGCAGAGAATGGATCGAGAGCAGCCCTGAGGAGAAGGACTTGGGAGTACTGGTGGACGAGAAGCTCAATATGAGCCGGCAATGTGCTCTTGCGGCCCAGAAGGCCAACCGCGTCCTGGGCTGCATCAACAGGAGTGTGGCCAGCAGGTCGAGAGAGGTGATTCTTCCCCTCTACTCTGCCCTCGTGAGACCTCACCTGGAGTACTGCGTCCAGTTCTGGAGCCCCCAACATAAGAAGGACATGGACCAGTTGGAGAGGGTCCAGAGGAGGGCCACGAAGATGATAAGAGGGCTGGAGCACCTTTCCTATGAGGACAGGCTGAAAGAGTTGGGGCTGTTCAGCCTGGAGAAGAGGAGGCTCCGGGGTGACCTTATAGCAGTCTTCCAGTACCTCAAGGGGGCCTACAGGAAAGATGGGGAGAGGCTGTTCAGGAGGACCAGTTGTGATAGGACAAGGGGTAATGGTTTTAAAATAGAGGGAGGTAGATTCAGATTGGATATTAGAAAAAAATTTTTTACCATGAGAGTTGTAGAACACTGGAACAGGTTGCCCAGAGAGGTGGTGGATGCTCCATCCCTGGAGACGTTCAAGGCCAGGTTGGATGAGGCCCTGAGCAACCTGATCTAGTTGGAGATATCCCTGTTCCTTGCAGGGGGGTTGGACTAGATGACCTTTGAAGGTCCCTTCCAGCCCTAACCATTCTATGATTCTATGATTCTATGATTCTATATGGATAAATAAACCCGCATGGATGAATAAGGAGCTCCTGGACAAACTCAAGTACAAAAGAGAAGCCTACAGAGGGTGGAAGCAAGGACAGATAGCTTGGGAGGAATACAGAGAAATTGTCCGAGCAGCCAGGGATCAGGTTAGGAAAGCTAAACCCCTGATGGAATTAAATCTGGCCAGGGACATCAAGGGCAACAAGAAAAACTTCTATAGGTATTTTCCTCCTTTATAAAAGAAGGACTAGGGAAATTGTGGGCCCTCTCTGAAAGGAAATGGAAGACCTGGTTACCCGGGATATGGAGAAAGTTGAGGTACTCAATTACTTTTTTGCCTCAGTTTTCACTGGCAAGTGCTCTAGCCACACTGCCCAGGTCACAGAAGGCAAAGGCAGAGACTGGGAGAATGAAGGATCTTCTCCCACTGTAGCAGAAGATCAGGTCAAAGACCATCTAAAGAACCTGAAGGTGGACAAGTCCATGGGTCCTGATGAGGTGCATCCGCGAGTCCTGAGGGAACTGGTGGATGAAGTTGCTAAACCACTATCCATCATATCTCAGAAGCTGTGGCAGTCTGGTGAAGTTTCCAATGGCTGGAAAAGGGGAAACATAGTCCCCATCTCTAAAAAGAGAAAAAAGGAAAAAACGGGTAATTACAGGCCAGTCAGTCTCACCTCTGTGCCTGGCAAGATCATGGAGCAGATCCTCCTGCAAACTATGTTAAAGCTGAGGCTGGAAAAAACAAGAGGTGATTGGTGAAAGCCAAGATGGCTTTACTAAGGACAAATTGTGCCTGACAAATTTGGTGGCCTTCTGTAATGGGGTTATAGTGTTGGTGGATAAGGGAAGAGCAACCAACATCATCTACCTGGACCTGTACAAAGCATTTGATACTGTCCCACACGACATCCTTGTCTCTAAACTGGAGAGACACAGATTTGATTGATGGACCACTTGGTGGATAAGGAATTGGCTGGATGGCTACACTCAAAGAGTTGCAATGTCCAAGTGGAGGCCAGTGTTGAGTAGGTTCCTCAGGGTTAGGTATTGGGGGTAGTGCTGTTTAACATCTTTATCAGGGATTGAGTACACCATCAGCAAGTTTGCTGATGACACCAAGCCATGTGATGTGGTCAACATGCTGGAGGAAAGGGATGCCATCCAGAGGGACCTTGACAGGCTGGAGAGGTGGGCCTGTGAGAACCTCATGAAGTTCAACAAGGCCAAGTGCAAGGTCCTGCATGTGAGTCAGGGCAATCCCAAGCACAGGTACAGGCTGGGTGGAGAATGGATTGAGAGCAGCCCTGAGGAAAAGGACTTGGGAGTGCTGGTGGATGAGAAGCTCAACATGAGCTGGCAATGTGCGCTGGCAGCCCAGAAAGCCAACTGTGTCCTGGGCTGCTTCGAAAGAAAGATGGCCAGCAGGTCAAGGGAGGTGATTCTGTCTCTCCGCTCTGCTCTTGTGAAGCCCCACTTGGAGTAGTGCATTCAGCTCTGGGGTCTTCAGCACAGGAAAGATACGGACTTGTTGGTGTGCGTCCAGAGGAGGGCCATAAAGATGATCCGAGGGCTGGAGCACCTCTGCTATGAAGACAGGCTGAGGGAGTTGGGTCTGTTCCGCCTAGAGAAGAAAAGGGTCTGAGGAGACCTTATTGCAGTCTTTCAATACTTAAAGGGGGCTTATAAGAAAGATGGGGACAGACTTTTTAGTAGGGCTTGTAGGGACAAGGGGCAATGTTTTTGAATTAAAAGAGGGTAGATTTAGATTAGATACAAAGAAGAAATTCTTTATAATGAGGGTGGTGAAACACTGAAACAGATTGCCCAGAGAAGTTGTGGATGCCTGTCGTGGTTTAGCCCAGCCAACAGCTAAGCTATCACTCTGCTGCTCGCTCACTCCTCCCCACCCCCCTCCCCCCTGCCCACCCCAGTGGGACGGGAGGAGAAAATTGGTACGAAAGGGGGCAAAACCAGTGGGCTGGGATAAGGGCAGTTTAACAGAACAATACCAGGAAAAAGGGAAAAAAAGGGTAATCAAGGCTCACCACACGGAACTGGGAGGTCAGCCCACTCCCCTGGCAGCTCCCCCAGTATATACTCTGAGCATGACATCACATGGTATGGAATAGCCACTGGCCAGGTTGGGTCAGCTGCCTGCACGTGTCCCTTTCAGCTTCCCGCGAACAAGTTAACTCTTTCCCAGCCCAACCCAGAACAATGTCCCATCCGTGGAAGTGTTCATGGCCAGGTTGGACGGGGCTGTGAGCAACCTGATCTAGTTGAAGATGTCTCTGCTTATTGCAGAGATAAGGGAGATTGGAATAGATATTGGGGAGATTGGAACTAGATCACCTTTTAAAGTCCCTTCTGACTCAAACCATTCTATGATTCTGTGATTCTTTCAAGTTTCAGGTACTGGGAGTGGTATGGAGCATGTGTTGAAAAAGGATCTAGATATTTTTTTCTGTTTCTCAGATTCAGACAAGACATTAAAAGGCTATAGTGAAAGCAATGTGCAGATTCAAAACACAGAGAACTTTGAGCTCATGAGTTAGTACATTATAGGTTTGCATTTTTGAGACATGAAGTAGTAACTTGTTGCTTTAGACTGAAAATAACTTTTTCTTCTGATGTGCTTTTTGTCAGCTAATACTTTTGAAAGTTAAAAAGAAGAGCATGTATGAAGAAACTGGAAATAAATGCCAAGATATAAAAGATCACATTCACTAGACGAAGTGCAGATACCATACTTTTACTTATTACAAGAACTTGCTAGTCAGACAGGGCTGAAATCTGTCCTTTGATGGAGCATCTTTTATCTTGGGCTGTGTTGTGTGGATTTGGCAAACTGAGATCAGGGCATCTACTCTGAAGCCCTGACATATATGGACACAGCATTTTCTAGTGGATTGGTATTAGTGAGCATTCAGCATTTCTATAGTATCTGCAATTCCATTTTAATTTAATAGAATAAAAGGCAAAATCATAGAAAGTGTCATGTAAGTTGGCAGCTGTGCAATAGTCTCCAGTCTCACGTACGTGGTTAAAGTTTCATGTTTACTAATTAATGGCCGAGTTAAAGACTGAGAAGGGCATAGTCATATGCAAGGGCAGTAGCACTTGGGCAGCCCTCTCATGCAGTCTCGGGTATTAAAATCTGTTGCTCACAACCCTGGTCCATAAACCCTAGCATGAAGGTTTATTTGCAAGGGCTTGATTGCAAGATGGTGGTCCAGGGTGGCAGGTGATTTTTTTCTTGGCAAAGAGTGTTCTAAATCCTGAAACTTCTGTAGAAAATTAACAGAGATGCACAAAGGATGTAACTCCAAAATCTGGAATCTTCAGTAGAACATTAACAGAGATGCAGGAAGGATGTAACTTCAAAAGCAGCCTCTCTAATGCTGAACCTTTCCCTTTCTTTTTATAGGACCTCATGCATTATTCCGAGAGTTCCAAAATGCTGAGACCTGGCTCTGCACCTGTCTCTGCAGAGGAGCGAGTGCTGTCATCTGAGCCAATGACACCTTTAACGTAGCTTATTTTCCCACAGCACTAAAAGCTCTGTTTTTCATATCTGAGATTCTCTGTTTTTTGAAGCCATGTCCAGACAAGCCCTACAGGCGTAAAATCGCTCTGGCTGCACTGGAGACAGCAGCATGCAAGGCCAAAACAAATTCCTGAGCCTCCTTCCTTGGAGCACATCAAGTGGAAGAGAAGGACAAACCATGGCCTCGGCAAGATTTTCCCAGGGAAAGCGTGAGGGTGGAAAACTGAAACAAATAAAACTCCGATGGGCAGAGATTCCTCTGCCCTTGCCTTTGCTCAGACGTGCCTGTGCACAGGCACACACGGACATCAACACATACGCGTTGTTTTGTCTGTCTAACCTACTCCTCTGGTGGGGAAGGGCGCCAGCAGCGAGAAACGCAATCCAGTGGCTTCTCCCACTCTTCTCCCAGGAAGAGTTGTTTTAGAACTTCAGGGTTACTGCTCGGTAACAACAGTGACCAACCGAAAAAAAGGCAAGGGAGGGGGAGTGGGAGGAAGCACGTTGACAAGGGGAGGGGAAGAACCCGCCAAGACTAGTACAAAACGGTCCCTGTAGCAGCAGCGGAGGGGAGACTCGTGCCGGGAAGGGACGGAGCGGGGCGGCGCGGCTCGGCGGCCGGGAGAGTCCGGGGTGCGGCGGCGGGCCAGCGGGCCGGGAGTCGGCGGTCCGGCCCGGCACCTTCCGGCGGGTTTGATGCCGACCTCGGCATCGCCCGTCGGGGTCGCGGGCGAGCAGGCCGGCGTACCTGCTGGACGCGAGGTGCAGCGGGGCGGCTGGCCGGTCCCTGGCCCCGGGGGGCAGCTGAAGGCTATGGCCAGGGCCGGCGCGGCGGCGTCCGCCCCGGCGGGGAGGGCAGGTGGGCGGAGGGGAGCGCCACAGGCACTCGGCGCCCGGGTCGGCTGGCAGAGGAGCGGCGGAGGGGCAGCCCTGCCCGGCCCGCCGCTCGCAGCGGCCGCCTGGGGAGAGCAAGCGCCGGCGCTGCCCGCCACGTCCCTGCCGGGCTCCCGCTGTCTGGGCCCGGGGCTTGCCCCGCCACCCCAGACGGAGGCGGCCACCACCGCCGGCTCCTCGGTGTCCGCCGCGGCCGCCGAGCCCTCGCTGCCGCCCGTCTGCTCCGGCGGCCGCTGCCCCGGCTTGCCACGACACCGCAACCCGCGCCCCGCCGGCCTCTCCGCCAAGCTGGCCCCGGGCGCCGAGCTGCCGCCGGCCCGACCGCTGCTGTCGCTGGGGCTGGTGCAGGTGGCCCTGGGCTGCGCTCTGGTGGTGCTGAACTGGGGAGCGCGGTGGCTGAGCAGCGCGCCGACGGTGAGCACCTCCTGTCCCTTCTGGGCCGGCTCCACGGTACGTCAGCGCCGCGGGCACCGGGCGCGTTCCCGGCCGTTCCCGGCCCCGGCCGAGCGCTGGGGCAGCCGGCGGCCGCGGGCGCGGTGCTAACGTGAAGCGTGGGGGACGCGGGACCGCGGAGGAGCCGCGAGAAGCGTTTGCTCCGGCTCCTGCAAAAGCAAAGAGCGATCTTCCTCTTGCTTGGAAGCAATAAGCAGTTAATGCTTTTGCTAAGAGTTTTGCCAGGGGGGCAGCGTGAACCCCAAACGGGATAGCAAACGTAGAGACAACTGGATTGGGGATATCTGTTTCCTGAGGTGCGTTTTACCTTAAAAAAAAAAAAAAAAAAAAAAAAAAAAGTACTCGATTATTATACGCAGCCAGAAGCAGGGTTTTCTCGAGTTGTGGTGTACGTAGATGTTGTATTTTGCTTTCGTGCGTTGCATACCGTTACTCTAGTGAGAGAGAGAGAAAATAGCGATGTTCCCGGGGGAAAAAACAAAACAAAACCAAACACAAACAGTTTTGTAAAGAGTAATAAGAGAAGTTATTCCATCTCCAGTTGGGCCCTGCTTTAAACTGCACCTTTGCAAACACAGAATATGTAATAGTTTGAATTTCAGAAGCTAGGCGGTAGTAAGCAGAAGTTAACGGGAGCAGGAGACAGTGTGATAGCTTGTGCCCAGTTTGTAGGCGCTTGAGCAGCGAGCAAGTCATGTTCTATGGCTGTCATGCTCTGCGCCTGCTGCCACAGCCTGTCTCTTGGTTGTGTTGTTTCCAGTGTTGTTCACAACCTGTGGAAACGTGCTCAGTGATCTGCAGTTTGGGGATCAAGGAGTTCCTATTCATGTGTATAGTGCAATGCTCATCCCTGAAAGTATAGACAGCCTTTACGAGGGAGGAGCGGGGGGAACTCAGACCGCCCTAAATGTGTATCTTTGGTATCTCTCTTGTGATCTTTCATCCTTTTTTTCCTTACCCTAGATTAAAACAAGTTTAAATATATGCAAGCTATGGACTTTGAACCTTGCACACAAAACCATGCTTATGCTTTTAAAATTCTACATGTAAAATTGAAGTATTCAATCTCAATAATGAAGAAGGACGTTTTCTTTTTTAATACCAGCTCTGAAACAGTAATATATTCACTCGGAAAAGTTACCAAAAATGCCTTTTAGATATAACAGCGTGAGTGAAAATTTTAGCCCAGAAGCAACCTGGAAAGGTAGAGGCAATTAGAAGCTGGAATTGAGGACGTGTCTCTTTTTTTTAAATTTCAGATGCAACATGCTGATTATGATGCGCTGGTTAAGTGCAGATCCGGAAACTTTGAGGAAGCCTTTCTTTCATATATCTTAAAGCTTTAACAAGCGTAATGAAATAAGTCTTGTTGTCTTCAAGGCAAAACGGCAATTCACATCAGTATTTTTATGTGCCTTGTTATAAAATATTGTAACTATTTAGCACTCACAGAATTCAAAAAACAATTTGTTATGAAACTGCGGAGTTACGCATGTGGTTTTGCAACACCAGTAATGATATCGGAAGGTGTTTTGGCCAAGTCATATATGCATGTTACGCTAAATCAGATTGATCATGTCAAGTGAATGAAGTTACAGAAGGGATTTATTAAAAACGCTAGTGGGCAACTTCCTGTTTGTTCTAGTCTTCTTGTTACTTTCTAGGGTAGAAGTTCGATGTGAATTGACTTAGTCACAGAGTCTCATGAATTAAAAGCATACCTGCTTATTTGTGGGACCTGCTGAAAACCTGATTTGCCTTCCTTTAGGGTTCCCATCCTTACTGTGAGAGAGTATTTGAATATGCTATTTGCTTCAGTTCTACAGCAATGCTTTCTCCTTCCTTAATTGTTTTGCCCTCTAAGGTACAGAGGCAAAGGGTTCTGTTCTGGGATTCAGAGAGTTTGGTCTAAGAACTACTGCCGCAGACAGGGATGCTTGCACTTGCTTTTCTTTCCTCGCCCTGATACTGGCATTCATCCGGCTACACAGTAAGTCAGTTCAGGGAGGTGGTTTTTGTGCTCTTCAGTGTTTTCGATAGGGTTCATGCTCTGGGAGTTGTTAGTTCACTGAAATGGTCAGAAGAGGGTCAGAGTCTGCACAAGCTGGGAGAGGCAGGAATGCGTACTCACAGACGCTTATGGAACTGATGGGGTGGTGACCGAGGGTGGAGAAGAGAGAGCCAGTTTTTAGATTTGCTGAGCCATGTGGCAGAAAACAAGTACTCAGTTGGTGGAAAGTAATTTTTTAGGCAATTGTTGAGGTCAGACTTGCTGGCATAACTTTTTGTCCCTGTGCATGTTTCCCGGGAGGAAAAAATAAGAAAACAACAGATGTGAATTTTTTTGTGTTAATTCACAGGGTGCTCTTAGGAGTGAAGACCCTCATCGGCACAGGCTCCTATTCTCCACTTTAAAGTGTGTCTTCCTGTGTTCCCAGCATTGTTGTAGTGTTCCAAAGTACCTTTCATCAGAGCAGTGATAAGTATCATGTAAACGGCGTTTTGTGAACAGTTGTTTTCTTCTTTGTTGATGCTATGTTTTTTGATGTTGTAGGTAATCTTATATGGAGTCTTAGGCTTAATGACATGGAAGAAGCAGACAATGTTTTTGGTAAGTATGGATTAAAACTCGTTGTAGGGAAATTATCAGAAGACGATCCTGATTTAATAATCGTTGGTTAGAAAAAAAAAATCACTTCTTTCTCCTTGAAAAAATAGACTACACGGTTGAATCTTTTTATTTGAAGTTGTAGAATCATACTTAAGTAAAAGAGGAGTCAAAGCTCATGAAAGGCTATATTCTGTCCTGCATGGATGTAGTCCGCATTCAGGGCAAGAGTGGACCACTCCTGGAGGAAGTGTTAATGTTGTTTACAGATCATTTTTTGTGTTTGTGCATGTATAAGAAAATGCTGGTTTAGTGTAAGTAATTTAGCGTTCTGAGGCAGTGCTGCTGAAGCTTAAAGAGGGGAGCTGATTTGAAAGCTTAGCTCAGCGGTACTGTGCTAGTGTCTGATAGCAGGTTTCGAAGCTAACCTAAGTATTCTCCACTTACAGTAAGTAACTGTGTGGCTCTCGATGTCTCAGAGGTGGGACTTGAGAAAAGGTTTTGAAGGGGATTTTTGGGGGGTTGTTGTTTTTTCTTTTTTCTTAATTTCCTCTCCATACTGTAACTTCTGAAGACTTTTTCCAGGCCAAAGCAGTTCTTTTATTTTTATGCGGTGCTTCTTTGGGATCTGCACAGTCATCAGTGAGAAGTACCAAGTATCGGATGTGTGAGCTGCGGATGAATTACTGTTTCTCGGTGCATTGGTTGTCATAGCCAGAGCAAAGCAAGGTTTTTACCAGTTTTGTGGATAGAAAGAGGAGCTTGGTGTCTGGGGTTCCCAATCTGGAAGGACCGTATTTTCATGAAAATAAATGTAAATGCCATCCATCTCAAAATGCCTGAGGCTTGTACAGTACTCCCTTTTTTTCTATATTGCCTGTCTTCTGTACTGTTTCTAAAGCACCTATTGCCGTAGATTCCTTTCGTTGTTGCTCTTCACTCGTTCGTATTCTCTTTTGTATAAACTTTCTGGCCCTTTCCTAGTTTTACTTAAATATGCAAGTACTGAACTCGTCCTGCTCCTTTCATTTATATCAGATGATCTTTAGGATGGTCAAGTGCTGGAACAGGTTACCCAGGGATGTTGTGGAGCAGATGGGGAAGTTTCTGCAATGACACTGATTAAAGCCCTGAGCAGCCTGATCTGATCTCATAGCTGACCCTGCTTTGAGCAGGAGAATACACTAGAGTCTTGTAAGCTCCCTTGCAGCCAGTTATTCTATGCTTATGTGATTCTATGAGCCTGTTTGGTTTTGTTTTGGTTTTGGTTTTTTGCTTATTTGTATGTGTATTTTATAGAGGTCTGATTTTTGAAAGTCAGATTAGATCAGACTTGACATTGGGAAATATTTCTTTACCGAGAGGTGATCAGACACTGGAACAGGCTTCCTAGAGCGGTGGTCGATGCCTCAAGCGTGCCAGTGTTTAGGAGGTGTTTGGACAATGCCCTTAATAATACGCTTTAAGTTCTAGTCAGCCCTGAATTGGTCAGGCAGTTGGACTAGGTGATTGTTGTAGGTCTCTTCCGACTGACCTACTTTATGTGCAAAAGAGGAAATCAGCTTTAAACATTTTATGAGGTTAAGGAAATCATGCATTGAAGTAGCTGTGGTCTATTGCTATGGTCTATCAAGGACAGATTGTTAGTTTCTATGAGCATATTTATTTTGGACTGTATTTCTAATATATCTACCCTCTAATAACTTCAACATTTTGTCTTTGGAGTTATGAGGAGTTGTATGAGTTGTAAAAGAAGGTTTCCTAAATGTGTAAGCAATGAGACTCCTTATACAGCCATGGCTTAGAGTTACGACATTCATAACTAAAACTATAAAATCCATTTGGGTCTATAACAAACCCTTTTCCAGCTGTGACTGCCTTCCCCTTTTTACTCCTTATGCAAGGCCCTTTGCACTTATGTCTTGTAAATACACTTCTAATGGATTCCTCTCTCCAGATTTTGGGACCGAACCCCTTTTCCCCTTGTCTGCACAGAGCCACCTCCCTGCTGTGAAGGAAGCAGAGGTTTCACAGCTGCCTCCCTGACAGCCCTTAACTCAAGCAGTTGCCAGGTGTAGAAAAGCCTTTACGCAGCAAGTGAGCTCTGTGGAAAGGATTAGTCGCACACGAAGGTGGTTTTGTAAGGTTGCTGTGGAATCCAGGTATTTAGCATGTTGGGTACCTGTGCCAGAGCCATGCCCAAAATGTGAGGAGTGATACGAATTACCACGTTTTCTGTTGCAGCAACTCATGTCAGCATTTAGCTGTCTTTATGCAGAGACTTCGGACCGTGCACAACGGTTGAAGTGTAAAGCTGGTGGGATTAAGTGGTCGTTATTCTTTTTCATATATAGTTGTGTCTCAGTCTACAAATGCTCTCTTGTTCATAGGCAGGGGCCTCTGCTCATCTTTGGTTTTATGCAGAGCTGTAAGTCACTCAGTTCAGTTTCATAATTTCTTCAAATTGTGCAAATACGTTTTGGAATTCCTCACATGCATACAAACCCCCCAAAACAGTTTTGCTTTCAGCCCAAGTTGGATAATTATATCTAGATTTTGATTTACCATGGTGTGTACTACAAGGTCTCAGATTTAGCAATTACGCTGTAATTAGGTGTAGGTGGTTGAGCTCCATCATTTAAGCCCTCTCTTCTTCCCAGAGCTGGGTCTTGACCAGAATTACTGTGACTGATGAGTCCCACAGAATTTGCCCACGAGGAGGTGCCGGTCCTCAGACCAGTTTGTCATAGATTTCATGCTTAAGAACATGGTAATGCTGTTTCTTGAGGCTTTCTGTATTATCTTATTTTTGGTTTTACTTGTCAGTTTGCGGTGCTTAAGGAATTTTACAATACAATTCACATTTATTTTTGCCCCTTTTAAAAATACTGATTCTTTCTAAAAGAAACCTGTTTGCTATGCTGATTTAGGATTTTTATCTCTGAAACCTGCTGGAGTACACCTGTTTGCCTGCAGCTGCTCTGCACAGCACAGCCTATCTCCTCCAGAAGAAGGGAGGTGTCTTGGCTCACAAAACGTTCCTCTCCATCTCCCTGCTTCAGGGCATGATTTCTCACTGCCTGGTCTTGTTTCTTTCTCAACGTCCAGGCTGTTCTATGGCTGCCACTTTAATCTCAGGCCTTCGTCTTGGGGAAAAACAACCCAACTGTTGTTTTTTCCTGTGACTGCACGGCTCTGGTGCTGCCGGTGCTTGGAGAAAGCACAGGGCTGCGGAGTCAGGAGAAAGGAGCTGGGGACGGGCTGCGGTGTCGACGGCAGAGAGGGCAGCTGTGTTTCAGTCGCTCATGTTTTTCATCCAGAGGGGAGAAAGGAAGGGAAACCCGTTAGATACAGCTGTGGTGGACCTTTAGTAGCATCATTGGTGAGAGGAAGCCAGCCTTGAAGAGATTTAGCTGTGAGAAGACCTGTTAGTAAATAAAACTGAGAGCCACATTTGTTGTTTTCTGCCATGCAGGCTGTGTTACAGCGTGGAAAGATGCTGGGTAAATAAGTCGCAGAGGCAGGGTACTGCAAGGCAAAATCAAATTATAATTATAGCTTTTGAAGGACGTTCTTGCAGGGGAGGCTTGGCCTTCAGCAAAACAGCTGCTGAGAAGCCTTGGCTCCGTAATCTTACCTTGCTTTTAGTTATCTGAGGCTTTTCTGTTCTGGTTATCAGTTGTCGGTCGACTTCGGAAGTCAGCTGGTAACCCTTAGGCTCTGAAGCTGATTTTTGCTCCAGAGAGTAATCTTTCTTTTGGGCATGCCTGTCCCAATGTATTTAATGGGGAAAGGGAAACTCTGTCCTCCGTCTCCCCCGCCCTCAGGTCGTTTAGATACTGACTGTCAACTGTTCTGGGCTTGATATCACTCTCTAATTGTATAGAAGCTGATTCCTTCCTCGCTGTTCCTAAAGTCTTTCCTTTCATAGAGCTTTAAATCCTGTTTTTCACTGAAGGAACCTAACTATTTTCAGAAAATACATCAATTCCACATTGTTCGTTTGATGGCGTGTGCACTGAGGGCAATTCACATCATTGACAGGCCATGCTTGCTATGCTGGCCTCTGTCCTTACTTGGTTAGGACTAAGCCAACGCACCGTCAGCTTGTGTTGTATTCCCAGATGTTGCCTGGAGCCGCACATGCTTTGCTGAACGAAGAAGCATTCCACTAGTGAAGCATCCTTTCCTTTCCAGTCATCTACAAATTAGCTGCAATCCTGTAGCGTGTGTGTTTTAGGAGCCTTTCTCATTCTGGATTTGTGGGGTTTTTTTGCCAACTGTAACAAAGACTTCGAGTTAAGCATGTCTATGGTGGCTGCTTAGTGCTTGGGTTCTGCTGCTAAAGAGATTGAGCTGTGACAGCATGAAGTACAAGTACAAGTTGAGGACTGAACTGTTGGGGATTGACACAGGAGAAAGGGACCTGGGGGTCCTGGTGGACAGCAGGATGACCATGAGCCAGCAATGTGCCCTTGTGGCCAAGAAGATGAGTGGTATCCTGGGGTGTATTAGAAGGGGTGTGATTAGAAGGTCGAGAGAGGTTCTCCTCCCCCTCTACTCTGCCCTGGTGAGGCCGCATCTGGAATATTGTGTCGAGTTCTGGGCCCCTCAGTTCAAGAAGTACAAGGAACTGCTTGAGAGAGTCCAGCGCAGGGCCACAAAGATGATGAAGGGAGTGGAGCATCTCCCTTATGAGCAAAGGCTGAGGGAGCTGGGTCTCTTTAGCTTGGAGAAGAGGAGACTGAAGGAGCACCTCATTAATGTTTATAAATATGTAAAGAGTGACTGTCATGAGGATGCAGCCAGGCTCTTCTCACTGGCATCCAATGACAGGACAAGAGAAAATGGATATAAGCTGGAACATAGGAGATTCCGCTTAAACATAAGGAAGCACTTCTTCCCAGTAAGGGTAACAGGACACTGGAACAGGCTGCCCAGAGGGGTTGTGGAATCTCCTCTGGAGATGTTCAAAACCCGCCTGGACACATTCTTGTGTGACCTGATCTAGGTGGTCCTGCTCCGGCAGGGGGATTAGACTAGATGATCCTTTGAGGTCCCTTTCAATCCCTAACATTCTGTGATTCTGTGACTCTGTGAAGGGCAAGAGGAGCCTCAGTGCGCGGGGAGGCACCGTGGCGCCGGGTGGAGCGTAACCGCATGGCATCAAGAAGTGAACAGAGTGGATGCGGGCTGGGTGAATGCAGCTCCAGCTTCCAGCCATGTCAAGTGCTTTATGGTTCCACTGTTGGCTAGCGCGCCAGCTTCTGTGTTGATAGATGTGGTCCGCTTTCACATGAAGGTTTGTGGGGTTTGACTCGGAAAAGTCCCAGGTCGCATGTTCAGTTTGAGTCGTATAGTAACAGAGGGATTTGAAATTTTTATTAGATGTTGGTTTTTTTTTTTAATTTTGAAAGTGTTAATATTTTTGGTTTTATGACAAAAATCTGCAGATCTTCATTGGAAAACAGAAAAGTTTGTGGAATTCTGGCCTGGTTTTAGCTGGAACAGAGTTAGCTCTTTTTTTTAGCAGCTAGAAGAGCTCCGTGTTTTGGTTTTATTCAGAGGCTCGCTCTGAGAAGAATGTTGATAGCAAGCTGATGTTTGTGGTTGGCACTGAGGTCTCAAGGACTTTTCAGCTGCTGTGTTCTTGCCAGTGTGCAGGAGCAAAACAGGATAAGGGGGGAGCATGGCCGGGACAAGGGGTCCACAACTCTCCTTACGATTTGTACTTGGAACTTAAGACTGAGGGCCAAACTGGCCAATTAGTATTCCATATCATGCAGTGTCATGCCCAGTATAAAAGTGAGGGTCAGCCGGGAAGAAGGGCTTTTTGCCCTTCCGGGACTCTTACTTTCAGACTCTCAGGGTATTTTCTCTCTCTCTCTCGCTCTCTGTCTTGGGGCCTCCCGTTCATCCAGGATTGCGGTGTCGGGATTTATCTGTTTCAGGATTGCAGCTTCAGGACGAGTCGGGCCTTGGTCAAGGGGTGGTGAGCAATTACACTGTACATCACTCGTTTGTACATATTTATCCTTGTACATATCTGTACATATATATATTGGTAGCAGTAGTAGTAAATTGTCACGGGTCTCTTTTCTTTTTCTTCTTTGATTCTCTCCCTCATCCCTGGGGGTGGGGGAGTGAGCGACTGTGTAGGATTTGGTTGCCGGAGCGGCCTAACCCACGACAAATTCAAGTATTTATTTATAACCTTGAAAATTTTTGAAGAATAAATTTGTAGCAAACCTTTTGTTTAATTGAAGAATTTTATCAGAAGAAAAATATGTCCCAGCAGCTTTAAAATACAGATTTTTAGAGCTAGCTGTTGCCTTCTTGATATCTGCACCTTAACTGATTTGCATAGACTTAACCAAAATGTAATGCTTAGACCAAAATACTTAGTTCTGGTGCTAGTGAAGTGATGTTCTTAAATTTTAGCCCTGCTGGTAACAATATAAAGCACTGTGAACAGAAGCTGCATATCATGACCCTAATCTTGAAAAAAAAAGTCTCCTTATCCATGTGCTTCATAATAAGCAAAGTCATTTGGCTTTGGTAAGAATTACTGTAGTAGTGTCTGTTAGTCTGAATTTTAGAAGTGAAATAGCTCAGTGTTAACATCTTGGCTCACATGGCTCACATTAATTCTATAAATGGTACTTGTACAAAGATTTTAAAGCTAGTCTAAGCAAATAAAAAGAAGTATGCTTTTAAGTGTGAGACTTTGAAAAGCCTTTAGAGAGACTGTTAACCTTTATAATCAGGTCAAAGTCAAGTCTCTTCTGATTTTTTAAAAATCATTTATTTTTATGCTGAAAAGCTGTCATTCATATGGGGTGTTTTAATGCTGCATTTGAAGTATGTAACTTTTTGATTAAATTAATTAAATTGTCTTTTACTTCTGTGTGGCTTTTTTTTGTTGACAGGTGTGTTGCAGGTCTTTATATGGTACAATAAACAGCTCTCACAACTGATAGAAAATTAGTAAGGTCTCATAATTAATACTTGATTATTGCTATTGCTGCTGTGTATATGGAAAATTAATACATTGACTTACCTTTTCCTAGAAGAATATTGATAAAGTATATATTCAGGATGCAAAATGGACATAACAGTTGATGACTGTGGAGCAAACGTTTTTCTTTCATTTATTTTTCAAGTGGCAGCTTTGGCATCAGTCCTGTGTGTACATATTAAAGAGAAAGCAATTCCTCTCTGGCATTAGATACTAGCTTCAATGGCGGCAGCAGCAGCAGCAGCAGGACAACAAGCAGTCTGCCTACACAGAATGAATTATAGAGTCAGAGCCTTGTATTGCAAGTTAACGTTGCTGCAGAGTCCTCAAAGCGCAGGATGATATTTTACCTGGAAGAGATCGTCCATGCAAGACACTGGCAAATACTGTGTCTAACATTAGAACACGCTTTGCTTTCCTGTAGTTGAATTCATATAAACGTTCCTCAAAACTTTTTGCATCTGTTCACAGTCTGTGCATATCTAGTATTCAGAAGATGAAGGCTGTGACCAAATTGAAGCCCTAATTTGAGTTCTTTCCATTTTCATCACTGCAGTTAAGACTAGTTACCTCTGTTCTGGCTTTTAAAATACCATGTTTGCCTTTGCTAGTTACTAGTTAACTAGTAACCTCTGTTTCTTCTAATCTGAGAAGTATTTTTCTCCTGATTTACCTGCAGGTGGGATCTTCTTTCACTGGGATAAAGTGGAACACCTGTTTTTACTTGTAGTGATGGAGAGTAGTGATGTGAGTAGTGATGGAGAAGATGTTTAAATTCGCATCTGCAGGAGAATGTATCTTATAAAATAAGCTGACAGAGTACATGCTAGATAAGAGGACAGTGAGATGGATTGAAAACTGGCTGAACAATTGGGCCCAGAGGGTTGTGATGGGTGGCATGAAGCCCGGCCAGAGGCCGGTCAGCGGTGTTGTGCCCTGGGGGTAGGTACTGGGGGAAATACTACTTAATATCTTAACAGGTGGCCTGTACAGTGGGACAGAGCTCACCCTCAATGAGCTCACCCTCAGCAAGCTTACAGGTGATACAAAATGGGGAGGAATGGCTGATACACCAAATGGTGCCATTCAGAGGGACCTGGATGGGCTTGAGGAGCAGACTGAGAAGAATCTCGTGAAGTTCAACAAAGGGAAATGCACAGTCCTGCCTGTGCAGGGAAGAGACCCCAGGCACTGGCACCCACTGGGGAACAACTTGCTGGAAAGATAGGTAGCAGCAAATGTTATACTTGTGGCTCAGATCACGGTGGTGTTTTAGACTGTATGTAGAAAAATTATTTTTATCTTCTGCTTCTTCATTTGCATTGTCTGAATATTAGGTTATGCAGTCAAAAATAGACTATACATACATTAAAATACAGATCAAGTTTTTATTTTTGTATGACAGAATTTATTAGAAAATAAATGTAGAAATTGTCCTCCTTGTTTTATGTATTTATAGTAATGTTCTTTTTCTTCCTTTTTCTTCTTTGGTCTTAACATATTTGTTTAAAAAAACCTGTGTGATTTTTAGTCGAGATTTTGTAGACCAGTATGTTAGGAGTCTGGATTTTATATATAACTTTTTATATAGCCACATACTGGATTATTTATATTGCAGCTTCTGTACCAAAGGATAAAACTAACGTGTGAATTTGCCTCCTTTTTTAAAAAAAATAAAAATCTTCATATAGGACTTTGGTCAAGTAACTTCTTTGCTCAGGACCTCCATTTCTTCATCAGTTGAAAGAGTGCAAACATACTTCTTGTTTTCCTTAGTATTGATTCTTGAGATTTGTACTATAAAGATGTTTTATGTTGAAATAGCTTCTACTTGACTTGTAAAACTGTCTAATTTCTAGTTGACAGTGTCCTGTGTTGAACATAGATGAAAAGCTTCCTTTGTATGAAATATCTGCGTCTACCAAGTTTACTTTTCTCAAAGTACTTTTAATCACAAGGCTAACTGAGATAATCTAGATAAAACCAGAAGAAATGGTATTGATTCATATGAGTGATAAGCAAGGAGTTAATTTCGAGAATATTATTAAATTCTGTGTTTGTACAGAAAAACAAATGGCACTCTAAGTGCTTACTAACAGTAAAAACCTCTTATCTGTGATTTTCTGATATTTATAAAGCTAGAAGATACTGTTCCTCTTATTATTGATTGTTCTCACTATATCTGACAGAAAATAGTCCAAATCTTCTTCACATAAGTATTAATAGCTACTTTAACTACTGTTTTTTTGAGGTTAAAACCTACCTTTTGTGATAATGTTATGGTCAAACTTCTGTAAAGCCTACTAGTAATGAGATGTTGTAATTTAAGGAATGAGCTTGCACAGTAATGCTCTTCAGCTCTTGTCTGTTCAGAGGTGATTATTTTTCCCTGAACCTCAGTAAAAAGGATCAGAATTTGTGCCACAGCTCTAATTTATTTTTTGTCCAGCTTCTTAGGTAGCTAATGGTGCGTCAGCTAAGTTAATTTGGAAAGTGATTGCTGTCTTTGTGCATGTTTAGAGTCATAGAATCATTTGGTTGGAACAGACCATCAAGATCGAGTCCAACCATTCGCCCTGCACTGTCAGGGTCCCTAAACCATATTGCTTAACACCAAATCCACATGGTTTTTAAACACCTCCAGGAATGAGGACTCCGCCACCTCCCTGGGCAGCCTGTTCCATACTTCACAACCCTCTCTGTAAAGAAATTTTTCCTGATATCTAACGTAAATTTCACCTGGCGTAACTTGAGGCCATTCATTCCCTCTTGTCTTGTCATTCATAATATGGGAGAAGAGACCGACCCCCATCTCCCTACAACTTCCTTTCAGGTAATTGTAGACAGCGATAAGGTCCCCCCTGAGCCTCCTCTTCTCCAGACTAAACAGTCCCAGCTCCCTCAGCCGCTCCTCATAGGACAAGTTCTCTGAACCCTTCACTAGTTTTGTTGCCCTTCTCTGAACCCGCTCCAGCACCTCAACGTCCTTCTTGAAGTGAGGGGCCCAAAACTGGACACAGTACTCCAGGTGTGGCCTCACCAGTGCTGAGTATAGGGGGACAATCACTTCCCTGCTCCTGCTGGCCACACTGTTTCTGATACATGCCAGGATTCCGTTGGCTTTCTTGGCTGCTTGGGCACACTGCTGGCTCATGTTCAATCGGCTGTTGACCAGCACCCCCAGGTCCTTCTCTGCTGTGCAGCTTTCCAGCCATACTTCTCCAAGCCTGTAACACTGCAGGGGGTTGTTGTGGGCGAACCGCAGGACCCGGCACTTGGTCTTGTTGAACTTCATACAGTTGGCCTCAGCCCTTCGATCCAGTCTGTCCAGGTCCCTCTGTAGAGCCTCTGAAGTCCTTGTTGCTGGATCTGCTGTAAAACCATCTGGAGCAGAACTGAGCCTGTGTCCCTCAAGATTTCCTTCTCTTCCTCAGCTTTTGTTTATATCTCCTGCATTTTTAATTTAGGCCATTTTGATACAAAGGAATGTGAGTGAGCAGATTGTTATTAACAAGGATTCTTTTGGACAATAAATCCTGATATTTGCTGTGTAGGATTGAGTGCTTTAAATTTAAACATATTAGGAGAGGAATCTGTTATTTATCTGTAAAGTAGTAGTCTTACCCATTTGTACTCCCGAAGTACAAAAAAGTTTTGCATATAGGAATTGGAACAGGCAAAGTTCTTACATGTGTTAAAAATCCATATCTCAAGTCTCATGTAAGCACAGCTTGCAGACTGTAAAGGCATACGTGAAAGCAGGACTTCTTTTTTTCCCCACTGCTTCTGCTTGTCCTTTTTCAAGCACTCTATTACTCTTGCCATTGCTGGTCTTTCAGATGGTTTATAAAACTGAAGGTGTCGTCTGATTTATGAATGGAGGTGTTCTGGTTTTAGTAGCTGGGACGAAACAAAGTCATATAGTCTAAGTCCCTTCAGTGTCTCTTTCCTCACTGTACTGAGACAAATATTTTTCATTTATTTGTGCTGCAAAATAGTTTTGGAAATTCTGTGCAGAATGAATGTTGTCTTAAGGTGTTTCCTCTTCGGGTTTCTTTCTGGTCTAAATACATTGAGAGGTAAACTCAGTGGAAGGGTATGACATGCAGTGGAAGTTGGATGGCTTACAGATCATCCTTGGCACTCCAGAAAATCCTTTGGCTGCCTGTACTTTTCAATAGTTGCATGTATTTTATTACTGCACAACTAGTACAGAATAAGGAGAGAGAGAAGACAAATGTGTTTGGAGTAACCATCTCCTGGGTTAAGATAAGGCACCGTGGGGCACTGAAGTCACTGAAAGGAGTTTTGAAAAGAAGGGGAGGGTGGTTCCCGGCTTCAGTCTGGGAGTGGGATTTGCACTGACGTATGTTCCTTGAGTCAGGTTCATGATCCTGTTCCCACTGCTGTTAACATTTTTTTGCTGTTCCAGGCTAAACTATTTATTCTGCTGTCTGTCGTCTGTGTTCTGCTGAACCTGACTGGATTTGTGTTAGGATGTCAAAGCATTCGGTTTATGTCCAGTGTACCCAAATGCCATTCGGTGAGCAGACGTACTGATTTACATGCATTTCTTCACGGCGTGCCGCATAAGCTTGCTGTGCTGTGATCACAAAATGTGCTAATGTAGAGATGCTAGTAACGCAGCTACAGCGTGGCTGGGGAAAAACAGAAAACCCTCTGTTTCAGGCTTTGATTCAGTTCAAATAGTGAACAGACTCATTGAAATCCACAACAGTATTTTTATTCTGTGTGTTCCTAAACACTTGGGTTTTTTGAGTTGAGGTTCAGCTCCTAAATCTGAGGACCCTGACAGGATGTGTTTTGAATGGCTTTACTCCTCATTAGAAGAGCATATTTAGCCCAGAAATGGTTTTGTTTGACTTCATTGAGAGCTGGCCTCCGTCTTCAGGGTGTGAAGACATAGCTGATATAGTACAAGGCTTTCTAGACAATTTTATGGGGTCACGTAGGAGGGGATCCCAAATATATCTTTGGAAAATCCCTCTTGCCAGCATTATACACTGATTTTAATATCATAGTAATTTAAGAACTAGCATAAAGGATTTTTATAATAATGTGACAAAGATAAACTTTGAAAAAAGGCTGAGTGGGTACTGGTGAGCTACCTACAAAAAGCTCAGTCAGTATAATCTGTGGGTGGGATTATTTTTCCTGGTTTGCCTCACCTGGTGAGGACAAATTGTGTGGATACTTTACAGCAAGAACTGTGAGGAAAAAATTAAGGTAGATGAAGTCATACTAGCTTTTCAGAACACTTCTACTTGAGAAGGAAGCAATCTGCATAAGAAAGGACAGAATACAAAATATTTTTCTCAAACGGGTGTCGTAAGAAGTAGAAGAATGTAGAAGTAGAAGGTGTATTGCAGTGAGAGTCCAAGATTACAAGTACTGAGAACTGTTACAGTTATTCCAGATGAGATGGTTAAATGTTTCAGGAATTTCAAAGCCCTCTTGTTGGAAGCGTAAGGTACAGCTGAAAGGCATTCGTGAAATAATAAATTATTCTGTAGGGGGTTTATGTAGGTGGAAGACCTTTGACACTATGACTCTCTAGAGTTTGACAGCTAAAAAGCCAATTATCTCTAGATACGGAAGCATTTATTTCTACTTGAAAACTGAGACAACATTAATTTGAAAGTTACAAAAAATAGCATTGTACAGATGTAACTATTACTGATTTGTGTAGGTTGAAATTACAGTTGTGGGTTTCATTCCATCCAAAGAGATGCAAGATACACTCATGAATCAAAGAAAACCTGTACACTCCATATAGAGTGGCTTACACATCAACGAATGAATTTCCAGGCTGCTATGCATTTGAAGGCACGGATACTAAAATTGCTTACTAATCAGTGCAGCTTTGATTACAACTAAGTTGTGTTTAAATGTCTTGAGGTTATCAGTAATGCTTGCTTTCAAATAAGAAGTATGTATAATAGAGCTTTATAGTGCCTGAATTGTTGGTGTACCAAACTGCACAAATTTCATTTTATGAGCTTGTGTTTCCCATCTGCTTTGCAGTCAGAGGTATGGTTTGAGACACAGGCTCTATGCTACGCAGGCAAAAATGATGTATAGAACAGCGGTTAAGTTAAAATGTGGAGTTTTGTGTTTTTATAGGTGGGTGCAAATGAAGAGAGGATTTGTTTCTGCTGTGAAGAACATCTTGATAAATGCACAGAAAAGACTGCGCTGAAGCTACACCACATAAAGTCGTGCAGTATTGCTCACTTCCTTCTCAAGGTACCCTGCTTTGATAATGTCCACACTTGTGTGACAGTGCAGCACTGAGGTGACTGCTGTGTTCTCTGTGAAAAATTCCGTGATTTTCTGATCTTCCACACTGATCAGAAGCTCTTTATGGTTCTATAACAGGATTTTTTCTTTTTTTCCTCATCTCTGGGTTTTGACCAGTGCGTTGCTGATCCAATATGCAGTTCTTGTCTTTTCTGTGTTTTATGCAACCAAAAGTACAGTTGAATTCAGACAAGATTGCATGGGTAAATGTCGTGTAAATTTTAGCTAATGATTTGATGCCTTCAGTGGTTCTTTTGATCTTCCGAGCCTTTCTTACACACTGCTAAAATACAACTTCCAAACAGCATAATCGTCAAACATAAAAGTGCTTTAACCTTTTCTTAATGGTGATTATCTCACATTTGGATTTCCCACAGAAAAGTTAAGAGGAAGGTTATAGTTCTTGGATGAATAGTTGGTCTGTAAATCACATCTGAGCAGTATTAAACCCTTCTGGATCTCTCTGTCAGGATACACAGTAGGGCAAACCAAGCTTTTGCAAATTACTCCAGTCTTGGAGATTACCTGTCCTGAAGACTTCATCACATGTGTTTCTAAGATGTAATTGTCATGGTCATCCTTGTGTTTTCTATAGTTTTTTTTTTTTTTTTAGTTTTTTATTATTATTATTTTGACATGTACAAATGCCTTGATTTAATCTGTTAATTTTCAAAATCTTCATGTTCTTCAGAAAGTTTTCTTTGGTCTTTGTGTCCTGAATGGCCTCATCGTCACAGTTTCCTTGATAACGACTGCCCTGCGTTACTTACGGTCTTTTCCAACAAGAAGACCAGACCTAGTAAGTGAGTGCAAGGCGTTGCCTGCTATAAAAAAGGGGCACTAACAATGTTACTAGATTACACAGTTCAGCAATTTTTCATATCTCTGAAGGCTTTTAACAGAATTTTCCTTTCATTAGCATGACTCTCAGGTTGAAGACCAAGGTCATGTTTTGGATCCTCATGGTTTTGTCCCATCTGTGCAGCCTGCCTCCTGTTTGGCAACTCTGTCTTCTTGTAGTCCACAGATGAGTTGCAGGTAAACCTTTACACTCTCTTCCTTTCTTTTAGTGGCTTTAGAAACATTCCACAATCTTAGTCCTTTTTTTCAGGTCATTTCTCTGTTATTAACTGAAAAATGTTGGTGACTTCAGGAAAAAAAGAAGGAAGAAAAAAACCTGTTGAGTTGAGAGGCAGTGTAAATAAGTGCAGATGAAAGGTATTATGTGTGGTTTTCACTTTAGATTTTGTAGGAACTGTTTCTTGGTAAGACAAATATGGCAATTTGACATGACTGAAAACTTTTATGATGCTGTCAGGAGCAGGTTGGGGCAGTGAGAGAAAGCCAGGCACAACCCCGTGGGAAGGCTTGTGTGAAGGACTCCAGAATGATGGCCTGGGCCCTCGCAGACCTCTCTGCCAGAGGGATTCTCCTTCTCATGGCAGGGTACGTTTTGATTGTGCAGCCAGGCCAGGTAATCAGGGCCCTTATCTTGGTACTGGGGAGTGAGCGATCAGGCAGTGCCTGCACCTGGTGCTACTGCTGGGCTTCTCTGTGGGTGGAGGAGGAGGAGTGAGAGTGAACATGGGAGGATGAGTTCATGTACCAGAAAGAAAAGGAAGATAGACACGAGTTACTGTAATCTCTTCCTGCTCTCCTGTTTTTAAAATTCATTACTACAAAGATGGGGGGGAGAAAGATCCTGAGTAGGACAAAATAATAGCTGTATGAATTTTCTCGTGAGCAAGAGAAAATGTGCAGAAAACTTTTATGTTGCAGAAGGCTGCTTTCCTTGTTGTAATTAATCTTATGAAACATTAAAATGTAAATTTGGTGGGGTGGTGAGGTTGGTTTTTTTTTGTGTGTGTGTTGTTTTGAAGAAGACTAGGGGTGAATATCGTGTAGCTTGTCCATTAAGTATCAACTCATTTTGCTGTACTGGGACTTATTAGTGTCTATATTTCTTGCAATGCAATGGTGACTTGTGGGTTTTGTTATCCTTCATTTTACAGGTGGTTATACACTTTTCACAGTAACTTGCAGGTCAGCTTTGCTTATTAGTTTGACTCAAGTGGGGCTGCACTATTCTGCTGTGAACACGCAATGTTTAGACATGAAATACAATGATGCTCAAGCAGGCTTTTTCACTCTACCTGTGTTTAAAACTCCTGGTTTTTGCAGTGTGCAGGACTGTTTGGTTTATTTCACTGTTTCATCAGGAATAACATGCATGACTTTCAAGACTCTGTGGTCCTCGTAGAGGTAATTACAGATCCTGGGATTACCTAGAAAATGGTAATATGACACAGGAACAGATTTTAGTCTTCTAAAATGCCAAAGATCGGGGTTGAATTCCAAACATTACTAAAAACCTCTTATGTGAGCCTTGGTTCAAGCTGGTTGTGAGAACAGAACGGTGTCCTTAATGATCTCTTCAGAAGATCAGGTATTTGTAGAAACAGGCTTGTCACAGTTCCCCTGCTTTAAAATGAAGCTGTCGTTCTTTGTCTGGAGTGTCATTCTACATGGTTGCCTCCTTCCCAGCAGCACTGCTTCTCTTTGCCTGTTTTCAGCACAGTCAGGTCTGCTGAACAATATTTAAGGCTGCTATGATCTAATATTGCATAGCTGCCTTGCCTGTGACTGTGTTAAAATTTGTTGATAATAATATTTAAGTGATGGCAATGCCTTTCTAAAGTCAGGCTACTTGTTTCAAGGTGCTCAGGGTAGTCACGCAGCAGTGCAGAAGTTAAAGCATCAGGCAGGCTTAATTTCCATTCTCGGCAGAAGAAGACATACGGCTGGCCCCAGGCAGCACCCAGTGTCCAGCACCGCGGCCGAGGTGAGACCTGGCCTTCTCTTGGTCAGCGCCATCACACTCCTCCTTCCCCTCCCTGCCCGTTCTGTGCGCTGAATGCCACGCTGCCTTCGTGGCCTGGATTCCTGTGCCCAGCTCCCGCGGAGCCCACATCCAAAGCGTTTTCTTTGTGCAAAAGGGGAGTGAAAGGAAGTTTAATTCTTCGGTTTGTTCATTTGTTCCTGGGAAAGCTTTTGCGTTTGACTTATTCAGCGGTAGACAAAACAAACTAGCGTTACAGATGTCTGGTCAAGTCCTACCCCTAATCTTGCTATTTTGTAGACACGGAAATAGCAATTAAGTTATTTTTTGCGATTGACACAACAGCGTTAACAGTTACACCTGAGCTCCCGCCTGAAGAATGAATACAATGTGTTATAAGGCACCCGAATTTAAGGGAAGAGTCAATCCATGTGGGGCAGCAAACCATCTCCTGGGGTCTAGAAATCTGCTCCAGTCCAGTTTAAAGTACCATCCAGGGACTAGAGGTATTTGCCAAATTGCAAGTCTGCTTATCCAAGTAGTATATTGTCAGATTCAGTATGTGTCTCAAATTGGACCCATATGCTGCTGACAGTTGTTTCTTAACCACTAAACGTGCTTCTGCTTTTGAAACACTGAAGTTTTGGAGAGGCCAAAGTCTGGTGGTGTTGCTGAGCTGAGGTACAAGTGCAGAACGTGGGCAAGAGGTGGCCAAGGATGTGCTTTCCCCCTTGGCTGTCCTGCTCACCTGCAGCAGTACAGACCCTCCCCACCACCAGGAGCTGCCTTGGGGCAGTGGGGTTCCCTGAGAAAGCTTTGACTCCTGTTCCTTACCTTGCTGTATCGTCACTTCAAAAAGCTGCTGGCTTTTTGACTAACAAGAGGATTCAGCTTGCTTAGATAAAACAAAAAAAAAAAAAAAACAACCAGTGGCAACTAAGAAATAAAGAACTGATCGACGAACGTGCACATCCTGGAAGTGAGTTTTACATTAAAGGATTTAAGGGAATGCTTTTTTGGTTGAATGTTACATAGTAAGTTTTAACATGATATAATTCTTGGATGCAACATTAAGTTTCAAGGTGTGACTGAGCTGGGTAGGCCATGTCAGGCATGTTTAAAACCAAAACTGAGGTTCAAGAAGTATATTATTTTTGTGGCCTACATTGAATGTAAACTCAGCACGAATGAACTGGAAAAATGTGAAGAAGTGATGTCAATGGAGCATCAGTCTCTATTGTGCTCCAAAATTATTCTGAAGCTTTTAGGGCCAGATGAAATAGGCTGAAATTAAAAAAGCATTTTAACATGTTGTATTTCCCCCATTTTTAAGATTAAAAAAGTAATGACCAGTTATCAAAATCTGTTCTTTCTTTTCCTGGAATTTCTCCATGCATTCCCTCATTACCTTGACAGAAGCCTTTTGCAAAAGTGCTCCCAGTTCTCTTTTTGGGTTCTTTTCCTCTGTAAGCAGCCTTCCACAGGCATTTCCATTCACTCTACCCTTTCCTCTCAGCCTGCAAGAAAATACTTTTCACAGTCATCTTCGTTCCCTCCAGCTGCCATCAGAGAAGCCCTGAACTCTAGGAGGAAGGGCTTGCTCTTCTGTAACATTTATTTGTAGAGAGATCACATCCACCAGTGATAGCTGTAAGCCTGGCATGGGTCTAGAGAGCAAAGCACGTGGACTTCTGTGTGTTGCTTGAGGTTTCTGCTCAGTACCAAATCAGCAGTTTAGAATGTAATAAAAAGCAGAGAAAAATTGAGACGCTTTGGGTCACGGGCATCTCCAAAGATTGTGTGTGGAAGGTACCCTTGGCAGCTCTGCTCTTGACCACCACGCCTAGTTCCAGTGTTAATGGGGTAACATAAACTTATGTTACCAAAATATGTGTTTGCCAAAAAGAGTTTCTCCAGGCACTGTTCTG
The DNA here is from genome assembly GCF_009769465.1 of Tauraco erythrolophus. Lineage (NCBI taxonomy): Eukaryota > Metazoa > Chordata > Aves > Musophagiformes > Musophagidae > Tauraco > Tauraco erythrolophus. Next base: position 82,113,945 of record NC_141496.1, read on the forward strand.
ATTTATTCCCTCAGAGCTACCTCCTAACAGGAAGATGATAGAGCAAAAGAAATCCCAAAATCTGCTGTATTTAAGATTTCAGAGAGCTCTTTGAAAACTGAGACGTAAGGTTAACCGTGAGATACGTTTGCCTCATACAAGCCTGCGTGAACTGATCAACTATAACATTCCTAGCCAAGCATCATCACAAAAATAGCCTTTAGTTTGGGTTTGCCTCTTTCTGTGCAGCTGTATCTGAACATAAAACATGAGATCAGAGGTATTCTAGATTTCCGTTATAATTAGGAATTTGGTAGTTCACAAAAATCAGAGCTAGACTATCACATCTTGAATGACCACCTGTATTTGAATCTCATGAAATAAAACTGAATGTCTGTGAAGTAAAACTGAAATGGATTCCTAGGTGCGGTACTGCCCCAAAATGTTTGAAGCTCCAGTGAACAAATTGGAGAGGCACCTCCTAAGGAGCAATTTCCTGCTCTCTTCTGGGAAAATCTCTTGCAGCTCTTGTCCAGTTCATTAGCTGTGACTGAGATCCCACAATCTGAGCTGGCAGGGGAAAGCCAGTGGCGTTTGGTAGCTGATGTTTTTCCGCAGCTGGAAGGCTGTATCAATGGAGTTGCTTGGTGTCGTTTGTTGCAGGACACGTAACTCCAGTGTGATTCCATCGCCTCCTTGTTGTACAGTGAGAATCAAATACGCTCAGGTGTTCTGCCCTCTGGTCCCACCTCCTCCTTACAAAGCTGTGCGGAGTCTGAACAGCTCTGAGCAGGTATGGCCCACAGGAGCTCACGGTCTTTTTCTGCTATAAAGGTAAGGTTGCACTGAGGCAGGGTAAACATACCTCAGGGATCTGTTAATTTCAGAATACCAGGAGGATATGTTTTGGTTACAAATGTGGCTTGCTGTAAATTTCACTGAAGATTTTAATTAGTCACTTACTTTTAGAGTTGAAAAGTTCTCCCCAGTTGGAAAATGGTGTCTGAGCATGGGAGGAGGAACAAAACACACTGTGGTTATTCTAGAGGACCCCTGTGCTGCCTCTGTGCTTTACTTCCCTTCTGCACCTGTACCTTGCCATGTGGGACTAGGTCAGGGTTTTGCCATGCTCACTGATCCCTTTCCACTCACTGGTGTTTTCAGAAGACAGGTGCTTCTTCCCAGAAAATACTCAGCAGGATAAAATTGGCTGACCCGGATGATGAACATTATTTTTAGACATTCACTGGTCTTGGTTTTGCAGTGGAATTAAACGCTATCACATAGTCCCAAAGGACTGTGCAGTTAAGCAAAAGCATCTGCTTTTTAAGTTGGATGTTGCAGTTCTTAGAAAGTACTAGAAAAAAGATGGTGGCTTGTGATTTTTCAACTTTCCTATTTTATTCCAGGAAGGTGAGCTACAAACAGGTGTTGTGGAAGTTCTTGATTTGGGGAAAGCAAGAGACAGGCAGGCCTCTCGAGGTAAGAAATACACTTTAAAATTTGTTCCAGAACAGTTCTACTCAACCCAGATGACTTAACCTAGCAGGAACATTATTATTTCTTTGAAAGACAGCCACCATATTGCAACGTAGAGATACAGAGTCGTGATTGTTTTGAGTAGTAGGAATGGGGATTAATGTTTAAAATACGTAAAAAGTTGTTGCTCTTAAGATACAAAAAGAAAGATACGTTTTCTTCTTCGTAATCTTCAAGTTAGTTGTTGACTATGTCCATACGTTGTAAGAAAAGATGTCCAGCTCCAGTGCTTCTATTTGTTTTGTTTATGTGATGGTGCCTGTTGATATTTTGTGCTGATAAGAAAAGGATAAAATAATGCTGGACTGCGTTGAGCTAAATGGGAGAATTACTCTATTATTCAGCCTGCACTGGAAGAATTACTAAGTAGTTTCTGCATACTGGTACAGGACATAGCCAGACTACTCATAGAGGCCACATCAAGCTTTGCTTTATATAGGTTGTGTCACTGTTTCTCCTCTTCATCTCTTCAGAGATGCTAGGTTGCGTTTGTGTAGAAGACAAGGTGCTACACTCAACCAGTATGTATCATCCAAGCCTTAGTTTTGTTGAACGCTCCAGTCACTGTCACATTCGTGTTGGAGTAGCAGCACAATTTCCCGTGTTCTGAATAAGAAACTGTTTACCTTAATTTGTTGTTTTGGTCTTGCATGAGCAAGAACTTTGTTTCCTGTAATATGTCAGGTGCCATCAGATGGAGGTACAGAATCGAGCTTGGTGACAAATACATAGTTTCATCCTGTCCTGTTCACTAAAAGGTGTTTGTGGGAATCACGGCATATAATTTCACCCTGAGGAAAGGAGGAAAGTTGGTTAATTGGGAAGATGAAACACATCACAAGAATTCAGGAAAATCTTACTTTTAATAAAGAACCTTGTGAAACAAGCTTTTTAATTCCCTTACAGGGACTGGTGGTTGATTTACAAGCTACCTAATTGCAGACAGTGACTGAACTCTGTGACCATATGCTGTCATAGCTTGGTACAACTGCTTATATGTAGGAGGATTTCGGGCTCTCTGAGATTTAGTTTTCTCTCCAAGAAAGCTGTAGCTCCGTGTCTCTGATCAGGTCGTTTAAGCTGAGGTTTATACTAGGCAAAGCTGTATTTTTTTGTTTGCTACTCTAGTTGCATAAAGCTGAACAGGTTTCTGCAAATGTTTAAGCAGGCTTTAACCAGCGTTACTGGTGAGTGTGGGCGTATGCACAGACAGGGACATCTCTAGGCTCTTGTGTCCAATCATTACAGCTTTGAAGGGGGGGGAAGGCACAAAAAAAAACCCGCAGTAATAATCTCTAGTAACAGCTTCTACAGATCTGCTTTATTCTGACTGCTTTTCCTTCACCTTTATTATTTCCAATTACTCAGATGAAGAAATTCCTGCGTCTTCCAGCAGAGTGAGCCTTTCACCTTCAAATGCAAGCCTGGTGCCTGCAGAAGGAGCGCTCAGGAGAGCCTTCAGTTCCTTGTGGAAATGTTCTGAAAGTGACCTGGTGCTGCACTGCTGGATGCTTGAAGGTGACTTGATTTTTCTCTATTAATGCTTATGTAATGAGTCCTTAAAAGATCATTTGTCAGAAGGTTAGTACCTTGAACCCAGTACCTGCAGAAATCGGCTGCTGTCTCCCAACAGGGTACCTATAGAACAGCAAAAAGTCTGTGTTTTGCCAAATCTCCACCCAGCATCTTAGTCTGGCAGCTCTTCAGGCTTTCACATCCAGGAGCAGGGTCTGTAGCAGGCACTGCTGGTTTGGGAGGGGGCAGGGCTGGTGGAAGACAAGAAGGAGGGAGCACATAGGATTTCTCAGTGTATTTGCGCACTAGCATCTAAAAGCTTGCCAGGGCAGTTGTCAATGTGAGCAATTTAAAGCAAAATTAGCTTGGCTGTTTGGTATTAGCCTATAAATTTGCACCCCTTTTCTCACTCCTCATAGCATCAAAAAAAAAACAACACAAAAAACCCACAGTGGAGAGCTGATGAAGTCTCTTGCAGCTACTTTGGTGTCAGTCAATCAGAGTCCTTGATTCTGTTGACAGTCTTAAAAATCCACTGGTCAAGAGCCTTGCATTTATTAGAGGATATTGGAATCCCTGTAGTAGCTGCTGATACATATTAGCATTCACAAAATGTAAGCGAGGAGAGGGTGTGTTAGTAACAACCATTTATTTTGAACATTGGGAGCATGACTATCTGTATTATACTTACTCTTTTGTGGAATGTTTTCGTGTCTCTGCTACATCATGTGTTTTCCCTTTTCCTCCCATCAACTTCCAGCACAAAACCCCAGAGAATCTGCTGCTGAAGCAATAGTTACATGGCACAGAGCCTATTCGTAGCTGTGAAAGTGGAGCAGAGCGTTTCTGCTGCAGAGAGGCTCCATCAGTCAGAAGCATTTGGGAGCTTCAGGCTCAATGTGACTGCGGTTCAGCACTGGACCTAAGAGTCAAATACATGAGTGCTGCTCAGAAAGGGAGCTCAGCTGCAACAGAGCAATGCAAGTTGCTTTGAGTTAGTTAGCACTCTTCTTGCTAGAAAGTTTTGAATCTCTTCCTGGTATTGTTGTGTTTGGCATAAAGCCAACATTGAAGTGCTTTTTGAACGACCTCTAAATGCTCTTATTTACTTTTTTTTTTTTTTTTTTTAACAGGGCCAAAAATCGATTATTATTATTTAGACCAAAGGCAGTGGATTTTTGTCTGGACCAGAGGTAGTGGAATTGATTCCCTACTGCCTCTTTTTCAGTCCTTGCAAGGTAATTTTGATTTTTTTTTTTCCCATTAAATTTCCACATTGTATCCAGCTTGACAAGTAATTATTTTCAGGTATTTTGTGACTAGCCCTCTTGACAGGTAATAACTGAAAGTTACAAAAAGTTCAGAAGACATCATAAAAACCTTCAAGCTTCGCTTAACCTGCTTTGTGCAACTGTGCGTTGACATCAACACCCAACACCCATTTGAGGTCTATTCAGAACAGAAGCAAAAGAGAAAAGAACCGATGTACACAAAATGGCAAACAGCTTTCCCAGAAATGTCCCTCCAGACCCTACGAGACGTGATTTACACTCCACCGTAGCTATGTGCTGCTCTGTTTTACAGGCGTTTTCTCCAGCGTAAATCCCATGCAGAGCGAGACATGCGTGCTGCCCTGACCGTGCCAGAGGATTAGGTTTTACGTGGTTAAATTGTGCACTGCGTCATCGCTGAATCAGCACTGAAATCTCAGGGGACACTCGTTGAACACTGCTGTGAACCAAGGGGGTTATTTGCTTTGTTTGGTCCTTGTTTTCAGGGGCGGCTGTCAGCTGTGAAGGTGCAGTGCAGACTGAAGTAAAAACACAACTCTGTGTGGTCACCTTGCAGAAGGGTTTGAGAGCGAGAGCTTTGAGGGGAAGACCTCAAACTTTGAGAGATGGCAAGCCTGACACCAAGATTAAACAGATTGTGATGTGGATCCTACTGCAGTCCTCCTGCGGCGTGAGCCCTGACATGCTTGAATTGGTGGAAAATATCAAGTCTGTTTTGGAATCAATTGAGAAATGTATGGCAGGAGCTACCACCGGTGCCACCTCCCTTGAGCTTGTAAAAATACAATTTTTTTACAAATATTTAAAAAAAAAAAGTATTAAATTTTAAAATACTTGTAAAAATACAAGTTTTATTACTTGTATTTATTATTGGGTGACATGGAAACACGAGCTGGCCTTTATGTTTGCCACTCCGCTTTGTGCGTTGCAGTTTTTGGACCCAGTTAGCTTCCTTCGGTACTTCAGCTTTATTTAGAGAGCGTGTGAGAAGCTGTTCAGCTACGATGTCTCTTGCTCTATCAGCCACATAGCCAGGAAGGTTTTCAGAAGACTGAATACATGTATATTTAAAAGCTGAAGGAGAAGGTCTTCTGTGGTAGAACCATGAACTGTAAATACATGACAGTGCTTTATCCTGAGCATGGCAGGGGAGAGGGAAGAGATGTTACAAAGCGTTTGCTATTATAAACTGGAAGGAATGGAGGCTTACAAGGAAATTTATGCAAACCTAGAAGAAAGTTTTTCTAATTGGCTCCCAGGATAAAAATAAGATCTAGCCCTAAAGGAAAAAAAGCAGAAAGTAGAAAATATGTGCTTACATTAATAGAATGAACATTCAGACGTCTCAGACATTATAGTCTTGATCAAACAAATGTTTTGGTAGCTTACAGACCATTTTTATAGATGAGTTGATTCACGCACTGTACAAGTGACTTGCTGCGACTCCTGGTTTTGATTTGAGCTCTCATGCCAAACACATCAACGATTTTAATTTAGGCTCTGCAGATAAAGCGACATTTCCCACTGCAGCCTACAGGCAACAAAAGCCTCAACAAATTTGACAGAAATAGCTGTGGAAAAAAAATTCTGTATGAGAATTTAATTTATCACACTGGCCTGAAGCTTATTACAGTCCAGTGGCTTCTGCAGGAAGCAACATTTAGACTCCTATTAAGCAACACCTGACATGCCACAGTTTTTGAGGAGCCAATTGTTGTGCAGGTTTAAAAAAAAAAAACCAAACAAAACCAAACCAAACCAATCAAAAATAGCCCCCCAAAACCCAGCACTCACTCCTTTTCCCACTTGGGATTGCTTTTGCCATGCCTCCTTGACAAATGGCAGTTTTAGTCTCAGCACTACAACTAGCTTTTTCTTAGTTGAGTAAGAAACTATTTTAATTGAACAAGAGCCTGAAAACAAATCTGATTTACTTTTTTTTTTTCTTTTAAAGCTGATGACGCCTGCCCAGCAAGACATGTCACTGAATGCCCGTGCATTACCTTTCAGACAGTATCCTGGATTGCTGCACCTGGACAGCTGTGGTGACCTGTGTACTTTCACCACAGACGAAGATCAGCTAGCAGAGGGGAAGATCTAGAGAGCAGAGCATGAACGGCCTCACAGTCTTACTGGCTTTGCCAGGGAAACTGTACTTTGAGCTGGTTTCTGTCTTTTTTTTTGAGCTGGTTTCTGCCTGTTTTTGAGCTGGTTTCTGTTTATTTCTCTGTAGAACACTTCTGTCAGGCATACGTGCTGCAAAGGAAGACACCCTCTGACAAGTGGGTGGAAGAGTGTGTTGATAATCTATTTTTTTAATACTCTCAAGCTCAGGCTCCCAAAGGGACGCTTGTTCTGCAGAGCCTATTAAGCAGATTGCAAGCTGGCCTTTATTGGGCCGCTCAGGTGCAACTAGTATGTTTGTGATACAGTACTTTCTTCTTGCATCTCTCTAGTCCTTACCACTTAGGAGGGATTTGCTTTTTTGACTCAGCTTGAAAGGGAGATGGCAGAATGGCTCTATGCCTTGGTTTACCAGGGTGAGGCAAGGACAGTTAATGCACGTGTGCACTTTCTGCCTCATTGGAGAACAGGGCCAGTGTCAGTGCCCATGTTCATCTGGTGTGTGTTACTGTAGCTCCACTGATTGATTGATTTACTTGGTTTTGCTGGCATATAGCATTTTACTTCCTATTAGAGGTGCTTGTTATGTGCCAGCTGACATCGATGCTGAAAGCATGTACACAGCCATCTCAGATCCTTTGCAGACGTGCAGGTGACTACCTAACATTTTGGCAATCTTAACCACTAGGCCACAGTCACCCGTGAACTGACATCCTCTGGCTAATAAAACAAATGTATATGCCAGTTGGCTCAAGCTGTTGACTGCAGATAGTCTGTTATGCTTGGTTCTATACGTATACTGCTAACGTGGAATACACTTAAGTATTTCCAGGGGTTGGGATCAGGCACACAAATTTTACTTGCAAGGCTAATTGTAGCCTTCTATGTCTCAGCAGGATGGCTAAATATTCCTGCTGCTATTTTAATGATACAGCTTCCTTAAAAAATGGCTGAACAGCTTTCCCACTGAAAACTAAAAAGCTTTAAAGTGACTTTTAATTAAGCTTGCTTAGAAGTTGGAACTATGCAGTATGACTTGACTCGCTAAAGATGGTAACTCGAATAAAACAATGCTATCTCTACACTGGAATTGGTGTTTTATTTTTCCTGTCTCGTAGAGGAAATTCATTAGGAATATTGAATCTGCTGGAGCACTGGCATATTGGTGCATTTTGCTCTCAGAAGTAAGAGCACAGCAAGTAAAAATTCAGGGGTTTTGTCTTAAAGAAAACTCCACAAGAACACAGTGCTTCGTTATGCTAGTATTTACCTCAGCTCTGTTACATATTTTGCAGTTCAATCACATTTAAAACTCCCAACTCTTCTTGTTACATGCATCATCTTAAGTGGGAGTTCTTTCAGATCTTCTGTATTAGCTTCCTTTTCCCAATTAGTCCTTGCCCTTCCAAAACTAGGTTGGAAAATCATGTGCACGCCATCAGTGCAAACTGTGCTTCCACAGCTCTTACCTTGCTGTTACACCCTAGATACAAACTCCCTGCAACCCTACCAGGAGGAAAGTCTGCAAAGGTCCCTGGGATCCAAGTCAGGATGTATGCTTGTGCCTCGGACGACTTGATCACAATTAAGTTAATTGCTCATTATCCCAGTGGAACGGGACTAACCTGAGCTAAAGTTATTGGCCTATGGACAGTGCTTCAAAAGGCAAGTACATACGTCAGGTAGCAGAAGAGAAAAAATTGGACTTCAGTAAAATATCTGCTCACCATAGCTCTTAATTTCTAATTGACCAGGCAATTACTAAAGGAGGAGCGCCACAATTATTTATAAAACCTATCAATCAAGTTATTACCCAGGTAAGCTGTTTCCTTAGTGACCTGCACAAAACATGACCTGTTTTTCAGTCTGTCATGCTTTAACAGACAGTAAGAGAAACAATGAGGCAAACAATGTTCTACCAGAGGAAAAGATTAAGACACTATTAGAACACTAACATTGCAAGTTTCAAAAAAAATGAGTTACCCATCTACCCAAACCATGTGGCGAGTTTCCACTTAATTATCTTGAGGCACTGAGAGACACCGTAGCATTGCCAGTTTCTTTTTCTTAGTCAGCATTAGAAGCTCAGCAAGAGCTTAATGTAAAGGACACTTAACCACGGTTAATGCTATCTCAACAAGTTTAAAACATGCAAAGATCTCAAGAGCTACAAGGTGTCTAGCGGCTAAGAGTTCCAGAGACAATGCAGCCCTTAGCAACAGGAGAGTTATTTTCATTTCCTAAAGTGTTTTTTTGTCCCTCAAGGAAAAGTTTATACAAATCTCTTTCATCAGAACCAGTCTCCCACCCTCAGCTGCTTTTTTTCTAACAAAAAAAAAAAAAATTACCAGCTTTATGAAATATCACACATTCAAAAGATAAACTTCTCATGCCTCTTCCCATTTGCAAATGCGGTCTCATTTCCCATCCAGGCGGCCTTCAGAACTAATGAAGAAGTTTCCCTTTAACAACAGTACTCTCTTAAACACAGATACCTTCACCACTCTTCCTCCATCTCTCACCTAGTGGAAAAGCCAACAGTTAAGAGCAAAGAGAATTTATCAGTGGGTGAGATGCTGCCCTCTTAAGTCCCAGACCTTCTCATTCTAAAACAGAGGGGCACAAAACTCTGTGCAATCTGTTACGCTGTCTCTCTTCCCACCACTGCCCATATCTGCTGAACTTCCATGGTGTTACTTGAAGACACCTTTCTGGAGGAGCAGCGTGCATATCTCACTCAGTGGGGAAATTCACAGGAGCCATGTGGAAGATATGGGGAAGATGCTGTATGCAATGGAAAAGGGAGGAAAGGCAGAGCCCATGCAGACTGTGACAGGGTAAATACAGTAGGAAGAGGTGTCAGTGGATAAGTGGTAAGTGGATGCTTATAGCAAGGATGAGCATAAAAGATGGACTTGAAGTAGAAAAAAAATTGCACCTGGTTTCAGTCTTCTTCTCCAACAGTCATTCCATGAGTCTTTCCCCTGTTCCCCCTGCTCCTATACACGCATGCAGACCATCAGCAATGACAGGGTGGTGGAGGCAAGCTACAAGCCTGTTAGGCAACTGCTTAGGATTCAGAGATATTTTCCTGACATTTTAGTTTACTCATCAGCAAAATCAGTGGGAAAAATTCTGGACAAAATTGCTGCTGTGAAAGCATGAGAATTAGCATAAATTATAGGCATGTTGCCTGGCTGAGCTGGAATATAAACATTTAAAATAGATACTAGGTTTCAAGTGAGGGGAGACTTCCAGGAGAGCAGTCACACCAGGTGGTCAGTGGCAGAGGACATGAGGGTATCCAAAACCAATGTACTGGAGAAGGAAAAAAAGAAGTCCCTTCTAGAGGGTTTTACAGAAAGAGAAGCAGTTAGGATTGACATTTACAGCAACAACCAACCTCTTTAAGAATGAACCGCACTCCCTTCCCATATCCACTGCAGTCACTTACTTTGCACTAGCTCTGAGGAGCATCTCTCTTAATTAACATGCTGTTAAAATTCTTTGGTTTCTTCAGAAGTGCTGCTGCCCTCCCTCAAAAAAGTCAGCATGCAGATTCACGGATAATGTTCTTTTATCCATAATTCTGTTTGCTATGTATACATATGCACCTTATTCCTCTACACCAAGCACCTCAATATCTAACAGTTTCTTTAACGAGCTATGACTATTAAATACAACTTATGACCTACAGTCACACTTCATTGTGGAAGCCAATGAAGTTGCTGTTCAGTTGTTGTCACATTGCTGAAAAGCCAGGAAGAAAATCTACCAGGACGCACATTCACAATCTGGGCATTTTATGTGCCAACCTTATTTGAAGTTACAAACCAGAAACACCTTCCTGGCTCTGAAGTTTGGTAACCTGTGCAGTTATGGGGTATGATTATGCACTGTTCTTGTGCAAGCAGCTGTCAGAAGCAGCATCAAAGAACCTTGCAGACTATCAGTACTATGGTTTAGATTAAAAGATCCAGTTGTAAAATGCCGACCTTCAGATACAAAAGCAGGCTTTCAGTAAAAATTGGTGTTCAGAGTTGTAAAACTATCCTTTATAAAAGAAGGTTGCTAATTTGCAAACTGTAATTAAAATATAAACTGTCTGAAAGAAGTGCTCTTTTGGCTCAGTGACCTTCTCATTTAATGGTAGGATGTCATTCTTGCCTTACTGACAGATCAAAGCTACGACTCCAAAGTGTATGTGTTTTGCACCAGGAGATGCTGGTTTGTTATCATCCCAGTAAGAAAGGCACATTTAAAATGCTATTTATTAGAGCTAATGCTATAAAGAAGGAGGATAGTATAGCTAATTTTATGTCCCTTCAGATGCTGGGAACCCCAAGTTGCGCAGCACCAAACAGGCCTATGATCAGGTTGCAGCAAGTTGCGCAGATCCCATCCACGCAAGGCTTACCCCATTCTGGTCATTTGAGCTACTGCAAGATTTTCTTAGAAGAAAACAACTCCAATCATCACTTCTACTGTCAAAACGAAAAGGATGTTCACATGAGAACCTCTAGGTGTATATCTAGACAAAGGCAAGGACACACACAAGTGGTGTCACCACCAGTTTCAAGCAAGGGCTGCCTGCACGCCACTCTCTTAAAAATCAACCAGCTGTGGCACGTTTTTGTTTCTGTAGTTTCAAAGTACTCATGACAACCTATGAAGCACAGAAAATCCTATGAAGCCTCACCCGAAGAAACATTCCTTTGTTAGCTTTTGCTGGTTGACTTTTAAATACCATCATGTTTTCACAATGAATCGGTCATTATACCAATATTTTTTAACATTAGCACAGGCAGTTCCAGGATTTATTTTAATGACAGGCATATTACAATTCTACTTTTTATTTACTCAAATGGTATTAGCTCTTTAAGAACAAACCATGCTGATGACCTTTGAAGAAAACAGCGGTTTCAGAAATGATAGTAAGTGGAAAGAACTTTCAGCAAGGCCTCATTTATGAAAAAAAGCTTATTTAAAGTTATTTAGACAATGAAATCATATTTCTGTCACATAAAAGGCACCTAGAAATAACATATTTTTGGAAGATGCAGACATGGCAATATTTCACATGGTTAAAACTGGGAAGCAACCTTAAATAAGGAATCAGCTTCATTTAGGAGCACTAGTGTAATTTATTACCTAAAAATAACGGTTTGTTTTAAAAATAAAGTTAATAGCACTGGTTCACATCTGCAGAAACACAAATAGTATTTCTCCAGACTAAGTGGCAAAAGAGACGTTCAGACACGTTCCAACCATTCATGCACCCAGCGTTGGCAAGCCAAGCCCTAGACCAGTATGAGCAAACTCTCAGCCTCGTCTGAGGTATTTTTGTTTTGTATTTTATTGTTGCAAATCTTACAGACATTAGCGCTCTGTTAAATCAAGGAATGTAGCACAGTAAGTACATCACAACAAAACAGCTGGCCAGAAGCCCCCCACCCTGTCCCACCCAAAACAAAAGGCCCACTCCTATCCCCTCTGCCCTCCTCCCCAAATCAAACCACTGCAGCTTCATTACAGAGGTCAGAGACCTGTGGCAAAAAACAGAGGAATTACATTCAGTAGGTGTGCAGTTATCAACATTCCAGGCTCACAGATATTTATATATATATTTATATTTTTATATAGAGATCATTAGATGTTTACAAAGAACAATATTGTTACAAATACAATACTATACTTTTCCAAACGCTTTACAATAATTTCTATTCATCCCCTTTAAAGAACAATAGTACAACTTCATAGTCTAGGTACTGCGCTAAATAGGTACAAGAGATCTCAACCACATTGCTGTCTTCAGAAACACATTTCATTTAGAAAACAAGGAAAGCAAGCAAACCTGGAAATCCCAACAGAGTCTCAAATTCAAACGAGGGTTAAAAGAAATGTGTGAAACTTGCCAATAAAAAAAAAAAAAAGGATGTTTCATCCTTAATGTAAACACTGAAGAGTTAATTAGACTATATGAAGCAGCAAGGATGAAAAAGAATTCAGATCTGTCACTGAAGAAGGAATGTAAACCAGCAGTCTGTTCCTTTGAACAGCTTTAAAAATTGACATATGTAATCTAACAAACTGCTGCGACAGTCTAGAGAACTGCCAGCTTTCCCTTTTGACCTCCTTTTTCTTGAAACTCTTTCCCTTTACAAAGTAAAATGGGATTGTTTACGAGACTATTATCAGAAGTGTGCACACACTATGGACCTCCCAGTTGAGAAATCTTATGCACACGCTGTAACTGGAAAAGCTGAGATTTTTTTTGCTAGACTCTGATCCTGCAAGCATTCACTTGCTTAACGTTAAGTACCTATTTACCATGAACTGTTCAAGCACTCAGGTGCTAGTAACATCACAGAATCTTGGCTGCAAGATTTTCAAATAAACAGTTGTTTTATCCCCAAATACAGTTGCATGTTCAGGTCTTCATCACTTCCCACTGAAGCGAGTTAAAGACCCTGTCACATGAGCTGGACAGTAAAAAGTGAAGCTGAGGGTGTAAACATAGCAGGAACCAGAAGCATGATAACTATGTCTTCAAGAGTTCACTGAGCTTCCTCAGGCAACTTATGGAAAGGCTGCACTTTATATAATCTTCTAAATTGTACATGGTTATATATCATATTTACATATATTACTATATATATGGAAAGTTCTGGAAAAAAGTTCAAATGATCATAAACCAGATGTCTACAGTTAAACAATACACGCACAATTCATTCACTATCTAGTTGCATCAGTCAGGTAGCAGAGGTAATTACTAACCTGGAATACTAACATTATTCTCTTGTGCAATTCGCTATTCTGGAGATTGGGATTAACTTATGTAACAACAAGAACTGCAGTAAAATCAAGTCATTATACATTAATCTCAACACGAAAACATATTCACTTACTACAATAGTTTATGCACCACTTCATTATCTCCCTTAAATATTTACTGCCCACTGCAATACAAAGTTTATTCTCTAACTCTGATCAGCCCATGGATACCCATGATCTGAAAGCCAAAATCTGACCCCTGGCAAGAGTGCTCGCTGGCTCTCAGCAGTGTTTGCACCAAATGTGCGTATGCACGTACACACACAGGCATCCACTTCCACGAATTTCCATAGTGATGTCTAGGTATCATTGCTGGACTGAAAATAACGCTTACACTGCACAGTCCACCCCATAATAATTGAGAAACAAGTGACTATGACCAACAGCACATCTGCAAAGCCAAAGTGGTGTGTGGCTGCGCGTGGCCTGCTCTTGTTTTCATCTCATTGAGACTTTCTGTCACAGTAAAAGACAGTAGAAACTGTTTCTTTAAAATAAATCAACATACTAGCCTGGACTAAATGCATGGTTCGATTTCTGCATAAACACCAGTTATACAGTCCTGGTAAAAAATAACTGCAGAGAATGGAGAATTTTCCTCTCAGTAGGAAGAAAAGCCACTGCTTCTTCCCTGTGCCCACCCCCACCCCACCCCCGAAAAAAAAAAACCACCAAACCCAACCCCTTTTTCCCCTTTTGTCTCTAGCATGCAAGTTAGAGGCCAATCAAATCCTAGATTTCATACATCCCTACAGTTTATCATCTTCATACAAGTGCATATAATACATACATATCTCCTTTAAGTGCCACACATATTGAAAAAAAATTGCAAGTTAAATTATATGATAAAATAAATAAATTTATTCCCACCTCATTCCCTCCACTGTTATCTATATCATCAACTAAAGAAAGTCAATAAAATCAGACAGGTCTTTGGACAAAAATATATGTTAAAACTGGCTCAGAGAACAAAATTACTTAGTATAGTCTGCAGACCTCTTATATTCAAACTTCATAAATAGCAAGCACAATTTTAAAAATGTCTATATACACCGGCACACATGGCTGCGTGTACCAAATTCAGAATTAAGAGCCTAGAAAAAGTGTAGCTATTCAGGAATGCCCCTCACTATATCTCTTGTAGATATTTAAAGATCCTCCCCCCCTCCTTCAACCTCTAAAACAGGCAAGGGATTACAAAAGACAAGTTGCATTTAAAAACAAAGTAGAAGAAAACAAAGAGTTAGAAACCGGGGGCAGAGAAAGGGAAGCAGCTGTAAAAAACGCCTCCCAAATTACTGAGTGTAAGTAATGCAAGTGCAACATGTTTCGGCAGCTCACAGAGTACCTTTTGGCGTCCTACTGTCGTGAAGAACTGATGACAGAGGGGAATGAAAAGATGTGTATTTGGACAGTCCATTTTACAACAGCAGCATTTATTGAGTCTTCATAGGCAGGTAATTCTTCCTGAGGGCAAAACTATCCTTCAGGTGTTCTACTTCCCCTACAGACACAAACCCTTAATACTGAGCTCAGTGCCTGTAGGAAAATAGGGCAAGAAAAGCAGTGTCACATGCAGGATATCCAAGAGAACACTTTGCACCCTGTATTTTTCATCTGTTTGGAAAAGACATTTTTCCTTCAGTAGCATACAATTTTCTCAGTTTGCCAAATTACAGCCACAGAAATAAAATTGATTATGTAGCATGAGGCAGAGTCAATCTGCTTTGTGAATCCTGCTGTGAACAATGCTGCTGTTATTTTCCTGTTTTGCATGTGGAACCACATGAAGTTTCACTTGTAAAAAGATGCAACCATAAATATATTTTGCCCCTTCCCAAAATACAGGAAAACGGTGGGGAGAAGAGGAAAAAGGGAGGGAGGAGAGAGAGACAGTGTGTTGGTGTCTGTGAAGGAAAGAGAGAGAGAAAGAAATGTCTCTGCAGATACAGAAATGCAGCACTAGAGAGACAAGCACTAACAAGGAAAAACATTCTCCATGCACGTTGTGACGGTGAGGTGTCAGCTTTAGATGTAAACTGGTTGCTCTTGCGCAGTCAACAGTCTGTACATGGCAGCTGGCATAGTCTTCATATGAATCTAGAGAAAATACGACAAGTTAACCGGTGTTCCTAACATGCCTACCACAACAGAGCATTGGTGGAGGAACTAGCTAAGGTCATACAGAACAGAAGGGAAAGGTAAAACCTGAGAGTTTTCATACCCTTATTAAAGTATTGCAGGTGGTGATTTTATGAAACAGTATGTTTAGTATCAATGAACCATCTAAAGTTGTGGAAACTTAGTATTTTCAGATTAGGGTTCTTCTAAAACATAGGAGAACAATAATACAGGAAACGGTGTGCTGTCATGCTCTTATCTCCACTTTTTAGATCTGAATAGCAACAGCTTAATAGAGGTAGAATCACAGAAGCATGGAACAGCTTGAGTTAGAAGGGATCTTTCAAGATCATCTAGTCCAAACCCCCCTGCTGCAGGAAGGGACATCTTTCACTAGATCAGGTTGCTCAAAGCCCCATCCAACCTGACTTTGAACACTTCCAAGGATGGGGCATCCACAACTTCTCTGGGCAATCTGTTCCAGTGTCTCACCACCTTCATTGTGAAAAATTTCTTCCTTATGTCCAATCTAAATCTGCCCTCTTTCAGTTTAAAACCATTGCCCCTTGTCCCGTCACTACAGGTCCTACTAAAAAGTCTCTCTCCGTCTTTCTATTAAGCCCCCTTGAAATATTGAAAGGCCACAGCAAGGTCTCCCCAGAGCCTTCTCTCTTCCAGGCTGAGCAATCCCAGCTCTCTCAGCCATTCTTCGTAGGAGAGGTGTTCCAGCCCTCTGACCATGTTTCTGTGGCCCTCCCATTGGACCTCCCACTTCAACAAGTCCATGTCTTTCTTGTACTGGGGACCCCAGAGCTGAACATAGCACTCCAGGTTGGGTGTCATGAGAGCAGAATCACCTCCCTCAACCTGCTGGCCACACTTTGTTTGATGCAGCCCAGGATACGGTTGGCTTTCTGGGCTGCAAGTGCAGATCACCAGCTCATGTTCAATTTTTCATCCACCAGTATCCCCAAGTCCTTTTCCCGCTCTCAGTCCATTTATCCCACAGTCTGCATCAATGTTGGAGATTGCTCAGACACAGGGGTAGGACCTTGCACTTGGCCTTGTTGAACTTCATGAGGGTAATGTGGGCCCTATTTTCAAGACTGTCAAGGTACCTCTAATGGCATCTCTTTCCTCAAACTTATCAACTGTACCACTGAGCTTGGTGTCATCTGCAAACTTGCTGAAGGTGCACTCAGTCCCACTGTCTGTGTCATTGATGAAGACATTAAAAAGTATGGGTCCCAGTAAGGTCCCTAGGGACACCACTTGTTGCTGGTTTCCACTGGTTGTTGCTGGTAACAGTGACGAACTAGGTTATATCACCCAGACACATTGCCTGCTCTTACCTCACCAACAGCATTGGAGAGAATGTGAACAATTTTCTCATGGGGTGTTGCTACAACACTCTGTCCATTGATTTCAATGATCCGATGGCCAACACGCACACCTCCTCGTTCTGCTATACCTCCTCTCATAAGGCTACAGATCTGGAAGGGAAAGGACAAATTTATCAGGGTCTGGATAAGGAACAGAAGCTTTAGATTACCCATTTTTGCCTGTAAACTGTAAATCAGCATTTAAACACAACAATACAGCTTGCAACAAATTCTAAAACGTAATCGACCACAGACTCAAAGTAAAATTTGTTAGTGACAAATGAAGTACTGGATATTCTCTTCCTAGAGCATAACAAACCGTTGGAAAAGGCTGTTGATGTTGTACATCACATGTGCTGTGGTCCGGAAATTTAAGAGTGTATGAAGGGCCACAGTTTAAGAATGTTCAGGATGCAGATGCCTTACAACAAAAGAGGATCAAGGACCGTCTTTTTCTTTTGAGATCACACAATGGCTTGGTTAGAGATACAAATGATGCAGACTGAAAGCAGCCTCTGCTACACATTTTTCTTTCTCTAACCTAAACCAGCTTTTCTGTTCCTCTGGCTAACTTTAAAGTTGTGAAGTAAGTAGAGCCAAGGATGAAAAATAACTCTGATTAACTCAGCTTTTATATCTTAGACTTAACACGTGTAAAGTCCTGCTTGCTGTATGGGAGAAAACGGCAGCTTCGCTCTTCCCACACTGAAACTTACCCACAAATGGGTAAGGAGCTTCATGTACATTAAAGCTTAACCAAGGAGTGTGGAAGGTACTTACAATCCCATTCTGCACACTGAAGCCCAACTGGTATCTGAGGTCTGGTCTCCTGATCAAGACCGTGGTTACTGGAGGACACCTAACTATGTTCAGTTTAACCCGGGCCTGGTTTTTCAAACCCTGCAAAAAGAAATCACCATGAAAATGTTGGCAAAGACACAGCGAAACATTTAACATAAGCACCATCTGTGGGGAAAAACAGCATTAGAATACTGACATGAGAACAGCCCTGAATAAACAGCTCTTTGTATGCATTGTAACAGAATCTATCTGATCACCGAACACCAGACACAAGCATGAGAATATTCAGTGAAATAAGTGACAAAATATCAAATTTTTCTTGCCAAGAAGCTGACACAGTTGTTTTCTTAAAACAAGCTTCCTTTTGGCAATTTCTTAACTTGATAATACAGATTGTGTATAAAAAGAATATTAAACAGCTCTATGTAGCTCACCAAAAAAGCCAATGACTGTGGATGGGAAGTAAAATTTTAAACAAGTAGCTAAGCTAGTCACAAATAAATGGCTTGCTAGTAGGGTATATTCAATTCTGTCAAGCAAATGGCAGATTCTGCTCATATCATGCACTTGTAAGGAGTGCTCCTAATACCGTTCCTCCTCCTTTCTAAACAAGTTATTTCACATTCGTCATGAACTCCTTGCTACCAGAAGAAAACTGAAGGATGAAAATCTCAGGGTGGTAAAACACTGGAACAGATTACCCAGAGAGTTTGTAAAGTATCCAACCTTGGAGTTATTTAAACCTTAGCAGGCACAGCCCTAGGCAACCTGCTCCACTTTGAACCAAAGTGTTGGTCTAGAGCAGCTTCAGCAGTGACTGCCACCCTCAGAGACTCTGTGACTGTATGGCTCCATGAAAATACAAATGTAAAACGCGGATAATGGCAACCTGACCTCTTGTACAATTTCAAGTAATTCAGAGCCCTTGGAGATTGTTAAGATATTTTTCTGAAATGCTTCTTTCACACAAAGGATTAGACATAAATAAATACATAAATACAATCCCCATCAAGAAAGAAGTGCTTTATAAAAGAATACTGCAACTTCCACCTTACTTAATACAAGACCTACCAATTCCAGTACCTACTTTTCAATTCCTTTTAAATGTACAATTGAAATCTGGGTCCTACTGCAACTAACAGGTGTCTGACTCTGACTTCAAAGGTTAATTCTGAAAAATAATTCCTACTATAGTTAAGGTAATACACTGACGTCTCTATACCCGGTTTACTGCTGCTGATTTTGTTGATCTAAACTCCAGATTCAGCAGTGACTTGAATAACTCGACTGGCATCCTGCCAAGGTTAACCACCTCAAAGTCTGTTTTCTTGTCAGTGCCCTAAATTGGATGCAATCATCACATGGAAACAGCTGCCCTCACTTCCACACAGTGCTGAGCTCAGCTTGGCTCATTATTAAAAGTGGCTCCAAGAGAATGGGCATGTGAACAGAAAATGACAAAGTACATGGCTGTGGAACTGCCTCTACTCCACTCTCAGCAGAAAGAAGGTCTGAACTGCATCTATTCCATGAGTATGGACTCCTCCTCTCGGATGAGGAGTTAGCAGCACACCACACATGCTCAAGGGCCATTCATCTTCTATATGCAGGTCTTCACAACAACACACATAGCAGAAGACAGGGACTAACCAACCTGTACTAAGCTGTGGGTATGATGTTTACTCAAAAGTCTGAGGGGATTTTGCCTCAGCCTTCTGTATCCAGGAGGGTAGGGGTCACGCAGAGTACTCGAGAAGCCCATTTCTCTGAGGAATTTAGGTGTCTAACTTCAGTCATCTGAGTTCACTCAGGTTACATGCCCTCAACAGAGCTGATATCATTGCGCTCTTACTTCCCTGATGAAAGTGCAAGTTATTTATATATATTCCTTGAAAAAAAGTAATGTGGTCCTAAACAAATAATTTTCTAATTTTACAGAAAGCGCATGTATTTCAAAAATGGCTAATTTCCAGTATTATGCAGACTGGTAATATATGCTGATCAGAAACAAAACTATTGCATAATTTGACCAACTTAGTTGCTTATCTAGTCCCTGAGTCTGCTTCTGACAGTAACCAGCACCAGAAGCTTCTGAAAAAGATACAAGTAGCATAATTCAATTAGGGAATAACCACCACATATAGAAAGCTTCTTCTGAGCTCTGCCAGTTTGCAGCTGGTTTATGATCAATTAGTAGCAGAGATCACATCCATAATTACGAAGACCTGTGAACATACAGACTACCTTCTCACTAGAATGGCTAGCAGTTCCCATGGCAACAGCATTAAGTACCAGTGAGGAAGAGAAAGGCCTGCAGAAGCTGCAAACAGCAAAGCTGATTGTTTCTGTTTTGAGAAAGTACAGATGAGCAGAACGAAACTCCACTTGAAAAGGCTCTGAATCAGAGAAGCCTAACTCATCACAGTTTTAGAAATAAAACTGATACAGGATAGGAAACAAGTACGGCTAACATGAAAAGTCTAAATTTGCAGAGAGTTTCGTTCCATTGAAACTGGCACAAAGATATTTAAATACGATTTTTTTTCCTTACTTCACAAATGAAAGACTGTTTTTGCCATCTTTCTAGTATGCTACACTTTCAGGCTACCATTTCTACTCACTGAATCTAAAATGGCTGGTTCAGTGACTTAGGCGTCTATCACTCATCAGAACTCGACATTAACATTTTTGGAAATCAGAATGAGAAGTCTTTACAGCAAATATCTTAGTTCAAGTATTAAGAAACTAATCCATGGACAAAAAATAAAAATTCACTTTGCAATTTTTTTTTACTTTGCACATTTACTTCATAAATGCAAAATATACTTTGCAATTTAAAAAGAGGTACAAAATGCAAAAAAAAAACCCATATTAAATAATACAACTTGTTAGCAGAAAGTTGCCTAAATAATTAAGTTTAACAGGCATATTCCTAGAAATCAGAGGAGGATTTCTGTACAGTATACCATCAGCATTACATGTCTACACATTATGATCTGCAGGAGCTCTGTGGGGCTATTTCGATAAATAACAAAGTCCATATAGCTTCATCTCAGACATCTCCTAGAGATGCATCTTTCCAGCTTTTGAAACTTGGATGTTTAGATACCTGTTCCCTTGTATGCTACAGCTACCCCAGATGCTGTTCAGTTCCAGTTGTCCTGCATGTTTTTTGCAGTCACATACTTTTCTGACAACTAAAAGAAATCTCTTCTAATTAAAGTATCCCATTTAGTATCAAGTGAAGAGAAGCACGATACTTTCAAATAACTCAGGAAAAGTTTCTACAGAGGATAACTATGTCTTTAATCCAAAGTTTTAAAAGTTCTAAAAATAATTATAAACTACAACAACAAAAAAGCATCAGCTCTTCTTCAGCCAGATACTAGGAGTCACTTAAGCAGCTGATACGGCCTGAGACAATATTAGGTATCTGTGCCTCCATTTGTCACATAAAATTTTAAGTATCTTCAGATGTGTATCTGGTAGTATCTTCCTGCTGCACAACATGTTCTTTTCTGGAGTGAAGCTCTGCAGAGTCCTTATTTATACAAGTAAATGGTACAACTCACTTTCTGCGAGCCAGAAAATTGGTGCAGCAAAATTCCTGCTGTAGTTTCAAGATCATGAAATGCAAAGTGCTATAC
This sequence comes from Tauraco erythrolophus, assembly GCF_009769465.1. NCBI lineage: Eukaryota > Metazoa > Chordata > Aves > Musophagiformes > Musophagidae > Tauraco > Tauraco erythrolophus. Next base: position 82,135,179 of record NC_141496.1, read on the forward strand.
AAACGTTTGGTAAGAATTTATTTAAGATTTCTATACTTTCTGCTCTCCTATTATGTAACCATTTTAAAACGTGCAACTTCCAGAAACATTCTCTGTACCTTTATAATGCTCTGACATGTTGAGAGTGGTAAACCAACCAGACTGGTCCCATTGATTGACATGATCTGATCCCCTATGTTCAGCTTCCCAGACTTCTCTGCTGGTCCTCCGTGCATCATGTTGGCTATGATAACTGTAGGCAAAATGGACCCCCAGCCAGACTCCACGATCACTACACCTAGGATTTCTCCCTTTTGCTTTTCAATGTAAACCTGTACGACAAGAAAAAGTGTTTCAAAAAAAAGCTTCTTCACACCTATGGAACTGACTAACACCCCCACTCCACCCCCAAACATTCATTTAACCAAGGAACACACTCCCCTCCTTATTTGCAACCTGTGTTTCTAGTTCAAAGGCAAAAGAAAATAGAGTACACATTTAATTTGTATTCAAACATGAAATTCAACATTCAAACTTCCAACACTACCTAATACAGATTTTACTGTAAGAAAGACCCCTCACAACTTATTTCTGCAGATAAGCAGAGGAAACTGGAGTAGAAGAAACCCTGGTGCCACGGGCTTTGGTGGACAAAGCTAAACAGGAAGAGATTGTTAGAGTTTTAGACTGTGGATTGGAAAACCACTACCTATGTGTTGCAGTGGTGCACTGGTTCATCTTTATTAACCACGCTGCGAATCCTTTCAGCAAATACAATCCTCTAAAATATGGAAGCAGCCACTTTCACAGATAATTGTGCCTCTATCAATTTCTGTATTGTTTACTGTAATCTGTTTAATTGTATTACTCTGTTAATCTGTTTTAAATTCATTTAATTACGATACAGTGTCAAACGTCTGAAAATTTTTTGGTAAAAAGAACACAAACAGATAGTAAATCATTTCACTGCTGACAAATACAGGGTTCAGTGATCGCCTTTGAAACAGAACTGATGACAGGGTGTCCTACTTGGGAGGATATTCAAGGCTCACTGAGGTCATTCATAGGAAGTATTAATGGTTTTCTGATTTCTGTCAGCATGAGCCTGCAACTGGTACAGAGCAGCTTAATGTTGTTATGAAAAAAAATGAGACATACGTCTTTGCAGTTTTCAGATTTGGAGAAGTGAATCAGGTCATCATTGTACATGTCCTGGGTATTGAGCAAGTCACTATATTCCTTCTGGCTAAGGTCTTCTGGGTTGATTCCGTTTGCCCTCAGAAATTCCTGGTAGGCCACGCTAAAAGCTTGACCTATAGACTGTGCGATCAGCTGCGCCTGTAGCAGTTCCCAGAGAAGAGGAAAGAAAAAAGTGAAATATTCTGATGGTCTTGTCCACCGACACTTTCTCTGTTACAATCACACTGTAAAATCAATCATCAAGTTGATGAACCTACAAATCAAGTTACTGTGATGCAGTTTAAAAGATACTTGTGTGTTAAATATTAATCTAAAGACCCACAAAATGCCAACACATTCACCTGTGCCACGAATCCAGCTTGGCAAGCAATTATAAATGAGAAATACGAACAAAGCCATCCTTTCACACATAAGAACTGCTAACGTAAATGTGAAGGTATACCCGTTTCAGTGACGATGGCTCACACCTACATGCTTCCCACATGTGCAGCACAGATGGCTCTCCCTTCTAGCAGAGGCAATGCCATTCTCTGACAAGCCAGTAGTGGAAATGAAAATGTCTACCAGAAAACACACAATCCCATTTAAGGAGATATTTCCTCCTTTTATTACCCTCCTTTAAAACCATCGTATCCATATTGGCTGCTCCTATCTCAGCCTCAGATGAAACGAAAAAGGGCAGCAACTAGTGACTGGATCCAGGCTTTGAAGTGACTGGAAATAGTCACATGCACCTCCTTCTTCACTCTGCTACCTCCTTCAAACTCACTCCCCTACATTTCTTCTTTCTTTCCCTCCAAATCCCATGACTCTGCCCCCTTTCTTCTCTGCCTGTCCTTTGAGTGCACCCTCCTGCACCTGCAGCTTCCTGTAGCCTTCTCCGCACCCAAAGCCACCAAATGCACCACCTCACTACACTGCATTGCTCCCACCGTGAGCTGTCCTACATCGGCCACAGTGGGAGTGAAACTGGGCATGAGGCAGACATGGGGAAAGCTCTGTGTCATGCAAGGTGGGGGACGCAGCTGGAAACAGCAGACCAGAGGGATGCCTCCCGTTGCGGCAGTGACCATGGTTAGTATGATACAGGTAATGGGCAGGAGAGGAAGGCGGCAGAGCACGGTGCAGAGTACTGCTGTGCATAACTGGAGCAATAAGTGCAGTAAGCAATGTATGGCGCACAGGAGTTGGCCATGATGTGTACTGAAACAGTCCCTTGGAGCGCAGTGCTGGCCATGGCAAAGAGTGGGAAGAGAAGAGGAGAGCTCCACAGCTGACAAGGTAGGCCTGGGGGAGTGCTGGTAATGAATGAACACTGCTAAGGTGTATTTTTACCAGCCTACCAGCTATATTTAAAGTCCAGTTTGGTCCCTAACAATGAAAAGGTTCTCAACCCTGAAATAAAAAGTTGGTTGTGTCTTAAAGCAACTCAGACTAGCACTAAACCTACTGATGAGAATGGCAAGATTGCTGGTGCTGAAGAGGCCAATATCTAGACTGGCAGTATTTCACCAATGCTCAGATCATACACATGTATCTCCCCTCCAAGAAGAGATCAACTCCCATTTAGACACACAGCATTTGGACACATCACTAGGGTTCAGCTCATTTGAAGATACAGCTCTAAATACAGTTGAAAACCTGGTGCTGTCCTCCTTAGATAAGGGCTCTTCCAAGCAGAGACACATTCTGGCCAACACTCGCTTGAGGGCTTACAGCTTCTCTGACAGCTACTGGCTAATTCTTCTAAATACCCAGCTGTCCCAGAAGAAGAAAAGACAGCAATGATAGATACATGAGTTTTACAATATCAACAGGCTGTACTGCTCCACTGGATGTACAAAATCTTTGAAGCTGCCATCTCCTCGCTGCTAAAAGGTGCTGCAATGTTTCCATTTTAACTCTTTATTAGTTATTTGGGTATTTGAGATAAATTTTGCAAGCTATTTCTGAACTATACCATGACTAAGGAGAGCTGATATCATCTCTTGCAATTTCTCAGCATATTTTCACATCACTGAGCAATGCTTTTATTGGATCTACAGGCACATACTTTGCAGGCTAGGTACTATGCCACATCTAGTGTGTCCTGGTTTTGGTTGGGACAGAGTCAGCTCTTCTTTTTAGCAGCTGGAAGAGCTCCGTGTTTTGGTTTTAATCTGAGACTTGCTCTGAGAAGAACACTGACAGTGCACTGATGTTTGTAGTTGGCACTGAGGTCTCACAGACTTTTCAGCTTCCTGTGTTCTGCCAGAGTGCAGGAGCACAACAGGATAGCGGGGAGCATGGCTGGGACAGAGGTCCATGACTCTCCTTATGATTTGTACTTAGATTTAGGATTGAGGCCAAACTGGACAATGGAGTATTCCATATCATGCAGCGTCATGCCCAGTATAAAATGAGGGTCAGCTGGAAAGAAGGGCTTTTGCTCTTCCGGTGCTCTCACTCTCAGACTCTCGGAGTGCTCTCTCCACCGCCTCCCCCCCGCGGCCCCGCCCTGGCTTTGGGCCTCTCACTCATTCAGGATTGCAGTATCAGGACTTATCTGTTTTGGGATCGTTAGTCTGGGACAGGACCAGCCTTGGTCAAGGGGTGGTGAGCAATTACACTGTATATCACTCGTTTGTATACATTTAGCATTGTACATATCTGTATATATTTTTATATATTAGTAGTAGTAGTATTAAATTGTTCTTATCTCAACCCAGGGGTCTCTTTCCCTTTTCCCCTTTAATTCCGTTCCCATCCCCGGGGATTGGGAAGGGCAAGCGAGTGGCTCTGTGGAGTTCAGCTGCCAGAGCAGCCTAAACCACAACACAGTAGCATGGGGAGGATCACATCTGACACAAATATAGGCTGATCCAAACAAACCACAGAACATCATGTGAGCGATCCCCAAAAGGAAGCACAGATTCCAGCCAGCCAAAGTATTAATAGCAGCCTGGGAAACAGATCCAAGAAGTCCGGATCATAGTCAGACAACCACATGCTGAAGGAAAATAAGCCCCAGCCTCTGGCACCTGACAGCTTGATTTTCACCTTTCCAACTGGCCAGTTAGAGAGCTAGCAGTGTCCAAACGAGGAATACAGGAACAGCAGCCTCAAAGCGGGCAGCACATCAAGTGATAGTAAGCAAAAAAAACATCGGCTGCTCTTTTTATTTTCACACCAGTTCCTTGAAAGGCTTGCCAAACTGGCTTACATGTTATTTTTGGGGAAAAAAAAATGATTTTTTTGATGTTCTCTGTCAAAATTTTGATAGAGGATTACTTCTATGAATGTTCTTGTCCTCACTTTTTAACCTCAGCAATGGGTCGTATATGCACCTGCAATGAGAAAACTTATCCACACATGGGTTTAGAACAGATTCACCAGCACATAAAATCCGCTGCTTATTCAAGAAAACTTTGCCATCTCAAAGTCCTTGCTGGTATGCTGCAGAGTAGAAGATGCGAGAACTGTTTGTAAGAACTGAAATTTTCACCTTACTTCTCTAGAGTAACACTCCACTATTTGGAAGGCTTAGAACTGAGATTATTTATTTTCCCAAATTATTAGGTCTAACTTGATTATGACCCTGACAACTATGTATCTAGCCACCTCAATCTGATATGTTTCATTTTACCTTTCAGTTACTGAGCTTTAGAAAGTGCCTAAAATCAGCAAGTTATGCACATTCATTGCGAAGACAGGATATCAAGTCTTATATAAGGTAACTTAGAAACCTGCATCATAGACTGAAATTTACTCAGCTGTTTTCTCTATTCAGCATATTTTGGGATTGCTGGAATTATCAACTCTCTTTGCTGGCTTTTTAACATGATGTCAGCAACTACTACTGAACATAAGTCTCCTCATAAAAAAAAAAAAAAAGAAATCACCTTTCTAGTATATATCAATGATCCTTGATGCAATACTTGGGATTAGAATTTCCCTAGGAAAACAAGCATCTCTGACAGGCTTTCACTCTCACACACAGAATCTGAGCTGGTATTTGTAAGCTGTGGCAACTGGACTCTCCTCTCAGTGTTACTGGAAGACACTGAAGAAGCTTGAAATAGGAAGCATTTCTATAAACAGCAATTTTGTGAGTAAAATGTCAAGTCCAAACATGCAAACAGAAGGCAAGTTCCTCTGCATAGATTAAATATTTGGTTGCAGTTAAGGAACAAGCAGGACCACTTGCAATGGACTTCAAGCCTGCCAAACTGTGCTTACATTTCCACCCCTTAGAAAATTACAAGACAGTAATTCCTTACATCCTCAGACTCAAAGACATGACAAATCATTTTGTACTGCCTCTTTCCGTCTTGGGAAGGGTGAGATGCTTCCACATTATCCTGGGAGTTAGACCGTGGCATTCGCCTACGAGCCATCAAAACAACTATATTTCCTATATCTGCAATGTAAGAAATGGTCCGCAGGGGATGATCCATCATGGTTTCCTGGGGAATACAAAAAACAACATGAAAAGCTGTTTCAATGAAGTTCTTGTTGCACACCTAGTATTATGAAAACAAACAAATGGCAATGTAAGATCCTTGTTAAGTGAAGTCTGTAATACCTATCACGCATGAAGGGAGATGCCAAAAGAAAACAAGAGCTCCACTTCCCAAAAGTAAAGCAAAGAGCAAGTCTTACAAATTAAAGGTGTTTCCTGTGGAAAAGCACATAAAGACCTCAATATCAGAACCTGAGTACGCCGGGCATGTATGTGCGAAGAACTATGAAATTCAAGTTATCACAACCAAACATTTTGGGCTACTCTGGGCACAATCAATACTTGATGTATCATGGCTCATAAGAAATGAACTGACTGCAATTAGCTTACCCGCAAATTCTAATAATTTCTATAGTCAGACACATCAGAGTAATTGCATGTATGACAGTTCTTGAGCATGGATTTCCTACTAGGAAATCCTGGAGGGAAATACAAGAGCCACCAGTTTTTGAAGAACAAATTTTGGCAAGCAGGTGAAAGTCTATTTCGGTAGCCTACTACCTCCATACTGACAAAGGCCTCTTTGTCTATACCTGTGTGTCTGCATTCAGTACTTTTATTCTCTGTGTAGAGATGAAGAGGTCCACTTCAGTCATGGGTTGAGATTCACCTTCTGGAGCCTGCAAATAAGTGGATTAGAGTCAAATGAACACATTAGGTAACACACTTACTAATGATGTTAGCTCACGAACAGGGGTGCACTAAGACACAGTCACCAGAACAGCAATGCAAGGTAGAGCATTAGACTGCAAAAGCTAAATATAAACACAAAGATATGGAAACCATATACATACACGTGAAAGTGAATTGAATATTATTTGAAAATTTGTTAACCCCATAAAAGCATCCCTGAGATTTTTCCTGATTCTGTGAAATTACACCTGACTACAACATGAACTATATAAAGATTTCACGAAAATCAAAATTATTCTCCCATTTTCTCCACACTATGAATCCCACTTTAAAGAAGGTTTTTCACACAAGCCATAGAAAGGCCTAACAGCACCTCTTGCCTGAGGAATTTCTATGTGGGCTAACAGTGACTGTCAAGACCAATGGAAAAACATGTACCACTGGTGGGTACCGTTTAAGCAACCCATAATGCAGTTCTGGTAGGAAGTCCTTCACAGTCAGACAATATATTATTCAAGCACTAACCCACTTTAGAAGTCATATTTTGTTAACAGAAAGCGCACGCTTGTAATTTAAAAAAAAAAAAAAATTAGATTTGTTAAAAGATACTTAAAAACTCCATAAACAAAACTTATTACTAATATGAGTCAATCTCAGCATATTACTGTGTGTATACACAAAAACTTTTTTCTTTTTTGCATCCAGCAATTTGACATATCTGTGAATCAAATAAAGCACTTTTACAGAAAGATAAAATAAAAAACCAAAGACTTAATTTTAATCTATCATTTTACACAGTTAAAACCTTTCCAATGTCAGTCCTGTTTCTTTACTATGGGTAGAGCATTTTGGGTACTGCCTGTAAGCATTTGATAAATCCAATCTTTACCCTATTTCTAACATGAAATGGCTAATGATAAGCAACAAAAAATGGCCAATCAGGCAACTGATTTCTGAGAAATGCCAACTTGTATGGTGGCTCAGAAATAAATCTAAAAAAAACTTGCTGGATGCAGAAAATAAAAACGCAAAATGAAAAGAAAGGCAAAAAGCCCTCCCAGAAAACAAAAGAACAGGCATAACATCAAGCTGATGGAGTTTGTACTGCACCTTCTTCCTGCTTTTGGCTAATTTCTGGGCCATCTGCTTAGCATGGAACAAACAGAGACAGGAGAATAGTTAGAGAAGAACTTACAGAGACTCCCAAGTCAAGCAGGAATCTGCATGCTAATGTCAGGTCTCACAGCCTACTTGCTATTCTAAACTAGTCCCTGCTTAGATTAATTTCCTCCTTTTATTTTTGGCTTAAAAAAAATATAAAAATTGCATGTTTAGTACAATTACTTTAAAAAACGAAAAGAAAACACACCAAAAGAGTCAAGAAGAACATAAAAGGGTTTTTTTTGGTTTGTTTTGTGGTTTTGTGGTTGTTTTTTTTTTTAGATTTAAAATGTTACTTGCAACAAACAAGGGATTTTTTTTGTGTTTTTTTTCTTGTTTTATTTTTTTTTAAGGAAAAAAAGAGGAGCTTCCTCTTATTTACAGCAGCGTAAACCATGAGGTTACTTCTTTTGAAGTAACACCCGTGTAAAAGGTGAGAGAAGAATCTTAACCATTACTACTCCAGCTTTTTCAGATCTAAAGAACTTAGATTCAAGTTTCCTGATGCTCTCATACTCAAACAGTCTTCAAAAAATAAGCTCCCTAAAACTACGCTACTTCTTCCTGGAAAACCAAAATAATAGAAAGTTAACTTTCACCTCCATTTTCTTTTCCTTCTGTGCAAATATACCCATATCAATGTTAAAACTGTGTATCTGGACAACATCCTGCGGCACCTGCACGAAGATATGTCCATACTACGTTTTCCAATAAGGCAGTGGACCAGGCACTTCAGTTCCGGATACACTTCCAAAAGGGTCTCTTGTTATTAAGTAGTTTAATTGGTTTACATCCAGAGATATATCAATCCATTTCAACAAACTGATTCCTTATGTGTAACTACTGTGGCAACAATAACAACAGAAATAGCCATAATTCTTAAAGTCTTGCAATCATTAATTGAGACCAAGGTGAACTGAACTTAAGGACCTGCTTACTGAAGAAAGGCAATACTCACCAGGCTGGCAGATATTCTTTTACTTCCAACAGTAACGGCCTCTTATCTAATTAAATTAACGGGTGTTCTTGTGGTGAGAGGGACGCTTACTATTACAGGCTTCACAGAGATTCATGGCTAACTACTTTTATGAAGAACGAACAGGAGGCCTGAATCACAAGACACATCAAATGTTTTATACTGATGTTCACAACTTAAATTTGTCAGGTTTCATCTAAACAAATCTGAAAGCAGCTACTGAAACTTTAGACCATGCTGCTTATTTACAAATATAAACATTCTCACACCTGCTTTTAGTCACCTTTTTCAAACTAAGAAATAAATATTTCATAGCCTGGTGATTGCAAACTGTTGCAAAAGCAATTAGAACTGCCTCATGCTGCAGGCTCTTCAATATGTTAATATTAATTTACATTGGTACTGAGAAATGACCTACTCATCTTGAATAACAGGTGCCTGCCATACACCGGGCAAGGGGAGACATCCATGAGATGGAGCATTTAAATTGCTTTCCAAAATCGAGCTCCCCTTCAGACAATTTCCCCCCCTCCCCAAACTTTACAGAGTGATGGACCTCAAAAAAGAAGAAAAGCACAGGCCAAAAAGAAGAAAAAGGGTGAGAAAAATCATTGAGCTAGAGGTTTACAATGCAGAATCAAAGATTAATCGAAATACACTATCATTCAATTTATTGGAAATTCAGCTCTTGCAATGAAGGAATCTGGTCATAGTGGTATTTCTTGAAAAATTACTTTCAAATATTTCTTAAAACTAATGATATGCAACAATCAATTTTAATAAGTGATTTAACACTGCACAGAAATGTTATAAAAGAAGTTATGGTCCATGAAAAAAAACAAATTACGACAATTATATAAAAGAGACTTTACCAGATAAATCCTCTTTATTATCATGCTATTTTGCTAATTCAGATCAACAGATTCTTTCTATATTCTTGGAAAAAACCAGAAACTACCTAATCTACACAAAATATTATCATTTTTAAATATACAAAGTCCAGGCTTTTCATTTACGGTAAATGAAATGTAACTATGTATCCAGTAGCAATTTCAAAAATCATAAATTGTTAAAAATGAGCAAGCTTCCACTTTTGCAACTGGATGTCTTAAATATACTCAACCATTTAACCTCTACAAAAAATGTACTGCAACTCAGTGAACATGCAGATGACACTGAGTAAACAAAACATGCAGAATATTAAACTATTTCCACTTATGGGTTCCACCTTAAGCTACATTCAGTAATTAAATCAGTTGTTATCTAAAAATGTTCGAACCTGCCACACAGCTCAAATCTGCTGATTAAAAATAGAAATGGAAGTTAATTGTTAGTTCACATGTGAAATGTAACAGCACAGGTCAGCTGTGAATTGTAACCACGAACATCAGCCAGGTATTATGGATCCATTCCAAGTAAAATGTGAAAAGATATTTATTTCCCTGCTCTCTGAAGAAATGAGACTACGATTTGAAAATTGAGAAATACCTTTTCTATTACTAAAAGCACCTCCTAGTGGGAGTATAACTACACTTGACGAACGCCTTCAAAGCAGTGTGTTTTAACTCCACAGAGACGAATGCCCAAGCAAGAAAACTCCTAACTCTTGTACTTTTAGCTGAAGAGATACTTGTTTAAAGAAGCAGCATGGATAACCGTTTTCAAAATCTGTTCATATTCTAACTGAAGGAATATGCAAAGGGTGACTGCCATGAGGATGGAGCCAGGCTCTTCTCACTGGCATCCAATGACAGGACAAGGGGAAATGGATATAAGCTGGAACATAGGAGGTTCCACTTAAACATGAGGAAGAACTTCTTCCCAGTAAGGATAAAAGAACACTGGAACAGGCTGCCCAGAGAGGTGGTGGAGTCTCCTTCTCTGGAGATGTTCAAAACCCTCCTGGCCGTGTTCTTGTATGATCTGATCTAGGTGGTCCTGCTCTGGCAGGGGGATTGGACTAGATGATCCTTTGAGGTCCCTTCCAATCCCTGACATTCTGTGATTCTGTGATGTGGTCTGAAGGCACTGCTAGAAGGAAGTATCATGGGGATTACTAAATTCAAAAGGAACTCACTCATATGGAAGGTATGTACACAGCAGGCCTTAAACAAAGCTCTTCCTCCTTTTTAATTGCTCTTAACTTCAAGTCTGCAAATTTTTTAAAGCTCATTCTTAATTCACAACCTTTGTTTTCTTGAACCACAGAGAAATGTTTCACATGCAACCCCTAACACACTCTGTGCACAAACGTGAGTAAGGCACGAGTATCATAGTCACTGTGAGAGCAATGTAAGGCTGTCTCATGCAGTGGTGAATCTGGCAGCAGGAACTCCATCTGTCACAAGGAATTTCTCACTTAAAAAGTTCAGCTTTAATGGCCGTCAGCAACAAACCCAGCCAAACCCAACCCTAATAAACCAACGACCCTCAGGTGCAGGGAGGTGTATTTACATGGCCTGAGCTTCACCTAGAAACAGAAAAGCAGTAACTGTCAAAGAAGTTTACAGTGGTATTGTGTGCCATGCAGTAAGCCAACAACTTTCTGAAATACACTTATGGTTTCAGAAAATTATGTGCACGAACTAGGGTTCTACCAGGTCAAGAATGCAACTGCTTTGGCCTCCAGCCTGAGACAAATTTACTACAACTAAGAATATGCATGCCTGCTGATTTATATGGATGTATAAATTACGAGTTTTCTGAGTGAAATGAGCTAAACATGTTTCTTCTGTTTTGAGGCACAGCAGTGCTGAGGCATAACAGAATCCTCAGAAAGAACTTTTAAAATTAATTTCTAGAAAATACATTTAGTATCAGAGAAAGATTCTACACTCTTACATCTCATAGACCTGCTTTGAATCAATTCTTTTCCAGTTTTCTCCAACACACCCCTTCAGTCGTTGTCTATTGTGTACTCCCACGCAAGCTTTACCTCCTAGGCGCAAACTTCCTGCCCAGCTTCAGGCTCAACTCCAGATACCAGTTTCCTATGACAGCTGATGCTAATCTTTATTTTCAGCCTCCAGTGATGTGTCTGTCTCCTAGATCCAGCCTCACTGCAGTCTTATTTCTCTCCGTTTTCTATCTTACCTTTAGTTTCCTGTGCATTCACATCAGACAACTTTTCTATCATGCACCAAGCATCAGGAAAGAACACATGGGGACTACTGGACAGACAGGCACGCCCTTACTTGCACCCAGAACAGGAAAGCAGCAGACTCTGTAAGGGAAAGTCTCCACTGTAGCTTGGGAAGAACCCACCAAGACCTGCCAGGGTTTAGAAAGCTGAGTGAAAAATCTTTTTTTAAAAATGTCACTGAATCCAGACTCTCCAATGAACACAGAAAAATCATGCTTTTTCAAAAGGCTCAGCAGTTGCTTAAGTTTGTGGAAACCTCTATAGAGACAGTATAAAATGATTTATCTGTAGCAGGAAGGCTACATCCGTGCCTTCTCTAAAATCCTAGAAGGGTTAGTGATTTTCAGAGACAATGTTACAAGAACTTATGTATTTGAACATCAGTCAAATTACAATTCTGGAAGTGTCTCAATGGTTCTAATTGGAGCTTCCCTGTGAAAGTTTCATACACAGACTGAACAGAACACCTGGCATGGAAAACACTGGAAAGAATAATAACAGTAGGAAGCATCAGCGGACCTTAATAAACAGTGCTATCAGCTTTGCTGATAACATGCTGTCTCTCTTCCTCCCTCTTTTATACATTGCACACAAAGTCTGAGTTGCAATCCAAAATAAACTAGACAAAAGAACACACAAATATTAAACTAAGGAAAACTTTCACATGAGATTGTCCTGGTTAGCTGAATTAGCAGAAGATGATGCTGTGTGCCTACCACCGAGTCATGTAAGAGTAGCAGGAATATTGCAGCACCCTCCGCAAACCTGCAATATGTCGTGGACACACCTTAATTTCAGTTGACAACGTCATCACTGTAACTTACAACACAGCAGCATGCCCGTTGCTTGTTGTGGCCCATACAGAAATTGGTGGGCATTTCTGTTCTTCAATCAAACAAAGTGAGCATATCAGATCCTGGGACAATTTTTTTTTTCCCCATACAGCTCTGTACTGTCACAGCCTTTTTCTTTTTAAATCAGCTCTTATGTGGTGGATAAACTAGTATCCACAGCAGGGTCAAAAAGAACTGCAGACATTATCAGAGTACCAGTTCCATCAAGTGTCAAGCCAGAAGCATCTGCAGGACTTACTAGGTATACCCTAAACCTGTTTTCCCTCAACATCCAGGTAATATATAACTTAGACCACCACCCATTTCAGATTCTGGCTTAGAGTACACAGCACAAGTATTACCATAGGGAATTAAAATGATCTGGTAACTTTTCCTATCAGTCTTGTTCAAAAAGCAGCATTACACATGTGATTTATTTTGCAGAAGAAAAATGAGGCACTTAACCTTTCTGAAACCACAGATAACCCCACATGAAAAAACTACTGCATACTTAAAAAGTTCATATCTGCAACCTTAAGGCACCTGTATGAGAAGCAGCAGGAATTATTCCTCACCTTGATCCTGCTGACAGCTTCCTGAGCCTGCATCATTCTCACATTCTTGGAGGGAGTTTTATCGGAAAGGAGTTGAGTCGAGCCAAGGTAATTGGCAGCAAAAATGATTCCATCAATTAAGTCTTCAGGATCACAAGGTCCAGGAACTGAAACACAGGAAAGCAATCACTGAAGAAAATCATGGTGAACTGTGGCAAAACGGCAGCACTCTGACAACTTGAGCCTGCACCTGATGGCTGCAAATCCTCATCTGAAATACTTTAGCTTAGGATGAAGATACGGCAACCAGTACTTTCAAAGGTACAAAATACCAAGTGAATGCCGCCAACGTGTCTCCAGCAAAAACCGTAATTGTTAATCCAGCCTGTCTCTCAAGATAGCTCATTCTTTCGGAGCAGGGATCACCCTGGAGCAAAATAATCTCTGTGAGTTTTCACTGTTACAAAGGGACAGACACAGTTACTCAGCTCGCCCCTCACTCACCAAAACCAGCCTTGCAGTTCTAAGACCAACAGTCACAAACAGAAAGGGGAAGGGTGCAATTGAATAACAGCCATCAGCCACTTGCTCACTCACGTGTCAGCCACAGCCAGCACGACAGGCAGAGAGGAACCTCCCCGGGAATGCTTTACAGGTACAACACCTCTCCCCTTACCAACAAGACTGATTGCCCAACTAAGCAAAGTGCTTTTATGCCACAGACCTTTAAAAATCATTCTGTCTTAACGAGGACGTTGAGGTAAAGTACACAGTTAAATAAAAACTCTGTGTTGTTAAATACACAGAGCGGCTCTCCTGGTGGCAAAACGACTCTTAGTCCCACAGATTCTTAATGATCTGACTCCCATCAGCTTCTGAGGAACTTTAGAGGATGGTGAGGTGTTCAATGCCTAACAATGCAAATGCTTACAAAGCAGCATTTATGATCTGTAATTTTTTTGGCGTTTCACGATTATATCCAAAAATTGAATGAGTAATAATGTTGTATTTTAACACCTTGCTACATGTTAAAATTGTCATGATCCAAAAGGGAGGCTGGTTGACCTAAGAAGCAATTTTGTTCTCTTACCAGTAAGGAAAACCAATTGATGTTCAAGACAAGTGAAAATGTAAATCATCTTTAAGGAATGCTAATGGTAAAACTGTCCACATTTAATCATAAAAAAAAAATTGTTTTTAGGTTTGCCTTTTTTACCTCTAAGAACAAAGCAATACCCCTACAATATGAGAAAGGATTTGTTAGTTCAAGGGGTATCTTGAGATATAAGGGGATGGGGCTTAAAGTTTAACATTACTCAGAATGCCAATTTCGTTCTAATTATGAGATTAACTCATAACGATGACTCAGAATGAGCAGAGGTAACTTCGGCCCCAAAGAAAAACAAGCTATTATCAAGATTAAAATAACAAAAGAAAGAACTGCAGATAAATATCACACTGAAACTATGCACACAGAAGTAGATGTATAAATCCTATGAGCAAGCTTGTCTCCTTTATGGTTTCCTTAAATATGAAAATTCATGACTAGTAATTTTGAGATGTCCAACTCCAGTGTGCAAAATTGATTCAGATACGATGTACCTGGAAAATTTTCAAAATGAACAAGTTATTTTCAAGTACATGATCCAAAGAAATGGAGCATTTTCCTTAGGGAAATATATGCATCTGGAAGTACTATGTATTGGCACGCTCTTCCAGTCCTGAAACCATACTGCGTTTTAAGTGTTGCTATTTGTTATTATACATGTCAAGGCCTTTTCACCACTTACACCACGTCACTATAAAGGGTACAAAACTCTCTATAGTATAATTTCTGATTGAAACACCAAAATGATAAATATAGACTGACAAAGGTGTAGATGAGACTCCCAGAAGGAAGGATATTAAACCCAGAAAAGGTATGTGCTCTATTTCCATCAGAGGCGAACACACAGACAGCATTGCTTTTCGTAAGACCACCTCCATTGATGACCTCTGACAACGAAATTATTATCTGAATGAAAGCGTAGCATAGGTGCTAGCAAGTTTTTCTTGGACTTCTAGTGCATAAAACCAGAAAATTTGAGTTTTTAAGGACTTTTGCACTGGACCAAGATCTAAGAGAATTTTAGTTTACAATTTATTTTTTTTTTAAGGAGCAGAGCATTATTTAAGATAGCCCTGTTGACCTAGGGCTAACACTAGGAGATGAATTTCAATTCTAAGAGAGATCCTTCATTGCTGCAAAATTCCAAAGCTCAGCTAGATTCAAAACAATAGATGAAATTTACATTAGCTGACATTCTGGCCACAGACTCCAAAATATGCAGTCTGTGTATTAATCCAATGATCAATTTGTAGTCTAAAGAGAATGATCACATAATCGTTTAAACACAGCACACTGTAAAGCAATCCAGGGAGTTCCAAGCCAGTCCAAAGAATGTATCACATCAACTGTATTTCTGGCATTTCACCAAGCATATGGAGTAACTGCTGTCAGGGGAAAAAAAAAACAAACGAAACTTCAAATTTTCTGCGTCTGTGATGCTCTCATAACGAAATAACTGGGTTTTACACCCAGTTAATCTTTCTGTACACACAGCATGCAGACTCGTACAAAAGGTGACAGCATTCATGCAGCAGGTGACTTGCTTTTTCACATTGTTCTAAACAAACGCAGTGCTAGTTCAAGCACAATCTTAACTCTAAGACAGGAAGCACTATTTAATTAGAGGACAAGCAGCTGTAAAGCAGTGTGGATTTCCTCTGGCAGGCCTGTCAATTAATCCAATTAATTAAATTTGCTAACTAACCCAACGGAGATTGGATGGGGCCTGCCAACTGAAATCATTGCTGGAGAGAGCACTGCAGTCTTCCTGCCTAGCCTATTTTATAAATATGTAAAGGATGACTGCCATGAGGATGCAGCCAGGCTCTTCTCACTGGCATCCAATGACAAGACAAGGGGAAATGGATATAAGCTGGAACATAGGAGATTCCACTTAAACATGAGGAAGAACTTCTTCCCAGTAAGGGTAACAGAACACGAACAGGCTGCCCAGAGGGGTTCTGGAGTCTCCTTCTCTGGAGATGTTCAAAACCCGCCTGGACACGTTCTTGTGTGATCTGATCTAGGTGGTCCTGCTCTGGCAGGGGGATTGGACTAGATGATCCTTTGAGGTCCCTTCCAATCCCTAACATTCTGTGATTTGCCTTGTCCACACACGTTCACGTGTTGTGTAAATGCCATAAAAAAATTAGTAGTGTTCTAAGTGATACTGATAAAAAACCAGCAAAGTTGAGACAGAAACTATGAATGCAATATTAAAAAAATAAAAGCTCCATGTTTCTGAACTTCTGAAAGAGCACAGTAGAATTTAGCTCCAGTTCCATACTGTACATAATTTAATCTAAATTGGTATACCCAACCCTAGCAGCTTTTCTATTCAGCAAATAAAATAAAATGTTATACATTATAAATATTGGAGTTTTTTGGGTATTAAAAAAAAAATTTAGAAATTGTAGAACTATCTTACCTTCAACATAGGTTGGAAACGAAGCCAAGCTTTTTCTGGACTGTAATTAAGAAAAAAAGGATTTCAAACAGAACAGAGCATGCACAAATATGCATTAAAAATTTCTCCACCACCCCCCCCCCAAAAAAAAGTAAATCAGCCATAATTATTAGCAAAGGAAGATGACCATTTTTTAAGATTTAATATTATATTTAAAGCATGTACTAGAGTTAAATTAAACGTATTCTGTTTGTGTTTTATCTATCAGGCAACACACTAGGCCCAGTTTTCAGTTACTTGTTGGTGTTCAATATTATATTAACTGTCTACCAATAGATGCTCTACTTTTACTAATCAAGAAGTATGCAGGAAAGCCTATCATATCTCAAAGACAATGGATCTCCCAGCTACATATAAATACATGCAGGAACACACAAAATTACGCTGTACCGTGATTATTCATGGATGAAACCATCAGCTCAGTCAGTTATTCATTAACCAAACTCTGTTATTCATTAGGACTGTTCTTACACGCATCCCTCCCATTAATACAGCCTATGAAAAGCTTTCTGAATTTTAACAGGTTAGGTAGCAACCTGAATTCTCTGGGATAACTGAATTCACTAACACCTTACCGCCAACTATGTTTACACCGTATCAAGCACAAAATCACATCTGGTAGCTTCAATTTCATAAAAGGTGAACAAATGGAAAAAAATCCTGATTTGCATACATAAATACACAGTCTGAAGTAAGACCTTACTTCCAGCTGCAATTTTATGTGAAAGACTCTGTGGTTAACACTTTAAACACCTGGAAGCTACAACTTTCAGTGAGTAAGACTCACCACTTAGTTATAAGGGATAACATAAACCACACAGAAAAATTATCAAAGAAAACTCTGTGTGGCAACACATAGACGGTAACAGGTATATTACTATTGTATGTGTTGCAGGTAAGAACTTTGGATAGTCCAAGGATCACAAAACTTTAATGAATCTACAACTGATTGCATTAGAAGTAACTTCTCCAATGACTGCTTAATGTAATTTAATTAAAAGAAAATTTATATATGATCAGAATAATGCATAATATCTTAGACAATTTCCAGTATATTTCCAGACAATATACATGGAAATATATGCAAATATATGGAAAAAACAGGTAAAGTAGGAAGGTCACAGTTAGGTGACAGGTTGAGTGCCTAACCCCAGGGAGTCTTTTCCATTGTAACAAACAGAAAATGGATGTAATGAGTAATATTCTTCAACCAATGATGCTTGCCCTGCTATAAAACAGAACGACTCATGAAATAAAACCAAAAGGTGACACAGACAGCAGAGCCTGCGCAGCCTTTAAGGACTGGCCGTTCCTTATAAAAATGGCTAAGCTGTACTGCAAGACCAAGAAAGCTCTTCATCAGAGACTGCACCAGCATAAACAAAGAAGTCAATAAACAACCACCTCCTGCTGCCAAAGCATTTAAAGCTGCTGTGAGGACACCCACACGCCTTTTCACATCCGTGGCTCTTTGATCTCTTCAGATGGATGTTTTTACAGGACCACCTATTCAAAGAGACTTCAACAATTGTTCCTAAGTGCTGCTAGTGAAGTGCTAAGAGGCAGATTCAACCGCTGGACTCTGACAGGCCTAGAGGACAAATCTCCTACACACCGGAGACAGCTTATGTATATAAATGTCCTTTCCAAAGCATTTTTTTTTTTTTTAAATACAGTGAACAAAGTCTGTAATTACAGATTTGGCAACTATTTAGCAATCTGACTAGCTGGTGCAACTTCTTTTCAGGATAGAGTGGTGTAAACTGTCGTCAAATATATTCTTGTTGCAAAACTCACACTAAAAATTACGGGTTTTTTTGTTCATTACCCAAGTTGAAAGACATTCTACTAAGACCACAGGAATAGTAAAGTAACAGGTAAAGTTACCAACAAGAGCAAACATACACCTTGTAATTTTATATTTCCATAAATAGTGAAATATCAATGTCATTAATGTTTCATTACTTGTTACTCTTGTTGCCACCTAGTATTATAAAATTTATATTTTAAGAAAAGGTTTTACTAAGATCTAAATGTCATCCCCCAAAATTATGAGGCTACACTGGAAGTACTAAAGCAGGCATATTGCTCATCTGTGGAAACTAACAGCCTAACACATCTTACTGTGAAAACTGGTTTACCACCTCTGATACTATGTGTGAGCACATCCTAAAAACTGAAATGAGTAGTGTCTTGTTTATTTTCTTCCTTTGGGTAAGCTTATCAATATCTAAAACCTGCTAAAAGTTAGGATACATAAGAAGTGACAAAATCTGTACTGAAGAAAGTGAAAGGCGTTTCCAAGCTAGCAATACAGCAGATGAAAATGTAATGGCACAATCTGTTGTTGAAGGCTCTAGCACATGAGAAGTTAGGAGTTTCTCAAGTCCTTTGAAACCTTTCATTATTTTCTAAGTGCAAATAAAGACTGGCACAAATACATACATGTTACAAGCTTTTTTATCACTTGATAATAACAAAAGAAAAAAAGAAAGAACAGATTACTAATTAGTGTTTCAACTTTAAACAGTATTTCCAGTTACAGTAGGTCAGTTTTTTTCATCGTGGAAGGTAACTCATGTATTGCTATTAGTAACAAAATTGTACCTTGTTAGACTACAGTTTCTAGATTTTTTTTAAGTTTAAAAAACAAAAAGTGAATAAACCGAATATTTGCATATTCTTCTCTTCATGGAGCCAGATATTCTATAGTAATCCAAATACTTCTTATGCCAAATTATTTTCTTTTCACACTGTGAGAAGTTCTACTTGCACTTCTCATTTTGTGTTGGTGGAACTACTGCAGAGTAAAAAGCTGCCAGGTGAGGAAAAAAAAAGTAAAAAAAAAAAAGTAAGCATTTAGCTTTATTTTGAGAAGCCTGGAGCCAAGAACTGAATTCTGACTGTGAATCACTGGTAGGTCAGTTTCTATAATGGTAAGACATTAAACAGCAGAAATTACTACCTAATTAATTTTATTTAAGCAAGCTTTTTTGTCTGGCTGAGAAACATTTTTTTTTTTGTGGGAAGACATTCTTTTGAATGTAAAAAAGAAAAGGGCTTCTTCCTTTTGCCTCTAATACAAAGGTGATGTTGGCTGTTTGGTAAATCAATACCTCCCAGCCTGTTAAATAATTTAGTGGCAGCTGAACACAGAGTCAGAAATGTCATGATAAACAGTCTTAAATATGTTAGAAATTCAGTCAAACAGCCAGGCAAGCATAAGGGAAGGGAGCTACAAATCAGCTTTCCAAGTCTGTTGCCATTTTGGAAGAAGAGAAGGGACTGCACAGGTACAAGGGGGAAAGGAGAATGAAAAGGCATAAGCAGCATGAACAAGACTGTGGCTTTTAAATAAATTTCACTCTACCTCTTTATTAGTGGAAGCCTCTGCTGTACTGCAGACATCTTGGTGATGTTGCCTACTTGACGATTCTGCACCCCGAGGTGAAGAGGAATCTGGAGATGGAGACTAGACATGGCAAGAAAATTAAATAATAATATGAGTGACCAACATAGAAATTCTTCTTTCATATTTTCCTCTAACTTGGCAGGGAAATAAGAGATGAGAGGGGAAAAAAAAAAAAAAAAAACCCACAAAAAAAACCCCAAACCCACAACAAACACTTTTAAAATGTTGCAACCTTTGCTTTTTATCATAATGATCACATATCAATATCTCAGTGGACTTCCTCTGAACACTAAATCTTTTAAAAAGCATCTATGTTTATTTGTCAATAATGCACAAAACAAAGCAATTGCAAAAATAAAAAGCTGTACTCAGTGGCAAGCAACACTCAGGCAAAAAGTGTGTCATAAAATTGTGGTTTTGCAAGGCAAATGGAGGATCATTTGACACTGGTATTGGGCCAACTACTTACACTTACTGTCAGCATTCAGCTAAATTGCAGCTACACAATTTTCAGTGTCACAAGTGCAAGCCTATTGCATGCAGGCTAATGACTGTGAGCTTACTGAAGGCTGCAGGCAATGCAGACTGATGTCCTAAGCTCTCACATTATAGCAAAGAAAAGATGAAATCACTAAGAAGTAAGACAAGATGGGAGATAAGTGAATTGGGCATGGTCAGAACACAGGGATTCAGCTAAAGCTTACTTAGTTGTCACATTGGGGAGAGTGAAGAAAAGACTGTAGTTTCCCCATAAGCACACATGCTCTCAGATATAGTTAACCCGAATTGCTAAACTAATCTAATCTGAGCAGAGGTAGGCTGCAGTAGTTGCTATTTCACTGTTTTAGAAAAAAACTGTCATGAATTGTATAGAGTAACCCTAACGTATTCAAAGACTTCTGAATATATTCCAGGACTACTCAGTATCACTGTAATCAAGGATTACGATTCCTCATCCTAGATACAGCACAAACTTGGAAAATATTTCACAGTTCATATTACGTTCCCAATACTATACGTGCTCTCTAGACCAGATTTCCTCATTTTTCTCCCTTCACTGTAAACAATTCAGTGGAGAAACTGTCTTTCCAATCATGTCCTAGTCATTCATGATCATCAAGAATGCCACAGCAGAAAAACAAAGGGAACAGCATAGCATAGCAGTATCATGGAATATTCAGATCTATGTGATTTGTCAGCAAGTATCTTGGTGAAGGGAAAGAATACTCTGGGAAAGGATATTCTAATCACAGGACACTCCTACTGAATGCTGGTGATGCTACAAAGTTGTAGCGAGGTATCTGAACTCCAGAGCAGAGGGGACTGGTACAGGTGTATGACACAAGAATATAGAATATGGAATTAACAAAGATGATGAAAATGAAACACAGTACAAAGCTTCAACCCAGCAGGCATTTTTAAAGGCAGACCTTAAGGAGATACCTGCAAAACATGTCGGTGTGCATGCCAAAATGTGGACCCTCAAAGGAAGGATCAGCATTTAGCTATGCAAGCTGGGTGTTTACTCCAGCACCCCTGGCATTCTACACTTTCCTTTGGCATAAAGAGTTTGGCCCCAGCTTTGCCAGCTCAATATTCATCACTTACGGCAAAACAGTCAAAAACTGTTCTTCTGGTTACGTAAATATGTACTTGACACGGCTTTTCTCCAAGCCAATGAGTCATACCAGGAAAAGGCTACGCTTCCAATGCTAAGCTGCCAGCAGCTCCAGTCTAGGAGCGCCCTCCTGCTATGCTTCCAACCCAGCTGAAACACTGAGCTCTATGAAACAGTGTGCAAAAACCCACTAAGTTTCACAAGCTTAGCTTCACAGATATAGAACAAATCAAGCACACAAAATTCCCTTCTGTTTCGCTTTTTCTTTACCCTCATTCCTTTAAAAGGTCTATCTTGGATAATTACTAAATAGAATCATAGAATGGTTAGGGTTGGAACGGACCTCAAAGATCATCTAGTTCCAACCCCCCTGCCATAGGCAGAGAAACCCTCCACTACACTAGGTTGCCCAAAAAATATATTGGAATTAGAATTATAGTTAACTAAAATATTAGAATTATAGTTAATGAATAAAGGCTTCCAAAGAGTTAAGAAGCAATTCCATACACAGATATCTCTTGGATAAAAGAGCAGTCCTTGCATCTCCCTATATTTTCAACCACGACTGCAGGGTGAAAATGAGAGGCAGCTGTGAAATGGCCCCTGACCAGAGGCTGCTGTGAAGTGGTCACTAGAACGCTGGCATGTGCTTGCACCCTCAGGCTGAAGGATTGCTAAAGGGAGAGATACAGGCTCCCTTGGCCTGCTGTGTGACTATCACAGTTAGAGTGCCACAGTGAATCACCTGTGCACAAAAGGCAACTCCTATTTACTTAAGGAAGCGTCCCCATAGTGCCCACATTCCCAATAGTTACACAGTATTTCTGTATGAGGATTAAATATGAAAGGTGCACAACACTATCAACATAATAATGGCACGGGGATATTGTAGGATTAAGATTTAAACAGTAAACAAAGAAACAAAGTAAAGTATATCATACTTTAGCGACAAATGTTTCCATGAAAAAAAAGTTGTTTAAACACCTGAAAGCTCTCATACACACTAAAGTGATAACAATAAATGATTTCATTTACATCAGCTGCTTGCAGACATTAAGAAATTTTGCACCATTTAAAATCTATTAACAGTTGCTCCAGTAGCCCTACAAATACCTTTACTCACTATTTTCATCTACAAAGTATCAGAAATAAGCAACCATCAAAACGATCACACAGCTTTCCATGCGCTCTGTTTGAACGCCTGCTCATTTTTTCCTGGGGAAAAAAAAAACGTACCAAAACTACCAAACCTATATATCAAACATCCTACAAAGTTTGCTGCATGACACGAGAGCTGTCCCCAAAAACATTTGTACAAAAAAGTTCAGTCTTTGAAGAATAAACACTCAGTTCTCTTCTGCACCAAAATGCATTTTTAGAGGTACCATATACAGTGCCCAAGGAAAGAACGCAGTCACAGCAATAGCAAGAAACATTTTCATACCTCATAGCGGACAGACAACTTGCATAGCTGCTTAAAACACTACAGTTGAAGTCTAAAATAAATGCTTAGTGACTGCTTCGTTGACTGTTAACAAAAAAAGTTTCAGAAGCCTAACAAAATTGCTTTCAGAATGAACACAGCACGTTCATGTGAAGCATGCTGTTACTACATAGAGAGGTACATCAATGGAATTACAAAGTGCAGCAACAAGAAAGGAATAGTTACCCTATTTCTCTTCTTGAATTCATCTACTCACATTTTTCTTACGATACTCTAGCTGGTACATCCAAAAATTCTCCATCTCAGTTTTGCTGTTCTGTCTCTCTAACTCACGTGCAATCCACTCCACCTGAGAAACCTTCCTTGCTATTGCGCAGAGGGATTCAGTTACAGAACTTGCAAAAGGAGAGGATTGTGTTGCACCGTGTTGCATCCAGCCTATGCAGGTCAACCCAGCTGGCTACTGAACAGCCCAGGAAGACAAACATAACTGACACTAAAACATCTTCAAATACAACCACCCGCTCCTGCTTCATAAAAGCAGTGTTGTTTTACCTGCTTTTAGCAGCAACTTATCTGAAAAGAGTACAACCTGGTGGGTCACATCATCACACACAAGGTTGGGACAGGGGATGAAATCAACAAATACTTCAGCAACACAAGATCCACCTAAACAAAAGGCCACTGTTATAGGACACTAATGTCCACCTACTGGCTTCTTCAGAGAGGAATGGCAGACACAGTCGTCTTGTACATTAGTTTAGAGGAGACAACTGAATAAAGAAAGGCTTTTAAATTTACTTGATTTCAGTGATAAAAAGTCTCCTGAGAGGTACCCATACACATCAGGCAAAGGTCAAAGCACTATGAATATTCAGGTCCAATATGCAAGAATAGCCAGATGCATAATTTCACAAGCACCACCCAGTAAAGCTCAACAGTGGCAGCAAATCTTTTAGGTTTTAGCATAACTATGTTGCGGCAGAATATCTGCTGTGATTTGAACGGTTCAAATTCTATTCACTAAAACATAGGCTGAGACCATCAACATATGTTCACAGCTTTTAGATGGCATAAATAAACCATAAAGAATGGAGCTGAAAGCTAAATTTCCTTACAGTATAACTAGTCATCATTATTGGTCGTCTTTGTTTAAATTTGCTTTAACTATAGTGTTAAAAACGGAGGGCTTGAAAAAATAAAACCCACTCGGAGCTATTGTACACATACATGCACATTGTGGCACAATCTATGCAATTTTATTTGTAACTGTGACATAAGGATGAAACTTAAGTTTGTACTGTAGTTGTGGTGTAATTGTAATTGTGGTGTAACTGTCTCTGCATGCACCCAGTGCACTCACCTGTCAGTTTGCTGAGTGGTCCAAGACCCCCCTGCCAGTTTGTGCATACATGATACAACGCGTTGACTTGAGACAAGGTAACTGACTGAACTGCTCCCTTCAGAACAAAGGATTTGACTAACTGCTATAGGACCTCTCCATACGAGAATTTCAGGCAGTCTCAGAGATTCCCCCGAGCAGGCTTCTCCTGTGCATATGACATGTGAGATGCACCATTCATCGCTTCGGGGTGCTAACTACCATCCTGAGTAGGGACTCTGGCTGACCCAACAGCTACCCCACGCAGCTTCTGCAGCAAAAATGACCAAAAAGTACACAGATAAGATACCTGCGGGTAGTCAACAGAAACTATTCCTGCAGACACAGATAACGTCATGTACAACAGTCTTATGTATACACAGTTAACATAGGAGATGTCTTGTACGTAGCTCAAGGTAAACTATAGCAGTAGAGTGGTCAGGTAGGAATCACAGACTAGCTGTATGCAAGACCTGAGAACAAATGCAGTTTGGGGAATCTCCCCTGATCCAGCTGATGGATTGAGAGCAGCCCTGAGGAAAAGGACTTGGGAGTGCTGGTGGATGAGAAGATCAACATGAGCCGGCAATGTGCGCTGGCAGACCAGAAAGCCAACCGTACCCTGGGCTGCATCAAAAGGAGCATGGCCAGCAGCTCGAGGGAAGTGATTCTTCCCCTCTATTCAGCTCTCATGAGACTCCACCTGGAATACTGTGTTCAGCTCTGGAGTCCCCAACACAAGAAGGACATGGAGCTACTGGAACGAACCCAGAGGAGGGCCAGGAAGATGATCCGAGAGCTGGAGCACCTCTGCTATGAAGACAGGCTGAGAGAGTTGGGGCTGTTCAGCCTGGAGAAGAGAAGGCTCTGGGGAGAACTTCTAGCAGCCTTCCAGTACTTAAAGGGGGCCTACAGGAAAGCTGGAGAGGGACTTCTTACGAGGGCATCTAGTGATAGGACAAGGGGCAATGGCTTTAAACTGAAAGAGGGGAGATTTAGATTGGATATAAGGAAGAAATTTTTCACTCAGAGGGTGGTGAGGCACTGGCACAGGTTGCCCAGAGAAGTTGTAGATGCCCCATCCCTGGAAGTGTTCAAGGCCAGGCTGGATGAGGCTTTGGGCAACCTGGTGTAGTGGAGGGTTTACCTGCCCACGGCAGGGGGGTTGGAAATAGATGATCTTTGAGGTCCCTTCCAACCCTGACCATTCTATGATTCTATGACTCTATGATGACGCCCTGCAAGGGCGGAGCCTCCTGCCACTTGCCACCACCTGGATAACAACTGACAAGCTCACTTGAGATACTTCAGAACTTTTGCATGTTACACTATGCAAAAGTTCTGAATAAACTAAACAAACACACTGCCCGTTGTCTGCACAACATCACTGAGTTGTAATTCTTAAGGAAAATTCATTGAAGTTACAAAAATAGCCTTTTTGACCTAAGCAATACCTGCGTACCTTTGCCAAAGTCTTTGAAGAAAGATCCCTATCTGTTACTGTTGTATTTCTAAGTTGCAAATACAAAACAAAAATATATCTGAGAACACACAGAGGTTTAGATCTGATGCAGAAAAGTCCAAGTGAGCAAACAATAAATGTAGCTGAGCCTGTCAGGGCAAGATGTACCTTTATTTTGCCCATTTCAAAGAGTCTCTTGGCCACATGAGTCTGTAGCAGCAACTATGTAGTACCACAGTCACACTTTGTGAGCTGGTAACTTCACTTGGAGTATAATCTTAGGCTGTACAGACTCTGACTGCTTGTCAGATCACATACACGCTATGTGGGTCGGGTCTGTCCAGCAGCACACATGCTGGATGGAAGGCTGCCAGCACAGGAAGGCTCCTGGAAGCTGGTTCAGTGCTGGCTGTTTCTCTCTCAGTACGGACTTCCTTAGCTGTGCTTTCACTTGAACTTCTAGATCAAATGCAGCTTCACGTACCAGTCTGAAAAAATTTGTGTGGATCCCTCCTGTGTTTTCAAAAGACTTTAAAACCGTAACAAGTGCTGTTCTAGTTTTCAACAGCACTGAAAAAATCACTTGATATGGCTTTCACCTTTCAATAAATAAAGAACATAATAAACCAAAAAAAATATTCAAGGGGTTATGTATCCAGTGCCCACTGTAATTTAAAAGCCCATAACTCATCTGGAGAGCGTTTCTCTTCAAGCAAACCAATTCACAAATTTAAGCTTTCTCCTGTGTGACTGATTAAGCAGCGGAAAGCTTTCTGCCCTGGATATTAAAATGCTTTTTGCTTTGTTTTTTGGTTTTTTTTTTTTTTTTTTTAATTATTTTTGGTTTGGGATTTTGGGGGCATTTTTCTCCTGTATAATTTTAAGACTGTGGCCTTGCATAGATGATGGAAAGATGACCTGTATTCTGCGTGCTCAACCAACAGTTTTAAAAGGTCTGCTCAGAAAAAGAAAACAATATCCTCAATACAAACTCATCTCTTCTTCATTTATTTTCTTTCTCTTTTTTCCCCCTTAGTTCATCTACTACTGAAACCTGCTTAATTATTTAAAACAGACTTCTCTATTGCCTTGTTAATAATACATTATTCGTGCTGTGGAAAAAGTGAAGCAAACTCATCTCCATAAAAACACTTCAGGAGTTATCAGAATTGAGAAAAAATCCTGCAACCAAGAACCCAGAGGTTGAACTAAAATGTACATAACCAAAAATCACAGAGAAGCAAAACAATGCAGCTCAGTTCTCTTCTGAAAGGTTTGTCTTCAGCTCTGAATTTCCACTTCACAAATCCAAACCACCCATGTAAGTGGTTCTACTTTCTTTAGGGTTTATTCCAACATTGTACCACCTCAAGTGTCTGCAAAGGAAATGAGACAGTGAACACCGATGAGAGCTATTTGCAAAAAAGTCTTGATAGGCAGCAACAAACCGTACACATAGGTCATCAAAACTTGGCTTTTACATCTATAACCTCATAGATAACCGAACGGACCTCAGAAAAAGGTGATGGTATTTAGTTCTGAAATGAAGAATTTCTCCCTCCAAACCACAGTTTTCTCTTGACGATAGCAGAAGTGAAGCAGGCAGCCTGCTTCTCTACTCTGGACATGAGAGGACAAAGATGCTCTTTAAATCCCAGTCAGAAAAAAATCTACCTGAGTTTTTGTGCCTTTCAGTGCTCTTCTCAGCAGGTTCTGTACTTCCACAACTAAGCAAGCCACTATTCTAAAAGTTCTATGACATTTCAAAGATGCTTTTTTAGATCTATACACCAGAATATTTAAATTGTGTTCTGAGATATATACCACACAAAACTATTCCCTTTTCCACTTTAGCATGTCTTCATCCTCAAGTCTATATCCACGCACTGCCACGTCTTCTATTTACACCTTTAAACACCACTATTTCTGTGCTTGGCTAGGCACATTCACAGGAGGTTTCTGATGGAGAATCTGACAGAGAAGAGCTACCTAAATAGGACATGGGCCTTCCATTCCAGTGAGATAACTGCACGCATCTAGAAGAACACCTATTCCTAAAAGGTATCCCCCTTCATCACTCTCAGACATGTGCGTACCGTAAGCTCCATGCTGGTCTCCAGCTACGAACATTATTCAGTATGATGTGAACGGATTCTCTCTCATTTCACACTCAGAAAACACCACCCAACCGCAGTTGCACAGTCTTTGCCACCATGGATCAGTTTCCTATGTCATATTTCTTGCAGCTGTGCAGCTCTAACTGCTATTGTATTTGAAAAAGATACTCTCACAAGCCCATATTCAATTGATGTCTGCTTTGGTTTAAAAAGTTTTCTGACAAACAGAATTTGGAAATAGATGTCAATTGTTCATATCCCATATGTGTGGTAAATTTTAAAAAATCTTACTGCGTTTATTCAAAGGTCACTGAGAGAATTTTTCAGCTCTTGTCAAATAAAGTACAACACCTGCCCTAGAAACTAAATGTCCAGATCATCTCTATTCAAGTGAAAGCATGCATCACTAAACCAGGGTGCACAAGGCACATGACAGCAAATACTCTCCATTGTTAAATATTAAGGAGGAACTTCAGTACATTATTTATTTATTCACATAAGTCTGCTACCCACCTCCTACATCACAGGACTACCAGAGTTTATTACAGTAGAACTGTCCTTGGGCTGTGAGCAGTAATCTTTTTTTGTGTACTTACCAAACATTTATTTTGAGGAGAAATACATGGGAATGACTGAAATTCCTGGTAGATCAACCTGTGACTAAACCTGGAAATAGAGCATCTTAAAAACAAACTGATACAGTGATCTGTAGCTTTTTTACTATCACAGTCATCGCATGCCTTTCCTAACAGCCCCAAACTATACCCAGCTGCGGGCTAGATGAACACTTCTGGACTGTTAGCTTCTCAAAATAGTCTCTGGACAATTCCAACCGGTATTCTACCAAACATTCTGCCATGAATGTATCATCCGAGTGCTCGGCACTGAGAAGTGATAGTCACTTTCTTGTGAAAAAAGGAAAAGATGTGGTCATATTTAATGAGACTCAACTGCAAATCATTCTTCTGACTCCCTGGCTTCATTGCTCTCTCGTGGAGATCTCCTAGCTAAATAAAAAGTGACTGCTACTTGGATTTAAAGAGGTCTTACCAGTTTCAACATCATATGATCAACAACATAAAATGATTGCAAATATTTTCAAGTAAGTTTTATCTCTAAAAGCAAAATGGTTTTGTTAAAAAAAATGTGGGAACAATTTTCGAAGTAGATGTGCAAAATAACTGAAGGTCACAAAGCACCCAATTTGCATCACTTTTCTGCAGCTCCTTGATACTTCTGGGGGAAGAAAAGGGTGTCTGCCTGAAGGTAAAACACTCTCTTTATGTAATTCGTTCTTACTTCAAGGCCAATGTTAAAAATTAGACTGAATAACATCTCTGGCACACACTGGTTACACTGAAAAGCTCCTGTCTGAGATCCTGTTTCTTTCTCATGGGAGACAAAAGAAAAATTTACATTCAAATGAATGGGCTTCAACTATATTTTTATTATAATTGACCGCTCATGATCACGTAGTCAACACAATCTGATTTTGCCCAATTTACTGACAAGCAATTCTAGGAATGCTTTGTTAAAGAAAGCAGACTGTTCAGACTGTTCATGAATTGGCATCTGAACTAAAGAGTCCAGTAAAGCAAATACATACCTCATCTACAGCGAAAAACAAAATTCTTACCCTGTTCCAAGACCCTTCTTCTACAACATGCATTCCCCTCAATCTGCTACAGATCTTCTAGGATATTTGCTTAATTTACATCCTCCTTCCAAGAACACAGACTGTCTGCACATCCACAACTATCATTTATCTTGGCACCCAGCTACTGTCGTTACACATCACTGTTTTGACTACAGCCAGCACTGAAAATCTCAGTCAGGTTCTTATCTGCCTGGCAATGCAAAATATCAAATGAGAACCGAACTTTTGGTGCAAAACAGAAACCCCTGTGTACTTCAATACCTAATGCAGACACAGACCAACAGAAACATCTGTTTTGTTTACTATGTGAACATACCAGGCTGAGTCCTCTCAGCATACCTTAGAAAAGCCAAATTCTGCAAGGTGCAGCAAGACTTTGGAGAGCAGCAGCAACACCTTCAGGAAGGACTCAGTGTTCTCAGGATCCCCAGCCTAAGGTCACTGAGACCATCATGGTACTGGGTGTTATCAGACAATCAGGAAGCAACGGGATGTTCTTTGATCCTCTCAAAGACAGCACTTACAAACACAGACAACAAGGTGAACAAAATGTACAGCAAAAGAGTAAACTGATTTATTTGAAAAAGGATAGAGAAATAATCACAGCTTTGGGAATTTTTTAAAGAAGTTAAAAATAATTGTTGTCTAATAATCTGGGAAGATTGCTTTTGCCCTCCACATGACTGCTAATCAATTCTGTAACAGACAGTATGTTTAAAATATTTGTAGACGTAATTTTTGCAACATAGATATTAAAAAACAAAGTTTCAATGAAACTTTGAAGAAACCAAAAACCAACCCAAACGTATTCATCACTGTGTGTTTCCAACAGTTTCCAAAGAAAAATAAAATCTGGAAGCTACATGTTTCAATCAGATTGCACATTTTTTCAGCAACTCAAATGCCATGCTCCAAAAATCTCTTCCTATTTGTAGAACGCTAGCCTTCATTGTTTTAAAGGCAGCTAAAATAATCCGAAGCCTGTCACAGATATACACAGAATGTGATCTTTTTTCACCATGTGAATTAACTTTGCAGAGGCTGAGGTGTTTTGGATAGTTCTGATGCATTCCTAGAAGGTTACAATAATTCAGTATCAAACACTGAACACACAAAAAAGTTCTATCCTTTGGTGTTCTTCCAAAAAACCCATAGGTCACAAAAAACATTCCACAGCAATAAAAAGGATGGAGCAGATGTTTGCAGTGCAGTTATCCTTGAAGTAATAGCACAGATCCATATGATAGACTATTTTTGGCCCAGTAAATTTAGTGTAACAGCTCTTTTCATATCGGGTTTAAATTTAATGCAGTTAAGAGTTGTTTATGAGTTTATCTTACCAGAAATGCGGAAAACCCATGAAACTCCAAGTAAAGATTATCATACAGGCAGCTGGAACAACGAACTGTGAACTGATTCTGATCCAAGTTAAGCCTCATGTCAAAACCACAGAATTTCAGAAATGCTGACACTGCGAACCTGAACGATGACCTTCTATACTTAGGTTGCTGGACAGTGAATACACTTTACAGTGATAATGTAATATACTGAGGTTCATAACACATTTCTAGAGCCTGCAAGTAGACAAGAAGTCTGCAAATTTTCTGGAATATGAATCTGATCTATGATACCATCATAAAGAATAATATCAGATTTCTGACACAACTGTTAAGATTGTTATGTGACAGAAAGTGAAACTTAGAAACCTAGAATTAACAGAAATATACAACAATAGATAACAGAAGACAACGTGTTTGATAGCTGATCTAAAATATCCCATGGTAGTAAAAAATGTAACAGCATTTGTTTCAGAAAAAAACAGAGCTTCATGTGGCAAATTCTTGTATAATATAACTGGGGTCAGCAGTGCTTCATAAAGAAAAATTTGGCCCGCAGATAATGCACATGCTTACCTCTTACATGCCCTCTAGAGCACAAATTTTAAATAGACAAAGCACTACATATTTTATTGAAGGATGAATCACAGAACAAGAACACGATGCACCGTCTCTCACTGCCATGTATGTCACAATTAAAGGAACAAGAAATACATAATCTGAAAGCTGAAAGCTTGGTATACTTACATCTCCATCTAGTGGCCTCTGGTCGTCAGAGTCCCTCGTTGGACTGATGTCTTGCCTCATCACCCAGATAGGCTCCTTAGGTTCATCAGGGGTATAAGGAGAACGGATGGTCCTTGTCTTCACTTCCTCAATAGCCTCTTTAATATCCTTGATAGCCAGTGAAATTGCATCTCTCTTTTCCTTGCTGTACCTCTGTACAGATTCTCCTGAGCTGGACGTAATTCGAGAACCAGCAGGGAGCTGGCCGTTACTTTCATGCCGACCACCAGTAAGAGCATGACCATGCTCCAAACTCTGCTCTGCCTCTGGCATGTCTTCAGCTGCCTTGTCTAAGCTCTGGGAGCTCATGCTCTGCTTCACCTCTGCTACAATCTGATCAATGTCTTCCTCTTGTTCGTAACTATCCATTCTTGGGTAGGGTGCAAACTCTGCCTCCTTCTCAGGGCTGTCAGACTCTCCGTCAGACCGCTCATCATAATGGTGAAGGCGGGCACCAAGTGCCTCCTTGCGGTAATTGTCGGCTTCCTCCCTTTCCCGCTCATACTGTTGGATCCCCTCCCTAACATCGAGGTCTGGTGCATCTCCTATCTCCTCATACACATGCTCCTGCAGTCCATAGTCAGCATAAGGCTCAGCATACTGTTCATCCTCTCCTCGGTGGAAAAGCCGATGTGTGTAGACATAACCCGAGTAGGCTGCGTTCATGGCTTCCTCGTGTTCGATGGAATGGAAGTGTAAGTGGTTGGGCAATGTCCGATTGTGAATGGCCTCGCCGTGCTCAGCCTCGGCATTCTCCGTGTACTCCTCAGACTCAGGCCTGTACTGCACCGCATACGCGCTCTCATCCTCGTTTTCCTGAACTCTCTCTGTGTCGTAACTGTCCTCCACTGTGGCTATCACATCCCCTTCTGCCGTATCCGTGTGGTTGTGGAAACCGCTCTCAGTGCTGGCTGACCGAGCTAAC
This sequence comes from Tauraco erythrolophus, assembly GCF_009769465.1. Lineage (NCBI taxonomy): Eukaryota > Metazoa > Chordata > Aves > Musophagiformes > Musophagidae > Tauraco > Tauraco erythrolophus. Next base: position 82,167,872 of record NC_141496.1, read on the forward strand.
ATCCCTTCCTCCTCCTGCCCAGACAGGCCCCCTTGGCTGCTGTTTGCATGCCTTGGGTAGCGAGTGGCATACCGCTGCTCCTCTTCCACCTCTGAGTGCTCCAGATCAGCCTCCACTGACTCGTTCACTGCTCCATTTGCTGGCTCTTCACTTACCTCCCCCTCAGGTGGTCCAGCCAAATGGTTCATGGCAAGTTCTGGTGGGTAGGTCACTTATTCTATTGACATTTTGTCTATCACAGCTGGAAAGAAATAATAAAAAAAGTGGAGTCAATAAACAGAAGCAACAAAAGGCACCCTTCCATCCCCAGCAGACAAATGTCTGACTTCATCATCTCCAAAGTCAGATGACAGCCAGCACTACAGTATGACCTCCCATGCAAACAACCTCCAACAGCAGCAACCAACAACGACCCCTTTGGGGACTGCACTTTCCACTTCTATGGACAAATTCTTTGTGGAGGAATCATTTCCAAGCAACTCCTTGGAGATGCTTCTAAGGACTGCTGTGGCATTTTGATGACATTGGCAGGCGCGTGTTAGACATGCGAACTTCTGCCAGGGGCTCAACCATGGAGGAGATATGACAAAAATATTCCACCTCTGCTCCACCGCTCTCCCTACAGCTCACTGACTCGGTGCAAACGAAGGACGCTGTAATGTAAAATGACAGGTTGAGACCCACCACAGGAGTCTGCAATTGCTCAGATACATGACAGCTGTGCATACTACACTTCAGTACAGTATCTGTAGCTGAGCTAGTCACCCTGTGCACTTTTAAAAAATCATTAGAAATAAAAATGCACTCTCAGGGTACCTGAAACACCTGTTCCTTCCCCCTAGAGAAGCACATGGCAGCTAGATACAACATAGTTACTTCGTGGAATGTATCTATAATCACTTAAGATGGCTTCTGCACCAAACATCTTTCCTAAAACATGGAAAGACATTACTAACATTCATAACTCTGACTACATTGAGACTAGTGAGGCATCTCAGACTTGTCTACTTTAAGTAAAAATCTTGAAAGATTATATAACTACTAGAGAGGTCTACCAATAATTATAAATATGCAGGCCATAGAAACAGAAAGACCCCATAAGAATACAGATCATCTTCTCCAAGTTTCATAGATAAAACAGGCCTATCTAGCTCAGAAGGATGCATTTTCATGTAACGGCTTCAGCTGTTTTGAACCTTGCCCTATGTTTTTAAAATGTACTGTCATAAAAAGGACATTTTATGTCCTTTTAGGTCCCTAAGTCAAACCACCTACCCATATGTAAAATAAAGCTCTAGCCTGTGACTTACTGATAAGTACTAAAAGAAAAGGCATCTGTTGTAACACCTCTTACTTGAAGGATCTACAAAATCACGTGTCAATTACCAATTAAAACCAAATCTACTGAACTGAGGCAGGGAGGCTCAAGTGACACTTTGCTGACTAAATGAGCTCTGTGCAACAGGGTGGTGGGAATAACTTCCCGTGACAAGAAAACAACAGTAATTTCAGTTGCCCTCTACTAGAAAAGTTGGCAGGCAGGCAAGGCTAGGTGTGAGTTACTTGCGCTATATTTCCACAGGAAATCTAGTGGGTGCAGCTTCAGCAAACACTCCTGCTTGTCTTTGTCACACCTAATGTTTCAGCCTTTAAAACTTTGGATTCCTTAAAAAAAAGGAAACAGAATAAACTTTGGCCCTTGTTCCAGACAGATCTTTTCACTTTCAGAGAAACAGCCCATATGTAGCTTTTGCAAATCCAGCATGCTGTGTCTAACCTCCAAGACTTGCCTTTCCCACCCTCATCACAAGGGAGAAAAATGTGTAGTATATCATATAGCATATAAAAAATGCAGTTGTAAAATAATAATTAATAAATTGCATTAACCGAACAGATAAAAATGTTCCACACAAACTAATTCTTTTTCAAAACAACTATGAAAAAACTTTTTTTTTTTCCAGCTAAAGAAGGTATGTTAGTGAGAAGCCTTCAGTGACAACATAAGGTCTTTTCCAGCTATGACTTCCAAGAAATCAGGAAAGAATAGGCAGAATGTATATGCAGGTGCGTGCCAAAACCAACAAACCAAACACTCTCTTCTCCGCAGCACACCACATATTATTTAAGTAAACAAGAATAACAATACTGGTGAGCTTTCCAATTTAAGCCCACAAAAAGAAGGTTGAAGATGCCAAGGCGTTAACAGCCCTTTGGAAAGTCTACCCCAAGCAGGATTTCCTGCTACCACCGAAGTCAGGTATAAACTTTCCATGGCTTTGCACATAGACAGAATTAGGTTAAAATAGAGGACTGTACAAAATTCTACCTTAAATCTGTTGCATCTGAAGAAGCCCCTGACTGGCATGTAAGTGTCATTGGTCACCCAGAGGAAAAGGGCAGTACTAGTTGAAAGAAATGAAGCGACACATAAACACAGGACAATGACCAACTTTCTGACAACTTTATCACATGCATCCTGCCACATCTTTACCTGAATTAAGTTACAAAAGAAGGCAAAATTCAACTCCATGAAGACTACCTATACCTCAAGTCAAATAAGGTATCAAATGCCACAATATTTACAACAGAAGTTCTGATAATATCTGAAAATACATGATCCTGTTTTAGAAGTCTTAACACCGGCTCACTGCATACTAGCATACTGTGGACAGACAGCATCGCTGACATGTCTAGCTATGAGAAACAAATCACAGAGATTAGAAACGACACAAAACATTGCTAAAAGATACCTGAGAGCCCCAAAACTTTCCTCTTGCAAACTGAAAGTTTCCAAAGTTCCACTCATGAAATTGCCCTCATTTTAAGAATGATCTCAGCTTAATTTCAAATACTGGCAACCTGAAATTTTCAAGGTTGTGTCTTTTGAGAGGATAAGGAGGAAACTTTAAGCTTTACTTGGAACTTTTAACTGAAAAAGGTCCCGTTCTGTTTGTCCTTCCTCCAATAATTTCAATTTAATTTAACTTTTTAATTTTCCAAGCAATAAAATATTAGTTTCAAATGTATTGTAACAGTTTCAAAAAAAGAGAAAGCTTAATTGTCAGAAAAGAAAATAAGTTTGCTTATAAAATTGTAGATCTGAATAAATGCCCTTAGGTTATCTAAGCTCCAATAATCTTCAATGAAAACTAAGCTTCCAAGTCAAGTACATTTATTTGACGATTTAACAATGAGTCTTCAGGACAGTAATTTAAAGAACCACCTATTGAGGCTGGGGGTTAGGAGCGCTAAATCCCTTTTCATACATGCTAGCTGGAAAACTATTAAGAAACACGTTTTTTTATTCTTAGTAGTATTTCCCTCAAGCAGATACAAGGTCTTCCTAATTTTTCTCACCAGGCCTTCAAAAAGCACTTTATTTCCAGCAAGCAAACAAAAAATCAATAACCTACAAAAAATGCCATAGACAGAAGAGAATATAAGCAAGAAAGGTCATTTGACCTTGGAAATAAAGACATAGCACCCATCTGAAAGATATTATACTCTCACATTAATTACCCAGAACAGCAGCTGTGCTCCAGTAATCAAACATACACGGGAAAGTGCTCTGTAAGCGCTCTTAGCTTTGCACTCAGGACTTGATGGATGAATCTGACTCCAAAATAGAGAAATGAGAGGTTGATTACTACTGCAACCAGCTGAAGGTTAAACTACCTTCCTTCCTGTAAAGTAGAAAAATTAAACATCTCCACGTTTCTTAAGCAACATAAAGGAAAAACTTGAAGTTTAAGGATTTTTCTCTGCTACTTCATATTTTAAAAAATTATTTAAAACACCACCAAAGAGCATACTATCATCTATCATACAACATCCACGCTCAGTGCTACTCAGGAAAAGACGTGCAATAAGAAAAGGTGAAAATGTGAGTGTTCAGATTTCAATTTCGTTTCTCGTTTCCGAAGTCCAGATGTATAATTGTTTTGCTTTCTTGTGCATGAAGACAGAAATTAAGCCTTTTTTTTTTTTTTTTTTTTTTTTTTAATAGGAGTACTGTGCATTGTATTTCCACAGTCTATCCCTGACTTTTGGGAATAAAAGATCACACTCTCCAATATGTCTGCATACTACTGTTACTGTTTCAAAACAAAGCTATGTGCCATGTAGAAACAAGGCTACACCTACACACACACACACTCACCATTTTTTGTCACATGTAGAATAACACGATAACTCAGGAGGGGACCACAGGAGGTCTCCACTTCAAGCCCTGCCCAAAGTACATACAGCTCTGAGCTCAGACCAGGCTGTTCAGGGCCTTATCCAGCTGGGTCTTGATAACTTCCAAGGCTGGAGATGGCACGACCTCTCTGGGCTCCTATAGTCAGCTTGAATTGCCCCTGTTTCAACATGTGCCAGCTGTCTCTAACCCACCTTCTTACCACACACCATTGTGATGAGCCCGGCTGCATCTCCTCCATCCCATGGGCAGTTGTTGGGTGACTCTGAAGCCATTCCTCCTTCCAGCTGAACCAGCCCCAGTCCTGCAGCCTCTCCTTGCAGGGAAGGGCTCCAGCCCCACCATCTCGGCAGAATCCCCTCACCTCTCACCAATTCTAACACCAGTCAGTGTTAACTTCGCATTGGGGCCCTACAGTGGAGGCAGTACCCAGGTAGGGTCTGGCAGGCGCTGCGCAGAGGGGACAGTCCCTGCCCTCCCATGGCTCTTGAGGCCATGTCCTGGTCACGCTGCTCCAGGTGCCACTGTCCCTTTTTTTGCTGCCTGGGCCATGTCCCTGAGCTGCCCCTTGGCCCCACCAGCCCCAGCCTGTATCATTGTGAGGGGCATTTACATACACACATTTTTTTAATTAATATTTTCATTTATAAGAAGCATAACTTTTCGCAAGAGAGAAGTTAGTATGCCAGTTGAGCATGTAAGCAAAAATAGTTTGTCTCTAAAAAACTTAAGATAAATTTACCCATATCTTCTGTGAAAATCGCTATTCTTTGAACATATTTGCCCATAACTCCAAGCCACACTAGAAGCAGAGAGACCTCTAGCTGAATTTGCAAAGGCATCCACCCCAAGTGCAAGTTGCCTTGGCACATTCTCAGGAATTTCACAAAGCACCTATGTTTTTCCAGACTCCAGCAATACACCATGTTTCACTAGTACAGATAGTTATCTCGACAAGACATATGAATACAAGCTACCTTTCAAAAACCAACATAGTCTTTTACACAACACGTCTTTGACAAACATCTTCAAAATTTCTTTTTTTTAAAGAGTCCCTACGGTATAAAATGGCTGAGAATTTAACAGCATATGCAGTGCGCCCTTAGAAAGAATTCCCCACTTCTTCTGTGTTAGATGACTCTCTCTTTCCTGGACCATAACCTGCTTGGGAAACTTGACTGCTTCTGCTGCCATGTACTAAGCCCATCCAAAACAGCTTTAAAAAAAAAAAAAAAAAAAAAACCACACAAAAAAACCCAAACAAACAAACAAAAAACCACAACTATGAAAAGTGTTTCTTGCCAGTGAAAGCACCAAGTGACATTAACACCCCACCACACGCGCACACACACACATTGGTTCATATTGATGAAGCTGAACAACTATGAAAACTCATAACACTCTAACTGTAAAGCAGAAGAGCTGCACGCACAATATTGCTCTGCACACAAAATTTTCTACAAGTGCTTGTGGAATCCTTGTATCACTGTAGTAATTTAAACAAGTTAAATACATTAGCTTCAACACTATAATTTGCTTTTAATATTTTCTGCAAAGTCTTTTACTCCAATTTTGTTCATAATAATCTTGGAAGCTTCCATTTCTGAGTCCCAGGTCTGCTTCTGAACTCAGCAGGAGCAAAGTTTAAAACACACACTACTCAGTGTTCAACAGAAAAGCCTTTTGTTTTCTAGTAAAATATGTAAATTTCAAAAGGGGATAACTTCTACCTGCAACAGTCTTTTATCACCACAACCTACAACAGTGCACAGATTCCTAACATAAAGAAGTAAGGAAATATTTTTATTAAAATAAAAGAGAGCTGTACATCGGTCCACGCTTACATCAGCTTGGCCATGGCACTGAAAAGAAGTCCTATGCCTAATGAGAACTACAACTAGCCACTACAACTAGCCAAAGATCAAGCACTGTGGCACAAGGCTCAGTAGCTTACTGTTCAGGTTTCCTCACAGCTGGAAGTACACAAAAAGTCAAATTTTGGGCACAACAGAGAAAAAAAACCCAAAAACCCATCAAGTTACGACCAAAGAACCACTGACCTCCTAGAATAGAACTGTCACAGGATTTAAGTCTGCAACAGAAAAACAAAGCCTACAAATTCTTGGGAAGACATAATTGCATCTATTGCTTAGATATGAGTAGTTATAAACTTCCCCATATATAACACAATTAAACATTACGTTATTAACACCAGAGATCCATACAGAATGATAATGAATGGAGTAGAGACGCCACACTGGAGTGGAAGTGAATTGGATTAAGACACAGTGTGCACCTGAGTAACTCAAAGGCAAATCATACATAAGATTTCAGTTTCCCACTGTTTGTAAATCTATTTTGGCTCTCACCAGGGTATAAAATTCTGTGGCGGAAAGGGTGTACATGTGTCAGTAGCAGACTTCCTAAACCACATCATCTCAGACTGACTCTGTGATTACACAGAATTAGTTTGAATTTCTGCTTCCGATTTTAAAATTTTTTTACATCAACTCCTAAATATTTCCTTAAATTGAACGGCCATCATAACTAAAAAAACCTGAACAAGTCATGCAACTCTCTTGTGGAATCTGGAAATGTCATCATTCCCTGGATAACAGATAACGGAGAACTGGGATGATACCATGTTTTTGCTCGACAGCATTTTTAACTCTTCATTTTTTAATTCTATGTATCTACTTTTGTTTTTGAACTTTTTGTTTTGATAACACAACTTTACTCTTGCTGCAAGTCTTCAAAAGCACATTCCCATTTCATCTACTGCAGCACATAAACTGATGAAACTACAGAAGACCAGTGTAAAAAAGTAACAATTTATCTGATAAATGTCTTTACAAATTTTCGTGAGATTTGAAAAGTAAGAATGCCTCAAGCTTCACTCACAGAGAGAGTAAGAACTAGTATGTTCTTGGATTTTCCTCTTTTGACTACGCATCTGACATTCCTGGTTAAGACAATCTTACTCCGCTGTATTCTTGGTTGGTGTTGCAACATATCTTTGACATCAGTGAGACAGAGGATGTATCAGTCAAGAATCAAGACTGAGAACACTCTGCAACTGCTGAAACTTTTGAGTCACTTAGCCCTCCTGCTTTAATAACCTGAAAAGACACTGTGAGGTGAAAAGGAAATTTATCAATTTTCTTATGGAAAGCAAAGTTTTCAAGTGAGTTAAACTCTAATTTTTTTAATTTTTTAATGCAATCAAACCACAGTTGTGTCAGGTACATAGAAGCATTTGGATGGTGTTGAGACCACTTCAAGAAGAGAAGAGTCTGATAGCATGTGAGAGAAGGCTCTTTAGCAAATACGCAGCTTTCAGGAAAACACAGTTAAACAGACAGTAAAGTCCAGCTAGTCTGTTAGGCTAAGTAGCTTCCTTCTGCTGAGAGAAGCAAGTTGCAGAATAACGTTCACAGGAGAGGCTGTTTCAAAGAAAAAAAGGCTAAAGTAGTAGAATAGTACACATGTGGAGGAAAAAAAAAGCCTCTAGGACATCTAAGCAGTAACTCTTTTACTTCTTAAATGCCTCTGTATCCAATCCAGCAGTTAGTAAGACAACTGAGCAACACGTCTTTATCAAAAAATCCGTCTCCTTTCTTTCCAAATCCAAATACACAGGATCAACTCACTGAAATGACAGAAACAGTGCTGAAACCCCAGTAGCTTAGATTCTGTCATATCATCAGTAAAACGATTTGTTCTGAGGCACTTGTTATCACCTGAGAGCTTCAAGCTAAGGATACTCCCTTATGAAAACCAACAATGGCTCAGACTATAAAAGTAAGAGACTCAATTCTCCTTTAATTAATTTTATTTCACAAGTTTTAAAGGACTATACCCGAGTTAAGCTGGAATAGTGAGATAGATCCGATAGGGAACTTGCTTACCTTTCATAGAATAACATGTACTTAAAAATGTACCACTGCCTGGCAATTGCAACACCTAGTTACTGGAAAGACTAGATTTTACAATCCCTCTCCAACCCCTCCGCCTTCATTCTAGAAAAATAAAAGCCTCAAAACCAACAGCTCTTATTAAAATTGTTATTTCTATTAGACTTTCACTTTACTACAGGAGTTTTGACAACGACTTTTTCTAGAAAGGCTTGAAAAGGGCAACATGCAAGATGCGGACATGTTATTCAGACTGGGGAAGAATAAGGAAGACAGGGACACAACATAACTAAATTTCCAAAGTATTTGATTATGGTGGGCATATCAGCTCTTTCGCATCTGCTTCGCACCATTCAAAAAAAATGAGTAACACTTTCTAGCTGCCATATCATAGCTGTCCTTTTCAAGGACCTGATGTCTGCTTGGACTACGTTATTGTGAAGAAGGTTTTGAGTATTAAGTTTCTCTCTTCTTTCTGAGTGACAGTAAGACATCACAGCCCATATCTGCTTCCATTCACAGAAATTAGGTAGGCAAGAGCATGTAAGGACGGCAGGCTATCAAAACCTGGTGAAGAGACAGTGAAACACCACTAACAAAGACATTTCACTTAAAGCTACAGTCACAGCTGAAAACTTGCAAAGTTACCGGGGGCGGGGGGGGAAGATAAAATCTTAGTGGTTTCAAGCTGCAATATTCTTGGAATTAAATGCTACTTCAATAGATTTGAGCTTGTATCTATGTAACTCTAATTCTAAAAAAAAAAAAAAAACAAATCACAAGAATCAAAAACTATGGAACAAAACAAAGATGCAAAGTAGAAGGAAGTAGGAATGCACAGATGTAGGTTACAGGAGACTAAAATTAACTTTTTCTCTCCCCTACATGGACAGCTTTCTCTTCCACTGCATTTTCTGCGACCATTTTAGCCCACATACTAAGCCCAATCTCATCTCCACGCATCAAGTTCTAATAACACCAGCAGATCCTTTTACTTCCTCTTTCAAGGACAAGCTGCTGATTAAGTCCAGATTTAAAAAAAGACAAAGCTGCACAGACCAGCTCATGAGTTTCCAAAAGCTTGAAGGAAAACTGAGCTGCCACTTGCATTTTCTCACAGCTTTGCCACTGGGTTACAAGTGTGTCTACCTTTAGCCTACATCAGGGGCTAAACAACAGCCAGCTGTTCTGCTACCCAGTGAACCCTCCCACTCGAGAAGGGGAATCAGGAAAAGGAAAGAAGACCCGTGGATTGAGATAAGAACTATTTAATAACCGAAATAAAATATATATAAAAAATAATGAGAATGAGAATAATATATACAGACAAGTGATGTACGGCACAATTGCTCACCACATCTTGACCAATGTCCAGTCTGTTCCTGGCTAGCGATGCCAAAGCAGGAAAGTTGCATAACTGCAATTCTGGCAGAGAGAGAGTAGGCCTTGGGAGCAGAATGACAGGCAAAACCCTCCAGGGATGGTAACCATTGAGAAGGAGAGACCACATCCAAAGAACTTTCCAATTTATAGTGAGCATGGCATTACATGGTTTGGAATACCCATTTGCCAATTCAGATATCAATCGCCCTGGCCACGCTCCTCCCAGGTTCTTGGACATCTGGGTAACTAACAAAAACAAGTTGAAAAGTCCTTGATCACTAGGGATACCTGCATATCATGGCTGGCTACAAACTAAAAGTGTCTTAACAACTTTGTTCTCACTGAATCGTGCACTGCAGTCTTCTCAAAAATGCAGCTTACTTTAGAAATGCAGCTTTGCTGAACAGAAAACTGTTTTACGATTCTATCCCAGCAAAATCAGGACAACTGGCTGCTATACTGTAAAGACAGCCCCATGGTCCTCTCCAAAACCACATGCAATGATATCATACATTTACTTCCCAAGCATAGTCCTGAATGATTAAAGAAAAAAATTCTCAAGGACGTTTTCCACTGTTATGACCCTTCTGAAACACTGTGACCAGCTGCCAACACCAGAGTAGATGCACCACTGGGCATTACACACCAGATTTTTAGCTGCAAGAGGCCTCTCTGGCTAGACCAGCACCTATCCACATCCGATTGGCTTCACCAGAGCTGCCTGCCTGTTCCAGGCTTCCCAGCAGCAAAGTTTTTTCTAGCCTGAAACATCAATAATTTCTGCACCTTCAGTGACTTAGGGAAGCAAGATACACCTGTGCTACTCTCCAGAGCTGACAAGAGAAGACCCAGTTATTCAAAGAAGGAGGACATCAACATCACTCTCTTTCTCTGCACTGAGGAAGATCTTGACTGAGACCTACTTTTCAGCACAAGCACATTTCTGTTAGTGGAACAAGCTGCTCCAAGGCGGCTACATGTGAAATCTGTTCCCCAGACATAATTAAACTCTAATGAAGGCTGGCATTTCTTCACATCTGCAGCTCAGAACAGAACTTGAAGGTATTAGTAATTGCACTGTACACAGCTCAGGGTCCTCTGATCTGTCTCTCAAACGGCAGCTTGCTCAGAAATTACAGTCTGAGCAAGGGAGATGGGAGTGATGCCTGGCTACAGCCACAGGGGTCCCATCAGCTTAAGAAAAAAATAAATCTGTTGATGCTAATCAAGTTAACCAGACCACACACCACTGCCAGATCACGAAAATCAAAACCAGACGCTTTCTGTCAAAACCCCAAGGCTTTCTACCCACTTGCCAGTCTCTACCCACTAAGAAAACAAACTTACCAGAACACAATTAGAGAGGAGAGTTCAGAAGAAAACAAAGAAAATTGAGGAGTCACCCAAACACGCTTTCCACAACCCTATGCAGCATTTACAGCTAGAACCTCCACACAAACCAGTCCAAGTCAAGTAATACATACAAACAATGGGAAAAAAGGATATAGAATAACAGCATTTAAAGACACAGTCCTAAGTGAAACACAACATAACTAGAAGATTTTCTAAACACATGTAGGGTGCCAGTTGTCTTCTTTTTAAAATTATTTGTTCCCTCCTGCAGTGCTTTTGTCTCTCTTCCAAACAGAACTGACTTTAAAAAAAAACCTTCAGATGGCTCACATTTCTGTAGAAGTAGGTTACTTTGTCTTCTCTTTTTATATAGCAATACTTAGATTTTAGCAGAAGACTCTACTCCATTTAAAATATTTCATCATGCATTCTTAAGCTTATCAAGTCTTTTTATATTACTAACACACCCAAGTAGTGGAATTATAGCAGAGAAAAGCAGCAACTTCCTTCTCACACTCTTCCCTTGCTCCAGTGTGGGGTCCCTCCCATGGGAGACAGTCCTCCATGAACTTCTCCCACGTGAGTCCTTCCCACAGGCTGCAGTTCTTCACAAACTGCTCCAGCACAGGTCCTTTCCACAGGACGTAGCCCTTCAGGAACAGATTGTTCCAGCGTGAGTTCCCTACAGGGTCACAAGTCCTGCCAGCAAACCTGCTTCAGCATGGGCTGCTCTCTCCACAGGGTCACAAGTCCAGCCAGGAACTTGCTCCCTGAGGTCACAGCCTCTTTCAGGCATCAACCTGCTCCAGTGTGGGGTCCTCCACGGACTGCAGGTAGATCTCTGTTCCGCTGTTCATCTCCATGTACTTTAGGGGGATAGCCTGCAGGGGAATCTCAGTTCCAGAGCTGCTTCTTCTGCTCCATCTTCACTGGTCTTCACTGGTGTCTGCATGGTTGTTTCTCTCATATATTCTCACTCCTCTCCTCCAGCTGCTGTTGTACAGTGTTTTTTTTCCCTTCTTAAACATGTTATCCCAGAGGCACTACCACTATCACAGATTGGCTCGGCCTCGGCCAGTGGCGGGTCTGTCTTAGAGCCAGCTGGCATTGGCTCTATTGGACATGTGAGAAGCTTCTGGCATCTTCTCACAAAAGCCACCCCTGCAGTCCTCTGCTAGCAAAAACTTGCCACACAAACACACAGGGTACAAGAGTACAGTGTACCAGTCGTACCAATGTAACATTTTAGTTATGGTCATTTAGTTATGGTCAAGAAGGCGTTTCTCACTACTCAAAGAACAAAACAGCTTTCTGAGTTCTCTTATGCAGTCACTCCTGAAAGGTAAGCACTAGTGCGCACGCATGCACACAGATTTTTTTCTTAAGACCAAGTGGACAAGTAAATCACCTTGCCTGAACTTCTACATACTACACACCAGAACAACTTATCTTGTAATTCCAGAGCGACTCTGTCTACATGTTGGTTTGTTTACAGGCTCCTAAGCTTACTCACACTACTCCCTAAAATGACTAATGGTGCTGGCAAGATAAGGATGCAGCACAGTCTAATGACTTCCACTTGTACAAGCACAAAATTATGGCCTTCAGAGCAGCCTTGGGGCAATTCTCAAAAAGACACCTACAAGCCTTAATCAGGCATTGTAATTTGCCAAAAGAGTCGATCTAACACGTCTCAACATTGCACTTTTGTGAGTAAATTTACCTCTGAACTACTGGAAGAAAACTGCTCCAAGGAACCATAAAACTAAGGAAGTGCAGTAATGTCCAACAGGCAAAATTCACCGCTGAACCAACTGCACCAATTGCTCTGTCACTCTCACATACACACACCATCTTTAGGCAGAGTGAAGGAGCGTGGCTCATGTGCAGAAATTGAAACAATTTATGATGCTTTGCCATGAGATGAAACTATGCCACTCAAAATTCCTTCTCAAACTCTTCTTTTACCTGCCAGAGTTATTCTGACTGAAAAATCACTGATGGACATCAACAGATTTTGAAAAACATTTCATTTTCAAAAATGTTTTCCTGTGAGTTTCAACTTTTGCATCTTTTATTCTTACTGTGGCAATTCTTGCATGAACATAAAGTCAGAAATTCCACTTCAGATCCTACCAAAATAATCTAACAAGTTATCAAAAAACAGGCTGCACATTTCCAAAACAAAAACATCCACCACTAGACGAATGCTTAAAAGTAAAATACTTTGTCACAGAAGTTATCCTAAGTAGCTTTGCAAAAAGATCAAACATTTAAAAAAAAACCCCACAAACACACACAAACAGAAAAGGCACAAGTAGAAAAGACTTGTCCATGAAGCAGATTAGGGCTAATGACAGTGTTTTCTTTCAATATTACTTAAGATTTGACAAAGATGCATGTCTTTTTTAATAGCACTTATATTTTAAAGCATTGTTTGAATATTTCTGCTCTTCTGTGTGTGGATTTGAGCTAAGAAACACATATTGCTGCTTTAAGCTAAGCAGATCTCACTTTTTATCAACCAAGATTACAGTAGTGTGTCATCTGGCAATATGAACAAGGTAACACTGTGCACAGGCCAAGTTCACAGGTTATATGATCCTTGTGACAACATGGGGGGTTGGACTAGATGATCTTTAAAGGTCCCTTCCAACCCAAAATATTCTATGATTCTGTAACAAATGAGCTAAAACTAAGACCAAGGCTGAAGACGCAGCTTCTGTATCTCTATTCCAGACAAAAGCCCTCTTTTCAAGCCAGCACATTGGCTCTTCCATTCACTGGAAACATATTTTTTATAGCTAGCTGCGTCACAAGAGGGATTGTTAAATGTGTAAACCTATTTCAGGAAAAAATGGAGCAATGTATGAATCTGTGTTCAGACCAGGAACAGCCAACACAATATTTACCTATAATTTCTGCTACTATGTAGGAATAACTCTTGCAAATACAGACATTTCTAATGTAATTTGTTTGCAGAATTATATTTATCGAAAGAAAAACTAAATTCCAAAACTTACATGACCTATAGAGTTGTATTTTCAGAATTATCTCCAGTAACAAAGAAAATAAGATGTTCCATATAATACTAATTTTTTTACTATTTGACTCATTAATATTCAGGCATTGTAAAGCTCAATACGAAATTTGGTTCAAATATCTACATACCAACCACTTCACACACTGTAAGAGATTATGAGCCCCAAAGTGGAGATAAGCAGTGGGTCCAATCTCCATTAATCAAAGCATACATGTGCAAACCTCAGACCATGCTGGAAGGTAAATGTACAGATGAAAAGACAAAGGCATAACAGGCATTTGAAGGCACTGGTCAAACCATTTGACATCAGAAAGTTATTTTAATCCGATGAGATAGGCATTCCAACACATACAGGAAGAGCTGCAGGACACTGGAGTGGAAATGGATAAAATGACGTCATGTCCTGACTCCCTGAAAGCAGTTCCACTGAAGTGGAACAGACTGTTCAGATTTTTCTGCAAATTTTCCAACTAGTGATTTCTCAGAACAGAGATGCAACTGAGTGACAAACTCCAACATCACAAAACCACTAACATTCACACAGAAAGGATACTCACAATGCCCCGCCATGCTGCTCTGTGGGCATCTTTGCTAACCCAGTGTATTTAACTGTAAGCTACTCAAAATCACAAACATGAGAAATACTACAGAAGCAAATGCACCCACACCAAGCTCTAACGTGGAGGCAAGCATTCAAAACTTTCTTCTTAAAAGCAGGTTACAAAAAATCCAAAGGGTAAATACAGTTTTTCCTTGTATAGCTCAAACTGGACTGGAGAGTATGGCAATAGCTTTTTGCACCCCTGGGTATGATGCCAGAGTATACAAAAGAAATACCAAGTATTTAAATCAGACAGCCTGGAAGCAAGCAGCAAACATTCTGCATCAGTTATATTGATGTGCAAAGTCACCGAGGAGAATGCAAATTAGCACATAGTAGGCTGATAATTCTGATAATTTTCTGAAGAGCTTTGTGGTTTTAACTCAGCCGGCAACCAAACACCACGCAGCGACTCGCTCACCCTCCCCTGGGGATGGAGGAGACAATCGAACAGCAAAAGGTAAGGAGACTCATGGGTAGAGATAAGAACAACTTAGTAACGGAAATAAAAAAAAAATCAAAGAATAATTACAATAATAATAAAAATAATAATTGAATATACAAATGAGTGAGGCACAGCGCAATTGCTCACCACACGCTGACCAACGCCTGTTCCATCCCTTGTTAGTGATCCCAGAGGAGAGGCCTCCCAAAACCGCAATCCCGGAAAAGACAGCGAGCTTCCCAGACAGCCCTCATCTATATACTGAGCATGACGTTGCAGGATATGGAATATTCCTTTGGCCAATTTGGGCCTAAGCCCATGTCCTAAGCCAGGAATTGTGAGTCCCTTGGTCCGGCTATGTTCCCTCCCAGCTTGTTGTGCACCTGCACACTGGCAAAGCAGGGGAAAAGTCCTTGATTTCTTATCAACAACTAAAAACATCAGTATAGTATTAACACTCTTCTCACACCAAATCCCACACTAAATCCAAAAGACAGCACTATTCCAGTGACTAAGAAGAAAACTGACTCTATCCAGCTAAAACCAGGACAAGGGGACAGTGTATAACCATAAACGAAAACACTGAGAGCGAGAAAAAGGTCAGCAATACAACACTGTGCAGACAAACTATGACCTCAATTCTTTTCTGAAGTATAGAAATGGGCCTAAGTAACAGCAGCAAAGCAAGATTCCCAACTCTGCACACGATTCCAAGAATCAGAACAAACTTGAGCATTGTGTCGCATGTGCAAAGCAAGATACACCTTACGCAAATAACTAAAAATACCTTTTGCTCTAGCAAAGTTCAGAGAAAATACAAAACAGATAAACCTAACCTAACAGAAAAAAATCACTGCAGTGACAGAAAAGCTGCTGCATAGTAAAAAAGAACACAGAAAATCCCTTTGCTTCCTGAAGGTTCAAAAACCCACAATTAATTCTTTGTGCTATGATGCTTAATTCCGCATGCTTTGGGAATAACAATACCAATCATAATACAGGCAACCAAGCGCGTTGGGAAGTCTGAATAAAGATTTATTTTTCATCTTATAGGAGTAACGGCATGCAGGCACACATTTTAAAGGGCTCATCCAGGAAACCTGTCTATTCCGAAAAAGGAAAAAAAAAATTAATCAGCAAACCCACCAGTCTAACCCAAGGCGCAACAAAGGAGAATCAACCAGCTCAAGATCAATAATCCGTATCTGCTGAGAAGAACTAAACCATCAGAAAACATTAAAGGAAAATAAGCAAGAGGGCCTTGGTGGGACCCCACAGGGAACAGCAGCATTTGAGTGACCACAGAAAACAGCAGCTGAAGGCCACCACGCAGAGACAATATGACAAAAAATCCCATCCTCACACATTCCCCGTAGGTCCCAGAGGGGTCAGCTTTGCTGGTATCGGGCTCTGTAGCATCACGGCCCAGGTTCTCCTCACCTCAGACCTGTTCCTGCATTTTAGGAAATGCAGCTGTGGCTCCAACCCTTTGCTGCCTGTTTTGCCCAGAAGAATATGAACTCCTCAAAATAACAGTATTGAAGAAATGTGGAAACAAACAATTTCTGTTCCCCCCAGCTCAAAAAAAAAAAAAAAAAAAAAGAGATATTTTGGCCATATGACAGGAAAATCTTCCTATGCATGTACACATACGTGGAAAGATGGTTCTCTTCCACGAGAGCTTAACCAGGCAGCAGGGACAGGAGAAGTTCCCTGTCCGGAATGACACCTGCAGCACCAGTTGGTGCATAGATGAGCAGCCCCAAACTCCCATGGTTCTTGCAAGTTTCATGACCATTCTCTCCTCCAGGCCATTTTGTCATAGGTGAGAGTACTTCCATGCAGAACTGCTTTACAGTTTTTTTTGTTTAATAGAAAGTTTCTCTAGATTTTTTTTATGCAGCAAAACACAAATATCATGATCTGTAGTACTCTCAAAATCTTCTGGGGCTCTCTATGGTACTAGTGATCTTCAGCTGCCTCAGATGGCAACCTACAGTGTTACCTTAATAGAACTGCAAAAAGAAGTCAAAAGGTCTGAAAGAACTTTCAGAATTCAAAATTAAATAATAATTTTAAGCCCAGATTAAAATTCTTTTCTTCCTTCTCTGAGAACTGCAATGTTATGTATCAGTTAAGTAAACAGCTAAACATCATATACTGTGGTAAAACCACGCACCATCAGCAATACAGGCACTTAACTAATTTCTTATTGATAGGGTTTTTTAAAAATAGACTGCATTACAGAGAATACCAAAGATGTTATTTTTGTCCCAAGAAGTTAATGCTGATGAAACGAACAGCGTACACGCAAGCTAGAGTTAGCATACTGACTATCATCATCTGGAGTTAGGCACCGAATTCCACAGAAGTCCAAAATTCTAACTTTTGTTCAATTTTTCTTGTAAGGAACACCAGGTTACACAAAATGCCAAGCTGATGTCCAAAGCTGATGATGAGCTCCACTCAACCACATCTCAATTAGACTAAACAATATCTGACTTTTCTTGTAACAATAATTTTTTTTACAAACCAGTTTGCAGTTTGTAAAGGCCAATATGTTTATCAAGAATTATTTTAATGTAAGTTGTTATGCTGTTATGTTCAGAGTGTCTTTTCATAAATAGCGTAAAGAATCACTGGTGCAACTTGCAAATCATTGATATATTCATGCAACTGGAGCAAACTAACAATCTCCTTGACTAAAACCCACTTACTTGTCCTTATTCCAGTACGTAGTACCTGGTGTACTGAAGTTAAGTCAGTATACTAAATTTTCAGAAATAAATGTTACTCAGTTTGCAAGGGGAAATCAGCTTCTCCTTCAAATCCATTCCTAAACAGTTCTGTGTTTCTGCATTTCTTTAAACAACAACAGGTAATTATTCTGTGACTACACATTATTTCAGCATGAGGAAAAACAACAACGAAAACAACAAACAAAGCACTTCCAAAAAGCTTCGGTTGGTAACATATGGTTTCTAGGACACCTCAGAGTAATGTGCCAGTAACTCTTGCACCAAATAGACTGACAGATGCCTCTGCCTATGCTTCTGTCTGGAAATACCTCATGTGTCTCAGGTCTCTGAAATTCAAGTAGGTGGATGAAAAAAGAAACCGCAGGGACCACCCAATTAGTCTGCGGAGCACATACGGAGAACATAGAGGTAACAGAATTTCCTCTGCACTCATGCCCTGAAATATGGCTGAAGACCACAGACATATTCAGAAGTACCCATGCGAACGCTTCTGCCTACGGCTCATTTTCAAAAGCAACTTAAGAAGCTTAAATACTGCATCACTTTAAGAGAGTATGGGCTTCCAAACAAACCTGTAGCATTCTGTTCCATAATATTAAAAGACTATTTGCTTCAAAGAGTTTAATTACCTGTCTACTGTCCCCTTTGGGGACCCTCCTGCCCTATGCTACCTAGTCACCTGGTACTAATGACATGGCTGCAACAGATCAGAAATATTCAGTTTCTAGGAGACTGCTGAAGTAGTCAGAGACACAGGTGGCTCCCTCTTCAATCCCCTAGTCAGGTGTAAAAACCCAGGTACGGGCAGATGCGTAATTGGAAATGAACACATGGCTGCACAAGTAGCATCAGCAGAAGGGTTTTTATTTTCTCGACTGAAAGAGCCTGCTTGGCAACTAAAGGATGGCCCAAAAACGCAGAGATGGAGGAGCTGTTCAGAATACTAGCTCTGCAACAGCAAAAAGGCATTAAACTAGTTTTCGAGGGAACTAATGGGAAAAGCCCTTACAGATTAAAACGATAGTAACTTTGTCTTAGAACTAGACTCTAGGAAGCAGTTAGAAATTGCAATAGCATTATGGAAGAAACAAAGACAGAATGTCAAAAGACAGTGTCCTAAATACCAATGAGGTCCACACAAATGCCAAAAATACCAAACCGTCTAAGAAGTTCTGCAGTATGTCCCACCCAGCACCATTAAACTCTGTGGGACAACTAAAACCAACTGGAGTAGTAACATAAAAGGTGACAACTTGTTCATGAAGGACAACCATGGCAAGGCGAAAAGAGCAACAAGCTTCTATACTGGCTATAGGAATAGTGCATTTATTCTGAAATTCAAGAAAAGATAAAAGAGTAAACTGAAGTGAAGAGGAAAAGTAGAGGAGAATACAACAAATGCAATATTATAGGTGAAACAGATTCTCAATTTTTGAAGTAAATACAGACATTTTTTCTTAACTAGTTATCTCAGCTACCTAAAAGTCAGCCTCTGATGGTAAAATACAGGAATTCATTACCTCAGGCACTGGGTGAGAAAGCAATGCAATACAGTTACCAGAAGTGTGCAAGGATCTTCGTTGCTTAAAAAGTTGAGGAGGTTACCAGGAAAGGACATTTTATTCTGGCTCAATACAGAGGAATTAGTGTTGAAAATTGAGATGTGATAGATAATTGTGTCACAATCACAAAACAATGATGTTTGGCATTGTAAGAACAGTAGGATTCTAAGTGTGACAGGGTGAGGACAATGGACTTGGGAGAGGCACCAGAGAAGAACAAATAATTACAAGATCCTTAGAATACAAGGCCTATGAGAAGAGACTGAAGGAAATGAGTCTGTTTAGTCCTCTGGGAAAAAAAAAAACAACAGCCTAAAAAGGCAACTAAAAATATTGAGATCAGATTTTAGGGAACGAAACAAAACAAAACAAAAAAAAACCACACACACAAAAAAAAGGAAACAAACAAAACAAATATACAATTGTATCTTCAGAAGACAATGAAGTTTTAATACTGATTACTTTTGGAGGCTGTGGAATCTCTTGCCTCCTTATCTGGAGACCTGAGGAGAAATTAGAAAAATATCTAATAAAGGATGATTTAAGTGGTTCATCATACTTATATGCAGAGGAATAAATTAGATTAATGGCTCGAAAAACCTTCTGGCCCTATACTTCCATGTTAGTGACGTGGATTTCACAGCAGTAAGCTTTTCTTGCTTATTAAAACATTTATAGGCTTCTTTAAGGCAAGAAAACCAAGAGATTCAGCTCTTAAGTTTTTCACCAAGGGACTCATTTCTTTCCAAGTAAATTAAACAGAAAGACTTCAGTAAGAAATGGATTCTATGTAAAGGAAATTGTGAGTAAGAAGTAAAGCTGGAGCACGAGGCCTCACAATAGCTGAGGCTCAAGTAAGGAATCATGACAGTCCACAGCAGAAGTGTAACAAACAAGTTTCCCTGCTGCTCCAGCATGTGCTCCAGCACATACGGTAAGAACTCAATCATGATGAATTGGATCTAGGTAGAGATCTAGGGCTAAAATAGAATAATTATACCTAGTAACTGAAAAATTACTCTAAGCTGGTAATGATAGGTGAATTTTGGGCTGCCAAGCCACTGACACTGAGGCAATCCTGTTGATAACACTACGTTGCCTGTAAAACAATATGAAGTATGAAATCTGGGTATGGATGTAGCAAAACTGGGACCAATGTGAAAAAAAGTAATTACGAGAAGGCTGTTTACTTGGGATGAGTTTTGGCAGAGACAAGGAGGTGTACGCTAATGGAAAGCTGTGCCCAAACTCAGAAAAGAGTGGAGAATAAAACAAATAGAGAATAAAATGCCAAATCCAGTGGAGAAAAAATGAAGGTGGGTCTTCCAATGGTAGGTGTGTGAACCTTGCACCACTGCTTCAAGTTTGTAATATTTTGATTATTTTTGTACTGAGACAGAAAGGGACACCTCAACAACATAGCTAGCAGTCAGAAATTCTTGATTTCTATCTAATTTCTTTCTGACAGTGGGCAAGTCACATAGTCTCTCCTTTAGTTTCCCTATCTATAACAAGGCAATAGCATGACACAAAAATATATCAGGCTACTAGTCTGCAGTGAAAACTAATCAGAGCTTATTTGTAGCGAATTCTGAAAGTGAAAAGGATAATTTGCATCAACGAGGAGTCCAAAAATGACAGAGCACTGGCAACATGAAATACAGTCGGGAAGAGGAAGAGGAACAGTTTTTTTCCCATACAATTTCTATAAGCATAAGGAACAGTTACACCCTATTTCCTTCATTTATTTTATTTTCGTAGCAAGGACAAAAATAAAGCTTAAAACAAGGCCAGTTTACTTAAGCACTCAGTCTATAAACATAGAAACGATGTCACCCTGAAACAAATCTCCTGAAGATAATAATCTGGGAGAATTTATGAGAAATGCATACTTGGTACGTAAGCGCATGCAACAGCAGTAATTAAATCAAACACATCTCAAGCACATTAATTATATGTGACATGAATTTTTCACTGCAAGTTAAGTTAGGCATACTACAGCTGACTGAGATTTAAATATCTATAAATAGGGACTGCAAAATTAACTGTAAAATGTTATCACCAAATTCTCTGTGCACTCTGACAGAAATGCAGAAGGCTAGGAATAAGATTATTTTATTTTCTTTACATCAAACTGGACAGTACTTGAAATTAGGTATGCTTATAAGATAGTGAGGAGGTGTCACAAATTGAGTGAGTCAAGCTACTCTTGGTAATGCAAGATCATAAGGTCCTCCAAGTATTAAGCAGCTGGCAGCAAGCTGAAGAAGTACAGCTTTTTGTTTGAGATGGTTGCTAAATTTTTCAGCAAAAGTACAGAATTTCTCAGTATATATGGTTTAGGACTGCTTGGGCAGTCCTATTTCCCGCGGCCTCACTGAAGCAAACAGACACGAGGAAGAGGCCAGATTCCTTGTAATGTCCCTACACGTTAAGGGAAACACGTCTAACAGCAGAGAGCAATTCAGCAGTTTTACAGCATGGCAGTTCCACTCCCATCACAGGGCAGACCCAGATTCTCTTCAGAAGGCTGACGGGCCAAGACACAGACTGATCCTCTTAATCCACGTATGCTGCCTATCTAATCTTGAAAATACTTTGCAAGGAAAACTGCCAGTGGCTTCAATGAGAGCTCTAGGAGTGACCGCAGGCTTTGCCACTTGCTACAAAATATTTAAAATTCCAGTTATTTTTCCTTTAAAAAATTGTTTGAAAAAATCACACAAAAATGGTAAATCCTTCTTCTCATAGAATTCAATAATGGCATTTTATTAAGCCTGCTCAACTCAGCAGAGTGGGGTGACAAAGTAAAAAGGCTGAAAAACCTTCCAAACATAAGTTTTGCATTAACAATGCCACCTTACAACCCACTAAAAGAGACTACATAGTTTCCAAGACATAGGATTTAAAAATCTGTAATCTCACAGACACTGGCCTCAAAATAATGGCCCAATTCAACTCTGTTGAATTTTATCAGGGATTAATACCACCTGCTTTAAGCAACTTATTTTCTAATTCCATGGACAGTGGGGGAGACAAGCTTGACAGTTTGTTCCCGGAAAAAGGATCAGATCTTTCCTTCTAAACAGTAATCACAGATAGCAGTCCCAGCTTCTTAGCCAACTACATAATCCCAAGGGATTGGACTTTGGTGGAACCGTAACAGGCAGCATACCAGTTGGCTTCCTGGAACACCGACCGCTATTTCACAAGGCAAACTTGTGCACTGTCTCCAGTGATGGCATACGACTATTCAAGGTACAAACAACAGGTTGTCATCCACGTTTTCTTTCTCAGTAGACAGCCCCAGAGCTGAATGCACACGGAGATATGGAAAACAACTTACATTTTAACTATTTAGGATCAAAAGTGGCAGGTGCACTAGTGGGCTGAATGAGTGCAGTGTATATGTTGTATGGAAAAACTCACAAGGTCAGGTCTATCCATTTCACGTTTCTCAAATGCAGCTGATAAAATAACCTCAATCTGCTAACTCCAGCACTGATGACGTCAGTCACGCAAGTGGACTCTGCAGCCCATGCTACACAACACAGAAATCTCCATGTGTGCACAGAAGGATCTATTCTTGAAGTCCTCTCTTTGATTCAAGAGTCCAACAAAGTATGCAGCTTACACTGCGCCACATCTAGCTCTACATGAGGCAACTATAAACACATTGGCAAAAACAAATTCTAATTTTTTTTTCACCTAATTTTAGGTACGCCTTCACAATATACTTTTCAGAGGTGTCCTGGGAAGACTGAAAAGGTACTTTAACACCAGGGGTTTGGTCTGAAATAGTTTTAATGTGAAGCAGTTTAAGTATAGCATTGTGAAAAATGCTGTCTAAGTTTCTTGCTTTCTCCTCCTTGACTCTAACTTCAGAAATACACTGAGGACTGTTTTTCTGAAGGCAGGCGTTGTTTTGCCATTCTGTTCTATATTTTATGTACAAGTTCAGTGTTGAACAAAAACTCTCAAAGGATTAAAGTTTAAATTTCAAATGAAGATTACTAGGGACAAAGAGAAGAGGAGTATAGAATTTGGAAAAAAAAATATTAATGAAATGTGAAAACCTATAAGGACCTATAAGGCCAGGATAATCAAGGTAAAGATACAATTTAGAGGAATTAAACATCTAATTGCACTGATTGCATCATATAGATTGTTTGTTTTTTGTGTATTTTAAAATACTTCTAATGCCCTCTAGACTAATGCATCTTAACATCTACTGCTCGAGAACTAGGCATCAGTGTTAAATGCTGTAAACACATCTTCACGGGCCAAGAGGGCAGTAAATACACCCCATCACATATTAGCCAAAGGGAAATAGTTAATACATCCAACAGAGAGGGCTCTCTCCGTTTGGCGTTCCCAGGAATCAAGATCAGAATTCAAGCAGCAAAACAAACTCACAAGCAAACCACAAGACCCCATTCAGCCCTCATCTGGAATCTCACAGTCAAAAACAATAGGCACAGAGGCAAGACACAGGATATAATTAGGACAAGCTTTCTTCTTCCCTATAAGAAGAGTTTAGAAGAGCCAAACTTGATGTTAACAAAATAAAAACCTGGCAGTTGCAAGTAGAAAATCCCAACCTTTTTAAACTGAAGGATGATGTTAGTAAAAGGACAAACAGGCATTAATAAAATCTAGGCAGGAAATAACAAGTTGGTTCTGCAGCAGCCTTCAAATGGGAGTTCTAGCGGAAGCAACAAAAAACCTTCAGTCTTAGCTGTTCTTAAACCACCAAAACTTTATGTAAGGGATTATCTGAGACATCAGAGGTGAAAACACACCAAATTGCTGTAGCACAGTCTTTCTATATAAGTTTCCCTCTCTTCTTGTTTCGCAAAGACAACTCTGTACTTCTGAAGGAGGAGGTTCTTGAAATGCTGTAAGATTGAGAAAGCATCACAACACACTCTCTCTGGTTTTACTCTTTCCTAAGTGTTCATGGCTAAAAACATGAGCCGGAAACGTGCGCTGGCAACCCAGAAAGCCAACTGTATCCTAGGCTGCATCCAAAGAAGCGTGGCCAGCAGGTCAAGGGAGGCGATTCTGCCCCTCTACTCTGCTCTCATGAGACTCTATCTGGAATATTGCGTTCAGCTCTGGAGTCCCCAACACAAGAAGGACATGGAGCTGCTGGAGCGAGTCCAGAGGAGGGCCACGAAGATGACCAGAGGGCTGGAGCACCTCTGCTATGAAGACAGGCTGAGAGAGTTGGGGTTGCTCAGCCTGGAGAAGAGAAGGCTCTGGGGAGACCTTCTAGCAGCCTTCCAGTATCTAAAGGAGGCCTACATGAAAGCTGGAGAGGGACTTTTTAAAAGGGCATCTAGTGACGGGACAAGGGGTAATGGCTTTACTCTGAGAGAGAGTAGATTTAAATTAGATCTAAGGCAGAAATTCTTCACTCAGAGGGTGGTGAGGCACTGGCATAGGTTGCCCAGAGGAGTTGTGGATGCCCCATCCCTGGAAGTGTCCAAGGCCAGGTTGCATGAGGCTTTCAGCACCCTGATCTAGGCAAAGGTGTCCCTGCCCATAGCAGGGAGGTTGGAACTAGATGATGTTGAAGGTCCCTTCCAACCCAAACCATTCTATGATTCTATGAAAAGAAACTTAATTCCAATTTGAAACTCTTTCATAAATTTATCTATACCATTCCCTCTGAAAGCTCTAGAAACTTTATACCACACCAGAGAGCAAGATGTCCCAAGGCACAATTTGGATTGAAATTCGTCATAGAGGAATGATGAGATAAACTAATTATGTTACCCATTTATTTATACTGAAGTCCTCTGTGACACTACAGAGAGGCGCACAGGATAAGAATCTGAGCAGAATGGATTTGTGCATTATATTTGCAAAATAGTACCCAAAATATTGCAGCTCACTCTCCCTTCCTGCATAAGCAATTTCCATTTGTGTTCTCTCAGGCGTGCTGTTCCATTTGTGACATGAACCGAATTATATTGCTATTCTCAATTACTTAGAGATATGACAGTATTTCACACCAAACCAATCTCCTTCAAATTTCTTCACTTCCTCTGGGAATTATCTTGGACATTTTCCTTAATGTAGAATCACTCAGTAAGCACAAAGAGAGCAGAGCTCATTTTAGAGACAACACCCATGAAAACTGAGCAACAGCAGCATCAGCCTGCAGAACTGATTACTCCAGGCTTCAATTGTGGCGTTGATGTTATTAATTTGAAAACACCTCTCTCCTTTTAAATTGCACCACAGAACTTGCCTTCACAGGAAACAAGGAAACAGGCAGGAAACAAGCCATAATCACCGCTCACAGAGTAAATGTGTCCTAACCCAATCCATGCTCCATCATAAAGCTTCTTGTCAGGCTACCAACGACACAGGATCCGCACCAGGTGAAAATACTTCACCTGTACAGACAAGTGTAGAGGCCTCAGATTCTGGTAGAGAGTGGCTCAGCCGATCTGAGCTTTCCGGGATTCCACATTTACTTGAAAAGCAAGGAAGCCAGACTCCTTCCACTCCACCTACAGACTGCCCATCTAAAGAGAACACTCAGATGTGTTACAATTTCTAACCAACACAGGACACAGCTAGCATTCAATATAGAATACAAATTAACAGGTTTAAACCATTAGTAAACAAGCAGCCATTACACTGGGTTTACAGCCCTTAAAACCATGAACTGTAAGCAGACCCTCTTTTCAGGTGCCTCCTGAGAATATGTTGTAAAATTTCAGCTCAGCACCTAAGTTATACATTGGCAATCACCAGTTACAATTTTGATGAAGCCACTGGTATCCTCTCAAACACATACATGGTTCTTACCTTGCCTGCTACAGTTTACATACAAAATCTAATCAGTACAAAGGAAAAAATGATGGATTGAGTCAAGTGCTATAAAGATAGTCATAACACGATACATATGAGTATTGTCATGGAGATACTCTTTCCATGAACACTTGGCATTACTGCTTCATAAATTAAAACAATTCTGTTGCTCAGACAACTCAAAAGAAGCTCAAATCTCTACGGTTTTCTATTCTTTGTCTTCTAAACCACCTTCTATTAGTACTGTAACAAAGTTAATTCTAACACCTGAAGAAATTCTGATCAGACAAGAAAAAGAACAATCTACAATGAGTCCAGAGCTACACAAGCAATGGTTGTCCAACACACACAACTGCCTAGTCAACTGAGAACTGCCAAATTCATATAAATGAGTTCACCTTGTCTTCTTCTCAGAGGAGAACATTAATGCACTTTCCCATTATCTGATGACTGCTTTCATGAAAAATAAATGGCTTGCTTTATTTTTGAGGTGTCTACTCTTCTTCCAAATTTGGCTAGAACTAACCAGCAAGGGTACTGCTGGGAGGAAAATGGAGGCTTGTGCAAATTTCTCTACTTCTTTACAACACCCAGTTTAAACCCCTCCAGCAGATTGATTTTACCCACGTCTACAAATACAATGAAACTGTACAGTTAGGTGACAGCATACCAGAAACTCTGCAATCATTGAGTCACATCTTGAGATGCCATCACACACAACCATACTAATGCTCCTTGTCCCTGAAGTCAGCACCAGTGACACAGATGACAGTTCTGATATGTGTGTTTACTCATTCTCAAAGGCCTCCAAGCACCCATGGATTGGATGTGAGAGAAACAACTCTGCAGACACCAGGTCAGCGAAGATGGAGCGAGAAGAGGAGTTCTGGAGCTGAGACTCCCCAGCAGCCCATGGTGAGATAGCAGGCGGCCTCATGGTTGCCCATGGAGATTAACGGTAGAGCAGAGATGCATCCACAGCCTGTGGAGGACCCCACACCGGAGCAGGTGGATGTGCCCAAAGAAGACCATGACTTCGTGGCATGACTGTGCTGTAGCAGTCTGTTCCTGAAGGACTGCACATGCTGGAGCAGTCTGTGAGGAGATGTAGCCCATGGGAAGGACTCCCATGGAGAAGTTTGTGGAGGACTGTCTCCCCTAGGAAGGACCTCACACTGTAGCAGAGGAAGACTATAAGGAGTCCTACCCTTGAGCAGGAAGGAGCTGCACAACATGTGATAAACTGACCACAATCCCCATTCCCCATCCTCCTGCGCTGCTGAGGGGAAGGAAGTAGAGAAATTGGGAGCAAAGTTGAGCCTGGGAAGAATGGAAGGGTACAGGAAGGTGTTTTTAAGATTTTTTTTTTATTTATCATTATCCTTCTCTGATTTGATTGGTAACAAATTAAATTGACTTTTTCCCAAGTTGAGTCTGTTTTGCCCGAGACCGTTAACTGGTGGGTGATCCCTCCCTGTCCTTGTCTTGACCCACGAGCCTTTCGTTATATTTTCTCCTCTCCATCCCTCCATGGGGGAGGAGTTAGCGAGTGGCCGTGTGGTGCTCAGTTGCTATCTGGGCATAAACCACGACACTTGTCCACCTACAGACTTCCAGTGCTTTCCTTCAAACTCTCTCTAGCTCTCTCCAACACCGCATGCCAAACAGGATACACTATCGGGGCCCTCACCAAGCATCCTGTGTGCCCCTCCTGAGGCTATATATTCCTGTTCTCGCAGTACAGCAACTGCCTGTCAGTAACAATAAGATGCCGACAGCCCATCCTACACTGGCATTAGCTGCAACCCCCACGGAAGTTTCTGCAGACCTGCTACTTAGCCAGCTGCTCCCTGATCACGATACCATGTACCTTGCTTTGGTCCTTGATGAAGAGCACCTCCCTGTGACGGATGCACCCGAATCCCTCAACCAAACTCGTGGTGGTTTGGTGCAAGCTCCAAAGGAGGTAAAGTCCTGAACCATAGCCGGGCCAAGAATTCCTTTAGTTTCAGTCTGTTCTCTGAAAACCCACAAAGGAGCAGAGTGACCCCGTGAGCATTGGTGCATATGAGCTTGGAAAACCGATCATGCATGAACAGCAGGTGTCTTTTCCAAGACTCATTTATCAAGGAACAAAGAACGTTGTGTGTACAAGGAGTCTCATGCACACCTTTCCATCACCATGTGCTTTGACTATCACTTTATCCCATAAACAGGACAGCCTAAGTGAGCCTTTCATTGAGTTCTCGCTGCTAGGCAGCGTGGCTGCACAGTGGTGATCTTCCCTTGAGCTAGAACGCCTCTCAAGGTGGCTCCTTGAGGCAGAGAGACCTTGTACCAGTGGCAGATCTCTGGTAAGTGACCAATATCGCACATAACCTTGTAGTATGGTAACTTTAACTTTGCCTTGGTAACTTTGATTGCATTGATGCTAATGAAAGGATTATAAGCCTTTAATATACAATCCTTTAGACATAAAGCATTGACCAAGTCTGGGATTAAGTCTAGATCCAGCTGCACCTGAATTCCTCCCTGAGGAAGTGTTTAGAAAGCAAGGAGATCCAGTCTGAATCCCGTGACTCAATGGGAGGGTCTTCCTTACCCTTTGTGTCTCCAGTCTCTCTTTAAATCATTTTAATTTGAGTATAACTTCATTCTCCTTTGTGTGTTTCTTCCATGCGCTAATTAAGAGAGTGACCTCACCATCAAACTCTGGTAAGAAAGTCATACTTTTTATTAAAATTGCTTTTGCTAATTCCTTTAGGCAATCTAAATCACTCTCATTTGTGACACTCCCTCTCCTTTTCCCCTCTGAAGACTCATCTTGACTGTTCTTCTGTCCTCCAACACCCTGGTGCGTCCTCCCAGTCTGCTGCCTGTCTAAGCTAGTTTTCAGCCTGTAATGAAAATGTAGAGTACTACTGATAAAATCCTGCAAAATCCAGCTTGATGCAGGGTTTATTTCAACAGTGAGTTACTAGATCCCTTTCTGTGGTTTGCATAATACGTCTTATGGCAAGACTGAAATAAATCTTACAGGAAGCAGAAAGTGGAATTCACCCAGCCTCTTCCCACTGCCACTGAAACAAATAAATAAATCTAGACCAGAAGCATATCAGGAAATTTTCTGCAAAGAAAAGAAAAATACTGAATTTAAGATTTAAAAAAAAA
This sequence comes from Tauraco erythrolophus, assembly GCF_009769465.1. NCBI lineage: Eukaryota > Metazoa > Chordata > Aves > Musophagiformes > Musophagidae > Tauraco > Tauraco erythrolophus. The sequence continues at coordinate 82,197,129 of NC_141496.1, forward strand.
AAAAAAAAAAAAAAAAAAAAGAGCCCCCAAAAAGTTGACTTGATTTGTAGGATAATGATACCTTTGTACCTCACACTTACCAGAGAAAAAAGAATAAAAACAACACCAAAATAATCAATCATCAAAATGGTCATAGTCTTTGAATAATTCTCCCTCAGGAAGCGGAATTAAAAATGTAGAAGGCAACAGATAAATAAAATAATACATTGATAAAATAAAAATCAATCTTTACAAATCTTAAAAAAGGAAAAAAGAGTAACTTACTACAATTAGATTCTTTCTTACATCTTTAACCTGCTTTTCAAAGTAAACCTCTTGATTCAGCGTTGACAAAGAACACATACATCTCCTTAAGCTACTTAACCTCGTCCCACAGTTCACAACCTCTGAAAGCACTGTGTCCTACCAACGTAAGACCCATGTAGCTTTGCACAACACCAAACACGACAGAACGTGATGCATCCTGTTTTAAAGCTCCTACAAATGGAATCGCTCTTCCACCGTAATGCACAGAGCTCCCATTACTCCAGCACGCAGGCACTCCACAGAACAAACACTGATTTGCAGTAACTAGCAGCGGGCTAAAAATCCCTTCTTCTGCTACTAACCATCAAGTTTTCACCCATGAAAGATGTGTAAAAACAGGGACAAAACGCCTCAGTTCACGTTCAGCCAGTGAACTCCGCCATAGCATAAATACCTGGTTCTGTGCTCCAGCAGTAAAAAACTCTGTGCTTAGAGAGTGCTGGTGTGCCACACCACCGACGGGCATTCGTGACTCTGGAAATGTAATGAAGTACCATCTCCTCCGTGAACAATACTGAACAGCATCCTCTGAGGCAGACATCAAAGAAACCAGCAAATCATTCTTTAAACCAAACAGGAATTGCAACACTAACGCTAACAGAAGATGGTATACTTCTGAAGGCAGATCATTATCTGTTCCTACAAAGATGGAGCGGGAATACTATTTGGCACTCTTATGTCTCCTGCTTAAGTGGAATTAATAGCGATTAATGTCTGAATGAGAATTTATCAACTGGGAAAGAATAATGGGAAATTGAGCAGAAGGTAAAAGCACAGGCTACAAAATTAAAGAAACTAAAACCTTCTGAGATCCAAACAAGCTTTGTATTCAATCTAAAGTTTAGCATTAAACTCCTAACTAAAAAAAAAAAACAAAACAAAACCAAAACAACAACCAACGCCCCAAAAGAGTAAATAGCCTCCACAGTAACTGCACATTTTCCATATGGCAGTTCTTTCATAGTCTACCTGAGTAATCAGACATGCAGAGCAAAAACACCATGGTATTGTAGGAAAAGGATAACTACAGGGAAACTGTGCTGGCTCACAAAATGCTGGTGAGAGACGCACCTAGTTATCATCATCCTGCTGAGAATAAAAAATGTCCACTGTATTTTCATCTGACAATTCAGGTAATGATATCCAAGATAGAAAAAAAAGTACGAAAGAGAAGTCTAAACGCTATCCCTTTCCACTAAACAATGCTAATACATTTATTTTGGCGGCTTAAATTCTGTTTCTTGGCAGTGAAAAAAGGTTATACATGAAATCAGGCTACTGTCTAGCAAATCTGTTTCTAACTGATGAGTTTTCTTCTCCATAATCCACTATTTTTCATTGCACAGTAGCAGCGGCATAACCAGTACTGATGGTGGGGTTTCAAAACTATTTAAAATGTCTATTGAAAAATGTCAAAGGAAAATACTTTAAAAAAGCAAAGTCTGATTATCACAAAGTTCTATATTTCTTCTAAAGTAACAGAAAATACTCTCCATGAGAGCTCATTCATTTGTAAAAAACAGTTTGTGCAAATAAAACTATTACTACTAACTGCATCGTTTTTTATGAAAGATCACTGCAACTGCAAAATTACATGTGCTAAAAATGAAAAGCCATATAAGGTTTCTAACAATCTCTTTCAGTAACTGTTTATTCAATTAATCAAAACTCAGGCGTCTGCGAGAAAGAAAAAGGGAAGTAAAAAAGGAAAAATAGGTAGTCATGGTCTGTTAAATAGTGTACTCAGAATTACAAAAGAAATCTTTTTAAAAGCAAAACATTTTAAATCCATTTTTAGATACATGAATCCAAACTCTATAATTCATATAAAATCAGCTCTTTAAAGACCCACACAAAATTCAAACAAAGTGCTCACCAAAGCCACAACCAAGAAAGAACTTATAAAATAAAACCCAGATGAATGTTATTTTATCTACATGTGAGGAGTTTTGTGAAGAGGCTACCACATATGTGAAGTATATACAACATTTTTATACAAGTTGATATTACTCAAATAAAAATGTACAGACATAATTAAAGCTTCATTAAATATTTAATATATTATGTTGCTGATTTTCAGTTACAGTGTACTAAGAAGAAAAGAAAGAACCACACAAGCTTATAAGATTTACCACCTATGCACATCATTACGTTGAAAAAAAGCCCCTGTGACTGAACAGACTGGAAGGTAGGCTCTTCTCTTAGGCTGATAATCCACAAACGATACTTCAAAGTGATTCAACATTTCTTTATTTCTCATCCTTAACTTTTTAGCCATTGGCCAATTTTAAATTTATTTTATGAGCCTAAAAGATAACCGGCTTCACGGGCAATCCCAGTTTGTCCTTCAGCAGGGGAAGGGTGAGCAGAAGTCGGGCGGCACCTGGCAGACCGACCTGCGGACATAACCAGGCCAGCAGCTCAGCAGGTGTTCAGCCTGACGTTATCCTCATCCCCTTCTGCTTCCAGACCAATTTCCTGGCTTGCCTTTTTTTTTTTTTTTGTAGTAAGGATATAGGGAGTGAGACAAGAAAGCAACAGAGCAGTAAAAGAAAGGCAGACTTACGAAATCTTTATGAATCTTAAGAAAACCAAGTTCCATATGTCCTTGTGCTTGTGTAATTTTTTATGGGTTTTCTTCTCCAAAGCATCGGTGGAATCACAGTTCAGTGGCTGTGCATCTTTAGTGCATCACACGTATCCATAATGCCAGACTCTCTTCATTTAACCAGTCTGGCTTTGGACTAGACCCAGCTCCCAGACCCTCTCATGGAAACTCTTCCCCACAGCAGCACTTTCACATCCATGCTTAAAACGTTGCACCCAGCTGCCACTTACAGGGTGGCCCTGATGCCAGCCAGTAGACCTGTTCATTCCTTCCTTAGCTTCTCTATGATGCTACACAATAAACCTGCTACACATTACAAAAGACACCCCAAAATCCCATGGGAAGAACCATGAGGAAGCCATATTCAAGAGTCACACAAGAGTTCTGCATGGGACAGGCACGGGACATAGAAAGGTCGTTTGGTCCCTGGTAGGGAAACAGGGAAGGGATTGTGCCCATTCCTCGAACAGAGCAGTGCCAGCCACTCTTGTTCCAGGTTTCCTAAACTCACTTTCAATTATGTCCAAACGTAAACTAACTGTATTGTGAAAGTGAGTAGTCCGAACAGCCTACTGCTTTGAACTATGCAATAAAACTGAAAAGGCTTTAGATTTTAAAACACCTGGAGCTGACATAGTTTTACCTACACCAGTGTAACAAGGATCAGAAGGTGTCCCACCTTTGCCAGCCAGGTGCTCATGCCTGAGCAGTAGAGGAGGTATGCAATGTGGTTATAAGTCATACAAGGGAAGATATTCCATTTGTCTGTTGCAACCTTATCGACTGCAAGTGTAATACAAAAGATTCTATAAAAACCTTCAAATATCACACTATCCAAAAGTTTAGCTCCTTCCCAGTGTACAGAAACCACCTACCTAGCAATCATTTCTTTGCTCCTACATTTCTCCAAGTAGGAGCATCTTTGATAAATTATGCTCCTACTTGGCTTTACTCCAGGACTGGCAACATTCTAAATTTTGCAACCTGCCTATGGAACTTGGCTGAATTCTGACAATACCATCAAATGAGGACAAACTGACAGAAAACAAAAGATTAAGCCTGGGAGTAACTGCACAACAGCACTTGTCAAATACAGAAACACAGATTTAGTAGTGGCAATTCCTTGAAAGGGCGTTTTCCCATCCACTTAATCGTTCCAAGAAGTCAAAAACATAGCCAAAAAGCAAGGTTAAATAGTGCCTCTTCCATCCAAAAAGCATATATTGGATTTCACCAACGGCTTTTCTATTAATCTATACATTCTGTCACTGTGGACAAATGGTTAAAGAATCCAGCATAACGAACTCTCACGATGCTTATTAATGCCAGAAGCACTCACTAAACAGTGTCGAAACTTGGAAATACACAAACAAAACAATAACTAAAAGTTTTTGCAAGGTTCTGTACATCATCTGAAGAAATGCATCCACATTGTTAAAGGCAGGCAATTTAAAACACCTCAGTCTTTTATGTGGAAACTACGATATAACTATTGATTTAGAATACTTTTTTTCACCCTATCTACATTCTCTTAAATCTGATCTGGCTAGGAAACAATTTTTTTTTTTTTTCAAATTCCCTCAAGCTTCATAAACCTGTACATTAGAAGAGGACAATTTTTAGTTTCTCACAACAAAAAACACCTTATTAACACCAAAATTGCCTTAAAACAGCTGCTCAGAGTCCAAATTCACTAGCATATGTGTTTGGGGTGTGGTTTTTTTTGTTGTTGGTGGGGTTAGTTGGTTGGTTTGTTTTTTACCATATTGCCCAATAGATCTCCTAAAAAATAATAATAATAATAAAAAAAAAACCACAAAGAAAATCAAAACCAAAGAAGCAAATTCTTCCAGCAAGACCAGAATCAAAATGACCAACACGAGAAGAAGCGACAGAAGAGTAATAAAGTCATTTTGCTTGAAGAAAGATTGGGATAAGAGCACTATTTAGGAAAGAGTCTACTTATTCAGCATGTTTGTTCTCTTACAGATTCCCTTAGGTGTATTTTTTCCCCCGCTACAAGCAAGCATACAAAATTTTTAAAAGTTACCTTTGCTTTCGAGCTCATCAAAAAGTTGAAAAAGCTGTTAATCAACTCAGCTACTCTGAATTTAAAAGAGTGCAAGCATGACAAGAGTGTGGGATACATCTTACAACGAGAAAAGAGTCACTTAAATAGATTTTGTTTGAGAACAGTACAAAAAAAGAAATGTGGAAACATATGTAGCAAAATTGCTTCCAAAGAGAATATGGATATATCCTCCAGAGATGTCCACAACGCCCCAGTGCCACCTCAGCTTAGTTCCCAAGCGAGCCTTTGACAGTAACAAACACAAACACTAAGGATAGAACTCCAGACCTCTAAATATATGTAACTCCACGAAATTAAATACGGCTTTGTGTCACTGACAGGATTAAAGCAGAGCTACAGAGATTTAAATCAGATGCCTCTAGACTGTTTTTTCCTTATTAAAAATGCAGTTCCTTCTACATTCCTGAAGCAAGTGAAAATCATTATTTGGGACTTCGCTAGCTGTGCTAGAAGCAGATCAGTGAGACTTGCTAAGTCAAAGGATCTTTGAGACTCTCAGATATTTCCTATTTCCTACTCATGTCCTTTTTCAAATTCCCAAGGATTTGCAATCCTGGGATCCCCAGGAAGAAAATCCCACTCAGGAAAGATACACATAAATTCAGAACGAACACTGTTGATAACACCCTTCCCTTTCACTGATTTCCACCTCAGGGATTTTGGATGTTGTGGCTCAAAAGCATAGCCTCATCTGCTGCCCAGGGCTTCTGCAATGCCACACTCTGCTAGCCTATTCATCGCTCAGAAAACACCGGCATGATCGTCTCTATGGGGCATTTCCAGGAGCTATTCCAGAGCAAGCAGTTAGTGAAAATGTAAACAGAAGGATGCAAGGTAATAACTACTATCAAAATAAACTAAGTGCTGCTTTAAACCAGAAGAGCCAGCTCCCATACACAGGGAGGATTATAGATTCATTACTTCTACCCTTACTCTCCCAACACTGAAGCAGCAATGTCACCTTGATTCCTTTTTGGTTGCTCTACATAGAAAGAAAAAAGTAGAAAGGCATTTGCAAATATTTTTCATTTCCAGGTGTTTGTAGCACTTCTCACACAATACACGTACAAGTTAAACTTCTGCAGGAGCTTCAGTGAATAGTCAAAAACCATGGAAGACTGTGAATTGCCTTAATAACAAGCCCCAGGCATCAGGCAGCAGTCGTTTAATTACACATTTTGTATTTATCAAAAAGATAATGTCATTCTCAACCAGAGCTGCCCTACCATTCCACCCTCTCTCAATAATTTCTGAGCTAGGTTACATACACAGCAACAACAACAGCAATTTACTGTCAAACCTAGAAACAAAAATCAAAACCAAACGTTGACAGTTCCCTGGAAGATTTTCTGGTGTGCCTTCAAACTCCTCAAGCTGCTAACACAACACAGGAAAAGTACAGCAGTCGTGAAGCACAGCTGACAGGCAGACCAGCAGTACGGCAGGTGACTTCTCTGTTTCACTGAGGAGGCTTCCACATTGGAAACCATCGCTGCAGCAGCCTTTTGGGTCATCACACCGGAGGGAGCAACCCACGTGCAGCACACAGCTATGGGGACCACGCTACCTTCTCCACTCTAATTCACTGTTATTCCAACTCCAAAGATCTGGAAAGGTCTGGCAGATTAATGGACTTCACATAGCTTTCAACAGCAGGAAAAAGATCTTAAAGAGATAAAATACATCAGTATCTGCTGTATGCCACTTACAGAATCTGCTTTACTGGAGATTGTACAGTTTTTCAGCTCTGACTCAAAACTTCACCTCCTCTTTGGCAAAAAACTTGAGGGGGGAAAGGAAGGAGAAATAATATATACAACCTGCTAGACCATTAAATGTGCAAGCAAAATATATTCAAGGAATCAGCTAATTCAATGACATGCTCTACAATCATTTTCTCAATTTGGAGTAGCACTGAAGCCACGACACCAGTCCTACACAATTGCAATCACACCATTTGCAATCGAAACCTCACCACTCAATGGATGCCTAAGTACTGTCTTTTGATCCTGTGCAATTACGGGCTGTGATTGCTCAACAGGCAGCACTGCCTGCTTTGCATGCTGAAAGTATTAATGATGTGTAAAATGTGTAAATGTGGGTATATGATAAAGAACATCATGAAATTAAGGATGATTACAGAGACGGCAACTGTCTACAGAAATAACGTTAATCAGTCTTCAATTACTAATGAGCATTTGCCACAATGCTAGATTTTAAGAGCACAGGAAGCAAGATTTGGAGAGAAGTGACAATGAGAATCCTTTGGGCTACAGTGGCTTGAACCACCTGTGGGGAAACAAGGAGAGATGTTCTGAAATAGCTCAAGGCATCTTGCAATCAAAGTATCTACTTAATCTCTCCAGAAAAAAAGTTTGTGTACAAACATACACCACCACCTTTTGATAGACAGCTGTGACAATCAAAGATATCTCAGCTAGAAATGATACTCTCCCTGGGAGGAAAATAACAATCGGGATCTAAAATACTCTTTGTTGATCTATATCAACTTCTACATCCTACAAATCATTTCCAAACCTATACCCTAGCAGTGTTTCAGTTAATCCAGCATTATTATTGCAGTTTCTCCTAACATCTAGAATTACTTCTGCTAATACCTCTAACTCCAAAGCATCCTTCCTTGTTTTACCATGTTCAAAAAAAATAACTAATTCCCTTCCCACACTGAACATTATTTCATTGAGGGTACTTGTAAAGCACGACCATTTTTCTCTTAATCTCTTTTTATCCAGCACCTGTCTTGAGCTCCCTCTGCCACTTGCTGTGCATCTATCTGATCCTTACAATTTAAGTTGATTTTTCTACAGATTTTGCCTGTATTTTTTAAGGAGGAAAGGCAAGTAGCACAAATTATATCAAAGATAGACCCATCGATACAGGACACACTTGTTAAAAGCATTCCATCACTTGCAAAGGAATAAAAAAATCACTGAAAAGCATGACCGTATGCAATTACACTATGACCACGTGTGAGACAGGTGATACTGACTCACCAGTAACATCTGATCTTCTTTTGCAAAGATCAAACATAGTAATGTTCATTCCTAATCTTTACTATATTTTAATCAAACTTTAAATATCAATCTATAGCAGTTGACACCTGAAAGAGTCACAGAATGCTGCTTAAAGGGCAAAACTAAAATGGAAAATACTTTACCACAGCACCAAACAGTTGCTCTCATGGAAAACAAAAGCAGTACCAGAAAACTACATCTGGTGACAAACAAAAAAAGAAAAGAAGAAAAGAAAATAAAATCTGCTTATATCAGTTTCAAGGATGAAGTCATCCCAGATGATGAAAAGCAAAGCCATGTCAAAATCCCTCAGAAAGAGATTATCCAGGTTGAGGATTGCTCCCTACAGAATTGAAGCCCTTGCACCACTGAGTACTCACTTCTCCAAAAATGTATCTTTCCTTATTCCCTAGAAGACTATTTCACAGTCTAGTAGACCTCAGTGTTGAACTATTTTTTCCAGCGCTTAGTTCTCCTTTCCCTATCTCACCCCTTCATTCACCGTTAGGTTCTCCTTACCATATACAGTTTTTGTTTCCTGCTGCTTCTGCCAGGGCTTTTCGGTTAGGAAGTAAGATTATCTCAATTATTAACAAAAGGTAGATAACATTTCAGTCCTCTCCAATCATTCGGAATCATTCCTACCCTTTGAACACCGCTGTGTTATTTATTTCAAGACAAACAATCTACGTTGTAAGAGACACACCACTAATGCGGAGATCAAAAGTTCATAGATTCTTTTAAAGCAAAGAACTTCAATGGCAAGTTAAGCTCCAACACTGGAAACTTGCTATCAAGATTCTAACATTACCCTTAAATCAGGCCCTGTATTCCTCGCCGTCTCTCTTCAATAGGTCAAAAATTGGCAGAGTGAAATCTTTTTCTCCAAAGAGGCATTCAAAACCACTAACCTTGGACTTCTGCCATGACTCAATTCAAAGAGTTAAAAAAAAAAAAATTGTTTTATTGATGTTGAAACAAAATGTAATTTTTCACAAGGCAGACGAATAAACTGATTTCTGCTCAAAATCACTGTAATTCTTTTCTTGATAGCATAAGGCTTACCAACTAAAACGGAGAAAGTTTGCTTCTGCAATCCAGGCGTGCATCTGTCCCTAATGCATCAATAAAACCACACAAACCCTCGTATGAGGCAGTGTACAATCACAGCAGCAACAACGGGGTAACTTCCTTGGCTAACCAAACATTACAGAAGTGCCATGTACTTGATACGCAGAGGACAACAAGAGAAACTGTGTCCATGCCTGTCACAATGAGGTCTTCTGTTTCTGTAATTCACTGAGCATCTTTATTAGTGCAGTAGAAGAAAACCAGATGCCATCCTATACATATACATACAGATACCATCCCAACCATTCAGCATTATTAAAAAAACAAACATAAAACGGAGAAAAAAAAAATTCTTTGACTGTAAATTCACTAGGCCACAGAAAATGGAAAGACTTTCCCTGAGTCTGGAGCATCAGAGCTACGCAGAACAGTAACCAGCCACTGCCAAGTCTTTAGCCTGAAGAGACAAAGATTTATTTAGATGCTGTGGGCCACTGGCTCCAAACTGTGGACTGTGAAGTTGTTTCTGTCATAATGGTGAAGCGTCTGCCAATTCTTAAGCTCTAAGGTTTTCCCATTAACCCAGTTCATGACTCTGCTATAATTTCCAAGAGGTAAATTTATCTTTTTCTGAAACATATGTTTCTATATTAAATGCACACCCAGACATGAACTCAATCAACTTTCTCCCCACATGTCCTCCACAGGTTCATCAGATCTTTTGCAAAGGCATTTTTTCTAACCTCGATCCCTCACAGATAAAAATCCACTATTACATCATTGCTTTTTCTTGGGAATATGTCACACATGCTGAAAACTCATGAATGGGGCTACATTTAGAAGAGGAAGAATTAGCCTCCTCAGGACAAAGACGAACAAGTGGAAAACATGATGACGTAACTTACAAACCAGATCCAGATGGGAGGAAAGAGAAAAAAAAGAAGAGGATTAAATCCTCACCACATAGAATTCAAAGGCATTTAAAATACACAGCACTCACAGCAAAACTAGAACAGATACACACCAGATGCAAAATAGTATGTGCACATGAGATTACTTCCCAAATCTTGTCACAAGCACTATGCACATGTGGATGGGGCTGAAGGATGACAATGCTGTGCCTTACAAGAAAGAATTCAGTTTTCACAGGCTACGCTTAGGGATAGGAAAAATAAAATTATAACTAGCACACAGGAAGTATTCCTCTGAGGTACCTGGGGCTAAGACTGAAGATCATCTGTGATCTTCCAGGAAAGATAATCCTGGAAATACAAATCAAAGCACTGCTGCCATCCTGAGTCCCCAGACAAAAAACGGCAACAATACCACCACCACCACTACCTCATAAAATGCAAACTGGAGTTGGTGTACTTTCATTCCGTGTTTTGTTTCTGACACTCAAACACCTCCTCACAAGTGAAAGCGACAAAAATCTCAGCAAGTTCTGTGTCAGTGCTTGGTAAGCTACAAACATCAGCAAAAACAGATCTTGGAGGCCCTAAAAGAGAATTCTTTTAGAGTTCCACTACCTATAAGGAAAGCATATCACAGCTGATGAGCAACAGAAAAAAAAAAGATTAAACTTCTAACACTTTAGTTTCTCCTCAGCAGAAAATGGCTTCCAGGTTTGCACCCTTGAAGCTTAACATGTTGATCCATATGTTTCCTCTTTAGATAGGACTGCATCCAGAAGATTTTCTCTTCACATAACAAAAGCATGGTGGAGATCTTTAGGAAGACTCCTTCCACTTGGTAAAAAAAGTTTGTATTTCATGAACGTTGCTCTTAAACAACTGTGGTCATGGGATCTTAGGCTGCCTTCAAAAGATTCAGCATACAAGAATAAACAGACTTCAGAAATTGTAACAGTCTGAATATATAACATTCAGGTACAATAGCAGGTGCTTCTTATACTGTACGCTAAGTCCTTGTTATGTATTTGGCGTTGGTTTGGTTACAGCAAGCATGAGACAACTCGACTCACTAACACGCTGTGTCATCAAAGCGCGCCAAACGGATGCTCCTGTTACACAAGGAACCCATTCCTCAATCCTCTCCTCCAAACAGGATGTAATTTTTAAAGAGCAATGATGGGCGCCAACATGGAAAATTTTATGTTGATAATTACTTACTGACCAAAGCGTAATCACTGCTGCAACTACTTTAATCAAAAGTAATGATAAAACGTGGTCTTCATCTGGAAACCATTTACAAAGCTGTACTGGCGCAGTGCTGGCGAGGCTTCAGGAAGGGCTGGTTTGACCAGGGCGAACACAGAACTACCCACCACTGAAAGACTCAGGCAAGTCTGACGCTTTCCCAGATGTGCCGGGTTTGTGTGGCGGAGGTTGGAAGGGCTACAGGGGTGGCTCCTGTAAGAAGCTCCTAGCAGCTTCCTTGGCTCCAAGTTGGACCTGTCTCTGGCAAGGGCTGAGCCAGTCAGCAATGGTGGTAGCACCTCTGTGGTAACATATTTAAGAAAGGAAAAAGAAACTCAGGCCATGTGGGACCTGCAGCGAAGAGAGGGAAAAGGCATGGGCAGCTGTCTGTGCTGGCCCTCCCCCAACCATCTCCTGGTGGGAGCAGGGGGTGGCCACGGCTTGGAGAGCTCGAAAGTGTCCCACTGCTGGGGCGCCTGCTGGGCAGAGCTCATCCCACTGAGATTCCCCGGCAGCCCATGGTGAGATGGCAGTGGCCCCTCTGCCGCCCATGAGAGAAATGGTGGAGCAGAGATCCACCCGCAGCCCATGGAAGACCCCACTCGGAGCAGGTGGGTGCACCTGAAGAACACCACAACTCCATGGGAAGCCCTCACTGGAGCAGTCTGCTCCTGAAGGACTGCACCCCATGGGAGGGACCCATGCTGGAGCTGTTTGTGAAAAACTGCAGCCCATAGGAAGGACTCACATCGGAGAAGTTAACAGAGAAGTGTCTCCCATGGGATTCCACATTGGAGTAGGGGAAGAGTGTGAGGAGTCTTCCCTCTGAGGAGGAAGGAGTGGCAGAAACAATGTGTGACGAACTGACCACAACCCCCATTCCCAGTTCCCCCACGCCGCTGTTGGGAGGAGGTAGAGCCACGAAGAAGTGAAGGGTGTGTGGAAGGTGTTTTTAAGATTTGTTTTTACTTCTCATTATCCTACTCTGATTTGATTGATAACAAATGAAATTGATTTTTTCCCCAAGTTGAGTCTGTTTTGCCCATGGCCATCATCGGCGAGTGATCTCTCCCTGTCCTTGTCTTGACCCATGAGCCTTTCGTTCTATTTTCTCCTCTCCATCCCACCAAGGTCAGGAAGGAGTGAGCAAGCGTCCACGTGGTGCTTAGCTATTTCCTGGGGCTAAACCATGACACTAAATAATCTACTTCTGCCACCAACCTCATGCAAGTTCCCCTGACACTGCCGTAACAGGTGACTGATACTTTTCTGCATTTTCAACAACCCAATTTGTCTTCGTAGCAGGAAAAAAAAAAAAAGTAATTGCCTAGGCTCCTGCCTTTGCCATATTCTCCCTCTTACACAGACATGTCACCTCTAGACTGCTGCCGCTGGACAGATCATCCACAATACCAGTGTAAGGCCTCTTCCTCGTCGGGTGGCACCAGTGGAAAATGGGTGGGTTTCCAGTGAAGCTGCAGCGACAGACTGCTGCCTCGCATTCAGTGACTCTTCTCTGCAGGCAGAGTCTTCGTTCCCAAAACCCACCAACATTTCAGCTTGGTCTCCTGTGCTGTTCAAACTGAGTATGAATAATCCTAGGTGACTTCACAGCACACCACTTCATACTTGAAAAATGCGACGACTTTGTATTTGCAAACGTGTCTTCTCTCCCTACCATGAAGCCCCATAGGTGCCAGGTGAAGGCCAATGAAATCCACCCAAAGACTTCACTACATTATTCTCAGAGCCACTAAAGAAGTGAGTTTTATCTGGATTATCAAGTATGTTCACTATTCAGCACCTCACTACATCTGAAAAGCCAACTCAAAAAGGATGCCAACAAGGGCCGTATACTGACACCATAATAACTGTGAGATATTGAAAAAGGCCACGAAGCCAAAGCATTCCTGTCATACACTGGAGAAAGGGAAAGTCTTCAACAGGCAGAATAAATAAAGTGGCAGCAGACACGCACCTAGTTGGAGGAGGTTAGTGTTTAAGGGGGTATGTCTGATCTTTTGACACACTAAGCATAAATAACCAAGACACAGAATACTATAAGAAGGGAAGAATAACAGCTTTTTTGTGTGCTGTGATTAAGTCCTTGCAGTTCATATGATTATTAAACCTTCAGACTGACTTTAAAAGTATCTTAACTGACTGAAAAAGCACTTTCCTTTTCCTCACATCACAAGAATCCCTGAATTATTCAACCCCGCACTGTGAATTACTTCCCAGTAATTTCACTCTCTGGTTTCAGGTACAAAGTACAGTACATATCACTCACGTGTTTCCAGTGTCCCGTGGCCATAAAGTCACTGTTCTACACACTCTGCCATTTGAAAACACAAGTGAAGTTTTGTTTCTTAAGAAAAAAGGAATTCTTACCTTACTGCTGTTTGTGCTATTCTGTTATCCAGACTGTATCTAGAGTATGTATATAGATGTGCACCACAGTGCCTGTGGATGCCACTGCCTAACAAGACCATAACACAGAGTTTAACACTGCAGATCAAAATTGAGTTGTGAACTGCTCAGTTTCAACACAGTTGTATACCAGAAGGAAAAAAAAAAATCAAAAATATATTTGGAACCCTTCCTAAGAAGTCATTATGTATAAAGACACTGAATCAAAAAAATCTTCAATAAAATACTAATTCGCATACCAGAAATGTGACATATAAAAATTGCCTTTGCTCCTTGCACAAAAAGGCTTTTCACTGCAGTTTTAATTCCTAGAGAATCATCAAAAGGCAAACATTTTTGGAGCACAGAACTTAGCATTTTTTTGAAAATTGACTACACGAATACAAACTGTATAAAAGTTAGGACTGTGTTTTTAATATTTACTTTTCATGCAACTGTATTTCCACACTGCCCTTCAGTTCAAAATGCTTCTACTGGTTATCGGGGGTAATTTATTCTGAGAAGGGTCTGACAAAGAACCAGATCTCCTCCGGGAAACGCTTTGTTATTCCTAGTTGATGATAGCTAACAACTGAATCCCAGTGACACGGGCACTCTCATAGTGCAGCAGAAGACATCAGGTGATGCTCCATGTCACCTGCAATAACCAACCTACCCCAAAGAGTTACTTGATACATTACTGAGACTACTTTTTATCTAAAATAAGCAGTGAACTTTTTATCTAAAATAAGCAGTGATACATGCAGCTTATAGACACGCTAATCAAATTATTATTTTCTTCTCTTTTCAGCTTACTTATTTGGCTTTCTTTCAGACAAAAATTTTGTTCAAGAGTCTGCAATATCTTGGATCCAAAACCAGAAATAATCAAGTCAGTAGCTAACTAGAAATACTAGTTCTTTTTAATAAAATAGTTAGGTTTGAATACAGAACATGTTTTGATGTGTTGTACATCAAAGCATTAAATGTACGTAACTCCTAAAACACAGATGTGCTTTCTGTAGCCTTAATTACCTTTAAACTTGCATTCAAAAGCAGACTGACCTAAGCTGAAATAAAGACATTCAGCCTTTACCTTAGGTAAAGAAATAAAAAGATATGTGAGAGTGTGTCAAATTGCTAACTCAACTTCAACTGCAACTGAAACCAGATTCCAAAATGAGTGTGGCCCAAAGGACACCGCACTCAAAAGACAACCCATTAGAACTACCTGACTTGAACAAGACTTCAAACTAAGGCTAAAGCATTCAGACTAATTATCATAAGGCTGTAGTTAAAAATCTAAAGCCTGGATGTCAAAGCTAAGATGGAGCCAGCATTATGAAACACAGCGCTGTCCCCTTAGACTGATGCCCAACTCCTCGTCAAGAAGGCATCAAGCTCAAACATCTCTCCCACACTCCTTGCAGTCCTAGCACGGTCCTGCACAAAGAATCTTTCAAGGACTTTGGGATTTTCTCATTGTTATGAAATAAAATTAAGCATGCCAAAATCTGAATGATGTCAGGGCAATCTCCTAAGTGGATTACATTAATCATTTATCAGTAAGGGAAGATAATTCTTGAGTGAGAGCAGAACACTGAGTTCATCTCTATTTATCAGTTTGAGAGGAAATGTATAATAGCTGTGGATATCAGAAATACATGTGAAGTTTGTGGAAAGGGTATGTAAAACGTCCACAAAAAATGCAATGGAATTAGAGAGCTACAGACCGGTTTTGCACTGACTCTTTTATTTAATTCAAGTTTCCGTCAACCCACCATAAAGTTACTGGGGGAGATTTTCTTCATTACGTAAAAGGTAACTGCACAGCCCATAATTAGTAGGAATGCTGCTTAATCAATCCTTTGTTTTTTAAAACTAGTGCTCTAATTTTTATACTGTTGCAACATAATTTAACGTTAAAAAAATGGTTTTCTGAACTTCTGGATGCTTCTTTTCTCCATTTTGATAATCTTAAAAATCCAATTTCTTTAAAAAAATTATCAGGTCACTGGATAAGCTAATACAGCAAATATACCCATATTTTAGCCCCTTCCTAGGTGAAATGACTATGGTAAAAAGGATTTAGAAACCAGTGCCCACAGGAGGTAATCACTGTTTCCCTCACACAGTAGATGCTCTTCACCCCAACACTCCCGTCGCCCCAGTGGCAGCAGCAGAGCAAGCAGCTCTCAACATGGAGGCCTGGCTGGCAGAGGAGGAGGGCAGGCAGGAGGAAGGCTTACCTCCAGCAGCTGTGCCCCATCCCACCGTGCCGGTAAGCAAAACCTTCTGCACACTTTTGTGTTTGAAACTCCTGCGGAGCACGGTGCTTCGGCTTCAGAGCTCTAGTTAAGCCAAGGGCTACAAACATGGCATGTGCAGCCCCCACCTTAGTCACCCGATGTGAGCAAAGCTCAGATCAGAAGGCATTTAGGGATCCTTTCCAACTCAAGCTACTCTGTGATCATAAAAAAGCAGGTGTGAGAAAGCTGTTAAGAGAAGGAAAAAACCCTCAGCTCCCCACACACATCACACAAAACGTACCGATTTCCTCTTCCAAGAGTGCAGGCAGTACCCATCCTCCCAAAATTCACCTGAGACAGCCAACATATAGAAAACTACTGGGTTTGCCTGCTCTTTGGATTTGAAGAGTGTTAGTTAAAGCATTCTGCTTACATTAGCCTGGGGAAGACCTACAGCAAGAGTTTTTACCCTCTGCTTCATCCCCCTACTCTGGTGGGAGGTTTTTGAGTATTACTCTCAGTTGTTTTTTTAAAAATGTTTTTCTAATTTAAATTCATTTAGTCTAAAGAAGAGTTATATTTAAGATTTCCAAAGCACCAAAATTTCAAACATGATCAAAGTCCCATTAGAATAGACACTACATAAATACATGGTAACAGTCACACTGTTGACAGGAATTGCAACTCATATAACAGAACAAATAAAAAAAAAATAATAACCCAAAACAGAACCTAAGCATACGTTAGGAAAAAAATGTCATATTCATGTATGTTTTAAATTTTCCATTACGTTCTGATTTTTTTCCTCCTCCTTCTGTTTAAAAATACCTTCTTTTACCCAGCCCCTAAGCTCTTGCCCATCCAAATACCCACCAATTTTTGAGCAAAATACATTTCCTGTAAAAAACAAAAATAATTCTGAATGACCACCAGAAGAGGAACGATCAGAAACTTTTTTTCTCATGTACAAAAATAATGAAAATAATTGCAAAGAAACAAAATTATTTATCCAGATCAGTACAGGACACCAAACCCATGTCTCCTAAATACTGATGCATTACCTCAACCCCACATACACAGAAAGGTAGTTCTTCCCCTGATACATATCCCCAGCACAGAAAAAATAAAGCAACAGTGAGTTGATGCAGGGTAGCTGCTCAGCTGATCTTGGTAGCTGATGGTCAAGTTTTGCAGACTCCATGGCTCTGCTGTCCTGGTGTTTTTCTGATCTCTGCTCACCTTTTAAAGTTTGAATATCAAATCCAGCAGGAATGCTCTTGATGCACAAAGAGGGTGCCATGGAGGTTCAGAAGAGTTTAATTAGTCAAAAAAAAAGAAATTACCACTAAAAAGATTCAGCCCAAATTCCAAGGGTGTGCTGCCAATCTGTCACATTCACTCACAGACTTTTAATGAAGTCTCTCACTCCCTACTCTCACGTTTTCTTCAGACAGGTGACAAGGCGGTCATCTTCTTATGGACAGTAATTTTTACTGAAGTGCTCATGAAAAAGAAAGAAACAAGTAATGTTTAAACGCTGGCTTATAAGCAAGATTTGACAGACCGAATAGACAATCCAAGAACATGCTGGACAGCACAGGGGGAGGGTACATGTCCTGGGCTGCATCAAGAGGAGCGTGGCCAGCAGGTCAAGGGAGGTGATTCTCCCCCTCTACTCTGCCCTCGTGAGACCTCACTTGGAGTATTGCGTCCAGTTCTGGAGCCCCCAACATAAGAAGGACATGGACCAGTTGGAGAGGGTCCAGAGGAGGGCCACGAAGATGATAAGAGGGCTGGAGCACCTTTCCTATGAGGACAGGCTGAAAGAGTTGGGGCTGTTCAGCCTGGAGAAGAGGAGGCTCCGAGGTGACCTTATAGCGGTCTTCCAGTACCTCAAGGGGGCCTACATGAAAGATGGGGAGAGGCTGTTCAGGAGGGCCAGTTGTGATAGGACAAGGGGTAATGGTTTTAAAATAGAGGGAGGTAGATTCAGGTTGGATATTAGGAAAAAATTTTTTACCATGAGAGTTGTAGAACACTGGAACAGGTTGCCCAGAGAGGTGGTGGATGCTCCATCCCTGGAGACGTTCAAGGCCCGGTTGGATGAGGCCCTGAGCAACCTGATCTAGTTGGAGATATCCCTGTTCCTTGCAGGGGGGTTGGACTAGATGACCTTTGAAGGTCCCTTCCAGCCCTAATGATTCTATGATTCTATGTCTAAAAAAAAAGTAATTTCAACACTCTAAATTTTTTAAACATTCTGAAATAATTGCTTAAACTTTGCAGAACGTCTCCTCCTTCTTTCGCGAAGCAATGGGAAAAACAGAGGATCCCAGTACAGTCTACTTCACCTAAACTATTTATTGTTTTAAATACTTCCAATCCACTTTTTTCACTAGCTTCCTTGAGGATGTACAAAACTCCACCACTTATCCACAACAAAAAACCCGTTGCTTATACAGGCTTATTGGTCGACAGAATGCCTCCCAGTAAGTATTTGCAATTAGACAAAACACAGCACAGGAAACACAACGGACACAGGTGAGATGCCACTTTCCCAGCAGCATTTCCCCATTGGCTCCTTGGAAACAGATTTGCACTCCCGCTTCCTCCTTCCATGTCAAGACGGACCCTCTCCAGCAGAAAGGGTCTAGTGGAAAAACATCATCCTATGGTCCTAGAGTATCCTCAGCTAAGTCCTCTGTCATCCACAGCTGTCATGTACCCATTATGCTGCTCCTGTATCTATTTCTTCAGAATTAGGACAGGTATTATCACCATTATTTGTCCATGTATGTGAAAGCAGCAAATAAAGATGTTTCTCCAGGCCCCTTCAGCAGAGCAACAATCATACAGCTTTTTTAGAAGAACAGTCTCGTGCAGCAGAAACAGAAAAATACTATCACACTGCTCTGAGCTGCTGGTTTATCAAATCAATCAATACTATGAAGCAAAAACAATCAATCTGTTTTTCAGAAACCTTTAACCCCTATACAATATGTATTACATGCAATCTATTAGAAATAAAGGAGCAGAAGGTTGTTTGCTAGATCTCTCATTAAGCAGGAATTTCTGTGAAACCAGAAAAATGCATTTAAAAATGCATTACTGGAACATCAAGGCTTGACTTAAACCTACAGTAATAGGATCTTGCTCAAAGTTAAGCTTCAATTAATCAAGCTGTACTGCCTATGGACAACATGTATTAAACTATCTTAAGCACCTCGTAATTTTTTTTATTCTTTTTTTCCTCTTTAAGCGTAAGAGAAAAGGCCTGATTCTTCTAATTCACAATCTCATAAAAATTCAGAACAGCTATGATCAATAGCAGACAATTCCTGTGCTGAGGGAAAAAAATGACGAATATGGTCTGAAGTATCTAGGCCATGAGATGCAAGATGAAAGTTTTAACTCTCCGATTTTTCCTTCATCTATTTGATGACTATGAAGTTTATTTTATCATTTTTATTTTTTTTTAAAACATGGTCACTAGTTTTGGATGCTAACCTTGAACTCACACATATGCAGCAACACCACAGAACCAACATAGTGTGTATTTTCCCAGCCACCTTTTCTGGATTTACTACTTGTTTTTCCTGATTTTGTTTGCCATACACACTACTGCACACTGAGACAACCTAAAGCCAAAACCCAAAACCACTGCAAATGACTACCCACATTGGCCTGTTAAAAATACAAAATAAGCAGCTGAACAGGAGATTCCATTTGTTTGCACCTGCATGTCTTTCCTGTCAGCTCTGGCTCCAGTAGGCACCGCTTACAAAAAGAAAAGCTTAATTATGTTTCAAAGATGCAAATAATCCTCATATTGCAGGCTTCTTAAGTTTAAGAACATTAAGCATTGTGTACGACTGTGGCTTAAAATGGTATCAAAGAACTAGAAAGCCTGTTCCTGGTCCAATTAAAATCCATTCAAATCTCATATGCAAAGAATTCAGGTTTTGGTTAGTATTGCTTATTAGACAGATGACACAAACTTTAGCCTCAAAATTAGTAGTCCCTGATTTCAAAGCATTATGGAGTCTTTACATTCACATGGAGCAAACGAGATGTTCAGGCTTATCTCCGAAAATCCACACCCACTTTCCCTGCCCCACAAGAATACAGGCACGATGGACTAGAACAAGATTTCTACCTCTGGCATCCATCACGCCACCACATCTAGCGTCACAAAATTTCTTCCAAAGCATTACTTCCTATAGTTTAAACGCATGAAGACAGTTTTAACAAATAAGAAATTGAGAATGCATTTGCACTCTTCATAACATGTACGGAATTGCAAACTTATCATAAACAAATGTTCAAGAAATAAATTATTAACTCAAGAAATCATGAAAAGGATTTTACATTAAGTAACAAAAAAGGGTTATACTAAAAAGCTTTAGTGTCTCTCTCTCCTCTCCAATAGACCAAAACTATCTCTTCTATCTACCTAGATGTACCAAATCACCTTCCCAGCATTCCTACATTTTGTAACGAAAGGGCTAATCATCTGTGAGTACCTTTATTTTAATAGCCTTCAAAAGACTGGCCTTGCGTCTGTTAGAAGACATCATAGCAGCCAGAAAAATTGCTATTTTAAGTGAGGGCAATGCATTAATGTAAGATAAAAGTATTGCTTCAAGCTACCACTAGAAACATCCAAGAAAACTTGGACCGAAGAATTACACGTTTCATCCAACACAGTCAACCTTGAACTGCCATTACTTGGCCTAAAAGATCATAGATCTCTCCATCTCACATCACATTTTCCAACGAAGACAAGCCATCTTTCACTTAGGTTTATGTTTCACTTGTTAGACATCCACAATATCCATCCCAAGATGCATTAGAACGCCTATTCTTCTGCTTTTGCAGAGTTTCCTGTGGCCTTCCATTATTATTTACTGGACACTTAGTTTTTCAGTATAAATACACACAAACGCACAGAATCCAACAGTAACTGTTCTCTTTCACTCCCAAACAGTGTTTCTGGGCAGTCTACCCTTCTCCTCCCCACTCCCTCCGACCCCCGTCCCATTAGAGCAAAAGGTAACATGCACCTCACTTTTGGCTATCTGCATACCACCAAAACATAGCACCTAGAGAATAAACACATCCTATGTCACTGTCAGTATACGGGAAAATCAGGCATCACGTGCTTGTTCCAACCGTGGGCTGCAAAGGCAGGTGCAGCCGGTCCAGATTTTAACAGCAATGCAGCAGAACCGAGTACTGTGACTGGAATATTTTCCAGGGCAAGGTGGTTTGGGACCCCACGGGCCACAGTCGCGGAGCAGATGCAAAATTGCAGCCACCTGGGTGTACTCTTATCAGCTGGCACAACACGACGCACGTCAAAGACAGGAAAAATGCTACATGCCCATTCTGCCCTACACCCACATTAGCTCACTCTTAATATATGCAGAGTCAGGCAAACATCTCTGCCTTCTAGCTCCTCAGCAGCTATGAAAACAGCCAGATCTGCAACACGCTCTCTAAAGCAGACTGCCATTCCGCAGCCCAGAAAAAGCTCCAACAGGGGAAAGCGAAAAGATGTAGTTTTCCAGCCTAGGCCCAAGCTCTCGTTTCTCTTAAAAAGCAGATTTATAGATGATGGTAAATAAAACAAGTCTTGGCAAATTGCTCCTATTAACACTGATCTTTCCGGAAAGCAGATGCAGCACATATGGCTGCAATGACCACGACTGTGATTTAGGCAACCATCATATCAAACTGCTTTTCCAGGAAAAAAAGACCAAGACGCCTTCCCTTTCCTGAATCCAGTACGTGATGGCAGCAGATGTCACCTCCCCACCCCGCCCAGGGATGGACAGCAGAACAGGCAACTCGCTGCACCCCACAGAGAGGATGGGAAGATCCAGGCCCCGTTGGGCTCCCTCCTGCAAACCGGGACGCGGCAGGAGAGCCCGGCAGCCCCTCCTGCAGGAGAGCGTTTTGCTCCCCGTCCTGCCGCGACCGTGACCACTCGATCGGCGACTACAAAATCTCCACATCCCCCCCTCCCCCCTTTCTCTTTTTCCTTTTCACCACAGAAAAGACGTCAGGTGCGGAAAAAAAAAAAAAAAAATCAAAACCAGCAAACCAGTGCATTAGGGTATGCTCAGCTCCGCGCAGTATGATTCCACGCACATCCCACCAACATTAAACTAAACGATCGAACAGACGAAATAAGCGAAAGCGCGCAATCGCCCGGCGGAGGCTGGCACCCAGGCACCCGTGCCCGCGGCGATGCCGCTGCCCGCAGCGCGGGGCAGGTGCGGGGCCGCCCCGCTCGCTCGGAGATGCGCGCACGGCCACGCAGCCGCGGCCGCCGCTCCCGCCCGCCGCAGCCCCCCGGCCGCAGCCCCCCGCTGCCGGGGCTGCCCGCCCCCCGCGCCCCGCCGGGCACGCACCCCGCGCCGCCCGCGGGCCCGCCGGCCTCCCCGCCACCCAAGGGCGCGGGAGGCGGGGGGGGGGACGGGACGGGACACGACAGACCCCCCCGCTCCCGCTCCCGGCCGCGGCCCCTCCGCACCTGGTGCGGGTCCGCGCCGCCTCCTCAGCACGCAGGGCGGCTCCGGCGGGGGTGGCAGCGCAGCGCAGGGCGGAAAGCCCGGCAGCCAGCCGCTCCTCCCGCTGCCACCATCTTCCTCCTGCCGCCGCCAGCACCGCCCGGCCCGGCCCCTCCTGCCGCGCCGCGCCGCCCTCCCCGCGTCAGCGCGCCCCTCCCTCCGCCGCCCGGTGCCCTCGGGCCCGCACGCCGCGGGGAGCCGGGGCTGGGAGCGGCCGGCGTGGGCAGTGGGCGGGCGGGGGGCTCGGGCGTGACAAGCTGCGGCCGGAGGGGGAGCGGCTCGTCCCCTCCCGGAGGGTCGCGGCACCGAGGGGCGCTGCTCGTCGGGCGGTGCAGAAGCGTCCCCTGACGCGACGCTCGGCGCTCTCGGACACGCCAGCTTTCGCGTGGGTGGTACAGAGCGAGGGAGGCCCACGGGCGCGGATCTTCCCGTCTCACCTGCCCTTCCGCACGGGCCCGCAGCCTCGGCTTGCGCCGGGAAGGAGGAGCAGGCGCCCACCATGGAGCTGGGAGGTGTAAGGTTGGAGGTACCGAGGCGGCGCATCCTCTGCGCAGCTGCCAGCCGGCCTCGGGTGTCCTCCGCAGCTGCCAAGGAGCTGCAAAGACCGTGGTGCTGCACGCCCCACCGAAGTGTGTGAGCGACCTGTATGGAGGCTTGTTTCCCCGCTCCAAAGTTCTTAACCAGTGCCTCGATCCTGAAGGAGGGCTGCCTGCTCCTGTGTTCGTGTATATAAGCACAGCATCAGTCCTTACGTCGCATCTATAGCCCAGGCCACAACAGCTATGTGTGTTGGAACTGCCTCTCCAAGGTGGTGCTTCCCGTGCTTCACTGCCTCAGTGCTTCCACGCGTGCAAACAAAATCCTGAATTCCTCAAGGTAGTGCCTTGCGGTTCAGGGTATTTAAATCAATACGGCTGGACAATTACAACCAAAATAAACTATAAGAAGTACAGCCAGATTGATATCTAATCAGTTTCTCTTTTAAAAGGGTGTAGGAGACTTTGCCTAACAACTAATGCAAAATTGCAGTATTTGCAGCCTAAATTGGTACATTTTGACAGTATTTTGAATTTGTCTCTTCAGAGAATGTGATAAATGTCTGCGAAGTGTTTAGGCGTGCCGCACTGCAAACTATCATAAGTAATCTGTACATATAAAGGCTTGTAATTAATTAGTATGATAACATGGTATAAATTTGGGTTTTGCTTTCCAAAAACAAACCCAAAAGAGACTTTCTGGTTCTTGGTAGTAGGGTCTCCTTCTCCCAAATTATGATATGGTTCAGCCCCTCTGCGAGCACAGCTGTACTTTTACATTTTAGTCAAACGCTGCAGTACTCTGCAAATGAAGACTTTGAAAATGAGAGTATCAAAAAAAAAAAAAATGTTGAAAAAGAAAGAAGTTAAGAAAATGTGACTTCTGTTGCTTAAACAACTGCTACCAAAATCCTTTCCTCTGTTTTTAATACATTGCAATGCCTCATTTTTTCCCTCCTTTGCTAATAGTTTTTATTCATTGACATTTTCCTTCCTATCCTGGAGACATCTTGCAATCTAGCAACTTTTGTAGCGAAAGAACAAAACCTGGAGATCTCTCTTGCATTCTTAGTTTCTATGGACTGGATATACGGCCCTGGTGCGACCCCAAGTTACTGCAGTTCAGGGTGTATAGAATATGTGTGAGAGGCTTCCAAAGCTACTGATAGTTACATTAGGAAAAACACTTGTGATTAAATTCCTTCTTTTTGTCCTCCCTCTCAAAATAATGAAGCAGTTAAGCCTGAATGTGATCTAAGTTTGCCCTGCTTTAAGAGGGAGATCTGACCAGATGACCTCCAGACCTAACCTACCATATTCTGTTATATTCTAACATTTTCATAAGACTAATAATAGCAGTCTTCATGAGTGCCAAATTATATCCAAGGAAAGTTCCATATCCTAAATGCATTTTTCTTCCAGAGCTCCCTTTTACCCCATTTGTTTCACAGCTCATCATGACAGGTCTTCTCGCGCACAAGTCACCTGTGAACCTGAAGAGATACTCCTGTTAACGCAACAGCATTAGTATGCTGCATTAGCATTGACCTTCAGGCTCTTACATGTTTTCAGTCTGATCATCATTATTTAGTCAATTTTTTTCTCTTTCCATTTCTGCAGTTAAAATGCTGGAGATGGCGGTCTGTTTGTCTTCAAGGTAAAGCTTTCGTTTAAATGAAAATGTACAAACAATTTTGAGTTTTGTAAAAACACACTTACAGGAAATTAACCTCCTGGACAAATATAAACTGCCCTTTTAAAACTGACCAGTTCATGTTAAATATAGTAAATAATACTGACCAAAAAAACAGTATCACCAGCACCAAGACTGTAATGTTTATAAAATGAAGTGATGCTGTGGATGAATCTATGCAGTCTGCTGGACATTAAATGCTAACCTTGGGAGGGTCACAGTTTTCTAAGTAATTGTGGCAATCTATCAAATGCAAATCAGATGGCTTCTGGCATGTTCAAACACATGTAAATAGTGCCATTTACACTGAACCAATTTTTCATTGTATATAGTTTTCTCCGTCTTCTGTATTTCAGTTTAAAGACAAGCATTTGTATCATCCCACGTGTCAATAGCTTTTAAGGCTTGGCGTCCCCCCAGTGACCAGGACATGCTCCTCTTAGGGATAAAGGGGTGTAAACAGCCTTTCTTGCCAGAAGTCCTGCACCAGCTGAGACCAGCCTTGCTGCCTCACGTATGGCTTGTGGTAACGCTTTCCACTCCTCACTCCTGTGAAGGTAGAAGGGCAGGTGGAAATCGTCAGATTTTAGAGAGCCCTTATTCCCCTCGGTTCCTGCGTACGCACAGAGCTCCTCTGGGCTTTGCGGATGGGGTTGCACGGGGTTTCGAAATTGGCTCCACAACACCACAGTCTGACGTTATTCTTGCAATATTTTAAGGTCATTTGGAACAAGCTGCAGTGTGAGTATTGGCAAAGAATCTGTCTCCTGGGGAAGAGCCTGGCCCAGGTTTCATACGGACATCCCGTTAGCTGGGCCTGGCTATTTCAAAGGGGAAGAAGTTATGCTGGAGGTTTCTCTTTTCAGGAAAACAACCATGCTCTGTAAAGTACATTAACTGGATTCAGCATGTCTACATTCAACCTCTATTTATATATCCATTAGCCTAGATAAAAGCCTTGGTCATGGCAGTTCAGACACTTTTTACTACATTAGTCTACTAATCTAGTCGGCTTGTATATATTTTCAGGAATTGGACATTGCGATGATCTTAGGTCCGTGACTTGCTACTTTCAGCCTTGGCCCGAAGGCAGAACAGCTTTCGCAGGCTGAAAAGACCAGTGCAAGCTTGACATGGTTTTAAGGTCAGAGAGCTCAAGATCCATGAGGGACAGAAATGAATGCTTTTTGCTGTCTGAAAGCTTGGGACTACAGCTTTCATATGTCAAAAAGCATTAATCTCTGACTCTAGTGGTGTGTGAAGTATCTGCTGCTAGAAGAGTGTGGGCTGTTTCAGAGGTGCTTGCTGGTACTGAAGTAGGTGGAAATGGAAACTTTCAGAAATTGAAGTGTTTTCCAGTTCTTATACTGGACCAAGAAACTGAAGGGAGGCAGTTTTATGAATAAAATCCACTAGACTCAACCAGTTTATCTTCTTGATTAGCTTGGTCTGAAATAGCGTGGAGTCAGACCTACGGTTTTCAAGCCTAGAAGTCACCAGTATTGTCAACTATTCTGACCTCCTGTATAACATACCCATAATATTTCTCTGTGTGTGTCTGTGTCCGGTCTGTAACTCATTAGCAGCACAACAAACACTTAGGTTTCACAGGCATTTGCCTTCATAAAGTGATTTCCTATGTCAGGGAATGATACCTCAACGTATCTTTAAGCACTCCTGCACACTAGACAAGTGCACAAGGAGGATGCCTGGCATTTTCTTTGTCACTTACACAGGTGTAGTCTTTAAGGTAGTACTGGAAGACCTCAAAGGCTTTATTCTGTAAATGCTGCTTCTCCCTTTTCTTTGACTATATCTTCTGACTTGCCAGCAAGACAGCCTCTAAGTAATTGTGATTCAACACCCCTTGAAGTCTCCTCGTGCTGTTTAAAGCATTGGTCACTGCTCCCAAGAAGTTCAATGCAGATTTCTACAGATCTTATTTTCTGATGATTCCCAACATCCCATTGGCCAAGCTTTGGAGCAGGCATCCCATATACTAAAATAGAAAAGTTCTCTTCTGTTGGGTTGCAATTATTGTAGCCTGCCCAACCATAGCCTGTAAAAACAGGCTTTTCTGTTATAATGAACCGAGGGGACAGTATATCACTAGTTATTCTTTGAAGCATTTACTTTGCCTAAGGGGCCATATACTAAATATTTAATTAATTTAAATTATGAAGAATGCAGCCTTATCTATGATGAAACCTTAAATAGACGGCTGGCAAGGAGAAAGCTCTTCAGGATATTATAATGTAAAACTGCCGTGATCTCAGGAATACTAGGCAATAGACTTAATCACAAAATAAATAAAATCTCAAAGATATGAAAAAATTCTGAAAGCTTGAGGTATAATAAAAGGGAACAAATAACCAGTCAGGAACCAGCCATATGGATAATATCATGATACACAGTAGTATTTGAGGAATTCAACACCATCACATTGAAGTAGGTAATTTTGAAAGTTTAGAAATATGCTGAAGGAGTATGATCTACTTGAAGGTCACTCTCAATTGACTGTCTCCTTTTTCATGCACTGTAGAGAATTTTCCTTCACTCTTCTCCTTTGCTTGTGAATCAATTACTTTTTCATACTGTTTAGACAGTTTTTTTGAGACATAAGCATAGATAAGCAAAAAAGCTGATAGTGGTTCTTTATATAGAACTGTTGAATAAAATAAAACTCTATATTTTTCTAAAAAGCTATAACTGTTTAATGACAATTTGAGAGAACCTTCTTTGTATTATAGATTATAATATACACTCAGACTATGACATGAGCACGCTAAGACTTTTAATGTCCACAGTGATGGAAAGTAAAAAGTATTTTTCAGGTATAGCAGTCAGAAGAACTATTTGTGTAGTGAGTATAAAGTCCCTTACTTTATAATCAGATTGAAGAATTTATCTATGTAAAATACCTGGCTTCATACTGCTTTGACTGTTTTTTTCTCAGAGCAGCCTTGAACAGAATGCAGTGTTTACTGAAGCCGATGAATTCAAACGGAGTGTCTTGCACTTTGTACACCCAACTGGGATTTTTCATATTTTTCATACAGGTGCACAAGGGAATCTCTAGCAAAACTTACATATAAGCCTCTCAGAAGGAATAAAAATGTTAAATTAAATATGCCAGCTCCCCTTGTAGTTTTACCCTGGTAGACCTTCAGTAGGTTACAGAAGCTGGCACATGCAAACAGTGGGAAAGGGAGCACAGGGAGCCTGGAGAAGACTGACTTCATTTACCTTACCTCACACTCCTTTTCAAGTACCTTCATACATGAGATTTTGAGGGGCTGACCTGTTGGCAGCATCCTGTTTGCAGCTGCTGAAACCAAGAGTGGAAGTTTGGGACTCCTGGTGACAACCGCAGGCATTGCCATTGTCTCGCCGTGGCTGCATGGTACGAAGGCATTTTTCAGGCAAGAGGTAAGAAAAAAGAAAATGACTTCTCTTTACCCTCACCAAAAACTGTTGTGACGTGAGCATTTTCATTCTAAACATCTTTTGTGTTAAGCTTATTAGCAAGGACATTTCAATGTCACTTGCATTTCTTTGCCTTCCCATTTCCCCAGCCTTTCTTTTCAGGCCTGAATTATTTCCCTCAGCAATGTCTGCCAGCACACTGCCAAAGTGCACCAAATAGCCCCACTGCTGGTTTTATACGTTAATTTACCTGCTTATGAGATCTATGCAGTGGATGAGACAATTCGGCACTACCATGCCCTTCCCCATCTCAGACCTAGCAGCAGATGGAGATAAGACATTGTCAGTCCACCCAAACCGCCTTCTCTAACAGTGACTCTGCAGAGTCCCAACCTGCAGTTCAGATTCATCTATACAGGAAAAAAAAAAGGCTAAAAGAGGTGTTCTGGACTGCATGTCTTCTAGCAGTGTGATTTTGCCAATAGCTTCACCTCTGTTTTGTCTTTCTATTACAGCGCGGTTTCTGAGGTTTCTCAGGTAGAGGGTCGTGGGCGAATCCAAAGCCCAATTCAGGGAAGGCAGCAGTGGTGTGTGGTTTGCAAGTTGGAAAGAAGGGTAGGACTTGGCAGGGTCAGCGTCCGTTCCATCTGTTAGCGAGGCAGGCGAAGCCCCTTGCCAAAGGCACTTGCAGGGAGCAGGGACAGTAGGAGTGCTTGCTCTACAGGATGTGAAAAACCCTGAACTACTGTATCATTAATCAGGGGAATGGATTTTTTTTTTTCTCCATATGGATTTTTTGTCACTTCAGCAACAAGCCAAATGACACCCTCACTGCTGTGGGCCGGTTCCTGGAGTCATGTACTTCTAGCACTGCACACGATGCTGTAGAAACCAGTCATGGCATCAGCCCAACTGCTTGGCACAAACAGGCTAGAATTAGCCTCAGCTCCAGTTTTTAATCCACAGCCTCTTGCCTGCAATTTCAGGGTTTAAACTAACAGCTTGGCACTGGCGTCCTTCACGATAGCTTTGTTTTTGCATTTCAGCAAGTGGGAAGAATCTCAGCTGAAGCACTTCCACCAGTAGCCTCAAGGAGATCAAGGGACAGCAAAAGGAGATACTCCTGGTGAAGGATCCCCAGAGGCACCAACTCCTTCCTCCTAGCGATCTACTGGATCCAGCAGATCACTTGCACATGGGGGCTTTCAGAACGTGCTGAAAGTCTTATTTTTTCAAGATGAAGCTCGTGACGGATACCAGATGTGATCTTTTGCCCTTTCTTCTTCGAAGCACAGAAGGGTCTCCGTGGTAGCTATCCCTTGCTAAAAACATAGCACATTGTATCATACTTGCTGTTTGAGCCCTTTGCGACTGCTTACACCTCAGGTGGCACCACACTGCCTGGCAAGACTGGAAGTGCTCCTTTAAAAGTGGTTTGAAAGAGAAGTGCCAGTGAAATGAATATTTTTTTTTTTTTCTTATTAAAGCGGCCACTAATTGTATGTGATCCCTTTTCAAGTGTCGGTCTCATGATAACTTGCGATATCTGCGCCTTGCTGGTCAGAGAAATGTAATATAAGCCTGAGAGAGTCAGCAGCTTGTCCAAAGCTCAGTGAATACATAAAAACAAAACCAAAAACTCAACCCAGCTTAACATACTCCAAACTGATAAGGAAATCATCCAGGTGGGCAACTGCATTCAGGCCAGAGGAGCAAATATAAGAATAAAAAAGTCAACAATTTTTACTGAAAAATGGAGCAATTTAAATATACAAGAGTTAGCTGATCCAACACAGGAGAAGCTGTCAGAAGTAGTCAGGGATATTTGTGGGTTTTAATGACGAGTAGAGTTGGATAATAAAGCCTTATGGAAAACTAAAATAGTCTTCCTGTTCTCAGAGAACACAGAGGAACAGACTAAAGGAAAAACAATTGTCTGTCTAGACTTGTGTTTATGCTAATATTTGCATTCATTGAAATTATAGAGGCTGTTAAGGTATTTGAGGTCTGTTATAACACGTTTTTTAAGGTGATGGTGAAGCATAGAAATAAATCAACTCCTAAATGTTAAATGTGTTACTCTGTATGCTGAAAATGGAGCATCCTCCTTGTCAAAGTAAATTAGCCCAGGAGGAGGCCTGCTTGTTTAGATCAAGTCCAGGTGTATCCATCATGTTCAGTATAGAAAGATCCTTTTATACCCTCCATTTGGAAAAGCTTTGCTTAATGGGGGACATTGCATAAACACTAGTCACCAAATGGGAGATGGCAGCGACAAATGAGATGTACATTCCAGTAGATTTGAAGGATGATGTATTTCACGCACAGTTCCTCTCCACTGACATTTTTTCGTCTTGCAAAGCAAGGTTGCTGGGACAGGTTTAAGGATGACTGTCATTTGGAGAGGCGAAAAGAATGGGCGATACAAGTGAGTGAAAGGGGTCAGTGTACAGCCAGTTGAGAAATATTCTGGCATTAGCATATGAACCAAGTTAAGGCGGAAGGCAGCCTTATGGCTTTTGCTAAAGAAATGTGATCTTTGATTACTTTGGTGAGGAAATTTCATCCCTGCTTAAAATATGTACGTAGGTACATAAAAGCATGTTCACATGTAACCGTTTTTTCACAAAGAAGGAACACATGAGGAAGAGAAGATCCTAAATCTACATTTTTCTCCCTCTTAAGAAAGTTATGCTTCCAAACGAGTACAGACATAATTAAAATATTGATAGCACGACTCTTTAAAAAATACTTTAGTCTTGCTGTAAAGAGTAGCCAACTCTTATGGATACATATACTTGCTTCATTTTACTTTAGCTTAATTTTAGCTGAAGGTAGTGTGGTATTTCTGGCCTCTCTTGTGATGTTTTTGTTGTCGTGGTTTTACAATATGTCACCATAAGAATAATATGAAGTATGTTAAAAAAGTGAAGAAGGAAGGAAGCACTTGTTTCTTTACATTAACTTTTATTAAAATAAAGCCTGTTTTTATTGATTTATAGTATTCTTGCTTTATATTGATCTACATTGGAAATAATATGCATCATAGATAATACATAACTAGACTCCACTATTAGTAAACTGTTTGCATTTTAACTGTTACAAGGTAACTAATGACATGAAAAAAGAAAACTGTGTTCTAAATCAGAACTTGTGGTGTTAAGAGACCTGCCTGAGCAAAGGCTGCTGTGAAAACAGTACATGCTGAAATTAATTTCACTAGCAGTTTTTGAAGGAAACTGTGGTAGGTAGGAGTTTAAACAGTCAACCTATCAAAAGTTTTCTGTATGCACTATGTTCACGCAAAAAGTATCAATACTAAGACTGAATACTGTGGTTCATATGTGGTACATCACAAAAATGTCATGGATTCTTTGCTGCAGTTACAACATCGCAATCTTAGTAAAAATTATGCCTGCTATTCATTAATCTAAGCACTTTCCATTTATTTTTTTGTAGAATTTAGAAACTGAAATCACAAAATGTATGTATACATGCATATATATTCTTGTATTACTGAAAAACAAAGAAATAACTCAAACTGGAATAAAAATTTTCCACGCAGACTGAATTTATCTCCTTTGAGTGCACGATCGATGGCCTATGGAGGCTGAGAGACACCAGAGAACCATGTCCCAGATGGCTCCTCCACAGGATTCTCGTGCAACAGTGTATTAACCGATTTGCTTTTCGTTAAATATATGCACATTGAGTATTCCCTGCGTTTGGGTCCCTAGTAGGAGCTGTGGTGTGCTGAATGTTAGGAGGGTTATGTAAAATGTGATGTATATCATTAAGTGCTCCGTATATAAAGGCCTCAGGTTTTTCAAAGCAGGATCAAAATTAGTGGTTATTTTTCCCAGCTTTAAGTCTTTGGCTTTACTGTGTTAATAACCTAAGTATAAAGCATGGGAAGTATTGCTTTATTTCATAGGAAAACTGAGAAAATTACGAAATACAGAATTAAAGCACTAATAGCTAGGTTTGTTCTCCTTAAACAAAATATCAGATTCTGTATATCAAATACCAGTACAAAAATCCCATTCATTCCAATATCAGGTAAACCAGTTGTAGACTCCCTGAGGATAGAGACACCAGCCATGGCAATGTTGACTATCAAAACTCTATTAAAGTACTGGCACTCTGAGGAGCAAGACCTATAAGACCAAAGAGCTTTGTTTTCTTTCTCTCTTTCCATTACCTTTGGTGATTAATAATCTGCTTTAGTATAACTAACAAGCCCTTTCCCAACATGTGACATGACTTAAACTCTTCAGAAGGAAAGTCACAGCAGCCAGGTGCTAAATACAAAAGCACAGATGAAATCCTGTCCCGCTCCTACAGATTCATCAAAATGCAAACAATAACAGATCACTTCGGGTTTGTGCCGCAGCATGTTGCTTAGTGCATTTAACTACCACGTATCTTACTAAACACAGTTACCTTCTTTGCCTGAATGGGGACATAATCCTTACTCCTCCTACTGAACATTTGACACTACAGGAAAAAAAAAAAAAAAAGGCAAAAAAACATATTCACTGGTCCAGAAAATATCAAAGGGAGAGAAAAAGTAGTATGAAAGTACCTTGCAAGCTAGTTACCATACAGGGAGGTGTAAGGAAGACTCAACTTCACTGACAGCCAAACTCCCAGAAACAGCTTCTTTTGTCCTGCACAAAAGGAACAGACCAGGCTCGGGATCTTCTAACAAGCAGGTCTGTTCGCCTGCTCTCTGCAGTAGTAAAGCAGGTTTCTCGTGCTGTGTGATTACTCCCCTTCGGGGTCACAAGCCCATCTTACATTCAGTGCAATATAAAGACCCAAATAATTCAGTAGACTTCTCCTCCCTTCCTTTGCCCTCCAGGTTTAGGGGAAAATATGCTTTATATTTCTGCTTCCCTTATGGAAACTTAGAGAGAGATGGAGACACGCACCTTACTTTTTCTCTCCCCAACACCCAGAGTCACCAACAGGTCATTCTAGTGCTACTTTATACTGCTCTTACAGATGACCTGACAGTTTCACTCATGTGTTGGTAAGTTTGCAGTGATTAGTACTGTTAGCAGGAATAGCAAAGAACTGACATTTTCCCAGTTCATTTTCCAGTTCCTAAATATGACTGAGTGCAGCCAGCTTTGCCCTGCTGTGTACCAATGAGCATTTTGAGTCTACATCCCTATTTTTGACCAAGTGGCATCCACTTCATTAATGTACTTTTTCACACACGATTTGTGCTGTTATACCTGAAGACCTACTGCCAACTGAGAAAACCTTAAGTCTTTTAAGACAGAGAGGGAACCGGTCTATTTATATTTCATGTTGTTCCCTTCCCATCTCCATTCTAGCCCCTAAGAAACTACTTCCTACCTCTGCCTACCACTCTTCTCTCCGATTCCTCAATTATAGCTGTAGTTGCAGTTTTCCATGTAAGATGGTGCAATCACAGATGGAGCAGCTGGAAGCATATTTTAGTTTCTGTATTAATTTAAGTCAAGCACTGCTAAACTGAATAGGCTGTGTTTGCTGGGACTGTAGGAACCAATAAATCCATTCCTTCTTAAGGCTTTTTGAAAGCTTTTACATTTCCGGTCAAACTGAAAAGGCTTCTGAAAGTGAAGAACACAGCTGTCATGGGATATGACAAACTACACTGAAGCAAGGTTTTCAACAACAGGCAAACTTGTTTGTGCAGGGCTATGTAGAAGGAGAGAGCTTCTGCTCCCCTAAGGACATCTGGTCAAGGACTTTTCGACATCGAAGGGGATAATAAGCAAAGCCATAAACAAGAGCACAGACACAAACGCAACAGATGAACTAACACAGACATCAGTCACAGCAATTGATGGGTTACCATGAAACTGCAGGCAAATCAGAAAGTTGCTGATGGGGATGCAAACCCGAGGATCCAGGATGCCCGAGGGCATTGGTGGAGCTGTGCAGACTGATGAGGGAACACAGGAGTGGGAATAGGGAGGGACAAAGCAGTGGTAGATGGCAAGGGGTACAAAAGGGGTCAGTCACCTGCGAAATGGGGCCAGACAGTACATTGTAAAGAGAGCAGTTATGCATGGAGAGGAAGGTTCCTATTTCCCTTTTTCTCAAAAAAAGCCATATTGTCCCTTCCAGTAATGAAGCAGCCCCAACGAGGAAAGAAATCAAGGTCAATAGATTATCAGTGGCTACTAAATTTTCATGGCTCCCTTGACTTGTTTGCAGCTCTGACAAATCTCCCTAGTCAAAACCAGAGCCATCTCCCATACAGCTTAACATGCAAACACAAGTGTGCTAACGTGACACTATAGAACTGGGATGCCTTATAGTCTTTCTTTGCTTCATGACTGTACGTGTTTAATTAAAGACGCATGCTTTTAGCTTTAGGGTGGATAATGACAATAAACGGCTGGACTGATCTTTCTCTTCCAGTCTTCTATTTGACTCCACTCGGTAATCACTGATTGCCACGGAAATCACTAGGCGCACTTCCAGTGACATCCCTCTTTCCAATCAGGCGGAGGTGCCAGGCAGATTAATACTTCTGTTTAAACAAGAAAGCTTATATGTAGAAAGCAAGACCTTTGAAACCCCCATGGGTTCTGCAGCTGAAAACCTTTGTTATCCACCTTGTCATTTGAGCTGTAAGCCACCAGGAAAGGTTACTTCATTGAACGAAATACTGATAGCACGGGGCATGTCAGAGTTGAGACAGCATACATGCAAGAGAAATAAAAAAAGCTGTCACACAGTAAAATAGAAAACTTCCCTGTGAGTGCTCCACCTCAAATGTCGAAACACGCTTGCCCTCAAAAGGCTGTCTTCTTCCTTTAGATGCTGCACCTTTAGTTCTCAAAGGTGCTTCAGGTGTTTGGTTACAAAGCAAGCAGTGAATCCACGGCTTGCTTTTCAAAGGTGTAGCAACTCCCAGCACGCTGCAGGGGAACACCCAGATGCTCCATACCTCTGAAAAAACAGACAATGCTGTCACTGCCTCCTGGCATTCAGTGAAGGAGTTTCAGAGGTTTTCATATGCTCATCAGTGGCTGGGGAATTTATTAGAACTGGAAAACAGTGGAAGATTTGAAGCCCTATACCAGAGAAAAAATAAATATTACAAAGTGCAAGTAGAAGAGAATGACTATGCAGACACAGCACATTTTTCATTTCTTTTCATATATGTTGTTAGCTCATTACTGCGCATGTGTATCTGATGAACAAGATACCAGGATGACAAGACAATCCGAGAAACATGTAAGTAAACTTGAGAATTATTGGACCTACATCCCAGTCATGCACTGTAAAGTATGTAAAATATACAATTGTCTAACTTTATTTGAAGAATCTTTTACATATGCTCTTACACTGAAATATCCTATCACAGCCATTGCTTAGATAAAAAAAAACACAAGCCCTACCACACATTCTGTTAATAATCCAATATTTGTTTATATTAATCTTTACTAATTTAATAAATTATTAAATATTTAAATTGTATGAACCTCAGAATTATCTGGGTAACAGCCTGGAATGAAAGCTCTTTAGAGAGCTCTTGATTGCACTGACATACAAGGACTGGAAGCAAATTTACTGCAGCATTAACTCAAGTGTATGAAAGATATTTTAACGTATAAGTCAGTTCCGATGAACAACGAACAATTTTTGATAAACAAAAGCACGAAACTATAGATGAAGTAGAATGCTATCTGAGGGGCATAACTGCAGATCTAAAATGCCCATGCTGTGGATCCAGGTGTTAATGCATGTGTATTTGCATAATTAGAAAGTTTACAAAAACAATGAGCATACTTCAAGCATCTTTTCATCCATTTCAGATGAGTGGTTACCTGACGATTCTTCTTAAGGTAGTCTCACAAAAATTATACAACAAAATTTATCTTCTAAAAGCAATCAACTGGGATCAAAGTACAATGCTTCCATATTATATCTATCTTCAATATGGATCAAACAAAGTATATTTTTTGAACATAAGAGGGCAATTACTCGCTTTTAAGATCCATGAAACATTTTCCCTTCGATTACAACAGGACAGAAATTGTACGGACCCTGGGAAGACTGGCATAAGCTCTTCCAGCTGATTGCAGATTTTAAAAAAGGCAAGCATGTCACTGAACATCATGCTGAAACTTAAAAAAAGTTACAGAAACATGAGTGTCATTGAGCTGTCCAAGCTCTAGACAGTACAGCCAGCTGCCTATTGCCAGAAAGAAACTTCTTACATGGAAGAGCTGCTGTCCATCTCCATCCTTTCATAGACTAAGCTTGAACAAAAGATGTAGGAATGCATTTGAAAAAGTCTAAACTGTTGATGTTTAAATAGACCATAAAACAAGTCTGTTGCCATCATCTAAATACACAAGGGATGACTGCAGTTCCTGTTAAAAGCAGCTTATCACTGAAAAGAGATTAGCAACAATTAGGAAGGATATCCCTTGGTAAAAAATGAAATTGGAGTCCAGGGTAAATATGTTGTCACAGAAAATAGAGTTTTTTAGGAGATTAAAAGTTTATTTAAAAACTGCCAACATTTAACAAAAACGATTTTACACTATTTTCCATTTTCTACAGAAATACAATAACTTACAGCTGTGCTTAGTCCATTCGGTTACTAATACATATAAAAACAAGTCTGCTGATAAATAAGTGAAAAAAAAAAAATCTATTTACCAACCACCACCACTAAAATTGTATCTGTAAATTTTGGAAGACATCTGCATAGAATAGTTAGGACTGCAAGGGTGCTTTTTTTTTTTAATGTATTTTCTACTACTAGGATATATAAAAATTTAATTAACATGCATACAAAATATTTGAGATAAACAAGGTAAACCTCAGTGTGCACAACTGGAAAGCAGTGCTAGGATGTCCCCCTATGTTTCTAACTGGATATCAGAAAACTGAACATTTTATATGGTGGAATTTCAACTTCCCTTCACAGCAAAATTAGATTTATAACCAAGAAGATCCATACCTGGCTAGGTTTCACTGAAGATGGATTAAAGGTGTGGAGAAAATTATCTGCTACTAGATAACAACAAATAACTGTAGAACATCTCAAATCAACATTAAATAGATGCATTTAAAAAACGAAATTAGCTGTTACCTAGTTATAAGCATTTGTGAGGCGACAGGGTGACAAACGTGCAATTTATTCTTGTACCATAAATGTATATAGCACGCTTGGAGAACAGTAAAACTTAAGCCATTTGCTATTTATTAAGACTTTCTCCCTTCAATATTGCATCAATTATCACATGGCATGTAAAATCTTACCATTTGTCCCTAAATCTCTTGCATAAAACTCAGGCATTGACCTACATGCTATTGATATGCAATACTTCCCAAAGTAACGCGCTACCCTGGTTTGCACACAGGTACATTGCATGAAACTTTTTGCACTACAAAAGAGGAAAAAAAGGAAAGAGGGGAAAAAAGGAAGCTTTCTTAGTTATTGATACCCGGCAGTACCCATACTGCTATCTAGCTGCCCTTTTAAACCTCTAACATGCCACAACCCGAACAGTTTCTCCTCAGCCACGGCGCTAATGAATATACGCTACCTCAGCGGCTTTCTTCCTCGAAGCCACAAATATGACCATTTGCAAAACACAAAGAAGTCACTTACAACCCATCACACTAAAAATATCAAAGCTACCACGTAGTGGCTGATGCTCTCTCCACAGCATCGCCTGATCCTACGTCAGTGGAGTCAGTGAGAATTTTGTCACTCATTTTAACCGGTGTAAAAATCAAGCACTCGGATCAGACACAAACTAATAACCAGATTCTGCAAATTATTTCTGTTCAAGGACCCTGGAGGGCTTATTACTTGCTCATCCTAAGATTTCTGATTTAATGAACCCCCAAATTAAGTAAACCAAGATTGTACATATCGACCCAGGGCTTCCCTACAAATTCTTTCTACCTTCTGTCCTAGCAGCTAGTAAGATAAAATGAAAAAAAACCACAACACCTGTATAAGTAGAATATGTGCTTGCTTTTTTTAAGTTTTGCATTTAAGATGATGAGCAACATTTTCAGTAATGCCCTGTGATTTTACGTGCTCATTTTAGAGTATTTGGAATGAACGACATTGTCTAGGACAAGAGAGGAAAGGTGCTAGCATTTTCCAGTAAAATTGAGTCCCTTAAGGAGAGCTCTCAAATCCAATAATTCAAGATCAGAAGGCATTCCAAATGAGTAACTTTGAAAATTTTTTAAATGTCATTCTTTTTTATAAAAAAATGAGAAAAATATTGATAATAAAGTACCAAAAAGACTACTTGTTTGTATTCGAACACCAATTTCAGTTGCTAACCTGTGTCTGACATACTTTTCCCAGTCTCCTGTGATGCTAAAGCACTTCACACAAAATATTCCTGTCTGCTCCTTCCTGAAGGACTCCTGAAAGGTACCACCCAGGCAGGACACTGGCTGAGCACTTCCCTGTTCTCCCAGCTTGCAGAACCTTACAAACTCTTTCACCGTCTCAAACACTCCCTACAAGCACTTGGAATAAACACCACCACTAATAATCTGGTTTGTGTAATCACGCGTTTGCCCAGGACCATAAAAGTAAGGCAGACTAAGCCAGAGAGGCGAAGTGAGAGATCTTGCTGCTTTCAGCAAAAAACCCTGACATTGGCAACGATCCTGCTAGATTCAGACTTAGGACAGGCATTCCAGGGAAGAGTTCTGTTTGCAGATCACCAGTGTTACATAAAAATAGCCATATGTGGCAGATTTTTGGCTTTTTCACAGGACATTACATAAATACAGTTCCATCCATCCATCCATCCATCCATCCATCCACCCACCCACCCATACATGCTTATTGTGGGAGAATAAATACAGATAGTTTATTCACAGATAAGCTCTCTACTGATGACAAAAAAAGAAAAAACAATCCCCCTCTGAAAGGAATTAATCCTATGACAATGACCAGTGAAAAACAAACTTAATGCACAAACTTAATGCTTTACGTTCACTATCCTGTAGAACACTAGTCATTTATCAGATGACTTTCCAGTGCCTTACTGTCTTGTCATCATTTTATTCTTTCTGCTGAAAAACTTAGCATTTATCTAATTTATCTGCATTGAAAGCCACATAAAATTTATAATGGTCACAGCTATGTATCTGAGAATTTTTCGCAGAAAATATATTGCAAAATGTTATGTTTAAAACCAAATGTATTTCCCCCTAATATGAAAGCTGTGAGAATTAAGTATTTTTTCACATATCTTGATAAAATAAAGACTTTGCCCTACAAAGAATAATACTTTGATGACATAACAGTGTTACAAAATTAGTATGTAGTGGCTAACTTGAATACTATAGTGCTGTCACTATCTTGGATCTTTATGCTACTTAAAGTCGTTTTACGACATCTACTATTTCTACTGCGTGAAATTAAAGACGACATTCCCAAGCACACTTTACAGGATGACTACCCAGTTCTAAATGTAGCCACTTCAAAAAACAAAACTTGGAACAAAAGGGAATGAACACAGTAGGTATAAATATATTTTGTCTTGTAAAAACAAGTTCTGGTACCTTGAATCATTAATGTGATTTTTCAATAACAGGTAATACACTGTTTAAAAACCCCAAAAAACCCTACCCATTCTACACAACCACTCAGGAAATCTTACTGTATTAACGACGTACCACTTTCATAGCTTTATTCAGAATGAACGTACAGGAACTCCTCATCCAAGAAAAGCTCGTTGTTTCACCATAATTATATTCTGTTCAGAAAGTGTCCTCCTACGTAGGCTCTCTCCACCTCCATCAATACAGTAGGATTAACAGCAGGTTCCAGATGGTGCAGATAAAAATGCTTAATAAACTAGACTTCAGATAAGTGTTCTGCTCTTCAGAGTAGTTGTACTGTACATAAGCATCTGCCAGCTATTAACAACTAAAAGCTTTTTGCAATTCTAGTATTCAGACTACCAACAAAAGTTTTTTTTTAAAAATAAACCTAAGATACACAGTGCATCAACACAGATACTATAAAAAGCATCCCCATCATTACGACATACGTCTTCGTGAGATATTGAATATCCTACTGAATAGTACTAGGGAACTCAGAGAAGAAACCCAGCAACTGTCAGAAGCTTCCTGCAAGACTGTAACAGCAATTTAAAACACAGCATAATAACATGACGTAGATGAGATGGTAAAGTCTAGTGTGAATCACTAGGTACAGTATTAGTTTGTGGGTAGATATAAAACACCATGCTAGACAAAAAAAAAGTGAGTTATTATATGTTTAGCATTTATGTTTTTGTTTTTTTTTTTTTAAATCAGTAATTATAAATTGTAAAAATGTACCCTAATTCACTACAATAGACTAAGCCCTGAGAAGTAACATTACACACTAAGTAAAAGCCACTAGAAAGTGTCAGGTCTGTAACTCAAAAGCATAAACTGCCTACAAGGAATTTCCTGGAAGCACTTATTTCCTCCATTTTTCAGCAATACCTTGCTTCTTCAGAGGAAAAGACTAATGAAAGTTTATGCTAATTCTAGTTTTCCCAACTTCAACTACAAGATTTATGTTTTTTTTCTTTTCTTCTTTCAACTCTTCTAGGGAAACTAGATGGCTTCATAGATAAAGCTCTTGCTTTTCACCTCTGAAAGAGGATGTAGGCCTAGCATGAGGTTCCAAAAAAACTGAGCCTGAAGAACTCCACTTAAGGACATCAATCAGAGCACTTTTTGGGAGGTAGTCAGAGTTACCTAAACACGAAATGAGGCCACCTCACCAATGCTTTGCTACATTCTTCTTTGCTGGTTGGAAGAACAGAGAAGAGGTTGGGAAGGAAAAACACCTCTGAGCATATGGGGAAAAAAAAAAAGAAGGAAAAGTATTTTAGGCAGGGACACTGAACTTTGCTGAACTAACCTGAATGTTAAGTGCATTTGAGAATGTGAGTTATTCTCTTTCCTTTACATCTGACATGAATAAAACAGTGAGAGCTAATTGTAAAGACCTCTCATCACCAAATGAGCACAGGACAAACATGCATTTTAAAGTCACATCTACATTTTGCTTCACTGCTTCTTTTTCCAAAATTGCTCTTGGAAGATACAACTCAGGAGTTGTAGGTTTTTTTCCCCATGCTAAGTGCAACAGTTCACTTCCTACTAAATTAAAAAAACTAAGGAACGTTCTTCCCTCACAGAAGGCAAGACAAAACTAAGCAAACAAGTTTGTCAAAAAATTCCATCACCAAGTCTCTTAAGACTCACCACTCAAATTATTTTCTATTCTCTGGTAGTCACGTTTTGTTCGTTGTATTACACGTTATTCTGAAAAAGCATGCTTGTTGAATCTGGCTATGCAGACAAGCCTTTCCAAAACCTGTCATTTCTGCTCACCAATATCATACAGTACTGTTTTAAAAATTCATTAATTATCTACTTAGGAAGCAACTCACTTCTGTCCATAAAGACTAGCTACACATTCTAATTAAGCAGCACTAACACAACACTGGAGATGCTAGAAATTCTGATTCTAAGACAGAATCTAAGCTTTCTCACTATATTACCACTTTGCTTATTTGTCTTAAAACAAATCCTATATAAGGTAATTAATCAAACAGTATAAACCAAAAATTTACTTCTCCCCCTATTTAAATGACACAAGGATTTGATTGCATAAAGAATATGTCAGAAGTCAACAAAATACTAATATGCAGGCATGAGTAGATTAACAAACATAATCAGAGTAGCTATAGCAATGCATTCCAATAATAACTTTATACAAGTTTGTTATTGTAGCTATCTTTAATGCTGCATGTGTTGCTCCAGTGACTGTAACACGCAAGATAACCAAGTGCCAATAAAATAACAGTTAATGTATTTAGCAGCAGAGAATTCAACCCCTTAAAAATGTGATTCCTTCTAATTTTTGTAGTTTCAAATTACATTTGTTCCTCAAAACCCTTTGTTTCTAGCACAAAGAAATTTCTACAAAGACTAATCCAGTGAACAAAGAGAATTCGCATCAATTCAAATGACACACTACAGCAGAAGATAAAATCAGTAACAATGCTGAACTTTATACGAAGATGTTTACAGAAGTACAAAGTTTGATTCTGCAGCATCTGTTGGACCTTTTCTCTGCAAGAATGTTCATTGACTACATTGTAATTCTCTGACCTCTGAAACACAAAGTGACTAAAATACATTACTTAAAGTAGCTGTACTCAGTACTTTATGCATGTTAACTACCAATGGCCTGAATTCACTTTTCTTTTTTCTAAGCAGTGCCCATATGGGACTCCGCAGTAACACTGAATGGTTAGACAGGTATGTTCCAAAGATCATAGCTCCAGAACACCACACAGTCGTGAGCTTAATGCAATTTTTGGAAGTAGCTCTTCAATCATTTCATGTAAGAAGCTTCAGGACATAGACAGCTTGATGTAACTTAGTTAGGTATTTTCATCTTTCATATGATTATCTTTGTTACCACGAAAAAATTAAAGCTCTATTTTGACAGCTTACTGTTTTCATTTCTTTCAAAGGAGAAGATATGACTTGTT
Source organism: Tauraco erythrolophus (assembly GCF_009769465.1). Taxonomy (NCBI): domain Eukaryota; kingdom Metazoa; phylum Chordata; class Aves; order Musophagiformes; family Musophagidae; genus Tauraco; species Tauraco erythrolophus. The sequence continues at coordinate 82,239,858 of NC_141496.1, forward strand.
TCAATTTCATTTTTATTGTTCAGCTTTCTGTATGGCAGAATCTGGTCTGCGAACATTCCTAAATGTAACTATTCTCACTGAATTGAAAAAAATAAAAGGCAGGGTACTTCCCTCAGGTGTAGGCTTCAAAAACCCACACTTAATACAGCCGTCAGTGTTTTGTAAAAGTAATAAAAATGTCAGCACCATCTCAACCAGAGCTCTTGGAACGTTTTCCAAGTATGAAAATACAATGCAACTCTGTTCAGATACATAGGACCAAAACTTGTCTTCTTACAAGCCTGCATACCTCGTGCTGACATGAACAGGAACTGCACCTACGTATCTGAGGGTAGCTGTCTGATCTTAAGTGTTTATGACTGAAAATCATCACATTCAACAGCACAGTACTTCCACGAGATAGCTCAAAGAAAGCCAACTAAGACTCCAGATTACAGTCTGAAAGAAACATATAATGGGTTTCAAGTCATTCTAACAGAAATCTTTTCCTCTCAAAATCTCAATCATTCCAGTGCAAGAAGACAGCATCAATTCCACAGTTAAAGAAATATTTAGAATCATAGATTCATCATTTCCTACGATGCTCCCACTTTGCAGTCTGCTCCTGCCATTAATATTTTTCTCATGAATAGGTAATTTTTGCCAAAGTAAACAGAACGCACAACTATGTTACTGTCTATGTAATCTATGACATAGACATATCACCAGAAGGTGATCCTTAACAGATTGCCAGCTGACTTCACACCTTGCAGGTTCATACTAGTCATCAATGGGATACTGTTAAATCAGGCTGAACCAGACTACTACACATGCTTTAATTTTCATACTCAAAATTACCATCAGGTCCTCTGGGATGGGTAAAAGTTCTTGCTCAAGTTCTTAAGTTCAGACTTCGGTTTGTACCTGAATCCACCCATCTGCCTGTGGTCATAGAGACAACATCTTACGGCACAATTACCCTCTCAAGCCATTCCCCCACCTCCTTCCCACATCGATTACATTCTTCTGCAACTAAAACCATCAATGAAGACAGCATCCCAGAGCACCTCAAAACAAATGGCCATGTACACATCCCTAGCTATACACAGGCAAAGCTTTGTCATGGAGGGGCTCAAGCCTAGGTCAGTCTTATCTGCAAGTACTGTAAACAGAAGAGTGTACATTTAGAAATGTCTCAGTTAGCTGCTCTGTGCCTGAAATGAATTACGAAACACACTCTCTAGGACTAGAGGTGGTCTGTTTTCATTTTGAAATGCAGGAGTAATCCCCATCCATCAAATTATTTAGAACTGTTGGAATTCCATGTGTTTCAAGTGCCTTTTTGCTTTCAAATAATACCTTTTGAGCAGGCTATCTGGTTTTTTCCTCCCTTATTGTTGTGGTCTCTGCTCAACAGCAACAGCAGCTTGAAACTTATCACAGTCAGGAGGCACTTTGGGCAGGAGAAATATACAGCAATTTTGGCGAAGACTCTAGCTTGAAAATCTTATCCCCTCATTGAATAGTCTGTTTGAACAGATGCAATGTTGTCACTGTACAAACCCTTACAGTTGTACAATATTTCTCCCCGGGTCTTTGGACCAGCACAATCCCACTAAAGTAAAAAATCCCTTATATAGACAATTTCTAAGGAAATGGCAAATAAACCAGTCATGTTTAATTTCACTGGAACAGAAATGTGTTTTAAATTCCCTTAAAATTTACAGCTATGTGAACAGATGTATGGTTGGAGAATTGCTCTCAAGGAAGAGTCAAGAGAAAAAAAACCCAAAGACTGAAGCTCTGCAAAAGAACAAAAGTGAAGAGAGAGCTCCCTCCTGCTGTCTTTTTTTTTTTTTTTTTAATTGTACTGTCTCAATGACCAGTAAGAAGAATTACTTTTTACTCCATCATCTATTGGACTTGCATGGTCTTGGTTAAGTACAAGTTACCAACGTGTGATTTAGCAGGCTGAGATTCTGTAGTGTACATAATACATTCAGAAACATGTATCAAGTGTCATTGATTCTGGATCGTTAAGATAAAATAAATAAATAAATATCAAGCAGGAAATCAAGGTAAAGTAGTCTGTTCTAAGAAAAGTATTTCCAAATATAGCTCTGACTGTAAGCATGAGTGTGAACACGTGTGTTTTAACTATTTTCTGTCACATTTTCCTGTATCTGCTTTTCAGGATTTCAACTTCATAGACTTTCCTATCAAACTCATGTGACAACTAATAAGCAAACAAAAATCCAGTTACAACAGTAAAAGGCATGGCTCCAGTACTGTCACTGGAGCCTTGAGAACGAAACACTGCGGTCTGGTGTTCTACCAAAGGCTGCTAATACAAAAGTAATAGATCTCACTGAATATAGTCTGAATCCAATAAGGTATTAGCAAGATGCTACTATAGTAAAGAGGAACAACCTGGAAACAGCTGATACTGACAGATCCTCCTATTCTTTTTCCAGACACTCTGTTTCAAAAGCATTTCAGACTTTTTTCTTTTTTTTGTTTTGTTTGTTTTTTAAAGCCAAATGATTCAGAGTCCACCTTAATGCAGAAGTTAAAAAATAAGAAAATGGCATGGCAGGAAGCTGATACAGAGTAATTTCTTAAGAAGATTAAAGAACAAACTGCATTTGCGTAATAAAAAGGTAAGCCAGTTCTTTAATAAATAAAGTAACAGACTTCTACTCTGAATATGAACTTTAGGACTGACCATTAAAAGAGTGAGAAACACATGGTTAGCTAACACTTGCAACCAAGACATGCATTTGTGTCTGAAAAGAGAATATTGCACTAAAAGAAGAACCCTGATGGCTTTAAACTCTTCCTTCACTGATCTAAAAAAGTAACTAACCATTTCCTATAAGCAGTAGCAAACCTGGCTTGGTCTGCATCCCTACAAGCTGATAATACTTTATCAATGAACCGGTATTCCGTTTCTGGAGCAAGAGAGTCCTGCACAGGAGCACGCTTCAGGCGTTTTGTTTCTTGGGTATAACCTTGTTTGCTGCTGGATTCATTCAAACCATCAACATCCATAGCTTGCGCCACGTGACTTGTTGCAGGACTGTGGTGGGAATTATTCAGAGTTTCATCACTGCTGTCCACAGATGATACCACTGCACTCAGAAGAGGAAGTTTGTTGCTTAGGTGGTGCTGAAGGTAGAACACACGCTTTCTTCAGAAAGGAAGGAAGAAAGAAAAAAAAAAAAAGTCATGCATTGAAAATAACGTGCTGTTGCTGCTGAATTGCTTCAGTTCATTTGCCATCCCACCAGATTCCCCCACAAACAGACACAAAATCTGCTGTCACTGCTCACACTCTACAAAAACGGGCTCAGTGCCACTTTGGCAAATCTGCTGTTACCTAGTCAGGCACACACATCCAGCTGGCAAAGCAGAGGTTTTCTGCAGCTGATCCATCTTCTACCTATCTTTTGCTCATCTTTTGCTCTATATCATTTTAAGCGTGAGGAGGCTGATTAACAGTGTTGTGTGTCTCTTGCACAAACTATAGGGACAAGTGGCACTTACGTCAACAAGATATTGAAGCTCAATCAAATTTTCCATTCAATAGCTCTGATTACGCTCTTGAATGTTTTCCAAAGGCTTAAGACACACTAGTTTAGAAATCTGAGTATTGAGTGGTACCTTTTAAAATCAGAACAACAGCTTGTCTGGAAACATCAGGCAAAAAACGACCCACAAATCAGAAGGACACTCTTCAGACCAAGTCCTCTTACCTATGACACCACAAGGTTTCATGCCCTGGGTAAGTATCAATCAGCTCAGCGCAGAGCTCCAACTCTTCCTCTAAATGGTGCGGGAGATCCATGCTTCGCTCCTCCTCACAGGCAGCTTCTGCCCCTGCACTCTCGTCCTCCTTTTGAAGGCTAGGGTTTTGCTCATTTACCATTTGATTTTGTACCAGCATGTTACTGTCAGTTGCAGTTCTGCCTATCAAGGACTTGAGTAAGAACTGGCGGTAATGAAATCCACTGTGGTCTGAGACATGCATGGATACCCAATATTTAGTGGATGAAAGCTCATCAAGGAGAACCTGAAACAAAAAGCAGCGACAATTATCAACCAGTATAAAGGCGGAATTTACCCCCACTGTTTCTGTATTAAGGTAACCTCTCCTCTGGGGATTTTAGCCACTGTGGTCATGGTTTAAGAACACACACAGAAAAATGAAATAATCACTGAGTCTTTTCCACTGTGTGCTGAAAAGTATCTTGGCATCCTTGTACAAAAGAAATTCTACTTCTTCCAAACTCTGAAAAGGTAGGTGTCTCAACTTCCCACAGGCTGAGGAGAAAAAAACCCAAACCACTTATGATGAGAAACAAGTAGTGGTTTAAAAATCTCAAAATGGCTAGGAATAAAGACTATTCAGAGTAGGCAGAGATAGAGAGTACACTAAACTACATGGATATTAGTTAGACATATTTTAATTTTTGCCTGGTGCATTACGGGTGTCAGAGGGTGGGTCAGGTGCTCAAAAAAAGGAAAAAAAAAAAAAGAGTATTCAAAGTAATTTAAACTTTCATTTTCCAAGAAAAAAATGTCAACTGCTAACATTATGCTTCAAGTCCTAAAGCCTGTGGAATACAAAACTGTAACTAATGTACTTGACACTGTAATCGTGACACTCCCAGAAAGGCTGTCACAATAACTGTGGTAAATACTTACATTGGTGACTGCAACTGTATTTGTAACACTGCTGGCACCTACGAATTTTCTTAGTGCTGAATGTTTTTAAAACTTTAAAATTTATTTCCAGAAAAATGGGTGAGTTTTGCTACAGGGCAAAGCTTCTTTTACTTTACTTTCTCTATTAGAACTAAGAGTTGTATTTTTTTAAAGGCTTTAACCTCTTTCCTACATTGCTCCTCCAGAGATTAAACTCTCCAAAGAGATAAAAACTACTTTTTTCATTTACTTCTAAAGACATTGCATATAACCTTACTGGTATATTCTTGCTTTTAATCTCTTTTTCTACGCTACCTATGTCACTTAACAGGATTGGCTGATGCAAAGCAACTTTCTTAGGCACAAGTCTTTCCTTTCCCTCCTGCAGCACAAGAGGCACAGCCTCACACAACGAAAACTATGGAAATGCACAAGGCTAGTTATGCACCTTTTTTTGTGGAGCATCTGTTCTAAAAGATATTAGAACAAATACAAACAATGTAAATAATGCCTTCTACCTGAGATACTCAACACACTTTTTTAGGTCTTGACAGGAGAAACCAGCATTATCTTCCTTTTACAAATCAGCAAGCTGCACAGAACTATTAAATAACAGCCCACACACAGGATTCTTAAGAGGGCTAAAACTCCCCATCTCCAGTTCTGCACTTTAAACCATAAGATCAGCTTCTCTCTTCTCAGTAGAACTGAGCTTATTATTTTAGATTTCTTAACATTAAAATTTAAAAGCCTACAAAAAACAACATAAGGCTCAAGGGTGACATCAGAAAAACCAGACCAGTCTCTATGGAGCTGTAGCTGATTACACACATGATGTCCAACTTAGATCTTGGAATAATCTGATTCATTTACCTGACATGTTTATAAGCTACAAAGTCATAGGGAAATATTATAATTATGCATTTTAACTCCCTGCACAAAGCAAACAGAATGATTCCCAGCATCACTCCTTACCTGAACTAGAAAACCTCTTTTAGGAAGGCAAGACAGAAGATTGCCATTAAACCTCGAGAGCCACTAAAAACAAAGCCTCTCCTTTAGGAACCTCAGAGAACAGTGCAAGATGCTTCAAACAACTGGAGGTAAACCAAAAACCCAGCTAACATTTGAATTTCAAAAGAGGTTCTTTCTTACCAAGCCAGTTTTCTCCAGTCCCACACCAAACAGTACAAGCCCTTTGCCATTCTTCTGTGAAGCAAAGAGGAAATGATATGAAAATGCTTCCCTCCCCACTCTTGACAACCTCTCGCAAAGGGCTCTCTCCTACCTTTGGTGGTGAGCTGAGTACCATGGAACTGGCATCCCGCTCCAGATCAGGACATAGGCACTTGGTGACCGTTGCCGCAACCTCTGGGTCTACACTGCCTCTTACACCTTCCCTGACCTGTGCTTGCTTTTTTAATGTGCTTAGCCACCATAAACCGCAGCCCAAAACTTCCTCCTTGGTCTGGGACACTGGGGAAATGAAAAGTAACTGTATCTGGGGAAAAACTTTTAGGGATAACCAGATAAATATAGCAATGTCCACTCATATAGCAATGTCCACTCATGCAAAAGACAGGTATCTCTGGAGATCCAGTCATCTAAGAAAAAGCCAAGGCCTTACAGTGGATGTCTACTGGAAAAATTACTTCATGTCTTACGAACATACTTGTGTCTTCTGGGCTTTACACAAGTGAGGTGTTGTCTCAGGACAATCACCCTACCACTTATTTCTCTGTTTGTTTCTTTATTGTAGGGCCCTATCAGTCACTCTCCATCTTGTAATTATGAAGTTGAGTATTCTTATCAAAAGAAACCAGACAAGTTGGTCCATCCTTGCTGAACTACATCCCATTTCTGTACGTGCATGATTTCGCTGAAGCATCACAGTGTGTATGAATTTTAACAGACTACCAATATTAATCTCTTACTCTGGTTCTCCAACTAATTGTGCATCCACCTATAAGTAGGTGTTTGAAGTCCATGTTTTTCCCCCTTAAACTAACTGTTCTGTCACGTGAGAAAACTGAAGTCAAGCTTTCTTGTCCTTTTCCGAGGCAAGTACTCCAACACCAGAAAGATCAGATAGGTTTGGAACAATCTATTCTTGACAAATCCTTAACTGATATTAATGAACACCATTCAAACACTACATAAGCCTGCTAATGTGGTTTGAACTCTGCACGAAAAACAAACCGAGATTTCTATACTCAAACAAGACAATGTTTTTTACTGTGTAGTGTAAGAAAGAAGCAACATCTATATTCTGTGAGAAAATCTTCCCACTGGGCCAAAACTTTCTCCTCTAGTATTTTATATCTTTATCCTAGAGTTTGAACTGAGACTCAGTCTGCAGAAGCACTGGGATTACCAAACCAAAGGTAAAAAAGCCCAAAGCCTACAAAATAACCTACCCTCTCAAATTCTGCAAAGCAGGCCAACAGTTTCATAAATTACAAACCTGTTTTGAGAAGTCTTATTTCAATGATAACACAACATACACATTATGTTTCTGGGCCTCCGTTTCCTTGAACATGGTAACAAAAACTACCTCAGACTACAGGCAAAGTTTGTATTATAGCAGAAATGTGGTCCTCAATAATACAGAGTAAAGTTGCAAGAACTAAATAGCTGTAGAATCACAGTGACTGTTTTATCTGCTAATCCTTTCAGCACAGTTCCAGTCTTACCTCTCGGTGAAATTTACCATTCTTTTCAGATATTCAAACACAGAAATGGCTGAAGGTACAAAATGAGACATGAAACAAGAAAACAACCTGTACATTTTTGTGAAAATCTACAATGTCCGCTTTTTCCCTGTCCTCTGTTGTATTTGCTTTTTCTTTCACACCACATCTTACAAATAATCACTGCCTATATAATAATAAATAATCACTGCCTTTTCAAGTTACCTAGATGGAAATTTTACCTCAAAAGTCTCAATATCTTTTATGTTCCACACGTTTTCCTAATTTTCCTGCATCCCAAACACCTACTGTTAGGCCATCTGAAGACATGCATTGGTGGCGTCATGAAAAAAACCTAGAGTCAACACGGAGATTTCCCAACAAGTTAAACACACTGCTTGAGCAACAGCAGCACCAGTGAAATTTCGCCAGAGATAACCAAAGCCAGCTGGACAAAACCAGACAACACTATCGCTTCCTTACTAATCAGCCTAAAAAGAAGACCAACTGGAATGGCAGGCAAGGCAAATGGACTTCAGAGTGATCTCACAAATTTAAAACATTTCCTTCACAGGCATGCTTTGTGCCACAAAGCATTGACAACAGCCAATGAATAAACCCACCAGAATAATTCCAGCTCTGAGAAGAGTTATTTCTATCACAATGCAATTATTTCTGTTTATTTAAATGAGTAAGGAATAGTTATCCTGATCTTCAAACTACTGTTAACTAAAGCATAAAATGACTTGAGTTTTAACTAACAATGCTAACTTTTTTTCCCTTCTTGCTAATAAAGCTGTCAAAGACTTATGTGAAAGTCCCTGTTTCCTATTAACATAGACCTCTAACCCTAACTTCTAATCTGCAATCTATCCCAATCCTGTAATTCTTACAACTTCTCCGTAACTATGTTTTCATACAAACTTGCTAGGCAGATGAGTTCAAATTATGGACTGTCTCCCTCATGAAGTCTGGAACATACTTGCTATTTACTGCCAATCTGATACAGATATTTTTTTAAGTTTCTCAGGTGACAATTAATAGGAAGCATCAGCAAAACAACATCCATTGCTAGCAACAGCTGGCTTAAAAGACATAAAATTAATGGCTATACTGACTCGACAGCCTCCACTAATTCCTCCCTTGCTCCCCTATGTATTTACAGGACAGTAAAATGCAGCTGCTGCCATTAAAAAACGTGAGTGATGTGTCACTGTATCAGCCTAGTATTCACAAGGAATTCACCTGATAGCTTAGAAACCACAGTATTACAAAACTGCCTATATAATTTTAGACCATGTCACAGGAACTATTTCAGTTTGCTTCAGGTCTCAGTGGTTTAGATACTGCCATGTAAACTCAAATATTTGCCACCACGTAAGATGTCTCTGCTGGAGCTGAATCAGCTTGATCATCCAGAATTGGAATTCCAGCCACTGCAGCCAAGAAGTCAGATTCATACTGCTGTCAGCATGGCACCAGTGCCAGCACCGAGGGTCCAGAGGCTGAGGAAGGATCGCAGGTATGTTCAAACGAACTTACACTGCCGTCCAAGAGAACCCCTGTCGCTCCAGCCAGCGAGTCGGCTTTGTCGGAGGCCCAGCTGAAGTGTATGTACACCAACGCACGCAGCATGGGAAATAAACAGGATGAGCTGGAGATGCGTGCACATGAGCAGGGCTACGACCTTATTGGCATCACGGAGACGTGGTGGGACGACTCCTATGACTGGAGTGTCAACATGGAGGGGTATAAGCTTTTTAAAAAGGACAGGAAGGGGAGACGAGGAGGGGGTGTCGCTCTCTACATCAGCAACCGGCTGGAGTGCGTGGAGCTTCGCCTGGGGTCGGAGGAGTCGCTGACAGAGAGCTTATGGGTCAAGATTAGAGGACAGGGACGGATAGGGGATGTTACGGTAGGAGTCTGTTACAGGCCACCTGGCCAGGAGGACAGAGCAGATGAGGCGCTTTATAGCCAGATAGGAGCAGCCTCGCGGTCACAAGCCCTGGTCCTCATGGGGGACTTCAACCACCCTGACATCTGTTGGAGAGACAATACGGCAGGGCACAGGCAGTCCAGGAGGTTCCTGGAATGCGTGGACGACAACTTCCTCCTGCAGGTGATAGAGGAGCCGACAAGGAGGGGTGCCATGCTTGACCTGGTGCTCACCAACAGGGAGGGACTGGTGGGCGATGTGAAACTTAAGGACAGCCTTGGCTGCAGTGACCATGACACGGTGGAGTTCAAGATCCACGGGGCAGCAAGGAAACTATACAGCCAGCTCTGTGCCCTAGACTTCAAGAAGGCGGACTTCGGCCTCTTCAAGGACCTGATGGGCAAAGTGCCGTGGGAGGCGGCCCTGGAGGGACGAGGGGCCCAGGAAAGTTGGTCCACATTCAAGGAGCACCTCCTCCAAGCTCAGCAGAGGTGCATCCCGATGAAGAACAAGTCGGGCAAAAAGACCAGGAAGCCCACGTGGATGAGCAAGGAGCTCCTGGACCAACTGAAAATGAAGAGGTTAGCCTATAGAGGGTGGAAGCGGAGACAGACAGCCTGGGAGGAATACAGAGAAGCTGTACGAGTGACCAGGGATCAGGTGAGGAAGGCTAAAGCCCTAAAGGAATTGAATTTGGCAAGGGATATAAAAAGCAATAAGAAAAGCTTCTATAGGTATGTAGGGGACAAAAGGAAGTCCAAGGAGAACGTAGGCCCCCTCCAGAAGGATACTGGTGCTCTGGTTACCCGGGACATAGAGAAGGCTGAGTTACTCGATGAATTTTTTGCCTCAGTTTTCACTGATAAAGCCTCTTGTCTTACCACCCAAGCTGTGGAAAGAACTAGCAGGGACTGTGAGGATGAACCACTGCCCACTGTACTTGAAGAGCAGGTTCGAGAACATCTGAGGAACTTGAAGGTGCACAAGTCCATGGGACCTGATGAGATCCATCCGCGGGTCCTGAAGGAACTGGTGGATGAAGTTGCCAAGCCACTGGCCATTGTATTTGAGAAGTCGTGGCGGTCTGGCGAGGTCCCCGATGACTGGAAGAGAGGGAACATAACCCCCATTATTAAAAAGGGGAACAAGGAGGACCCGGGCAATTACAGGCCGGTCAGCCTCACCTCTGTGCCTGGCAAGGTCATGGAGCAGATTCTCCTGGGAACCATGCTAAGGCACATGGAGAGCAAGGAGGTGGTGGGTGACAGCCAACATGGCTTCACCAAAGGCAGATCGTGCCTGACCAACTTGGTGGCCTTTTATGATGGGGTGACAGCATCGGTGGACAAGGGTCGACTAATGGATATCATCTACCTGGACTTGTGCAAAGCTTTTGACACTGTCCCACACAACATTCTTCTCTCTAAACTAGAGAGGCATGGGTTTGATGGATGGACCACTCGGTGGATAAGGAATTGGCTCAATGGCTGCACTCAGAGAGTAGTGGTCAATGGCTCGATGTCCAAGTGGAGACCGGTCACGAGTGGCGTCCCTCAGGGGTCCGTGTTGGGCCCGGCCCTCTTCAACATCTTTGTCAGTGACGTGGACAGTGGCATGGAGTGCACCCTCAGCAAGTTCGCCGATGACACCAAGCTGTGTGGTGCTGTCGACACGCTGGAAGGGAGGGATGCCATCCAGAGGGACCTCGATAGGCTGGAGAGGTGGGCCCGTGTCAACCTCATGAAGTTCAACCAGGCCAAATGCAAGGTCCTACATCTGGGTCATGGCAATCCCAGGCACAAATACAGACTGAGTGGTGAATGGATCGAGAGCAGCCCTGAGGAGAAGGACTTGGGAGTACTGGTGGACGAGAAGCTCAATATGAGCCGGCAATGTGCTCTTGCGGCCCAGAAGGCCAACCGCGTCCTGGGCTGCATCAAGAGGAGCGTGGCCAGCAGGTCGAGAGAGGTGATTCTTCCCCTCTACTCTGCCCTCGTGAGACCTCACCTGGAGTACTGCGTCCAGTTCTGGAGCCCCCAACATAAGAAGGACATGGACCAGTTGGAGAGGGTCCAGAGGAGGGCCACGAAGATGATAAGAGGGCTGGAGCACCTTTCCTATGAGGACAGGCTGAAAGAGTTGGGGCTGTTCAACCTGGAGAAGAGGAGGCTCCGGGGTGACCTTATAGCGGTCTTCCAGTACCTCAAGGGGGCCTACAGGAAAGATGGAGAGAGGCTGTTCAGGAGGGCCTGTTGTGATAGGACAAGGGGTAATGGTTTTAAAATAGAGGGAGGTAGATTCAGATTGGATATTAGGAAAAAATTTTTTACCATGAGAGTTGTAGAACTCTGGGTTGCCCAGAGAGGTGGTGGATGCTCCATCCCTGGAGACGTTCAAGGCCAGGTTGGATGAGGCCCTGAGCAACCTGATCTAGTTGGAGATATCCCTGTTCCTTGCAGGGGGGTTGGACTAGATGACCTTTGAAGGTCCCTTCCAGCCCTAACCATTCTATGATTCTATGATCCCTTAGTTTTAAATGCCGTCGAAAGATACTGTTGGAACTGAAAAAACTAGTTACAACCACTACTATGCTTCCTCTGAAATTCCTGCTGTCTTTACTTAATCCTTCAATATTGTGATAACACAGATAAGCTTAATAAGAGTATCAAAACAACAAACTGCATTACATTATCAAAACAATATCTGTCATATTATCTTTTTCTCTATTAGGAATTTAAAGATTAGTGCTAAAAGAATTATTTTCAGTTGCCCTTTCTTTATTTCAGTGCACACAGTCCCATCTATCCTCCTGCCACAAGTTCATTAACACTAAGTACCAACAGACAAACAGAACTTCGCAAAGGGGCAACAAAAATCTGTTCTTTCGGAAGAGCAGAACCAGCCTACACTGGCAAGAGCAATGCAAAACATACTTACTGCAATATTCTGCCTGTTTTTTTAAACATAGCTACCTGTGCTAACTTAATGATACTCTCCACCCATGTCACAGGATCTGCTTGGCAAACCAGTTGCTTGGTATTTTTTAGATGAAGAAATTTGAGACTTTATTCACTATGGTGTTATACCTTGACAGTCAGCTTTCCCAAATGCTGTAAAACCCATATGCGATGGGACCAGGCGTTGTAGTTGCTTGGATATCTCCCAGCAGCTTCAGAGCAGACATTCATTTCCTCCTGCACTAGTCGGTGAATTCTCTCCACAGGTGCTGCTCCCAAGTTTCCTTTAGTCACAAGACTGGGCAAGGAGTTTTCCTGAATTAGTTGTTGCAGCACCCATCGTCTGGTTAAACGATGTAAAGTGTTAATGGTGAGAGAGCAATTTTAAGAGAATTTTTTTTTTCATTTATACAAATCAGTCAAGCCTTTCTGATACTTCAATTATCTGAACTACACTGTAACTAGATGACGAATAAGTAGTAAACATAACCATCTGAACTCTTCTCCCATACTGTAAGGTATGACTTTATGATCACACTCCAAAACAATCTAAATCTAGCTGTATTTGTTTGTTTGCTCACTGTAAGTGGTCATGGCTACTTACAGCATACTAAAAGGAAACAGAAGGAACAGCAAAATTATGAAAAAATGGCAAGACCTGTCTGCATGAGATTTATAAAGAGCTCCTCTTTCAGAAACTTATATAGCACTAAAATAACGTACCCAAAATGAGACAGAAAAAATTGATTCACTAAAAAAAAATTAACTGTGCTTTGTGAGTCTGTTTTACATTTGTCAGTACTACGCACAGCAGGCTTAATTAGTTTCTGTACACCACCAGCAGAAAGAAAGTGCAAAAGACTCACGGTTTCAAGGGCTTCAGGTATAACCAAAACAAATGGTTTTACTGCTGAATTATACGTATTCTATTTAAAGTGACTGAAAAAAGCACAGGTTCCCACATGGCTTTTTAATTTTACTTTGGACTGACTTTTAGTAGTATTTTTAGATGGGTATTTTGAGAGGTATCCTCAACGCTGCAGAAAACATGCATCTGCAGACCCTATACAGAAGGGTCATACAGATAAGGATCACAGATGAGTAGACTTCCACGCAGCATTGGAATGGGCCTATGCAGAATGCTCTGGAAAGCTGGACATCCTCTGGTCTGTGACACAGAGGTTTTTCTGTTTTGTACTGTCTCACATCAGTTCCAAAACCAATTAATTGCTACTTTCAGAAAGGTGTCACTCCTGGTTAAAAGAAATCAATAAATAAAATAAAAAATAATAAATTAATTTTCTTTGAAAAGATGATTATATTTTGCTACTCAAAATATATAAAATGGCATATATACATATATATATAAAAAATATAAAGTAGATAAGCTAACCAATGTTAGAAAAAGAATTTTGTAATTCACCTGCTTTTTCTCTCATCTGAAAACATTTATAACATTCTTGTTCACTGGTATTATTTAGTTACACTGTGTCTTTTTCTCTCAGTTATTTTTTAAAAAGATTTATAACCTTGGAATTTATTTTCTTGGAAGACAATACTAAAGATAATTTATAAGAATACAAACTTTAAACTGACAGTATGTCTCAGCAGAAATCACAAGCAGTGTGACTGAAGCTAGTGTTTGTACACTGACATGCAGTAATTTTGAAGACTTAATTTCAGCTTTTTAAAAATTTCTTTGATTCAAACATCACCATCAAATATTTTTTCACTTCAATGAGCAGATTTGCAAGAAATGCAAAATTCTAAAAATGTCTAGGCACAAAAGCCAAATGATTAGAGTCATTCCTTTAACAAAAGATAAATATTATTTCATTAACATTGACTTCTGAGTAAAACCATAAAAAGACAAATTATTTTGATCCTAAAATTATTTCAGTTGCTTAAAGTTAGTATTTTTTATAAAATAAGGAATTCAGAAAATACATACACAGGAGCATGTGAAAAAATACAGACTTTATAGTCTCTGTGGCAACAATACAAGAAAAATATTATAAAATGTAATCTGAGCTACTTTCTAAACTTTTTGCATGGGATGAAAGAGATGAGCACAAACTCAGAAGATTAAAAATATATTTTTGGTATCTGTTGCATATCATGGTATTATTTCAGTGTTTTTTAAGAGAACATTTTCTCTAATAAATTCGGAGAAAAGAAATCTGACTTCTTCTATCATTCTATGCATGTTTGTATTACTATTTCTATTGCAGTTCCTGGAATTACTGCAAATGAACACAGGATTGTTCCATGACAACCATGCAGTCAACAGATAAAATGACTATATATGCACAAGATCTATCTGAAACCCCTTAAAATGTACAGTAAAAGGCCATATGGCAAAATATATGACAGGTATCTTGATGCCTTTAGTGCATGTTCTGCCATGTGCATGAAAAAAAAAATTCAATATATTTTATTGAATTTTATAATTGCCTCATTCTATTTTTTTGCATTTCTGTCTGAAATTCGGTATCATGGGGCAACAGAAAACACAAGATTAATCACTATGCTGATGCAGAAAGAAAATTTTTGCACATCTTATTTTCTAATACCTATCAATCATGATCAGCACATCCGAGTCCAAACCAAACATTTGTACAATCATTCTCAAATATATATTTCTGGTTTAGGCAAATATGAGAAAAAAAAACCAAATTATGACACTGTCAAAATACTCCTAATTAAAGATTGCATAGAAGTTACAGATATTAGGTTTTATTCTTTCTAAGATGTAAATAAATATTAAAAACATACTACTGACTAATTTCATAAAAATGTATTGATCATCATAATGACATGGTTCAGCACTAGTTACATGCAAAAAATCATAGTCTTCCAGTGTTAGCTGCCACATAAGAAAGGCTAAACCATGACAAACTGCAAGATTTTTTCTCATTATTTTCACATACTCCTTTTGCTTCAAACAAAGCAATTGAGCAGCATGAGTCAGTAGCACGGAGATGATGAAAAGCAGTTGAAGAATACCAAAATTAAAAACCAACGTTGCAGAAATTCATCAATGTTGTTGCTATATCAACGCTACTAAGAAAGAAAATAACAGAAATTAAGTAGATATTTATAAGTTAGGAAACACCTAGGAATATTCCATGTATTACATTCTAGGTTAACTGAGAAGTTTAAGCTCATGCATTCACAAAGGAGAGTTTACCAACAACTCCCTCTTCCAAAAATTCATATGTTACCACTACGACTGAAGCTTTATTTATGTTTCTGATAGAGTATGACTCCCCTAATGGGGTATCAACTTTATGGTTGTCCTAATGCTGGGCGTGTGAAATGCGAACATTGAGAACCGCTTCCTAATGCGTTACATTCACATTTCTTTAAGGCTGTCTATAAAAGGAGGAGTTAACTTGTGGAAATACGTCATGAAAAAAGTCACACATGTACCAAGATATTTTATTGCTTTAAACAAAGTTGAGCAACGGATTTATACTTCACTTAGCTGTGCTACAGGCATTTTACGTACACTCAGTCACAACTGAAATGGTTAGCTTTGTGTGTCTGAATAATTCTGGAGTTATCTGTTCCAAAAATGTGCTCTGTTATTTTAATATTTAGTAGTGATGACTTAACAATATTGCTTAAGTTAGAAATTATAAAAATAAATTCACCAAACCAAAAAGACCAGTACTGGAATGGAAAAGAACCCCACTTTGGTTATAAAGATTATCTTTTACTGATTCTTGTCTTTCTGAAGTGCCTGTAGACAAGCAATGTAGCAGTATGTTGGAGGAGGAAAAGAAGGAGAAAGTCACGATGCTGAAATACTTACTATTGATGGAACCAGAATTCTTAGGCTGAGAATTTTATGTGCTGCAATACATGATAAAACTTTAGGAAAATTCATCCCACCTCCAACGTGTATTAAAAAAATATTATTTTTAGTTCTAACTATAAAATATAGGCAGGTTTCTTTAAAGGCCAAAGCACGGTATTTCACAATAACCAGCTCAAAGAATCTGCTGTATTTCTACATGTTCTCCTCTACCTATGGCTCTCTTTAACCCAAGCACTGGAAAAAAAAAAACACCCCGGGAAAAACGTTTAAGTTTGGAGAGACAATAGAAAGCAAGGGAAACAAACCTATGAATCCACGTTTCTGGACTCTTTGGAAACTTGGTTAACGCCAGTTTTCCAAGATGCAAATCTTTAAGTGGATTTAAAGTGCCAGAAAGTATTAATTCTTTCCTACAAAAGATAAAATAAATTTGTATGAATAAAAGAAGTTAACTGAAAACAGAACACAAATTCCAGTAACAAACAGCATGGCATTTCCTTTGTATCGTAAGATAAGACCACTGTCAAACTACAAGGGTTTAAAAAGCCTTTGCTGGATTAACCCATTGCCCTCTGCTATATATGCACGCTCTATTCAACCAGGCCCAATAAATTAAAATAAATGCAGATCAAAGAACTTTATCTTAATCTGAACACATACAACCCGTTGGCTGCCAAACCCACCCAGAAATGGCTGAATTGACAGTATTTGAGTGTGGCTCTCCATCATGTTTTCTGTCACTAATCAGAAGGCAAAGGAGTTTGGGCTCTGCGTAATGCCTGCTGAGAATAATGTTGCTTTCACCTGCATGCTCTAAAAGCATCTTAATAACACAAGCAGCTTTTTTCTGTTCTTTTTTAATTTGATACAAGGGCTGACAGTAAGGTAACAAATACGACCGAACATTCCCTTTTGAAATTAAGCCCTTAGATCATTCTGTACATCTGAAAATGCAGTTACTTTTCCACACAGCCTCTCCACCCCCACCACTTACTTCTAGTTTTTAAACATGGCTCAAGATACAGTATTAACGATCTCTAAATTTAGAAAGAAGTGAGAAATATTCCGTGCGTGTAGAATGTTTCAAACTTAACAGAAAGGCTGAAATCGCTAAATCTACTTGCATGTAAAACAACTTTTGGTTTAAAAAAATAAAAGAATTTGCCCTTACAAAACTCAGTGTTCATCCAACACAACACTTCCGTGAAAGTGAAAGTCTGTATTCACCTTTCTAGCCTTCTGTACACAGAATTCCCTGCCCCATACCCTACTCTTTTTTCTGGCTTTATAACTCTTACTGCCTGTCCCAAACATGTTTTAGACATCACTCCATCACTGGTTACTCCCAGGGCGTTAGTCTCTACATCCTATTCTCAATCTAGCAGATAGATACAGTAAGTTCAAAAGTTAACATCTGCAGACTTTCCAGAACCTCCAGAAGTAACAATTTAAAGCTGAGAGCAAGAAGCAGAAGCAAACTTGGCATGGGTTTGGTGTTTCGGTGTGGGTTGGGTCTTTTTGCAGGGGGTGGGAAGGTGACGGGGTTTTTTTGTTTGTTTGGGTGGGGTTTTTTTATAATTTATGGTTCATCATGATGATATGCATGGCACCAGGTTCATCAAGAGGAGCCCTAGAAGGTGAAGAGCAGATGATCAATTTTCTGACAAAAAAAAAGAGAGGGGAAGGGGACAGGGACAAAATACACTTCGAAAAAAGCTGCTATCCAGAAAGAAGGCAAAAATTCTCTGCAGTCTGATGCAGAACACATAATACAGTTTTCAAGTTATCGCCTGAGTCTCATAAACAAATTGACATAATCCTTTAGCATGAGCACTTTACATCATTTTCTCTCCATTTTGGAAGTTTTCAGTAGGAAACTGACTCCAGCCGGTATGTTGGCTTTGTGTTCCTTGAATTCAAGAAAATTTTTAATTCAATTCAAGAAAAACAGTGAGATGTATATATCTAGGCACTAGCCTCGACCCTTCTTTTGCTACTGAACTAAATAAGCTGAAATGAGCGTATGAAATGAGCTGAATAAATCCTTAAGGAAGTTTTGCTCCTGATATCTACTGAAGTCAGTAGAGACCTGTCTGCAGAGATCAGAAACATAGCTACTGGGATGTTTGTTTTTATCTGAATCGAGTTCAAACTGGATGCTTTCAGCAGGTGCTCAACAGGAAATCCAGGTATACCAGCCAGGAGTGGCAGACTAACCAGACTGTTCGGTGCCAGTGCGTTGACTTTTACAAAGCAGACAAGAGAAAATTTCAGGAAATGTCAACACTGTAGCGGGTGGATTAATTGCCCCATTACTGCAATGCAAAAGGTGCCATTTTGGTAAAGGTCACTTACCACATGGAGAATGAAAAAAGCAGCCTAGATCAGTCTAACACTCAAAGAAAATGCATGAATGTATTTAACAAAGATTTAGATTACCAGGGCACCTACCTCCCAAAATCTAAACTGTTAGTGAAGAAACTCCTCTTTCTATATTAAAGTATTAACTGCAAATAAGTAGCCTTATACATATTTACTCTAGAAGTAAATTTACTATTTTGCACAGTTGAGGAACATTACAGAGAAGATTTACTTTCATTGCTGTGCTAGAAAAGCAGTTTTTAGCTTCATAGATTTTCAAATGAGAGATATTTGCATTCACAAGTAAGGGACTTCAATCACAAGTATGACTGAAGTATCATATACTCCCAAATAAACCTCTTCCAAGCTCTTTCAGCAAACATCCAACTTGGGATATGTAATTGCTAGCTCACTTTTTTGCCATGTGGACCCTAGATAATTTTTCAGCCTTCAGAATTCTAGCTCACATAAAAGATAATCTGAAAATATTTTGACTTGCCTTATGTTTTTTGCTGACACCTTTGAAGTCATTGATATCTGACAGGAAAAAGTCTGACTTTTCAGAGCGTCTTGTTACCTAGTATCTTCTGACTTTTGATCAATTGTACATGTTAACAAGCGTATTGGCAAGAAGAAAAACACCTATGACAATTCCCTTATAATCACTTACATAAAGATTTTGGTCATTTTAACCTGGAAGATTTTTCAGCTTCTAAAATACAGGATTAACTGAAGTCATCAATTGGAGAAGTCTTGTTGCCCATTGAGTATAACAGGGATTTCCCTTCGAGTTCTAAGAAATGACACGTCTCCTATTTTTTGGCATGCTTTCCTACACCATACAATTAGCTCTTGCTCATTTCTCATGGTTTATGTCTCTGTCCTTCTGCAGCTTCCCAAGTCACTTCTAATTACAATAAATACATCAAAGTCAAACATATGCAGGCATATTACGATTGTTTAGAATAGTTCCAACTTCTATATAGATTATCTATCTCTTCCTAGCAGGTAACACATTTGAAGTTTTACGTTCTCCTGGGATTCATTAACTAGATACAACGTTCTGTGATTGTCAGGTGAGCTCAAATGCTCATTAGCCTTTCACTCTGCCAATCCAGTCTTCTTGCTATGCCAAGCCCTGTCTCCCTTCCAAGCAAAAGATTTCTTTTTCCCACTCCCGAACAACCCTCTTCCTGTATCTTCAGATACAGTGCTGTCGAGTCAACCACCATCTCTGAAGTTCTCAGCAGATAATTCAACATAGGAAAAAGGGATTATCCCAGCCTAAAAAGAAAGCAATTAAATTCTACAGGAAACACTCTATATGCAGGGTTGCTTTTCAGTAAATAACTATTACACTTTTTATTTTTTAGGCTACTTAGAATCTATGATGCCTCTTTCCTGTAAAATAAAGCAGCAAATTTGTCTGTGGGGAATGTAAGATGAATCCAGCATGACAAACACCCTCTGAGCAAGATGAAAACATTCATCCCACAGCAGATCCATCATGTTCTGCAAGCAGAGTGCAAGTCCCATACAATTAGTTCCCAGCTTGTACTAGCTCAGAATAAGCATTTAACTCCAGCACCTCTCCAGAACATACTCTGTCCTCTACTCTGTGACTGTACTTGCCACACATCTGGCTAGCTTGACCTGTAATTTACTGAAATAGGAGGTTCACAGAATAGAAGACAAGCTGAAATGTTGCGCCAACTAAGTGCCTACCCTTCAAAAGAGCAAACTCCCAGCAGCAGCATAAAACAACACAGGGTCAGATTCAGTAAAGCAGTCCCTTGGCTAGATAGAGCAGGCTCAGTAGTAAACTCCTCAGATATTGACTGGCTGGCATAACAACAGCTTCTCTCTGAATGCTAAATGGAGCTTCAAAGACAGACCGCCAACTAGGCCACTGGCCAAGAATTCGGGGAGCAAGGGCACCCTCTGTAGCAATTTATATACTTTGGTAAATCATAAACATCATAAAAGAGAAAACAATTCTCGTCTATATTCCTTATCAATTTTAATTCTATTTACAACTTTGAATTACTCCTTTCATGTATGTAAGAGAAAACTCTTTCAGCTGTCGGACAGAAAAAACCCAGGCTGATAAGGATGGATGCATTTGCATTAAAAAAAATTTCCACAAAACTAAAACCAAAAAACAGAATTCAGTTTTAAGTACCACAAGATTACATTACTGTAGTAGCTCTAGTACTCATACATGCTCCTAATTCCTTTTTATCACTTGAAAGCTACTCAAGCTATACATTTTCATGACAGTAAGCCGTTTGCTATCACTTTCATCCCCCTTTCTTAGACCTAAAATACTAGAAAGATACAGATCATAGCAGAATCCTTCAGAACTACACCAGCAGTGAAAGAAGAAAGAAAAAAAAAAAACACCAGCCATCATCTTTCTAGGTCATTTTGTTAATTTTTCCTACCGCAATAATGCATCTTAACTACAAAAGGCCTATTTTTAATGAGAGGCCTGCTAGACACTAAGATTTAATTTTCTGTCAGTTCTAAAACTATTCCTTTAAGACTGTTTCTAGTCTTACCTAGGCAGTAGAAAGAGAGTATTCCCCTACCTCTGAGATTTATCAGACTACAGAGTTGTAAAGAACTGTTGCTTTTGGGCTCCATTAAGAGCAAGGAGGTAAAATTCCTGCTTCTCCTCCCCAATGACTCCTAGACAGGTGCTGCATGATGAAGCTACGCTAATCCCAACAAGTATAAGAAAGGATCAGGGTGGGGGAGAACGTGTCCAAAATAAAGGATAGCCACCTTCCTCCCCTCCTCTTGCAGCGTATCTCTTGAGGGCTATTCAGCTTTGATGAGCTGCTGTGGTAATGGCAGCAAATTGAAGAGTTATCTCAAAAATACTCAGGTATAATATTCGGAGGGGTAAAATGAAAACAGTGAAGACAGACATCAGACATCAGTGGAGCACTGCGTGATTCAGCGAAAAGGATATACCCATCTAAAGGT
This sequence comes from Tauraco erythrolophus, assembly GCF_009769465.1. Lineage (NCBI taxonomy): Eukaryota > Metazoa > Chordata > Aves > Musophagiformes > Musophagidae > Tauraco > Tauraco erythrolophus. The sequence continues at coordinate 82,261,302 of NC_141496.1, forward strand.
TGCAAATGGCCTTCCTAACTGACAGAAGAAAAGAGGAGCGGCAGTTTAGTGGGACTTATATCCCACAAAAACGTGGGACAAACATCCACCTTCACATGCAGCAGTGTAATCTTTGGCCTGTACCACCAGAAAAAAAAAAAAAAAAAAAAGGCAGTCTGAAGCCATCTGCAACACATACAGTCTAGAAGAGATTTTTAACATCTCTTCTGCACTCCTTAGCCGAAAATCTCTTGCTGTGTCAGTAATCACCACTTACAACAAAGCTTACAGCTGACTCGAACATAAGGCCCAGATCTTTCTGATGTCATTCGCTGAGCGCAACGTACCTCACATTCCAAGCAGTGGTGAAGTCGGGGTTCAGCAGCAGCAGGGTACACGTGACATCTATCAGCTCTAAAATGATGGAACAAGAGACACAAAGGTCAGCAACAATTCACACACAACAGTCTTCTCTCTACACTCCCTTACTCCCTGCCCTTCCTCAAAGCCTCTCCTCCGTGGGCTGCTGTACAAATGGGTGCCCACCTCTGCAAAACACTGTTCTGTCTCATTCCAGAAGAAATGCTGGCTTAATTTAAGAGGATGCAAAATCTGCGTTTCTCCCTTTTCATCATTTAAAATAATGGACTTCCATCTTGCGAACAACTCACATGTAAGAAGTCTGCAGCTTGGAATTTCTGACCTCTACCTGTACTGCTACAATCAAACATACAGTATGGTCTCAGCAAGAGACAGCAATTACATGGAATCCTTGAGTATTTAGTGATTTAAACTGCAGATGCGCTGTGTATCTCACAAACAGAGAATTCTTCAAAGAAAATCCAACAATTTTTAACTAAGATAGTAGCATTAAAAATATGCACTACTATTTCAGTTCAAGTCTGAGCTGCAGATGGCTGCCATATACTATACTGTTACAAAAAATACACATACCATAAAAAACCTGTAGCTAGGAAAATGAAACACCAGAACCATGAATTAGGATCATAAAATAACTCTGCTATCTAACTGCACAGAAAACACTTTAAATGCATTCTGAAGTGATAGCCTTGCTTCAGACTGAGGTTTTAAGACTAATTCACTAAAAAAAGAACAAACAGAACATTTGTTTGCATCCCTGCATTTAAGCACTGCACAGAATGTAGATTTACGTATTACACTTATTTTTAACAATGTTGTAAAAACAAGACTGAGGTGTATGGTTGCTGAGAATAGAAGAGCAATCTCATTGTAACCTAGTCTTTTCCTTTCCTGTTGCATTCCACTGCACCACTTGAGCAGTTTGAGTCCTACCAGGGCAGCAGTGGGGATTCATGAAGCACCTCCACTTGAGCCTGAGATACTAAGGACTGTCACTGCGTTGGCTCTCGTAACCTCTGCTCTCAGCAGACACAGCACCAGATCAGTGTGCTGCGTCTGTGTGGCGGGGTTTTGGTGGCAGGGGAGAGGCTACAGGGATAGCTCCTGTAAGGAGATGCAAGAAGCTTCCCCAGCTCCGAAGTCATTCCTGCCTCTGGTCAGGTGAGACCCATCTCTGGCCAGGGCTGAGTCAATTCAACGCCTCTGTGAGTAACATATTTAAGAAGGAAGGGACAAAGGAACCCGAAACAGGTAGAACCTGCAGCAAAGTGAGTGGGGAGGTGGGGGGCTGGTCTCCCTGGCCTCCCAGGTAGGTGGCTGCCTGCCTCTGCTGGGCCACCGCCACTTGACTGGAGATGGCTGCAGTGGCGCAGCTGGGAGAGCGCCAAAGTGCCCCACTCCCGGGGTGCCCGCCGGGCACAGTTCATCCTGCCAGGACTGCCGAGGTTCATCAGGCTGGTCAGGCCTGGCATGGCTGCAGCAGAGAGAGGACTAAGATCTAAGAGAAATGGCTACACAGACACTAAGGTCAGTGAAAATGGAGTGGCAGGAGGTGTACCGGCGCTGGGATGCCCCTGCAGCCCATGGTGAGACGGCAGGTGGCCCTCCTGTCGCCCATGAGAAAAATGGTGGAGCAGAGACCCACCCACAGCTCGCGGAGGACCCCCACAATGGAGCAGAGATGCCTGTGCCTGAAGGAGGTCATAGAGGACTGTCTCCACAGGAAAGGACCTCACGTTGCTGGAAACTGACAGTGGAGCAGAGTGGGAAGGGACCCCACACCGGAGCGGGTGGCTATACCCGAAGAAACTGTGACTCTGTGGGGAAATCCCGTGCTGGAGCAACCTGATGAGCAAGGATTGCATCCTGTGGGAAGACTCACATTGGAGCAGGGGAAGAGTGTGAGGAGTCCTCCCGCTCTGAGCGAGGAGCAGCAGAAACATCATGTGACCTGCAATCCGCCCCCCCCCGCCCCCTTCCCATCCCTCCCCCCACCCTTGCACCACTGTGGGAGTAGGCAGAGCCGGGAAGAAGGGAGAGGTGTGAGGAAGGTGGTGTTAAGATCTGGCTTTGCTTCTTCTTATCCCCTCTGAATGAACTGTTGATGAATTAAATTGATTTGACCCCACACCTAGTCCATTTTGCCCGGGGCCGTGGTCGGTGGGTAATCCCTCTCTGTTCTTACCTCAACCCACAGGCCTTTTGTCACATTTTTCTCCTCTCCACCTCACCGGGGCAGGGGTAAGGATGGGGAGTGAGTGAAAGGCTGCAGCTGCCGGCTGGGCTAAACCACACCACCATCATATAACGTGAGGGTGGGGCAGAGAATTCTTTAGTGTACTCTGTCAGTTTTGCACTAAGCTATTATGGTGATATTTTAAAAATTAGCTCAAAGAACTAACTTAACTTTCTATTTTCATGGTTTTTTGTTGAGATTTTTTCTCCTTTAATGAAAGGTTTCCTTTCAAAATCCTACTTGTTGCCAGGGAATGAGTATTTCTCATATGCACAAAGGTTCTTCCTATCTTGCTGTCTAAACTTACAAAGCTTTTTCTTTCACTTACGCAGTCCTTGAACCAGCAAAGTACTTCAACACCTCTTTAACTTTAGACAGATGAATCGCCCAATTGAAATATCCAGAATTACTCACATAGTAAAACTAAACACCTACTAAGTGTTTTGCTGGCTACTGCTTCAATTTTACATTCAAAAACTTCATTAGCAACGTTTAACAAAACACCAGTTATAAGGATCTATAGTTAAAATTGGGATATTCGGCCATTGTTTCATACAAATTTTCCATTTTATCTTCTCAAAACAACATCAGTTATTCCATATTTTTCAAATGTCTCAATTTTACATATCAGGAATATGCATAATAAAATGCTCTGATTATTCCACTATTATTACCTTGTGCCATAAACAGCACACACAAATTGCCTTTCAAAATGCAACAGGCCAAGAGCTAATAACTCTTCCAAGGTGACAAATCTTTATGCCAAATTCACACTACCTACTACATGGCAACTGAGAGTTTCTACAAGGAAAAATAAAATAACAGGAAGTATTAGCTTTATTGCTAACACAAAGCAAGGTTAAATACTTTTATTCAGTTAATTGCATTTTCACCCCATCCAGTCAACTTTCTCTCCAACTGCTTATTATTTACAGAAACAAGTAACAACAAAACTCATCAAACCCCAAAAATCCCAAACACAAAAAACTTTAATACTAGCTTCTCCCCTAGACAAAAGAGTCACATATATTTTCAGCTTGCTTTAAGTTATATTTAACCTAGACTGCCAGCAAATTGCTGGCTTAGTGTAATTTTTGAAACATATTATAAAGAGTTCAGAGCACCAGATCTAGGTTGATTGACACTTTCCATGGTGAACTTTATTTTCAGCTGTTCATCACTTTGCCAAGAGGTCAGTGGGCTTCACCTAAAGGCTCCAATGCTCAACCATGGCAAGTATCGATCCAATAAAGATCCGCAATAAAGGAAATCTGTCTGCGGGCTTTTTCAATCGTTACAGGAGGAAAAAGTGTTTGCTATAGGAGAGAAAGGTAAATGAAACTGCAGCACAGGATAAGAAGAAAAGTAGGGACACACCAAAACACTGCCAACGAAGAACAGGATTAGAGGCAGTTCTGAATTAAGTCACAAAAAATCCTGAAATTTTGAGTGTTGGATTTTGTAAATACAATAAAGGTTTTTAGTAATTATTAGGTGCTACCACTGTATACGCCATGGTTGACAAGACACATTAAGCAAAAGCTTATTATAGCCTAGTTCAGTCTTTTGAATACTTTTTAGAAATGTTTTCATAGTCTACATGACTCCACTTAGAAGAATATAGTTTGTTTATCATATTAAGTCATGATTTCCAGTTAGGGTGACTACTCTGGTAATGCCAAAGGTTTGGAACAGCCCCAAATTGAGCCCAATTTAAACAGAAGCTTGTCTACCCTTTGTCTGTTTTCCCATTACAGAGGTTCACTGTATGCTGAACATTATCAAAGGAAAGAAGCAGAGAAAAGGAAAATCTCAAAGCAATACCAATTCTTTCATGTCAATGTTGTTTGATGCTTTGTGCAACAGTAGAACAGAACAGAATCATTTTGGTTGGAAAAGACCCTTGAGATCTTTGAGTCCAACTGTAAACCTATAACGTAGAATTCTGGTATTGAGCACCAACACTGCTCCTACAAACAACCCCAGCGCAGCGAGATGCATGTTATAACCAAGTCCTGGGTCCAGGCAGGTTTCCCACATTCAGATCCACAATAACAGGCACACCAGCACTAAATAAACACTGCTTCAGGTCTTTTGCTGCAGTGTAAGCACACACTCCAGTGTTTTCTCAAAAGAGGGCTGTGATTAATACTTACATATTAACAAGCGATGAAGATTTCATCAAGTGTGGATTCTGAGCCAGAGATGTCAAATGACACAATTTTAGTAACCTCTGAGTTACTTTTCAATAGAAAGTCTTATGACAGATCTGGCACACAACGATAGCAGCCGACAGCTAGCTCCCTCTGTGTCAGTAACATCTTTTATTTACAATTCAAAAGCACTTCCTGCTAGATACATTTTAAGCAACCTATAGCATCACAGGTGCTGACAACATACATGTCCTTCTGCACATGTAAGTCTCCCCAGCTGAAACAGGACAAATATGACAACACGTTTTTAGCTCATTTTCTTTTTAAACATGGCTGTATCCAGGTCTTTATTTTTATAAGTGTATCACACTAAGATGTTCTTTTCAGAAGAGTGTTGTAAAAGTGGAAACACAGATTTATGGAAAGTAAGGATATTCAGGGAGTATGCACAACAATATTTTGCATTTAAAGAGAATAAGTTTGTAGCAATTTCAGAAAACCATCTTGTGATAATAAAAATAACATGCATGCATACATTAAAAAATATTGGAGACAGAATAAAATATATTGTAAAATTAGGACTTCGAAACTGGAATAGTAACAAGAGAAGTAGTCAGGATTCTGGATTCTAAGACACAATTTATTCAACCATCCAAAAGAAACCATAACTAAATTAAACATCTATCACAGTAAGCTATCAATGATTGACTACAAAGCACTTCCTTCTTGCAGGATCCTGTCAGAAAATATCAGACAACACATCCAAAAGCAGACACTTCAATCAACACCCTGTTTTTCTTCTCTGTCCTATTTAAAATGGCTTAGTGTAACTCAGACAACACAAAAGAGGTAATGAGAGTACATCTGCAATCACTGTTTATTACAAGCATCAATAGAACATGCAATTGATTTTCGCAGCAGTAATAAACAAATCTATCCCTTCGCTATATTCAGAAGAAAACAACCACATTGCCAAATTCCAAGCATGCGCTTTTGTCTACAAAAAGGAATTTGGAGGAAAATCCTTGAGGATATTTCCAATGTATAGAAAACATAACATCTCTTGATAGAGAATGCCTGCTTACGCCACATTAGAGACAATTCTCTAAGTCCACCTGGGAAAGACTTCCACCTTCATTCCCTCCACCACTGCAGTTCAGTTTCTGCTAAAATTTCCTATCAAATGTGAAACCCAATTCTGGTAAAACATACTAAACTCTATAAGCTGTACCTTGCTTTACAATCAGGTTACTAATATAGTGAGGTCCTAATCATGTTTTACAGGAGTGAGACAAAACCTCAATAGACATGAAAACGCTGTAGATCACTACTTCTCACACATTTTACACTGACTTGTGTAATTGAAGAAACAAAAGAGAATGGAGCTCCACTTTCAAAAGAAGAAAACCAAACAAGTCTCAACAAACAGGCAGTGCCTAAACTTCATGCCACTCCAGAATTTACCAATGCGGTTTTGTGATCCGCCTTTTGAAAGGAAGGGTTCCGCCAGGCTTCACCTGTGAGGGAAACAGAGACACTCTCAAAGCTGTCGCACACCGTGCCATCCTGGCAGGGTAGGCACCTGCCACGGTGTCACCACAACAAAGTGCCTGGACCTGTGTGGATGAAGCACGGTACCAGCACATCAGCACCCAGCTGCCCTTTGGCTAACAGCTATCAGTGGTCTCCAGCCTCACAGGGCAAGAGCGACACAAATTTCAGTGCTTTGTGTTTTGGCCTGAAACAACAAGGTTTTGTCTATGTGGTCACTTCCAGGGGACGACTTTTCTGTAACGCTTGAGATCGGAATGAAAGTCTCCCTGCAGAAGGTCTGCAGCATAATCAAAATACATACCACAAACTCGTACCTCAGACCAGCAAAAAACACTGCAATGAGAACCATTGGTCTTGGTAAGACCGCCTGTGCTAGCAAGTTCAGCTCTTCAAATGCTAAAATTTGTTTCTGGCTACATTGCGAAGTTAACATTATTTATATTCCTTCTACTAAAGCTCTTTTTATTGAATTGTATAATTGTCTGCATTATAAATTCTGAATTTGCAATCAGATCACAATCACTGGTTTCTATCACAACTGAATGCATCAGCAGCAATTTGGTGGCAGCTATCAAAAAGATCCAGGTCTTACCACATCCAACCATAAACCACAGAGACCAAGTAAGAAATGGAAGTTACTTATGTTAGAAATATACATCCCCTAGGAATAAAAGTATTTTAAAGATGTCTGTATGCTGAAAGAACATTCAAGAAAACGAATAACGTGAAAATAAAAAATAAAGGGCAATGTAATATTCATGAAGTCCACAAAACACTTTTCTTATGTTATCATATAATGACAGGACATCAACCTTCTGTTGGGGGAGGAACACAAAAAGCCCTACCTGTTAGACAAAAATAAAACACAGACAATCAACAGGTCAGTCATACACAACAACACATGAAAACAACACTTCAACTTTCTTAAGCTACTCATTTGAACAGAGAATTAACTCCAAGCCTCAAGCCAGTGCTTTGTTACTCTAACACCACCCTAGGTACACAGCCAGCACTGGAAGGCTGTATGCAGCCAGCAACGTGGGTTCCTTTTTAATATGGCCCGGTTTGCAAAGAGGTAAAAAGTTCCTAACCACTATAAGGCAAGCACCTTCATGCTCACATTACAAACCTTCTCTGCCATTTTATGCTACTCTTTTCAAAGTGCTTGTGTTCTGTATCCACATGTTTGTAATAAGGAATTAAAAGTCTCTTTAATAACTCTAGACTCCGCCCCTAGGCAACACTCATTGCCTTAAGAATGCTGCCCTTCCAAGATTCACTAAAGACCTCAATCTTCTTTCTCCATATTGTCCTTGAATGCAAAAGAAGCTGAAACACATTAATAGACTCATAGAATCATAGAATCATGGAACGGTTAGGGTTGGAAGGGACCTCAAAGATCATCTAGTTCCAACCCCCCTGCCATGGGGCAGGGACACCCTCCACTACACCATGTTGCCCAAAGCCTCATCCAGCCTGGCCTTGAACACTTCCAGGGATGGGGCAGCCACAACTTCTCTGGGCAACCTGTTCCACTGCCTCACCGCCCTCTGAGTGAAAAATTTCTTCATTAGATCTAATCTAAATCTGCCCTCTTTCAGTTTAAAGCCATTGCCCCTTGTCCTATCACTACACGCCCTTGGAAAAAGTCCCTCTCCAGCATTCTTGTAGGCCCCCTTTAACTACTGGAAGGCTGCTATAAGATCACCCCGGAGCCTTCTCTTCTCCAGGCTGAACAGCCCCAACTCTCTCAGCCTGTCTTCACAGCAGAGGTGCTCCAGCCTTCGGATCATCTTCCTGGCCCTCCTCTGGACCCGCTCCAGCAGCTCCATGTCCTTCTTGTGTTGGGGACTCCAGAGCTGAACACAGTATTCCAGGTGGGGTCTCACGAGAGCAGAGCAGAGGGGCAGAATCACCACCCTTGACCTGCTGGACACACTTCTTTGATGCAGCCCAGGATATGGTTGTCTTTCTGGGCTGCCAGCGCACATTGCCGGCTCATGTTGAGCTTCTCATCCACCAGCACTTCCAAGTCCTTTTACTCAGGGCTGCTCTCAATACATTCTCCACCCAGCCTCTACTTGTGCTTGGGATTGCCCCAACCCACATGCAGGACCTTGCACTTGGCCTTGTTGAACTTCATGAGGTTCTCGCAGGCCCACCTCTCCAGCCTGTCAAGGTCCCTCTGGATGGCATCCCTTTCCTCCAGTGTGTCCACAACACCACACAACTTGGTGTCATTTGCAAACTTGCTGAGGGTGCACTCGATTCCACTGTCCATGTCACCAACAAAGTACTGACCCCTGAGGAACACCACTTGTCACTGGTCTCCACTTGGACATTGAACCATTGACCACAACTCTTTGAGTGTGACCAATTCCTTATCCATCGAGTGGTCCATCCATCAAAAACATGTCTCTCCAGTTCAGAGACAAGAATGTTGACTGGGACAGTCTCAAATGCTTTGCAAAAGTCCAGGTAGACGATGTCAGTTGCTCTTCCCCTATCCATCAATGCTGTAACCTCATCCAAATTAGTCAGGCAGGATTTGCCCTTAGTGAAGCCATGTTGGTTGTCACCAATCACCTCCTTATTTTCTATGTGCCTTAGCACAGTTGCCAGGACAATCTGCTCTATGATCTTGCCGGCATAGAGGTGAGACTGACTGGCCTGTAGTTCCCTGGGTCTTCTTTTTTTTCCCTTTTTAAAAATGGGGGCTATGTTTCCCCTTTTCCAGTCAGTGGGAACTTCACCAGACTGCCACGACTTCTGAAATATGATGGATAGTGGCTTAGCAACTTCATCTGCCAGTTCCCTCAGGCCCCACGGATGCACATCATCAGGTTCCATGGACTTGTCCACCTTCAGGTTCTTTAGATGGTCTCGAACCTGATCTTCTCCTACAGTGGGCGGTTCTTCATTCTCCCAGTGTCTCCCATTCACACAGCCTTTGCCTTCTGTGAGCAAGATGATCATTCATGGGAATAAATCATTTCCCCTTCTCTCTTGCCCAAGCTGGAAGGGTTAGAGGATTTATATTTTCAACTGAGCAACCCTACAACTTAGTTCACATTGCCAAGATGCAAAATCCAAAGCCTGCCTCCCTGCCCTTTCACAACAGGTTAAACTGGCTTTAAGAAGGGCCAGTGTGGTGTCAAAAAAGGTCAACGATCTGGATGAGGCAACTGAGTGCACCCTCAGTAAGTCTGCAGACAAAACCAAGTTGGGCAGGAGCGTTGATCCTGTACTTGGGTCACAACAACCCCATGCAACGCAACAGGCTTGGGGAAGAGTGGCTGGAAAGCTGCCTGGTGAAAGAAGACCTGTGGGTGGTGGCTGACAGCCAGCTGAACATTAGCCAGCAGTGTGCCCAGGTGGGCAAGAAGGCCAATAGCATTCTGGTTTGTATCAGAAATAAGGTGGGCGGCCAGTAGGACTAGGGAAGTGATCGTCCCCTTGGTACCTGGCACTGGTGAAGCCGCACCTCAAATACTGTGTTCAGTTTTGGGCTCCTCACTACAAGAAGGACAGTGAGGTGCTGGCGCATGTCCAAAGAAAACCAATGAAGCTGGTGAAGGGCCTAGAGCACAAGTCTTACGAGGAGCAGCTGAGGGAACTGGAGTTGTTTAGTCTGGAGAAAAGGAGAGGGGGAGACCTCATTGCTCTTTACAACTACCTGAAAGGAAGCTGTAGCAGGGCGAGTGTTGGTCTCATATCCCAAGCAACAAGCAATAGGATGAGAGGAAACAGACTCAAGTTGCACCAGGGAGGTTTAGATTGGATATTATGAAAAATTTCTTCATCAAAGGGTAGTCAAGCATTGGAACAGGTTGCCCAGGACAGTGGTTGAGTCACCATCCCTGGAGGTATAAAAGACACGCTCATGTGCCTCTTAAGGACACGGTTTAGTGGTGGACTTGACAGTTCGTTAATAGCTGGACTTAATGATCTTAAGGGTCTTTGCCAATCTAAATGACTGTATGGTAAATAAAAGATGTACATTAAGAATCGCATAAGATACTGTTCTCCAACTTGGTAACTTACCATCTTTGTTCAGCCATTGTTTTCTTTGTCTGTAGAGGAGGAGTTTATTGTGGACATATGGCAAAAGAAACTTGACGCACCAGCTTTCCACACCAAGCTTGTTTTCTACGAGGACAATAGGGCTCCGGTTATACCTGGCTTCAGGGCAGGGTATTAATCCAATTTCATCTCTTGAAAAACAGAAAGAAATATAATCAAACTTATTTCCAGTAGGTGTGAATTATTTTTCTCAACAGAGCAGACCGGCAGTGCTTCCCACCCAGTCAGTCCATCACCTTTTTCTCTCTTTTTACTGAAATTTGTACTCATGATTTTCACATTCTTGCTGGACTGCAGGTATGATAAAATGCATTTTCAGAAAGCCATTTTCTGCAAAACTCACGTAGTTTATTAACTTGGCAAATAAATGATTCAAATATGTTTTAAGGCATAAACAAAGATTGAAGTTGAGCAAAAAAAGTAAACGCATTTTACTTCTGTACAATTTATGCAGATGCAACATAAAAGCCAGTTGTGGTTTTGTATTAAGAGTCACCACAAAAAAAAATTTTGCATTAGTTCCTTAATGCTGTAGTGATAGAAAATCAGAAACATTTTACGACTTCCTGAAGACTCTGAAAGTAACAGCCATGATTAGAGGAGACAGCATACATTCAAAATCCTTTAAATTTTCTCCAGGAAGATTCATTTTGGTTAATTATCGCTCTTCTCAACTTAAGATAAGTGATATATTAGATTTTCCCAAAGATCCCAAATGAGGAAGGTCCCTTTTTTTTTTCATTTTTAAATTACTAGTAAGCAGTTTAATACATCAGAATTAACACAAGTACCCCTCGCTTTGTGATGGAGACGAGATGGAGCCCATCAACAAGTGCCACTGCAAGGGAAACAAAACACTTGAACCGGTACAGGCACCCGACTGACCCAAGGCTTCCCAGGTGTGCCCTGCAGCAGAGTGACCAGGTGCTCTGAAACCAACGATCACACAAAAGAAAATCACACATACAGCAATGTGCGCACTTCCACATGTCCCATTTTTCCTTCTCCTATGCAAGGCAGCCTGCTGAACAGGGGGAAGATTTGAGACAGAGAAGCCAGGTAAATTTGTATGAGAGACTTTAATCAAGCCTTTAAAAAAAATAGTGATGGTCACAAAAATTCCCACCCGCAAACAAAGCAGAAGAGACAGAGCTGGTTAGTTTCAAAAGGCTATACCATATTTTACTTTTTCCTCAGCTTTCTCTAGTATGCAGGGATGTTGGAAGTGCAGCTTTAACAGCTTGTTAAAAACAAACATAAGTTTGTCAAGCATTCACACTCACTGGGACAGAAAGCAGCATTATTTTATACTTTCCATTATGTATGATTTCTCCATCAACTCCTGTTTAGTGGAAAATTTCGTTGCTGAAGAGGGAGATCCCCAGATCTCAGGCAGGGAAAAAAAAAGATCCCTTGTGATCTCAGCTAGAAAGCGCATTCTCCACCCTAAATTTTCTCCATGCAAGGTCTACAGATACACTCAACCTCACATCCTCAATTCAATTATCTTTACTAATTTTGTCACTGGACAATCCGAGCGTACCAATTGAGTTCTGTGTCCTCACTGGATTATTACTAGAGTAATCAAAAGTGACACGATGTGCTTGTTTGAGAATATATTTGCTTATGCAGAAAATTGATTTAATCTTCTACACATTGCAACATATATCACAAGCCACAAAGAGGCAAGATATTTGCAAATCACTTGGCAGTGTCTCCAAACATACATACAGTCAGGTCCTTTACCCTGGTCATCTGAGACTAGAGAGAGGAAAAACATTTTCCTACCCCACCAATTGCAAGCCATGGGTTGCAAAGCAAGATCCTCATCCCTGCTGCTCCACTCAACACAAGTTAAGCTCTTCAGGAAGCTAGTGAGATTAGACTCAAGATAACATTCCAGTCTGCTTCTTTCAACATAGTACCTCACAGTCTGAAGTTTGTGCTTACTTCTGGCTCCTTTCTTTTAGGAATGTTAAACGCAGTCCTTGGCCAAAGTTTGCCTGGCCTTATATATAAGGACACATAGGTTCTCACCTGCAATGAAGATGCAGTCACCTGCAGCTTGCTAATTAACTCCATTATTTATCACAAGAATTTACCAGCTGTTGCTTGAAAACAGTACCCCAAAGGCAAAACAGCAAGGAGAGAAAAATAAAAACACCATACATATGCACGTTCACTTCTTACCAAATATAGAAAGTCTGACTCAGGTGAGCTAAGCTTCACAACACTTCTTTAAACATGCCAACATGACAACACAGGACTGTCAAGTCAGTCTGAAGCACCCCAACTTCAGAACGCACTCAGCTAGCGCAAATGGGCAGAGGACTAGACCACTGCATGAAGAAATTCACCCAGATACAGTGTAACACAAAAAACGGTTCATCTGGGAACTACTCAGTTTTTGCTACGATGTAAACCCGGGCTGGTAGAACCAGGGTAGAAATGTTGTCTCCAACCTTGGTAGTGTTTTTGATGATCTGTGTGGTTAAGAAATCATATGTTGCATTCGGTTCCTGAGAAGGAACGGAATTCACGAAGCAAAATACCAGGAGGGCAGATTTATCTAAGGCGGGGTGCCTTTCTCACAGCCAAAATAACTCATTCAAACCACCATCTATTTCGGCTCCTGAAGGCTGCTCCTGAAGGCTGCTCAGATCTGCAGAAGGAGTAATGATGCAGGTGTGTGCCCAGGAGACACTGCTGGAGAACGCCTGCAGCCTCTGCTCCATCGTGTACCCAAAGAAAGCTTCTGCAGCAGGACTCACAGGCAGGCAACATCGAATTAGTGCCTGTAAAACAAAGCGGCTGAAGTACCCTCCATCTTGTGCAAGCTGCCCTTGGCCATGTGACAGAAGATGTGCCTGTTCGTATGACAGGATTGTCCAAACTCATTGCAGGATGGAGGATGCCTACATTTGGATCAAGTGACAGGTGAAAGCTGCTCACAATACTGAAGAAGACATCAACTGAGGGCTGCCGTGTGTCAGTATTTTGTATTATTATAAGCACCATCTACTCTGAAAGTTAATATTTAACTTATCTCCTGAGATTTCCCAGTTTTCTGGCATTGTCTCTGGAATTTTAGAAGTTATTTGGTGCTTTTACATTTATTCTCCTCAAAGCAAGGACCACAGTCACAGCCCAAAACCAGCATGAGCTATCTCTATATTTACACGATACCATGCCAGTTGTCATTACTAAAATACTCCATGGAAGCTGCCACAACTTAGTGGAAGATTTTTGCTGGGCTGTCATGAAGTATGCAGCCATTACTGAGTTTCTTCAGCCTGTGCTGAGACTGGAGAAGATGTGCAAGACAAGACGTGGGAGATCATGGAGCTGCACAATCCAGAAACAGTCCATTAGTGCAAACCTCAGTCATGGCAGAAGAGTACTGACAAGCTGTTGAAGGACCTGCTTCGAGAGCCTCACTCTGTTGACTCCGCCATTCAATGGCCCTCCCTAAAATAAACCCTAGCCAACCTACGTTAAACTTTTATAACCATAATGACACAAAAAAGTTCCCTCTTCTACAAAACCACAATACAACAGTACTGCTAGGGAAGGAGGCACTTCTTGTGATGCTACCATGACAGGTCTTCAGCTCTAGGTACCCCTTGTGAAGGGACCTTGTCTGAACTTTTTTTCCTGGATGATCATCTTTAAAATAACCCGATCTCTCCCCAAAGAATTAGATAGAGGATGTCAAATAACGGCTGGGAGATCTGAATGAAGTACGACCAGTGGATGTGATGCAAGAACAATTCTACTGACAATACAGACTGGACCTAAGTACTTAAATACTTCTGCAATTATAAAAAGCTTTTAATACTGGAAGACAATTCAGAGCAGGGACACTTGAAAGGTGTATATTTTTACACTAAAATAAGTCTAATGAACTGACTACATGACTAATGAATTTAAAACATCTTTCAGATGTTTTCAGGCAAGGAAGAGGGGGTCTATCCAAGAGTTGAAACTGTCTTTTCCTCATTGTGCAGTGTCGAGGGAAGTGATTCTGCCCCTCTACTCAGCTCTCGTGAGACCCCACTTAGAATACTGTGTTCAGCTCTGGAGTCCCCAACACAAGAAGGACATAGAGCTACTGGAACGAGTCCAGAGGAGGGCCACAAAGATGATCAGAGGGCTGGAGCACCTCTGCTATGAAGACAGGCTGAGAGAGTTGGGGCTGTTCAGCCTGGAAAAGAGAAGGCTCCGGGGTGATCTTATAGCAGCCTTCCAGTACCTAAAGGGGGCCTACAGGAAAGCTGGAGAGGGACTTTTTACAAGGGTGTATAGTGATAGGACAAGGGGCAATGGATTTAAACTGAAAGAGGGCAGATTTAGGTTAGATATAAGAAAGAAATTTTTCACTCTGAGAGTGGTGAGACAGTGGAACAGGTTGCCCAGAGAAGTTGTGGATGCCCCGTCCCTGGAAGTGTCCAAGGCCAGGCTGGACGAGGCTTTGGGCAACCTGGTGTAGTGGAGGGTTTCCCTGCCCGGGGCACGGGGGTTAGAACTAGATGATCTTTAAGGTCTCTTCCAACCCTAACCATTCTATGATTCTATATGCACAGGATTATCTTTCAGAATTTCAAATAATAAATTAATTTGCATGTTATGATTAGTCATTATCTTAGTGGTACAATCAAAATCTTTCATAAACAAAGGAACAGTAATATATTATTGAAATCCAAGTACTTCTAGCCAATATTTGCATCTAAAGAAGCTATAAATACGACACTTCCACTCTCTAGGAGTTTCCTTTTGATTACTCTCACATTAAGCTCCACTTGATTTGGAAACTTCTGCTGGAATAGCAAAGTTCTCCACTGATGACCTCTCTCACTCGTATTACACGTAAATTATTTTTACTTTCTATTTGTACATTTGGAAGTATTGATGCTGCACAAAGGTATTATACAATCTAACAAAAAAAACATTGGCAAGACAAATTTCATACTCGGCTAGAGCAAAGACTGAAGAGAGTATGTCTCTTTCTGAATACCCTGCAGAGAAATTTGCAATCACACCAGGAGAAGCCTTGATTCAGAGTTTCAGATCTTAACAAAATTAAGTATGGTATTTTTACTAAACTAAGCATGTGATAAACTGAGACAGAAAAAAATTAGCTGAGCTACGGTGACATGAATAATTCTTGGCAAACCACAACTAGTATCCTCAGATTTTGTACACAAATGCTGGGCTGCCATCTAAGAGTTCACCTTTCCAATTCATGTACTTTTTTGATATGTGTCTATTTCTGCTTGACTTCACATGCAAAAAGGATAGCAAAGTTCAAAGAGAAAGCATGCATTGATCTGCTCACTGTTGGTGATCTATTTCAGTTCCAGTGGGATAGCTCATGTATACAGCTTTATCAGGACCTATGCTTGTAGGACTGGGTAAAAATATCTACCAGTAAATTTCACAGGATAAATTGAAAATTGAAAAGTAGAATACTGACACAGTTATCTGACAGAAGAAAATGGAGCTATCAGCAAGATAAGGCAAAGCAAATTTTGTGTTGTACGTTTAGTTAGAAGTAAGCTCAGCTTAAAAAGATGCAGTCTTGTTGCAAATTTTATTAAAGGCAAACAAAACAGAAACAACAATCCAATATTTTACTTAGTCTTAAAATTGTATTTTTACACGCTTTTTAGTGATGACCAGAGACAATGGTCAACTGTTTCAAAACCATGAACCTGCCAGAACAAAACACCCATTCTGATAGATGCAAAGGGGGCGAGCAAACAAACAGTCAAAGACAAGGGCCAACACATGCTGGAAGAGAGATTAGTAGGGGACAAAAGTATGAGATGTGAATAGAAACCCCATGCACTTGGCAGATCCCTTATTTTTAGCGAAGCCAGGCAGGAGCCACATAAAAGACTTCAACCCTGGATCTGTGACACGAACGGGCTGCTCAATTCAAGAGGATAACATCTGTCAGGGACTGCAGCTACTTATGACTGTCTTGGCTACCAGCAGGAAGATAAGACGTCTCCGAGATACATGAAAACATCTGGCCAGCATGGCTGCAACCTGGTGCTCTAGAGGCAGAGAGAAATCGTAGCAAATGGCCCGCAGTCTACACTGGCTGTGTCCAGTCCCATTTGAAGCACTGCAGTTCAGAGATCTGGCAGACAGAATAGTCGCTTTTTCTCCTTTAGGGTGTAAAGTAGAAGCTACCTCACTTGAAGCACGACACGGTGCATCGGTCTCAGAGCACACAACTCTTGTAGCCTACTTTCATCTCTGAGATCGCATCTGTGAAAGAAAATGGCAACAGCAGCATATTCTGCAAAAACACAAGCTCAGAGTTTGCTACCAATAAACAATTCCAGCGAAGCAGTAGGAACTAGGAAGAACCAGTGCATTCATTCACAAATACTGGCTGTTTACAGCACATTATGCCCCATGACCTAAAAATGAAGCTTCATGGGAAAATGCAGTTCTTTTTTACACAGCATCCATATGCTGTATTTTAAAACCTGGCCACCCACACAATTTGCTTACTACATTTATAGAAACATGAGGGTATTCATTCTAATCCTCTGTTTTAAGCGACGGGATAAGTTAAGTGCCCATAAAATTTTCCTACATAGTCACTTAGCGCATCATTTTCTGGAACGGATTAACAGGCCACCACCTCAGAGACTGCAGTGTTTCTGACTGACACAAATACACTGCGCTTACGTTACGAAGTTGTTATCCATTATGGGCTACCTTATTTGCCATAACCAATATGGAGTTTACATAAGTAGAGAGAAAGACGCTTCCCTGAACAGTTTGTGTCTTAAAACAACAAAGGGTGCGGAAGGAAACAGAAATATGGGAGGTAACTAAATCAGGGTCTCAAGGCTGGTCAGCAGCGGAACGGAAAATAAAATGCCGGCCATCTGACTCCCAGATTGTTAGATTTGCACAGCCATTGTTCGCCTCCTTCAAAGCACACAGCGAAAAGCACTGGCGCCTCTAACAACGGACACAGATCTGAACGTGGCACTCGTCAAACCGGGCTGTTTGTACGAGGAGGCTGCAGCCCCGAGATCTGCTCCCCCCGGCGCCACTGCTCTGCCTCCGGCACGGCCCGACGCCGCTCCCGCCGGCGGGGCTGGGCGCGCCGGACCCGCCCGCAGGCGGAGGTCAGCCCTGCCTCGGCCATGCCGAGTTTGACACCGACGGACCTCGGACTGAAGCAGAGCTCATTTGAGGACTTGTCTTTAAAAAGTTATCCATCACTTCCACACCCGAGAATCCTTGCCGGTTTCCGTAAGTGGGCACTCCTTACCGAGCGGGCTGGCGGAGCAGCCGCACGGCGCGGCAGGAGCAGGGGTGCGGCCGCTGCCGCAGCCCAGCGCGCCACACGGGCGTCCCGAACCAGGTACGCGGCGCCCAGACGAGGCAGTAGAAGAGCACAGAAGACATGTGGCACCAGCGACCTGCCCCCAGGAAGCACAGGTGCCAGGGAAGGTGCCAGGGAAGCCGCCCGGCGCCGGCGCTCCGGCTCGCAGGCAGGCACGCCCCGGGGAGGTGCCGCTCGGTAGCCCCTGCGCCGGGTGGGCAGGCTCGGCGGGTCCCCGCGGCGCATCACGGCGCGACCGCGGGCCCGGCAGCCGGCGCCGATGGGCAGCGCTGCGCGCCGAGCGGCCCGTCGCGCCTCCGCCGGCGACCCCGCAACCCCGCCCGCCCGCCCGCCCGCCCGCCGGCCGCGGAGCACGCACGGGGCTGAGGGCGGGCAGCGCTCCTGGCCCGCCCCGGCCCGGGCCCCCGCCCCACTCACATGTGCGGGTTCCGCTGGAAGGCGTTGCGGATGTCCTTCACCACCCGCTGCACCAGCACCGCCACCTCCTCGGGCGACTCTGCCATCTTCCCCCTCCGCAGCCGGCCCTGCCGCGCCGGGCCGACCGGGCAGAGCGCTTCCGGGTCAGCGGCCCGCGGGGAGCCGCGGGAGCGCGCGGGCGGCGGGGCGGCACCGGGGCGGGGCGGCCCGGCCCGGCCTCCCGCCCGCCCGCCTGCCTCAGGCGCCTCCCGGCGGGCGTGAGGCGATGGCGGTCCTGCTTACTACCTCGGGAAGGGCCCCCGCCAGGCCCCAGGAGGCTGAGGGCGGCGCGGGGAGGAGGCAGCTGTAAAATCATAGAATCATAGAATCATAGAATCGTTAGGGCTGGAAGGGACCTTCAAAGGTCATCTAGTCCAACCCCCCTGCAAGGAACAGGGATATCTCCAACTAGATCAGGTTGCTCAGGGCCTCATCCAACTGGGCCTTGAACGTCTCCAGGGATGGAGCATCCACCACCTCTCTGGGCAACCTGTTCCAGTGTTCTACAACTCTCATGGTAAAAAATTTTTTCCTAATATCCAACCTGAATCTACCTCCCTCTATTTTAAAACCATTACCCCTTGTCCTATCACAACTGGCCCTCCTGAACAGCCTCTCCCCATCTTTCTTGTAGGCCCCCTTGAGGTACTGGAAGACCGCTATAAGGTCACCCCGGAGCCTCCTCTTCTCCAGGCTGAACAGCCCCAACTCTTTCAGCCTGTCCTCATAGGAAAGGTGCACCAGCCCTCTTATCATCTTCGTGGCCCTCCTCTGGACCCTCTCCAACTGGTCCATGTCCTTCTTATGTTGGGGACTCCAGAACTGGACGCAATACTCCAAGTGAGGTCTCACGAGGGCAGAGTAGAGGGGGAGAATCACCTCCCTTGACCTGCTGGCCACGCTCCTCTTGATGCAGCCCAGGATGCGGTTGCCCTTCTGGGCCGCAAGAGCACATTGCCGGCTCATATTGAGCTTCTCGTCCACCAGTACTCCCAAGTCCTTCTCCTCAGGGCTGCTCACGATCCATTCTCTGCCCAGTCTGTAATTGTGCCTGGGATTGCCATGACCCAGATGTAGGACCTTGCACTTGGCCTGGTTAAACTTCATGAGGTTGGTACGGGCCCACCTCTCCAGCCTGTCAAGGTCCCTCTGGATGGCATCCCTCCTAAAAAAGAAATGGCCCCGGCCCGTTGCTGAGGTGGAGGGGCTTTCCTCCAGGGGTGACGCTCGCTCTGAAGCGAGGCGGGCGGAGGAGGAGGCGGTGGCGGGCCGCTGCTGCCGGCCGACGTTGGAGGACGCGATGGCCGCTGGCCACGTTTGGGGGAGCTGCCTCGTCCTCCTCAGGCGGGGCCGAGCCCTCCTTGGCGGCCTCACCTGTCAGAGTCCGGCGAAGCTGTCTCATGAGGCACTGCAGAGAGGCGTGAACAGGGCTGGCAGGGTCTGAGGTGGCTCCAGCGTGGTTAAATCTGACTGAGGGCAAGCACGTCCTGAGCTGTCGTGTTCCTATAGCAGTCAAATTGGACTTTCCTTCTGTTGTTCCCTTATTTGACACGTAAACAAGTGAATGCAATGGCAACAGTTAATTTATGTATTGAACTGGCAGTTTGTACCTTTACTATTGCAATATTCGTGCTAGATGTTAAACCACCTAACTTTAAAAGATAAGGGTGTGTGTACAGCCTCTCCTGGCTTCGAAGAGAGTTGAGTGCACTTCTCTGTGGTCAGAAAATGAAGAGCAGGTTGTAATTCTTAACCGTAACTGGTTTGGATAATGTTCCAAAACCAGGGTGTTTTACCAAGCATTAGCTATGAATGATTTAGTTGCCTCTCACTTGAAAGCTTGCAATGTTGTCATCATAATCTGCTTCATCATTATCTTCCCCACCACCCAGAAGGCCTACTAGACCTGCTGTATACTCTTCAGAAAGAGAAGGAGAAAGTCTGGAGAAAAAAAAGGACTCAGTCAAAGATGTGCGTAAAAGAACAAACAAGAAGGTGAATGTCCCTTAGGGAGGCACTGAATGTGTTCTCACATGCTGAAGTTGACAATTTTTCACTGGATTTGTAAGTGAACTAACCTTAAAGCAGAGGGGTGTTTCTTCATGTTCACTCTTGCCTTAATGGTAGTTAAATTTTACCATGTTTGTTTAAATATGACAAATAGAAACACGGAGGCCATGTCTGCAAGGAATCCTAAGTGAAACAAGACACCGATTGGAAGTTCAGTGTTAAAAGCTGAAAAGCATGTGTTGGAGACCATTTCAGTAGTAACTGTTGTAAGGTAGCTTCTGGCTTTTTTATGTTGTTTTCTATATATTCCCTGAAATAATATTTTTGTGTTTATGAATGTCTCTCTAACCCCGATGAAATATTTTTCCATATGCATGCTTTATTTTTGTTTTCACTTACTATGAATGCAAGTTTAGACTCGTATTCCTTTGACTGGAAGTTATGCAGAGCATGTACCCCAGACCTAGAATTCAGGATTTCCTGCTTTCCCAATTCCTGTGACTTTCTTTTTTTCACCATTATAGTATTACCTCCTGGACTATGGACTGTTGTCTGTGTTTAGCCCAGCTAAACAACAGCCAGCTGTTCTGTTACCCAGTGACCCCTCTGCACTCGAGAAGGGGAATCAGGAAAAGGAAGGAAGACCTGTGGATTGAGGTAAGAACTATTTAACAATTGACATAAAAGAAAATGGAAAATAATGATGATAGTAATAATATATACAGACAAGTGATGTACAGTGCAATTGCTCACCACCT
Organism: Tauraco erythrolophus; assembly: GCF_009769465.1. Lineage (NCBI taxonomy): Eukaryota > Metazoa > Chordata > Aves > Musophagiformes > Musophagidae > Tauraco > Tauraco erythrolophus. Next base: position 82,282,287 of record NC_141496.1, read on the forward strand.
CTTGACTAATGTCCAGCCCATTCCCTGCTAGTGATTCTGGAGCAGGAAAATCCTGAAAATGCAGTGCTGGGAGAGAGAGGGTAAGCCTTGAGAGCAGAATGACAGGTGAGACCCTCCAGGGACAGCAACCATTGAGAAAGAGAGACTATCTCCAACAAACTTTTCAGTTTATCATGAACATGATATTACAGGGTATGGAATACAAATTTGCCAGTTCAGATGTCAGTCGCCCTGGCCACGCTCCCCCCAGGTTCTTGGACATCTGGATCATTAGCAAAAACAAGTTGAAAAAGTCCTTGATCACTAACTATGGATACCTGCAACCTCGACTGACTACAAACTAAAACAAAATGTCTTACTAACTTTGTTCTCACCTAATAGGGTGCTGCAGTCTTCTTAAACTTCTGCTGCCAAAACTTCTTAAAGCTCCTGAGAAGGTAATTTATTACAATAACTATGTAAACATTGAATTCACATAGTTTTTTTTTTCCTTTCAGTAGTTCTTTTTATTACAGTGCATGCCCAGAAAAAAAAAAAAAAAAAAAGAGGAGGTAATAGCATGAGATAGGTCTAAAATACCATCTTCAAAGTATTGAAGAATGGGGCTGCTCTGTTGAGAAAATGAATGATGCTTTAAGTCTGGTTTCGGATTCAACTCAGTAAAATTTTTTGTATAAATAAGGAGATGACGAGCCTGTAAAGTCATATGGCATTTGAAATGTGATTGTTATATAAAATTATAGTAGTCGTTCACAAATCTGGGCCTCCACAGATTAATTTGAAGCTTCACTGTGTTGAACTCCAAATAGAAAACTAATTAGACATGAGAGATTTTATGGGGCCTTCTTAATATCCCATATATTAAGTGGAAAAATTTGTACTAAATAGTGCTGGTTTCAGATAACTGGGTTATATGGCTATGCTCTCTCGGGTTTTCATTCACCTCACAGACTATACAGACACTGTTTATGATACATGGTGTCTGAAATTACTGAAGTAAGCTGATGCATTCTTGATGTCAAATAAGCAAAAATGCAAATATCAAGAATTGTGTTACAACTCTTGGTGGACACTGGGAGATATTTTTATCTGAAAAATCCAAATTATTTTTTCAAAATATCTCTGATTGTTATGTTCAGCACAACCCCGAGTTTTTGATTTATGTCCGTTTGCCTTGCTCAGAAGGAATAAGCTGGTTTTGTGTAGTTGAGAGCATACCTTTTCAGGCTTACTGCATTCTCACTTTGTCCTGTGCAGTTTGTTCAGGTATCATGGTGAATGAAATATTTCCAGCTATATGTGAAGTTTGAATTCTGTAAAGATATTTTGGTGAATTAGACCTAAAAGGAACATCTTTAAAATGTCATTAATTGTGCCACATTTACCAAATGGATTAAAAGTCTCAATTTTTGTGGGGTTTGTTGTTGTTGTTCGTTTGTTTTTTGATTTTTAGTATTGGGTACAAGTGAAAATCGGTCATAACAGTGCAAAGTTCTGTTCTGAAAGTACTGAAAACTGTTACAAAACCGCTAGTGTACTTAGAAGTTGCAAGAGTAGATATTTAGGCTAGTGCAATTAACTGACAATACACAGTATTTGAGTTCATGCATGCTTTTTGAAGACGATGGAATATTAGGTTGCTACTCTTCTTTAAACAGCATAATAAAATGTATGTAAATTGTGTAGCTTAGATACTTACACACATCGTCAAAGCGTATAAGGCAGTCATTGGTATTAATATGGCACATACTAGTTTTTAAGAGTGATGATTGAGTTGTAAGCCAAGCGTACTTACTTGCTCTAATTTTGGGGTAATTATAATAAATTATTTCAGAAAATATTATTTTGTTAAATTTCACATAAGGCGTAACAACATATTGTAGAAAACACCCCATAATCAAATAATCTGAGAATTATACTTATGTTGTCCACAGAAAAGAAATTTCCTGGGTAGTTCATTCCTATGACACCTGGGGAGGTGCCAGAAATCTTGGAAACCATTTGGTCGAGGTAATTCTTCTGTGATGAGTACAGAATAATGTCCTTGTAACTATCTAAAGTGATATAACAAACTTCTATGACATTAAGCTTACCTGGATAAATAACTAACAAGTTAGAACCTTTCTGTTTAGATCCGGTTCACCAGGTGTGCAATTACTGTTAATGTCTTCATGGCCACCTCTGCAAAATATGCACGATGATGATCTTGGTTTGTTTCCGTGCCCCTCAGCTATTGTAATTTGTTACAGCTTTACGGACAAGTCCTATCGACTTTAATAGTATCGATTTAAGTATCATATTTGGCATGAAAATCCCTCACAGTTGGTACTAATTGTCCTCCACTCTGGGAGGCTGGAGACAAGCGCACAGAAAAACGGGCACGTCTTAGTGATTTCCCGTGGCCCGAGATGACTTTTCTAAGTAGGCCACAACGCACAGCCAGCAGGAGAATTGCACCACCGCTGCCCTAGCTTTGCTGTTACTGTAAAGATCACTTGGGAAGGTGATGGCTGTGGTACAGGTGCAGGAAGGCAAAGCACATTGTACGTCAGTCTTCAGATCTTTCAGTGGTGTTCCTTTAACATAGAAAACCACGATGTGCGTACAGATAGTTTTACAATTATTAGTTCTGCAAACATTTGCTTTTCGGGCTAGCAAACAGAAAGATTGTCAGCGTCTGTTTGCAGCACTCTGACTGACTGAGCAGTACTTTGGTTGGGGCCTCTCTGACAAATCAGCCCCACGGTGTAAGCCTTGCTAACTTCTGCTAGGTCGCATCTTACCAGGAGCTAACGCTCCGAGCCAAGATCACAATACCTGCCTGAGCCACAGCTAGGTGGAACTAAAAAGTGCTACAGTTGCACACCTGCACATGCATACGTACACCAAAGGGACTCGTTTGACTACCTGCCAGTCATTTTATGCTACTAGTATCTGCAGCCACCAGAGCCCACTGAGCTCTCCTGCACGGCAGTGGACTGGTCTCCCCTTGAGTAGGGATGTCTCTCCCAAGGTTACCCCACGGGGGTTAAAGATCCCTTATCCAGCATCTGGTATCTACAATGAGGTAAGCAACATTTCGGATTAGGCCTAAAAGTATATTGTTTATAAGATAATAATTTGACATGTAGTAAGTAGCAGAGTGTTTGACCACTGTGTAATCATTATTTAATCATTGTTTACTAAACTGTTTTGTTTAACCCCACAGTGATGACTTCTTGCAGTAGTTCTCCTGTGACTCTATTACAGTGGTGCTCAGATACTGTCAATTACTTCTGGTTTTGCTGCAAGAAAGCTAATTCATATGAAAAATTTATCATAAGTTATTATTGAGTCAAATTTTAATATTCTATTATGTTGGGTTTACTGCAATAAATTATGTTTTATTATAATGGTTTCTTAACATTGTAGGGAATGTGTTGTGGCTTAGTTCATCATGTGGCCAGTGAACATGAGTGGGCTAGTGGAAATGGCATCGTTGAGGGCTGGTGCAAACATGGTCCTCAAATGGATGAAAAAGAAAAGAAATGGAAGGAAACCTTACACTGAAATGTGATTGGATAAAAGGTTTCTCAGAAAACATGCCATGCTTTCTACAATGTAGGTAGCTGGACTGTGAATGGACTTCATTCGTGGATTTAGGTTGTCTGTGTTTCTCCAAATTAATTATCTTCCCTTCTTATTAGAAGTAAATGCAATTGGTGTGCCAAGAAATAATTATCTTACATATGCCAAATTATTCATTCTCTCTTGTTGCATGGTGTGAAGGCACAGAACACTTGAAGCTACATTGATTTTAATTCTAGAGTAACCTTAAGGAAGAAGTCTTAAATTGATAAAAACTAATACTTGTGCTTTATTAATACATATTTAATATGGTGAAAGTGTTTCTGATACATTGTAATGTCACAGTTTTTCTTACAATTAAACTGCGTGTTTATTTTCATTAGGATCTTCATTCAGTCTGGAGCAGTTCCAGCAGCACTTGCATACATGTATGCTACCAAGTGGCTTAAGTACACCTACCCTGTCTACAGAGTGAGGTGGTTTTTGACAGCAATCGATTCCACACTTGAATCAGCAGACCATGGACCAGATCAGTTATTGTAAGTCTGTCACCTTCTTTCGCTAAGTGCTGCCCTAGACTACATTTGAGAATGCTTTCTCATTTTCTAGGGAAGGACACAGGTCAGTCTCAAGAGTGTTTCCTTGTATGTAAAAGGATTGACTTTATGTATAGTAGCATTAATTTTCATTTAGGATAAGGGTGGTAGAGAATAGAATTCTGTGACTGCTCATATTCCTTTTGGTGTATATTTATGCATTTCAACTAATGCTTTTTCACTACTGTCTCGCAATATAAACACGTAAGTGAATCAGTGACAGTGGGCCTGATTCTTGACTATTCTAAATTAAAAAGCCTTGTATCCTTCATCTAGAAACTGGAGGGATAAAGAACAAATTCGTTACTGATATCAATGTATGTGTATGCGTAAAATATTTTTCTCACACTTCAACTTTATAATAGATATCATGGAATATACTGTAGGGAATCTGGAAGGTGGACTTTGGTGTTGCTCACCAACATAGGCTGCAGCTCCATGACGGGTTGTTGCATCTCCCACAGCCAGGAGGAAATGGCCCGCCTTTTGTAGGAAGGGCCTAAATTTTGCTTAGTTACGTAATTACAAATTCATACCAGCTGGATGTATATCCATACTTTGGTACCTAAGAAAGAAGAAATGCATCATGTCTGTACTGATGACATAACGGAGGAAATATTTCAGTGTTGTTTGGAGACACAGAAGGAGGTCTCAGTGGAGCAGAATGCTTCAGGAATACAAAATAATTTGTGCTACTCCATCCATTCCACATCTAACGCCTACAGATTTCTGCTTACCGTAGTTACTTACAATAGTCCTTGGTTCTGTTGGAGGCTGTAGTTGTTTAACACTTTCTCTCGGTGCAGGGAGAGAAGGAGGTGATAATCTGTATTGATGGAAACACTGCAAGTTGGAAAACTGGAATTTTCAATAAGCTTGCTAATCCGTTCTTAATTTTATGCTTGTGTATAACATTCATATGTGTACGGGCTGTGTTACCATTCAGTTTTGAGGACTGTTTTTGGAAGTTTGAAACTGTTTTGTGATTAAAGTGATAGGTACATTCTCTTACGCGGTAGAAATTAAAGATATTATCTTGTGTATTTATTTCAAAAAAATGCAACTAATTAAAAGATTTTTTCTGAAGTCCATTTATCTTTATATCCTAAAATTGTTTTTTCAGTTTCAAGTGGTCTTCATATTCTTTTTTGTTCTATGTTTCTGCAATGTCCTTCATTAATGTAAATCTGCTATTATTACAAGCTTTAGTACAAACACTATTATATGCGAAAGGTTTGTGATTTGTTACAAATAAAAGTAGATACCAATAGTTTGGTAAATGCCCATACCTTATAGGTCAGTGTTGTAATAACTGCACTGATCAGCCTGGGGCTGTGTGTGTGCTGCTGAACTAAGTGCAATCCACAGTAGCTCTGAAAGCGTGTCTGTTCAGGCTGTTTCTGAAAATCTGCATACATTTACATACATTTACGAATCATAAAAGTAAGTTAAAAACCTTGGTAGGTGGCAGAAAAATTAAGTAAATTTTCATTTAGTAAAGGCTTAACCACAAAATATTTCCTAAGGTATTATTTCTGTCTTCTACATTAAACAAAGTGAGCATGAAGGATTGGTTAGCCCTTCGTATATTATCATGTGTTATGCTAATGTAGTGTAGTAGTGCAGTATTTAATTATAAAGTTAGAAAAATAAAAATACTAGAAGGAATCCTGCAGTTGCTGGTACAGAGACTGTGTAACTGTCTCTCTCTTGCTGTATTGAGAATGGCAAAAGTATAATCACCAAAATCACATATTCTTCAGTTAGCCATGTTCAGTTTGTTTCATTTTAATAGAAAGAAAACAAACAATTTTTTGGAAAAAAAAAGTTAACAAAAGTTAGAAATGGTATTGGCATGCAATCCATTATTTTCTCTGTAAATGTTAACTGGTGTTTTAGTAAAAGCTCGAGTTAAAGAATAGCAGCATCAGTGTGAGACTTGACTGTAATTGCAAAGAAGCGTAACTGGGTGGCTGAATTCAATCGTCCGCAAAGGCTGAGGGATGTGCAGAAACCACACGACAGCTTAAAAGTGTCCTCTTGGCAGTTGTAAGTGGGGCAAACTGTGTATTAACATAGTTAAAACACGTCTGTGTGTTTTTAAAGCAGCATTCCGTTCTGAAAAGTGAGTGTTTAATAATAAATGGTCGCATTCTGCTCTGGAGACATTATAACGGAGTGTATTTATAGCTTTAGCCCAGCAGTTTGAAGTGGAAAATAGGTTTTTGCTACTTGTAGTGCCAGTTACCACTGCGGTGGGTGATGTGTGGCGTGCTGAGAAGTGTAGTCCTGGCAAGAGCCTCTTGGGGTCCTGCATGGAGAGTCCCTGATGGTGCTTTATAAAAGGGATTTGGTGTACCTGGGGACTGAAGTCACATTAGTTGAATGTCACTGGTCTTGCACAAGAACTTGTTCTTCATATAGAATAAGGTGAAGTGCGGGTGTTTGCAGCTTTAGACCAGTGTTGTTTTTGTTGTTTGGGGGTGGTTTGAGGTTTCTTTTTCCAATGTCTGTGCTAGTCTCCCTTTTACTGTGCCAGATTTTCTGACCCCCTTTTTTCTCTAGCTCTTTGCTTTGAACCGAGCCCCAAACCTAAGTCCATGTATGGGCCTTCTCCTTAGCTCTAATTCTGCAACAACCTGCCACACCACGTGTCAGTTTGTCTCCGTGCACTGTGCTTACAGAGGTACTCATCACATGGCAACGCTTTCTGGATTCCTCTGCTGGTATCGCTCACTTGCGTTACAGCTGGAACTGAAAAAACCTGGTTCACAGGCTGCTTCTAGCACAGCCCATAAATCACATCAGAACTGACCTTTCTCTGGGCTAATGTGGCTACCCCACGTCATAGAATCATAGAATGGCATAGGCTGGAAGGGACATCAAATGAACCCAAGCAGTAATTATAGTCTTAACCTTTAATTGCTGCCACTAATCTCGAAATGAGGCAAACTGATAGCAGCATTTTTAATATCTCAGTGACTCATGGTGGTTGCAACTGTCAGGTTATCTCACCAGCAAAATTTTTAGTATTCCTTCTTTTCTTACGGTGGTTGTGTCTTAAACGTAGCTGTAGTGATCTGTTTAAAAGGTGCAGGCTGTCAAATAGCGGCCTGGTCGCTGGCATAGGTTTTGCTCACACAGTGCATCATTTCCTCTTGTAGTTGAACCATAAATTGTCGTAGCCCAGTGAATGATGGGAACAGCAACTATTAGTTTAACTGGTCGTCTTCTCCTGAATTTGTGTGTTAAGTATTCTTGGTCTGAATCCTTGCCTTTCTCACAAAGCCTGTCTCAGTGCTACTGAATGTGTTCTTTTTGTCCAAACTGGTACTAGCAGTCCACCTACCTACTTTCTCAATTTTTTTCTTCTCCTAGAATGTTTTTTTCAGTCTCAATTCTGCTTAATGGTAAACAGATGGGAGGAAGTAAACATTCAGAGAACTGGATCAATAAGAAATCTCACTCTTATATTTCAAAGGAAACACCTTTTTCTGCTGTCTCCCAAGTTCAGATATTTTGCCCGGCTTAATCTAAACCTCAGCTCTTACCTGTTAAATCTTTTCTTGTTTTATGCTAGTACTTGTGATTTCTTATATTTCTTGTGTTCAGAGAATTCAATATTTAAAACTTCCTAGGTAATAGGAAGCATATTTAGCATCCACTCAAATTACATGTCCATAGAGGTAAGCAGTGCTTCCTGGTCAGAGCATAAGCAATCTCATTTCAAGTATTCTCATTAAACACAGTTCAAAATGAAAACCCACAGTTAAGTGTGTGCTACAAGAATGTAAGGTGTCATTTTCTCTTCACTAAGACACTAGCCGTGCCTGCAATCGTGGGCTCCAATGGAATGGAAATGTCTGAAACGTGCTGGCGAAGCTTCTGTAACTGATTGCAAAAATGAACTGCTGCTTCCAATATCGGTCTTACAGTTTGTTTTACATGCATGTGAAATAAGTGAATGTGAGTAGCTACATATGTAAAATGTACATTCTCTTGGTAGCTCTGCATATTTTGAAACTTTTCAACCTGTGGTCCCTCAGGCAATGAGTAAAACATTAAGAAAACAGACTTGTTTCCAGTTCATTCACACCGTATATAATTTTCAAGTTCTTGTTTAGCCATTACAATGGAGAATTACTAGCACGTGAATTTATTTTGTGTGCGAAGTATAACAACCTTATTAGCTCATGACTCACTAAACAGAAGAAATCAAGCCTGGTTGTCAAGTCAAATGAAGAGCTGTGATTCTAAAAATGATGTTACTTGGTGTTTTGTTTGTTGTTTTTTTTTTTTTTTCAAAGAGAAAGCATCTTGCTTCAAAATATGTCTGTAGTACTTCAGTTATGTAGTGGTGCTGCACTCTGAACTTTCAAGAAGTCACAGATGCATATGATTAGTTCCTTTAATACATAGTTTAAATGTTTATTTATACAATATAATATAAGTTAAAGAACTTGGCTAACTAAGGATACTTCTGTCAGTGTTCGTGTATTCAAAAATTATACATTCACTGCATATTGGCCTGGTATATTATCCTCAAACATTGCAGAGAAGAAGCATTAAGTATTCAGCATAGCTTTTATCCTTCTGTTCTTAGTATTGTCTGACATTGTGTTCTGGCCTTCTATCCTTGTTTGAACAACAGTATTTCATGTCATAGGCAATTATCCTGGCAAGGATAAATATCTGTACTGTGACTACACATAAAATTCAGTTGTCACTGGTTTTTAATGACAATTTGGCCATATAGTATGTAGACAACTTCTTTTATTTACTTAGAATAACATGGGTTCACTACATGACCAGGAACCTTGCTTGTTAAAACATTTCTGAAAGATAAGGTATTACAAGTGAGAATTACTTTGCCTTTCTGAACATAATATCCTGCTTTATTTGCTTCCAGTGATTTTCTATTCCTAACCCTATTTTAATGTCTGAATGCTCTTAAAGTTACCTAGGGAGCTCTGCTGCTGACAAGAAGGCAAGTTCTGTGTTTCTTGATTGAAATGCCTCCTATAGACGAGTTCTGCTCCATGTTGACAGAGACCAGAACAGTTTTACAGGAGCCCTTGCTGATGCCTAAGGCCTGCAGATGTTGAAAGCAATAATAAGCCTATGTTTTCTGGCTTTAATAAAATGAAAATTATGTGAGAATACTCTTAGTCATTTCATTCCAAATACAGAGAACAGAGATGTGGAAAAGCTGAGCAGTAACACAAAACTTAATGCAACCTCATGCTTTAGAGATCTATATTGTGATGAAAGACTGAAGTTGTTATAAATTAGGACACTTGGAATATACCTGCCAGTTTCTCTTCTTTTTTTTTTTTACTGTTGTACTGAAAATAGAAAGACCAAGTGCTGCAACCCTGTCCCTGGAATGTAACAAAGTAGTTGCATTGTTGTGTTGGTCAGGGTCATGCTGCTGATTAAGCCAGGATTCTGCAGGTGATTAATGTCTCTGGAGTTTGTGCTAGGAAGCTGTGGTGCTATTTTCATCTTGGAAATACCGTTCATGAACCCGTACCCTCCTCCAGCAGTTAAAGTATAGCCATATTGAGATCGACTCTTCTCTGAAGTTGTTTATCAGTTCTGCCTCTCCCATGGAGCTGGAGTTGTTGCTAAGGGTGGTAACCATAAAGCTGAGTTACTTATGCCGCTCCAAAGATGAAGCAATCAGGTTTTTGCCTAGGTAGCTAAAATCAGGACATAGGAGTGACTCTGCTGGTTCAGACCAAGTGACTGGCTCCAAGAGTCTGTCACTGGTCAGGGGCCACAGGTGTGATATCTGAAAAGTTGATGCAATTGAAATCGAACTTTCCAAGATTTGTTTTGGAGTTTTAGAAAGCAGGCATTTCTTATTGCGGCGCCGGGTGCATGGGAGATATCTCCTCCTGGCATGTACACCTGGCCCCTGGACAGAAAGTTATACACTACAACCATGCATAATTCATAACATTTCTACGTATTCTTAAACAATTGGTTAATTTTCTCTCGTTTGACGTGTAAATTACTTCACATGCCCAGTTCTCTTCCTCTGCCCCTTTCTTTTGGGTCTTGGGTGTATTTAGGGCAGGTGGTCCGTGAGTCGGTAGTCGTGATCTCCCCCTGCCAGAATTACCTTTTCCCCCAAGTCACTGCATGTTCACAGTTCAGAAAAACACGATCACAAATTTTATGCAGTTTCTGGGATGTTCCCTCCAAAGGCAGACAGTTCTTGATACAGAGTCTCCCTTCTAATTGCTCCTGGCAGCTTCGAGGATGGTCATCTTGTTAGTTTCTTTTAGGTAGCATAAATCACCTACTGCCAACTAAACCCTTCATGAAACTCTTACACAAAAACTTTAACCCCTTTATTGTTGGGTAACAGGTGGATATGCAGGAAGGACTAAAAGGAGCTTATGCATGTGATACCTCTGTCTTCTTCACCCATCAGAGTATGGACTAGTAGCTTCTGGCTATTCCTCACCTCCAGAGAAGTCAAAAGACTGTGGTTTGTGTTGTTAATAGTCCTCAGAAGATCTCATTAAAAAACTCTTGAGTCTTCCCTTGAACTTGTATAAATTCTTTGTCATCTCTACCTACTCTACATTCCTCTTTTCCAGGAGGTTTAGTAGTCTAGTGTTGGAAGAAACAACAACAAAAAAACCCCAAACATTGAGCTTACACTGGTTCCATTACTGGGTTCTGGCAGTCTTCAGCTGCACAGAACTTGTGAAATGTGCAATTTTGGATCATCCATCGTTCCTGGCTTTTTGTCCCCTTTTGCTAAGTCAATGTGTGTGTATATTTTGATGGGGAAACAAGCGCTCTTTTATTTGCCCAAGGTATTAGGAAAGTTCTCTCACATCCTTCCTTCGCTGAAAAGCTCTTGCAGTGTTTTGTTTTTCTTGGCAAAGCTGTTTAAAGAGAAAAAAATGTGAAAGCATAACTAAGAATGGATCACTAATTAGCAGTTTGATAGTTTTATGTCTTTACCTTATTAGGGGAGGAGGAGTGAAATTTAATGAATGTTAGTGGCATTCACTGCATCAGTTCCAATGTCATAAGCTGTGCAGAATTAAAGATGAGTCTCCTCATGCAGCTGAGTTCCTCACTCATACCTTTGTTAAATACACTTTTTTGAAAATAAAAACAGCTATGCTCTTATTTTCATGAGAACCTTGTATAAGAGGAGTTCAAGTCCTCTTGTATACAGAAGAGATAAGTGAATTGGATAAAATGTGAATAATAAGTTGTTGATTCTCACTGCAATTTTTTGATGTTAGTATTTAGAAGTTTCTGAATTACAGATGTCATTACACTGAAAGTAACCGATTCACTGTGACCTGTCAGTCAGCAGTAAAGTTATGTGACTTCCGAAATGAAAGATGAATATTCTAGGGTGTGTGTGTTTTTAATACAAGTAACTCACATGACTTCCCAAGGTTAAATATCTCAGATGATCTGGGCTACTGCTTTGCTTTCAATAGAAAAGCTCTGCTTTTAATAGGTAGAAATCAGGTGATTGAATAAAAAAAAAAAAAAAAGTGAGTGGGGATTTTTATCTGCTGTTATTAGGGAAAGTTGACACAAGACTTCGTTTTTGGCACTTTTTTAACACTACTTACTTGGAATAATAAACTCAGAGATTTTTGGGACTTAGCCCTCTGATTTTTGCATTCTGTTTGTAGGTTTGGGCATATGTTCAGGTGAAAGTGATATACACAGCCGCTGTTCACACAGCATGGGTCCCAGACCTTGACCACTTTGGTGGCCTCCCGCGGACTCTCAGGTATGTCAGTGTCTGTCTTGTTCTGGAGAGCCCAAAACTGGGCACAGTACTCCAGATGTGGTCTTTTAAGTGCAAAATATTTCATTGATTTGGCTTCTTGAACTGTTTTAATAAAATGTCCCAAGTAATTCCAATTTTAAAATGGAATTTGACCTCCAGTGCACTTACTAAGCAGATTGAGAGGTATGTGAGTAAATGCTAAAGAGTGGAAGAAAACTATGTTATATATAAACTAAATATTTGTGGTTCAGAAACTTACTTTTCAGCCTAGTGCGGTTACCCCTCTAAGCTTTTCAAAACATATTGTCTTGATAGAAGTGAACAAACAGTTTTATTTAAAAGTGATGCATGCGAGCCTCAATTAGTTCAATCAGGCTAGACAGTGTAAAATCGTGTGTAAGCAGGGGGCTTACATGTGTAAGCATAACAGCTGTCACCTCTGAAGCCTTCAGATTCTGCAATACTCAGACCTAGTACTGGCAACTTAAAATGCCTTATCGCATTACGCACGTATTAACACGGGTTGCTGGAAATAGGGAGATGATACCAAGATTGAAGTTTACTTGGAATTGGGGACTTGTTTATTGCTCCTCACTTTAGGTGGTGAAATTACAGTCGTAATTAAATTCATGGCAAAATACCTGTAGATCCAAACTACGGTGAGTGAGTGAAGTCTCACCTTTCTTTTAAAGGCTGGGAAGCAAAGAAAGGAATTCTTGGAATTTGTCTTTAGTTTTGGTATCTGCAGCTGCTGTTGCAGTTGGTATCTTTTTCAGTTATGCTTTTGTAAGGCTGTTGAGACTCACATTCAGAATACCTCTTATTAAGATAAGGTAGCTTTGAGGTGGTGGATAGGAAAGGGCAGTTGTTAATCTGGAGAATGCTTAAAGGGTATTGCTAGGGAGGAACTCTGCTAGGTGTACATTAATGTAGGTAAAGAGGAGTTATGATGCTTCTGGCAATATTCTATAGCTGCATACATCTCAGCTAGTTTTGTTGCTGTAAATTTAATTTAGTGCTAGTTCAGTGATTAGGAAATAGATTTGACCTTTTTTATGTTTTAGTGCACAAAATTCTGTTTGTCAGCAGATGTTTTGTTTACTCTGAAGGGGAGACATAAAGCTTATTTGTCATCTCTCAAGCGCAATGAGATGTAACTGCAAGTGTTGTCTTGTCTGAGCTAAAGGTGGTAACACGAGACAGAGTAGAACAATAACATTCAAAAATAAGATTATTTTTTAACCTTGGTCCCGAAACTGGAGAACGGCTCATTCTGGCTTTCCAAAAGTGTGAGTTGTACAGTTTTTTTCTTTTCGCCTTGCCTTGCCTTGGCCCCAAGATACTGATCCCAAAGACTGGCATATTTGGATTCAAGGAATTTATATTGGTCTTCTTATTTGATACATGAAATACAGAGGGTGTAAGTAATTGTGCCTTCTCTGTCGTTATAGCTCACAAATTTAAGTGCACACATCTGTGAGGCCTGCTCATGACTTTGATTGGTTGAACGTGTATCTTCATGGGCTTTAGGTTTAGTTTATTTAGCAAACATAATGTTCAAGTATGTACTTTCCATTGAGAAGGTTAAATGCAAATTCACTCTCATTAAACTAAGTAGCTTTTCCTCTTTATATAAAAGGCTAAAGATATATTCATTCTGTGAACGATCATGTGATGTGCACATAAAACAAATAAGGTTTTTCAAATATAGCAGACATGGCTGTATATTTTCCTGGGTCAGATCTGCTGGCACAGAGGAATATCATGTAAATGAAGTAAATGTAAAGTAAAATGAAGAGTAGGTACATTGCTGTATGCTGGCTGAGCAGACCTCTCTACTCAGAGGATATAGTATGGAGAGAAATAACATGCAATTATGCTAAATAATTAATTAATTAAACAAAGGTATTTGTATAGGAAGCTTTCTCCAAGAAACTGTAGTTGACTGTGCTGTGGTTTCCAGGACGACAAGCCCCTAAAAGTATCTCCTGTGGTTTTTTTTTATTCAGAGTTACTCTGTGGATCTCCTAAACTGAGCGAAATAAGGGTCAGAAGCTGGTACAGTTCTATTAGACACCTTTTTAATAAAGAAACCAAACTATTTCAGTGGACTAAGCCTGAAGTAAAACATGTTTTCATTCTACATCAACTATGCATTTTACATTTCTTGTTACATCTGTGTAACAGGAACATAAAACACAGCCACTGCTACTTGGTGTGAAAAGGTTTCACACATAAAAAAGAAATGCTCTAAATGACTGCTTAAAATACTGGACAATATGAACTTAAAACCACTCTCTACTGATCTAGCAGCACTATTGTTCTTTACTGAAGATGAGGGTTTAAATAATAGAATTACGGAATTATGTTATTCTTATTTAAGATTATTAATCTAAAATATTTAATATCACTTAATTAAATTAATACAGTGGTGTTCTTCACGGCAAAACTTCATATCGAACACCTTACTGCTCCTGAGTGCTAGGAAAATACACTTGAACATGTGAGTGGTGGTAAAACACAATGGAGGAACTCTTTCTTTTTGTTTCATCATTAATTGAGATGATGGTGCAGTTGGTTTGATTTCCATTCTCAGGTAGGGCTGACAAAGCCTCATTTCATATTAATTCATTTGATTTGTAGAAAGAACATTTAATAATCATTGCAGAAGGGAGAGACTAAATGTTTCTCAACTCCAATGCAAACAGAGATAGCACATAAATTTCTCATGTGTAGCATTTCCTGCATCCCTTCTTTGGTAAATCCCAGTAATACGCCGCCACTTCTAAATGTGAAAAAGAAGAAGCCATGTGGCTGTGTTCCACTGGGAACAACAGTTCTTACTGCAAGCATAGAAAACTGATTTAATTAGACCCTAACCTCATTTGCCAAACCTTTTTGGACTTGGGCTTAACAGTATTATGAGGCTGTGGTTTTTGGAGTAACTCCTCAATGCTTATTTTCAGAAGCTTAAGGCTTTGAACTTGCAGTGAAAGTACTAAATGCTATTTTAATACAGTCTGTAGAAAAAAAGTGAAAAATGAAAAAGCTTTTTTTGGTGAAAAGCACTTGCCCTTCACAGGTTTTATTGTGATGGGCTGATTTTGGCTGTGGCTGCTGGAAAACAATTTGACGTAAAGGCAAGACGGGTTACAGGAGAGTCACACTTGAACACCCAGAAGACTGTCCTCAGGCACTAGGGGGTGCAATAAAACCTCGTTGCAGATGCCTTTGGAGACCTGACTTACCTTGGCTTGAAGCTCTGATTGGCGATAGATGGACTGCCTCTGTGTGGTTGTGCTCAGATAATGCCCTGGCTGAAACACGCTCCTGTTAATGAACGTGTTGTCTAGATTGATAGTACAGGATGATGCTTGTCCTCCAAGATGAAGGGGGTCCTGTATCCTCCCCCTACCAGGCTGAAGGCTTAAAGGAAAAGGCTTAAAGGAAAGGGGTGAATAGAGGCAAGTCTGTGCTTTGGGCAGCCAGCAAACCCGCTCCTCACTCACCTTGCCTTCCCAGGTGCCTCCGTACAAGAAGTATGAGGCCCTGAGTGTGGAAGGCCAGTCAGCAGATGACCGTCCATCTACGTCGGAGGTGTTGCCGGGGTCAGAAAGGCCCACCCCCAGTATCACAACCACCTCCATGAGAAAGAAAAGACAGGTAATAGCTGTAGGGGACTCCCATCTGAGGGGAACAGCCTGAACAGTGCCAGCTCTCTCAGCCTCTCATCATAGGAAAGATGCACCAGTCTTTTAATCATCTCTGTGGCCCATCGCTGGACGCTCTCCATTATGTCGATGTCTCCCTTGTACTGGGGAGCCCAGAAGAGGACCCAGCACTCCAGGAGTGGTCTCAGCAGCACTGAGGGGAGGGGAAGGACCATCTCCCTCAGCCTGCTGGCAGCACTCCTCCTCATGCAGCCCAGGATGCTGTTGGCTTTGGCTACAAGGGCACACTGCTGGCTCATGGCCAGCTTGGTGCCCACCAGGACCCCCAGTTCCTTTTCTATGAAGCTTCTTCCAGCTGGGCGGCCCCCAACATGTACTAGCACATGGGGTTGTTCCTCCGCAGGTGCACAACTTTGCGCTTTTTCGTGAGATTCCTGTCAGCCCGTTTCTCCAGATTCTTTGTAGAGAAGTGTAGATCCTCTTTTTCAGGAAAGCTGGTAAAATTACAGACATGGTTCTAGAGGTAAATAATACTGCATTTCTCACAAAAAAAAAACCCAACCAGATTTTGGGTTACTTCACCAGAAAATAAGTGTGCGGGTTTTCTTCTGCTTTCTTGCAGACTTGGATCATTACATGTCAAGCGCATCTTTCTCAGCCCTTTATCATTAAGGAGTATAAGCAAGTAGAGTTCCAGAAGCCCATGTTAAATGAAAGATATTTGATAAATTTCTGATAGTAAAATGAGCATTTATCTCTAGGTATATTGTAGAATTCTTAACGCGAGCTCTCAAATTATAAATTGTAGCACGATAAACAAAACCAGCCTCTTTGATCCAATGTTTGAAGGACTTTGTGTTTAGAATTGTCCCCTGCTCAGTCCAGACTTTTAGCCCTTGATCTAAACCCATGCTGATGGGGGAAGCCTGATGTGGATGAGAAAGGTATGCGGCCTGAAAGTGAACATAGCATCGTATGATGCAAGTATGGTTAAAATGTAAACTGTGCATTTTAAGGTGAAGGTTTTCTCTGTTTATATCAATGGGGAACAGTGACTGATGAAAAAAACCCACCTATTTAAATAACAAGTGAGCTAATGCGTATCAAAGATGGTACTTATTAGTTTGTTTTGCTGATTTTTGTACCATTTTTTAGCTGTGGCAGAAGGAGCAATATTTTGTGATAGACACATATTATTAAGTTTTCGGCAGTGACCTTCCCTGATGGCAGGAAATTACGTGCACCTCTAAAAGATTCCTGTAAATCTGTTTGATTCAGATCAGTTTTCTATCATTAATTGTTTACTATTTATAAACATTTCTTCATACCAGATGGAATGCAGTAATCATGGAAACTCAAGCTAATGGTGATTGATTTTCAGGAAACTGACAGACTGTCTTTCAGGCTCTGGAGCTTTTTTCTCAGAATATCATTCAGATCACTTTAAAATATTAATGATTTTCTTTTCTCTTCTTTCAGGTAAACAACATTACAGATCTGTAGAGTGGAAGACATCCAGTGCAGGAGAAAAGTTTGAAAAGATGATAACAAAGTTCAACATAGTGTAGTTCAGAACTGCTTTTTAATCTGCTCTTTGTTGTCAGTATGTGTAAGTTTTCCTTCCAAGACTGGAAAAAAGCAGTAAAAGGATGTTGGCTTCCAAACTGATTCCCTCTGATATGTATGCTAGAAAAGCATAGTTGAAATATAGAAAAGCAGTTTAAATTAAACTTATATGCTAAAGCACAAGATGTACCTTGCAGAGAGATGACCTGTGCATGTATTTTACTCCTTTTTTTTTGTCCTATGTTAATCTTTTTGTGCAGATGATGTTTGAGGATACCCAAATATCATAACTGGGTCTTAGCAATCAGACGTTGTGGTGCAGCTCTTCACAGAGATAACTTAGTACCTTACATGGCATTTTACAAATAAAGATGGGGGTTACTTTTCTACTTTTTTCTTGAAGCCATTGCCGTTTAGGTAAAGAGCTGTCAATGTACTATTTGCATAACGTACTTAATGTTCAAATCTACTGGCTACAGAACATAATGCCTAAGTATGAGTGTATACCTGTACTGGCAAAAACTTCCATTAGTGCAAATGTAAAAGAGGTACTGCTATATGCTTCTATAACAGTATAAAATATAGCTATAATTAAAATAAAATATAACCATAATTAAAATAAATGTTACTGTCTTTAAGTCTGAAATCACTGTAATGACTTTGAATGACTAAAGACTGCTAATAGTGATGACTATTTAACTCTTGGTAGGAAATCTAGGATTTCTATCTTATTTTGGCGCATTTTACATGCTGGATCTTTTAAACTTCCAGAAGTGTCATTCTAAACATTTTGCCATGGTGAGATATAGGCTACTCTGGAGATCAGGGCCACTGCTTGTGTGATTGTCGTTTATCCACACGAGACCATTTGCATGCAGGGCTGTAGCTTTGCGATATCACAGCTGTACGTAATGTAAGCCTCTTGAAGATATTATTGACCTGTTATTTCATGTACATGTGTGTGTTGTCAAAACGAGTCATTTAGGGCCTTCACAATGTAAAATGCATAGGTCAACGTACACGATTTTGAAAATACTTTGTGCTGAACCCACTTTTTGCACAGATCAGGTGCCTACACTGGATAGTTCTTAATCCCTCTCTCTACCATCTCTAATGCCATATTGGTGACTTACTTCTAGCATTTCTGTCATGGTTCAGCTCAGCCAGCAGCTAAGCTACTGCAAGGTCGCTTGCTTACTCCTCCTCCTCAGTGAGGTGAAGAGGAGAAAAATGTAACAAAAGGCCTGAGGGTCGAGATAAGAACAGGCAGGGATCGCCCACTGACCATGGCCTCGGGCAAAACGGTCTCAGTGGGGACAAATCAATTTAATTCCTTAACAGTTCATTCAGAGAGGATAAACAAAGCCAGATCTTAACAATGCCCTCCTCCCACCCCTGCTTTCCTCCCAGCTCTACCTCTTCCCCGCAGCAGTGCAGGGGAACAGAGAGTAGGGGGCTTGCAGGTCGGTTCATCACACGTTGTTTCTGCCACTCCTTCCTTAAAAGAGGGGCTACTCCTCATACTCTTTCCCCTGCTCCACTGGGGCCCCTCCTCATGGGAGAATAGTCCATAAACTTGTCCAACATGAGTCCTTCCTGCAGGATGCAATCCTTACCCATCAGATTGCTCCAGCGTGGGCTTTTCCCACAGGGTCACAGCTTCTTAGGTGCAGCCATGTGCTCCAGTGTGGGGTCCTCCAGAGACTTCAGATGCATCTCTGCTTCATCGTGAGCCTCCAGCAGCTCATGGAGACAACTTTCTGCAACCTCCTTCAGGCACAGTCATCTCTGCCCCAGTGTGGGGTTCTCCATGGACTGTGGGTGGATTTCTGCTCCACCATTAATCTCCAGGGGCGGCAGGGGGGCCACCTGCCATCTCACCACAGACTGCAGGGAAATCTCAGCTTTGGCACACCTCCTACTGCTCCATCTCCACTGACCTTGGTGCCGACATAGCCATTTCTTTCAGATCTGTCCTCTCTCCACTGCAGCTGTGCCAGGTCTGACTGGCACGACGAACCTCATCAGTCCCGGCAGGATGAACTGTGCCCAGTGGGTGCCCTGGGAGCAGGGTGCTTTGAAGCTCTCCAAGCCACACCACTGCGGCCATCTCCAGTCAAGTGGTGTCAGCCCAGCATGAGCAGCTGTCTGTTCGAGAGGCCAGGGTCCAGTTCTCCACCTCCGCCCTCTCTTCACTGAAGGTCCAGCCTGATTCAGGCTCCTTTGTCCCCTTCTTAAACATGGCATTCGCAGAGGCACTGATTGGCTCGGCCCTGGCCTGAGGGGAATGGAAGTCCAACCTGGCCAGAGACTGATCCGACCAGTTTGGATCCTGAGAAGCTTCTTGCAGGTCCTTACAGGGGCCATCTCTGCAGCCTCTTCTCAGCTACCAAAACCTCATCACATAAACCCAGCATGTCTTCTTTCTCTTCCTTTCCTTTCCACCTCTGTCACCTCCAAATAATGCATACTTAAAGAAATTTAGACAAGAAACCCTACTTAGTAGCATTGCTTAAATTCATCTTCACAGTGCATCTGAATATGATTTCTCTTCCAAAGAACACTAAAGTTGGTTTAGAAAAATGCGCTCTACCTTCTGAGGAATCATCCTGCTAATTTACCTCTCATAAATGAGGATACACAGACGACTCTCTCAAAAAGAAATTAACAGCTTATCATCATCCTAATATATATGGTGGTAGAATGAGTTAAAAAGAAGAGAGATTTTGGCAAATGCCACTTTCTTATGATATATTACAGTAACAAATGTGTATGTGCCAGAAGTCTGTAGTTAATGAAAAAAACTCGTCACCATTTGCTTTCCCACAAGCATGGAAAGCTTACTCAGCTTAATTTTATCGAATCAGTTTTGCGTAGTGACTGATTTCCAGGTAAGTAGCAGTGGATAATAAATCCAACACTCAGCTGTAGAAATGGAGCTCTGTAGGAGCTGCAGTCTCTTAGGACTTTAACTGGGTGTCTGTGGTAAATCTTGCATGGGCAATCTGTTTCCACATAGTTCATCAACTACATCATCTCTCTGGCTGGGAAATAGAAATTTAAATCAGCCTAGTAAATAAAATTATTGTTCAGAGATTTTTTAAATAATGAAACAGATGCTGTAATGGGTGTGATTACATCGTTTCCGATGTGCATAAATGAGTGACCAGTGATGCCCTATGCAATTGAAACTTTGGGTGAAATAAGAATTGTATTCCCCTTCTCCCTGTTTTTGATGTTTTTCAGTAAATGAATGTTGAAGGACAGTTTTCAGACATCTCTGGAAATACATTTAAAATACAGGACTTCTTTAAAAAGGGCTGATAGGACTGAAAACATACAGGCTATTGTATTTGCATACTCTTGAATAAAGCAGTTCCTTCTGATAAAACAGATGATGGTAAATATACTGTGTTGACCTAGTGCCACCAGAAGCAGAGTTTGACACTAATGAAGAAGGTCAGATATCTGACCTTGTCCTCAGCAGTATCCTAGAGGAACTTTCCCTCTAACTGCACTTTTTTCTCTGACCCATTTGATCATTATGGTCATGCAGATTTCCTCAACTTGTGGTAAGCTACCCGTCAAACCGAAAATGGGAAAGCAAGGCTGACTCTATGCATTTAAGCTGGGACAAATCAAGTTTCTTTTGGGACAAATTCATGAGGGAATGTGCATGGGGAAAATGAATCCAACAAACTGCATCGAGATATTTGATTTTTGTAAGAGGAGGCAGAAAGGTTTCTCCCGCGCTGCATTCGTATTTATACAAACATCTTCTACCCATACAATACGCTTTATGTCCCAGTGAGTGTACTCCAGGTACTGATGTGAGGCTACTAAATAGCTTTTTAATACCCATTTAAAAGTCTAAGCTTCTGGTCTATCTTGGCCTAGCTCTTCAAGTATATTCATCATTACTCTAGGTGCCAAAGAATAGACGAAAGCTGTACTTTATCTCTACACACTGCCTTATTAAGAAAATGTAGTATACATATTTTCAAAGAGCATTAACAGAAAACAGAAGGCTCTTTCTGATTTGATCGATATGGGTGTCCTTTTGAGGAGTTGGAGATGTAAAATAAAGCTTAGTCACAGATTACAATGAGCCGTAGTACCTGTGTTTGCCTACTGAAGTGCATGAATTATTAATATTGGCAGCTTTAGAGAATTCTGCAGCTTTCTGTCTGGATTGTCAATAGCTGTTAAAATGGCAGAAAAGGGAGAGCCTCATGATCCCTGAGGGGCGTTTCAGCAACTGAACTTAAGGTATACTGCGTTTTTTATGATGCCTCCTCAACAGTCTGTGAGACAACAGCCTTCAGTTTTGAGCCCCCGGCATAACAAAGATGTTAGTAAACTTGAATACAGCAGGGGCCGCCAAAATGGTTGGAGGCTGCAGCTCAGACTCTGGGATGAGAGGTTGAGGGAAAAGTGTTCAGCTTGGAGAAGACATGGCTTTTGGGGACGAAATGGCAGCCTTCCAATGCTGAGGAGGAGGTTGCAGAAAAGGCTTTGCTTCAGATGCATAGCAGGAGGCAGTGATTATAGACTAAACCAGGGTGGGTTCTAGCTGGATATAAGGTTAAAAAGTCACTATAAGGATAATGAAGTAGTAGAACAGGTTTCCAAGAGAGGTTGTGGTATCACCATCTCAGGAGGTCTTAAAAACCTAGCTAAACAAAGCCGAAAGCATTCTGATCTGCATTCTGTGTTGGCCCTGCTTCAAGCAAGAGGTTGGACTAGAGACCTTCTGACATCCTTTCCAACCTGAGTGATTGTATATTCTCTATGATGAGAGAAGAAAGATTTATACAGACAGAAATATTTCACTTCTTTTTTGGAAATATTTCACTTCAGAAATATTCAGAATTATTAATATATCTTTTCAGAAATATTTCACTTTCTCTTCTCCCCGTGGGCAAAAATTAGTGTGCTATGGAAGTTTTAAAAGGCTTTAAAAGTCCGATGCATAAGTATGTGTAACAATTACATCTAATAAACTTTGACATTAAAGCTGTATGTGACATATACAGGAGCTGTGAGAAGGTTTGAGATTTGTGAGAAATTGTCTTGGATGCACAGCCTCACTTTTTAACTTTTGTTAGTACTCTGTGTTTGCTTCCACAACAATTGTGGTAGAATTGAATTTTCAGCTTTTCTTGGAAATCTCCTTTCAGAATTTTGAGGGTAGGAGCTGAACTGAGGAGTTGAATCAGTTCATATCACAACTAAACACAAAACCAGTTTAAGATTCCTTAGACGTTTATATTTAGACCACTGAGTTAAATTTGACGGATGTATCTCTGATGAGAGAATTGATGGCTATGTCTTAAAACTGTTATGACATATTGACAAGAGTGTTTTGAAATGCCATACAAGTCATTTTACTGAAGTCAACAGGAATACAAAGATTTGTCTCAACTGAGGATCTGCAGACATAAATAAAATTTGTTCTCACTTTACTGCTGTCAAAACTTCATGTTCTTGTTAATTAGAAGGTAGTCAATCCTCAACGTCCTGATCGTTAGAAAACTTCAGAAAACTGTAGAAAATGTTACAAAACCCATGAATGGTTGCTGTGTTTGCCTAAATGGATACCCATGACTCTGGACTGAGCATGGCCCCGTCCATCTGTAAAAGTCAGCAAGAACATGTCTTGTTAGGTTTCTCCAGCTGCAGACAGCCGCAAATCTTGGCTTATTAGGAAAGAATTTTCATAATGCCTCTTTTGGAAACTATGTATACTTCTTGCTTTTGCTTCTTTTAATCTCTCAGGGTTCGAGGGTTTGTTTGGTTTGGTTTGGTTTTACGTTTTTTTTTTGTTTTTTTTTTTTTTAAGTGCTGTAATCCCTGTAGCACCATGGAACCAGATTTGTAACCAAAGCCAGATACCTTTGCTTTCCTTTTTCTCCACTGTCTCATCTCAGAAAGAAATGGAGATACCTAAGTGTGGAGTCAAGGCGATAAACAGTAAAATCTTTCTCTTCTTGCATCCAGCAGATGGAATATTTTCAGGACTTTTTAGGAAGGTATTTTCTCAGTGTTTTTAATACACAGATGGCTTAAGATCAATTCTATAGAATTAAAATAACTCCATCCCCCATTCCAAACACTGCCCACTCCGATTCACAAGTTGTAGGTTTTATCTGGGGTTTTCATATAAATATTTTACTGTGCTGTCCGTTAGTTGTTTTTTCCCTGCAATTGAAACCTGAAAAAAGAGAAATTATTCTGTCATTGATAATTGCAATAAGGTAGAACCTGAATTTTGTATATATCTGGAGGTGTAAAAGCTGTTTGATTGTTCTCTTGCTCTTTTTTCATTGCAGTATTTTGTGCGTGAAGCCACTGTGGAGCAATGCACTCATATGAAACCTGGAGAGCTCTAAACATGATTGTGTCGAATTACTGGAGCTCCTCCAAACACAGAAACTTAATTGGCTTAAGTTTCCACAAAAACAGCGTAACATTTTAAGTGGAAGATTTTTAATCCTTCTTGCTGCTGCATGTTGTCTGTCCCGTTACCATCAAAAATACTCTATGTGTGAAATATTTCCTTCCACTGCTTATGAACCTGGCAAAACACAGAGTAACATTTCGTTTTAAGCATCTTATTAGTATTATGACAAAAAGATGAATGCTCACTTGAGGGACAGATCTTACATACTCTTTGCTCAGCTATGACACAGAGTAGCAGGAAGAAAGAGCATAACTAATCACATACATCTGAAAATTACCACCTGCCTAACTGTTACCTAGGCATTTGATTTCAATGGAGTCAGGTACAAAAGCCCAAGAAGGTATATGGAAGTTTTAGTACTGGCCTTATTTTTCTTCCTTTAAAATGGGTCTCCAATAAAGGCTTCAACAGGATCAGCTGTAGGTCATGTCCAGTGCTTTTGAAAATCCTAACTTAAATGTTAATTTCAGCAATTCATAGCTGAAGAGTCTCAGAGCTGCATAAAATAGTATATTTAAGAGAATGATTGGTCTTTTAATGAGAGTGTTGTTTTAGCTGTGGTGATCTAAGGACAGACAGGAGACAAAGCATGTAGAAAACTCGTGCCTCTAATTAGACCCGGCAATTTAACAGAAAAAATACACAAACTTTTAAGCATGTGAACACTTTCTTGAGATAATTTTAATAATAGCAAGATTTAGAAGAGTAGATGTTAACTGTTAGAGAATAACACGATAAACTTAGGGACAAAAGAAAGTTTTCAGATGCATGAAGTCTAACAAAGAAGTAGCTGATTCCTAGCTAAAATAATTTAGAACAGCACTTGAGATGCGTTTTCATCATCTAAGCCTATTGATGACTGTGCTGCTTCTGGGGCTGGTATTCCTTCTTTATGTGACTGTGGGTTTAAACAGTCTTTGCTTTGTCATGAGGATGGTGAAAATTAAGTTACTAATCACATTAATCAACTAGACAGATTTCAGTGAAAAAGATTAAATGAAAAGAATATTTCTGGAACATGGAGTGCCATGAGGGAGAGAGCTGAAGGCTGTTAATCCCTCTTGGAGCAAAAGAAATTTATAATTGGCATCTGTGAAACAGAGAAGTCAGCAGAGGTTTGGGAAAGACTGTAGAAGATCATAAAATAAATGTATCTTGACTGAACTGGTGTGTTTAGTTTCAGCAGAAGTGTGAATTTTGTTTAACAGGCTCGTCTTTTTTGTATGTCTTCCTTGAAAATCAGGTTAAGAGATAAAAATGGTGCTACTTTTGAGAGAACATCACAGAGGATTAGAGTATAATTATCTAAGTCTTCCTCCATATCACCAGTGAAGAGTCAGTTACTAAAGGTACTGTAGTTGCAGATTTCCTGCCATTGTTACTTCATAGGTTTGGTTTCTCTTTCATGCAGATAGAACTTAATCACATCAGAATATTCTTGCCAGAATATCTGTTCATTGATCTTTCAGTTAGTATTTTATTAACGGCATACAATGAAATCATTGATGGTACATGATAAATGAGCATGTAATATGTATAAAAAATAAGAAATGTTAAGTCTGATGAATTATAGTAACTTATTTAGAGAGATTAATTGTCATTGAATTTCCTGAAATATTTAATGTTTTAATCTAGTGCAAATAGGAAATTATTTAGTTTCTTAATTCTGTTCTGGTCAACTATGCTGCTATAAGGGTCATTTACTATTGCCATGAGAATAAATTTATTGACTGTAGTCACAAACACTGTGTGTTACTTGTGATCACACTCGATTCAGTGAATCAGAAGCTAGACAACCCATGTCTCGCAGTGTCTTTAGTGTTTGACGACTGACTGCAGCAGCCAAGCCTAGAAGACCGTTCAGCTGTCACCCATTCAGTTTAATAGTCACAAAACTATATGAATTCTTAAGGTAATCAAGGGAAATAATTTAGTGAATGCATTGTATTTCATGGTGCACTTCGGGACCTTGCTATCTGTCCAGGAAGTCTATGAGAGGGTCTTTAGCCCTGCAGCTACCTCATGTAAGGCTTATAGTACCTAAGGGCCTAATGAACTTAAGCAGACAAATGGAAAATGTTACCCTATAGCCACATGCGATAATCTTGAAAGGTTTCCTTTGCTGGCTGGCGCAAAACTCAACCCCCAGGCTATGTCGTGTTTGCAGTTCCTACTGCCCAGCTGGGATTCTTGCTCCTATCTCACCTACTCAGGGCACTGTACATAGAATCATAGAATCATAGAATGGTTAGGGTTGGAAGGGACCTCAAAGATCATCTAGTTCCAACCCCCCTGCCATGGGCATCCTAGCTGGGATCTCTCACTTCACCCTTTAGATGTTGCTTTTCCTTCCTCAATGCATCTGTGATGTCGGCTTCTGTTGCTGCCCTTTCTTGACTCTGAATACAAGGAGGTCCAATTGTCTGTGTCTCAGTTTCAGATCTGACATTTGGGGACTGAAGTGCAGTATTTTTCATGGAGACAGTCACTTCTGTCACTTTAACAAATGTTTCAAACTGCTGTGCTTAAGGTCACAGCAATTAGTAACAATCCCAAGCTGGAAAAAAAAAAAACCACAAAAAACCACACATTTGTGCTGGTAAATTCCAAGGATTAGACCTTTGTCAGGACTGCAGGAAAATAATATCAGAATAATTTAAACTGTCTGTTCTAATCAGTATTCATGTTACCTTGACCTGATATTTGCTGGAGAAAAGCTCCTCTTCTGGTTGCGTTTTCAGTGCTTTGGCTGTGTTCATTGGCCAACTCGTGGAATAGAGTTAGCCCACAGTGTAGTGAACTAGCTCTCCACAACAAATACTGACACAGTTTTAAGAAAAGTATGTTGTAACTCTCAGTCAGCCTGCCTCTAAAACTGCATCTTGGTATAACTTTTTTCCAGTAAACAGCCTTGAGAGAACATGAATCTCCCCAGCTTCAGATTTAAGTTGAACTTAATCCCATTACTAGTTGACAACCACATTAAAGTAGTAATCCAGCCTTCTATTCATTAGGTTTTGCAACTTTTTCTTTTGCTAGTGACCTGAGAGCAGCATCTTCCCAGCATCTATGAGGAGCTGATTAAAGAGACAGAGCCAAGCTCTTCACAGCTCTGTGTGGTGGGAGGATCAGAGATGTTGGGCACAAGTTGAAACAAAAAAGGCTCAGGCTGGATATAAGGAGAAACTTTTTCCCTGTGAGGACAGTGCAGCAGTGAAGCCAGGACACAAGGAGGATGTGCTGTCTCTATCGTTTAAGGCTTTCAAGCTCCAACTGGAAAAAACCCTGAGCAACCTGATCTGAGCTAAGTGGCCTTGCTTTAGGCGGAAGGTTGGACTAGAGACCTCCTGTGGCTCCTTCCAAACTGAATTTACTATGACCTTTTGTCTGCTGTGAAAACCCAGTGGTAGCAGAGCATCTTTCCTGAGATGCCTCAGGCTTCATTCAGCAGCAAAATCTTGGAGGGTCTGCATCAGGCCCTATCCGAACCTGCAGCTACCTTAATCTGTACTCCTAGGTGAGAAAATCTTACTTTTTAATTGAGAAGAGAGACAGAATAGGGTGGCAAAGATGACTGACATTGTGATTAGGGGAGTTTTAATTGCAACTTTTTTTTCTTTAAACTTTGGGGTAGTTCATTCACTTGTGGCTACATTGCCAGGAAGCCTTAAGCCAGTCCTTCTGTTTTTTATCTTCTGTATTTTACCTTGTAAACTGTGTATGTTCCATCTGGGAATCTCAGGCATAGCAAATCCTAATCATACTGTTAGTTACTTTTTACTCTACAAAGAATTGTACTTTAAAAAATTAAGGCTTTTCTCTCAAAGGGATGTGCTAAAGTTATTAAGCCACATTTGTGTTACATAGTGCAAAAGATGTAGACTAAAACAAATCAATAGTTAAGGATTTACCCCCTTCTTTGTGTTTCCCCCTAATTCAAGAGGAGTTGAAGGGGAAGTGGTTGTTACTTCAGTAACCTATTTTTAAAACAACTCAAGAATAGTTTTTAATTTGCTGGGAAAACTATAACAAAGGAGCAAGCCTTAAAAATATTTCTTCAGTTTGAAGTGTGGCACTTCAAGTACAATTAGAAACAAATAAACACTTACTAAATGTACAAATTTTTTGCTAATAGGTCTCATCTGAAGTCCCAGACCGCAGGAACGTGAACCGAGACTTTTTATATGGGTCACCATAACCTCACTGCAGGCATCTCAGACACTACTAGCATCTATGCTAACAATTACTTTGACATCTGGCAATAGTGACAAATAAAACTTTCAAAATACTGGTATCTGATATTCTTAACAGCTGCATCAATTAGTATGCAAGGACTGGAATATCCCCCCTGGTGGCTGCCATGGCTGCTGACTCAGCAGGGCCCTGATGTTTGTCTCAAGGTGCTGGCTGAAGAGGCAGAGCTTTTCCTGCTGCTCTGTGCACAAAGAGCTTCATGGGCTCTTGCATGGGAGCAGGCTTGACTGCAGAGCAACAGCATAAGCAGCAGACAGGCATACTGCAGCTGTTTTGAGATTGTCCCCATCACGGCACATAAAATACAGCAGACCTAGTGAGGTCTGCATCTGAGTAGGACAGAAGAATTGTTGTAGACCAGCTACCTTTGTTTTGCTGGAGCAATTGTTTATGTGGGTGAGGTGTTCTCACAGCCAAGGACGATGGTTCAGTGTGGACCTGTTCTTTCAGTGCACGTTGATAAATCAGATCTTGTTGAAGAAACTCAGCAGGAGGAACTCCTCTGTCTGGTGGGCCATGGACCTGCACCGTGTCCCCCTGCCCAGCTGAGGCTCGAGAACTGGCATCTCCGCACTGTCAGGCACTCGATGGTCACGTGGGTCTATTCCATAGAAAAGACTGTGTGAGTCCAGCAAAGTGGTATTTCGTGAACCTGCATCTTCTGGGATGCTTCACTGGTGTGGACAGTAAGAGCCTGAATTTCCATTTGCTGCATAAGCAAAGCTTCACGTATGAAAATTCTAGGGTGTTCTCCCTCTTTCTTCTTTAGTTCATCTATGTAATTTTTTGTCTGATGTTTAAATGTTATCTTTAAATGTTTCAAAAGATTTTCACATACATTACTGCAAGATTTTCAGAGGGTGTCTCATGACTTAGTAATAACTTTCTAATGACACATTTTGCCCACATTGTTGCCTACTATATGCAGGAAGAATTATTTCCAAGAAATCCTGTCTACTAAACCTTGTCTTATTTCTTTTGCAAGTATTTCTCTTCTGCCTGGGACACAGGAATCTGAATTGTCTCATGCACTGGCCCAAGAGACAGAGTAAACCACGAGAAGCGGCTGTTCTTTGTAGGAAACAAGTCCATGATTGGTCCTGATTATAGTACCCAGCTGTGGAAGCCACCCAAGAAGAAAGACACATGGCTCCCAGCCCTGCAGATAACAGCCTCGTGGCCACGAATTCTAGGTTTTGAGTGGAAACTTGAGAATCAAGAAGAAAAAATGTCTTGGGGACCTAGTTACAGAGTGGACTATTATGGGAGAAACAGAAGTACATAGATGAACTTCTTAGACATCGTTTCCTCTACCGCTGGAGAGTGTCTGGGAGCAAATATTCTGACAGTTTATCATAATGCCTGCTTTGCTGCAAGGGCATTATCCGATGGTTCATCATTCGGGATGTACATGTGCTGGTTTGCTCTGAGGTGGGGCAAGGAAAACTTGGGCAGAGCTGGCAGGGTATTTCAATCCCAAGATCCTTACAAATGGGCAGCACAAGTACACGTTGCACCACGTGTGGCTTCTCTCTCCACCTGCAGTCCCTGGAGGTCAGTGCATGCCTTTATGGCCCACGCTAAGGCAGGAAAAACACATCCTGAGCGCGGGGTTTCTGGAATCCTGCAGCGGCAGGGTGTGCACTGTGCCTTTCGGTTCTGGTTCTGCGCCTGATTTGCCACTGAAAAACAGCAACTATGATTGGGAGCACAAGGACAGCACGGAGCCGGCTCAGGCCGGTGGCCATGGAGCTTGGGCACAGCCATGCCATTCCGTAGGCTGGATAAAAGCCAGTCCTCACCAGCCCGACCTCCTGGCTGTGGTTCTCTCCCTCAAGCCAGTGCCAGGGACTGCAGATGCAATCACCACCGTGGCAGAAGTCTTACTACGTTTAGATGTAGGTCTTGTATTGCTCTGCCCTGGTCTGACTCTGAGTAGGTGGATGGGGTAATATCCTCAATCAATCTCCGGCCTGCCGCAGAGAATAACATTCCTATTTTTATAACATAATTATAGGAAACAGTCAGGTCTGTAGGGGAATCCTCCTTCTCTTTGTTCCCTTCGCTTTTTAGTTGGAGTAGAAAAATAGGTCTTTTGCTGTTATCTCCCAAGATACACTCTGTGATGAAAGAGTTCACCAGTTTCTCTTAACGCTGCAGCAGCTGTTTTGGTCACTGCCTGGACCCTTTCACTCCTTTTCTTGTGCAGCTGTATTTAAGTTACAGAGGAACAGATAATCCATATCCTCCGATACAAGATTAAGGTCTAAAAATACTTTGCATCCGAAAAATGATCATAGACAGAGGAGATGGGTTACCTGTGTTCTTAGTGGACAGAAAAAGGTTATTTAGCTAAAAAGGAGAAGTCTCTGGAACAGTGCGAGATCTCCATCTGTCCCCACTTGCTGTGTTGACACGGGAGACAAAGCTGACAGTGCTGACGGGTCATCTATGGAACACAAGGAGACTAAGAGTTTGAGCAGTTAATTGAAGAAATATTTGAGCTTTCTTAACTTGTTTGTTGATATTGCTGTTAAGGAAAAAGAAAATCACAAATCTGGATGCCCTTTCAGTTAATATTAACCATCTGTCTGATTTGGTCTACTTCTTTTCTGGCAGAACTTTTACTTTTGTGGTTCTTTCTCTTTTCTTTCTGATTATGAAGCAATCCCCAGTGGCATGTTAGAAATCACCCCTATAAATGCTGACAATTGTTCCGGGCTTAGCTTCAAAGGCTTGTAAAACCCACAACCTTAAATCTACGTCCGAAGCTGGCACAGTCCCTGGCTCCAAATGGCTAGTTTGTGTGCACGTTGCCCTCAGTTGTGAACACGCTGCAAATTCTTCTAACACAGGAGTGCTTGTCAAACGCAAATCAAAACTTAGTCTTTGGGACACCACTTCTAAAAGGAAGGGATTTTGCCAAGGACTCAGTTGAACACAGTGGGGTGGCTGGAGATCCAAAATCACCACTCGTGAAGGTGGAGGAGGGCAAAGGTTCCTTGTACCAACAAATGGTTGCCCTGAAGATAAGCAGTGGCAGAAAAGGTAAATGGTTGTCACAGCTGTGTGCAAACTGATTGGAAGGCAAAGAGAAAAATGTCCAAGGCTGTTTCACAGATGGATTAGTGCTCCTGCCTCAAAGACATGACTTCTTTTGCGTGTTATTCCGCCTGCCTTGATTTCGTGGGGTTTGCTATTTTTTATGTCTGACTGGATGAGACTAGAATTTGACCAATTTCCTCTTGTGTGCGCCTTTCAGTCAAAAAGAAAGTGTAAACGATGTGTATAGGACAAGACCTGGGTTTAAGTTTGCATCTCGGTGATATATCAGCTGTTTTGTCTACAGCTGAAGTGATAATCTAAATGTGAACCTGTATACTGTTGAAAAAGAAAGGAGGAGAATTTTTAATCTAGTGCTATGGCGTTTTTAAATTTATGTTAGAAAGTTTGAAACTCAAATCTAGGAAAAAATGCACATGAGGTAAAGAAAATAACCCGTTCACACAATAATTCATTTTTTAAAATACTGATTTGTTTCTCTTCTGAAACTAGAAATCTTTATCCTCTGCAGTGATGTTGAGGATGACCTGAGGTAAGAGGTAAGATGTCTTTCATAACCATTATGAATTTATTCCCTATTTGTCCTTTGGATATTTCTTGGACACAATTCACAACCACGCTGCTCAGAGCATGATTTTCAAGCACAGGTTGTCTATATTATGACCTCTGTTGGTTTTTGGTGCTTTTTCAGTATCATCTCCACTCAGTGCCAGAGAAAAAAATTAATAAGCATCTTTATTACTGTGGCTGAATGTTCTAGTGGCTGACTGAAGCTTTTTGGTGCTATTGAGACTACCTGTCTATTTCTAGTGTCAAAGATCAGTGAACAAAGTAGAATAAAATGTAATGTTCTGTTTGTTTCTCACCTAGTCTTCAAGGATACACATCTTCTCAGTTTGCAGCATCTCTAGGGGACTGAAATCCTTTGCCTATTTCCCTTAATATTAAGAGAATTTCTCTTTCTTCCTTCAGTGGGAGCATAGCTTAGTCATTAAGTGCAGTTTTTTGAAACTAATGTCTGATCTTGTTTTGTTTTGTCTTTTTACTTTTTCCTCCTTATGCCTATTATATAAATTAACTAGGTATTAATATTGTATTATTCTCTGGCATTTTACTACATTTGTTTTCTATTTATTACATTTGATGTGTTGTTTTGGCACACTGGAACCGTCAGTGGAAAGACTTCGTTAATAACATTCAGAAAATATTACAAACAAAACTGAGGAAATATATCACTATGAGACAGACTGAAGTAGGCTGACTACTTAATTCTGCTTGTGCCAGCATTTTCAGAAGTACGTTTATTGCAACACTGGTGTTTTTCTCATCTGTTTTCATGAAGAGGTTTCGAGTCTTCATTGAACTGTACATGGAGAAATGTGAATGGCTAATTATTTTTTTTAGAAGCGGCAGATTGTGTAAAATGTTAGTTTGGACACAATGTGTGACGATAACAAAGTCAAACGCGACTGACTCTCTAGTACGTGACATAGTGTAATAAGGTTTCTGGTTTTTATGCATGTCAAACTTTGGTTTCCAATTCTAACAAACTCATGCAGTTCTAGTTCTGCTTTGAATTAGTAAAAATCAGAGCTTTCCGTTCTACTCCCATTTGCTAACAACAGTGGCAATTAAGGAATAAGACACCAGCCATGAACAAAGAAGCTGTTCCTGCCTTAATGAGTTTGTGGTCTGAATTCAAGAGGCTCGATGGTCACCAGCTGTTTTACAGCATTTTCGTGAGTACACTGGAGATCAGAATTAGGATCTATATATGATTTATATTTATAAAAGTTTGTGAAGACTAATTTACTGTTTGACTGTCTTTAAAACCAGATGCTTTCACTTCTGCCCACACAAGTCTTCGCTTCTGGTGGTTGTTTGGGAATTCCTCTATTTGAAGAAAACTAGCTCAGGTAGTTCTTGAGCATAAATTATTTCAATGAAGAATTTTGTTATGTTTTCTGCATAATGACTTTTATACAAAAATGATATTATTTTCTGATGGGTACCACGTTTCCCCACATGTCTGCAGAAAGGAGCAGCTGGTGCTTTCACACTCATGTTTTGTGTGAAGCTGCCTGCAGCAGTAATGAAAAGCTCCTGGCAGGACTGTATCTGAGGACTCTGGGCAGGAAGACTTTGTTGATCATGGCATACCTTTTGGCGTAGAATGCACGCGTCTTTTCCATCGAATTTCTGGCTTCTTCAAAATGAGACAGCTTGTCTCAGTAGAAATACACTCACTTTACATAGGCACTGAAGCTTCTAATAACCATTTCACTTTATTGCTGCCACATCCATGCCAAGAGCTGAACTGGCCATGATCTTTTCAGCTCAGCTCAGACTTGTCAGCATCTTTGCACGGCATTATCCCTTTAAACATGGTTCACTTTTATTTTAACTCACTCCCTGCTTTGGGATACTGGATATTTTATCTCTTATTCTACCAACTCTGCACTTATTACGACCAAAGCCTGCAAGTGTTTACAATGCCTACTACTATGGTTTACAACGACCACAGTGTCACCTTTAATATACTTACACATAAACTAATAGGAAATTACAATGCCTAGTCAGTCCATGACTAGAAAATACCTAATTTTATGGAAGGAAAATGCAGTGTCTTCAGAGCTTGATACAAACACAGGCCCTGTGCCACGTTTTCTGCCTCTGTATTAGCGGCAGGAGCGTGATGTATGATTACTGTAAGGTTGAGCAGATAACTTTTAGCAGGGAGATAATGGTACATGAAAGTACTCTGACACACAGGAGCATAAGGAGTTAATCTAAGCCATTTATTTTTCAATGAAATTTGTTCCTTTGGGTTTTAATTTACACCGAAACCATTCCCTTGGGTTTTTTGTGTTCTCATAGCAGTCTTCCAGTACCTAAAGGGGACCTACCACAAAGCTGGAGAGGGACTTTTTGCAAGGGCATGTAGTGATAGGACAAGGGGCAGTGGCTTTAAACTGAAAGAGGGCAGATTTCAATGAGATGTAAGGAAGAAAATTTTTACAATGAAGGTGGTGAAGCACTGGAACAGGTTGCTCAGAGAAGTTGTGGCTGTCCCATCCCTGGAAGTGTTCAAGGCCAGGTTGGATGAGGCTTTGAACAACCTGGTCTAGCAGCAGATGCCCCTGCCCATGGCAGGGGGTTGGAACTAGATGATCTTTAAGGTCCCTTCAAACCCAAACCATTCTATGAGTCTATGATTCTCACTTTCACTCCTGCCCTGTACTTCCTGGAGACTTTGTATTGGACAGGATCCTGTGAGGACTGCTCTTCAACACCAGCACCTCGTGCCTTCGAGCCCCTTGCCACCCTGTGCCATGAGGGCTTGCAAGAAAATACGGTCATTGCTAATTTCTTGTGAGTCAGCTTCTGCAGTTCTTGCTCAGGTCCTGATTCTTGCCTATTTTACTTAGGTAGCTGTTTGTATGGCTGGTGTAAGCAAGAGTAAATGAAGTCCTGGTGCATTTATTCAAGGAAAACGGACAGTGGTTTGCCTCAAATCCATAGTTTTGTTTGTGTATGTTATTACCCACAAAGAATTTAGCCTTCCTAAATTTGTAATGATCTTTGTTTTCATCAGTGTGAATGAAAATTGTTGCCCACAGAGGTAAACTAAATTTAAAACGTATTTATTTGAACTTAGCAAACAATTAATTTCATTTTTAGAAAATTAACTGTGAAATATAAAGAAGTTATTGATATAATCCTTTAAATGGACACACCTAACATAGAGGAGAAATAAGAATATCACAAGTGTCACGTCACTTTCTCTAGCAATGGTAACTTTATTGTCCTAGAGACAATAATGCAGAAGTAACTGAGTACAGAGGCACCAAACACCCTAAACAGTTTGAAAATACACTACATTTAGTTGCATACCAAAATAAGTGTTAAGTGTTTTCAGTTTCACAGATATGCCTGCAATAATAATAAGAATGCAATGCCCGCCTCTGAAACTGCTTTGAGATAAGTGATATCTTTTCCAGATCACAAGAATTTAATAATTGTATTAAAGATCCTTTATGTGTAAGGAACAGCCTATAAAAATAGCCACAGTCTGCTCCTCTGATTGTGAGTTCAGTTCATTACTGAGTAGACGAAATACATTTTCTACGTGAGTTTTTACTAAAACCTTGCAGCCTTACCAAGGTTCAAGGGATTTTCTTTTTTAACCATCACATTTGTGATCTGGAGGCTCTTCAAATCTTAAAACCCAGATGAAACTTTTCAACCCTTAATGATCAAAGCCAAAGACAATATCAGTAGGAATCCCTGAAATGTGGAAGTGCCAAGTTTAGCCCTTGCACTAGTGGCCATTCTAATGCTGTAGCCAAAAGATGATCTAGAGAAAAAGAAGTGGTGATGTAGCTGTCATGGTCTATGGACAAAGGCAAGATAATAAAAATCTAATTTTTTCGACTGTACCAGTTGGGTTAGTAAGAGAGAAAAATCTCTACGTGCATGTCTCGTACCCACAGAACTGTGTGATATTTGGTCTTAAAAATGTATGAGTTTTAAATACCAAACGATTCTTCTGGTTTTAACTTCAGTCGAAGCAACATTAGCTGCACTGAAAACCAGACAGCTTTAGCTTAGAGCTTACTAGTTATTTTCATTATGAAATATATGGAAAACTGCAAATTAAAATACACTTGTTGCAAATGATAAACATGCTTATCTAAGCACAGGATTTGCCCTCAGCTGTATGTGTAAAAAATGAAGGATATAAATTAATTCTTGTCGTGGTTTTAGGCTGATCCAGCAACTAAAACTCACACAGTCTCTCCTTCTCCAATAAAGTAGAGAGGAGAGAAAAAAAAAAAACAAAAGGACTGAGGGTGGAGGCAAGAACAGAGGGAGCACCCACCAACCATGGTCCTGGGCAAAACAGGCAGCGCTTTTCTCAAAGCAAAACAGTTTATTAATGATTACTTAGAAGGACAAAGGGAAATAAAAACCGATTACTTGAGAGGACAGAAAGAAACAAAACCAGATCTTAAAACCGACACCTTCCCCCCCCACCTTCCTTTTCCTCCCGGCTCTACCTCCTCCCCCCAGCAGCACAGGGGGCAGGGACTGGGGGAGTGCAGGTCAGTTCATTCCGTGCTGTTACCGCTGCTTCTTTCTTAAAGGAGAAGGAGTCCTTACACCCTTTTCCCCTGCTCCAATGGATCCCCTACCCACGAGGAAAAATCCACAAATTTCTCCAACGTGAGTCCAGCCCACTGGAAACAATCCTTCCCCACAGATTGCTCCAGTGTGGGCTATACCACAGTCTCGGGTACTTAGGGAGCTGTAGCCACTCGCTCCGGCGTGGGTCGTCACGAAGACTCCAGATGCCTTTCTGCCTTGCCGTGCCCCCAACACGACCATCCTCGGGCTCAGGCATCTTCTCCCCACGGGATGCGAGTGGGTTGCTGCTCCACCGAGGCCGTCCTGGTTGCAGGGGGGCAGCCTGCTATCTCACCATCAGCCGCAGGAGAAACTCGGCTCCGGCACACCTCCTCCCGCTCCATCCTCACTGACCTGATGTCGATGCAGCTGTTTCTCTCAGATCTCAGTCCTCTCCAGGTGAACTCAGCCCAGTGGGCACCCCGGGAGTGGGGTGCCCCCGAGTTCCCCAGCTGGCTCCGCCGCCGCCATCCTCCGTGGGCAGCGCCGGCCCGACGCAGGCAGCCGCCCGGCCGGGAGCCAGGGAGCGGGGGCAGTGCCCTCCTCCCTTCTCTGGTCGATCCTGGGCGAAGCACCTTTTCCGGTTCCCTTGTCCTGACTTAAATAGGGCAATTCGCAGAGGCGCCCTATTGGCTCAACCCCGAGGGGGATGGCAGTCTGATCCGGTGGCCAGAACTAAGCCTAACCCGGATCCAAAACCGGGGAGGTCGCAGGGAGCAAAATCCCTCTCCTGCCACCAGAACCACCCCCCCCTCCACATCAAACCATGACAATTCTTTAGAAGCTAGTTTCCTTCCTAGCTTCTGCATTGGGAGCTTTACTGAACAGGAATTAACAAAATATATTTTGTTTCCTGGTGTGTTGGAGGTGTTTAACGTCATGAAGCTCAACAAAGAGAAGTTCAAAGTCCTGCACACCTGGGAAGGAACAAACCCAGGCAGCAGTACATGCTGGCAGACACACAGCTAGAAAGCAGCTTGGCAGAAAAGGAACTGGGGGTCCTGGTGGGCACCAAGCTGGCCATGAGCCAGCAGCGTGCCCTTGTGGCCACAGCCAACAGCATTCTGGGCTGCATGCGGAGGAGTGCTGCCAGCAGGCTGAGGGAGGTGGTCCTTCCCCTCCCCTCAGTGCTGCTGAGACCACTCCTGGAGTGCTGGGTCCTGTTCTGGGCTCCCCAGTACAAGGGAGACATGGACATACCGAAGCAAGTCCAATAGAGGGCCACAAAGATGACGAAGGGACTGGAGCATCTTTCCTACGATGAGAGGCTGAGCAAGCTGGCACTGTTCAGCCTGGAACAGAGAAGGCTCAGGAGGGATCTCATCAATGCATTTTATTACCTGAAGAGAGGGTGCAAAGAAGATGGAGCCAGGCTCTTTCCGGCAGTGCCCAGTGACAGGGCCAGAGGCAATGGGCACAAACTGAAACACTGGAGGTTTCCTCTGAACATCAGGAAACACTTTTTCACTGTGCCTGAGCACTGGCACAAGTTGCCCAGGGAAGTTGTGGAGTCTCCGTCCATTCAAAAGCTTCCTGGACATTGTGCTGGGCAACTGGCTGTCAGTGTTCCTGCTTGAGCAGTGGGGTTGGACCAAATGACTTCCAGAGGCCCTTTCCAACTTCAACCTGGATGCTCTCCTTCCTAAGGTCTTCAATGAAACAGAGCTCAGATTGCTCACATTTTTTTTTACAGACTGATTTTTACATTCTAGAGATGTCTGTAACTGTCATTTAGAAATCTGATGTGGTATCATTATATATTATGAAATACATAAGACAAGTTTTCAAGTGAAAAGCATAGAGATATAGAATTTAAAATTGACAGAGTAGCAGAAAAGGGAACGATGCAGTGTGATAGCAAATACACTGAATTGGCAGGTGTGGTTGACTGCAAAAGCTTGCATGGATTAAGTGGCTGTAAACATGGAGTTATTGAATTACAGAAATAACAAAGGTCTGCTGATTTTTAAAACTTGGCATTGTTAAATGGCCCCTGTGGTTGTCTAAGACAGCTTAAATTCTGTTGGTTCTATGTAGGAAACATGCCGATCAGGATTATTCTCCATCTGCTTTTGTTCACAGCAGCTACTGTTGTGGCACAAGTTTCTCTTGCAAGCTGCATCTTTTCCATCAGGGCAGAAATATCTTAATTTTCATATTTGTTCAAAAGCCAGTCAGTTTCTTTGCAAACATCAATGTGCCAACTGATATAACAAGGGAAAACAAGGCTGCTACGTATGATTCTACCTCATGAAAAACAGCTGCAGCACATGCTTGGATTTCTCTGTTCCTGCTGTCAGTCTCATTTTGCCTTTATGTCCCCTGTGCTGTCCCATACAGGCTAGACCTCCCTGCCCATCCTACCAGTTCATATTCCTCCCTTTTTTTAACAGTTTTCCTTCGGTCTGGCTGTTTCTTGCAATCTTATGACATCATTGACCCACACATGGTAAAACCACACAGGTGCTCAAAACGCCTCATAATTGTGCCTGGTGAACAGTTGTGTGCTGTTTCCTCCACCTCCCAAGACCAGTGCAGCATATGGGTTTACCCTCTGTGCTCTGCATGGGAAAGGGTCCGGGAAGACCCATGCCTGCCCACACTCCATGTGTCACAATCTGGCGTCATGTCGCTGTGCCACCATCCCTTTGGGGCACCTCAGCTGGCAGTATTGTATAGGTTCTTGAGGTGCTGCAACTCACCTTGGGCTTACGGCTGTGTCACAAGCAAGGATGGAGTTTCCTTTCTCCTCAATTTTTTCCGACTAGTACCAAAACAAAAGTCAGGCATGATTTATGCTTTTAAGGTGACTTTAGAATGAAATGTAGTGATTTCCCCAAAAGGGATTATTAGACAAAATTAAGCAAATAATTGGCTGTAGTGCTCAATTATTCCCTTGCATTCTTTGCTGTTTCTAGTGCTTCTACTGGTCTTTGGATTAAGCTGGATGAAAAATCACAGCTGTTTCTTTATTGATTATGGTATTTTTACTCCTAAATGACTGTAAACAAGAAGAATGAAATAGAGGTTAAAAGAAGATACATATTTTTTTCACCCTCTGTTTTGGAATTTATAAGCTGCAAGCACACTTTAACATTGCAGGACGGGGAGCAAACAGGAGGACTTAGAGGTCTGTGTGCAGTTGCAGGGCTACAGTCTCACTGCGATCACTGTGGTGTACTGGGGTAGCTTACATGACTGGAGTGCTGCAGCGGGTGGATATAGGCTCATTAGGAAGGACAGGGTGGGAAAGAGAGGAGATGGAGTTGCCCTTTGTACAAGAGAGCAGCAGGAGCGCATGGAGGTCTGCTTTGGGACGGCAGATGCATGTGGGTGATGTTGTGGCAGGTGTCTGCTACATAGCACCTGCTCAGGAAAAAGAAGTAGATATGATCTCCTTCAGACGACTGGAGGAAGCTTCATTTTCACATGCCCTAGCCCTCATGGGGGACTTCACCCACCCTGATATCTGCTGGAGGTTTAATACAGCAGAGTACAAGCAATTCAGGTATTTGCTGGACTGTGCTGTTGACAATTTCCTAACACAAGTGACTGAGGAGCCAAAGAGAAGAGAAGCTCTGTTGCTCCTGATACTTCCACAGAAAAACTGGTTGGGAATGTGAATGCTGGGAGCAGCCGCGGCTGCAGTGACCATGAGATGGTGGAGTTCAATGGGTACCAATATCTGACAGGAGGAATAAATAAGAGAGAGCCAGGCTCTTCTAGTGGTGCAGGTGACAGGCAGCATGCACAAACTGAAACACAGGAAATTTCACTTAAACAGAAGAAAAAAACTTTGATTGTTTGGGCGATTAAACACTGGAGCAAGTTTCTTAAGCAGGTGGTGGAGTCTCCATTCTTAGAGATTCAAAACCCAACTGGACAACAGTATTGCTGTAGCTGACCCTGCTGGAGCAGGAGCTTGGACTAGATGATCTCCAGAGGTGCCTGCCAACCTCCGCCATTCTGTGGTGTGAATTCGTGATCAAAATATATTCCAAAACAGACTTCACGGTAATCTTTAGAAAAGCTTACTCATAGAGAAGTTACAAAAAGGAACTCCAGCTGACGAACCAATTCTAAAGGGCGCTTTATTTAAGATTATAGCAGCATCAGCTGCAAGACACCCTTGTTTAACACAGCTATTTGAAGAACGGTTCTTTGTAATAATTTGATTAAAAGAAATTCCAGGAAATTCATGCGTTACTACACGATACTTCCTGACTAATTTGGCAGGAACTTTAGCACAGCATGATCCAATTAGTCCACTGTTTAATGAAAGGCACTAGGTTATACAGTGTAAGCATTCATTCTGAGCTTCAAGCAGGTGCACAGCAGGGTATGGGAGAGGAGCGGAAGCTGCCTTCCAAGCGCAGAGCTAGGTGTAGTCCAGGCTCACTTACAGGTTGCTACCAAAGATGCAGATGATGGGAGGAGGACTGGAGCTTGAAGAGTGACGGCATTTAGTTGCACTACTGTTTCCTGGGAATCAGGAATGAATTTTAGGGGTCTTGTGGAGTCTCACAGTCACTGGCTGCTACTTAGCAAGGTCTCCAGTCACCAAACCCTTTTCCACAGAGCTGACAAACAGATTCCCACGGGATGATTTTTTTCAACGATTCCATTCCCCAAAAAAGCACAGAAAACTTTTCTGTTTGATATTAAACCTTTTTCTAAGAGAATTGAATGAGATTACTGATTTAATCAAAATTTAATAACTTTGTTTTGATATGTTTTTATACAAGCACAGGAAAAGCAGAAGGCTGGATTAGGAGAACAGAGGAGGAGGAAGTTTCCAAACCCTTTCAGTGTGCAATAACGCAGTGGTGACAGGCTGAAGTATAAATCCTTGCTTTCTAAACCCAACCCAAGGTCTTGAACAGAGACCTTCCCTCAGATCACTCTTGGTGGTCACTGGAAGTGTGGAGAGACCCCACCTCCCAGGGTATAGTGCTTGTTCAACCATGTCCAGAGCACTGTGTCTAATTGTGGTCTCCCCCAGTACAGGACAGCAACTTCAGCAGAGGTGGATGAAGGTAGCTAGGGACTGGAGCTCTTGCCTTGCAAGGAGAAACTATAGAAGTGGAGCTGGTTTAGCCAGGGGAAGGGATGGCACCCAACAGTAGCCCTTGCACCCACAAGGAGGTTACCAAGCAAGAGAAAACGATCATAAATTGAAACAGGTAACGTTCAACTGGACAAAAGAAGATTTCATCCAAGAGGACAGCCAAGCAATGCAGCTGGGGTGCAGACAGGTTGCATCATCTCAATCCTTGGAGGTTTTTATACCCTGACTATATGAAGCACTCAGCAATGCGGTCTGACCTCAGAGCTGTCCTTGCTTTGTCAGGGGTTTGGACCAGAGACCTCCTGTGGTTCCTGCCAGCCATATCCTTTGATTTGCATTTATGTCCTCATTCAAAACATGTTTTCTCTAAATAAAGTGAAAACCCCCTAGGACAGACTGAGAGATGCTCAGACCCAAAATACCCTATGTCCCAGTGGCAAAGGCGCTCTTCCGGGAGGTGGAAGATACCGGTTCAAACCAGACAGAAAAAATGTTGAACTGAGATACTGCATTTCCCAGGACAACACTGTAAACCTAGTTTGGCAATCACCTGACTAGGAAGACTAGTGGTGTCCACACTGTCTAGTTGGTTTTGCAATGACACCAAGTGCGTAGCCTGCAAATTTGTATTTATTGAAAGAATTATTTTGCCAAAAAACATTCACCTTGTCCTCATAACAACTATTTTCTGTGTAATGACTAACATACCAGGTTATTCCCTGGCGAGCTTTCCCAATATGCTTTCCTCCCATTCTGCTTGGTAAAGTGCCTTAATCTCTGCTGAGGCAGTCCAAGAAGCCTGATCTGAAGTGCTCCAGGATGCACCGCTTCTGCCTGTGGCTGATCAGCCATAGCCAGGGAAGACAGAGAGAAGACATGAAGAAGAAAAGAGAAAGGATTTTATGGGGTGAGAGAAAGTCCTGTATATGTGGGGTAAATGTAACACTGATGATCAATAAGTTGGCTTTCCTTTCTCTTGTCTGTTACGCACGGTGCAATACGAACAGTGCAGTGCATGCTCCTATTTACTCTCTCATCCAGTGTGTCAAATCTAACCCTCAGGGAACACTTCCATGGTCCTTTCAGCCCATGACTTCAATGCTCTGTAGAGAGTGATTTGAGTAACATGGTAAGCTGTCATATAACTTGAACTGATGGGCACCATCAATTCATATTATTATTAACAACCAGTTACTTGTCAGTTGGGGTGATGATTTCCAGACCCTCAGCCAAGTTCACACCAGGATAAAGGTGAACAAGAGAAAATGAATTAGGAGATGAAGGCTGCTGTGCTGACAGACCCCAGCTCTCCCTTTTCATATCACTAGGTCTGGACAAAGAAGTAAGTGCCCCAGTGCTTGGTAAAGATGGAGCACTGATAAGAAGTAGATGGCTCAGAGTCAGTTTGGAGAAGCTGATGAAAATGCTGCTATGTTATGGTGGTAGCTGTCAAATCTGGGTGGGAACACTGCTCTGGAGCTCTGCAGAAGACCAACTCTTGTTGACCAACCTGTAACTGAGTACCTCATCACTTACTGGGGTTTGTTCCCCAGCTAGCTAGAGAAATTGACACATCATAACTAGAAATCTGTCTGTGAGCTTTGGCCTTGGGGGTG
The DNA here is from genome assembly GCF_009769465.1 of Tauraco erythrolophus. Classification (NCBI taxonomy): domain Eukaryota; kingdom Metazoa; phylum Chordata; class Aves; order Musophagiformes; family Musophagidae; genus Tauraco; species Tauraco erythrolophus. The sequence goes on from NC_141496.1 coordinate 82,325,118, forward strand.
ACACTGGGCAAATAACAGAAAGAGGCTGTTAAGGTACTGCTGTGCCTGCCAGATGAGGCACAAAGTTTAGTGAGACTCACAGTATGTCTCAGAAGATCAGTGTCCCGTAACTGATGGAAACAGGGGATCTGGCAGCTTGCTAGTTATTGAACTCATCTTGTCATAATGCAGGAACTAAAAGTGGAATACTCTTAACCAGATGACAACACGACTCAGAGAGAAATACTCATATTTTGTAAGCCAGTCATAGGACTCAGTCCATGGCAGCACATTGTTGTGGCAACCTCATACCCAGTGTCACTAATTATTAGTCATTTTCCTCCTTGAACCTTGACATCTACAATAATCCTCTCTCACTGCTTTTGTTTCTACGTAGTCGCAAGGAAGCCACAGCTCTGCTGTTTCTTTGTCAATTGAAAATTGTTTGCTTACCACAAGGTGCAGTGTTTGGTGCAAAGACCCCTACTTGCCCATCTGATCATTTTGACCTTGTGTCAGATGCCCAGCATGCACACACAGATTGTTTGCAGACATTGATCAAACCAGCTGCAGTGCAAACCACAGCCACAAGAAGGGGTGTAATTTTGGCTTTTCTTTTTTTGTCTAAGTGAAAAACTTTAGAAGAAATAACCTCATCTGTTTGCTAGCTTTAAAAACAGGAAGAAGAGCCTCTAAAGTTTCTTGATTTACTTTTTTTTCTTTTGCCTGTCTTTTTTTTGTTTAGAGATGGTCAATGTGACTCAGTCACTCCTTCTGCCAAGCAGGGAGAGTTCATAATGTCGAACAGTTGCCCCTAATAATTCCGGAAGAACAAATATTTTAACCTGAGGAATACATTCTTTGTCCTTGCAGATTTTCGAATTGGCAAGGCTTTTTTTGTTGGAAAGTGAATTGGGAATGACAAAGTGGTGCTGTCTCTTTCATGGAAATTGGCTTTTAAAGACCAGAACATACGGGGATTTTTCTGTACCTCTGAGGTTTAAGACATTTATGTCCATTATTTGGATCCTATACTCCCTTAACTTGGGCTACATAATGTTTCAGGTTGGGAAGCCTCACTCTCCTCTCACCAACCACGGGGTAATTCAGGAAGAACTAGACTGAAGTATAAAATCAGAATACGAAACCCCAATTGGGCCTTAAATGTTTAAACACCATTGAAAATATAAATATCTGGGTCATTAGCATGCTTTCTTCTTGCTGAGGAATTAAATGGATGATTCCCAAAGATAAACAACCGCTTCTCTAATCCCTTTCCTTTCTTCTTCCAACAATTTCCTTTCTCACACCATTGCAATAACTGCCACCTTAAAGATTTTCAACACTGCCTGAGTGCTGTAAAATTCACTGATCAAAACAAGTTGGTGTAACAGGAAGAAAAAAGGCCAGTTATCCCCGTGAAACAAGGCGAAAGTCAGGATCAGCTGGGTATGCAGGAACACTGCGGAGCTGCCATTGGAGTTTTTCATCAGGTAAGTAACAAGTTATGACCTGTAACCAAAGTAAGTGATACATTACAGAGATCTTTCTTTGTTGTAGGTAACCTGCTGAAATGCTGGCATTTAACAGGAACGGGCTGAGGGGGAACCCTGTGGCAATACCTGCCCGTACAGCTTCACATATGTATTTATCTTGTGGTCTGTACATTTATGGTATGCATCAAACTGAAAAATGAGGAGCAGCTGGAGCTGCCTCATCTGGAAGGTTTGTAAAAGACAAGCTGTGCTTTTTGTGGTCGTCGGCAATCTCCAGAGTGAGCGAGTATCCCGATTTCCTTTGCAGTTGCAGTCAGAGAGCGTATTCCTCACTTTGATAGGAGTTTATAAAACTTCAGGCATAGCCCTTTCAGGCAAAGGGGCCATGTGCGCGTCCACTCTCTTGTTTCTGTGGTGTTGTTTGTTTTGTTTTAATCTCGGACACTTACTATTTGATGTTGCAACTGGAACTGATGTTGCTGTGAACATATCTTTCCTTTTTATATATACACCCTTGCTGTACTCAGCACGTTTCAAAAAAAAATAGATGGTGCCAATGCTGGCAAAGAGAAAGCTCTGACAAAGGCAGGAGGAGACACCCAGCTAAGAGATGGACTACTACATGACTTCAAGCCACACAAAATCCTAGCCCAGCAGCCAGGTGAGTGCAGTAACTTCCAGCTGTAGGACTCCAAAGCCCAAGGATATGATACTGACATAGTATCTACTAATTCTTTGCTGACTCAGGAGAGAGAAAAGGTCCTGACACAGCTGAACTAGTCCTGGAGGCCTCTCTTAAAGCCTCTTAAAGAGGGCAACCCTCCTCTGCAGAATTTCTGCACTGTTTTGGGAAGTTATTTTGCCCTTGCCAAGGAGATTCATTATCCTGGTGCCAGTCTTATAAAGAAGTCCCTGGAAAACTTGCAGCAAGATATGGAACATGCAGATCTACTTCAAGCAGTCCTAAAACATAGGGGCTAATAGTTTTAAACAGAAGTGGACAAATCTTCCTTTTCTTCTGTCTCACTTCCTTTTTTTTTTTTTTCCTCCATTTTCCATCTCTGCACATCTCCTCATACTTGGCTTTCTCTCTGTTTTCTTCCAAGTTCTGCAAAAGTACTGTCTGAGGCAGAAACTGACCACAGGGCATTTATTTGTACACAAATAATTTTACCATGGCAACTCTAATTTTTTTCTTTATGAAGTCCTCTGGATGATGAAGTTGCTTTTGAACAGCTGGGCATTCCCTTGCTTCTTCTGCAGCTGGTATCTCAAAAAAAAAAACTTAAAAATATATTTTTATAGGCACAAAACCAATAAGGAAAGGAGACATCATCCATAGAAAAGGTTTTCTGCAATTGTCAATGGCTTTTTGGATTGTGCATGCCTACAAGTAAGAGCTAGTTATTTATAAATGCTCCATGATGTTATTTTGCTGTTACTAGGCCTAATTACATTTACTTTTACACCTATAGTGTAGCATCTGGTACAAATTAGCAGAGAACACTGTCCACAGAGTTTTATTATTTCTGGATTACGACAAAATCTTTTACAAGATATTCCCTTACCTGATTCATTCTGCAATGTCCAAAGATGATAATCTAAACAAAAGGATACTTTTCTGTTTTCACAGCTAAAACATATAGCAGAATACAGGTAGCCTATACTGGCAAGAACAGTTTACTTTTGTCAACTATACATTGCTCCAAGGATCATACGGTGGCACTCAGCTAACTAACCTAGCCCCTACCTTTACAAGTCAGCTTTTCTTGCAGGAGATAAAACCAGTTCCTGATTCCAGATGTGCACTGAGCTACAGCCCTGTCCTGAGCCCAGCTTCCATCCCAGGTCTCTAGACTGAGCAGGATGTTGCTGGCATTTCCGTTCCAAGGTCTTTGATTTCCGTAGCCCTAAACTCAACCCAAACCCTATCCTTCCACAGAGTAGATCATAAACCTACCCAGTTCAAAATGCATGATGACTTACCACTCCATCAGGAGCCCACCTTCATCTAGCTCTCTGGGTAGTGCAGGATTTCAATGTTGCTCCAACCCTGAGGATCCTTCCTTCCTTCCCAAACCCTAACCTTAATGCTATGCTTCACTGTTGTGGATATCAAACCCAGTCAGCTGGAAACAGGTGATGAAATCACCATTATGCCAATCCTCCATCCTAAGCAAAATCCTCGTCCCAGCTTTGGGTTGAGCAGGACTTTACTAGAATTTTGTTTTCATGGCAAAAATTTGCCATTTACTAGTTACAATTACGCTGTTACTCATATAAATGTCTGCTCCAGCATGTCTCGTTCCAGTGTACTTTAAATCCCACTTTAAATGAAAAAAGTACATGTGTTGAAATTTAGACTATATTTTTGCAAATAGTCCCTATTCTAAACTTGCATACATTTAAACTCATATCCTCATATACAGAAGCAAGGCTTGTTTATTTAGTCCAGATAAAACTAACTTTCAGTAATTGGACATTTCTAGTACAGCTTTAATTGAAGCATTTATTATTGTTCTCACCTGAGTAGCTGAAATGTTGAGTAAAATATCTGAACCATAAAGTAATTCTGTGGTTTTGTCCAGGAACCAAGGCTTCTTTGAATACTGAACCCAAAAGACAGAATATTAACATTTCTTTTTTATTCTCAGTCCATTGCATAAGTACTCATCTTTAGCAGAGCATCTGGCGAGTTCCATCACAGAGGGCCTCCACCTTCCCTTGTGAAGCCAGGTGTTCTCTTAAAATGGCTTCTGTCTCTTGCTGGTGAAGTACAGGTGATGTAGCTTGGATTTATGTGGGGAAACTCCTTTCCATGTATGTATGTGGGAGGGCCTCTTTTTAGCAGGATTATCTGCAGCTGCCATGACCGTGAGGTTGCCCACCTCTCTTTGGGCCCCAGCTCTCCTGCTCTGCAAGGGATGGTGCTGCTATGGCTGCTACCTGATGGCTTCCTTTTCTCTGCAAGTGGGTGACTCGCCCATGGCATGTAGACAGAGAAGGGACTTTCGTAGAGCTGGGTTCTCTGGCACATGTCAAGTGTCGGTATCATCTTCAGACCCCTCCACCTGATCATTTATGCCAACTGCAAAGTCACAGTGGCTGGCACTTTCTGTGTTGACTGAAAGGGCAGAATCAACAGCTGAAAACAACGTTTAAACACCTTACAGACCAATCATCTGCTAACTTTCTGGTTTAAAAAAACAAACAAGCAAACAAACAACACAATATGGAAGTCAGACCTGACAGCTGTTACAAAACATTAATTAGCTGTAAACCCGAGCTTTTTATGCTAGATATTTCCTGGGCACCCAAGCGTTTTTTTTCCAAAGAGGAAGTTGCAGTTTGCTGGTGCCAGCAGAATTTTTGCAAACAAAGAACAAATCACTGGGATTTAACTTGTTTAGTAACTTCACATGCAGGTGTCATTCTTGACAGTTTCTTTTAGTTCTCTTCATGAAATCATGGTGATATACAGCACAAGCCTGCTTTTCTCAAGCATCTGGCTTTCCTTTACAGGAAATTAAATAAGGTCTGAAAAACTTATTATACAATTAAAAAAAATGCAGGGTGATACTTCTAATGGAAGAAAGAGATCCTGGAGTCTTTTTGTTGTCACTCACAAAGAAAGAATCAGCTTTACTGTGTTGTGACTTCATGCCCAGCTTTACCTTTTCTGACACTAGCCTCCTGGTCTTTCCCCTAATACTAGCAGAATTGTTACAAAAATTTTTTAAAGATTGCTTAGTTCAGCCACTAACTAAACTTTTATCTGGAAGAACAGCAGTACTGACTTTATATATATACAGCAGATTCTGACTTCACATATAAATCAGACCAACCCCCTCCTGTCTGTAGTCGTGGCTCTGTATGGCCACCCTCAGTACGAGCTGACCATGTCAAGCTCAGCCGCAGCACCGTTCACTTTGCTGAGTCGCAGCAGATGAATTGGCACCAAACTGACTGAAATGTCCATTAATAAACTCAGGTACCTCTTAAGATCAGTCACTGACCTTCAGCAAACCAGAAGTACTGGAGAGTTCCACGATCTCCACGTGAGGTTTTCGGGGTATCAATCACCAGAAGCAACTTCAGTGCACAGAAGAGTGAATATTCTGAATCACGACACTATGTGGGGACAACATGCCAAACACATGTGCTTTGTTAGCGCTAAACCATACCAGGCTGTTCAGAGCAGAGCCTTCCAAAACGTTACAGAGAACCAGCTCAACTGAATGGGAAAAGATTTCCTCTCTGAGACATCCTAAAAAGCACACAGATGTAGCTGCTCTGCTGATGTGCACGCGTGGCTCACACCATAGATGTCAGTGGTAGGACCTTTCCCCACTTCTTCAGCTGGCAATTGCAGTTTGGTGCTAACTGTGCAATGTGACAGCAATCAGAAAAATCAAATTAAACTGTCAGGATCTTTTCCTGTTCCTCTCACAGCTGCAGCCAGTGACTGTGCTGGCCATTTTTGCTCCCAAGTGACACGTAACCCATATGGGAGCAGAAATGGCCAGCACAGTCACTGTCTGCTAGTACCTTCTTCCCAGCCTCTCTTTGGTTTTCTCTTAGGAATCAAATCCCTTGGAAAATTTTGAAAGAAAGAAACAAGTATGTACAGTCCTTTAACTCATTCTCACCATCACATGCCACCTCCTGTTTAGCAACACAAAAGGGGAGTCTTCATTCACTTTACTGCATTTTGTAATGAAGTACCTTCATAGAGAAGCATTTTCTGCTTGATTTATAGCAGAGTTCAGCCCGTAGGGTCTAACCAGGACCAAGTCACTGGGAATAGCAGATGCATTGCATGCAAGGGCTGCAATAATGCCAGATATTAAAACTGAACTGAATATGACTGCATGGCTCTGTTAATGTCACTCTGTGATGTAATGTAGTCATGCCCTCAGAAAGATGGATCGAGGCTCTTAATGTGGACTTGTACTTTACTCTACAAGAAACTCAGTGAAAACCAATGGAAGTATTCCTTCAGCATGACATAATTCCAGAGAATGGAGAAGACAACAGCTGCATAAACTGGCTCATAAAAAAGATCAGAATCAGTTGGTATTGTGAAGCACTGGAGACAATGGACAAAAGACATAAGAACTATGGATACACGAACACAGAGTTAATCCGATTAGATGACCTCAGCTCAAATTATTGGTATTTTTCATACTGAAGATAAACATGAAATAAAACAGATGCCAGGACTTCTGCCTAATTAGGCTTGTAAAGTGCCACGCATGATTATAGTACCATGAAAGCATATAAGGCATAAAATAATAACATTAACACACGTATATGAGGATACTGAAATATAAACACTGAAATATGCTACAAGACCTCATTTCTTTGTCCAGCCCTGATGTCCTTTTCCAGCTGAGAACAGTACCGGTGTCCAATGTCTGAGAACAAGTGGAAAGTTTGGATGTGCCTGGGCATGCAATGAGATCTTTTTACGAAGTGTATTTTCCAGGATTTCAAAACAAACACTGGAGACGAGAGTATCTGTAGCTAGGAGTGCAGAGAATTTGGAAAAGCTTGGACTTTAACCATTGCTCTTCTGCTTCTCTGGTGTTGCAGTTAATCTGGAAACATGAAAGGAATCAAATTAATGTAAAGCAAACTGCAGCCTGTAGATCAACTTTGTCCTTAAAGCAAGCTCACTTAATAATAGGATTTAATAAGAGATGTAATTGGCCTTCTGCTGTATCCTGGATCTTTGCGTTCCCTGTCTTAAAAAGGCAACAAGCACAAATGTGGCTTACCCATTTCCTGGCTAGTTAGGAACGAACTGGGGAAGTGCCTACAGAATTAAACTCTGCTATTCATAGAGGGCTTTTGTACTCCTCAAAAACTCATATATAATGATTAGTGACACTTCTGACATTTCTTTTCACTTGTGAGGTAGCCTGGTTAACATATGCATGATTACGTTACTCCCTGACATGAGGAGGACAACCTAATTAATTTAGCAGCAGGAAAGGACAGGGTGAGATTTCGGGAAAAGTGAGTTAATAAAGTGCAAATTGTTTTTACAAATTCATTATTAAGGAAAACGTTCTGTCCTCTTCTGCACTTTTCTTAGAAGAGAGTCTGGTGGGCCACTCTGAGGTTTTACATCTGTTTCAGGAATTTTAATGTTATTTTACTATTTACTGTCTCAAGACCCTTGCCTGGATTTTGACTCATTTCGTTTAGTCTGTTGCAATTTGGCTTACCTAGGCTTTCAGAAACTCTGTATCATCCTCCTCCAATTCCTCTAAATTAATCTGTAAATCTAAACTACACTTCAAAAAGCATCTGCCCTAACTATCAGTCTCATTATTTTAAATGTTTTCCCAAATCTCTCCACAAAATCTGCATCTATTGCATTTCCCTTTACCTTCCAAACATTAACCCCTATTTACATTTTGGCTCACCTTTTCCCTTTGCGCTTTAGAACATCACATTCGCACACATCTCTGCCATTAGACACCTCTCCTGTTTTCTTCCCTGGCTCCTGAGAGGTCACAGCAACCTGGAGTTGCCAGTTTAATAACCAGTTTAACGCACAGAGCTGTAAACTTTGTTGGCTGAGGAGCTGCTACACATGCAGCTCAGCCACCCCTACCAAGAGCTGCAATGTCTTGAAGCTCTTGTTGAAAACCAAGGGCAGCAGCTGTTCTTAGTGAGTGCTTATATTGGTGAGTCACCAGTACCAGTTGGCTGTTTGGGCCATCAGCTCTTCAAAAGTGGTGTATACTGTATAATGCACTATACTCGATCCTCCATGTATGCATTGTGCAAAACCGTGCATTTTTCAAAGCTGCTGGAGACATTTAGCTAATCAGCTGCTTGGTATTGAAATTAATTCATGTCAGGTGCGCATATCTGACTTCAGAAAGTTTGGCTAAAAGACCTGCCAAGAGTTTGTCTCTCTTTGAAACAGGAATAAATCCATTTATTCTAAAAGATTAAGTAGAGATATTAGTCAGCCAGCTGTCAAAAAAGCTTCACAGCAGATATATCCTGAAATGAGATCATTCAAGTCTCTGAGGATTTTAGCTATGAGAGTTTGGAGCAGGAGAGGAACCTAAATCACAAACGTGTATGGCTTTGACTAGAGAAATCCTAGGTAAAATCTTCTTTCTGAGGAGAAAGACTGCTATTAAAATGAAAGTCTGTATTTTAAAGGTTATTGTATGCCCCAAGTCAGATCTGGCAAGTATGCTGTGTCTACAGCCTGGACAGACAAGTACTGTAGAATTGCAGTATCTGCAATGTAACAAATGAAGTGATCCTGATTTCTTTGTTATTTCTTCTTGTTTGTGTTACCATAGCAATTAGGAACCAAAGTACCTCTATTAAACTGGGATCTGTACAAAAACAGAAATAAAAGTAATCCTTGCCTCACCCAAAAGTTTTCTGCCTAAGAAAAGGGATAGTTGATAAAAAGAGCCAGCCAGCCAGTAAATATAATGAAACAATCCTGCATGACTTACATTGGACACAATACACCAGTTTCAGTGTTGTTGTCAATATTTACAAGTCTCACAGGAAAAAAAAACAAAACAAAAAACCAACAAAACCACAAAGAAACCACCTTTTAAGGAGGACCCTGAAGAAGAACAGGGGAGAAACCATGTGGATGATTATGGAGAGCATCTTACATGGGAGAGGATCAAAGAGGGCCGAAGCAGATGTCAACGCTAAGGAAAAGCCAGTCAGGGAGTTGGAGGTTGTGAAAGTCTTTGAAAGTGAAAGCAAGCTTGTGTTTAACAGGATGGGAGAGGAAAGAAAATGAAGGGATGGGAAGAGAGGTGTGTGATGGTCAAAGCTAGGGAACTGGTCTTCTCCATAGTACTCAGTTTGGGTATAACTGAAAGAAGATCATAGAATCATAGAATTTCTAGGCTGGAAAAGACCTTAGAGATCATCCAGTCCAACCGTCCCTAATCCCCCATTAAACCATATCCCTAAGCAGTACATCCACCCTTTTCTTAAACACATCCAGGGATGGGGACTCAACCACCTCCCTGGGCAGCCTATTCCAGTGGCTGACAACCCTTTCAGAGAAGAAACTCTTTCTAACATGCAACCTGAACCTCCCCTGACTAAGCTTATACCCATTTCCTCTTCTATCACCCATCACTAATGTAAAGAGCCCTTCCCCCACTTCCCCATCATCCCTTCTCAAGTACTTGTAGGCCATAATCAGGTCTCCCCTCAACCTCCTCTTCTTTAGGCTAAACAGCCCCAATTCCCTCAGCCGCTAAGGAGGATAGCTAAGGAGGACAGCTTCTAGGAGGATCTGTTCCATGATCTTCCCAGGCACAGAGGTGAGGCTGACAGGTCAGTAGTTCCCAGGTCCTCCTTTCTACTCTTTTTAACAATGGGTGTAATGTTTCCCTTTTTCCAGTCACCAGGGACTTCACCTGACTGCCATGACCTTTCAAATATCATGGAGAATGTGTAGGCCACTATATCAGCCAATTTCTTCAGGACTCTGGGATGCACCTCATCAGGTCCCACAGACTTGTGGATGTTCAGGCTCCTCAGATAGTCATGAACTTGATCTTCTCTTGCACTGGGAGGGACTTTGCTCCCCTAGTCCCTGCTTTGTGGTCTACCCACTTGAGAGATGTGAGAAGAGAGGTTGCCAGTGAAAACTGAGGCAAAGAAGGTGTGGAGCACCTCAGCCTTCTCCTTGTCCATTTAGTCTTAACAGACCAGTTAGTATTAAAGGAAATGTACAGCAACAGTACTGGAACAAAGGAAGAAGAAAGTAATCAAAATAGGTTTAGGAGAAAGCAAAGTATTTTTGTTTGATTTTCTTACTTCAATTCTGGAGTTTCTGTGTACATCATTCAAAGAGTTATTTTGACTCTGTCACAGCATTATAATGAAACATAATGGCATGCAGTGTCAGGTTTTGTTTGTTTCTTCTTCAGCAATAGGAGTCTGCTTTGGTCATCTCAAGTGAAACACAATCATTATGCAACTGGCAGCCATACCAGAGAGCAAAAAATTAAAAAGACTAAAGCAACATGATGCTTCTGTCAAAAAGAGAAAAAGTCTTTAGCAGGTGTTTGGATTTTGGTTTTGCCATGTGTCTGAGCAAGCAACCATTTTACTGTAGTCCAACGGACTTGATTCTGAGGAAGATTCTGATGAGAACCTACCTATTTTTGCTACCCATCTGGAAAAAGGTGTAATGTGTTTGTTTATTTATTTATTTTAGTGATCGAGGCTATCACTACCTCAATTTTAAGTTTCTGTATTTGTGTAGGAATTGCTCCCACCACAGCAGAGATGGTAAGGCAGGGCAGACAAAGGGACAGCTGCAAAAGCTGAGTGAAGATGCTGCACAGACACCATTTCAACATCTGAGGTGGTAACTTACTGCAAAAGCTGCCAGCTTCAGGCCTATCTCTATCTGGACTCCTTTTGCAGACAATCTAATTTACAGAAAGCTGAAAGCATGGGAATATAAGGAGTTTTTGCATCCTATTAGGATATTTTGTCTAGCATATCAGGAGTAAACTAAACTAATGAGTAGAGATGGGAGCCAGTAGAAGCTGCAGGGAAGAGGGTACTCCCTGAAAGCAAACAAGTGTGCTTGACTGTACACGCATGAGAAACAAAGCCCCACAAAAAAAGGAAAGCTGACCTTACTTCTGAAGAAGCTAGTTCTGAAACTCTTAATGTCTCTAAAAAGTTGTCATATTCTGCACACCATAAGAAAAAAAATGGATTAAGGGAATGCTGTGTTTTTAAACAGAGAATGAGAAAGAAGATAACAGACCCATAAAGTTTATGACCAGCCTGTGGCTAAAGAGCAAGTTTTACATTTTGGGATTAGTCAAATCTCTGAGAAGAGACCAGGTTATGACTGGACACTGATGCCAGACCACTCTGCAAGAAACTACCCAATGAGTCTGTGATGTATAAAAAAAAAGCTGAAAATATAAAACTTGTAGTAAAAGCAAGGCATAAACTGAGCTAAAAATGAGCCAAGTTCTGGATCTCATCAGGATAGCATGTTTCTTGAAGAAAAACATGGGATAGGGCACCCTAGCAGTAGAGGAAGATTTTGAGAACTTTTTCAAGGAGACTGCAGTTTTCGACAAAGTGCAGAGCAGAAGTGAGGAAGTCCTCTCTTCTGGGATGCTTATACTCTTTCACTTTCCCTGGAAAAGGATCTGCAAGAAGGGCTGGAAGGCTCCTTGTTCTGGAAAACACATGTCAAGCTGAAAAAACAATAAAAAATGAGGTTACCTGCACTGGTCAAGATCACGAGTTTTATGAAAAATCCACGTGAATTGAGCAAATTTCTAAAAGAGGGAAGTTTTTTCACTATCCAAGAAGAAACATTTTTGAAGGAGCCTGTGCCAGTTATTTTTGCCACCTATTTTCTTTACCTGATGTACCCAGAGAGACTTCACAGTTGTCCTTTGGAAAAGCAGAAGATACGTTTGTGGACAATTCAGAAACTGGTTTTGGGCACACCAGTTCCACGGGCTGCATGTGGGAAGTAATTCACTGGAAAATATAATAACTTTCTGATTTTATTGTGCGTGCTAAGGTCTGTGTACACGCTGGTTTGATCTCGGATGCTGGTAAAGGAGCATGATCGAACATTTAGAAAGTTTAGATATTGGTTTTTGGCTCTGAGGCAAAAGCTGAACACATAGATGTAAATTCTGTATTACAGAAGTATTGTGAATACAGCAAAAGTGCAGGTGAAGGACACAGCAAGAGTTCAAGGCACCGCCATTATACTAGCTCCTCTGGAAAAGGAAAGGGAACAAGGAATTTTTGGAAGGTGAACTATACAGCAAATTTTGTGTAATCTAGCTACCTGATCAAGAAACCTGAGAATGTCACTGTGCAAACTCATGAACGAGGGATGCAAACATGATTACGTTTTTGTGGAAATTGATGGAATCTCACTAATACTCAGCACATTCAAAATTAAATTGTCAGTGGGCATCTCTAAGGTAGGTGCTACTCTAGTCCTACTACACTGGAGCGGCCAAAATTAAAGACCTGTTGTTTATGCACAAGGAACACACACACAAAAAAACTGAACAACTTTATGCCAGTTACAAGATTTTCCATAAACCAGTCACTGTTGTACCCCAAAGTTAGCAAGCATGTCCTCCCCATGAGAACACAAAGTCTGTTCTTCTAGCTACAAAACTAATGCCTTTCAAATCATATTTTGGAGTGATTATGAAAGAGATAGATTACGTACATGGCTAATCTGATATTACAACATCAGCATCACCCCAAACACAATAAACCACAAAATGTGAACTGGGTGAGGGCTGGAGCAATTATCCAAGATATCACCAAGGCTGTTAGCACAGTTGACTAGATGCAGTGCCCACCTCAATTTAAGTGGAAAAGTTCTAGATCCTCTACGGGATTCAGGAATGGTAATATGTCAAGTATATTACGAAGTTACATGACAGTTACTTAGGAATACAAAAACCCAGTGAATGTAAGACATCTTTTACTGGCGTCAAGTGACTTTGCTAGAAACCTGTTGAGACTTTTGGTGCATGCTAAAATTTGCCAACATTATGAAAAATAAAGGCCAAATAACAGAAACAGCCTACGTAAGCTGTCATGAAAACCACAAATTTGTTCACAATGGCTGAAAAAAAAAACCATATGTAGCTGTTCTACACTATTTCTAGTACTTACCTGACATAAGCCTTACCAAATGACCTAATACCAAAGCCAGTGCTCGTCCTTAGAAAACTAATTTCCATGAGTACAAAATTTTAATACAGATTGAGAAAATGAAGAAATATGACTAGATGTTATAACTAAGAAGAGTAGTTAGGATGACTTAAAGCAGTTTTTGCTGAAATGTAGGTCTCTGTGGATTGGTGCTCATTCTGGTTTCCCTGGAGCCCACAGACTGGTAGAAAGTGGTAGCTGAGTATTCTAACAAAAAGGTTCTGACATCCTACATCCTCTTTGTGACTTTTGTAATTTTGAAAGATGCTTTGAGAAGTCAATTGTTCAAATTTCTCATTGTATCTGATTGGTTTAGGTAATGACGCAAAGCATGATGGAAGTGAATTTACCACGGGATAAACAGAGGAATCCTCTGGTCAGCTAAGTTTCCCAGACACACGAAAGGAAAACTGTGTTGCACAACGACTGCTGAAGCAAGCAAGTCAAGACGAGTGTAAAATCATTGCACTCCGAGCCGCAATAGAGGCTTGGATAGAGCAAGGATAGAGGTTTTAGTTTGTGTTACATGGGCTTAGCTGCCAGATCTGACAAGGAGGAGGGAACGGAGGGCAAGTGTGTCAAGATTTCTGATGACACCAGATGGGAGGGACCAGTGGATATGCTGTAGATAAGACTGCCGTTGAAGTGGACCAGAAAAGGGGCTTACGAGGAATCCAGGAAATTCAACAAGGGCTAATGTTGAGCCCAGCAGTCGGAAGGCAGAGCCCTGCAGAGATGTAGGCTGGGATTGGCGGTGCTGGGGAGCAGCTCCAAGGAACGTCCCTGGGCATCGGTGTGCAGTGAGATGAGCCGGGGCCACCCATGTGCCTGGGCAGCAGAAAACGAGGGCCAGTGGTGTCTGAAGCAGTGTGGGCAGGACACGACCCCGAGATGCAGGGGGACGACATGAGCTCGAGACCCAGCAGAGGGCAGGGACTGTCCCTTCTGCTTGGTGCCCATCAGACCCCATTTAGGTACTGCTGCCACTTTGGGTCCAGCACAGAAACAACACTGAGGTGAGAGGAGGCCACTGAGAGGGTGGGGCTGCAGGACCAGGGCTGATTCAGCTAGGTGGAGGGATGGCTTTGGGGGAGACCCAGCAGCATCTCTGGCACTGGCAGGGGAGATGGAGAAGATGCAGTGGGGCTCTTCAACGCAGTGCACGGTAGGAGGGCAAGAGGCAGCCGCATGAGCTGAGGAAATTCAGAGCATTCATAAGGAAGAAACTTTTGATGCATAAGGAAAGCCCATTAGTGGAGCCAGGGCCCTGACAGGTTGTGCCATCTCCAGCCTTGGAGGTTATCAAGCCCCAACTGGATAAGGCCCTGAGCAGCCCGGTCTGAGCTCAGAGCAGGGCTTGAAGTGGAGACCTCCTGTGGTCCCCTCCTGAGTTATCCTGTAATCCTATGAAATACAGCTCTGGGAGCACTGCAGCAGCTCCCACACCTTTCTTACCTACAAGAGTGAGAAAAACTCTTCTAGGCCCCTCATTACGGCAGGTTTTGTTGTGCAGCAGGACAGCAGAGCAGGTTGTGGTGGCACAGGACCCCTGCTGGGGTGGGAGCCGCTTTGCCCCCTGCAGATGGGTGTGAGTGGGCATCTCACTAATGTGAGTACCTCAGACGGTGCCAGGCTCTTCTAGTGGTACCCAGTACCAGGAGCAAGGCAGCGGGCACAAGCTGAAACACAGGAAAATCCACTCAAACATAAGAAAGCACATTTTTACCGTGAGGGGGGGTGATGCACTTCAGCGGGTTGCCGGGAGAAGCGGAGGCACCCCCATCCTCGAAGACACTCCAGCCTCAGCCGCCTCGACCTCGGGAGACCGTCCGGGGCCGACCCCGCTCCGCGTCGGGGGTGGGACGGGCCGCCCACCCGGGGTGCCCACGGGCCCTCCTCGCCCCTCCCCTGCCCCCCCGCGGCCGCGGCTCGCCTCCCTGCGCCCCGCCGGGGTGCCGAGGGGCCGCGCTCAGCTCCCGGCCGCCCGCCCGCCCGCCCCGCCGGCGCCAGCCGCGGCTCCCCCGGCGCGGAAGATGCTGCGGCTCTGCCTCCTCGCCGCGCACGGTAAGCGGCGGCGGGGGACGCGCCGCGACGCCCCCCGCCCGCCCGTGGCGCGGGGTGGGCGCTGCTCCGGCGGCAGCGGCGGCCCCCAGCTCGCGGTACCCGGGCCGGCCGAGCCGTGACCGGGGCTGGCTTTGTCCTTGCAGCTCTGCGGCTCGCCGGGGCCGCCTTGCTCTCCCCCGGGTCGTGCGCCTTTGAGGACAGCGCCTGCGGCTACGAGTGGGACTACGCGCATCTGCCCTGGGCACTGCACGGGGAAGGTAAGAGCGCTGCTGCCCCCGGGGCGTACAGCCCACCCCCGGCGCTGCCGCTGCCCCCCGGCCGCTGCCGTCCCCGCCGCCGGGCGCTGCTGCAGCCCGCGGCCGCAGTGGCGGCATCCCTGGGTGCCGCTCCCTCCCGCGCTGCTCGGCTTTCCCGGGGAAGCGGCCGCCGTCGGATCCCTCCCGTGCGCAGTTTCGGTCCGTGGGTGACAGCTGATCTGCGGCGCTGCGGGGAGTTGTCCGCTCCCCCCCCAGGCACGAGTCTCTCCACAGGTTTCTGCAGGACTCCTCAGGAACCTCCTTCCTGTTTCTTTCACTTTTTTTTTTTTTTTTTTGGGGGGGGGAGTGGGGAAAGGTGTCTTTTATCTCATCTGCTGTAGGTAACTTCTCTTCTTCCTAGAAAAGCCACGTCTGTCAAATACCTAGTAAATTTCATTATTGTTTTTTTCTAAATATATTTTGACTTCTACTCTAGAAGTGGATGCATTTCCAGGGCAGGAGAAAAACTTTGTGAAGAGTATCTTTACAAAATGTTCAGTTAAGACTTTTCTCCATTATGTGGTACCTACAGTTCAATAGGAAAAAGATAAGCATTAGTCTTAGACTTTACTGACTGCAGTTGAAAAAGAAAACAAAATCCACTCACTGTACAGTTTCCCTGCAGCTGTAACTGTTACTTGGTAAGTTTTTAGTGTGGGCTCTCATTTTTGACAGAATCGATGTGAACAAACCAAAGACTAAACAAAAATAAATAGAACATGGCTATAACTGGGTAATTAAATAATTTAGTTTTGGTTATGTTTTGGCCACAGTGTCATTCATAAAGTGAAAGTCATGCTGATGCAGTAAAAGGGACTATGTGTTTTCAAAGTGTTTAAGCTCTAAAACAGGTGCCGAGAATAGTGAAGAGGTGAGTACAGATACAAAGGGATAGACAGCCCTTATTACCCCTCATCAGTGCTCCATTCAAAAGTGACTGGCGCAGTTTTGTCATTCCACTTGTTACTCTGTCAATAAGGAGGGTTTTTTTGTTTTTTTTTTTGTTTTTTTGTCGTTTCTACCCCATTCTCACATATGAAAAGTATGTCACCTTAATTGTTAATTTTTAGTCAGTAGGGTCTGAGAATGTACAAAGAGTGCTTACTTAGAAAAGGCGGTGAGGATGTCGTGATTAAAATAATTGCTTTTTCTCTTCTTTTTTTTAATTTTATTTAAATATACATGGATTTTCTTGTATTTTTGAAGATAATAGTAACCATCTCTGCTTTCCCAGC
The DNA here is from genome assembly GCF_009769465.1 of Tauraco erythrolophus. NCBI lineage: Eukaryota > Metazoa > Chordata > Aves > Musophagiformes > Musophagidae > Tauraco > Tauraco erythrolophus. Next base: position 82,341,933 of record NC_141496.1, read on the forward strand.
TATGCCTCTAAACATCACTCCCTCTTACGCCACCTGTCTTGGAAGCAGCACTTCCTTATTGTGATTAACAGGGAGCCACATGGTAGTAGTATTGATTCAGCTCTAAGGGGCTGTGAGATGCTGGGAGCAATACCTGCAGAAATGGATGTCCATCATGTTGTTCACATCTGTGCTACAGTGCTTTGCAGAACAGAGAAATTTGATCAGAGAGTTGGATCAGCAGCAGCCTACTTTTTTTGGCCCAAAGAACACTATTTTGGTTGTTGTAGTATGATTTTTCTTTGTGACCATAAGCATACCAGTGGCTACACAGCTTCTGTCATTGTAAATCGTGTTTTTCAGAGATATGTAACTGAACAGTTATACTCTGGGAGGATATGTGGTATACCAGCTCTCTTAATAGGCATAGTTCTGTCAGCATTTCCATTATAAACCTTTTTTCTGCAGTCTGTAATTTAATCATACTAAGTCGTTCCGTGCAAACATTTGGCACATAAGGTATTAGCCTCTTCAGAAATACATTCATAGAATTGTAACTAAATCTAGCTGAAAATAGTTTATCCAAATCTATGTAGCCGGCATGCAAAACCATTTTCCTTAGATGCTCTTTTATCTAGTAAAACCATGTTCCTTTTGGCACCACCAGGCCATGGTATTTGCAGGTCAGTGTATGTACATGTGGTAATTTACTGGGACAACAGAGGAAGTTAAGGATGGGAGTGGCAGCGTAGCTTTCAATTGTTCCACTTCTCCCTGCATTGCTTCAAAATTGTTTTAGTATTTTGAAATATTGTCTGTAATATAGCGTTTTATACAGCGAATCTCTTATAGGGGATTATCTGCCTTGCAGTGCAAGTTCTTTCATCTTATAAACCTCTCAGTAGTGTGGTCTTGTGCCAAACTGTCAAGATGATGTGAATACAACTAAAATCCTGCCCAGAAATTTCCACTCCATAGTTGAAAGTTATTTGCCCGCTTGACAAGGAGGCCAGTATCTTCTGAAGGGCCAGGCACAGAAAGGAAGTATGAGGCTGAATTTTGCTTTTGTTTACAAAAGCAAATGTATTTCCACTTAAACCAGTAGGTTTATAAGGTTCAACTGTTTTTTTAAATGCCTCTGGCTTCTCTTGAATATTCAGGTGGTTCCAGGATAAGAGATTTCTTTTGTGTGTTTAATTTTAGAGTTTTTATAATTAAAAAGATATTTTTTTTTTTATCTAAAGTTTTGATACCTATAATCAACTGGCATTTTAGGGCCCATTTGTGTCAAGTGCAAAAGGAGAATCAGAACAAAATAGTCAATCCTAAAATGAATAGCTGTTTCACTCTTCACTGCTTTACTCACGACAGATGAATTGGGCTCTGATGAAGCGGGTGTTTGTAGGATACCAGCTATGTAAGAAACAAATCAGGTGTTTTACTGTAATATCTGTCCAGTGGACCTGTGCTCCCATAAACTTCTGCTTCACGAAAACCCTTTGTAAGCCTCAAGCTCTCTCACATGGCTCTGAATTCAAGAATAGGACCTTCAAGTATAAACGTCAAGGTGCTCTTTTTAACTGTCAGCTTTTTGAGTCAGTCATCTGCTAACTCAGTGTTTGCATTTTAGAATTATAGCAATTTTTAGCAGACAATCACCATGCAAAGAAAAATGTAAAATATAGAAACAGCTTAGGATATACATTTCTTGCGAGCTTATCTATGGCTGAGAAGCACACCCAGCTGAGGTCATGGCCCAGGCTGAGTAAATATAGTATCATGCTTGAGGCAACATGTTTCTTAATGTGCCAGTTCTGTTTTCCGTGTAAGCTGGGAAATCCCATGCAAATGTGATGCGCTACATGAAGTTAGTGTTTGTAGGATACCAGCTACACAAGAAACACAAGAATGACATAATAATCACATAATCCTGGTTCTGAAATCTCATGAGCAACAGACGAATTTGTGTGTGATCAATGGACCGGTGATAAGATCTGCAAGCTTTAAATGGTTTGCTAGTATCCATAAACCAAGGTGTCAGTGGTCCGTTTTAACTTCAGAGGTGTAGACATGCTCCCATAAATATTCTTGCATTCATGGTTGCTTCTGAACAGAAAATTTATTTTTAAAAATCCAGGTACAGAACATAAACCAAAGATCAAACTCCTTGGACCCAACTAATGGATAAGAAATTTAGAAAGCAGATCTGTATTCATCACTACTGTGGTATTTAGAGATGGTTGAGGAGCTCAAGTACCATGTCACTTACCACTAACCACAGGTATGCTTAGCATGAGTTCGTGTCCAGTTATGTTGGGTCATAAAGCTTTGCAGGTGCATAGTAGCTGGCTTCTGCAGGAATTTACTCCTGTGTCAGCAGTATATGTGTTGCAAGGGAAAGACCTGGTTAATTCTAATACATACTGTCAAAATTTGTATGATAGGATTTCATAAAATAATCTTGAGATTTTTTTTAACTAGGTTGTGTGTTTATTTCAGAGGACTGTGTCCTCTGAAAGTGTAAAACAAACTTTAAAACAAAGGAAGGTGCTGTATGTAATAGGCAGTAATCCTGAATAGAGTAATAAATAAAGCCATGTAGACCGACGTGAAACAGCAGTAGGAAACATAGCCTTACATCAAGTTGCAGCCGTTCTGCAGGGTTGGATTTTGGCATTTTTTGCTTTCTCCCAGCCCTGTCTAACACTGAGCCAGCCATAACCTGACTGTGAGAACATCCTGATTGTAGCATTATTATAGATAAGTTTGATTAGACACAATAACTATGGCATGTCTTTTCTGTGACTCTGGACAACATTTACATTTTTGCCAAGACTAGCTGTACAGCATTTTGTTCTCAGTCTCCCTTCATTTTAACAGCCTGGTTTAATAGATCTGCAAATGATGTGAGTTTGGGCTGTCAGGTCAAATTTGCACTACTGGAGTTTGCTGTGCTGCATCTGCTTGACTGGATTTAAGCACTAGAAAAGAAATTTTTCTATTACCACTGCAAGCTATAGGGAAGAGAGGTTGTTTATATTAGCAATGTGCTCCAAAGAGCAAGTGATCATTGTTAAATGTGCCCATGCACTGCCAATTGCACTGGACTTGGAGCTATTTTAGTAGTAGTGGCAGTGAGTTTTGTACAGTTGTCTGCTTATCACCTTTGCTCTTCTGTGAAATGTTGTCAAGTGACTTTCCATGTTGATCTTCTATAATGAGCTGTGTGGCACTGGACTGCTAAAGCTATGACTGGTAGTTGGTACAGCCGCATGCATGTGCCTCTCATATCATCACTGGCAGCTTTAAATGCATATTTTTGTGTGTGTTGCTTTCCTTCTAAAATTCTGAAATTGTATGTTACTTCAAATCTGATGTCTCCAAGGATATGTTTTAATAGCGTGCATTTCAGAGAATTTTAATAATGTTTTCTCTTTCTGCATTATTCTAAAGGAGACTTATCCTTAAAAAGAAATAGATTTCATTCAGAAGAGTGATGTAGTAAATTACGATATATATAAAAATAGCCTAATCTTCTTCTTCTTAAAACATGCCTACTTTTTGCTGCATTAGTCCAGGACTCTCTTTCTGTGACACGCTCAAAATAGGCATCCATAAGATAAGGAGTTTATGGTAAGCAGGTAAGCCAGCAACATCGCTAACAACAGTGTCAGAAAACTGAAGTTTGTCTTTTGGGACATACGTATCATACAGCTAAACTTTAAAATGGTTTTAAGATGGAAAATGGTCTCAAGAGACAGGACAGCCATCCCAGGGCATCAGTCCGGCATGAGAGCAGCAGCATAAAGAATCTCAAATCTAAACATGGCCTGCATACCATTTAAATAGCTTGTATTTACAGCTGTGCCATATGACTTAAAACTGACCTCTTTTGACCTAAGCGCCCTCGTCTTGAATGCCACATCATTTGATTGTAATATGCAGAGTAATGAAACAGGTCATCACTGGTGATCCTCGGTTTTGATGCACAGCAAACACAGGCCGTATCTGATGTGTGCTGTGTTGTGCTCAGTTACAAACCTACTGACATGTCTGTAGACTCGGTTTTCTTTCCGTCTATATGCGGTACTTCCCTGTACATAAGAAAGTAAGAAATTTTAAAATGTAACAAAGACGCGACGTCGCTGGCTTTGTACAACCCTGAGAGGAGACAAGTGGTCTCACATATTCATGATAACTGTGTAACTGGGAGCAAAGTAGAGGGTAATTCGGGGAGACTTGCACCAGCTTGTACCTAGCTGCAGCAGACCCAGGCTGGCATACCACATGCTTGCCCGCTGGCAAGGTTTTCAGCTGATAAATCCACCCTGCCGTGGGAGCTTATTGGTTTGGGTCTCCCAGACTTGCCGCCTGGGCATCTCTGCACCAAATGCCATTTGATGGAGTGGAGTAGCCATTCGAACTGGTACACAGTCTGTTTTGCCTTGACCTGATAATTAAACTGTTTGTCTTCCTGGCCAAAGTAATTCCATATGGAGTGACAACTGTCCTTCCTAGTCACTCTCAAGGGGAAAAAAAACCCAAACAAACGCTGACTCTTGCTTCTGGTACAGTTAGACTCTCTTGTTCTTCCTATTTGTTCTATCCTGTTCTTCACCTCTGGTGGCATTTCTCCGGCACACTCCACTTTGACTGCTCAGCCACTACTCTTGTGTTAGCAACTCATTTCTTCTTGGTATTTTCTTGTTCAGTCTGACAACAGCAGCTTAATTGTACCGTGTTTGAGTAGCATTCAGCCTTGCTTCAGCCTCTCCCTTGTCTTGCTGACACCAGTAGTACATCTGACGTTTTTCTTGCCCAGGTATAACTTCTGTCCTAGGCTTCTGAGAAGTAGCATTTTTATTGAACTATACCCAAATTACAGTTATTACATAATTTTTCCTCATGTTCAGAGGCAAGTCTTGTGTAAAAAAAAGATGGCCAAGAGCACTTTATGTTCATCAGCAGCTGCCTATGTGAGACACTTCTGATACGTCTTGGCTTTCCATTTGCAGCAGGAGAGCAAATGACTCCTAAACTGTTATCAGTGAGTCACTGCGTGAGAGATGAGTTTCAAAGCATTCCTCCTCCTCCACAGGATGGTTACGTTCTCAGAAGTGCATTTTCACATACAGCTGTTAGTGATTCAGTGCTTAGAGAGTCAACAAGCTATTTTAGTGCATTTTACACTAAGCTGTGGGGGCTGGCCACAAGAGAAGGAGGATAGCTGTTATAAAATTCATGTGTACTGAATATACCTGCAACTCCTGACAATAGGCTGGTGTTTGTTTTGCATGAAAACAACTGAAAATAGATAATTTCCCACTAGAATTTGAAAAAAAAACAACAAAAAACAAAACACAAAACGTAGGAGGGCAAAAGAGTGCTTGAGAGCAGTGATGGAGGCGAAATCACCTCAGTCAAACAAACAACTTGCATGTAGCCCCAGAGAAAAACTCATTCCCTCCAGGTAACAAGGTGTGTTACTCATTAGTAGGGTGGAGCAACTTGCATGATTCTCTACCACAGATACAGCACTGTAAACCATAGCTACTAAAAATTATACTGCAGCTTCACATTGCAAAATGCCACATGTTTCCCTGACAACACTAGCTGTGCATCTGTCTAGTAGCCACTCAGTAGTGAGCCTTCAGCCCCTTCGGACATAACCTGGGCTAGCTTTAATTTGTAATGCAACTGTGCGTGTTGGCTGCTCAGCCGACCCGGAGAGACTACGGCTGCAGTGCTGCAGCTTGCACCTGTGGGCAAGGTGGTATGGCCAGAGTTTGCCTGGAAGGCTGCCGGGATCTGGGTTGGTGCCAGGTGAATGCTGGAGGGTGAGGTACAGCTTCCTGCCTGAAATCACAGTTGCTGTGGCTGGCTCCGATGGAGAGAGACAGGGCCCAGGATTAGGAAATCAGTCTAGTTTTGTACTGTAATGTTCTCCATTAATGGGAATTTAAATAATATGTTTTCAGCTTCTGTTATAAATAGGATGGATACTGACCTTGTGAATATTGTTGAAGTTTGCTGAAATACAAGCACAGACAAACCAATTTACTTGCTGAAAAGAGCCAGAAATATTTTCAATTTTCTGAAAAAATGAAAGACTTCTAAATGAATTGAACAAAAGTTTCTTTTTAAGAATTTCAAGGTACGTGCATGGCATGAGTTTTTATATCGGTGAAACTGCTGACAGGCAGTATAAATTACTTTGTGATCATTGAGGTTATTACACTACATATGTAATCATCTTGAAAATGAAGAGGAGGTCTGGTCATTTGCCAGTTCATTTTTTTGGAGGGAAGATGTTTTCAGCACTGTCAGTTTTCATTATGACATCCTTGTCTCTAAAATGGAGAGACACAGATTTGACAGATGGACCACTCGGTGGATAAAGAACTGGCTGGATGGTCGCACTCAAAGAGTTGTGGTCAATGGTGCGATGTCTACATGGAGACCAGTGTCAAGTGGTGTCCCTCAGGGGTCTGTTCTGGGTCCAGTGCTGTTCAACATCTTTGTCAGCGACATGGATGACGGCATTGAGTGCACCCTCAGTAAGTTTGCCGATGACACCAAGTTATGTGGTGCCATGGACTCACTTGAGGAAAGAGATGCCATACAGAGGGACCTTGATAGGCTTGAGAATTGGGCCAGTGCAAACTGCATGAGCTTCAACAAGTCAAAATGCAAGGTCCTTCACCTGGGTCGGGCCAATCCTAGGCACAAATACAAACTGGGCACAGAGTGGGTTGAGAGTAGCCCTGAAGAGAAGGATTTGGGGGTGTTCATAGATGAGAAGCTCAACGTGAGCTGGCAGTGCGCTCATGCGGCCCAGAAGGCCAACCACATCCTGGGATGTATCAAGAGAAGCATGGTCAGCAGGTCAAGAGAGGTGATTCTCCCCCTCTACTCTGCTCTTGTGAGACCCCGCCTCGAATACTGCGTCCAGTTCTGGTGTCCCCACCATAATTTGGGGAGACATAGATTTGTTGGAGCGTGTTCAGAGGAGGGCCACAAAGATGATCCAGGGGCTGGAGCACCTCTGCTACGAGGACAGGTTGCGGGTGCTGGGATTGTTCATCCTTGAAAAGAGAAGACTTTGGGGGGACCTAATAGCTGCCTTCCAATACCTGAAGGGAACCTACAGGAAGGCTGGGGAGGGACTTTTCACAAGAGTGTCCACTGATAGCACAAGGGGAAATGGGTTTAAGTTGAAGGAGAACAGATTTAGATTAGATCTTAGGAAGAAATTCTTCAGTACAAGGGTGATAAGACTTTGGAATAAATTGTCCAGAGAAGTTGTGGATGCCCCCTCCCTGGAGGTGTTCAAGGCCAGGTTGGACGGAGCCTTGAGTAGCCTGATCTAGTTGAGAGGCGTCCCTGCCCATGACAGGGAGGTTGGATTATATGATCTCTGAGGTCCCTTCCAGCCTATGCCATTCTATGATTCTATGATTATAGAATTTGGAGTGAATATGAGTCAAGGTCTGTAGTGAGAAAAAATAAGTTTGCACCTGTGCTGAAGTGTGACCACAGACATTTCAGAGTATTTCTACTGGTAAAATAAAACTTACTTGTTCACCTTACATATGGTACTGACTGTTCAGAGATGTAATAGAATCAACCTGAAAATTCCCTAATAGTCATCCTATATAGGATGCTATCAAGTGAAAAACCTTTGAAAGCTTATTTAAAAAATAAGCCAAACCCAGTTACAATTGGTTGTCTTGTATTCTCTTTTTTTTGGCAGTTCTCCCATTATTTTACCTTCTGAGAATTTTCATCCTCAGCCATCTTGTGCAAGAGCAGTACAGGCAATGCTATAATTAGTTGACTGATTAAACTTATCATATAGGGTCAAACCTGATACTGTTATATCTGAAAAAGAAAGTTTTTAAAAAAAGAGACATTTTCCTTTAATCTTTCATTTTTTGTACTCTTAATATTACTTTGTAACAGTAACAAAACAGAAGACCCTGTAAGAGGTCAGCCTAGTCATCTATGTAACTTCATACAGTGCTTCGCTTAGAAGCCGCTACCTTATTTGAGCACGTTATTACTTCCATTTAAAAGTGTAAGCATCTTTTGCCCTGTCCTTCTCTCGGTTCTAGGCAGCCGAAGATTCAAGTCTGACTATTATATTCCTTGTTCATATAATAATCAAGCCAAAGAATCCCACAATTTTACATAACAATATAGTGCCCGCTACTTTAAAAATGCTCTTTGATTAATGGAGTGTTTCTTCTACACTGTATGGCTGTTTCTGCAGGACATTTTCTTTTGGCAAGCGTGTCTCTAGATCAGTATATTAGACAGCTCTGGTAGTCTGAGTAATTATGTTGCTGTACTTTGAATGTTGTTTTAAATAGATGTATTCTCTGATGAAGTATGAGACTGAGTAACTCTGCATGTTACTCACACTTTGCTCTGTTCTGAAAATCCTAGTATGAAAATATCCATGAATCACGGTAACTAGATTTCCATTTGAAATACCAGCCAAAGTCTTTTAGGAAACAGAGTCTTTGTAATTTTCAATTAGCGAACCATCAAAATACTTAAAAAAACTCTGTCGTGACTTGATGAGTCTTTTTCAAGTTTGCTGGGCCACAAAGTGTGTGGCATATAAAGCATGCAGGAAGAGCTACAGAAATGGACAGGCAGATTACAGCTGTTGTACACAAAACCATAGTGAGGTGCACAGTGACCAAAGGAAATCATTCTCCATCTTTCAGATTCTCAAATTTTTTGGTATTAGGTTGTAGCAATCAATCAATATTGTAAGACTGCTGCCTTGTCTATCACTCAGGTCAAAAAAAGGTCAAAACAGGTTTCTGTGTGGTAGTGGTGCATTCAGCTTTGGAGAAAAAAATCATGGCTGGAGAGTAAGGAAGCCAGACAATCCTACCTGCTCTGTGAATAAGCAGAAGATTTTGCTATTTTATGATAATGACATTAAAGATCATGTTTTAATGTACTGTATCAAAACCAAAGTTTAGATTAACTTTGTAAACACTTTTCTGCAGTAAAGCTCTAAGTGCCTCACAAAGCACTTTCCACTTGCAGTAGAAACCCTCAGCTGATGTTTAGATGAGCAAGATAAATTGTCCAGTGTCACTACCTGATTCATTCGTAGATCTTACAATAAAACCATGTCTGCTTTCATAGGCCCATTTCATATTTACTGAATTATGTTTCTTCCAGCCTGAAACAGAGGTTTTTGCCTTTCAGTAGCTACATGAACACATAGAAGGCTTTTGTACATGTAGATGTTTGTAGATGTATTGAACATGTAGAACGTTGAGAAGCCCATGGAAGAAGGCTAGTGTCAGCATAGGATGAGTACTCTGTCTGGAATAGAGAACTGTGACGTACGGAAAGGATGCAAAAATCATTTTAATCATCGGGGTTTTATGGCTGTCTCTTCACTCCGGAGTTAGAGATGAGATTGGTGCCTGGCTACGAGAATCTGGGCTAGCTCCATATTCATATAAATAGCCGTAACGCAAAGTCAGTTGAGTTAAAAACCCATGAGTTAAAGTCTTCATGGGTATTGCAAGACTTGGGAATGCTGGAGGGTCCTTTGGGAGCACATTCCATGTTGTTTTGGGCTGTGGTAAGTTGAAGTGCCCCAATTATTTCCTGTTATGTTGCAGAAAAGTCATCCATTCTTCTGGGCATAGGTTGAGACTAGCGGGGTAGAATGGAGTCAGAAGTCCATGGGCTATCACAGGGAGAACAGAGATTCTTCATTGCATGTGGTAGGGGGTAGAGATGTTCAAGAAATAGTCTTAGAAGGCTGAGTGGGCAATAGATAATTTTCTGTGTCTATGTGGCTATTGGGCCATACCACCAAATCCCCCAGGAGTCAGTAGTCCTGCCTCCCAGGAAGGAGAACATGTCAGAGCCTTTCAGAGTTAAAACCCATGAGTTCTGCATTAATTTATCTTACTTATACTTTTTGCAAAGTGATGATAATTTGGGTTTTGGGGTATTTTCTTTGGAAATCAATAATGCTGACTTTCTTGGGGAGTTATAAATAACACTGACTTTTTCCTGACACTTAATTTCCTGTTTTGGATGTTGGCAGGTCTTGGATGGCATAGCTTTATTGCAATGACTGGGTATAATAGCATCTCAGCCAGGAAATTTTGGATAGCATCTGGATTTTTTGAGCTGCCTCTGATATGCTTTCTGTGTTCAGAACTCTCTTGGTTTGCATAAGTTCATAGGCATATCAGGGAGAAAATATGTAAATACAATGCTACGTGTTAAGGACTTTATATAGAACATCTGAATGGAGGAAAATACAATAGGAAAAAGTAGGAAAATCAGCTTTATTTTCCTTTAAAGAAAGGGGCATGTCCCCTGTCATAAAGGTTACAACTAATGCACTTAATCCATGTGTTCTGTATTTAAAAATCTTTCTGAGGCAACAGTGATTATTATTATTGGTCTTATTACTTATTATTATTTGCAGGACTATATTCGTTGATGTGTAGATGGTCTGAGAAGATGACTCATGTTGCTTATGGGGAATATGAGTTACAGCCAAGGTGTGGGTGAACAGAAATAGAGCTGTCCTGTGACATGGCTGCTCTCTCGCTGAATGTGTGCTGCAGGTGGATAGCAGAAATGCCCCAAGGTGTACTGAAAAACTGTTTTCAAAGGGGCAAAAATTAATTTGTCTCTTTTGTCTCTTTGGTGTATAGGCACTTCAGCTGAGATCAGTTTAAAGATATGAGGTCTAGGCCCCTCTCGCTGGAGAACTCATTGGAAACTTAGCTGCTGAGGCTGTAACGTTATAAGCAATGAGAAGCTGAAGAACAAACTAAGAGGGCTTCCAGTCGTAAATTGAAACTTCTTCAATACTTTTAGACCCTATTTACTTTTCACATACTTGGGAGTTCTGTTTGAGTTTCGTTGTTGTTTAACTTTCTATACTTATAAGATCCTCATAGAGAAGCTGATGAAGTATGGGCTGGATGAACAGAATTGAGGTGAGGACTGAAAACTGAATGGTTGGGCCCAGCCCAGAAGGTGGTGATGACTGCACAAAGTCTGCTTGGAGGACAGTCATTAGTGGTGTACCCTAGAGGTCAATACTGGGTCTGATCCTCTTCAACATCCTCATTAATTATCTGGATGATGGGGTAGAGCATATCCTCAGCAAGTTTGATGATGATGCTGCAAAACTGGGAGAAGTGACTGATGCATCAGAGGGTCATGCTGGCCTCCAGAGGGACCTCGCCAGGCTGGGGAAATGGGCTGACAGGAACCTTCTGAAGTTCAACAGGGAGAATTCCTGCACCTGGGGAGGAACAACCTCATGCAAGAACATATGCTGAGGGCTGCCAAGTTAGAAAGCAGCTTGTCAGAAAAGGACCTGAGGGTCCTGGTGGACACCAAGTTGGACATGAGCCAGCAATGTGCTCTTGCAGCAGAGGGGGCTAATGGTGTCTTGGGCTGCATTAGTAGGAGTGTTGCCAGCAGGTCAAGAGAGATGATCCTTCCCCTCTCCTCATCGCTGGTGAGGCCGCACCTGGAGTTCTGTGTCCAATTCTTGCCTCCTCAGTACAGGGAGATGTGGACATACTGGACAGAGCCCAGTGAAGGGTCATGAGGATGATGAAGAGACTGGAGCATCTCTTTTATGAGGAAAGGCTGCAAGAATTGGGACTGTTCAGCCTGGAGAAGGGAAGGCTCAGGGGCATCTTATATAAATAAATATAAATACCTGAAAGGAGGGTGCAAAGAGGACAGAGTCAGGCTCTTTTCAGTGGTGCCTAGTGACAAGACCAGAGACAGTGGGCAAAAGATGAAACACAGGAGGTTCCCTCTGAACATCAGGAAACACTTTTTCACCATGATGGTGGCTGGGAGATGATGGAGTTCTCCATCCTTGGAGATATTCAGAAGCCATTGGGACATAGTCCTGGGCTACCAGCTCTAGGTGGCCCTGCTTGAGCAGAGAGGTTTGAACCAGATGAACTCTAGAGGTCCCTTCCAACCTCAACATTCTGTGATTCCGTAGTATCTTCACATTTTTGTCTGAAAGCTAAGAAAAGTCTTACTGCACTGGTCTTTCAGAGAGGTCTGCACTCATAATGAAGAACATGAGAACTTCTGATACTTTCTAAGGTGAGAATTAAACAGAATAATCACATGTATATGTACATGCCTGAGTACACTTATCTGTATGTGTGTGTATATGAAATCTCTGTGCCTCCATTCAAGAGAATAAATGAGATTTTGTTATTGTAGGTCCTCTGTTAGATAAAGGATCTCTTAATTGTTCTTAGCAGGATATGGGGAACTGGTATTTTTAGGGTTTGATTATCATGTAGCTCAGTTTTTCCAGTGCTTCTGGCTGCAAGATATCATGGGAAACAGATAAGCTGAGGCATAGTGCACTCATGCTTTTTGCAAAAGGGCCCATTGTTCATAATTTCCTACTTTTTTAGAAATTTCCATCTGCAGACTTCTTGTCTTCAATGTGTGCTGTTTTACACATGGTTGTTAAACTGAGGAAGCTTTAGCAAAATAGTTCTGCTCCATCTAATCACTCTTGGCAGATCATTCTGCAAATGAACCTCCTTGATTGAAAGTACCGTCTCGCAGCTGTTTAACCAAAGTGAGCTGAGTTCATTTAAGGCCATACGACAGAGCTGACAGTAATTGGCATAATTGTTTAGTGGAGTCAGCAGGGAGGCAGAGGAATGAGTGGATATGGACTCTGGGTTGCTCTCAGCTCGTCAGAATAGATTCAGACAAGTGACAAAGCAGACATAGATGTCTGCGCTGTCTGCTTTGCATCTGTTTGGGAAATAGAGGCCTTAATTCTCCCAAGCCATGTATCCCCAAGCTGACCTGCAGTTCATTATCAGTATTTATTACTGTTGTCTACTTCAGAAAATCCCTTCTTTTCTCCTTCCTTCATGTGCCAAGTGCCTACTGTACAGAGAAGTGTATTTCCTGACTTAAACATATACATACTCAGTGGCAAGCAGTCACAAAAATTTAAAAGCTCTAAGTAGGAGATGGAACCAGAAGACCAGAGACTTTGAGACACATTTACACGTGTCAAGCCATGCTTCACCATCTTCTGGTCCAAAAGATTGAGACCTACTCATTTCATCCCAGGAAAATCATATCTCAATACCCAAGTATCAGGTGATAAACAATTTTATCCTGTGTGATTATAGCAGAACAGTGGGAATCTGTAGCAGAGCTGGGATAACACCACTGGTTTTACATCTTGCCCATACTCTACAGTGAGTCATTTTCCATTACAGAGCCCTGTAGTTTGGTGCCATCCTTAAGAGTTCAGTAGAAAATATACTCAATAGAGGCAGCAAGAAAATGAGGAGCTTTTAGCACCGCTCGGCCTTTGAGCCATAGCTTGAGCAGCAGTATACTCTATTGAGAGCAGCCCTGAGGAAAAGGACTTGGAAGTGCTGGTGGATGAGAAGCTCAACATGAGCCGGCAATGTGCGCTGGCAGCCCAGAAAGCCAACCCTACCCTGGGCTGTATCAAACGAAGTGTGGCCAGCAGGTCGAGGGAGGGGATTCTGCCCCTCTACTCTGCTCTCGTGAGACCCCACCTGGAATACTGTGTTCAGCTCTGGGATCCCCAACACAAGAAGGACATGGAGCTGCTGGAGCGAGTCCAGAGGAGGGCCACGAAGATGATCCGAGGGCTGGAGCACCTCTCCTAGGAAGACAGGCTGAGAGAGTTGGGGCTGTTCAGCCTGGAGAAGAGAAGGCTCCGGCGTGATCTTATTGCAGACTTCCAGTATCTAAAGGGGACCTACAGGAAAGCTGGAGAGGGACTTTTTACAAGGGTATATGGTGATAAGACAAGGGGCAATGGCTTTAAACTGAAAGAGGGGAGATTTACATTAGATATAAGGAAGAAATTTTTCACTCAGAGGGTGGTGAGGTACTGGAACAGGTTGCCCAGAGAAGTTGTACATGCCCCATCCCTGGAAGTGTTCAAGGCCAGGCTGGATGAGGCTTTGGGCAACCTGGTGTAGTGGAGGGTGTCCCTGCCCATGGCAGGGGGGTTGGAACTAGATGCTCTTTGAGGTGCCTTCCAACCCAAACCATTCCATGATTCTATACTCCCATAGCTGTGAACAAAGCTGGAGCCCTCACAGTAATCTGAAGATCAATGGTTATGGTTTTCCTAAGTCTAAACTAATTTGTTGTTTAAATTCCTAAGTCCTCGTAAAGGGAGGTAAAGGCTGCCTTGAGTGCTATAGTACATATGCATACACAGATGAAAACTGCATATACAAGCATCCTGGTACCTGGATTTTTGAAGTGCACCCAATATAGGAACAATAAATATTAACTGAATTTACTTGGGTTTTTTTGCTGTAGAGATGTGCCTTGGAGACATGATAAGGCTCAGGGCACAAACAGTGATAAAATCTGTCAGTGTGAGGAATACAGTATATTTACAGGTCTGTGTCAGTATACTGGTTTGATTAACATCTGCATCTGCAGTTGCATATTCAGCTTCGCAGTGCTTACAGTCAGCAAACCAGTTATTAATATCTTGATATATATCCTTGAAAACTTGCTTGTAGCTGTATGAATGCTTCGTTTGAAGCTGTTGCTTTAGCGTTTCAAGCAAGATGACTTGTAACATTTTAAATATGCATGCATACATATAGCTAGGCAATGCTAGCCTAAGCTGTTGCTTTGCGTAAGATTAGTTGAAGTTTATTAACAAGCAGGAGATGTTCTAGGACATGAAACTTTACTAGTTCCTATACAGTAATTGCTTTGCATTTTAATTCTTACAAGGCCTTTTGCAGCAGGATTTCTTTCCTGGCCAAGAATATTCTTGTGCGCTTAAGTGGAAACATGAGAGGATTTATACCAATACCAGATTGTTCTCTAAATATAGCCACTTCTAGTGCTTATTTTAAACTGAGTGTCAAACTGGAGAGTTATTAGGGCAGTAACTGTAGTTTGTTTGAAAAAAGAAGAGAGAACTTTGCACAGTGAAGTTCTCATATATGGAAATAAGATGAGAGGTATGTCTAGCTTGGACCAGCACATGTAGGTAAAAAGCAAAGGGCTGTAATCGGTGTTTGTTTTTATATGAAAAAGCACTCATGAATTTGGAGTAGACTTCACAGCTGCTGGGTGTTAAAGCCAAAAATAGAGTTACTTGATCAATCACCTCTTACTAGCAGAGGACTCTAATAATTCATCTTTCCTGTGCTGGGTCAGCTAGATCTTTTTCTGTTAGTTAGGCTTTCCAGAGTCACTTAGCTTTGTGCTGGTTTGTTGTTTTGGGGTTTTTTTTGTGTGTGTGGGTTTGGTTTTTTTTGATACACCATTGTGTGTTTTCTGTTAGTTTTGTATCTAGAAGGGAATTTCACTGCTATGCCTTTAGTCAGCCTGCAAGTTAGTCCACTATTGTTAAGAGAAATAACCTAGCCACTTACTGCAAGAATGCATGTGACACCCTCTTGTCAGCTTAGGTATCTCTGTTTTGCTACTCGAGAGAGAGGAGAGGAAGAGAGACAAAAAGGAAGAGTTCCAGCTGAAGCCCAGAGCAGTAGAAGTTTCAATGTAAGTCCATGGTTTGAAGATATTAAAATGATTCTGTGAAAAGAGTTAAAAAACATGAATCTTTGAAACTTGCTGGAAAATGGAATCGTTGCCTGCTGGACATCTGCACTGGCTGAATCTCCCTCTTGAGGCCTTTTCTAATTTGGTGATTGTACCATCCTTGTTTATGCAGCATTGTGTATGACCTGTATTGTACTGCAGGAAAGTCCCTGAGAGAGAAGAGTGGCAGTCTGAAGGGTCCTCTTAATAATGCATCGCTCTAGGTGGATGGAAGAAGGCAGCCTGTGAGATTATTTGGAGAGAGATGTTTGCAAGCTGTGCCTGCATGGTGGGTCTATACATTCTAATGGTGACTCTACGGACATGTTGCTGAGGAGGCTGCACGAAGCGCATGGGAAATCTGCTGCAGGGTTTCTATTAGAGCTTCTATGCTCGCTGTTATCCACTGAGCTACCTGAAGGCTACAAGAAATACAGCCCGGCAAGGACATGGATTAAAGTCTAGAGTGACAGAGATTGTCTGAACTCATGAAGGCATTAGATAGTTAGACCACAGAAAGTCTATAGAGAGAGGGGTGGCTGAAGAAGGAGTCCAGGTCAAATAGCAATTGATATGCACCTATCTTTTATACTCAACCTAGACCATGGCTCTACTTTTCAACCTCTTTAGCTCTTCCGACATTTTATGTTGACAAATTGCCAAACAACAAACCTTAAAATTTTCCCAGAAAGTCAGGAGAATTCTAACAATTATGAAATACTGAGTCTCTATCCCAGGTGCTTCTGCTGCCCGTCATCTGTGGCTGATCATACAGCCTGGTGTCAGCAAGGGGTCTGCAAGCATACATAGTCGAAGAGCAATAAGTTGTGAAAGGGGAGGGACCTGCTCTGTGACAACTTCAGTAAGTGTCAGAAATGAGCATGAGAAGGATTGTTCAGCTCCAGACTCTTATTCTGGAGGAGACTACATCAACTTATTCCCTGGCCAGATTCAAATCAAACTGATTACTTAGGTATTACTCCAAATAATAGACTTTGCTGTTATCTGCAGTGATGACGTATTTTTAATTTTCAGCTGACATTGGTTAAATCAAATTATTTTGAAATGCTGACTGAAATGAAGTACTCTATACTAATTGCTGTTTTTTCCTACCCGAACAACTTATTCCACAATTACATTCATATTTAATATCATAGTCACAGAATTACAGAACAGTTTGAGTTGGAAGGGACCTTTAAAGATCATCTAGTTCAACCCTCCTGCCATGGACAGGGACATCTTTCACTAGATCAGGTTGCTCAAATCCCTGTCCAACCTGGCCTTGAACACTTCCATGTTCAAGCTGGCATTCACAGCTTCTCTGGGCAATCTGTTCCAGTGTCTCACCACCATTATGTCTCGTCATAAAAAATGTCTTCTTTATGTCCAAGCTAAACCTACTCTCTTCCAGTTTAAAACTGTTGCCTCTTGTCCTGTCACTACAGGACATGGTAAAAAGTCTCTCTCCATCTTTCTTAGAAGCCCCCTTTAAATATTGGAAGGCTGCAATAAGATCTGCCCAGAGCCTTCTCTTCCCCAGGCTGAACAACCTCAACTGTCTTAGCGTTTCTTCATGGGAGAGGTGCTCCAGCCCACTAATCATTTCCACAGCCGTCCTCTGGACCCACTCCATGTCTTTTCTGTACAGGAAACCCCAGAGCTAAATGTAGTACTAGAGGTGGGGTCTCACAAGAGCAGAGTAGAGGGGCAGAATCATCTCCCTTGACCTGCTGACCACACCTCTTTTGATGCAGCCCAGGATACGGTTGGCTTTCTGGGCTGCAAGTGCACATTGCCAGCTAGTGTCCAGTTTTACATCCACCAGTACCCCCAAGACCTTCTCTGAAAGGCTGCTGTTAATCCAGTCATCCCCCAGTCTGTACTGATTCTGGGGGTTGCCCCGACCCACGTGCAGGACCTCGCACTTGGCCTTGTTGAACTTTATGAGATTCACATGGGCCCTCTTTCCAAGGCTGTCACAGTCCCTCTGGATGTCGTTCCTTCCCTCTGTTGCTCACCAGCCTGGGCTGCGGCTCCAAGGATGTCGTTGCATCTTCCACAGCCAGGAGGAAATGGCCCGCCTTTTGTAGGCAGGGCCTAAACCTTAATTAGGAAATTCAATCAATTCAACCCAGCTGGGCAATCCGGGCAATAGCCACAGTTGCAATAGCCATATCCCTCAAGTGTATCAATTGCACCACTCAGCTTGGTGTCATCTGCAGACTTGCTGAGGGTGCACTCAATCCCACTGTCTATGTGCTGGTCCCCGTTCAGACCCTTACAGGATACACACATAACTGGTTTCCACTTGAACGTGGAACAGTTGACTAACTCTCTGGGTGTGGATCAAATCCATATCTGTCCATATCAAAGATTGTTCTCAATATCTGAAAATCTTCTGAGGATACCAAATCGTTGCTACTTTTTAATATCATAATTAATATTTGACTCATCTTGACCAGGCTCTGAATTTTATTGAGCCTCATTTTGATATTTGGCTATGCCACCATGTTTCTCTCATAGCTGGCACAGAAATACGTACAACAGGTCTGTCCGATGAATACAGTTTGGTTGCAGTGGAATTTGCTTTCTGTTTGTTTACATACTTCTTAGGATTATTGTCTGTTTGCATGATCTGTTGCCCAGGTTTCAATATGTTGTAATTCTATGGCAACACTTGTACTGATACACAACATGGCCATACACAAATGAAAAGCAAAGTTTAAGCTCTCCTAGAGCAGAAAGGATACTTCTTGTTTTCAATTACTCTTTATTAGAATTCTGGCCACCCTGCGACTGAATTCTAGTACCTAACTCTGACTGAGCTGTTCCAGAAGGGCATTCAAAAAGATGAGATGTGATTTTATTTGAAAATTCAAGCCATGGTGCTACAATAGGAATCTCCTTCATGACTGCTTCTGCAGGAGAAATAAATGACAATATTAACCAGACACTGTTAAAGCATGCCCAGTTTGGTTTGCATTTTTGCTTTTCAATGAGAAAGACTTACTAAACTATTCCATTGTCCTATGAAATGTCTATGTTCCCTTTTACCGTGAAGAGAAAGGATGGAAATTTCAGAGGTAAAATGTGCCTAGAAGAAACAGGAAATGTTGATGTTGGTGATTTTGGGTCACCCGGAGATTCAGCAAACCAGCAAAGGAGGTAATGAGCCTGACAGGAGAGACAGCATTTCTGCGGTGTGCAGGTCACACCAGCAATAGCAACCTTGTGCACCGTGTTCTATAGGTGAGTGCCCGATGGGGAGTGTCTTCATCAATTTTAATCACAAAAATCAGTCAGTAGGGAACACATATGTCTGCCTCAGATCCTGCACCGGAGGACTCCTTTCCTGCCCGAATGAGGTTGCCAACTGCTTCTTGCGACACATTTCCTCCATGCCAAAGAACAAATGTTAAATGCCAAGAGATCTACACAAAGATGCAGCGCGTTTCGGGAGCTGCCTGCCTTCTGCTGGTCGCTGGCCTGCCTGTTTGCAGACCTCTTTGCCATATCGTTATTCCTCGTTGTCTCCCAGGCAGCCACAACTTTTGCTTAATACAAGAGATAATCTAGCTTGTGTTTATAGTTCCTATCCAGTGGTCCATTGGCAATCCCTTGGGCCACGGTTAAACAAACTTTTTAGTGGCAGAGTTTTCTTTCCTCTTTCATATCTGATGCAGGATTTAAGCCTCATATATTACTGAATTACTTTGGAGGGAGATACAAAGACGTAACTACGGGTTTATTCTCTCATGAAATAGCTGAGCAGAGGTTTAGCTACCCAGTTAGATCTGTTTTCAGCAAGGCTCTGTGGGTTTGATTTTATTCTAACTGGGCTTTGTGTGGCACAGAGATGTAGAGTAGGAAGGCAGGTTCAAAATTTGTTGTGTGCTTCCCTTGCTACAATCAGTCTACATTCTGCTGAAACAGCTTGCTTCGCAGCTGGGGAGAGGAGCCGTTTTCCTCCCCAGAGGGTTGCAAGGACAACCACGGGCATTTCTTGAGGCCAGTTGCCTGACTGTTAATACCCCTATACTTTGCCTCGAGAGTCTGAAGCATAATAAAGGAACAATTCCTTTATTTGCGAATTGTGAAGATATTTTAGACTTTGAGTATTTTTTTAAGCAGATTTTCAGAAAGCAAGCATGGGGAAAAAAAATTCTGTGGAAAAGGAAAGAAAATAGAGCACTTTTAAAAGCAAGGAAATAACCATGTATATGAATATCTCTGCTTGATTGCTTTCTCTGTGATGCATGCTGTATCTTTTACTCTAAAGCTTTGTATGGTTTTTTGCTTTTTAAAAATTTGCAGAAAATTTAGTTAACTATTTGTGTGGTGTATTTTATTGATTTCCCCCTCCCCCGCCATCCCCCTTCATTATGGTTTTCTTTTTTAAATGAAAAAAAAAGAATATAGCAAAGTTCTGGTTTGCAGTGATCTTGTAAAATTATATTTTCCTAAATACTGAGCGTGAAGATTTTTGGCTTTTTATGGTTGTTATATACTATGTTGGCTTGGATCAGCTTCTTGTTAGTGTTAGAGACCAGACTTTTGGTGATTGGTATGTGAGACTTTGTATTTTCCTCCATTAGAGCACCACAGTTACAAGAATACTGTCTCAGTACTTAAGGTTTTTTCAGTATTGCACATTGAAGAGTTTTGTTCTTTTTTTTTCCCAAGTTCCTAATGGTCATAAATATTTCCCTTGTTTTCCAAGATAAAAATTGGCAAGCAGCTGTTCTTGCGGCCTAATTTACTCTCAGCTTTTGAGGTGTGGAGAAGGAGCAGCAGCTCTGGGAGTGTCACCCTCTCCGTGCTCTGGAAGTGGGTCTTTCTCCTGCTGCACAGCAGAGGCAGAGGCAGGGGCCTGTGTCAGGAAGTTGCAGTGATAATGTGTTTCATGGCAAACATCTCTTGTATGTGCATTGCAGAGCAGCTGTCCATGCGATTTATTTGGAACAGAGGCTGGAAAAGATGGTCTTACACCTTCGCTTTTAAGAGACGGACTGCAGCGGGGGCTTGCGTATCTGTGAAAGTTGAACCCAAAATGAAGATTGTGGAGATAGTCTAATCACTCGGTAACATTTAATAAGGAGTTAGTTGCCTCTGTAGTCCCAAAGATGTCCACTGATATTCCTTGGGCGAGCACAACTGCAAATTTCCTCAGAAAACAAGATTTCTCTGCAGGCAGCACAAGTTTCTGACTCGGCAGGGTGACAGGCAAAACTGGTGAGATCAGCTGCCGGGACAATTTGAGACTTGAAAATCTGTTTCTTGACACCAGAGACAAAGGGGTGAGTCACTGCCAGTGACCACCCAGGCGTGCCAGGGCCGCAGCCGCCGCTGTCAAGCGTGGAGGGCGGCATGCGGCAGCACCCGCGCATGCCCAGCCCCAGCCCCTGGCTCCGGTCTCCCCCCGCAAAGGCTGCGTGCTGGTGGAAAATGCTTTTCCAGCAGAGAATTCACTGTTCCTGGGGAAACCGTAAACATACAGAAAATGCATTGGGACCGTTTGCTGACGCTGTATGAACTTCGGCAACACCTTCAAGCGTTCCAGCATTTGCCTGGTCTCAGATAACTTCTGAACTGTACTTTGTGGCAAGTACGACACGCCGAAAGGCTTTCTCGGAAAAAATGGACTGTTTTTAGAAAGACCACACAAAGCTTGGCAGATAAAGCAGAGTTGTTTCTGCAGGGTTTATTTTCTGCAGAGTTTATTTTTATGCAGAATAAGTACAAGGCACATGCTGCTCAGTCGATCTCATCTGTTGATACAGTCGATACCGCAACCGGTGCAGGCAGCCCTCCGTGCCGAGAAATGGTGGCGGGGACTGAGAGGACACAGGGGGGGGTTGTATCTCAATATGCTTGTTTTACACTTGATTCTTCTTGTGTGCATCTGTGACCACTGTCCAACAGCCAGCTGGGAGGCTGCAGAGTCGGATCTGCTGGGGCCTTTTGGGGTCTTTTAATTGCATTCTGAGCAATAAATTGGGGCGTACCTTTGCAAGGGAACCGCTCCCTGGGGGTAATGTTAAGTGCCTGGTGAGATCTTGCAGCCCAAGTGCATCAAGGTAAGTGAATCTAAATGGTGTTTCATGGATTTACCTAAACGTCATTAACATCTGTGTGATCGCACGAGGATATTTAGGATGTGAAGTGAGTAGAATGAGGCCTAATAGCCTTAATAATGCATTAGGGGGGAAAAAAAAATAAAAAATCTAATGAGAGCCCATAAACTCTAATACTTTGGAAAGTTTTGACAGGCTTTTACTTACTTTGGCAGTGAAATGGGAGCCAGTGAGGATATCCTGAAGTGTCACGGACTAGCAGGGTCAGACTGATAGATTTTTTCCAATGACCAGTTTATATCTCAAGTGCTATTTCTGTCTTGATAAATGTGTCTTATAGCTTGACCGGGGTATGCTACATGCCTTTGCAAGCAAATGCCTGAGGATAATACTGGATATTTGTTGGAATAGCACTGCAGTAAGTCCTAGAATTTGCCAAAAGTTTCAGTAGGTTTTCGCTTCCAAAGTCGCCTAGAATAAACATGGAAATATTTGGGGCCTGTGTTAAGAATAAAGTCTGAGCATCTGTGATGACAATTGTCCCTGGGCAGCTGGGGAGCGTGTGAAGGGGCTGCCTGAAGGAATTCGTTTGTTGACCATTGCCTAGCGAGGGGAAGCAGAGAGGCCGCCACGACGTGACAGACATGTGAAGAGTGGATGGGGCCAGACAGATGTCGGAGTCCGGTGCATATGCTGGGTGACATCTGATGGCCTGAGATGAATTCAGATGTGTAAGGTGGTTCACTGACTTGGACTCAGTCCCGAAGAAGATTTTGAGTGGCTGTTTTAATTAAAACACAAAGCCCAGGGAAGCTAAAATGTATCAAAACTCTTGTTGATTATGGTCAGCAATTAGACACCTTGCGGAAAGCAAAATGCTGATCCTTAAATCTCCTATATGCCTCAACATTCATAACATTCATTGGCATCCATTTCTTCCTTAGGCTGGAGTTTGCACAAGGAGGTGTCTTTTGCTTTCGACACCAAATGGTCCTTAGAAACATAGTTCTGGGTAGTCCGAATGTAGTGCTCGGAATTGAAGCTCCACAACTGATTCTCTTTCTAGTGGTACTAGAAACTGCAACTATCGAGGCTGAGACAATAGTAGAATAGAGAGGCATCAGCCCCTCTTCACAGAGGCCCACAGCATCCTGTAAAATACTTTGGGATCTTCTGCATTTTGAAACCAGCAGTAAATTTATCATTGTGCAATTTTCTACAATCTCTGTGAAAACTAGAAAATCGTTTTGGAGTTAGTAAGTACATGCAAGTTTATGGAAAAAACAGAGCAAGCTTTCATCCCTGCCTTTTGATTTGTAGCATTTCATATTTTAAAAATTATTCACTTAAAAAAAAAATAGAAGACAAAAAACAAAGCTCAGAGTAGCCTAATGGGTTGAATTCCAGGCCTCCTGGCCTGTGAAATCAATGTGTTGTTGAATTTTGCCAGTTTTAACGGTTTCTGTTTAAGGATGCTCGGCCAGAAGTCATCATTCATGTTTGTCAAAAGGAGCTCCCTTGCAGGAGTAGCGTTATGACCAGAGCCCCTGTGCTCAGCTTCTGATGGATGTACCCTACCATGGAGCATGGATGTGTATCATTTGAAGTTTACTTCCTGCTTGAAGGGAAGAGGCAGGAAGCTGGATGTATTATACTTGAATGAAAAATCCTTTGACAAAAACCTCGGGACACAGGGATTCGATATCTAATGAATGTGACAGTTCAACAGGTTATACTTAAAGCTCAAAGGGCAAATGTGGATTTCAGGATTAAATGTACAACTACTTTCCATTCCCCTAAAATGTTCATGAGATGTTTTAGAGATTACAGTTGTCTAACCTGGGACTTTTTACAAGAGTGTCCACTGATAGGACAAGGGGAGATGGGTTTAAGTTGAAGGAGAACAGATTTAGATTAGATTTTAGGAAGAAATTCTTCAGTAGGAGGGTGGTGAGATTTTCGAATAAATTGCCCAGAGAGGTTGTGGATGCCCCCTCCCTGGAGGTGTTCAAGGCCAGGTTGGACAGAGCCGTGAGTAGCACGGTCTAGTTGAGAGGCGTCCCTACGTATGACAGGGAGGTTGGATTAGATGATCTCTAAGGTCCCTTCCAGCCTATGCCATTCTATGATTCTATTTTTAAAAACCCTTGAAAAACCCCATTCTCCGATTTTGTGATATTTGGCTCAGTCTTTCTGTACACACTCACACACATCCTCAGTTGCTACCAGCCACCTGCCAGGCAGGAATGGTGTGCAGGACTGCAAGCCTAGAAGACTCCCTGGTAAATTGAAGCCGCCAATGTTGATCTTTGAAGTGCCTAACTGCCGGATGCAGTTTTGCAGAGCTCCAGGCAATATTAGCCGACGTCTTGGTGGTTGTCATGTTCAGCATCAATAGATGTGTTTCTTGGCTGCAGGTTTTGTGGTTGCACATGCTGAATCTTCTCCATTGCATGTTCCTGGTCCAGGCTGAAGCTTGCTGGGGCAGAAGATGAGTCACTGCGGCTGCTTTCTCAGTGTGGATTACTCGAGAGTGGCCATTGAGTAAACACAGCAGCAGCTAAGAGGCTGTGCTGGGTTTATGTGATGGGGTTTTGGTAGCAGGGGAGGGGCTGCAGAGATGGCCCCTGTAAAGAGCTGCGGGAAGGTTCCCTGGCTCCAAAACCAGTCGGACAAGCCTCTGGCCAGGTCAGACCCCCCTCGCCTCAGGCCAGGGCCAAGTGAGTCAGTGCCTCTGCGAATGCCCTATTTAAGAAGGGGACAAAGGAGCCCAAACTGTGCTGGACCTGCACTGAAGAGAGGTGGAAGGTGGAGAGCTGGGCTCCCGAGTGGTCAGCTGCCCAAACTGGGTCACTGCCATGCGACTAGAGATGGCTACAGTGGTGCAGGTTGGAGAGCACTGAAGTGGCCCACTCCCAGGGTGCCCACTGGGCAGAGTTTGTCCTGCCGGGACTGCCAAGGTTCATCGGGATGGTCAGGGCTGGTGTGTCTGCAGCAGAGAGAGGACTGAGATCTGAGAGAAATGGCCACACTGACACCAGGTCAGTGAAGATGGAGCAGGAGGAGATGTGCCGGAGCTGGGGTTCCCCTGCAGCCCATGGTGAGACAGCAGCGGCCCCTCTGCCGCCCCAGGAGATGAACGGTGGAGCAGAGATCCACCCGCTGCTCTTAGAGAACCCCACACTGGAGCAGAGATGCCTGCACCCAAGGTTGGTATTGAGGACTGTCTCCATGGGAAGGACCCTGACGCTGCTGGAGACTGACGGTGAAGCAGAAATCCACCTGCAGTCCATGGGAAGGAACGGCACACTGGAGTGGGTGGCTGCGCTCTAAGAAGCTGTGACTCCATGGGAAAAGCCCGTGCTGGAGCAGTCTGATGGGTCAGGATTGCATCCTGCAAGAAGGACTCACGTTGGAGAAGTCTGTGGACTATTTTCATGTGAGGAGGGGCTCCAGTGAGGCAGGGGAAAGAGTGTGAGGAGACCTCCCCCTTTAAGAAAGGAGCAGCAGAAAAAACGTGATGAACTGACCTGCAACCCCCCCCATTCCCGGTCCCCCTGCACTGCTGGGCGGAGGAGGTAGAGCCGGAAGAAGGGATCTTAAGGTCTCCTTAAGATCCGGCTTTGTTTATCCTCTCCAAATGAACTGTTCAAGAATTACATTGTCTGTTTTGCCCAGGGCCATGGTCGATGGGCGATCTCTCCCTGTTCTTATCTCAACCCTCGGGGCTTTTGTCACATTTTTCTCCTCTCCACCTCACTGAGGAGGAGGAGGGAGCGAGGGACTGCTGGGCTGGTGGCTGAGCTGCCGCTGGGCTGAACCACGACAGGAGCTGCCACAGCAGCAGCTGCTAGCACCCGTCAGGCTCTGATCAGCTCACCTGTAAGCACTTTCTGCAGCCAGCTATTTCAGGGCATGGGTATAAATATGTACCTCATCTGTTAGCAGTTCTGTTTGTATTTTGTGACATGAGACCACTGATCAGCCCACCATGAGCCTGCCAGTCATCCTAATGATCCTGATATAGAAAAAGTGTATAAAACCACCAAGCTTACAGAAAGCAGGAAACCGAACTGACAGGAGTTCAACTTCTGAAGCCAGTGCAACCAAATATTTCAAATATTTTGAAACCGTATATTTCAGTCTAGGTAGGAACTAGGGCCTGGGTGAGTGTCGGAGTAAATGCAATTCATACAGTCCACGCACGTTATAACTTTTCTTGGAGGGACAAGGCTTGTGGGCAAAGGTTACATTTTATTAGTCGATCTGATGTAGCTGAGAGAGGCAGACAAGTGTTTAGGCAGATGAGCTGGTTTTTGGGGTAGTGCAGCAGGCCAAGCGATTTGGCAGACCCAGAGACAGCAGATCCACGCAGTAGAAAAGTGTTGCTTTTATCATCTTCCATGGAGTGCAGTTTGCAGATGCGCTCCAGAAGGCTGCCCTGCGAGGGGTTTTTCTTCCCACAAGGAGAGTGCTGCAGCCTGGCCCATGACTCTCTGTGTGCTGTGACCCCACTCCCTCCTGCACCCAAGCCAAGTCATGCTGGGCAAATTCTTGTTCCTGCTCATCCCAGCTCCAAGGCTCACTTGTCCTCTCCCTTCTGGGGCCACTGGCTGTAGCGACCAGAGCCTTATCACTTCCCTGGCTGAGTGCAAATTGGCTTCAGAGTTTTGCTTAGATGAAGAGCACCATGGGCTTTTATTTTAGCCTCTTTGGAGCATACTGAGGAAGTTTCTCAAGCAAGAAGTCTTTGCTTTTGAAGCACAAAAGCATGATCTTCCAGATTAATGGAAATCCTGACATGCGGCAACCAAATCACGGTTGGTTGAGTTGAAGCGTCTCTTTCTTCTCCCTCTCAAACTCTTACTCCTCGTGACTGTGCTTGTCTTTCTGATCCAACGAGAAGCATGGCCCAGAAACCCTCTCTCTAAAAACATGATGAGAAGTCCTCTGTCTGATGGTCTAGCTCACCAACTTCCTCATGGTGGTTCCCCTGTAGGGTGCAGCCAACAGGGCCAGTTTGGTCTGGGTTGCAAATCTGATGGATTTTTCTTCAAAAAAGTGCCAAAGCCGTGTGGACTGCAGATCAGTAGGTTTGCCTTGGGCAGGCTGAGACAAGCTCAATACATAATACAAAGCAGAGCTCGTGGTACGTTACAGGTATACTCCACCACATCACACCAGATGCATCCACATAAAGAAATGAAAGAAAGGAGCAATGAGCAAGGTAAACAGACAACATATTGCAGTGGAATACTATAGGAGTGAAACTTCATATTCTTTTGCTGAAGGAAAGCGGCCTTGGGATGTGCTCTGCCAGGACAAGCAGCTGTGCTGGAAGAGCTATCACAGTGCTTTCGTCTGTGTGCTTGAACCTGGTGGAAACATGATTTAACAAAGGGATAGAGATAGTAATGAAAGAGGTGAGCACTGTAAACAAATAGTTGCCTGATGATTTCTACTTTATCTGTTTTTTATATTTAATACTCCCTGTGTACTGGATGCCAAAGAACAAAGAAAAGGCTTTTCTGAATTAACTTCCGATTCGTAAATTCACAGCAGAGAATCTAACCTACGTCCTGCTCTAGTGTACCAGCTAATAGAAATCACAGAGATGGCATTTTGTAAGAGCTGTTGCAAGGAAAACCAGAGATACCAGAGAAGAACCTGGCAGCCTTTGTACCAGCAGATAAAAAATTGTCAAAATTTTGTAATGAACAGCATGAAAAGGAGAACTGAGTGCTCTGAACAACAGCTCACTGGGACTGGTTTGGCTGGAACAGACAGAAAGAAAACTTACGAAGTGTATAAAAATCTGTGAGGTCATTGTGAAGGAAAACAAACCCACATGCTTGTGTTTGAGACAAACAGAAGATCTGGTGTAACTGGCGCATGATGTAACTTCAAGAGGGAGAGCAAGGACAGGACCTGGCTGTTGCCAAATAGCTCTTAGAAGTTCAAGTGTCCCCAGCGCAATGGAGCAACTCCTCTCAACGAGAAACAGAGGGCGACAGCACAAGCTGGACCTTTGCCAGACTTTCCCAGGCATGCTGTCGGATCGAGGCTGGAAGGCATTGTCAGTGTCGTAGTAGCTAAGACCAGATGCCACAGTCACAGAGCATTTCAGGGCTAATTGTACTACTTTTATGGTTTTTGACAGGCTTGCTAGCAGCTGTATTTCTGAACTTTCTGGAGGAGCAAAGGACAGGGCAGGAGGTGGGGCTGGTGGTTAATCTAAGCTCTCCGCTGGGAAAGGAGTCTTTGGAATTCATCCCCCGGGGCTGGGAAACATCAGCTCTGTGTACCAGTCCAGTGGCCACAGCAAACAAAGGGTCAAATGATAAATCTCAGTCCCCGGAGGGAGACTTTTTAAAGTACTTTAAAGTTTTTAAAGTAAGGTGAGCTGGGGACAAGACAGCCATGGAGCTCCCATTGTCAGGGATGTCCATCCAGGAGGAGGAAGGTGGCGGCTGCCTGGGTGAACTGTCTGTGTGTTCATCGCTCTGCGGCTGTGCTTTTCTACAAATGCTTTTTTTTCTTCAATAAATACTACTCAGCTTTGTGAAAGTTGCCTGGAAACCTCATTGTTCCCCCTGAAGAAGCTGAATAGCACAGGGGCAGATTTAGCAGGGTCGTCAATTGCCCTCTCAGGCTGGGCAGTGAGGGGGGTTCTGGCAGCTGGCAGTGGCCAGGCAGGACCACGGGCTTTTGCTGCTTTAGGCTGGAGGTGCCTCTGTAGACACAAGAGGAGGAAAAGCCTTGACAGTAGCAGTGTGTGTCAGTCACTGCAGACGACAAACACAGACCACCTCCTGCTTCTCCATCCCTCAGCTCTTTTCACAGAGCTGCTTTTAAGAAACCACGGAGGAGACTAGGAGTTTTAGAGACCAAAACGTTTTTTCCTATGTTGACAACTCTAATCAGCCCCAGCGTATACCATGCAGTTCTTCTGGTGTGAATCTAACGGCTTACCAGAAATAGAGTCATCTGCGGCTTCATAGGAATGAAAATACCAGTTAGGCCCTGCGGGGTCAAGTAGCTTTAATCATGGCACCACCCTGCGTGTTTTGGGACTGAGGTTTTTTTACCTTCATTAATGTGAGCCAGGCTTTGCTGCTCAGCCCTGCGTGCGTCATGCATGCATCTGTCTGTCGAGGGGAGAAGCTGCTGCCACGAGTCTCCGGAGGACCAAGGAGAAGTGGTTAAACACTGACTCTCGCCAGGGCAGACTGCTGTTGCTGCACTTCCCTCTCTGCCAGATCAGGCTGGGGAGGGGGATGTGGGGCAGACCCCGCCAGGAGCCTGGGTGGTGGACAGACCTCCTCCTCAGGTCCAGAAGTGGTGGCAGGAGGTGATGCTTTCTCCAGCTGCCTGGGATGCACTGCTGCTACCAAGAGAACTTGCTCACACAAAAGGTCTTGATGGCTCTTCATGTGCATCAGGTTTGGTGACATTGTGGCCAAGGCTGCCCAGAGGGGATCTGCCCCGTGGCAGGCAGACGAGGGCAGCAAGGGGAAGCCTGCAGCCAGCTGGGACCTGGCACCAACACCCTGCCAGACCTGCGCCGCAGCATTGGACACGAGGACCTGGGGCAAGGGCTCAGTGTCCTCTAGCCAGATGCTGCCAAGCTGTTAAGGCTGCATGGACCAAAACTTGCTGTGAAGACCTCCAGCTCCAAAAACAGCCCTCTGCTTGTAGGCCGAAAGATACTGAAGTGTTCCAAACTGCATTCATTTGACTTCTCATTAAAAAATGCCACTATAGTTGCAGTTTAAGCTGATTTTCTAATGCCAGCACAGTATTGTGGGCCCAGCTGAAATATCTGTGCAGGCTTTTGTGCTTTTAATCAGTTTGGAGATTTCTGTTACTTTTACTTTCTTCATGGAACTGTAGGGCAAAACATCTCCCTTCAACTGAAAAGTCACTTGCTCGTGCAATTTTTTGCTTTCCCAAGAAATTGCCTAAAAAAATTTGAAAAAAACCCACCTCACCCTTCAACTCTTCCTTGTCCCTCCAGAAAACCTTACCAAAATGCACAGTTTGCTTTCTACTAAGAAGAAATTGAATGAAAAGCAGTGTTGAGGCTGAAGCTTTCCTATCCAGTACCACAAGCCTTCTCCTACGTTCATCCAAAGTCTTATATGAAGTAGCTGGTAGAAGTGTTCTTAACTCAAACTCTGAACTTTCATCTAAACCTCATCTGTACCCAGGGATAGCCTTCGTGTGCAAACTTCATTTGCAAAATGATGTCTCTGACTGTATTGTTAATATGTTTAGCTAACTTTTCCTAGACATGTCAGAAGGCTTAATAGGTCCTAAAAATGAACTGCTTTGCTGCCCTCCACCTCTTTTTTTTTTGGAGGGGGGATTGGGCAGTAGGATATTTAAAAAAAAGACAAAACATAAAGCCACGGCTCAAGATCCAGACACGGAGATTCCAGAGAAGATATCAGTAGATCAATTTTTGTCCTAAGAAACCTTGGTAACATTCTTTCCTGCTGGGAAGTACAGAGAAAATCCAAACATGACTGGCAAATTGAAGACATTCCTTGCAAATTTTCTTTATAAATGAGTGCCTAATCAAATGTAAATTCCCAAACTTTTTCTGCTCATATTTCCTTAATACTGTTTCTCTTGGAGCTCACTGCTTGTATGCAGTCTTTCTTGTAAAGCAGCACTGTTGCTGAACTAAGAGAACAGCTGTGTCCGATATAAACCCTAGGAAGGGTCTAACATGTCTGTGGTTACCCTTCCAGATTTTTACAGAGGAAATGTATCATCGAAAAGCTAACTGGTAATTTTAGTTATCCCAGTTGGTTTTTTTTTTTCATTTTGTCAATGGAATTTGGTTTAGTATTAGCTAGCATCTGGCGTTTTGTCTTGTTTGTGTTATTTACAGAGAAAGCAATCAGTGTCGTTTCTGCGCTGTTTTTGAGAAAAAGTAGTATTGCTGGTCATTGATACAATCACTGCTGACTGATGTATAGATGCCTATTTGGTAAGTAAATTAAAAGTGTATATATAAATTCAGAAAATTTGGGTGAATGACTCATGGAATTAATGTATCACCAGCTGTAATTGAGAGAGACTCTGCATGGAACTGCTTATTAGAGCAGCAAGATGAGAGACATGCGTATAGAAGGATTTTAAAGGTCTCATTTTGTGAGTCTTGCCACCACAATGCCTAGTTGCATTGAGGAGGGATAGGTTTGAAACACTGGGTCCTACTCCCTCCTGGGCTCAATGTTTTGCTTGGATGTGGAGGGATGTAAAATGAACACATGCTTGGTCCTGTACAGTTTGATTAAACTGTCAAGAAGACGACAGTGAAAGTTACACAGTAGGTAAAAAGTCATTATAGGAATGTGGGTAAAAAGTGCATTGCCCACCAGTCTGAGTAGTGAGTAAGTGGTGAGGGAAACACATGAGAGTCCCCTTTCTCCCATCTCTTTTCTGGCTGTAGGTGTTTGCCTTCACCAGGGAACTGCTAGCTGTTAGCAATCCAAGGTAGGTAGTGGTCCCTGGCTTTTGTTATCTGTAAAGAAGCTTTTATGGTGTCTTCACCGTAACAGAAAAACCCGTGCCATTCCCTAAAAATGGGAAGAAAGTGCAGCTTTCCTGTATACTGCTTAGGGCTGCACCTACCCCCTGAGCAAGTAATTGCCAGAAATTGTATGCTTGAGTTTCTGTGTCATCAGGCTTTTCCTAGTGTTTTGTGACCACCTCTCTTTTGCTTTCCTGTGTCTTTGAAGAGTAGCCCTCTCTTGATAACTCCTGAATGACTGCTGTAAATTAAGTGCTGTGAGCATTTGGAGGGGGAGGATTTTGAGGAAAATATTTGTGTGGCATGCTGCAAAATGAAGCTGCGTGTTACATTTTTAATGAAAGATTTCAGGCTACAGCACTGTGCATTCATCAAATTCTCCACAGACTGCTAAATATCCTTCTGTTACTCCCACAAACAAGTGTGGAAAGTTGTCTGCTGCTTTACTCCAAGGACCCCTCTCTGCATTGATTTGCTCTCACAATTGCTCTGTGTCAGTCCTTGAGGTCTGCACTGTGAGACCTTCCTTTCTGCAGCAATGGCACATGTCGCTGCTATTACTGAAATACGGCTTAGTATAAAGGCCATTTAGTCAATGCCAGCATTCATTTGGAAGAAGGTTAACATTAGCATTTTCTGTGCTGGATACTGCAAAGTGCCAGGCTCCCTGATCCTGATTAGCCAAGTATTTAAACTTAGACATAAAGCTCTCAGTGCACCCATTGATTACAGTGGAGCCAAGCCTCTTCCAGAAGATGCTAAAATGATTAGCAGTTTTGGGGGTGAGAGCACTCCACTTCTGGAGACTTAATAAATAGGTCGAATTAATCTTTTTTAAAAAAGCAACCAAAAAAACCCAGCCCAGATTAGAGAGAGTCTTCATGATCTTTGCTCTTATATCAGTGGGGAATGAGACCGAGTGGAGCAAGTGTACAGCAGGGAATGCAGAGTCAGGTTTAGAGTAACGTAATCAGCCTGAATGGAAATTCTAAGAGGTTTTCTTTCTCTTTTAAATCACTATTTTTGTAGAAGAACCTTAGTTTACTTATAATTAAATCTTAAAGCCAGGCAGCCATTTAAGCCTCATAGCTGGTGATTTGAGGTCTTCATGTGAATGTGTTTACTTATGTTTACACTAATTTATTTCTGGAGAGGAAAAAAAAAAAAGACTGTTCTAAAAAGGCTCTGTTTCCTTTGGGGTTTCTCATGAAGTGCAGCCAAGAATAGGGCTGAGATCTAAGCTGAAATTGCCAGGCATGGATTAGAATTGTAGGTTTCTTTGTAAGTAAAATGATCCAAATTCAGATTAGCCTAAAAACACAGATTCTTCATCTGAACTGGGTATTGCCACTTATAGAAATTAAAAACAAATGTGTCAGAAGCATTCGACTTCTGATAGAGCCTTGGTGATTTCCCTCTATCCTCCATGCACGTGAAAAAAACATGCATAGCTTGGAGTAGCACATGCCAGCAAATAAATCCTCTGCATGCTAACTCTTGTGAAGTAACCGGATATCTGCATGCAAGTGGATGTTTTACGTGCTCACATTTTACCTAGTGGCAGATTAAGTGTTTGACAGGCACATCAGGTGCCTGTTTTTAAATATTTATTCATGTATTTATTTTTCTTTCGTATGCTGCTGCAGTAACAAGTTACTTGTACTTCACCAGTGATTTTGTATATTCCTCCAGGAGACTAAAACCAGACACAGTAGATACAAAGAGAAATAATGGTAAGAGGCAAAAAAAATTCCATTCCCTAAAAAGGGAAAGAAAATGCAGCTTTTCTGTATTTACACAGCTCCTTATACTGCTTAGGGCTGCATCTACCCCCTAAGTAAGTAGCAGTCATTTATCTTACATCTGCCAGACAAAAATGTACAGTACAGATGGGTTGCTGTGCACAGTGTCTGCAGGTGAGAGAGAGTGCAGATGCAGGGGGATGCTGTAACATGCACTGCCTGAGGAATCGGGTGTTGTCAGAGCTGCTGCCTGCTCCTGGCATCTTCCTGGGGGTCTATAGGAGAGGACTTTGGGAACCTCATAGACCAGATCTGTACCTGCTTTTTGCATCGCAGTGGGGGTGGGAGGGGATGTGTTGGTGCACAGTGACTGTCCACGTGGATGATTTTTTTCACATCGGAGAGACTGCTTTTGAAAAGGCTGTAGGGGAGCTCCTAGGAGGCAACCCCAGCGCGGCTTGGTAGAGTTGGAGGGTTCAGGCAGGATTTGGGAGGGAAGGATGTGCCTCAAAGGCAAGCGATGTATTTAATATCAGTCTGACTGGTGATGCGTCCAAGTTAAGCAAGTGCTTACATATGTGTGGAAACTGAGACAAGCTCTGTGGTCAAGTGAAATGAGATTAAAGAAGAAGAAATGTATGCTCTGAAGATTCTAAAGAGGATAGGTGTGATGTGCTGCTGGGTAGAGGACTGACACGACGCAGTCCCTGACAGCTCTTGAGACTGTTGCTTGCAGCCTGGCTGCTGAGAATTAGTATCAGGACCACTAACCATCCTAACCACTAGGTTAGAGGGATCATTTTCCAGATCATCTATAATGTTTCAGACATGGATGTCCTAGCTTATTTTGTTGTTTTGTTGTGATTTTTTTTAGATTTTCTTTCTCTGTTTTGCTTGTTTCTGGCATTGTAGTCCAGGCTTCTGTGACTCCTGCATCCTGTTTTACTGTCGTGATCTTGGTTTTGATGTGTTAGTAAAGTCTCCAGAACCAGGCTTCTGTTTCAATGTGATTTACTTACTCTTGCCTCCTTTTTCTACATGTTATTTCTTTGGCATTTTTTTGGTCTCCTTGTGCATTTTTAGCTTGTCATCACATCTTTTCTTTTGTTTTTATGGAGAAGGTTATGTTTTAGGCCCCACTCCTAAAATATCCATCCAGAATGTAATTTTGAAATAATCCCATTGAGACTGCTGATATGTTTAAACGTAGCTTTACATTTAGCACTTTTTTGAATCAGCAGATTTGTACATGTTACTTTTACTGCTTAAGAGTGTCTTTCTGTTTTTCTTTGAAACCAGAGCTGTTTTAGAAGTTTTTGACTGTAATGTGGGTTTTATGTACTAAAATCTGAATTATAAAAATGAAGTTAAAAAGTTTTGATCTGTAAAACAACTAAATATTCCTGCAGCATATTCCTGCCTGTGTCCATTATCTTGCCAGTCCAATCGTCTGTCTACAGCTATCAGTTTTGGAGGGCAATACTTGCTTAATAATCTGCTTTACACTGATATAACGTCTTTCTCTGAAGATTTCCAGTAATTTTAAGATTGTGATTGAAATTGCTGTGAGACACAGGAAGCAATGTTTGTGTGGGTACAGAACAGCCATTCCTTTATAAATAAGTACTTCTGTCCAGGGATGCAAAAGCGAAGCCTCTGACATTTATTATCCTGATTGTGTGCCTCTTCCCAGGACATTACATTTCTGTGGATACATCTTACGAGGGTGAGAAAGCAGTGCTGTCCAGCCCTGAGCTGTACTCCGAGGAGTGGAGCTGTGTCAGACTGATTTATCAGATAGCAACGACTTCAGAGGCTTCGCTGGATCCCACCAGGCTCAACCTCTACCTGAGGCAGGAAGGAGAGAGCTTCGATCGTTTGCTGTGGTCAGCCAAGGAGCCTTCGGACAGCTGGCTCATAGCTAGCTTAGATTTAATGAACAGCACAAAGAAGTACAGGGTAAGCTCGACTTTAGAAGACACCACAGGCCTTCTGGTGTGTGTGTTGGGGTGTACGGACTGCTTTTTCAACGCTTCCGCTCTGGGAAACACATCCTGTATAGCCACAGCTGAGGAATCTGGAGTCCCACGCTCTTATATGAAGTGTGGGACTTTTTGGCCGTGTCTCATTGTCCTTCAGGGTGCCTTCTGTCCTCGAGGAAGGGGGTTGACTCTGTCTTTAATGCATTCTGCCAAGCTCTTCCAGCAAAAGCACCTCTCCTGACTGTAAAGATGATGAGCCCCTCACGTATATTTGATTTGTTCTCCTGTTTATCCTGTTTAAATGTCCAGGATGACAATGGAAATAC
Source organism: Tauraco erythrolophus (assembly GCF_009769465.1). Lineage (NCBI taxonomy): Eukaryota > Metazoa > Chordata > Aves > Musophagiformes > Musophagidae > Tauraco > Tauraco erythrolophus. Next base: position 82,377,210 of record NC_141496.1, read on the forward strand.
TGGAACCCTGAAATTTACAGTTTGTTTTATATTGTGCAGATTGTACTGGAAGGTGAAATGGGACAAGATAAATCAGCCAGTATAGCAGTTTTTGAAATTAAAATAACTCCTGGATATTGTATCGGTAAGTACTGTCTGCACAGATCTCATATTCTCTGCATAGAAAAAAAAAAGCCTTGTTGGTACTTTTAAAACTGAATTAAAGATCTGAGTTTAGAAAACAGATGATGGCTTCTTCCTTATTGAAAAGTAGGCTGCCATATTTGATACAGATACTTTTTAATCTAAGGTTGCACACGCTAATATATGGTTTTATTCACCCATTTTTGTCATATATGTAGACATTTCGCTTACAATAACTCGTTCTAAAGCTATTGATTGTTCAAGCAGAAACAAGTGCTCTATTTTCACAAAACTAGACTGCTGCAAATATTAGACATAACAGACATAACAGATGCAACATTATTTCTCCTGTCTGCCTGCTCATGCTTCCTTACAGTGGCATCTTGCAGGCTGTAGAGTCAAAACTCTATTGATGTTTACACTTATTGCTATTTCCTCATGACACTTGCCAAAAACCGCTACTGAAGTTCAAAAATTTCAGTGGCTAGGAGTCTGGGAGACCTTTACATTTCTAGGGAGCTCTGGTGGAGTCCAACCGAATTGTCACAATTCTTTGGCTCTGTGAAGGAAACAAAGCAGTCTTATTACCACTATGAAATACTAGAATTGCTTTGTTTCTAGCCATCCCTCATTTAGAAGTGGAAGTTCTACTCTGACTATTTAATACTATGAGGTGGTATATTTTACATCTATTTAATTTGGTTCTGAATTGCAGCAGTCCTAGATTGGCAAATAATGAAAAGATAGATTGGACCAAACAGGGCAGAAATGAGATTTTTATCAAAAATTGATGAAAAATTGTGGCTGTTTGCTTCCATTTATTATAAGCTGTTAAGTGCTGCCTCCAGTTTTATAAAGGTAGATGTTACCTGCATTGCCATATGTAAGACGAAGCCAGTGCTTAGCAACAGCCTCTCTTCCAGTTTCTGTAATGAAAATGTGTGCACTGAGCTGGTCATGTCTGCAATTGCAGAATGTGACTTCGAAGAAAATCATCTTTGTGGCTTCATGAACCGCTGGAACCCCAACGTCAACTGGTTTGTTGGTGGAGGGAACATTCGTAATTCTCAGTCTATCCTGCCCAAAGACCACACACTTAACAGTGAACTGGGTAAGCACCAAATGTAAAATAGAAGCATAGTGGAAAATTTGAGTCTGTGATCCACGTATGGCTCTCACTGCAAATTATTATGTGAGTTCTTTCTTTTCTCCTGGCATTGGGTGAGGTAAGAATGACATATGTGAAAAAAGGGATTAGAAAAAGATGAAAGGAATTTACAAGAGTTCACACAAAGGTTCCTGTAAGCTTTACAATAAGGTTGTTATGCCCTTTGCTAGTCCTCAGAATTACTCAAAATAAGGCTAAAATTTTGGAGGGAGAGGGGGAAAATTAATCTTCCTGTGGATTCTAAAAGTATGGGCCACAATAAGTTTTAAAATCTTGTACCGTTGCTCCATACATCCGGCAGGGGTTTTCTTTGCAGTGGCTATTGGGAAAGCTAAGTAGGAAAGCCAAGGGCTTGAAACATATTTGGATAATCTCAGGTTAAATTGCACAGTTCAGGAGTTTTGTTTCTTTCAGTCAAATGCGGTGCTGTTAACACAGTCCGTCAGAGGCAAAATGCTGTAAAGACTTCAAAGGATTTTCAGCACTTGCCCTGTATGAAACACTTTTCCCGGCCACCTTGTTGAGAGGAGAACATTTTATATAGTCATAGAGAAGGGCTGGGGATATCTTAGCCTCTGACGTAGCATTGCGTGAAGTACCGCAGCAGGTGACGGCCAGGCAAAGTGATGCTTGTGACGGTGCAAGGAATGGCATCATGAAAAGCAGGGTTGATCCTCTTTCCTTAACTCATGCCGCTGTGCCTTTTTATTCATTTCACAATTGTGTGAGTTGAGTACAGAGTGTCAGTCTGGCCCTGTATCACCCCGTGGCACCTAAATGCTGGTGGAATTTGGATGGAAGTTTAACTCGCCACAACTTCAACGGCAGACAGTGGGTCAACCTATTAAATAAAGTACTTATGTAATAGGAAATGCTGCCAACTGGGAGGGATCTGTTTTCTTTTGGCCACAGTGTTTCTTTTTTATACCAAATCCTCACTGCTGACTATCGACTGAGAAGACCCCAAGAAGCCAAAGTCACAGAAGAGCCTTCTTTTTGCAAGAATTGTGCTATGAAGGTGCATCAGCCAGGGAGATCATAGTTAAGCTATGAAATATGGTAAAACCGCAGATCAAAAATGAAGCCCAGAACTTCTCAGGCAAGTACCATTGAAGTGTCACCAGTCCCTTGGCCGTGGGCAGGCTGGAGGAGACTCACAGCCAAGCAAGCCGTTTTCCTTCCTTCCACTGGAGTGAAGTGAGAATTGACACCTCCAGGCTTGAGAACACTATTAGCTAATTAATGTAGTGATGTAGATACAAACCTAGCGGCATGGTTTGCAGTGTCCATGCTGAAGTACTCTGTCAGTTTGAAACTTCATTCTTCTCTAGGTTTTCTATTTGTGAAGAACCATTTTTCTGTTCATCAGCTGATACTGTTTGATGTTATGTTTCTGGGAGTGTAGGAAAAGATATGCATCACATATCTGTGCACATGGGTGTGTCCTGATTACCTTGAGGTAGCTCTCTCAAAACCAAAGTCTGAGAGATTGTAGCCTTTGAAAATCCTACAGGCCGTATTGGCTGTTGAGGGGGAAGAAGTCTACTCATTTGTAATGCATTTTTCTATTTATTAACAATAAAACATTTAGAAACCAAATTCTAGATGGACCAAGCAGAATTATACAAGCAGTGAAATGTGTAGAATAAAGGTTATTTGCCAATTCATTTGATACATTAAATGAACTGCTGAGTAAAACGTGAGGAAACACACGGCTTATAGTCTTGTTCATTTACTTGGGTTGCCTCAGTAAAAGTTGCGCTTGGAAAAAAACTAAATACTATACTGAGCTGTTGGGAGGTATGGAATTTACTCAGTTGTAACACATTTTTCCATTTATGAATGGCTCCCAGAATTTGGAGAATTTGGAGCTTTCTTTAATATAAAGTCTTGAATAAAGACTTAAGAAAGAGCTGAGATTGACTGTTTTGTGAGTAGTATCTTAGCCAAACAACTTTGGATTGTACCTGGGAGGAAAGGACAAAAAAAAAAAATCTCCTAGAATTACTAAAATTTCCTAGGAATCAACCATCATTGTCCAGGTCATACAGATATATGTCCTGATACTTCTTGTAAGTGATGTCCTCCTTGTACCAAATTTCTTTTATACTTTCAGGTCACTACATGTATGTGGACTCTGTTTACGTCAAACATTTTCAGGAAGTTGCCCAGCTAATCTCACCGAAGACCACAGCCCCAATGTCTGGCTGCTTATCTTTTTATTACCAACTTAAGCAGGAGAGTAGCATTGTTTTTACCGTTTACTTGAGAGACACGAGTGGCTTTTATGAAGAGATCTGGAAAACAGACAGCGCACTGAGCGCGGACTGGGCACTAGCGGAAGTTGACTTCAATGCGCCATACCCCATGGAGGTAAAGCAACCATTCCTGTACAGTCCAGCTATGAATTCCAGGTTGCATCAGTGCTGACTCAGGCCAGGTTGGGAACATGGCAGTGGCTGTGCAGTATCTGAAAAATGGTTATAAAGATGCTGATGATGTGTTGTTTCCTTTGTCCACTGCACAAGAGTCAAGGAGGAGTCACTTTCCAAACTGGTGCTTGGTTTTCAACAGAGGTGAAGTCAGGTGATGAAGTGCTTGAACGGAATACCTTGGGAGGTTGTAGAGTCCTACTAATGTGAGGTATTTCAGTTCCTACTAAATAATGTCGATGTTCTCTCAGTCCCATATTTCTGTGACTCGATGATCCATTTTTGAGAATGCTGAGTATCATAAAATAAGTCATGCCTCCCACTGCAGAAGCAATTTTTAAAAAAAATATTCGAGCTTTGTTCTCTACTTTATGCAATCCTGCAATTCAGTCTTTCTGTGCTTTCATGAGATAGAGTCTACACTTGGGACCTAGTAGTACACCTTAGATGTGAAAGCCAGCTCTCTATGGTTGCTATAATTAATTTCAAGAGTACCAGAAAGAGATTGAGTTTTTCATTCCCTAGAGTTTACTGAAAAAAAACCCCAAAGCTTAGAAGATTGCAATAAACATTTTTTATATATGAGTATATATATATAAAAAATATACAAACACATATATATGTATAAAAATATGGGTTTATATATGGTATATATACATACACACATATTTACATTATATCTTTATATGTAAATATATATACTTATATCTAATACATACATAAATATCTTAGAAAATTGGAATAAACACTGTATATGTATTACATATCCATATATATACTCAAATGTATACAAATATGTAATATATGTTTTATACATATATATGTAGGTATTTTTATATATGTATATAAAATACACTCTCTCTTTTCCTATATATTTGATTCTCATACTAGAATTATAAATAAATCAGCTTTCATTCTGCTTGCTTTAACTCCACATAAGTTGTTTGTTAGTTTCTGTAAGCCTGCAGATTTTCAGGAATCATTAGGGGTAAAGCTAATTTTCATCAAATGTTACATAGTCCTTTTATGCTCTGTAAAGTCAGTGACCAAGTCATCCATTTGAATTGTCAGACTTCAAATGGTATGGGAAAGGACATTAGATCTGATACGGTCTCATAATACTGAACAGTAAGTGAATTACTTACTCAGTAAATATAAAGTAATATGTAAGCAGAAAAACAGTCAGCGCTATAGATGGAAATTAATTAATGATGACTTAGATCTCGGCATTACTGTGGTTACTTTTGTGAAAATATCCTCATAGTTCCTAGAGGCATTCGTAAAACCATCTGGAAAGTTGGAAACTATCTGTACTGGAATAAACAGCAAAACAGAGGATGTTGTACCACTATGTTCAGCACAGTATGCAATTCCAACCCTCTCAGCTAAAAAAGAATATCCGAGAACTACAATAGGAAGATGGAGATAATCAGAAGTATGGAGAAGTTATGTTAAGGAAATAACAGTTTTCAGCCTGTAAAAAAAAATACTGAAGTAGAGTATGGTAGGCATTCATAAAAATCATGAATAACACAGAAAAGATTAACTGTTCCCTTTTTCTCACAATTTACATTGCTCTCTCAAATTCTTAAGTATTGGGTAACAGTTTTAAAATAAACAAAAGGTAGAAATTTTTCCTACATCACATAACTGTAGAACTCACTTCCACGGCGTACTGTGGATACGATTATTCTCATCAGTTCAAAAACTGATTAGACAAATTAATTTCTAAAAGAAAGAATCCGTCAGGAATGCAACATGAGGGAAGAAGAAATGGGGTCTTGTCATTGTCTTCAGTTCTTTCTGTAGGTGACCTCTGTTAGGAACAAGACACTGGGTTATATGGCCGTTATTCTGTTCTGGGAATTTTTATGTAATCCAACCTAGTCATTATTTTAGAGATCACTTTATAGAAATAAGATTAAACTTTGCATATAATTTCTTCAGTTGCTTCAAGAGGGTCTTCCTCTTTGCTTCATCCGGCTAAACGAGATTGCACAGGATTCTTTCACAGCACTCCTAGTTTGGCTCCCATCCCTGGGCGAGACATCACAGGCATTGCTTTCACTGAACAGGATCTTGCTCTGGAAGTGTTGTCCTTATATCCGTGTTTTGTCCCTGGGGTTGCCTTGTGGTTCAGGCCTTTTCTCAAAGTTTTCCTGTAACTCAGAGCTTTGATACTGAAGAGAAAAAATTAAGACACTTCCTCAAGAGATACGGAGTGTCCTCCACTTGCTTGAGGAAATGATGTCCCTTGGGAATGACTAAGTACAAACATTGTTTAATTTTTGTGGTAAACACAACACAGGGGTAGCTTTTCTTGTTCTTAACTAAATTTTTTTTAAGGAAATCTTCCCTGCCAGCTGATGCCAAGGCGTGGGTTTCAGTGTCTGAGGATGTTCAGAGAAAACAGTAAAACTTAATATTATAACAGCAGAGTAATCCACACAATTTGTTTTTAGCTCTGGATCCAGATAGATTGTAGATACAGTAATAATTAGGCAGCTTTGGAGTTATAGTCAATACAGACTGATGATCCTGAACACTGGCTTTATATGGTATCACGACAGGAGCCTTACTGCATCTTTAAAACTGATGCTTCATGAAGCAGCAGAAGAGCTATGTTCCCCTTGATTTGCCCTTGACCTTGAGTGGGCAAAGATCTGATGCCAGGGTCAAGCTCTGATTTATATCCCTAATAAGTGATATGATTTAATCTGTCCCAGCACCTGCAGTGCTGTCTGAGATGCCCTTGACTCTGTCTGGGACATCCGATTAGAATTCTGTGATACAAAGATGTGTACCAAAGTTATTGTTGTGTATGTGACAGATGAATAACAAATTGTTACCATTTCCAGGTAATATTTGAAGTTGCTTTCAATAGCGCCAAAGGAGGTTACGTTGCCCTTGATGACATTTCTTTCTCTCCAGTTTACTGCAGCAATCAGACAGGTATGAGTTCTTATTGCTATTTACCTTCCTTGCTTCCACCCTTTGCTTTGCCCCTCTGAACCATATGTCAGTACTTGCAATATTTGATAGTGATGTGCAGATGCTACTTTCTCAACTGACGAGCACCATTGGGCTCCTGCTGTTCGTTTGATCCAGAAACCAGTCCTTAATGCTTCCTCTCCAAAGACCTTGCCTCAGGGATCTGCAACTGGAGCGCTGGGCTGAACACTATTATTTGCATCACCCTAACTTTTGAACAAATTACCACTTGCAGGCCTGTTGCAGAACAAGAGAGGGATTTCCCTAGGTGTGACGGTATGAGGAGGAAAACGTCCTGAGCTTTTCATTATTGCAGATGTAGGGAATATCTTCTTCTGTGCCACATGTCCTGAGGTGTTCTTCAGAGCCAAAACGAGAGCTTTGCCTTCCTGTCTTCACTCTTCCAGGAAGTGTTATTTATCTTAGAGAGTGGCGTATCTGTTGGGATTTTATTAGGTTTTCACAGCCGCAGAAGTCAGCTCAATCCACGTGACCTGAGCTGCAGAGGGACTTGGGACAAAGGACACTGTCGTTTGTGAATGCAGCCTCTGAAGTAGCTGTATACTGGCTTCTTGTGCTGTATTGTAGCACTAAGCAACAGTCAAAAGTAGATTAGTCGTTTCCCACTGACCTCATCCGTTCTTTGGGTCACAAGTTTGAATTTTTGGCTAATGTTTTGAAGGAATCAAGGAAAAAGAGGGGTTTTCCCCTTTTTTTATCTGCTTGGAGTCTCTGCTAGCATTACGTGCACTGCTGAAGTATCAATAGGAGGTAGAGTCCAGATATGTTATTAAACCACAACTCTTGGCTGAGTAAATCTAATTGTTTCATTAACTCCTCAATGCCGGTTCTGTTTTTGCTTTGTTTTGCAACAAAAATCCCCAGTTGTGTTTGCAGTATGCCATAGATTGGAGCTGTGTACTTGGCTGTGTTTTCCATTTTAATTTTCAGATGGCTTATGTGTGTTGAGGTGTGGGATAAATTTTATACTATATTCTGCCCCAACCATGATTTAGTCACACTATCATGGCCCAAGTTCAGATCTGCTCTGACCAGTAAATTTGATAGGTTCAGCTAGAGCTTTGTGTACTAACTCTGATTTTGAAGCTTTGGGTTTTTTTGTTCTGGTTGAGAAATGAATGTCAATCATTTACTTTATATTTTGTTGAACGACAACAAAGCTGGTTAATCCTTCAGACTTATGTCCTATTTCTGTCTTCAACTGTTTTGAGTAGAGACATTAAAAAGCAAGAGAGCTTCATTCTCCTTGTAGTCGGCCACAGCAGTATATATAACGCATTAAGTTTTTTCCTTATTTTTCTGGAAGTTTTGGTCAACAAAGGTCTCAATGCTAGCCAAACAGAGGAAAAAGGTACCAAAGCACTAAACTTGCTCACCAAAAGATGAATCTTTAATGCTCCATGGACCTGGTAGTGCTCCAACTGCATTTTCTTTAGCTAGGAATGCAGTGGGTGGAGAGAGGCCAGGGCTGCCTCCTTTTTCTCTGTAGGCAGAGAAAGACACATGGGCAGTGCTTAGATCTGGCTTATTTGAGGCTGAAAAGACCACAGGCATCTCTCCAAAATTTGCTTCTCCTGAAGCTGCTTGCCTATGTCCCTGCCTTTGCCAGGAAGCCCCTCTTAGCCTCCATGCAGAAGGGTCATGCATGCTGCCACAGAGTGATGCTCATGAGGTCCTGAGTCCAGACGTATCCAGAAATTGCATGGTGGCTTTGTGTTGTGCCCCTCCTTCCCCCAGCACCTGGTGCAAGTGACTGATGAGGGTTCTAAAGAAGTAGAAATGTTTTACTTAAAAGCACCCTTTCACCAGGGGAATTTTTTCAGACTAAAGCAAATCCTGACCCATAAATTCCACATCACAGGTCAAAAGGGTGCCATCAGCAGGGCTGGGGAGCTGAGCTTAGCTTTTAATCAACTTCACTATAAATGGTGCAGCTTGCTTTGCTGCAGTGCTAAAACGAGTGAGGCATAGCTCCAGAGCTCAGTAACCCAGAGGTGGTACATGAACCAAAAGGTATCCTTATAGCATGCATATGCACACACATGATACATGACTACAAAAGGGTTTTTTAAAAACAGCTCTTTAGAAGAATAATAAATGTTGATGTTAAAAAGTTATCCCCTTGGAAATGGAAATGAAAATATGACACCCATGCACAGACACACACACACTCACATTCATTTTGTCCAAATATCTTTTGAATGAAGGAGGAGGATGAAAACAGATGGTCTGAATGTCTTTGTGCATTGTGTCCTGAAGGAAGAATTTTCTCTTAATATCTGTAGCTTATTTGTATTTTATAGGGTCTGTGAAGGAGGTTTCCTCCTGGGTCCAGCAAAAATGTAAGAAAATAACACCCACTTGCGATAGAAAATTGATAGTTTTGTTTCACTGTGACTTTGCACTGTGTATGTGAAACACCTTTGCACACGCTCATCTTCTGTAATGCAAAAAAAAGATGAAACAGCTCATACTTTAGCATCCTTGTGTTTCAAATGCCTATGCTTACTATACTGTGCTCTCCCTAACAGAACATATGCATCTATCTTTTAGGAACTCCTTTCAATCCTGCCCAGGCAGGCTGCAATTTTGAGGAAGATCTGTGTAATTTTTACCAGGATCACAAAGACGGCCCAGGATGGAGCAGAGTGAAAGTGAAGCGTAATGTGTATAGAGCAGGAGATCACACTACTGGGTTTGGTAAATCACAACTCCTTTTCACTGGAAGAGTAAAACTGGATAGAGAGGTTAACCTGTTGTATCATTGTTCACTCTGTTAAATAATGTCATTGGCACACTGGTTAGATTGCCTCCCTGCCATTAAAAATCAGTGCACACCGCTCTGTCCTACCTGGGACGCCGGCTGTGCCTCCCCACATGTGAAGGGGGAGTGTCACCTATTGAATAGTCACTCAGGGCCATAAATCAGACTATCTTCACTGTACTTATTTGTAGTCACTGAAGGAATGATTCCACAAAAGCATGCAAGCAAATATAATAGTAGCTTAATGCGTTGCTTTTAATACAGAGGAATGGTGGACTCTTAGCTCTTCCAAGCTCAAGATAGTTGGCATTTTTAAGGGAAAACTCTGAAATGTTATGTAGTGAAGCCACGTAGTGAAAGGCCTGCTAATAAGTTCTGAAACTCACGTCTCTTTTTGTAGAGTATTCATGGTTCTTAATCCTATGTGCTAAAGTCTCACCTCTTTATACTTGGGGCAGGGAATAACTTGCGGCCTTGTGCCCCATCCTTCATTCTTTGATCTTGGAGTGGTACCTTTGAAACAGCCAGGTTTCCAGTGAGGCCAGCAGGCCAGAAAATTTTTCAGTGTAAATTTGAGAAGTGCTTATTTCTGGTAACTTTGGCATGTGCCAGTTTAGCTTGAAGTAGCTGGGAAGCTTTTAGAAAAATCCTTATTTCCTTTCAAACAGAGTGTGATAATCTGGTTTCCTGCCAGTAGAAGCTGGCTTTGTAGCCAAAGTCTGATGTAATAACGGAAGCTGCTTTAATAGCAAATCAGCTGTGCTAATTGCATATTAGAAATAATAATTGCGCTGTCTTGCAGGTTATTACTTGTTGGCGAACACAAAGTTTACGTCACAGCCTGGGTACATTGGACGTCTGTATGGCCCGACCCTGCCAGGAAACTTGCAGTTTTGTCTGCGTTTTTATTATGCCTTATATGGGTTTTTCAAAATGAGTGGTACTCTTGCTGTTTATATCTTTGAGGAGAATCATGTCGTTCAAGAGAAAATCTGGTCCGTCTTGGACTCTCCAAAGGGAGTTTGGACTGAAGCTGAAATCTCCTTCAAAAAGCCTATGCCTTGCAAGGTAAGAGACAACTCTTCAAATCTGCTGAAGTATGGATGGAGATTTTCCTTACCTTCTCCGCGCAGGGTTCTTTGTTATCCAGGGATTAACCCCAAGTAAGCTACACCTGCGAAGTGAAACAGAGCTCCCCAAGCAGTACAGTGGGGAGTACTTCTTTGCAGCCTGGCTCCCACAGGAGCCCTGATAAAGGGGCTTTATACCAGGCATGGGGCAGCATCGTCCTGGTGTCCTCAACTGTCGTCACAGTATTTGAGGGGATTTCACTTGAGCTCTAATGAGAGCAGGTTGTGTCTGGGTTTCTCAGCAGGCTCCACATTCACTCATTTTTGTTTGTTCATCTCCTATGTGATTCGCATCACCATACTCAATTACAGAATTTAATTAATCTAAAAAGTCTATACTGGTAAATTCTGGTCAAAATGGGGAGCTAATCCTACTTTCCTAAACTCAACCACTTGGTTAAAATACAAAACCAGACATCAGTGTAATTTAGAGCAATGGACTTGAAGTACTTGCAATGTCTGGTTGGACAGGTCACTTTGGTATCTCAGCAAGTTAATAACAAGAGCATAATATTTCACATCACTTCCTGAGCACATCCTCAAGCTGCTGTTATTCCTCACCTCCACTCTTTTTACAGAGACTGACTTTTACACAAATTTGTGTAGGTGCTACTTCTGCAGTTATCCTGATTTCTGTAATGGCTTTTCATTGTCTGAGTCATCTAAGGAGGACCAGATGGATTACTACCTGATAACACTGAGATAAATCCAGCTTTTTTGCGAAGTGTGATAGTGCTATGAACATATCAATGAAAGCTTGTCTTGTAACCCAGGCATTTCTAAATTATAGACAAACATCTTAAGCATATTCCCCACTACAAAGTAATTTTTGAAATTGAAGTAGTTATTGGGTTTAACTTTTCTTGGGAAAAAAACCCACCTGTTTTTCTTTGAAGTAAATACACTGTAAAAGAAAAAGTTCACCAAAAAGGAAGTTGCCTAAGTGTGTTAAAAGGGAAATTTATGCTGAAAATTTTGATCCTAATTGTTGGCTAGTGTTTTCCCTCAGATATCTTTTACCTTAAGAAATTGATGGGATTTTTATGTATGTATTTTTTATGCATAAAACGTAATAATAGAATTAATAGAATTTCTATTTCCTTTTCAACTGATACAGACAAAAAAAAGAATTTTATTACTGCCCAGCAAGCGCATGATAGAAAAGTCATAGTATCGCCCCAAAATATTTGCAGAAAAGTACTTGTCTCTTTTTTTTTAAATCATGACGAGGTGTTGGTTAAAAAGGCAAGCTTTTAACATGCTTTTGCCATATCCTGTTTACATATTTCTTTATTTCTTCTATAAAGGTTCAGTAGCTTGTGTAGTGTAATACACTGTATGAGTAGTGATGACAGCTGAGCGTGACTGTAAAAAATGGTTTATAGCCTTGGAGGTGGCAGTTTTTTTAGCATCTGACATTTACGTGGAAAATCTTTTCCCATATGAATTCATGAAGAACTATTTTTATGTTTTCCTAGAAATTAGTAGATCTAAAACACTTGTGAAGAAGCTTGCCTGGGGTGGAAAGCTTTTAGTGAATTGCAGCTTTCATGTCTGTAGTTACCAGCCTGGCTGTAGGCAGTTAACAGATGGGGAGAGCAGCACAGAGGAGGATAAAGAAGTCAAGGGAATATCCTTGCTGCTTCTGAGCCTGAAGGCCTGCGAGAGGGAAGAAACTCCATGCTCTGCAGCAGGAGGGTTTGTTGGCCTATGGCAATTCCCAGAAATCTTCAGTGGGTCCTTCAGGTCTTGTGACGGGACTTTTTGCCTAGGAAAAAAGTTGCAAAATGTTTCTGCCGAGGAGGCTTTCCTCAAATGACACAAAAAGTGAGATTTATTGGGCTTTAGAGAACTCAGCATGTGTTCAGCATATCATAATTCGGACATCCCTTAGCCAAATAACATGTATTTGGAGAGAGTGTGAAGTTCTTCCTTTGCCTTCGTTTAAACCTGTTCTCTCACAGTCTTTTTTCCTGGGTTGGAAGATTAAATTAGGTTTAGAATAGGGATTAAGTTGCAGTTTTGCATATGTAGTAGATGCCATTGGTACATAATAAATCATGCACAAGCTATAATGTGCTGAACTTTGTATATGGTTTTCGTGATGGCTGTGTATGTATATACACCATCAGTTTATAAAGTTTTCCTTAGACCAATAGTGTATGGAAGACAATGGGTGAAGTTCTGAAGCATGTCAATATGGAAAACGATATCAAGATATGTTTAGGGCTGAGAAGGTAGCATACAAAAGACCAATGATTTCCAAGTTTAAGCCTGTGTCTGCTTGCCAGAAGGCAAGGGTGAAAAACTGTTTTAGTTATACGTTATCTGCTTGTAGCATTCACAAGCAGGCTCGAATGAAGTTGCACAGCGAACCCGATTCTGGCTTTTCCTTGCCATCTCATGCCCAACTCTTGAACCTTCATGCTTTATTTTGTTTGTTTCTTTTCCAAGCCAACAGAAGGAAATGAAAGAGCACTGTGAGGCACTGTATAAACACAGGTTAGTGTTAGGTTAGTTATCTGTAAAGATGTGTCTACCCGCGACCTAGTGAAAGAGCTGACAAGGCACAGTCATTCCAACGGCCGTCTTCAATGTAGGCCAGTGGTGGAGCTGCATCAGAGCATGTTTTGCCTGACAGCAAGGAGTGGTGGGAACCAGCAAGTCAGAGATCACCCTTCAGGCTCTGGAGGGAGAGACAGTATAGAGAGACATGAAAAAAACAAGCTCACTGAAGCTTGACCTCTCTTGTCCTGTCTCCTCCAGCCTGTCTTTGTGTCTCTTGCCTCCTCACTGATGCAACCTTGTCTTATCCGTCTTGCACCGTAGGCAGCACCCACCTCCTCCCACCACCCCATTCGCCATTTTATTTCTGGCTTCTCAGCTCTGGGCAGTCCAATGTTTTTCTCTCTAATCCTGTCCATGTCCCAGTCTGTTTGCCCTGCTTGTCTCAGTTCTTACAAATTTTACTTTTTCAAAAACTAATGACTTGACAGAAATCACAGTTCTGGCACAGAGACCAAACCCTGACACATTTCATGCTCCTACTCCAAAGCCCAGGAGTGCCTAAGCTTTTCAAAGAATACTTTAAATAGGGGCAAAATAAAACCTTTTTTCCTAGCCTTGTTCTCGGAAACGATGGAACTGTTTGGCTTAAATCTTCAAAAACAAGCCTGAAGCAAGGACCCAGTATGGAAAGTCTGAGCTGAAATTATTACATCTTGGCAATGTTATAAGCAAGTAAAAAACAGTCTTTTAATGGAGTGAGGTGGTCTCAAAATAAAATAAGGCTACCACCTTTCCTCTAATACGGATGTGGTGGCTGATGTGCCTATCCTATCATTTTCTGAGATGCATCATGTCTAGACTTGAATGATAAGAAGTGGTAGGCATGCACAGTAGTTTGGCTGATCAAGTTCTTGGTTACTGGGTGTGACTGGTAGATTGGGTCAGTGCCTGTGGAAACAGTAAACAGTCTCCTGGCCGTTCCTTAATGGCCAGTAAAGTCAGCGAGGCAGTCGTTAATGCTGCTTCGGCCAGGGCGTCCTGAAGGTCGTGACGATTTTGTAGCCAGAAAACAACTGTTCTAAAATACCTGATTACCTATGTCCTTCACCTTTCTTCTACTATGAATACTACTCCCAAGACTTTGAAAACAATATATAATCTGTCTGATATGTTTTAATTTTGATAACATATTTGTTTGCATCAGGACAATAAAAAGGCTCCAGTTTTCATCCCTTGGTTTGTGTAATGGTTTTTGCGAGTTCTTTTTGAATTAGCTAACTGCAGTCTGGCACAGATTGTTGGCTCAAGTTCTGTGAGCAGGAAACGTGAAGCTGGCCAACAGAGTTTAACACGACACTTTGAAACTACCACATTGAAAAGGTTAGGTGGGTGTGATCCAGCTAAGCAAGTCATAAACGTTTATACATATATATGTATGTATTTATGTGTACATACTGCAAATACATATGCTATATAATACTAGCAAGAAGGCAGGAAATTTAAAATCCTGACTTCTCAATTTGTACTTGAGGCACCCTCTCTTTTAATTGGTGTAAGTACCTATGATCATATACACATACAGTATTTTTTTTTATACTCTGTAGTGCCCAGGGAATAAATGTGAGAAGGAAGAAATAAATAACAAAGTTCTTAACATTTATTAAAATAAATGAAACCCTTCAGGCTTTGTCGTAGAAGCCTCTTAAACAACAGCATAAAAATCTGAGTCTGAAATATGTAGATTCTTTTGATCTAATTGAATGTACTGAAACTGATCTTCCAGGACAATATATGGTGGGAAAATGCCACAGCTCACTGTAAGAAAAATTCACATATGGCATGTGTAACCTGGAGATGCTCACATGGGCTGTGGAGCAAGAATCTGCGTTTTAGTATTGTGTGTGCATTTGTGTGTATACACCACCATGGAAAAGATACTTCTTTTATGTAGCTTCACAACAAAGTCTAAATGCCTAGATTGAAATTAAGGTTTGAATGCAATTGGGTTTACTTACATCGGTTATCTTAATTTCTGCTGGATTTGCTTCACCATTCTGAAGCTCAGGTTTTCAAAAGCAAACATTTCATGTTTTTTGTCTATTCATGCAAGTTTATGCAATGTTACCCACAGCTGTAGTGCTTGAATACCTCTCACAGGGTTCAAAAACAAATCCTCAGAAAGGTAGCTGGCATCATAATGGTCCACCCAACTTCCCTCAGAGTAGTTGTGGCAGCATTTCTTAGGTTTTCATTCTTTCAGTCTACTTTTCTTCCTCTCTGATGTTTTGGTTTTCCTCTCTCTGTTTCCTTGAGTTTGACGGTTTGTTTTCACCTTTCCTCTGTAACTAATTTTAGTTGCAGTTGTGAGAAAGCAAAACCAAGTGACTGAGTGTTGCACTTCAATATTTACATGTTTTAAAACAAACAAAAGGGAGGATTTTTTCAGGAATGGATGACTAAACACTGAAATCCTTTGCTGTAGGATGCTGTGGAGGCCAATGGTATACATGCATTTAAAAAGGGATTAGGCAAATTCATGGAAAATAGACCTCACGGTAACCATAAACACAGTGGTACTGGTGAGACCGGTGTGAACTGAAGTTGTTCATCTCTCTAGGGGCTGAACATAATACAACAGCACAAATAGCTTTATGGTTGATTTGTGTCTTGTACAGTTTTCCCTTTCTGTCCTTCTTTCTCTCACCTCTAAACCAACAAATTCCTTAAAGAACAGTCACTGGAAATGCCTGCTTAAAATAAGAACATTAGAGTCTGGAAACAGTAGGATTAGTCCTTGCAAAACGTGTACCCCACTGTCTGTGGTGTTTGCTATACGGTTATGGAAATGACATATTGGAAACTGTAAAAATTACTCGGGTTAGAAAGTGTTACCTAAGTGGCCGGCATCTTCACAGTAGCTAAGCAAAGAGACATGTCGCATGAAACATTACATACCTCTTTTTTTGGTGTGTGTGATACTTAACTGACATTGCCTTTTTTTCCCCAGTTTTTGTTCTGGGTACTTAATATTGTGATATTTCGGTGCCATGTCTCTGACAAGACTCCTCAGTCTAAAGGCAAGAACCTCTCCCTCTTGTAGAAAGAGCCAAGGAAATTGTTTTACTGAAAAGAGGATAAAGCCATAATAGCAGATTTCAGGAAATCTAGGAGGGCCCTGGGTGACAGCTGAGGATATCAGTGTCCTGTATACATTTCTGTGCAGGCAGTATCCTCTACTAGACAGTGCAATTCAGTGAATATAGATGTAGCAGTAACAGCCTGTGGCCTAAGGTTGTTCAGTTAGCTTTATGTTTCTCTTTCATGTCTATTTCTGCAACCCATTTGCCCTTGGACAAGAAAGATTTTCAAAAATATGTGTTCAAATGTCACAAGCTTATTACCCACGTTATCCAATTATTTATGTAGAAGCTTTCATAATCCGTTATTTTTCCCGTAGAAGCTCATTGTATTTACATGGCAAGAAACTGAACTTGCCTGCTGAGTGCTGTTTTAAATCAATTTATTTTGAACAGCAGAAGCTTGAACATTCTAATTTTGGCTTAATAGCTTACTTACGTTCTTGATAAATGAGTTTCTGACTGTTTAAGCTAAAGAGAACCAAGCCATTTAAAATCTAGTTTAATTAAACTAGTTAAAAGTAATTTGGGCTACACTGATAACGTTCGTATCGAACAGCCCTGGGACAATCAGAATGGTTCTCCCTTTCCCTGTGCCAGCGATGGGTCCCTGGCTTACACACTTACATGGCTGCATACTAGCTTAACTGACTGAAGAGTCAGGCTCCCTGTTTTGTGAAGACATCTCAACTGCTTCTATGTGTCATGTCACGCTTTTGTTTCTGGTGCTCGAATTATCTTTGAATTTCGTAATGCTAAGTTTTGTGTCACTGCATGGAAATTACAACAGTTGCTTCTCACAGCAAAACATCTCAGACTCCACTATAACTGTCTTTCTCCTTGAAGAAATCAAACATAAATGTATGTCTCAGTGACAGACTGCTTTTTGTACATACACCGATACACAGTATGTAGTTCAAACCTAGGAATATTCACTAGGATGGAACCAGGTGAATTAATTTGCTGCAGAGGCATAGCTTGCTTTTAAGTCACCAGATTTGGCTGCTGTCACAGTTTTTCTTTTGTTTGGCTGGTCTGGCTCTCTAATTGAGCAAGAGCTGTGTTTTCTGGGATAAACAAGTAGGAAAGAAAGTACAGAGAACCCATAGGGATCCAGGGGCATCTTCTCTGTTTTTCTCCTGTTTTCAGTCCAGCTTCTTTTACAAGCTTCCCCATTAGTCCTTCTTTACGTGTCTCAATGAAGGTATCCTACTGCTTGTCCTACTGTTTCTTCTCCGCCAAAAGCAGGTAAACTTCATATGCATATGTTTTGACTCGCATCTACTTGTAGAGCTGCAGAGTGCTAGGGATGAGAAGTTCCCTCTACCTCACTCAGTGTCTGCAGCACAACTCA
This sequence comes from Tauraco erythrolophus, assembly GCF_009769465.1. Taxonomy (NCBI): domain Eukaryota; kingdom Metazoa; phylum Chordata; class Aves; order Musophagiformes; family Musophagidae; genus Tauraco; species Tauraco erythrolophus. Next base: position 82,394,838 of record NC_141496.1, read on the forward strand.
ACAACGTGTCATGGGAGAAGTGAAACCCTGCTTGCTCTACCAGCTGTTCTCATCTGGCGTTGCTCATTACTGATATAATCCAGGATAAATACTAAGAACCGATTATCAATACTTTGAGGCCGCAAGCCAGGAACATTGATTAAGCATTGGAAAATAAAGAAACCACCTTCCAGAAATCAGGGCAATGATTTGGAAGGAAACTGAAGCCCTGGCTGTGTCCTGTTATTGGACCAAAAAGAGACATGAGATGAAAATATGTTTTAGTTTTCAGTAACACAGGCAACAACTGCCTGCATTTGATAATGTTTTTAATGTGTCCAAGACAGCATGTTAGTCCAGGAAGATTTGCTATCTAGATTTGAACAATTAGTATGTTGTTCATCTGTCATGTTTTATGAAGAAATTATGAGCTGAGCACAAAGATCCCCCTATTCTCTCTCTGAGGCATGAGATAACTTCATAAAAATTTCCTTTGGAAGAATTGACCTAGGAAATATTTTCATTCAAAACAAGAAGAAATGTAAAGCATCATGAGGTTAGTCCTATCGAGACAGTAGAAAGGATTCAGCGATCTGACATAGGGTGAAAATGACTAGCTGAGTAAATCCAAATAGATAAAATTTGAGCAGGTAAAATTCAAATAGTCAGAGATGTCCCTTTATGACAAAAACCCGACATTTAGGACAAAAGAAGAGTGAGTAAATTTGACCTGTGAATAAAAATATGTTCCACCCCATTGCTTAAATAAATGAAGAATACAGTAACAAATATAAGCTGAGGGAACAATGAACAATTTCAGGGCGTTTGCTATAGCTAATACTGGAAACTCCACTTTCCCAAGCACAAGGTCCCCCACCCCACCCCATAAAGTCTGCTTGTGGCAGCGTGTCACTCAACACCGCAAAAAGCAAGTGGAAAATTAGTAATGCTAAAGCTACAGATGACAATGCTGAACAAGTTTACTAGTGTCACTGAAACAGATCAGTCCTTGGACTGTGCAAAGGCTACTGGTTCCATCGCCTTTGAGAGACCAACCGTTATTGTTGCAATGCTTTCGAAATGGAGGGCTTTCTGCGGGATCCAATGGGTAATTACATACCTTGTATGGAACAAATTATGGCAATTTAAGAATAAAGAACTTGATCCTGCTCCCAATGATGTCAATAGGAAAACATCACTTACAACATGATTCCACAGTGTGGAAATGTTGTTTCACAAACGCGGACTGACCTCACCCTTTCATGTGTGGTTTTTTGAAGATTCTTGGGTTTAGGACTATAGTCTGTCTTTAGTTTATTACCAATGTTCACTAGAACGCATTTATTAAAAGACTGGTGAATGACGTCCACCCAACGTCAGTATTTATTGTGTTCTTTATTCCAAGAGATGCAACCATTTTTTAATAGATTACGCCTGTTTCTTGAGAATGAACTTACAAAGCAGGAAACAATTTTTATCCTGTTAAACCTTAAGGCTAAGAGAGCAGCTACACAAAAAAGAAAAAAAAAAAAAAAAGCCAGTTTTAGGCCACTATACACTGAGCACTTGTGCATGCTGTGCAGGGGCGCTCCTCAAGTCCACACCTGCAACAGTTTACAAGAAAGATTATCAATACCACCAGGGTTTGTTTGTAGCACTGAATGGAAAATGGTTTTGAAAATTGCTCCATCCCGGGCAGCATAACCCACACATGCTTCAAAGGCTAAAGTGTAGTTACATCCCAGACTGTTTTGTAAGCAGATGAGTAAATAAGTCCTACACAGCAAAGCAATCTGGCAAAATCTGGTATAATGACCATATTGAAGGTGTTACCAGCCTGTTAAAAGGGGACATATTAAATAATGCATGAATGACTTTTAACCACCTTTTTATATCTGCATGAAACAGTCCGCATTTAACCTCCGATATGTAACTGAGGTGTTTACAGTAGTTCCAGAATATTAAACTCTTAGAAGTGACACTCATCCCTCTCCAGTCACTAGCTCAGACCTCATCACAAAGGAATTGTTTTGAAAGGCTCCTCCCAAACTACGGTCATAACCCCAATGGTCAGACAGATGGTTTGCAGTAGTTAGGCAAAGAAAACTGCCAGCAGTATTTTCACAAAATAAACCTTGTTGTGTCTTCTATAATTCAAACAGATCTGTGTCAACCTTGGGAGAAAGGTAGCAGGGAATCTTAACAGTTTCTTTACGTTTTATTTTGTAATCTCATGAGCAACTTGTATTTCCCAGGGCAGAATTAATGTGTAGTCAAATAAAACATCTTGGACACTATTCTTAATCTTCACAAACCTAGATGAACACTGTGAATGATGCTTAGTATTTCCAGCCTTCTGCTGTATGATATCATGGCCTTGTGTCATTTCTGAATAATCCCATTTTATGCAGTAGTTTCATCTCATCTCGATTGTTCTTTTTTTTTTTTTTGCCATGGCTATTTCTCTTGACCATCGCTCTGCATTACTCTTTCAAATTTATATTTCCATGGATAAAACCTCCATGGTTTATGGATAAGATAGCTGAGGACATTTGAGCTCTTGATGTTGGTTTTTGGGGGCGAAAAAAATGCAACAGCCTCAGTGAGTCATATTTTTTCATACACTAAAAAAATACACATTCTCCTAAAAAATTTGAAACTACATACAGAGATACATCATTTGCCTGTAAAAGTGAGGAAACACTTTCTATTGAGTAAAAGCATACATCTAAACCCCTCTGGATTTGAACTTGTAAGTCATTGGCAGTATTATGATGTGCCAAAACAAAGCAGATTCATCATTTCCATTGTGTAGATGTCAAAATTATTAGCGCATTTGGAAAAATGTAAAATTTCAGACTCTTAACAGTACCAGCTTTTGTTAGATACCTGAAACTTCCTTCATGTGTTGCAGGTTGTCTTTGTCAGCTGGTGTAAAAGCTTCTGGGACTGTGGACTTGTGGCACTGGATGACATATCATTGAGCCTGGGAAGCTGCCAGGCTGCTGGTAAGACCATGTCTCTTTGTTGTCCAACAGCTGCTACCCTTTTTGGTAAGAGTTCATCACATACCTTCCTTTTCCAAGCCTATCCTACAACTGCCTTCATCCCACTGTGGCTTCGCTTCTTTCCTTTTTCCGATAAGTATTGCATAAATCCTATTTTTTCAGTAGCATACATACAGCGAGGACCAGTTTTTGTTCATAGGCATACCAGTTAATGCTTAATTAACTTCACTGACTCCGGTGCAGTTGTGTATAGATGAGCGTTCCTTTTGGGCCATTACAATTTTAAAAGTCCAACTGAGGGTTGTTTTCACATGGTTTTTAGGAAACCAGGAATGGACCCAAAAGCAATATTTTCAAAACACAGCATTATTCTTTTTAGTCCAGAAGTACAGTTGTGCAAGGCCAAGACACAGTCCCTTATCTGAACTGTGGTTCTCTAATGAAGACAGGTAAGATGAGTCTAATTCTCCCTCCTGTAGTGGGAGAAATTGAATGTTTTTGGGTGAGACTGTACCCTCTGACATGCACAGGCTAACCTCTCTGAATTCACTCAAACTCCCTCTTCTGGGGAACCTTTTTGAGGTTTGACAATGTAATAATTGTATCCTAATTTGGAAAACATTCTCATGAGACAGGCACAATCTATAATCTCATTCTTCTTTGGAATAAAGCCATGTCTTTGAAATGGTGATGAGGCTGCTCTACCATGCCATTTATATTCCTATGTAATAAGAACTTTTTGATGACCTCTGTTGATTAGATTTCATGTATTCAGGCAGCTAACCATTCCCGAACAGAGAAAAGTCACATTTCTAAAATGAGATGTCATTTTTCTGAAGTATTTCCAACAGTTGTCTGTCTTGCCTTTCTGTAGTTCCTAAGTAATTTGAAAAGGAACCACAGGTGCAGAACTGATACTTGGGTGTATAGTCATATGGGGACTTGTCACTGATGGCAGCAAAAAAATGCCTGAAATATGCCCTGAAGAATGTGAGGCATCAAGGGTTCCTCCCTTCCAAAAGGTGAAAGCAGCTCAGAGTGTCTACTCCTGAACTACTAATTCAGATTATAGCAGAAGACCTGACAGAAGCTTCCTGGCAAGCACCTGAGTTGTCTGTATGATGTAATAGAACCAAAATAATGAAAATACTCTAGTAATTGCAGCTCTGTGGTCTCTTGTATGCAGTGCTAGAATCTTGTGCTAAGGGAACGTAAGAGACTTCAATGTGGTGTTTGATTTTAGATCACAGAAATGCCAGTCTTTGACAAGACTCAATTAATATGCATGTTACACATGCTGGAGCTCATTAAACTGCTTGAGATGCCACAGTAGTGAAGAAAATCACACTGGTGGAGCCCACTGCAGAGTAAGAGCTATGATGAGGTAATAAACTGTACAAGATATTTTAAAGAATATGAGTACATCTTAGTGAGCCAGGCTAGGGTACAGATTTCCCCAAAGCTGTGAAGAAAATGAAATGAAATTTCGTACATCAGTTTGAAGTTAGCTTTTATAAGCTTGTGACTACTGTTAAGTATTGCTAGGTAGAGAGAAGTGATTTCAGCAGGTAAGTAAATGCAGCACATTGCTTGTGTAACCTCCCCGTGTATCTGTCTAATGTATTTGCAGTTTTAAACAATGTCCTCTCCTTATAGATCTATCGCTGCCCAATCCTGGAGAGTGTACTTTTGAAAAAGATGAGTGTGTTTTTACTCAGAAGAAGAGAGGTCGTGGGAGTTGGCACAGGAGGAGGGGTCCGACTCCGACTTCTTACACTGGACCGAAAGGAGACCACACTACTGGGGTAGGTGAGTTAAGCTCCGCATTGCACTTTCAGAACGGATATTGATAGTTAATCAAAAATACTTTGAAATTATAACTTAGAACACTGAGAAAGTTTTTACTGTTCTGTTCAGAACAGTTATTGATCAAATGAAGTAAGCACGTTTTTTAGAGACCCACGGATGGTTTTCAGAATGTGATGTTTAATCTGAATTATCTGCAGACCAAGTGGGTAATTCGTCTTCATGTCCTAAAATAGCCCTTTCTTTTGGGAGAGAAAAGGACAGGACCACTCTCCAGACCCCACAGAAAAGCCTTCTTCCAAATCTCTAGCTTACATGAATATTCTCTGAAACTAAAAAGCAAACAAGTAGTTGGGGGCTCTTCTGCATCAATACCTACCTTCGTGTTCGAACTTAGAAGAAAATATGGGTAATAAAAAAGCTCCCACAGACCCTTTGTTTTGAAAATCTGCTCCATAACCTCACTTGCGTAATTTCAAGTATTTAGGCAAGTGGGGCCCCCATTAGCATGAGTGAGCGCACAGAAAAATGCACCAGAATTGTCCCCACTCCGGGGACAGTACCTGCTGACTTTTGCAGATAATGAACTGCATCACTGTGCTGGGTGCTCATGCTTCTGCAGAAGAGGACCTCAGTAACAACTCCACTGGCTTCAGTAGAAAGGATGAAACTTCCCTAAGACTTTAAATGCTTACATAGGTTTAAAAAGGCTTTTGGGGCCTTTGGGTTTGCCCTCCTTCACAGTGGTTAGCATTCATTCAGCAAGTTACAAAGTCAGTTGCAGACAAGCTGGCTTACTCACAGTAGCCATTTATCCAGTCTGTTAAAAATTTTAGCTGGATTACAAAAGCAGTTGGCCTGCTCAAAAGGCTCACCAAAAGCTGTTATTATTCTGTCAACTGTGATTGAGCATAAACCACATTAAGCACTATCAGGCATACTTATTTCAGCTGTGCATACGAAGTCTTGCTCTATGCAAGCTTAATTCAAGTTACTCTGGAAAACTGTTTTGTTTCTAGTTAACAAAACAACAGTTTTGTCTTGTTTCTGATACCTTTATCTAAAAGGATGGCTTTGTGCATGTTCAACCAAATCTCCCTTTCCTGTCTCCTGGTAAAATTTCTGTAACAGCTGCATCCTGAGCAAGGTATGGAAATGGACTAGAGAGATGTAAATTCATGGTGTGTAGGACTGTATGGCCAAAATCCTACATGCGGAATTGAGAATGCAGATGGAAGTGTTTCTCTTTGGCTTGAAATTTCAGATCACCAAGAAATTACGTTCTTCCTCTGTTAATTCTAAACAGTACTGATTCTGGATAGAAATACGAATAGCCTTCAGTGATAAGTAAGTTTTAAAGCTTAAAACCTCTCTTGTGTGTCACAAAGTAAAAATGAGGAACATTACTTACAAATCTGACCATATTCTGACCAGATCTATTGGCTAAGTTATGTAAGTGGGAAATGTAGGCTATCTACAAATCAGGAACAGTTTCCCCGTAATGATACCTTTGTACTGTGAAATTACTTTCAAAAGGGAACACTGAAATTCTTGTCCCTTTCCCATTTAAAAATTAGATGACATTACAGTTAATTAGATGACACACCGTCTTCGTTATCCATGCTGTCCAGTTCTTCTGCATCAACTAGACATGTGATCACCAGCTTCAAAATAAGTACAGATTTTTTCCTAACATTCTTTAAAGTTCATGTGAGAATTTTTATTTTGAAATGTGGGTGAGACTTTTCAAGAGGCATCTGTAGGCCATCTCTGTATTGTCTGGCAGACCCTTCTTTTTCTACAAAACATAATCCAAAAGGACTACATCGCTTTAAAGTTGCTGGTTGTTTTGGTAGGTAACCAAACTTAATTCTGTAAAAGGATTCAACATTCAGGTTTGTTTGATGCTTTTTCCCCCCCTCTGGTTATTCCTTAGATGAGATATTTTATTCTTTCTCTTTCAAATCCTCTATATCCCAGCTCTTTTATTTCCAAGGACAATAACCCTCCTTAGAGTAGGAGCAACACTTAGGAGTTTCTCACTTGAGAAAAGGAATGGGCTGCTAGCACAATTTTCTTGATTTCTAAGGCATAAACTTACTTTAGACCTATTTTCAGTTGTCGTGGTTTTTGGACTGAGGGTCGAGACAAGAACCGAGAGGGAGCACCCACCAACCATGGTCCCGGGCAAAACATGACTCAGGCTTTCTTCATAAAACAAAACAATTTATTAACAGGTACTTAACAGGAGACATAAGGGAATGAAACCGGTTACTTGAGAGTAGAAAAGAGAAAACAAGGCCAGATCTTAAAACAACACCTCCCCACCCCGTTTCCTTTCGTTCCTGGCTCAACCTCCCCCCGTCGGCACAGGGGTACAGGGAATGGGGAGTGCAGGTCAGTTCATCCATGCTGTTAACTGCCGCTCCTTTCTTAAAGGAGGAGGAGTCTTTACACTATTTTTTCCCTTGCTTCGGTGGATCCCCTACTCATGAAGAAAAAAGTCCCCAAACTTTTCCAACGTGAGTCCTGCCCGCAGGATTGCAATCCTCCCCATGGATGCACCAGTTCGGGCTTTACCAGTCTCGGCCTCTTAGGGAGCTGCTGCCACTCGCGTCGGCGTGGGTCGTCCCACGGATTCCAGATGCCTCCACGACCTCGTTGTGCATTTCCATGCCCCATTATTAACAGTACCTCGTCGTGCATCCCCTGCTCCACGACCTCTCCTGGGCTCAGGCATCTCTTTTCCGACGTGGGTTTCTCCACGGGCCACGAGTGGGTCTCTGCCCCGCCGAGTACACCCTGGCTGCAGGGGGGCCGCCTGCCATCTTCACACCAATTGCAAGGGAAACCTCAGATCCAGTACACCTCCTCCTGCTCCATCTTGACTGACCCTGTCGTTGTGGTTGTTTTCTCTTAGATATTAATCCCCTCTAGAGGAGCTCGGCCCGGCGGGCACCCCGGGAGCGAGGCGCTTCCCGAGCCCCCCATGTGGCTCCCCCGGCGCCATCTTGAGCACATGGCGCCGGCCCGGGCCCGGGCAGCCGCCCGGCCGGGAGCCGGGAGCGAGGGCAGCGCCCTCCTCCCCTCTCCTCGCTCCTGAGCAAAAAGCCCCTTTCCCGCCCCTTTGTCCCAACTTAAATAGGGCAATTCGCAGAGGCGCCAATTTGGCTCAACCCCCCGGGGGGGATGGGACTCAGATCTGGTGGCACAGGGAGCAAATCCCCTCCCCTGCCACCAGAACACCCCCCCACATCAAACTATCACATCAGTTTATGTAGATCACTAAGCATTCTGAGATCTGAGGCTGATAGCTCGACTTTAGAACTGTTGAAGCAAGAGAATTTTTTAAGCCTGACCTGTGACAACAATGTTTATTCCTTATTTCACACATCTCTTTGCAGCAAGATGTGCTGAGAAGTACATGGATTTGAATTCACAAAATTAAGAGCTGATCTAGTCTTTCCAACGAGTTTATAATACGACTCAAGCCTTAGAACTAAAGGCAAGTTATTTTATTACACTGTAGTGTGAGCTGTAGGTTTTGATTTTTTAACTCGAGGAACTTTTAAGCATAGTGAACATCAAAATCCTTACAACGGCTTGCCCTAGCCTTGGGAATTCTCCAACCCACTGTACAAAATGATCTTTTCTTTACAGACCTACAGCTGTAGATAATCTTCCTTGTCACCCTTTCTCTCTACTGCTGCTCACCACCAAACTACAACCTGGTTTAGAGGAGATGTCTTCAGCATGGGTTTGTGTAGATAATGGGACTCCCGAGTATTGTGAGAGACACCCCGAGCATGCACTGGCTGCTCTTGCCTCTCTCAGCTTTTCTCCTGCCTCACTGACCCTTAGGAATCCCCTCTCACCCTGAGGACAGTCTCACTGCCAGGACTTGTGGTGGCAGAAGGGCAGCTTGTTTTCTCCAGCACCACAAAAAGGGAGCAGTGGGACTGCACGAAGAGCTCCTGCAAAATCCGAGTTCACTGCCTGCTGGTGGAGTGTGCACCTCAAGACATGGAACAGCTGCCATATGCAGCAGATGGGACGTGGGGATGCTCCTCGGCCTTCCCACACACCTCAGTGTGCTCCAGTTGGAAATAACTGAATGACGGATGGGGAGGGAGGAAGGATTAATTTGTCTGCCACCAATTAATGACTAATTTTTCCACAGATCAGAGTTCATGACAATCTTTCATTCAGTCATGGTTTCTAGAGAGTCTCGTTTTACTCGCTTGTGTCTTCACATCTAGAGCACAGAAAGAAAAATATTATTGATGTCATATGTGATTTAAAAAGAGGTATTTAAATTCATTTGCTTTGTTAATAGCATCAGCTCCAACCATTGCCTAAACTGTACCCTCAGATGTACATGCAGCTGTCTCTGAATTCCAGTTAATCGACCACTGTCAAAGTGCATTCCTGGTTGAAGAACGGCTCTCATTTTTTCTTACTTTGTATTCCCTTCTGTTGCTATGGATTTCATCAGATATAAACAAGTTTTTAAGTGTTCTTATATTAGCATTCACAAATATTATCATTATTACACTACATAATTATTACAATATCAAAAATGCAGTTCCCAAATATAACAAGTCTATGGCATAAAAGCTTTATAAAAATAGTTTCAATCATAGTTTTTTATATAATGAGCATGCTGAACGTAATGAACATGCTGAGAAAATGTATTCTACTTTGCTAATATTTGCTTGTATTATCTTTTTAAGGATATTACATGTATATTGAGGCATCCGACATGGTCTATGGACAGAGAGCTTACCTAGTTTCAAGATCACTAAGAGGCACCTCTGGAAAACAGTGCTTGACATTTTTTTATCACATGTATGGAGCTGGGACTGGATTATTGAGTGTTTATCTAAAAAAGGAAGGTGATGATGAAGAGATTCCTTTGTGGAGAAGGACAGGGGAACAAAGCATCTCATGGCTAAGGGGATTGATAGAATATGAAAGTGACAGAAACTACCAGGTAAGAAAAAAACAAACAAAAAGCAGTCCAAATGGAATACTGAACTGAACTATGTGCTAGAATCCCAAGTTTTCAGTTGTATGAAAAAAAAAAATTAAAATGTAGATAGCATTGAATGGACACCTGAAGAAGCTGAAATAATGTCTAAGTTCTTACAAATGAACGTAGGTAGGGAATTATTAAAGACATTAACAGGTTGCAAGTCTAAAAATAGTTCATTAATTCATTAAACATTTTTAAAAGTATTTAAATGCTGTTTTCCCACCATTTCTTGTCAGTAGTGGTAGTTTTTATTTAGATGGCTTGTGCAATTTCTTTTCCTTCAGCTATCTAAAGCCCTGTCTAGATTTGACATAACCATGAAGCTGTTGTAACATGGCTGCTTCTTGCAGGATGGTCTTTCTGAGGTGACAAAGACCAAAGGCAAGGGATGATGCAAAGCCAGGGTTCTGCCTTTGGTTTCAGTATTGCCAGAGACAAAGCCTGCTTCAGTTCCTCTGTCAAAAGGAAGCTGAAATTACTATTGACTGAAACAGCACTGGGCACAAAACTCTACTGATCACTGCTGTGGTTTAATCCGGCAGGCAGCTAAACACCACGCAGCCCTTCGCTCACTCCCCACCCTGCAGTGGATTTGAGGGAGAGAATGAGGAAAAAAAAAAAAAAGTAATATTTGTGGGTTGAGATAAAGACAGTTTAATAGGACAGAAAAGGAAGGAAATCAATAATAAAAATGATAAAAGAATACATGAAACAAGCGAAGCACAATGCAGTTGCTCACCACCTGCTGACTGATGCCCAGCCAGAGTCCGAGCAGTGGCCACCACCCCTTGGTCAGCTGCCCCCGTTTTATTCAGCATGACATCGGATGGTATGGAATATCCCTTTGGCCAGTCTGAGTCAGCTGTCCTGGCTGTGTTCCCTCCCAGCTCCTTGTGCACTCCCAGCCTTCTCACTGGCAGAGCAGTATGAGAAGCTGAAAAGTCCTTTGCTTAGTGTAAGCATTACTTAGCAACAACTAAAACATGAGTGTGTTATCAACCTTATTCTCATCCTAAATCCAAAACACAGCACTATATCAGCTACTAGGAAGAAAATTTAACTTTATCTCAGCTGAAATGAAGACAATCACTAAGCAAAGATGTTGCACGTTTTTTTTAATCACTTTGCCTTAAAAGCCTGGAAATTAATTAGGGAAAAAAAATCCACAACCTTTTACTGAAAAGCAAGTTTAGCTTCATCAATAAGACCACAACACAGTATTGTAAAGCTTTTTTTCCCGTCAAGTCTTGCTTGCATATGGGCAACACGCAGCAACGCATTTGGGCTGAAAAGACAGAAATGCCGCATCACTAGAGAAAATTTATCAGTGGTCTACAACACACAGCGATTTATTAACAAAATGTGAGAACAAACTTGCTTCCTTTCACATAGCACACACTCAAATTCTCTGACCAGGGCAACTGGTTCACTGATGGAGCATAGAAGTTCTTTCCAAGAAGCAGGCTTCCAGGACACACTAGATCTTGAATAGACTGCATGGGAATTATTTTTTTTAGTTCCTCCTGCGAATTCATGAAAAGCTGTGCCTTACCTTTACAGATTATTTTTGAGGTGATCCGCGGTGTGTCAATAAGAAGCGACACTGCTATTGATGATGTTCTGTTCCAGGCAGGACCCTGTTTAGGTAAGTTTAAAGATCCTTTGTTTCTCTTAGGAGACACTGAGCAATTCACAGTGCTTTTTGTAATTAGATGAGTGATTGTGATGGGTTGATGTAAACGGGTGCCTAAACCACGACAGTGATACTTTTTCCCTTGAATCCCCACGGAGTGGGTCTGAATTTAGGATCATGCTGCTGGGTTAGTGGAGAGTTTTTGTATTCTAGTAAGATGTGAGACCGTCCTCAGAATCTGGACTAGTAGAGAAGATGTAACGCTTTTTAAAAACCTTATGGCAGTCCCAGTTAAAATTCAGCATGGTAATTACATTCTGTCGTATGCATTTTTACGTATGATAAAAATAATTACAGTATTTCCCCTTTCTCTGTATTCTAGAAGTGGAAGAAATTCAGTTCTCATCGGGCTATCCTGACAGCTTAAACGAAATTGAGTATTAAATAATCTGCTGAAAGGAGTGAAGTGCATAGAAGATTTGTATGTGAGAAACTGCACAAACTGCCTATTTTAAGATATGTTTTAAGTAAATATTGGACTGGTTTGAATATGCACCGATGTATAGGAAGAACTAAAAGCACTCCTGTTCCTCGCCTTTGCAATGAAATTATCGACTCAGGGCTTCTTAAGAGTGTTGGGGTTATTTTTTCTCTTTTGCATGAGGTATCAGTTATTATATAAAGGCTCTCCATTTTGCACAGATCATTAATTTTAATGCTTTTATTTTTTATTTTTTAACCTTTTTGATATATAGGTAAAAAGAGGAAATGCACCATTAAAATCCAATATTGTGTTATCTTAAATCTGCATTCAATGAATGTTTTGTGTTGGGTACAGAATGGATTTTTGTTAAGGAAATTATAAATATTTTGAAATAATAAAATAGTATTAGCTACTAGTAATAGCCAACAGGTTAAGTGCAATTATTCATGATGACAAATCTCTCTGGGAAACTCTTAACACTCTGCTGGCAATTTTTTGTTGGTTTTTATTCTTTTACTATAACAAACATACTTGTCGTCCTTGCCAATAACAAACTCACTTTTAGTGTTCCACTATATTTCAGTATAAGCTGCTGACATTTTGAACTATATGAAATGAAACCCTTTGAAGCCATATGTTTTTTGGCGTACAAGTCTTGTTTTGTTTTTTTTTTATACATCAGTTTGTACACTCATAGAGAATGTACTTAAACTTTACCCAACCACAGATGCCTTACATCTATATTAATAGGAAACTGAATTCACATAACTTGTTAATTTTTACAACTTTATGTGTTTGTGTGTAAGATTTTGTTTTGAAATTATTATAACTTCCTAATAAAATGTAACTTTGAAAATCATCTCACTGCTCTGCTCTAGGCTTTACAGTTAACGAGAAACAACTGAACTCAATGTAATAGCCTGAATTCACTATTTTGAACACAAAAAGAATGAAATGTATGGGTCATGTCACCCAAGACAGCTGATAGAAAGCAATCTGATCTGCTGCAGGAAGTTCCTGTATTAAGCCACAGAAATTATTCTTACAGCCACCACATTCAAGCTGTTGCTGCAAGATGTGAGCCTTGAAAAGCAGCAATAGCCTTTGCTCCTTTCAGAACAAAGAATACATTTTTCCTAACGGCCTGTAAGGATCAACAGCACCTGGGACAATCTAGCCCCTTGCATCTTTAGTTAAGTTTTCATTTTGGTAACACAAACCATTGAAGAGGTTGTTCAGTTAAACACATTCAGTACCAATGTGTTTATTTGATCACACAGATTGAAGCAGTTTATTATTTCCTAGCGACTGAGGAAAAGCCAAGAGGAACCGTCAACTGCCAATCCTAGCTATCTACAGACCCTGCTGGCAGCTGGTTATGAACGCATCATTCTTGCTATTATTTGGAAAATGAAAGCAACCAGAAACAATGGACTGTTTCCTAAGAGTCAATACAGTTTTACAGTTGTTCTGTAAACCTTATGCTTCAGTATCAACGTTCAGCTCAAATTATCTAAGCAGAAAACAAGTGAGAACGAAGTGATTAAAATCATCAGGCTTGGTGGTTCTCCATACTTCTGATGGGGCTTTTCTGTAAATAAAATGAAGCACAAAGTATAACTATTGGATTCCTATCTCTAACAATTTATGCAACTCTGCTTCACTCCATCAAAGTAATCAGATTCAGGCTGATATGAATAAGAACATATGCAAAGCACTTCATTCTGCTCTCCACTGAGCATTCTCTAGGGGCCTCAGTTGCATGATGATTTTGTCGGCATCACTGAGGGTAGTATTTATCTACAGGGTGCGAAAAACTGTCCTGACTGAAAAAAAAAAACCACTAAGTTCTTCCTTCAGTAGGGAACAACAGCACATTTCCACACATTTCTGCTGCAGGAATTAAAGAACAGAGGGAGAATTTGAAAGGTGGCTTTAAATTACTTTAGTGCCTGCTGATTATCAGTTCATGGAATAGGAAATTCACAGGCTAGTGAAAGAACACCTACAAAATATCTGGAAATTAAGGATAAGCATCGAAATTTCTTCACTGGCGAATTTCAGTTTTATGGTGAGACAAAAAACATTCCATCAGCTCTGTCCAAACAGGAAACTCCCAGTGCAACTAATTTCTGCCCTGGATCCATCTTTATTTACTATTTTTCCTTTCTTACTGCTGCAGTAGCTGTACAGGGACCACAGCAGGGCAAAGAACAGTTCCGAGACTTGCCATACTAGGCCTTTTACTATCAGAAAATGTCTTCAAAAGCTACTCGAGAACCTGCGAGTGCTTGCTTTGATCCCAGTTGTGGCACAGTCTGTAAAATGGAAATGAAAAAGAAACCTTCAAAAGCAGCCGTAACACCCTGAACACTAACAGACTTGTATGTGATTGCTCTAAATGTAGCTTTGTGCTGGAGCGGAACCAAACTTGTCCTCAGATCAGAGGAAAAGCCCTTTTATTGCCCTTTTGTTTAATACTCTTTTTATTCTTTAAATATTTTCCATTAGTTGACGTTTCATCATTAACCTTATTCATGTCCAAAAAGGCGGCCAAATTCAGATCTCAGTTACACCAATGGAAAACCAGAATAACAACATAAAATATCATTATTCTAGCTTTACACTAGAATAAAATGAAATGAAACTGTATTCTGGCTGGCTATCGTGTCACACCAAAATAAATCTAACGTAAACGCCACTTTACAGTCATGAAGCTTCACTAAGACGGCTCAAGCTGAGCACTAAAAGACCTGGCATTTTATCCACCCGGATCTGAACACAGCTCACAAGTGTGACTGCCCACATTCCAGAGACCCACTGCTCTGACAGGACCACTGTGCAAGGTAAAAGGCTGAAGACACCACACTTTTCCTGCAACATGACACACTGAATCAAAAGGTTCTAACGCTCGCATTTTAAAAAAGAGAGAACATCAGTCTCGTCCTACCTCAAAAAAAACCCTCTAGGTGTCAGATGTCAAATTTACTTAACATTTCCTTTGGAAAAACATTTCTGTTTGTGATTTCAAGTTTCTTAGTGTGAATGAATAACTTTTCAATACTCCTTTACATTACTTTGGGCTATATGTTTTCTTCCCATCTTTCTTCTGTTGTTCGGCTGTCCACCTCCTGCGCCTTTCTGCTTATCCTTCTGAACATCAGCATTTTGGTCTCTCTTTGTAGCCAACAGCATATTCCGCTATGTTGCTTTGCTCACTGCTAAATACTGTGTTACATCTTGCTGCTTTTACGTTCCATATTAGCTTTCACATCCTCTGTCTCTTCTTTCAAGAACTCCTCTTGGTCCAAGCACTATGTACTTTGTGGTCTTCACCGTTTCCTTTTTCCAGTTCTTACCAGCATCCATACTCACCAGACCCTGAAAAGTGCTCCTTAAAAAAATTCTGGGAAAAATAGATCTCTTCTGCAGTCTCTAGTGGGAATATGTTGAAATTGTTCCTTAGTCTAACACCTTCTCTCTTGGCTGGAGCTCACTGATACTTAATGAGTCCAACTCTACCCCTTTGGTCTGCAAGCCTGAGACATACCTGATTTAGAAGACTAAAATCTGTATTGATTAACCAAAACATTACCAACTAATAAATCAACTAATATTCTAATTAACTAATAGACACACCAGTTTTACTAAATTACAGTGATACAATTTTGCACTCTGTTACACAGCTATTACAAAGCTATTATCACAAATCTTACGACTCACATACTTTCAGTTTTATTATCCTTTCCCATCTGTAACACATAGTACTAGGGTGCATTTTTACGTGAAGTCTTCTGGATATGGACCTGGTGAAGAGTCCAGTGAGTTATCCAAAGTGGCTGTCTGATGTCCTGGTGGGCTTGGACATGCAGGTCAACTTCACTACTATCTGTGGTCATCTGCACTCATACTGTTGGAGCAGAAGTCCCCTTCATTCTTTAACTGATCTTAGTTTTTCTTCCCCCGTTTCTTTTCCCTGTATTTGCAACCACCTTTTCACTGCCCTTGTACCTCCCTTTAGCTACGTAAATTCCTCTTACAGAAGCAACCTGCCTTAAATTACTTTTTCCTCATTGGTCCCAATTCTGCTACATCCATACCCAAAGATACTGTTCTGGCAAAGAACAAAGACACCGTGGCAGTCTTGGTCTTTGCAGGGTATTGCAGATACAGTTGCGTAGGTACAGGTGGCGTTGCAAGTACTTGCATCCCAAGTATCTGGTTCATACTGGAAAAACATTGTTCTCCTTGTAACTTGCTATCACTCCAGTTGTGTGTTGATTCCTTTACCTAGTTCCTCTTATGCACAAGCAGTTTCTTACCTGTCTTTCAGCAGTCTTAATCAGCCTCCTGGTTCCTTCAGCTAGTTATGAGGCCTTGTGCTCCAGCAGGAACCTTTGCTCTGAGAGGAAAAATAAAGCAGGTGGGAAAGGTACAGTGTCTGCAGGGGTCTCAGAGATGCTGGTGGCTGCCCTGCTGCCAAAAATCTCACACACACGCATTCCTCTAGGACAATTTTTCTAAAAGACATCTATCCTTCCTATAGACTTCCTGATCTCTGAGGTAATACGCGTAAAAAATGTTTTCCCTGTTATTTCGTTAAGAAAAAGTAAACAGACAGAGACAGGCGCTGGAACATGAAAACCAGAGCTCGCCCGCCCGGAACGCAGGCCTGTCCCCGTGAAGGAAGGGGAATACCCAGGAGGTGCCCAGCTCTGGCTCGGCGGCCGCCCAACTCCTCGGCTGTGATGCCACCTGGTGGGAAAGCCGCTACCTCCATTTCCCGGGAAAAGGCCGGCGGCGGCTCCCGCCCATCCCGCGCCGGGCAGCAGCCTGCGAGAAGCACGCTGAAGGCGGGCCCCGCTGCGGGCTGCCCCTCTCCTGAGCGGTGAGCGCGGGAGGGGCCACCGCCGCCGGCGAGCCGCAGCCGCCGGCACGTTGCCTCCGCGCAGCGCCCGACCCTCCCGCCCCGCGCCGCCTGACCGCAGGGCACGACGGCCGGGAGGCGCCGTCCTGCCCCCGCAGCACCCGCTGGGAGGTGCGGCGCGCCAGCCGGGAAGGGATTCATCCCGCCGGACGGGACGGGACCGACCCCGGCCCCGCCTCACCTCCGTGCGGCTGCCGCATTGTCTGAAACCCAAAGCGACTCTATAGCCTCCCTCCCAGGCACCCTTTCAGCCCCGCTGTCCTCCAATAGGCACCAGCGCGACGCGCGGCAAGCCAATGAAAAGGCTCTCCACCGTTTAGTCCCGCCCCGTCCGCCAATGAGCGCGCTCGTCACCTGCCCAGCGTTTGCTGCTGGCCAATGAGATGGAGGCGCGGGGCGCGTCCTTGAGGGCGCGGTTTGGGTGGGCTGAGTGGGGAAGATGGCGCTGGCGGGGAAATGGAGCCTGGATTCCTGTCAGCGCGGGACCGGCGGCCGGCAGCGGGCCGTGAGGAGCGCTGAGGTGCGCCCCTGCTTCATCGAGGGCTCCATCGTCAGAATCTTCATGGAGAACTTTCTGTGAGTGAGCCATGGGCGCTTTCTCCTCCCCAGTGGCGGCGGCCGCCGTTGGCCGCGGGGAGCTGGCGGGCGCTAGCAGTGGCCAGCCTGGGCGGCCTCGGCTTCCCCCCGCTTCCCGCCCCGCTTTCGAGCGGGTGCGGGGCCGAGGGGCTGGCGGTGAAGCCGGGAGGGCCAGACCCCGAGCAGGTGAGGCGGGGGCGCGCCCGCGGCGCCGTCCGCCGCCGCGGAGCGAGGAGGGACCCTCGGTTAACGGGCGGGCTGGGGTACCGCATGAGGGAGCGCGTGAAACTTTTTTTTCCTCTGGAAGGCGCTGCCGTGCTCGGAGCGGGGAGGGAACCCGCTGTGCGGGTTCTCAGCGCCGCGTCGCTTCCGTAGGGGCGCGTTCCCCCGGGGTCGTGCCGGCCCTGCTTCCTCTGAGGCGGTGGCTCCTGTTGTCCGTGTCAGCCTCCGCGTGCTTCTTGTCTCCCAGTTAGGTGACTGTCGAGCAGTGGAGGAGGGGAGAGTGCAGAAGGTGTTCACAGGGCTGCAGAGACAGCCCGGCAGAACCGTTAGCACCAAGTGTCGGGGGTGTTGTCTTGGGCACGTGTTTTCTTCAGCGCTCGAGTGTTGGGAATAACGTTCCGTTTGAAGCAATTACTGCTACACGTTGTCAGGCCGTTTTCTTGTGGCTGGTGTTCTGGTAGCTCCGTGTCAGCCTTGAAAACAGTTCTGAGTGGTGTAGTTTATGGTCACGCTACAGATGTCAAATAAAGCTTCACGTACGGTAGCTTGAGCCTCAGCATTAAGGGTTCAACTACCTTCCTTTTCAAGAGTACGTGGATTTTGTTATTGTCTCATCATTAACTGCTTTTTGATGTTTTTCGGTGTTGGTGTCTCAGATCTTCTCTCTGTGTTCGATACAGTGCAGGAACAGAACATCAGGTGGTGGAGTTTGTTATAACAAATTTGGGATGTTAATGATCATACCAGAATTAATGCTTTTTCTTGTGTTTGCAAATTCCAGGCCTTCATCTCTTCCTGCAGTGGCTATTGCAGTAGGCATGTTGGATGAAAGATATCTCATGTAATTAAAAAAAAAAAAATCACTGGTAACAGGCTCATGTTTTAGGTTCTTGTAACTCGAGAAAGCTACTGAATGATGTATCAAAACAGAGTTCTACAGGCTTCTTGCAGAGCTTAAGAGCCAAGTATGTTGTACGGGTCAGACAAGTGAAATCTCCTTCTGTGAGTGTGGTGCAGCAGACAGATAAAGTTAAATGTAGCAGACTCAGCTGAATTCCCTCAGTTTTCTTTCTGTGGATTGCTGGGTTTTTTTTATATGTAAAATAATATGATGTCGTGGTAAAGTTGATAGAAATTGTCATTATGTGGCTGGATTTCATTCTTTATAATAATTTGTTTTGAAGAAAGTTGTTATGAGTACCCAGTTTTCACTCTGAGACATTCTTGCAAAATAGTATTTGAGGATTGAGTTTAGATTTGGTAAGATTGTTTATCAGTAAAATCATGAAGTGTTTTTAAGCAAGTAATTTTTTTTTTGGAGGTGACATAGTGTTTATAAGGTTCAAAAATCATTGTACTTTCTAGAACCTACGACACCTGTGAAGTACGTCCAGGACCCAATCTGAACATGATTGTAGGTGCTAATGGAACGGGAAAGTCAAGCATTGTTTGTGCCATCTGCCTGGGACTGGCTGGGAAACCTTCTTTCATAGGGCGAGCTGATAAGGTAACTATGAACTTCTGTAATTTTCACATTTAATCTGAATTTTGTTAAGAACCCTGTCCAGCAGAGGAGGAGGAAAAGGACTGTGTTCCTTGATTTGCTTTATTTTTATAAAAAATAAAGTGTCCAAGTGGTAGAATAACCTGATTCAGAGACAAGGGCTTTTACCAAAGGGGTTTTGTCTTACTTAACTACTTTGTTGTCTTGGCTGAATTATGACGTGGAAACACCTGAATATACTGGAACCTGAATAGACTAGCAGTTGTATTTTAAGATGTCTAAGCTGCCACAGTGGGGTAGGAAAATGCCACCTAATGTATAAATAATATTTGATTGGAAATACTAACTAAAGGAGAAATAAAAAAAAAAAAGTCCAGCTTAAATTTCCAAATATATAAAACTATATATAACCTGTAGACATAACATATCCTTAATGTGTCTGAGAATTTATGTAAGAGCATAGAGCCACTGATCTTTGATTTAATGGAAGTTGGATTGGTTTGTGTTGTTCTACTATTATTTATGGTTTTGGCTCCTGAGAGATCATGTGTTGATGTTATCGTAGGAAGTTTGTATTGTCAAATTTTAAGTTTTGTTCTTGCTTTTTTGGTTATCCTGGTTGGATGGAATATTTTTCAGTAGATCTTTGGAGCACTGACTCTGGGTATCTAAATGATTGTACATGTTCTCTGGTTGCAGCTCTGTCTTGAGCAAATGTGAATATGGAAATTGACTGCATGGCAGCACTGTGTGTTGGAATTTTTATTGGCTTTTCATGCTTATGTATTTTTATACTATTAGAATTCACAGTTCTAATAGTGCGGATATTTGGTAACATCTTTCATTTGTGTTGCTCTTGTTCACCGAATTCATGAGAACTTCTTCCTCTCTGGATCTGCTGATTATAATTTGTACAGTTTTGGAGATTGAAATTGATGAGAAATTGGTAACCTGTGGAGGAAGTTCTAATGCTGCTGGTTAATGAGGAAGATAATAGTGTCTTCCTTTCGTTAGTACACAGCCAAAATAAATTTTGGTTTTAATTGTAAATTTTCAATAAAATTCCATTACAGCATATCTATTATACAAGTGTCTATTTTTGTAATAGATTACATTTTATCATACACCGTTATTTTGCAATAATAACTTCTGTAATTAATTTTGTAGGTTGGTCTCTTTGTAAAGCAGGGATGCTTGAAAGGTGTAGTAGAAATTGAACTGTAAGTAGTAAAATTGTATTTCCTTCTGCATTTTTAATTAGATTGTTTTCCCACACAGTCATTCACAAAGTTGTGAAAAAAAATCTGGTGTACAGAGGTCTGTCTTTAAGCTGGTCATTGGTTGTGTGGGTTTTTTTTTTCACCCAGACTTCAAAATTTTAAGGTTAAATAATTACCACACAAGAAATAACCAGTGATGACGGATCTTGATTTTGCTTTCAAAAGCATTTTACTTTGCACAAAGAATATATAGATAAAGATTGATGCATGTGGTGTGTTTAGCTTTCGATTACATTTGAGGTTCTGATCATTCAGATACAGTCAGTACTACCATCATGATATAGTGATTGGAAATTATTTTTAAAGAAGAAAAGGAGAAAAATAAAGATAGTCTACATTTTAAAACCAAATGTTCTGCCTTCACTTTCTTATACTGATACTACTGGTGTGAGGGGCTCCTCTACATTCTTACTGAAAACTTCACATAATGAAACAGAAGGGGAAAAAAAAAAGTAGATCTGATTAATTCCCACTAATGCAGTCTTCTAGGTAAGCTTTTGCCAAACAGAGCAACTGGAAGTCATTTGGACTTGCTTTGTAAAATTCCATCAGTAACTTGTGGTTACAGGGCAGTATTACATAATTCCTGTAAGTAGGTTTGTTGGGGTTTTTTTTGACGACTGAGGAGAGACTATCCCCATGAAGTTCCTAAATGGATGCTTTTTTTGTGGAGATCTTAACATGAAGCTGCAATAGCACTGGCGGTTTTGATAAGGCTTAACCTGATCTGTATGCTTGAACTAAATAGAACGTAGAACTAATCAATTGATTCAGAGCCCGAGTTAGTTTGTATAACAACTGACCACCCTGATCAGATTGTGTAAAAAGAAAATTGTGTTAAGGAAAAAAGATACACTGAAACAGGTCTCTGAAAAAATCCTATCGGCTTTTGTTCTTGTGGGAGTAATCGAGTAAGACATTCTTTGGAGACTGGCCAAGCAATGGATCAGGAGGTAGGATGTCTTTCTGGTAGACAGTGTGGTTGTTTCAGCATAGATGCACCCTGCTGTTGAGTCTGAAGAGCGACTTGCAGTATGTGAAGACTTAGCATTTTTGCTACTGTTGTGGTTGTAATTCAGTCCTTTGTCCAATTGGCGGAAAATATTTCACTGCAACATCCATGGTGAGAGAGCAATGATGCAGAAGATTGCTTTTTGACAGAAATTTTAAAATTTGAGTTCTCTAAGCGAACAGTGTCTTGGTTGCATTTGACCCTTGGATTGTAACTAAAACCAAGAGTTACAGTAGTAAAAAGTCCTTAATTTGATAAAAGTAAGGAGCATGGCATTGCAGGTCTTTTGAAGGAAGTCTAGTATTTCAAAATAAAATAGTAGATACTTGTGAGGAAATAATCATACAATCTTGAAGTAGGCTCATATCCCTATGGCACTTATTCCAAACACTGGAAGCTGTTGAATTACTCATTTCTGCTTTGACTTGCGTTCTTAAGTCTCCTAAGGTACACGGCCTCCAAACTGTGCTGAGCCCTTATCTTCCACCTTAAACAATGTGCTGACTGAACAGGCACTAGGCAATTTCTAAATCAGAATGGTGACCAAAATTTCAAGAGTTTGAGTGTCTCATTGCTCGTTTGTTATTGATGCATCTTAACCAGATGAAAATTTTGAAGATAAGTGTTGAGCTAGAGAACTAAGTGGACAACTGGTGCATCTTTGCTGTTCTTTAAAAGCAGAAAATGAAAACAAATTAGTATTTTTCATACCGTATGATACTAATTTTATTCCCAAGTGGAATGTGTGTACACAGTTTATTGCTGTAGCTCTGTACACTAATATTTTTCACTTTAAAGGCATAGCATTAGTGTGTACCTCCTGCATACCAATTTACTAAATGTCTTATTAAAAAAATACACTTTTATTCACATCTGAAACAACTTGTAAATGTTTCATACGTTCAGCACGAGTATGTAATTTATACAGATAACTTCCTCTGAGTTAAGATTTGCAAATATTCTTCATGTCTTCTGTGTGAGATTAATTCATCACTGGATGTTTTCCGAAGCATAAAATGTGCATCTGCTGCTACTATCCAGTTAATTTAATATAAATGTTTAGATATCTTAAAGTTTTAATACCATAAGTCTAACATACTTTGACAGTTGGTAACCTTTGTGTATTCGTGTTCTCACACTTCTTTTTATTAATCAGGTCCAAGACACCTGACAATATCATTATCACACGTGAGATTCATGTGGTGAACAACACATCAACATGGTTTATCAACAGTAAGCCAGCAACCCTGAAAACAGTAGAAGAGCAGATTGCAGCATTAAACATCCAGGTGGACAATTTGTGCCAGTTTCTTCCTCAGGTATGAATGAATTTTGAAAGACAATGGGTGCAAATGGAGTGCTGTGTTTTGAGAGGGTTTTGTCTCTCCTTAGCTTTTGTGGAACTTCAGCAGTTCCGTGGGACAGCAGCACAAAGAATGAGAGGGATGAGGTAGCCATACTGGTGTGATGGTGAAAGAAAGGAGGAACTGTGTGACTCTTGAGGCTCACCAAGTGGACAGTTTTGTACCTGCTGTTAGCTGACACTGAAAGGAAAGCTACTGGCATTCCCCATGTTGGTGTTTGAGTAGCCCTGTCTGTGCTGCTCTAGAGATTTTCTTAAACAATAAATCCATAGGGAGATTTTTATAAGGTCTTGAGATCTAGCACTGTCTCTATACCTTTACCTTTGCGGTTCCTGTAGCTCTGGATCCCTGACTTTCCCAGTTAGTCCCTGCATGCACATTTCTCTGGTTATATCCAGTCAGTTCCTGAGGATTGTATCCTGTACGTGGTAAGTGAATAAGAAGATTTCTTTCTCAAAAAGACAGAAAGCAGTCCTTCTGAAGGAAGGACTACAGTTGCAACAGAGACTGCTACAGAGCCTTTTTGGTAACATCTGTGGTTCAACAATTTCTTGAGCAAAGCATAGGACTTAAAGATATTTAGGATCAGATTACGTAACAGTAGAATCATCCTGATGGAAAATAGCTACTACAGGAGAGAGAAGATTAAAGAACACTACAGGCAGTTTCCATATCTGAGTCCATGCTCAGGCGTGTCAGGATTTCGGTGCAGGTAACTAAGTTGCCTCACAATCGCACCTTAAAAAAAAGTTATGGCGAGTTCCTTCCTAAGACCTTCCCAGTTCATGTGGTTCATCAGGGATGGCAGTAAAAGGAAACCTTACCAGAGCCTAGCCAGTCATGGGTTTATTTTTCTATTCAAGGAGAAGCACGTTCAAGAAGATGTGCTGAAAAACATTAAAATTTAGAAAGTTAATATTACAGAAACAAATATTCTTTTTTTTTTGTTTCTTCATTTACATATTCACAGTTTTTGTGTAGAGCAGAACTTTCTGCATGCTCTGCCAACATAACTTCTGTATTTAAAGCAGCTTTTTTCTTTAGTTCATAAATATCACTTTAGTGAATATTATTACTGTGTTGAAAATTTTTTAGTTTAGTTGCTCTCTGCTGCTGTAGTAAGACAAGCACGCCTTTCATTCCAGTCTTGGTTTTGAGCTGTTCCTCTGCCTTCGACAGCAGCAATGCTTCCTTATACCATTTGCTGCCAGCTTTAGTATTAACTTCTACATTTCTTAACGGTTGAGTTAATGATAGCATTTATACTGGGAAGGCATAGCCTCAGCAGCTGGAGACCCAGTGTTAAGAGTACAGTAGAATAAAACCTTTAATTGTCTGTATTGTCTTGTTCAGAAGAATGATTGCAAATTCAAAAAGAATGAACCAACCCATGTCCTCAACAGCTACCCTCAAAAGCTGCCAAACAGCCAAGAAGAGCTAAGGTTTGAGCTTGAGTTATTCCCGAACAGCTCCAAGAAAACCGTGTATGAGATCTTACAAGTGTTCAGGAGGGTTTGGTTGTTAGTCTGTGAGTTGGTCATCCTATGCTTAACTAACTATGCCAGAGCTGTCTGGCATAGAACTGTAAGTCAGGTGATGTTTGTGAGAAGTAAGTTGTGGTGCTTAAATCCAGTATTCATGTATTGCACTGGTGTCACTAATACTGGATTTTGTAATTGTTTTTTTTATTTTGTAGGAGAAAGTTGGAGAATTTGCAAGACTGAGTAAGATTGAGTTGCTTGAAGCCACCGAAAAATCCATTGGTCCTCCAGAAATGTACCAATTTCACTGTGAACTGAAAAACTTTAGAGAAAAGGAAAGAGAACTGGAGGTAAGAATGCGCTTTATAGAGACAGAGAGCAGTGACTGCAGGGAAATTAGCATAATAAAATTTAACATGAGATGTTACGGAATTAGAAGGTGGTATTTATTTATAAAGTCTCTGGTAAGTTTGTTTTACCAAGTCGTGCTCATCTTCTCTCATCATTCGTTTACTCTGACACTCACATGCTTGTAAGCATGAAGACACGTGTGCAAGTCATCTGGACACAGGACAAGTGATGCCTGTTGTCAAGTACTTCTCACTTCTCTGGGATTCTTGACTGGCAGCAACTTTTCTGGAGAGATCTCTTATGCCTTTTAGAAGTCATCAGCTGTTACAGAGTGGTCCTTTGCTTTAATCTTGCTGACTTCAAGTTCCATAAATTATGGATGAGATTGTTGCCTGCTACTTGTTTTTCCTGGTTTGGAATATTAAGAGACAAAGAGGAAAAGAGAGTGTGTGCAATAAGCTGCAACCTTGTTGCCATCCCGATTTTAGGGTACCTGGTCTTTCCCTGACAGTAACTTGAACTGTGGTTTTACCAGAGTGCAGGCGTAGTGATCTTTGCAGAAATAACATGTTCCTTGCTGTTACTGCTGGAAATGGTGTCCTGGGAGCAGTGTCTGTTGTTAGCCATACAGGCTTTTCTTTTAATCCTTGATTCTACTCTTTCTTCGTGTGCTTGTGCACGTGCATGCGTTTCCTTTCATACGTACTACATTCACATACCAACCATAATGTTTCTGTGACAAATCTCTACAAGATCTGAAACAAACATTTTTGCTACTTACATTTATCAAAACCAGTTGTGGTGATTTAAAAATATCTAGATTAATAGAGGCTTGAGCTGTAGGGAATAACTTCCTGAGAAAATGGAAAAAAAATATTTTTTTCTTCAGATTAAGAGATTTCTGTTTAAATTAGATTTGTTTCCGTGGAAAGTATGTGATAAATGTACTTGAGAAAGGTGGACAACTATTCCTAGTTGCGTTGTTCCCCTCTAATTATTGCTGGACTAAAATGTCCTCTCTAGTGTTAAATTTATGCCTTAATGTACAGGTAAGATGTGGACTATTCCTGAAGTGTGTTTTCACAAAGTGGATACTGTAAAACATTAAAATGTATATTCTTGCAGAATTTGTGCAGAGAGAAGAGTAACTCTTTGGAGAAAATGAGGCAGATGGTTGAACGATACAGACAAGATGTTGAGAGATATCATGAGCGGAAGCGCCATCTAGATTTAATTGAGATGCTTGAGAGGAAGAAGCCTTGGGTGGTAAGTTTTTATTTTCAAAATTTTTTTTACTTAACTCATTTGTTCTAATACTGCAATATTAGAAATATGCCGAAAGTTTCTTTCAACGAGATTTGACCAGAGTAACTTGAACATCATTACAATTGCTTGGTGCTAACAGGCCAGGGGTCTTGAAATACTGTTCTTGGCTAACTTTGATCAGCGGTTTGCTTGCATACGTAGCTGGATTGAAGAATTTGCTCAAGAAGTAACTTACATAATTACTGCCCAATTAGGAAAGCCAATGATATGGGCTAAGAGCAGTACTCCTTTTAGTCCTTCCAGACACATCTGGCTTAATTTAAGCTGTATCTAGCCAGTTCCACTTGCTTCTTCCAGCTGTAGCTTTTTCTTTTTTTTTTTTTTTTTTGTTCAGAATGTATTTGGGATTTTTTGGTTTGGTTTGGTTTTTTCACAGATTGCCTTCCCCCTTTTCTAATTTTAATTTATTAATTGAGCTTGGGTGTACATGACATAAGTCATGGTGAATGTAGGTTGTCAATTCCAAAAATATTGGCATTTGGAGAGATGGAAATTGTAAACAAATTTTAAAGGGCCTAGAATTGTAGTCAAGGTCATTTATACAAAGCAAAATAAGTCTTCGTGAACAGCGCTTTGATGATTGTAGTTTAGTTGAGTGTTCAATGGTCAGTCAGATTAAATGACTATAAACAGTTTAAGATTGCAAGCAGTGTGTTGTTCGTCTTGTTTGCAAGCTTTGTAGAATTCATGAAATACAGATACAGAACTTAGGAAAACTTACATGTAATATTTGTGGAGGATGTAGAAAACTTTTGTAAGGTATTTTGTTGCAGTTTTGCAGATAAAAATGCCTCCCATGGGTATACAAAGAACTTTATGTCCCTTGCATCTTGAAAAGCAACTGGATTGAGGGGATGTGCCTTCACTGCCTTCAAACCTCCGTGCTAACAGCACAGAGGGATCTAGGAGCAGCAGTTGAAATGGATGGATGGTGGTATGGGCTAAGGAGGTGTGCTGTACACAGTGCCGTTAGGATTGGCCTTCTGCACTTGCTGAATGATGCGGGTTTTTTCCTGCTACACATGCATTAGCCTGGCTTAGTTAACAAGAAGAGAGAGTTACTTTATTAGGAGAGATGTAGGTCTTGTGTAGTTAATGTAGACTGATGCTGATTGTTCTCTACTGTAAGATATTTGCAGATACAGAACTCTGAAGGCTGGTTGGAAACTAGTAGGGGGAGACTAAGTTAAGAATCTTATCTGCTGTCAGTTAAATCGCCTTCCGTAAGCTTGAGAGCATTGCTCTTGGTTGTGTGTTTCTTAAGCAAATTTATTCAGACTTCTTCACACCTCACTCATTCACTGCTGTCTTCCAGACAGTTTGCGTTGCTGAGTATGTTAAATACTTTTGGTGGGTGCACGCAATCAGGAGAAATTTAACTTTTTGACCCCTGAAACCATAGAAACAACAGTGTGTTTTGGCACCTGCGTGAAGTTCCAGTTTGTAGTACAGAGTCAGTAGTGTGTGCCAGATTGTTTGTCAGAAGTCACTTGCCTGTTAATCTACAGTTGAAATCAAGGCTTGTCCACATAATTGTTGTACTAAGTAGAAGACATTTGACCTACAGGCTGCAACAAAATTGCATGTTCTTTCGTGATCTTCAGTGTACAGGATGGTTGGTATTTTGTGGTTTGTCAAATCGTGCTGATAGATTTCTTGATGTTCTCCTATATCGCAAAATATCAAGCTCTTTCTAAAAGAAGTGCATTCTCTTACAAGGGCATATTTCTTTGTCATTTGACCTAGCACTGTTTAATGCTAAGAATAAATGTTTTTGATGTCTTATAATTGGATTCATCAAAGTTGAGAGTAGCACAGGAGTTTATTCATCCTTCTGTGGATCTTCCCCCTCCCCAAAAGCTAGGTTTCTACTTGTAGACCAAACATACCTAGCAACTTCGAATTGCCTCTGCAACTAAACAGAATACCTAGGTGAGCATCCAGATCAGTCAGGAGGCAGATGTAGAAACACTGCAGTATGTTACGAAATGGAGAAGACAGGCAGCTTGAAAACAGGCCAACTGAAATATGACACTAGATTGTCTCTTGATTGTAGTGGAAAAGAGGAAGTCTAGTGCTGAACTGGTTTTACTATTCGGACACTGTACAACCACATTTTTCTTCTGAACTAAAAATAACTTTGCTTTTCACCTGAGGAACGCTTCTCTAGTCAGGTGGTGGTTTTTTTGGTCAGTGCCACCTGCTTCTCTATGTGGAGAATTATACACCATTTTTATATATGTCTGTGTTTAATAGGCTTTTGAGCGTCTGCTTTAAATTACATTAAATGGGCCTTAGGAGTACAACGTTAAATATTTGGACTCAAGGATTTATAGGATGTTCTGTGGTCTTGTGTGTACCTTAATAGGACTTCCATCAAATGATTGTGTCATCTACAATCAGTGAACAGATTTAAGGAGCTACGGTGTTTTTGATACAGATAGCCCTTCTTTTGTAGGGCCTTAAAGAAAAGGGGTTTCTTACTCCTCCAAGCTTAAGCTTTATGTAGTACGTTAAGTATTAAGGTAGTATAGCAGCAGGAGGTGCTTTTCCTCCTGCTGTAAATGTCCAGAAAACATGTAGTTCTGAAAATGTGTTTTGACCAAGCTGCATCCATTCTCTACCTCCTCTTCCATTCACAATTGAGAAAAGCTTTGTTTACATAGTTGTTGTGGTTTAGGCCAGCCAGCAACTAAATGCCACATGGCGGCTCTCTCACGCTCCCCCATCCCAGGGGATGGGGAAGAGAATTAAAGGGGAAAAGGGAAAGAGACCCATGGATTGAGATAAGAACAGTTTAGTACTAGTAATAATGTATGAATATACATATGTGTAATGATAATAACATATACAAACAAGTGATGCACAGTGTAATTGCTCACCACCCAGTGACCAAGGCCCATCCTGTCCTGGACTACTGATCCTGAGTCTGCTGAGTCCCAACACTGCAATCCTGGATGAGCGAGAGGCCTAGAAAGAGAGTGAGAGAGAGCATTCCAGAGTCCGAGAGTGAGAGCCTGTCCTGGTTTTAGCTGGGACCAGGATTAGCTCTTCTTTTTAGCAGCTAGAAGAGCTCCGTGTTTTGGTTTTACTCAGAGGCTCACTCTGAGAAGAACGCTGATAGTGCACTGATGTTTATAGTTGGCACTGAGGTCTCAAGGACTTTTCAGTCTGCCGGGTTCTTGCCAGTGTGCAGGAGCACAACAGGATAAGAGGGGAGTATAGCCGGGACAAGGGGTCCACGACTCTCCTTACGATTTGTACCTGAACTTAAGATTGAGGGCCAAACTGGCCAATTAGTATTCCATATCATGCAGCGTCATGCCCAGTATAAGAGTCAGGGTCAGCCGGAAAGAAGAGCTTTCTGCCCTTCCGGGACTCTCACTTTCGGGTGCTCAGAGTGTTTTCCCTCTCTCTCTCGCTCTCTGTCTCGGGGCCTCCCGTTCGTCCGGGATTGCGGTATCGAGTTCCATCTGTTTCGGGATTGCAGTTTCGGGACGAGACAGGCCTCGGTCAAGGGGTGGTGAGCAATTACACCATACATCACTCGTTTGCATATGTTTATCCTTGTACATATCTGTATATACATATATTGGTAGTGGTAGTAGTAAATTGTTCTTATCTCGACCCTCGGGTCTCTTTTCTTTTTCCTCTTTGATTCTCTCCCTCATCCCTGAGGTGTGGGAGGGTGAGAGGGGACTGTGTCGGGTATAGTTGCCGGAGCAGCCTAACCCACCACAGAGCCCCAGAAGAGCAAAAGCCCTTCTTCCCAGTCAGCTCTCATCTATGTACTGGGCGTGACTCTGCATGATATGGAATACTCCATTGGTCAATTTAGCTCTCAATTCTAAGTCCAAATTCAAATCATAAGGAGAGTCGTGGACCCTTTGTCCCAGCCATGCTCCCCCTGCATTACCTGCACACTGGCAAGAACACGGGAAGCTGAAAAGTCTTTGAGGTCTCAGTGCCAACTATAAACACCAGTGCGCTGTCAGCGTTCTTTTTAGAACAGATCCCTGACTAAAACCAGAACACAGAGCTGTTCTGGCTGCTAAAAAGAACTAACTCTTGTCGCAGCTGAAACCAGGACAACAGTTTAGACACAAATATCTCTTTGGAGGTCTGAAATCCTTTGGAAGTTCTGCAGATCTTTAGCTAAGTGCATAATTACAAGCATCAAAGTTATTTTCTTGAGGGTTACTGAAATACGGAGGTCTAGTGAAAGTCAGGTCTTCTTAAAGTGTTAAAGGGATTTCTCTGTAAAAACCATGTCATAACAATTTCTAGGGAACCTTGCCTGTACTTTGTATCTGAAGAAATGAGGTGTAATTGTATGTGTGTGCATTTGCTTTAGCCTTGAAATGTAATACTTTATTCAGAGCAGAGCTAAATTTTAAGCTTATTCTGTCAGCTAAGTGGAAGTACAGTTTCTCTACCTCTCTGACTTTGTAATGGTGGCTACTGATTGTACTCCGCACCAAGGAATTACAGCAGCTTTCTTCAAATTCTTTTTGGCTTTATGAAAAAGATACTGTGAAGAAAAAATGTCGATTTAATAGCCTGACTTGATTCTTTTTTGTCATTAGTTGTGTGTATTTACAAGAAGAGTTATTAAATAACTAACTAGGAAAAAGTGGTAGCAGATAAAGCAAAGCTAGCTGTTACAGATAGAGCTCACAGGCTATCTTTATTTATTATTTTTTTAATGCTTCAACGCTTGGAATAATCCAGGCATATGCTCTAAACCAGGGATTTTCTTTAGTGCCTGCCAAATCCAACAGCTTTCCCTTCCTCTGCACCTCTACCTGCATGCATGTACTCTTCCTCCCTCTGATCCTATCTTTTTTCCTATGAACCCTTAACCATCATTGATCATCA
Source organism: Tauraco erythrolophus (assembly GCF_009769465.1). Classification (NCBI taxonomy): domain Eukaryota; kingdom Metazoa; phylum Chordata; class Aves; order Musophagiformes; family Musophagidae; genus Tauraco; species Tauraco erythrolophus. The sequence continues at coordinate 82,425,704 of NC_141496.1, forward strand.
TGTTCTTTTTGTTTGTTTGTTTGTTTTCTTCAGAGAGCATAACACCAAAAAAATCACCAGTAATGACTCCTTCAGCCTAAACTGCTTTCTCCCCAAAATTCCCGCCTTCTCAAAGTGGAGGTTCTTAGTCACCACACTGCTTACTATCTCTTTCTTCTCGGGGATACATCTCCAGTTAAACTCCCTACATAGGGACTTCTCTGGTATTTGTGGTGGAGTTTTTGTTTGTTTTACGAAGTTCTGTTCCGCTCTGTCTCTCTCCTTTGGTTTACTTCAGGGTAATGTCTGTTACTGGCTCTGATTATCTCTGTCCAGCTCCTTCATTTTCTTTCTCCTGAAGTTTTCTGTGATTATTTGCTCCTTAGCTTGAGGACTTCTGCCTAAGTAGTGCTCAAACTATGGACAGAAGGGACTAAAGAATTACTTTTCCCACACTGATCCCAGATGGACTTAGAGGCAAGGTAACTGCAGACAAAATGGTCGTTTCTTCTGCTACTTGAATTGCATATTATTTAAGAATCATTAAATGTGTGTGCTTGTTCATTGGAGACTGGATGATCCCTACATCTCCTAGTCATAGTGACTGATAACAGAGGATTACTTAAGTAGTTGCTCTAATACTAGCTTCTGAATGAGATTTTTCTCCTAAAACTCATCTATAATTAAATACAATGTTAGAGCAGTATAAAATACTGGAGTAGAAGACAAAAGTCTTTATTTTACTTTCAACTCCTCCAAGGAATATGAAAGTGTGCGTCAGCAGCATGAGGAAGTGAAACAAAGCCGAGACCGAGCCAAGGAAGAGCTAAAGAATCTGAAAGAAATGCAGTCCCCAGTGACAAAAAAAATCCAAGAAACTGAAGAATGTTTTAAGAGTCTGGATAGTGAAATCAGAGACAAGGTAGGTATTTTAAGTTCTCAGATAACGCATGTAATATTTCAAGTGTTCTGTGTTCAGCTTTGTGAAGTGTAAAGCAGTAACCTCTTTCTTTCTGGTGCGCCATAATGACATTTCAAAAGAAAGTTTTCTGAAGTCCTCGTGCCCTTGGTTGTCATTGCCTTCTCAATGTCTCTGTTCCATTAAAAGCAGTAAAACTCAAGGAATACATTTCTTAGTAAACCTTCAGTAGCAGCTCTGAAAGTCCACTCTCTTGGTATTGTAAGAGCATGCAAATTTTATAATTCTCTTCACAGAATCTTCAAAATCTTCAAGGATATCATTTTACAGTTTCCCTAAGTTAGATACTTATATTGAATTAGTTGTCTGTTTTCATCTGTTCTGTAGTTTAGGTTTCTGGATGCTCTGTTTATCGTCTTAAAATGTAGCCAGTCTGGGTGGTTAATTTAAGCTAAATTACAACTTTTCTGGCCTGAAAGCGTTCTTGTAATATTTAACCTAATTCCGTAAGCAGGGTATAATTTTTTTATTAGACAGTAATCTTCCCTCAGTTGTGAATACTCTTATGCATAAGAGAATTTAATGGTAAACCTACCTATGTCTTACAGCTTACTGTTTTTTGAATAGCTGCTGTCTCTAGGGATGTGGAAAATTACTACTTCTGTATGACAAACAGGAAAGTATTGTAATTCTCTGGAGGATTTTAACTGTCAGATACTATTCAGTCTGCAGAAGTCATTGTATGCTTAGACTGCACAAGTTTTTAATGGATAATCAAAATTAAATAATAACATGAGAATGTTTGCTGCAGTGAGTTCTGTTTGAGGATTACTGATCAGACTCAAAGGACTTGGTGTGGAGACACGTGCGACACCTGTAGAGGGCTGCTGTCATGAAGCATCTTGTAGAATCTGTCTGAAATTTCAGTGGCATTTAGTGCACTGTGAAATATTACACTGTCCATGTACTTTCCTAAAAAGACAAACATGCTCCCTTGCAAACAAAAAAAACCAACACAAACAAACAAACCAAAACCAAAGCAGAGAGACCAGACAAGCAAAATCCACAGATTGTTGTCCACACCACTTCTGGTTTTGTTGTGATGTAAACCGTACCAGGCAATACTGCTTAACCAAGTACGCTGTTATTATTAAGAAAGTGTTTGCTAAATATGTCCTTTGAATTTTGTACACCACAGTACTGCGGCAGTTTATTATGCTTTGATTCAAAATACCTAAATGTTAAAAAATGTCGCTGTTTTATTGGAGTGGGCTTTTTTGGGTGTCATTCGAGTTTTTTGTTTGTTTTGTGGGTTTTTGTTACTGTTTAAGAGTAAGTATACTTCCTTAGAGAAAAGTTAACAGCTGGAAGCTTGAAATTAATTTTCACAATGCAGTAAGGGCCTTCATGCTTGTGAAGTGCTGAACTTTTTTTTCACTGCTTGGTGTTATCCTGTTAAGTTTTACTCCTATCTTTCATTTTAATTAACGTTACGTATATTTTCAAACAGGGAATAATTCTACTGAACCATTGCTACTACAGTTCTTAGAAATATTGGGCTATATTCATAGAAAAGTTATCCTCTGGTGTTAGGAGAAATCTAGGACAAAACAGTGAGCATTTTAGTTTTTTAACTTTTTTAACTTGCGGGGAGCATGCTCAGCACAGGCTGTCTGCTACGGAACTGTGAAAGAAAAATTGAGGGAATGTACTAGCTGATCGACTCTACTCTTGAATCAACATATTTTTCTGCTCAATCTAAACTTGTGAAGTAAGGTTTTCACACACTAAACATTCACAAGGTTAACTGCATGCTGAAGTGGTGTTTGATTTGGGCCCAGAGAATGGATTAGGTGCATTTTGTTCTACACTATTCCAGAAGCCAGAAGGATGGCAAGAAGGAATGATGCTACAGTTGAAATAAATAATTTACAGAAGACTTACTGAGATATTCTAATACTGCTTTCCAGTGATTATTTCCCATCATTTTGATTGTAATGTATAGCTGATACTATGTTGTATATAATATTATAATAAGACATTTTCAAACCCAAGTTTTGTTCTGATGGTAAATGATATATCCAAGTCTAATTTGAATGATTAATATTCCATCTTGAAGAGGCCCCCCTAGAGTGCAAAATCATGGAAAAAGGCTTAAGAAGAATTTACTATATATGTGGTTATGGCATGAATAATTTGTATGACATCAGGGAAGTTAACAAGACATTACAGATGTATTGTTACTTTTTGAACTTTTGTGACAGTAGCTCTATTGTGGGTACTGAGATCCGTTTCCCTCCCAGATGCCTTGTTAATTGGGCTGTGAAAATGAAGTCTTTTTAAAGGAGAATCACTGCTACTTGCCCTGTCAGGAGATAGTTTTGACCTAAGGTAAAACCTCAAGGCTTTTAAGTACCGTACCTTGAAATTGCTTAAGTTGCTGCTTCTTCATTAGTTCTTTTCTTTTTCATAGATACTGCTTGAATTTATTGCAACTTAGAACTTTATCTTTGTAGATGAAAGAATTCGGTGAGCGTTTCATGAATAATTATGTTGTAAGCCAGCAGGAGTTATTAATGGATGATTTTATGATAAAAACGGTATAACTCTATTTTTGGCCCAAAAGTTGTTTTTTTCAAGACAAATTTGAATTTGGCATTAAGGAAAAGCAGTTTAGTATTTTAAATCCTCTCTATTTCTGACACACAGACTCGTAGGGAGCATAATTGTCTTCAAGCCCTTTGGTCCAGGCTTATATCCATTATCAAATAAGTGTAATCCTGACTGCTTCTTGAGATCTTGCTCTTGGCTTGAGGATATATATGTGAGAGCAGAGATAAAGCACCTCTTCGTTATGTCTTGTTTGCACTTTGTTGGCAAAAAGCCAGGCATAGTGTTACAGATTTTGCCTGGCAGGACCTGGACTGAAAGTGAAGGCAGAACTACTTCTGGGAAGAAATTAATGTTTCAAGACACTGCAAGACTATTTCTCTTGTCTCTCTCTGTGTAAAAATCCTTTTAAGGATTTGGTTAGACTAAGAATTCCTAGTAAAATTTTGTGCTTTGGGTGTGTAGGACATGTGGATTCTGAAAAAAAGATAACAGCCCATTTTGTAGGAAGAGGTTGATAAAATTGTGTGAGAGAAGCCTAGAATAGTTTTAACTTCAGGCTCTCTAAAGGTATTTGAACAGAGTGGACTATGCAATACTATTTTTTTAGCAATATTTGACAGTATAAAACAGTGTGTTGCGATTTTCCCATGGAAGCCATAAAGACAATTACTGTTGTTAATCTGTTCTGTAAGGTAGGTATATATAAATGTCTGATAACTGAAAATATAGTGATAACTGAAAATTCCAGTTCCTTAGTATTGTCCTGATTTTGAGAGCTTTCAGAATTGTTTTGTGAGTATTTTGCATCAGTTTCCTGGGAGAGAGCTTCCACTTCACAGTGCTTGCTTCAGGTCTTTGGAGAGCATCACAGAATCAGTACTGCGTTGCAGTCAGCTGCAAGACCAAGATGAATTGTTCCATGTTGCCTTCATGCAAACAGCTGTGGAGTCAGGGTCTTAAATTTTTGTGCATCTTTCAGGTTGTGGGAAGGAAAAGATTCTGCATAGTTTTATTTTTCTCCATTCTTGATGCATCTTAGCGTTTTCAGTGTGAGTCAGTTTGTAGGAAGACATTTCTTCCAGCGAGGGTGCTGCGTTTGCCTGTTTCCATGTCTGCACTGGAATTTACTTACAGTCCTGCAGTGTTCTGGTATTCTGCTTGCACTGGTTTCAGCCTTGAGGGTTCAGGGAAGGGAGGAATTAAGTTTGTAGAGAAAGCATAGTACACTTCCACTGTGTTCAGGACTCAGCTGTACAAATGCCTGGGCAACTTGACCTAACATGACCTGCTTTGAGCGAGGGATTCAACTGTGGATGATACCCAGCAATCCCTTCCAACCTGTATCACTCTAAACTCTGCAGAAGCTGAGAAGGATAAAGAGTAGAGACGTGTGTGCCTGCACATGAGCCAACAAGTTGTCAAGCTCAGCTCTGTAGGATATCTCTTTAGCACAATGCGCTTCAGAGGTAGGATGACTTTGGCAAGTTCTGTTTTGGCTATCCTGTGTCTAGAAGCTTATGCCTATTCTTGCTCTAAGTGTAAGCTTTCTTTGGTAAGATTGGTTTGGAAAAGGAAACAAGAACGTTTTATAAGTGTAAGGATCTGAATGTAACATTTTCATTGAAATATAGGATAGAGTTGTTTTTATTTCAGATTAGTTTAGAAGACTTCCTCTGTGTGTCATGCCTGAATTTGAAGATTTGTAGCTGAATGCTTGTGAACAGTTTATATGCCATCATCCAACTCTTCACAAATTGCTGAAAATATGTTACAGATACGAGTAAGAGTAATAAGAAACTGGTGGATATTACTTTGTCAGTAATAAAATGTGGAATAAATGCTTAGTTATGCATATATAGATTGTTCTTTAAAATGGCTGCTTTTTACAAATAGAACTATAACGGAATTTATGACTATCTGATTTAAATATCTTACTGTATGCAGGCTGCTGAAATCAAAGACTGTTCTCAAAAATGTAAACAGAAGCAAGATGCTTTGGAGATGAAAGATAAACAAGTAAGAGTCTTGATATTTTACTTTTTTGGTGTTTCTTTGCTAATGTATTAATTCAGTACTAGCTATAGCATATGCTGCATTTGAGTGGAAAACTACTTCTCAAGTTCTGCAGTAAAACATAGATATGAGGGGTTTTTTGTCTGCTCTTCTGTTAGAGAGGAGGGAAATTTCTCTGAAGAGGCTGCAAGTGCTTGCACACTCCACTTCCTCCAGTACACAGTGAATCTTTAAAACACCTATTCATCAAACAGGTGTTACTAGGGACAGGTGTATGTTACATAAAATCAGTTACCTTGATGCAATAAACTTAGGAATAGACAGTATGTGTGTATATATTAGATATTACAGACTTTCTTTGAAAACCTACAACCTCTATAGTACACTAATGCACTCAGCATTAAATGTGTCCTCGTCTATGTGAGAGGCTAGGGTTATTGCTTATGTTAAGTGTATGCATCCAGCATATTTTAAAAAGAAAATGAAAAGATATGTTGTAATACGGTTACAGAACTTCATCTAAGCACTTGATCAAGAAATGTATAAATTAAATGCATAAGGATGCAAAGCCAATGTTGTGCATTGTTTTTGTGCTATAGATTTTATGCAATCTTAGACTCACTTTCCAATGTGTTAAGGAAGAACTTAAGCTTTAAGCTTCTGCTTTTGTGAAAATAAAGGAACTTCAAAATTTGATTTAAAGGCTTGATTTTGTTTTTGCTTAAATGTTCCTAAATCTTAACAAAATCTTGCCAGTTCTTCAACTGTCATAGGGCTATTGGAACTGTGACAGACTCTTAAAGTTCTAGTGCATTGTTACATCAGCATTCAATATCAGTTGCACAGATATCCTAGTTATTTGTCATAGGTTTTGTATACTGAACAACTGTAATGTTGGAAATACTCAAAATTCTTAGATTGAAGAAATTCATCAAGCTTTGAGAATGAAAAAAGATGAAGAAATGGACAGACAGAAGAAAATACACAACACTCACAAGATGATAGAGGACTGGAAGAATGAGCTCAATGCAATGGCGGTCTGTGAGAATCTTCAGCCACAAATTGATGCTATTAATAATGAGCTGAAAAAATTACAAGAAGAAAGGGCAAATCTTGATAGTGATATCAGTGACCTAACAGCAGAGAAAATGAACCAACAAAGGGAAGAGAAAAGTAAGTTACTTGGATACAGTAGTTGGGTACAGAATCTACTTGTTGTCCTGCTGTAGTGAAACAGTGAAATAATTGGAGACGTTCACCTCAAGCCTCGTAGTTGTGTCTTACATGTATAGCAGTCCTCTTGTCTGATACCAGTTTTATTAAAAGTAACAGAAACCGCTTTCGAAATAGAAAGAACGAGAAGATTGAAAAGCAGCAATGGACCTTAAAGCTATCCTTCCAAAAAATTACTTTTCTGGTCTCTGGCTAAGGAGACTGCTTTGCTAGTTTTGTTTAGTTGTGATTTTTTTTAATTGAATGAAGGTGTGTGCTGTTGGCAGAATATTAACTACTGATGCTGCTCTTGTCCTTTCTACATGAACTTGAACTAACTTTAACTGTAGTAAATTCCTTTAGGATTTACAATTAGTAAATTGCCTAGGGTTTACAATTAGTAAATCCCTAAATGCCTAGGGTTTACAATTAGTCCTTTCTAAGAAACAAAATTCAAAAATTACAATTTAGTGGATAGCGGGTGTTGTATATATTCCTTGGTGAGTGTAGTACGTTTGCACCTACCTATCTGTCTGGCACTTAGCTTGTCGCAGAACCCAAGAAGAAACTGAGGTGTAGAGAGAGACCAAGTGACCGAGGGAAGGAGACACTATATATTTTATCTTGAGAAGCACAGAAAGTATTTGGTCTCTCTTTCTCTTGACTAGCAAATGCTTGCACGCACAGTCTGTTGTCACAAATTTTGTTTTCTGCGAGCGTGAAATAACACTCAGAGATTTCATGTTGCTAGTCTCACTACCTCTTTCCTCTTAGGGTGTTTTTGCTTTTAAATACAAAGGTAGAACGAGTTTTGAAGAGAGATTTTTTTTAGGACTAAATTCCTGTGGTTTTACTCTGCTACCACATTTCGTTATCCTTTAAGTCTTTGTTTTATTTTAGGTTTTAATAGTCCTTAAAATTTCTTTACAATAAGCAGCATCTTGATTGAGGGAAGATAAACTTAATTCTTACCATCTCTTAACAACTTTATTGGTGGCTTATCACAGTCAATAAATATTGGAAAATGCTAGCTATAATGTGTACTTGCTATGGACTCTGCTTAAGAAACTGCCTTAAATTACAGGACTAATTGATCGCCTTGGACAACTTAATAATATAATGAATATGAAGGAAGAGACTCTTAAAGGGAGATTCCGAGACACACACTCTGCTCTTATGTGGCTAAGAAAGAACAAAGACAAGTTTAATAAAAAAGTTTGTGAACCCATGATGCTTGAAGTAAGAAAATTTACTTGCATATCACTCTAACCACTTAATGTTTAGTTTATTTATGCCTTGCAAGACTTTGAGAATGACTTTAAGACTTTCAAGACACGTCTGGAAGTGAGCTGCCAATGACATGCAGGATACATTAGCACGTTGAACTATTTCTAATTTTAATTCCATAGGCAATGTAGCAATGCTCAACATTGAGTGAGATGGGGTGGTTCCTTCCCCTTCCCTCCTCAAGGGGCAGTCCTTTAGTAAGGTGCCCATTGTGGATTTCCTCTAAGGTACATCCAGTTACTTAGACTTAAGTAGTTCTTACTTGCTGCTTAAAAAGCAGTGGTAGTTACAATCGAATACCTCTCCTTTTAGCACAACCTGCTCAGCAACGGTTACAACATGTAAATGTCATCCCAGGTGCTTTTATGATTTATTTTGCTCAGCCAGCTGCAGACACAGAAACACCTAACCTATCCCTAGGTTTACTTTGTATTTTGGTTTGACAGATGTTGTACTAACTAGGAATAGCAGGGCTAAATTTTCAGAGACTATTGGTTTTCTAGTGCATTCCTCCACCATTATCCCAGCCTCTTGCCATATGTGCTCCATATAATGTGAAGAGGGTGAAGAACTCCAGTGCACTCCTCTCCAGAACTGCAAGCTTATTTTAATAGTGTGTTACTACAGTTTAAATTAGTTGAATGTTGAATATTTGCATACCAATTCTTACGCTTTGTGCGTGTGTTAGAGTGGTTTGAAATTACTTTTGTTTCGTATAAAATACTGTTTCCTGTTATCACCAGAACTTCCAATTCTTTGTGGAAGAACACATCAAGTTAATTTTACAAGTGCCTTGAAAGGATGCCTTTGCTTTTACTTTAAGGCCTCATTAACCTCTGTAACATCCAGTAATGTCTGATTTGTTTTCTGTGATACGATGTCAGTTAGTCTCATGTACTTACAAATTCTAGCTTTCAAGTTGCTATTAAGTGTGTCCAGCCTTGGCTAAATTGAGGTTGTTAAATTGTGTAGTTCTGTGTCATTTTGCTGTTGTATGTCACATATAGTGACATAATGTGTAATTACTAGTGAGAGTTGCTGAAGAATTCTAACATTAACATTTCATTCAGATGTGAAAAGCTTTGTCCGTCTTAAATGTGGATTTTAATTTTTTTAAAATTTTTTTTAAGAAGTCAAAGAGAATTCAATCAGTCTGTGAATCTCTGTCTTTGTAGGGCTTCACAGTTCTGTATTTGTATTTGGTGATGTTCACTGTGTTCAAATCAAAGGGAACTGTATATGAATTATCTGTGGAGTGTGGCGTTTTCTGGCTTTGATTCCTCAGGTGAATTGTTTCTAAACAGTGGGATACCTGTAGTAGTACTGGAGCAGAGCCACTAGACATGAGATGGTGGTGGTTGCAACTGTAAGGTTAGGGTGAAGGAGAAATGGGGGAGGTGGTATGACAAAGACAGTGGTAGCTGCAGGAATGCTGAGAAAGGATATGCATGGCTAAAAACTAAACACAGTGACATGGGAGTTACTATGGTTTCTCTCCCAAGAGAATTCGTTGCAAAAAGACAGGGAATATGTCTTCAAAGACAACATTTAAATGCCTTTATTCTCGTTAAATGTAGGCTTCAATATCTTCCGACTGCTTAACATGTTTTTGGGAAGGCGTTTAAGTCCAGCTGTATTAAATCACTTTCTCATTACTTTTCTTTATCAGATCAGTATGAAAGACAACAGACATGCTAAATATGTTGAAAATCACATTTCCTCCAATGACATGAAGGCTTTCGTTTTTGAGAATCAAGAAGACATGGAAAAGTTTCTTGTGGAGGCAAGTAGGCACCCATTTTAAAAATTGATTAAATACTGATGTAGGAGCCCTAAACTTTGCAGTTTACCAAGTAAATCTGTATTTATAAAGTTTGGATTGGCAAGATCAGCACAATAGCTAATACAAAGCATTCAAAGGTTTTCTTCTGAATTAAGGTTTTCTTATTGAGTAAGATTTTTTTTAAAACATAGACCAACTGGAGACATGCAGGAATATTTAGAAGATATTTCTTTTTAGAAATAACTTTTGTCGTCCTTGACAAGGCAGTAATCACTGAGGAGAAAATGCTGTGTACAAGAAAATGACAAGAGCAGGAAGCTGCAAATTTAGTATCAAGCTTTTCCAATGCCTCCTGACTAAAGAGGCGAGAGGGCATATTTTGTGAGAAGACAATGGTCTCACCAGCAGCAAATCAGGCTTACATTTTCTTAATACTACTGTTTCCTGGAGCGATAAGGAGATTGTTCCGCCAGACAAGTGATGCTGGAGAAAAACACCACAAGACGTGGCGTTAACTGACCTGCAGTTTTTGAAAACCTATCTGCCCTTTGCAGAAGGTAGTTATTTTTATATACAAGAACAGTAGTGATGATACCTGAGGTTCTGTGGGGGTTATCTTGCCTCCATGACAGTGGAACCCAGTGCAAGGCTGCTTCAGCCAACTAAACTGATCTTTCATTTGTGTCCTCAGTCTTTTCTGCTCGGTGAGGATGAGTTTTTTCAGAGCCTCTGTAGTCAGTGGTCTGCCATTATCTGTGCAAACGGCCATACAACCTGAAAGAGGGGGCTTACTTATTACATTCAGCTTGACCATTTAGGTTGAACACCTGGCTCTGGATTTCTTTGATCGCTTTTGTTTTCTCTAATGCGTGGTATTTTCAGAGAGACATTAGCTGAACTTGGCTTTTAGAGAACTCAGTCCTACCTGAGCCAGAGTGGATTTTTGTGAGTTCTTCCAGTGGCTGTCGGTTTAAAATAATTCCGGTTCTGTGAATCAAGAATAAATACTTGATTTTCATATAGTGAATTTTTTTTCTCTTTTTTACGAAGTAATCTAATGTAATCTATATTTAGATGCGCGATCATCAGAAACTAAGAGTGAATGCTGTATGCGCACCTGCTAAATCGTGTGCTGAAAATTTACCTTCGAGACCTATTGAAGAATTACAGTATGTATCAGATTTTATCAGTGGGGAATGGTTTTAAATACAGTGTTTTGGTGGTATTGCTGTATATTAGAATTTTCTATGCAAATCAGATTTTCACCAGTTAGATTCTGGTTTCATGGGACTTCTTTCTGATCCTTCAGTTACTTCAGCTTCCTCACCTGCCAAATTTTATTTCTGATGCATGCTTTTTTTTTTCTCCTCTTCAGCCGATACGGATTTTTCTCATATTTACGAGAGTTATTTGATGCACCTCATCCTGTGATGAGTTATCTTTGCTCCCAGTACCGTGTTCATGATGTCCCTGTGGGAACAGAGAAGACCAGAAACATGATTGAAAGGGTGAGATGTCCTGTATAGCACAAACACATCTGTGATCTGGAGTTTTATTTTGCAAATTCTTTCGCAAGTTGATGTGGAGAAGGCAAAAAAACGCTTTAGCTTTTTATTTGGTCTTTAGAAGTGAGAACAGTTCATTATACATAAACATGTTGCAAGACATCTTAACAAATCCAGTCAATCTAATGCAACACTTTACAGAAAGTTAAATATATCTTTCACCTGCATACTGTTCCAAGTCAGTTATATGAAGTTGGTTTTTTATAATAACTTCTACTTGTAAGTGCCTGAGATATTCTGGGCAAAATTTTAATCAAACAGTTAATAGTATTTGACAGTGCTGACCAGTGATGGGTAAAGCAACAATTAGAAGTTGCTTTTTAAAAAAAAAAAAATCATAAAGATGTTCAGTTTCTCATAAACAGAGTTGTATTGCTTCAGTCAGAACTGATGTGATAGTATGTAAACCTTTTGGATTCTTAGGAATAGGCTCAGAGCTCCCAGTAGGAGTAGTCTCCCTACCTTAGCCTTTCATGGGTCCTTGCAATCTCGTCATTGCTGGGTTATAATGATTAACACACATGACGGTTTGCACCTTAAATCCTTATTCACTCCTCTGTCTATTCTGGACATCTCTTGTCTATCTTGTACAGAGGGTGAACTCTTCTTTGAATTCAGAAGGCTACTTTGGGCTCTCTGAGAACAGTAACAGTAGTTTTTATGAAAAACTCAGGGAACAGGCTCTGCAAATAAAGAGCAATTCCTGTTTTATTGGGATAGCTATTGCTCCTTCCTATATTCTATGTTTTGAGGCTCTAAGAACAAAGAAGAGGAAAATAAAGGTGAAGGGAGTCCTAGATGAAAAGCTCTTCTCTTAATATATTTTTCAAAGCATTTTCATCTTTAAACTGCAGGTTTTCCATTGCTTTGCGTTTATCACCTGATGAAGCAGATTACATATGTAATAGGTCTTTGAGTTACATTCTGTAAACCAGACAGAATTACTCCTTAGATACTTCCTCCTTTCCAGAGCTCTATGTGCAGCAAATGAAAAATAGCTGATCTGGGGGCAAAGATGAGACACTGTTCGGAATGTGTTGCACATGGCATTTTCTCAGTTCTGTTGTGTTTTTTCATTGTTTCTTGTTTTTGATTGAGAAATGCATTGTTTGCAACATTTTGTTTCACACGTGCCAGGGAAAGCTTTAGTTTAAAAGGAGACCTGTTTCATAGAGCTAAGCATGTGGAGAAAGGACTAGGGTGGAAAAGTCGTCAACCACAGTCTGAGCTGTAAAGCAACATAAATGTGTCTTTCAGTGTCCAGGAACCAACTCAACAGAATGTTGCTGGTGCTGTGTATGTAAACTGAAAAAGTCTTTAGCCAAATTTACATTATCCCCTGGAGGCTTTTTGCTACTCCTGGTTTACTGGACACTTTATATCCTTTTGAAGTAGTATCCTACCTTGCATTATGGTAAATCTTTGGTTATTTATAATATCATTTTTGACGTGAATCATTTAAAAATATTGCTCTAGTATTTTTATACCTCTTTTATTTATCATAGAATCATAGAATCATAGAATCATAGAATCATAGAATCATAGAATCATAGAATCATAGAATCATAGAATCATAGAATCATAGAATCATAGAATCATAGAATGGTTAGGGCTGGAAGGGACCTTCAAAGGTCATCTAGTCCAACCCCCCTGCAAGGAACAGGGATATCTCCAACTAGATCAGGTTGCTCAGGGCCTTGTCCAACCTGGCCTTGAACGTCTCCAGGGATGGAGCATCCACCACCTCTCTGGGCAACCTGTTCCAGTGTTCTACCACTCTCATGGTAAAAAATTTTTTCCTAATATCCAACCTGAACCTACCTCCCTCTATTTTAAAACCGTTACCCCTTGTCCTATCATAACTGGCCCTCCTGAACAGCCTCTCCCCATCTTTCCTGTAGGCCCCCTTGAGGTACTGGAAGACCGCTATAAGGTCACCCCGGAGCCTCCTCTTCTCCAGGCTGAACAGCCCCAACTCTTTCAGCCTGTCCTCATAGGAAAGGTGCTCCAGCCCTCTTATCATCTTCGTGGCCCTCCTCTGGACCCTCTCCAACTGGTCCATGTCCTTCTTATGTTGGGGACTCCAGAACTGGACGCAGTACTCCAAGTGAGGTCTCACGAGGGCAGAGTAGAGGGGGAGAATCACCTCCCTCGACCTGCTGGCCACGCTCCTCTTGATGCAGCCCAGGACGCGGTTGGCCTTCTGGGCCGCAAGAGCACATTGCCGGCTCATATTGAGCTTCTCGTCCACCAGTACTCCCAAGTCCTTCTCCTCAGGGCTGCTGTCGATCCATTCACCACCCAGTCTGTATTTATGCCTGGGATTGCCACGACCCAGATGTAGGACCTTGCATTTGGCCTGGTTAAACTTCATGAGGTTGGTACGGGCCCACCTCTCCAGCCTGTCGAGGTCCCTCTGGATGGCATCCCTCCCTTCCAGCGTGTCGACGGCACCACACAGCTTGGTGTCATCGGCGAACTTGCTGAGGGTGCACTCCATGCCACTGTCCACGTCACCGACAAAGATGTTGAAGAGGGCCGGGCCCAACACGGACCCCTGAGGGACGCCACTCGTGACCGGTCTCCACTTGGACATTGAGCCGTTGACCACTACTCTCTGAGTGCGGCCATTGAGCCAATTCCTTATCCACCGAGTGGTCCATCCATCAAACCCATGACTCTCTAGTTTAGAGAGAAGAATGTCGTGCAGGACAGTGTCAAAAGCTTTGCACAAGTCCAAGTAGATGACATCCATTGGTCGACCCTTGTCCACCGATGTTGTCACCCCATCGTAAAAGGCCACCAAGTTGGTCAGGCACGATCTGCCTTTGGTGAAGCCATGTTGGCTGTCACCCACCACCTCCTTGCTCTCCATGTGCCTTAGCATGGTTCCCAGGAGAATCTGCTCCATGACCTTGCCAGGCACAGAGGTGAGGCTGACCGGTCTGTAGTTGCCCGGGTCCTCCTTGTTCCCCTTTTTAAAAATGGGGGTTATGTTCCCTCTCTTCCAGTCATCGGGGACCTCGCCAGACCGCCACGACTTCTCGAATACAATAGCCAGTGGCTTGGCAACTTCATCCGCCAGTTCCTTCAGGACCCGCGGATGGATCTCATCAGGTCCCATGGACTTGTGCACCTTCAAGTTCCTCAGATGTTCTCGAACCTGGTCTTCAAGTACAGTGGGCGGTGGTTCATCCTCACAGTCCCTGCTAGTTCTTTCCACAGCTTGGGTGGTAAGACAAGAGGCTTTACCAGTGAAGACTGAGGCAAAAAAATTCATTGAGTACCTCAGCCTTCTCTATGTCCCGGGTAACCAGAGCACCAGTATCCTTCCGGAGGGGGCCTATGTTCTCCTTGGACTTCCTTTTGTCCCCTACATACCTATAGAAGCATTTCTTGTTGCTTTTTATATCCCTTGCCAAATTCAATTCCTTTAGGGCTTTAGCCTTCCTCACTTGATCCCTGGTCACTCTTACAGCTTCTCTGTATTCCTCCCAGGCTATCTGTCTCCGCTTCCACCCTCTGTAGGCTAACCTCTTCATTTTCAGTTGGTCCAGGAGCTCCTTGCTCATCCACGCCGGCCTCCTGGTCTTTTTGCCCGACTTGTTCTTCGTCGGGATGCACCTCTGCTGAGCTTGGAGAAGGTGCTCCTTGAATGTGGACCAACTTTCCTGGGCCCCTTGTCCCTCCAGGGCCACCTCCCACGGCACTTTGCCCATCAGGTGCTTCAAGAGGCCGAAGTCCGCCTTCTTGAAGTCTAGGGTACAGAGCTTGCTGAATGGTTTCCTTGCTGCCCCATGGATCTTGAACTCCACTGTGTCGTGGTCACTGCAGCCAAGGCTATCCTTAAGTTTCACATCGCCCACCAGTCCCTCCCTGTTGGTGAGCACAAGGTCAAGCATGGCACCCCTCCTTGTCGGCTCCTCTATCACCTGCAGGAGGAAGTTGTCATCCACGCATTCCAGGAACCTCCTGGACTGCCTGTGCCCTGCCGTATTGTCTCTCCAACAGATGTCAGGGTGGTTGAAGTCCCCCATGAGGACCAGGGCTTGTGACCGCGAGGCTGCTCCTATCTGGCTATAAAGCGCCTCATCTGCTCTGTCCTCCTGGCCAGGTGGCCTGTAACAGACTCCTACCGTAACATCCCCTATCCGTCCCCGTCCTCTAATCTTGACCCATAAGCTCTCTGTCAGCTCGTCCTCCGACCCCAGGCGAAGCTCCACGCACTCCAGCCGGTTGCTGACGTAGAGAGCGACACCCCCTCCTCGTCTCCCCTTCCTGTCCTTTCTAAAAAGCTTATACCCCTCCATGTTGACACTCCAGTCATAGGAGTCGTCCCACCACGTCTCCGTGATGCCAATAAGGTCGTAGCCCTGCTCATGTACACGCATCTCCAGCTCATCCTGTTTATTTCCCATGCTGCGTGCGTTGGTGTACATACACTTGAGATGGGCCTCCGACAAAGCCGACTCGCTGGCTGGAGTGACAGGTGTTCTCTTGGACGGCAGTGTAAGATCGTTCGAACATACCTGCGATCCATCCTCAGCTTCTGGACCCTCGGTGCTGGCACTGGTGCCATGCTGACAGCGGTATAGATCTGACTTCTTGGCTGGAATTCCCTTCTTCTGTTCTACAGATACTTCCAGCATATCTTTACCATTCTTGATATTCCCCCCCTCCCCCTTCAAATCTAATTTAAAGCCCTGCCAATGAGCCCTGCTAGCTTTTGAGCTAAGACCCTGGTTCCCCTCTGAGAAAGGCAGGTCCCATCCGGTGCCATCAGACCTGGTTCAGCGAAAGCCTCCCCATGATCAAAGAAACCAAATTTCCGTCGGTGACACCAGCCTCTGAGCCATCTGTTAATCAAATCTGATTTTCTATTCCTTCCTATGTTCTTTCCTGCCACTAAAGGGACTGAAGAGAACACTACCTGGGCTCCTGACCCTTCGACCAGTCGCCCCAATGCCCTGAAGTCCCTTTTGATGTCCTTTGGACTTCTCTCTGTTAGCTCATCAGTTCCAACCTGCATGACCAGTAATGGATAATAATCAGATGGCCGTACCAGAGCAGGGAGTTTCCTAGTGATGTCCCTGACCCGGGCCCCAGGGAGGCAGCAAACTTCCCTGTGGGTTGGGTCCAGTCGACATATTGGCCCCTCTGTTCCCTTCAGAAGGGAATCGCCTATGACAATTACCCTCCTTTTTCTTTTAACAGGGGCAGTCAGAAATCGTGGAGCAGACTGACTCCCCTTAGGCAACCCTCTGCGTGGGCCCTCATCTATGCTTTCTTCTTTTGATGAGGCTTTAATACCGATGGCAGTCCGACCCGGCTTTGGAGACACCTCCAAGCAGGGACAGCCATCACCCTCCCTGTCTTCCAGTTCCCCTCGCAGAGCACTGTACCTGTTACGTAAGGTCACCTGGGGGGGCAAGGGAATTGCCAGGCAATTGTGCTTGCCACGCCGAGCAGGGACCTTGTGCCATTGCTCCTCGTCCCCTAATTCCTCACATTCCCTGATCCCCTTTACCCTCTCCACTTCTTTCTGCTCTGCCACAACCAGATTATGGCAGCTGTCAATTTCCTTCTCGCTTTCCCTAATTATTCTTAACCTATTCACCTCCTCCCTGAGTTCCAGCACTTCATCCTGGAGCTGCGCCACCCGGCTTAGCAGGTCATCGACCTGCTCGCACCTCACGCAGCCCTCCTCAGGGTTGCTCCCAGCTACCAAGGATAAGCTGTGACATTCCTCACAGCCTGTGACCTGAACACCCACATCCCCTCGAGTGGGTGCTGAAAGCACATTTTTCCTCCTCCGAGTCGCCACCATGACTCCCTGATAAGATGAAGTACCTCAAATCCCGTCCAAGGAGCTGTAGACTGCAGCAGTTGTCCCCTCGTTAGGCGGGAACAATAGTCTTCCTTAGCTCCTTCTCGGTGGGCAGTGACTAGTCGCTGCCCTCCCTGAGGCTATTTATAGCCCAGTGACTCACAGCTGTGCTGGCTCCGCCCGGCTCTCCCAGCAGCCCGCCTACGCCGGCACCGCCCCCAACAGCGGCAGATCTGGTCCCGGCTAGAAAATGCTTCCAGAAAAGCCCTAGAAAAGAGCTTTTCTTCGGCTTTTTCCTGCAGTAGCTCTCCCCAGTCGCAGTCTTACCTGCTCTGAAGTGGATCTCCGCAGAAAAAAATTTATCCTACAGATACATTTGCTTCACTGAAGTTCATGCATTACTGCTCACCTTATTGTTTCATCTATTAATTTCTTTAACGCTTTTGGTTCTTTGGTACACAGGCCACATTTGCATGTTTTGCATCTGCAGCAAGTACGATCCTTGTGCATGATGCAGTACAAATATTAACAGGTTTTTCCAGTGTCTATCTGTGGTAGCAGAATAATCAGCACCTGTTTAATTGGTTATGGCAATATACTTGGTTTGACAGGATCTTAACAGTTCTTTGCTGGCTGATCTGAATTACAAGTATAATGGTGCATTAAACCTAGCATCATCTTTTTGCAAAGGCTTGTTAACAAGTCAAAGTCTTGCATAAGTTGAAGTTCCTTACTGTGGATTTTAGCTAGTTTATTCCTTGTTCTGAAAAGTATTGCCTTAAGTAATGCTTTCGTCAGATTAATATTTTTATGTGTTTTTTAGGTCATACATGAAACCAAGCTTAGGCAAATATACACAGCAGAAGAAAAATACACTATTAAAATATCTGCTTATACAAACCGATCCGTCTCTACTAACACATCCCTGAAGACAGCACAGTTTCTCACTAGTTCGGTTGATACAGATGAAAGAAGACAACTGGAAAACCAGCAACAGGTAGGAGTTTATTTCTGTGCTGTGTACCATATGAATTGCTACCCACTTTATCATGCAATAGGCATAGCTTACTTGCATGTGTTAGTAGGATGTTTGTAGTAGGAATGCTAGTGGTGTGTGTTCTTTTATTTCAGGACATCAGTAACACATTAAAGTCACTGGATGTGCGTTTGACTACATTGTTTGAGAGACAGAAACATCTGGAACGCAGAGACAATGAGCTCAGACAACGGAAAAAGGAGCTTTTAGAGAGAGGAAACAGGAGGAGACAGCTGGAATCAAAAATTGGTGTGAAGTATGATAGGTAGGAAACAAGCTATATTATCTATGAAAATGAACAATTTTAGTAACAAAGGTGTTTTGGCTTCCTCTTACTGCAGTCTACTTTTACCTTCACAAAGTAACCAGTAGTTGAGCACCAGATACAAGTCATAATCAAGACAAAGAAGGTGTTTAGACATAGAGATTAAGACAGTATTTGAGAAGCCATGTAACAATGTTCCAAATGGTTTCCTGTAATAAAATCATAAGATTCCAGTGAGAGACCATTTCACTTGTTTACTCAAATATTACCATGGTCTTCTGTCTTGTAGCACATATCTAGATAATACCATGATGTACATAAATGGTACTAAGTAAGTCTGTCAGGGATCCTGATGTCCACAGTATTTGTCTTAACCTATTTTCTGGTTTTGTAGGGCTCTGCAATTAGTTATTCTCTTGCTGCTTTGTCATAAGGGAGAACCTGGGCATGGTTCAAGAGGTATTTCGCTTATGCTCACAATCCCGGAAGGCAATGTAGATGAGACTGCCCGAGGCTTCACTCTCTCCACTCCTGTAACAGTCCCAGCAGACCTTATACCCTCAAATACTCCTATATGTTCTTGTGCCACACGACTTTTCAGTTTTCTGAAAGTTGGTGCTGGTGCTTGTGTGCACAGCTCTTGTGTTAGTTACAGTGCATTAAACTGAAAAGAAAGTGTTGAGAGGCAAAAAAAGAAAAGAAGAAAAGAGAAAAGAAAAGAGAAAGGAGAAGAGAAAAGAGAAAGGAGAAAAGAAAAGAGAAAGGAGAAAAGGAAAGAAAAGGGGAAAAAAAAGGAAAACGGAAGGAAAAAACAGGGCTTCAGGGATGTTGGAGGAACCAGGATCAACTGCTATATAGTCACAAGTGTCCAGGTTGTTGTGAAAAGAAGGAGCTGTGTGCATGTGAGCTTAGCATCAAAGCCAAGTATTGCTGTCAGTTTTTTTATTAGGGATACAATTATTGTCAGGGTGTTTTACTAGAATGCAGAATTTGGTTTAAAGGCAGGAACTGGACCCTTTTCCTAAATAAATATTGCTTAAATCCTTCCCTTTGGAAAAGTAATTACGCTCTTCTGATTTTGAATAGGGCTGAGAATCCTGGCACAATTACAGACGAGGCCATTACAAATTTTCTTGTATAATGTAGATGTCTTTCTATAGAGATAGAAATTATTTAAATAATCCTTGCAGTTTTCAAATATTCCCGAATCTAATTGATATGAGTATCTGAATAAAGCTGGATATAATTTTGAAAGTAGTATACAATGAGAGGATCACTTAGGTTGGAAGGGACTTTGTGTTCTGTAGTCCAGCCATGTTCTCAAAGCAAGGTCAATCCTGAATTCAGACCAGGTTTTCAGGGCTGTATCCCCCTGCATCTTGAAAGTCTCCATGGTGATCGCACGACCTGTTTGGACATCCTGTTCCACTGCTCGACTGTCCTTATGCAGAAAATGTTTCTACTGACATTTAGTCTGGATCTTTGTTTCAACTTACCCACTGTCTGTCATCCTTCTACTATACACCTCTTATAAGAGCCTGGTTCTGTCCTGTCAGTGGCTTCCTTGTAGGAAGGATACTGGAGGGGTGCTATTAGGTGCCCCAAAGCTGTCTCTTTTCTAGGGTGAACAAGCTGAGCACCTGCATCCTGTCCTCACAGGGCCTGTGCTGTAGCCCCCGATTATCTTGGTTGCTTTCCAAGTTTGTTCCAGTTTGTTGATGTTTGGGGCAGGGGGCAAAACTGGGTGCAGTGCTCAACAGAGAGGAAAAATCACTCTCCTCCTCCCTGTGCTTCCATTCATACAGCCAAGGATGCTGGGGGATCTTGTTGCTGCCAGGGTGCGCTGCTGGTTTATGCTCAGCTCATTATGCGCCAGTACCTGAAGAGCCTCTCTACAGCCAGTCTGTCCTGAGCCTGTATCACTACCAGACCCACTTCTCCCCAGGGGCAGGACTCAGTATTTGTCCTTGGTGGATCTCATGAGCCTTCTGTCGACCCCTTCCTCCAGCCTCAGCGGACCCTCTCTGAATGGCAGGCCTGTTGCTCCCCTCAGTTTAGTGTCGTCCGAAAACTTGATGAGAGTGCCCTCTGTGTGGTCCTCTGCGTCACTGGCAGGGATGTTAGACAGGACAGGTCCCAGGACTCGCACCGTGCTCGCAGGCTCTCATCCTGCTGAGGGACTTTAACCACCCCAACATCTGGAAAAGTAGCACGGTGAGCTGTAGACAATCTAGGAGACTCCTGGATTGCATTGAGGATAACTTCTTAGGCCGTGTAATAGACAGCTCTACCAGAGGGGATGCGTTACTGGACCTGTTGGTCTCCAACGCAAGTGAGCTAATCAAAGACGTCAAGATTGGAGGCAGCCTGGGCTGCAGTGATCAGGCACTGGTGGAGTTCGTAGTCCTAAGATATTGGACAAGCAAAGAGTAAAGAGTAAAAGTCAGGACCCTGAATTGTAGGAAGCCAAAATTCCAACTATTCAAGGAATTAGTCAATAGGACTCCCTGGGAAACTGCCCTCAGGGACAAAGGAGCAGAACAGAGCTGGCAGATCTTTAAGGATGCTTTCCATAGAGCACAAGAGCTCTTGATGCCCATGTGTAAGAAATCAAGAAAGGAAGGCAAGAGACTAGCATGGCTGAATCAAGACCTGTTGGTCAAACTAAAGGGCAAGAAGGAAGTGCACAGGCAGTGGAAGCAGGATCAGGTGTCCTGGGAAGAGTATAGGGACACTCCCTGGCTGTGTGGGGATGGGGTCAGGAAGGCCAAGGCATGTCTGGAGCTGAACTTGGCGAGGGATGCCAAGAATAGTAAGAAGGGCTTCTACAGGTATGTCAGCTAGAAAAGGAAGATCAAATAAGTGTACTCTCCCTGATGAGCAAGACTGGCAAACTGGTAACAATGGATGGGGAGAAGTCTGAGGTACTCAGCAACTTTTTTGCCTCAGTCTTCACTGGCAACCACGCCTCCCACACTTCTTGAGTGAATGGGCTGCCAGGCAGGGACTGGGGAAGCAAAGTCCTTCCCACTGTAAGAGAAGATCAGGTTCATGACCACCTGAGGAACTTGAACATACCTAAGTCTATGGGACCCAAAAGGATGCATCCCGGAGTCCTGAGGGGATTGGCTGATGTAGTTGCCATGCCACTCTGCATAATATTTGAAAAGCTATGACAGTCAAGTGAAGTCCCCTGTGACTGGAAAAAGGGAAACATTGGATCCATATTTAAACAGCATAGAAAGGAGGACCCTGGGAACGACCGACGTGTCAGCCTCACCTCTGTGCCTGGGAAGATGATGGAGCAGATCTTCCTAGAAGATATATTAAGGCACATGGAGGACAGGGAAGTGATTCAAGACAGCCGGCATGGTTTCACCAATGATAAGTTCTGCCCAACCAACCTAGCAGACTTCTATGACAGATTGACTACATCAGTGGACAAGGGAACAGCTACAGATTATGTCATCTGTCTGGACTTCTGTAAGGCCTTTGACACAGTCCCCCACAACATCCTTCTCTCTAAATTGGAGAGATATGGATTTAATGGGTGGACTGTTCAGTGGATGAGGAATGGGTTGGATGGTTGCATCCAGAGGGTAGTGGTCAACAGCTTAATGTCTAGATGGAGATCAGTGATGAGTGGTGTCCCTCAGGGGTCTGTATTGGGACCAGTGCTGTTTAATATTTTCATCAATGACATAGACAGTGGGATCACGTGTACACTCAGCAAGTTTGCTGACAATACCAAGCTGAGTGGTGCCGTTGGCACACCTGAGGGATGGGATGCCACCCAGAGGGACCTAGACAAGCTCAAAAAGTGGGACCATGTGAACCTCATGAAGTTCAACAAGGTCAAGTGCAAGGTCCTGCACCTGGCTTGACGCAATCGCTGGTATTAATAAAGGCTAGGAGATGATGGGATTGAGAGCAGCCCTGTGGAGAGGATTTGTGAGTGCTGGTGGATGAAAAGCTGGACACTAGCTGGCAATGTGCGCTGGCAGCCCAGAAAGCCCACTGTATCCTGGGCTGCATCAAAATACGCGTGGCCAGCAGGCTGAGGGAGGTGATTCTGCCCCTCTACTCTGCTCTCGTGAGACCCCACCTGGAGTGCTGTGTAGATATAAGGAAGAAATTTTTTACAACAAAGGTGGTGAAACACTGGAACAGGTTGCCTAGAGAAATGGTAGATGCCCCATCCCTGAAAACATTCAAGGTCAGGTTGGATGGGGTCTGAGCAATCTGGTCTAGTTGAATATGTCTCTGCTTATTGCGGTGAGGTTGGGCTAGATGACCTTTAAAGGTACATTCCAACACAAACTATTCCATGATTCTAAGAGAGTGTGCCAGCTGGGCATGGCTGGACAAGTGTATTGACTAGCCATTTACATGTAACTGTCCCTTTTATCCCCATATCAGTCTGTTTTCCCACGCTTGTTCCTCTCCAAGTCATCTACATCTCTCCTTTTCCCCACGTTTGGTTTCTCCCCTGAATATCCAATAGTAAGTCCTGTGCAGTCCCAAAATGCTTTTCTGCTGCATCCCGTAACGTCTCATATATGTCCAGGAGACAGCCCCCCTCAGTCCAGAGGGTACTGTGGTTTTGACTTACCGTGCTGGGTTTCATACCTGGACACTGGTGCTGAGGCTGTACTGGGACAGGATGTCCCTTCCTCTGCGCCCTTAATTTGGTTTCCCACCTGCTGGGTGGTCCCTGTGTTCCTCTAGGCTTGTGGAGATGGGGATTTCATGGGTTGATGACTCCTGAGATGAGCCTGGGGGTAGCCAGGGTAGGGTATTATTTGGGCTTCCCCCACCTGCTATTACCTCTCCTTTTTGGGTGTGCAGGTAAACTTGCATCAGATCACCTAACAGAAAGCCTTGCTGAAATTGAGGTAGATGACAGTCACTCGATCTCCTGTCATCCAGCAGGTTTACAGTTGGGTTCATCAGGTATGATGGACCCTTGATAAATGCGTGCTGGCTCTTCCTGATCACCTTCTCCCTTATAGCCCTAGAATTGTTGTCCGAGAGGACTTGCTCCAGAATTTTGCCAGGGATCAAAATGAGAATGATTGGTTTGTAGTTTCCTGGATCATCCTCTTGGTGTGTTTGGCTGGTTTTGCAGATCTCCAAATGCTTTGCAGCTCACAAAGCGTCATGATTATTTCATGTGAAGTTCTTCCTAATTATGTGTTTTTGAGGTTTAAAATGAGTGAAAGTTCTGGTTTTCTGCAGTAAGGTGAGGACACAAATTTTTTTACTAGTATGTATGACAAGAATTAAACAAATCTCCTGAACTCTCCTATGTTGTATTGTTGCAAGGAACTAGCGGCAGAAGAAAAATGTCATCCTTACACTGTTTTGTTTTCTATTGTTTTGTTTTGTTTTGAATCTGAAATTTACAGATGTAACGGAGTATGGTTGCTAAGTGATGCCCTTAGTAGCCAAAATCAGAGTTTCTTTAATTATAAATTTTTTGTCTTTTGAATTTCCTGGATTTGAAGTGCATAGATTGGGAATGCCTCTAATATGTTTGGAATGTTTAAGTATGCAAATTCCTATTCTTGCTATCTGTTAGTTCATCACCAAGATTAAGAATTCTTGCATTTTTGTACAATTTATTTTTAATCAGGATTAATCAAATATTGTTTCCTCCCATAGTTTAAGACAGTTGGAACAAGATGCTATCAACCTAGAGGATGAATCTCAACAGGCAAATGTAAAGATCAAAGAAATAAATGTCCAAAAAGCAAGACTTGTTACTGAATTAACGCATTTCATAAAGGTATGCATTTTTAACTTGGTATCTGTTCCACTTTTGTGAAAAGTTCAGTTCTTGTAACTTAAGTAGGAGGTATGCAACATTTGGATGTGTTGCTGTAAATGTTTATGAGCTAACTTGCTTCAAGATAAACATCTTCTGAAGCTTTTATGAGCTTTAACTTGTTCATCTGCCGTGGATTCAATTTGTAGATTGTTTGCTTGCGTTGATTTAGCTCTCAGTGACTGAAGTCCATGGTCTGATTCAGTAAATACAGGAATGAACTAGGAATGAACTGTGTAACCATTTCAGCCTGTATATTTTCAGAACACTGCATAATTCTGTGAACTGTTCCTCCAGACTAGTTCATCAGCTCTTTTTTTTTTTTTTATTTTTGTTGAAAAAGAGTAGTCGTTAGTCATGTGAAAAATTGACCCGAGTCTGTAAGGATCCATGATTGTGGAAGAGGGCTGGGAGTGTCTTTTTTACCCAGGATAGGAAAAGGAATTTGACACATACTGTGTATTTCTCAGTATACCAGGGGTGTAGGAGAGGATGGATGGTGTTTGCCCGAGATAGTCATTGATTACAAAAGGAATTTATTTCGGTTGTATATCAGCTTAATTTTCACACTTGTGTGCTGTAGGAAAGATACGGTAGTACATACTGAAGAAAATAGTCTGACACAAGAGAGATGTCTTATTATATGTTTTGTCAAAATTGTTGAAATTCATACATTTCTGGTTGTCCCCAAACCAAACTTCATGAATGCCTTGTACTTACTTCAGTAGGTTTTGCAGTTGTGATAACTTTTAGGTAGTCGTATGTTTCCGGCATCCTCACATCTGCCACAGAAGGAAATTTAAAACCTGTGTGGGATTTTTGTGTGTTTGCATGGTGGCAATATGATCCACTTTTTTAAGAGTTCTGATGCTTGTGTGGAATAGTCAGCTAGAGTGGCAGGCTGCATTTACATTTACACAGACGACACAAGCCAGAGTGTACCTGTCGTGTACCTAATACATGTCAATACTTTACATCAGCTGACAGAAACAGCCGTGTTCCACTGTTTCAGATTCTGGCACTGCTTTTGCATGTAGTTCTCGTTGTGCTATTGTCTTTGAATAATCTGGACTTTTTTCATTTTTCATATCCTTTCATTAAAACTTTTTTTTTTTCAGTTTACTTCTCTGGTAATTGGTTTTAAACTGTTTAAATGAATTGGAAATGAATAAACTTATTCCTATGTCCAAATTCACACTGTAGAAACTTTGTGTTGAAATGGCACATAGTAAAGATCGCAGACCTTGGCTTACTGTTGTGATCAGAAGCAAACACTCTAAAAGCTTCATCCTGCAGGTCCCCTAGGTGTACAGTTAGGAACCTTGCCCTTCCTTTCATTAAGAGAATGGATTCCTTTGTATTTATATGCCAATCATAAAAAAAATAAATATAGGTAAACTGCTGTTCTCAATGCCCCATAATTCAAGGTCTGAAGCTACCCTTCGCACAGTCAAGAATATATTGCTGATTTTGAAGCCTCTAGACCATTCGTGAGGCTGACTCGTTTAAAGAAGCAACCATTTTGATGTCAAAGTTGTCAAACCAGGTTCTGGGCGTCACTAAAACCTGTTATGCAACTTCAAAAATAGAGCCTCCTTCTGTTGCCATGTGCTGTCCAGTTAAGACATCCAGTCAGTCGTGTTGCATTGTCAGTGAGAGAGGCATATATCTTACGTGGGGGTTTTTTGACCTTTTTCCATCTCTGTATGTGACTTACAAAGTCCACCAAAATCTCCCTGTTGGATTCTGTCTCTTAGAAAGAATTTAGATGGCTTTGTCTTTTCTCACATTTCACATGTGAGTATGTGGCGTAAGGAAAGCGAATGGGCTTTTTTGGTGTAAAATGGTTTGGCTGCAAGTGATGTGTATATACTAACAGATTAAAAGTATATGAGAACTATATTAAAGAGCTTGGGTCACCAGTAAGTCACCTTTCTTTTTCTTTTTCATTGAGTTTGACAGACAGCCGAACACAGTGTGAGATTGTATGCTCTGACTGAAATTGGATAGTTTCTAAAGCCCGATAGGGATTGTATCGGTTTTGAGTCTCTTGTGGAAAAAAATGACATTTTTTGTTTTCCTATGTAGGATTGCATATCACTGAACATCCTCAAAGCAGATTTGGTTCTTCAGAGCACTACAGTGGTGGCTGAGAAGATGAGACTAGAATCAGAGTATAAAGCAGCAAGTGCACAGCTAAGAGCTGCAGAGGTAACCTTTTCTGTGGGTACTGGGATATCTACTAGGCTTCTGTGGAAGCTGTTACGATGTAGAAAAGAACGCTTTTGTGTCTTTGTTTAGAAATGGTTATTAGTACAGCTAAATATTGAGCCTTGATTTCTGTAGTTTGACTTCAGCCTCTTCATTTAAAGCTGTATAGGAGCTTTGCCTTCCTCAACTAAGACAGCTAAGCTTCTATGAAAATATGCTGAACAGTCATCACGTCCTGGATCTTTTTATTATAATGCATAGTGTGTGTAAAATGCTACCTGTTACTTGGAAGTATTATTTTTCTTCCAAGTCTGTCATAGAATCATAGAATGGTTTGGGTTGGAAGGGACCTCAAAGATTATCTAGTTCCAACCTCCCTACCATGGGCAGGGACACCCTTCACTACACCAGGTTGCCCAAAGCCTCATCCAACCTGGCCTTGAACACTTCCAGGGATGGGGCATCCACAACTTCTCTGGGCAACCTGTTGCACTGCCTCACCACCCTCTGAGTGAAAAATTTCTTCCTTATATCTAATCTAAATCTCCCCTCTTTCAGTTTAAAGCCATTGCCCCTTGTCTTGTCACTACACGCCCTTGTAAAAAGTCCCTCTCCAGCTTTCCTGTAGGCCCCCTTTAAGTACTGGAAAGCTGCTATAAGATCACCCTAGAGCCTCCTCTTCTCCAGGCTGAACAGCCCCAACTCTCTCAGCCTGTCTTCATAGCAGAGGTGCTCCAGCCCTCGGATCGTCTTCATGGCCCTCCTCTGGACTTGCTCCAGCAGCTCCATGTCCTTGTGCTGGGGACTCCAGAGCTGAACGCGGTATTGCAGGTGGGGTCTCTCAAGAGCAGAGTAGAGGGGCAGAATCATAGACAAGTAGCCCCAAGATGCAAGCTCAAGATGAAGCAGAAAGTACTGTATCAGAGTAGAACAGAGCTGGTTTACCTTTCTTTCATAGCCTAGTTTCTTATACTGTAATTAAATGCCTTTTAGGAGGACAGAAAGGAGGGTAAATGGTCCTTCTATTTATCATATTAGAAAGCTATGCTGTATTCCAGTAAAAAGACAGTCTCTGAGGAACTAGTTCCACAGACAAGTACTCTTTCTAAGAGCAGAGGATGCTGTGATCTCTCATGGATTAGTGCATAGAAGTCAATTTTTGTATTCGTGTAGTAGTACAATCTATCAGTGTACTAAGGAAAAAACTGTCAAAGTACAGGATGTTAAGTTTCCTTATCTTGCAAGAGTCAGGTTAACTATAACCTACTGCTAATTCAATTTGATAAAAAAATGCTGGTAAATTGGAATGCAGTTCAAAAGGTCAGTGATAGTTATTTTGGATGGATGTGCACTTCCAAAAAGAATGATCTTGGCATTTATTTAGCAAACCACTTGAAGTTAAAGGTATCGTCACTTGCAGGAAAATTAGGAAGAGGAGAACTTCCGAAGAGGAGCAAAAAGTAACTCGAAGACTGAGACAAGTCCACCGTGTTACTTGGAAAATCACTGTTGCGTCAGTTCTCTCACATGATGCAGCTGTTATTCAGACTTTATCAAACTCCAATGCAAATTGCTTCATTGCTGAAGCTCAGTGAGGAGTAAGGACGTATTACAAAGCTATGAACCTAATGAGTAGCGTGTATCGTCACTGGGAAATTTATTTAACATTTTTAGTTCTTTCTGTCCTCGTCTTCTTCGTCGTTTAGAGAGTAGCTTGGGCTGGTGCAGAGGTAGATACTGGTCAGATTAGTAGACAGGAATTGTAAGATAAACGTTCTAATAATTCTTGGTTGAACAAAAATAGCCTCCTTCCCTAGGTAAGAGGTGTTGAGTCAGCTGAGGTCCCATTAGTTGTCGTTACTGGGTTACATTCAACGACATAAGTGGAGGAAATCATATCAGAGCTTATGTTCTGCATGGCTGGTTCTAGGAACAGTAAACCAGAAAACAACCTCTAAAACCAGTAATCTCACTGATTAGAATTTCGAGAAGTTTAACTTCTCTGGAGGGAAACTCTTCTGAGTATTCAAGTGCATCTTAAGTTTTCACGTGTATGGAAGTCCAAGTCTATGCTTCCCCATGTACTGCATGTTCAGTCTATGAGTTAAGCCTTTAGCCCCTCTTTTTAGAAGTTCTCTTTCCTGCATTGCCCTGTGAATGATGCATGTTGTACACTCTGTGTTTTACTTCTAATTTAAGATGCACTTTCATGGGCAAAACTCAGTATTCCTTATCTTCATCTCAAATTGTTGTTTAAATTGGCCCTTCCCTCCAGCTTCTTAGTGGCTTTAGCTGAGATGATTTTTTTTCTACAGCAGTACTGTGTTAAGGTAGTCTTGCTCCAAAGCTGCCCATAAGGATGCCATTACAACACTTCTTGGGAACTGTTTGCAAGAATTACTCATGTTTTTACAAAATAAGTAAACCTGCAAACAGAAATAGGAATAATTATGTTGCACAAAAGCTGCATAGTGAACTAAGTCGGAGTCTAAACATTACAATTGTGGGACCATTCATTCTCTATTTAATCATCAGATGTTTTTGTAGGTCATGTGCTGGTCGTGATGCATTCATTGAAATTGGAATGGGGGGTGTCAGTCAAAGAGACTGAAACTTTAATACTTAGTGCTTACTCATAATGTTTATCTCCCAAGCAATCTTGAGTCTTTATAATACCTGAATAAATATCTGATTAAGATTTTAAGCAAACACAAACCCAACTCGGTACATCTAAGAGAAGAACACATATGTTCCTTTGTGAGGTCTTGGCACTGGGATACTGTGGAGAGAGCAGCATGTTTGTTGCTTTATGGTGGATTTTTTTCACTGCTTAGGTGGAAAGGCCAAAAAGTACATGTTTTTGAGTAAGTCAAGTTAGCGACAACAGATTTCTGGGGTTTGTATTTTGTCATTGCAGTTCAAGTGGGAGCCTTAGTGTTATTTTAACAACTCCTTGTTTATAATTTATTTAATGAACCTGAGAAGCAAATCTGTGTTTGTGACCCATACTGAACATTACAGAGGATTGTTAGCCCCATCTGCTCATTAGATAATTGGCACAGTTGCCTGCATGTTTGTGATGGTTGTTTGAAAGAGTCTTGCTAATTGTCGTGCTTTGATAGCGTGTTAATTTTCAGGTTCATTTGGTGTAAATTCGTTTAAATAATTGGTATTGATACTAAGTATGTATATCGCAGCATTTGCTCCTTAAGCCAAAGTTTTAAGAAATGCAGATTCTGTTTTTTCTATGTATTAATTTCCAAGCTTGTAATAATTTAATGCTGTCACCAAGCAAGCGTTCAAACACAAATTTATGAAAAAACATTGGCTACTGGTCACTATATTTTCTTTAACCAGCTTCTTGTTTTGCACAAAACCGGTTTCAGTACTGGTGAATGCAACAGAATACAAATTGTCTGTGCATACAGAATGTAAGTGGTTTCTGCTGTTTGGTAGATGCCTTTTGGGAGGCTGTAATCACAGCCCAACAATAGCACATAACTTTCCTGAAGTACCTGCATAAAGCTCTTTCCAAGTTGATTCTTATGCTCTTGGCTGAAACAAGTGTAAAGCTCTGTCTGGGCTATGATTTTTCATGGTGGCATCTCTGCTCAAAATCGTAGTTCTTTCTCCTTAAAAGTTATTTTTTTATTTAGATAGTTTTATTGAGGCACCTTCAGAAAATCAACAGGAATCTTAACATTACCGTGCACTTCTGAATAAATAGGAGGGAGAAGGAATCAAAACTTGTGTATTTTTACTTACCTATATTTATCTAACTTTTATTAGGTGTGAGGCCGTGACAATCAACTGGCAAAGCTAAATGAAAATTGAGACTTACCTTGTTGAACTGTCAGTGCGTTTATTCTAGTACGTGCTTCGTAACCACATCAAATGTCTATTACTGCCCAGTTGTCCTGTTGAATGCTGAGGTTTTCCTCTGCCCAAACATTTATTTTCCTTTCCACACCCTAAATAATTTTATTTGCCTTAGGCCTGGGTCAGGCATAT
Organism: Tauraco erythrolophus; assembly: GCF_009769465.1. Taxonomy (NCBI): domain Eukaryota; kingdom Metazoa; phylum Chordata; class Aves; order Musophagiformes; family Musophagidae; genus Tauraco; species Tauraco erythrolophus. The sequence goes on from NC_141496.1 coordinate 82,456,252, forward strand.
ATTCAGAGTTGAATCTATTTCAGATTTTCAGTGCCTAGAAGTCTGCTCAAAATCTTGTGTCATGCAGCTCTGCAGGGTTTCAAGTGGGAGCTTTATGTACAATTGAGAGCTGAGATTCCACGGTTCAGATGATTCAGAATTGACTTTGGCTCTGGAAATGATCCAACACTGTGATGGATCAACAAAGTTGATGTTTCTTGTATAAGAAAGTATGGCTGTTTTGCCTTTCACTGGGTCCTTTGCCTTCATTATCATAAGGTCAAACGTATTTCAGATGAAGACAGTTGGCTTTTAAATTTCTGGGATCCAAAATACCGTCCAGTTTTAATTTAGAATTTTTAAAGATGTTCCTAAAAATTGTTTATTTAATGTGTTACAGGGCATATGCAGATATGTAATGGCACGTAAGCGTTGTGGTGTATGGTTTTATTTGTGCTTATTCAGAATGACATAAAATCTTGGCTGTAACCAAAAGGAGGAGCATCCTTCACTTATTGCTGTTTTATCTGTATAGATCCTTCTTGCTCCTATGTGACATCTTCCTCCTCTACAGTAGACTTTATGAAGTGGATCAGGTGGTGTGGGAATCTAAAAAAGGCCTTTTTAAAAAAAAAAAATCTTTCTGAAAACATCAACACAGTGTAGAAAAAAATGTTCACAGTGTGCCTGTGAAGACTGTGAAATGCTTACCTCTAATGCAAAATCTGTTTCTTAGTGCTTGGTGGAGGGGAGGAAAAACAGGAAATTTGAGTTGATACATGCTGTAGAGAAGAGCAGCCCTAATTCTTGAGTGTGAGAACTCCATTGATGATCACTCATGATCCTATCTGTTACTACTGCTTCTGTTGTATTTAGTAAATAAAGATTAATCAATTTGCCAGAAAGTAATGTGAGTTGCTATCAGTGTCTGTCCTGTATTTTTAAAATGTGGAATAAACATTTATCTAACTGTATAATCCCCAAATGAACACTTTGGCATTTTTTTGCCACTGGAGGGCTCCCATATTTAACTGAAGTACACAACAATAAAAATTGGGAAGATAAAGCTCTTATAAGTGTAGGAACATAACTAAACTTTCCAAACTGTCAGAAGGAAGTTCTGAAGCAAAACTCTGTGCGTATGGATTTTGAGTTAGAATTTTGTGCCTCTGAAAAAAGTGGAAACTGTATTCCTGTGGTGTAACTGTCTGTTAAAAATTGCATGTGTAATCACTGAGTAAATGTGTAGTAAAATAACTTAGATTAAAATCTCCAGTATCTTGGTAGGTACTCCCTTTCACTTCTAAGTGGTTGGCATCTCCTAGCTATCTACGTTTGGGTGCTCACTGGAGCTGGGAGATGGCAGCAGGCAGTTACTCCCAAGCACTGCCAGCTCAGCATTTGGAAGCAGCAGACCTGTGGTAGGGACTGCAAGTATAAACATGAGTGAGATTTCTGGGGGCAGAGGGGAAGAGATACTTAAAGGCTTTCCAAGATTTTTGCCTAAATGCTGCTTTTTTGAGAAATCTTTAGCTTAGTGTTTCATGAAAGTATCATATTTTGTGTATTGTATTTTAACTCCTGTTGTGGTAACATTGCATTATAAAAGTCATAGGGCTAGGCTGGCTACTTACCTGTAGTAGGTTCCAAAGAGTTTAGCTTTGAGACCACTGTTCAAAACTAGAAGCTGTCTCTGGTTTTCGCATCTTTTTCAGCACTAGTTTAAAAATTGTGTGCTTCTGTTTTGTATTTTGCTGGCTGTATCAGAGAGGTAGAATATGAAACAGCAAAGGAAGTACTTCTGTTTTTGTAATTGTGATGTTTACTCTGTAAAATTTCAGGTAAAATACCATTCAGTGCACGTCGTGTCCACCGATAAATACAGTTAAATGGGAGCTAATAAAAAATAAGGCTCACGGTAGCTGTGCTTTGGCTTATAGGGAATTTCCTGTAAAATAGTCTATTTTGAGACATATATTGACTCTACATGCGCACTTGTCAGTTAAGAAGAAATAAATTTAGCTATGTTACAAGAACATGCTTTTGATCGGTTTACCTTGGCCTCTGGTGGCTTCAAGCAGAGAAGCAAAATGAGTTCTGTGTATTGAAACAAAGATTTTTTTCGATCTTTAAGCAGTGTCATTTCACCTGCGTTCTCTGATTTGGGTGGTTTTTGTTGCCAGTGTGCGAGTGTCACCTCTGGAAATTTATAATAAAGTTAAAATAAAAGTGTGTTTTAATATCTTTAATATCTTTTCTAACAGCAACAATTTCATGAACTGGATGATAGGAAGCGAGTTCTTACAGAGAACTGCAAAGAATTGCTGAAAAAAGCTCGACAGGTCTGCAAACTGAGTCCGGATCAACATCTTCCAAAAGAATTTCAAACTGTATGTACAATACCAAATGTCTGCATACCTCTTAAATTTTGAATGATGTACACTATTCTGACTTCTCCAGCAAAGAATGTTATATATTTTATATCAGAAGGCTACCAGTAAAGGATTTTGTGTACTTCTCTTAGTGTTGACTCATACATTGTCACTTATCATTTCAAAGCACCTTTAAATAGTGCTGGGGTATCCTCTGCCTATCACTTTGTTTTGTACGTAAGGGAGAGAAAATTTGATCTGAAATTTCAATTAAAATCCATAGTCTTGGGTTCATAGAAATAATTAGAGCCATGTTTTTCTATCTTCTTGCTCTAATGGAGCAACACAAAAGAACTGCAATCTAGGCCCACCTGCTTACCTGGAGGTCTTCCCAGCCTCTGGAAGTATTTGCATGGCTTAAGTAGCATAGCCCCTGGCTTATACTGAATCTGTGAGCATTGGTACCTGCACAAGGTAGGCAACTAAGGAGCAATGAATTGTGTGTCTTTGTTATGTGATAGCACTTGTAACCTTCTTTCTCTGTCCAGGATAGATTGTGAGAGACTCTTGCTGTGTTGAATTTTTAATATATGACATCCCAATTAAAAGTAATAGAATATTTTCTGGTTAATTCGATTTCTTTTTAGCGAACTTGAGTCCTTCATTAGCATTGCTGTGTAACACATATATCCCTTCTCTTGCAGGCTTTTCAGACTCTTCCAGCCACGTTGGAGGAAATAGATGCTTTTCTGAATGAAGAGAGAAATAGAGCCTCCTGTTTTACAGGCCTGAGTGCTTCGGTATGTTCACTGCTTTCCCTCCGCCCTCCCTTCCTCCTCCTCCACCCGTATTGTACTTGCTTCCCACTCTGTGCTAGATCTCTGGGTATAATAAGCTAGACAGCAGGAACAATGTGCTGTAAATGCCAGATTCTGCATCTATTAGAATCTTAAGTAGGTTCTTCCAAAAGAACAGTGTGTTCTGTGCCTTTTTTAAAAAAAAAAAAGTTGCAGTAACCTGAAATAAGCAATGCTTTACAGTTTCTTTGCTTTAAAGCTAGAAATGTATCATGTTCAGTGCAATAGTCTATATAGTTGTGTTTAAACGGAATCAGTGCAGTGTGATATTTTTACAGTAATGGTTAGAATTGGCAAACATTGTGTTGACTGCTTGTTTTTTTTATTCTGACAGGTTGTCGAAGAATACCGTAAGCAGACACAAGAAATACAGCAGTTGACGGAATATCTAGAGGAAAAGAAAAATGAATTGGATAACTATAAGCAAAAGATTTCACAGGTAATAGCTGGAATTATCACTTCTGCATCAGTATGTCTTTATTAGAATAGAATGTATGTACAGAATTAAAGGGTAACTTTCCAAGTTGTCTTGAATGTAAACTGAGTTGTTAGCTTCTGTAACTGTGATCTTTTTTAATTTAAATGCCATCTCTAAAGGAGAATTCAGCTACTAAAAATGGTTTTACATGGATATGTCTACTTCTAGGTCAAAGAAAGGTGGCTAAACCCCTTGAAAAAGCTGGTTGAGCAAATTAATGAGAAGTTCAGTAGCTTCTTTAGTTCTATGCAGTGTGTTGGTGAAGTTGATCTTCATGTGGAAAATGAGGTATGATTTATTTTTCACACAGAAGAATAATATGCATATTTTCACGCATCATCTTTTGCTTGTATATTGCTGGAGAAAAAAATGCCAAGTTGTAATTTGGATTGTAGGAAAGATGTTCTTTTAAAAACAACCCAAACTTTTACTGATGAACACACTTTTTTTTGTGCTAGAGTTGACTTGCCAGTCTGATTAAAGGAGAGCGAGTCTTTGTCCAGATGCATAGGACTTCAGCTCACTGACTTTTTGGAAGCTCCGTGCAACTTACAGGGCTTGATTAGAAGCTTTGTATTTACTTTAGCTGTAGCTCATATTTATGAAGTTAGTGATTTAATCCTACATTTTTAGCTAATTTGGTATTCTATTATCATTTAGTGGCTAAGTCTACAATTATTAAGTGTTGTATTGATTTGGTTCTACATGTAGTTTCTACTCAAGTCTGCTGACATTTTGTCTGGTTTGGAAGTAGCAATCATCTGGCCCCACCTGACGCCCTCAGTAACATTTATACACAGGGTTTACCTCTGCATGAGTTTAAAGCACCAGTAGTACCTTGGGGAGAAATACTCAGTGCAGTGGACTATAGAGAAATTAGGTATTTTGTTTTAAATTGATCTCTGTAATGATTTTAAGACTCATATGTAATGCATAGGCTCCATAACAGTGAAAGTTAGCATTTACACATTTTTTGCTGTTGTAAATTACTGAAGCAGCTTTTCTTAAAATATTTGAAATGGTAGTTATTACTGGGGGCAGAACAGTGACTGACAAGGCAGTTTAGGTGAACTGCATAGAAATGTTTATATACAAACTAGTATTGTGAAACAGTAGGAAATTAAAACATGGACTTTTCAGTTTGTTTGACAGTTACCTACAGAGTCAGATCTATTTTACATGAATACCGTCTTTTATCTGAAAGTAAGATGGGAGAGAGTACACAGAAAAGCAGTAAAGCAGTTTAAAAGCAAAAGGAGCCTGGACTATCTGAATACCTTCTTTGGAAGGCCTTGCTTTTCTCTTGTAAACATATCACAAATAGTTCAAGAAGTTAGCTAGTGGTACTGTGCCAATGACTAAAACTTTTTCCTCGAGGGATCAACACCTATACAGAGAAGTGGATAATCTGTTCTCAAGCTTGGATTCCTTACTGTTCTTTTCTGCAGGAGACTCTTTTGCCCTGACCTGTAGATATCATAGAATCATGTAATTGTTTGGGTTGGAAAAGACCTTAAAGATCATCTAGTTTCAAATCCCCTGCCATGGGCAGGGACACCTAGATTAGCTTCCTCAAAGCCTTGTCCAACCTGGCCTTGAACACTTCCAGGGATGTGGCATCTGCGACTTCTCTGGGCAACCTGTTCCACTGCCTCACCACCCTCAGAGAGAAGAATTTCTTCCTTAGGTCTAATCTAAATCTCCCCTCTTTCAGTTTAAAGCCATTGCCCCTTGTCCTGTCACTACACGCCCTTGTAAAAAGTCGCTTTCCAGCCTTCTTGTAGGCCTCATTTAAGTACTAGAAGGCTGCTAGAAGGTCTCCCTGGTGCTACTCTTGTCCAGGCTGAGCAACCCAAACTCTCAGCCTGTCTTCATAGGAGAGGTGCTCCAGCCCTCGAATCACCTTCGTGGCCCTCCTCTGGACTTGCTCCAACAGCTCCGTTTTGTTCTTATCCTGGTGTTGAGGGGCTCCAGAGCTAAAAGCAGTATTACGGGTGAGGTCTCATGAGATCAGAGGAGAGGGGCAAAATTGCTTCCCTCAACCTGCTGGCCACACTTCTTTGGATGCAGCCCAGGACACGGTTGGCTTTCCGGGCTGCAAACGCACATTGCTGGCTCATGTTGAGCTTCTCATCAACCAACAACCCCAAGTCCTTTTCCTCAGGGCTGTTCTCAATCCATTCCCCACCCAGCCTGTACTTGTGCTTGGGATTGCCCCGACCCATGTGCAGGACCTTGCCACTTGTTGAACTTCATGAGGTTCTCACAGGCCCACCTCTCCAGCCTGTCAAGGTTCCTCTGGATGTCATCCCTTCTCTCCGGCATGTCAACTGCACCACACAGCTTGGTTTCGTCAGCAAACTTGCTGAGGGTGCACTCGATCCCACTGTCCATCTCAACGACAGAGATGTTAAACAGCACCGGCCCCAATACTGACCCCTGAGGAGCACCACTCGTCACTGGTCTCCACTTGGACATCGAGCTGTTGAGCACAACTCTGAGTGCAACTATCCAGCCAATTCGTTATTCACTAACTCTGAGTGCAACTATCCAGCCAATTCGTTATTCACTAACTCAAAAGAAGTATCAAAGGGAGATGCTCAAGGCAGAATTATCTTTGTTAGAAATATTCCCATGACACTGAAGTTCAAGCCTCTTGTTAGTCTGCCCTGCAGAAACCTTGAGATATGATGATGTCCTTGGTGTTAGTACCTTCTGTGTGAAACACTCTACTAGGTTCTTCCTTGACACCCTAGCAGAAACTGCAGTGAACGTTCTGACTTTCCTTGGTAGCACTTGGTAACCAAAATTCAGATTACTAGCAGTGATCACCCTCACCTTCCTTGATTCCCAACAGGGAGTTTTGAGCATCATTCTTGACAGGTCCTGGGATATCTGTCAGTTACATGAACTGGCATTCTCAGTAGTCTGGCAACAAAGGCCTGACTTTCTGATACCATTGTGGCTGTGCTGAAAGGCAGATCTTTTTTACTGAAGTTTTTGCCAGCCTGTACCTTGTAAACTTCTCCGAGCCTAGTTTCAGTCTGTGCCAATGCCTCTGAAGGTGCACTGGACCTAGAGGCCTTAGGTCCTGTTTTTTCATTTCTTCTTACATGAAGTTGTTGTGTTCTTGATGTTCCAAATCCCTGTCCCTTTCCAAAGAGTATAGGAAAAGCTCTGCAATTATCTGTTAAGGAGGAAACAGGAACTAAATTGTGAACTTAAGGATACTTTTTTACTCCACTATGCTAAGTGTTCCTAGTCATAAGCAAGCCAGACTGTGAGTCTGTTGAGATTGATCCTGACAATCAAGTACCAGATTCTACTAAAATAGAGAAAGTTCATCTAAGCTATGCTGCTGTTATTGTCACTTATTAGGAGAATGTCTTACTAGTTCCCCTTAGCAAAATGCCAACTCCAGAAAGGTCATTGCAGCAATATTAATTTGTTTTGAAAGCACACCCCATGATTTTCCTTCTTAGGCTCCTGATTATCAGGCATGGCTATCAAACTACAATCTGCAAATCCAATATGCTAATTATTCTTCCGATAAGCTGCATTAAATGCCAAAGAATTTTTTCCATAGTGAGGGAGAATGAAATGGTAACGCGAATCAGCTTGTAAATAGTTTAAGTTGCATTAAGCATTGTTTTGTTCCAGTGTGTCTGTCATGATCATATGGCCATCCTTCTCAAGGCAGGTCTTCAGTTTGTTTTTGGAAGTGGCAGCCTGTTGCCTACGGGGAAAACATCGAGGGTGAGAAAGGTGACCTGTCTTCAAAATTGCAAAAAATTGGCGCTTAGCAAACATGAGTTTATAACTATGTCAGGCCATCTTCATTCTCTCCTAAAGCGTGCATCCATTTGCCTCAAGGATTCGCAGTTCCATATTTCTGTAATACTGGTATACCAGAAGCACCAGAGGTTTGTAGTACCTGAAAGCAAATACAAGACCTTATGCTTTCCAGTCCTGAGGATGTGTGTCTGCCTGCAGGTGTAGTAAAACAACAGGAACACCAAAATATGGCTTGTTCTTCTGATTTAGCAGATCGGCTAATCTGAGAGGATGTGGTACATCCTCTCTAATGTTAGATGCTATCTGGTGTGTACATTACTCATCCCAAAGCAAGACCTGAAGGTAGCAAAGAAGCTGAAGATTGTTCCTACAGACTTGAAGTTCCTTAGGCAGTTTTAAGACTTTGAGATAGTATGGCATATTTACTTCATGGTGTCTTTTGGACGTTGTTGTGGTTCATAAAAGCCAGACTTACAGTGGGACTCTGCTCTGCCAGGTCACCCAGGTTCATACGCCTTTTGATGACTGTGGTATGTGGTAATCTGAACCAAACTAGCATGTGCCAGATCCATGGGATGGTCTCCTCATTGTCTCTTTGCCACAACTGTTCTTTCTAAATCTAGAAGTAGTCTGTGAGTAACCATCAGAAATTACCTCCACTCCTTTCTTCTACACTAAGCATTACACTTACGTTATCAGAGTAACGTTAGTTGATGACCTCTCCAGGTGCAGGATTTACACTTCTGCAGTGACTATGAGTAAACCTCTTGAAACTCATATTCCTGAAACTTTTGGATCTTCCCTGTAGCTCTCATTAACTTGATAGGTGTGTATAAAGATTTTTGTCTTCTGTAGACCAAACGGTAAGCAATCAGTGTGGGCTGTCTGCACTGGGGATTGCATTCCCATTCCTGCACTGAACTTGTCTGAACTTCAGAAATATTAGCAAGTACTTCAGAGATTTATTTTTTTCCCTTGAATCATGAATGTATTTCCTTACATGTGCCTTTTTTTGAACCACATTACTTATCCCCACACCTATGCATCATTGACTCAGACTGCTGACAAGCATCCCTTTTCAGTTAAAAGGCCAGGGTCGGAACCCTTATGTGTGATTTTCCTGACTCGGTATGAGAGAGAAATTGCTGTTGTGGTGGATTTTGTAGGGGCTTTGTATCTCAATCTGCTAGTGGAGGAGAAGTGAAAGATTCAATTAGACTCCTTGAACTTGAAGAGGTTCAGATGGAATCTTAACCTACACCCAGTCACCTCACTGTTGAAGTTGATAGCGTCATGTACCCTAATGCATTTTTTCCGATGGATGGGATTGAGAGGGCCATTGCTTTCTCCTTTTTCTAGCCAAGATTTTTTTTTCTTGTTGATGTTCTTAAGGACATATATGAAACAATTCACATATTGATATTAAGTTGAACCGAAGTAGTTCATAGACCCCTATAGGACATTTGGCATAGATTTCCTTTAATTGGCATGTCATTATCAAGTAAGCTGTAGTACAGAGAAACTGAGTCTAACAGGTACTGGCTTTTATAGGAGGAGTACGACAAGTATGGGATTCGTATTAGAGTCAAATTCCACAGTAGCACAGAACTTCATGAATTGACTCCATATCATCAGAGCGGAGGTGAGAAAAGTGTTTCCACTATGTTGTACCTGATGGCTCTACAGGAACTCAACAGATGTCCTTTCAGGGTTGTAGATGAAATAAATCAGGTGAGGATCAATAATGCAGTTTATAACCTCTTACTATACAGATTCTTATGATATAGTGGAGAGAACAGACTTTTTTTTTTTCCCCCCACCCAGGGAATGGATTCAGAGAATGAGAGAAGAGTTTTTGAAATGGTTGTGAAAACGGCTTGTAAAGAAAACACGTCGCAGTACTTCTTCGTTACACCAAAGGTGTGTGGTGGAAAATGAAATTGAAAGTTTAATGGGTCGGAGGGTTGTTTTGTATGATAATATCCCTATAAATGCTGTGTAACCCTTCTCTGCTTTACCTAAGAACTTAATATTAAAGGGTAACTGTGAGATAATTTGTCCATTTTAAGGGCAGTCCTGGCAGGAAATCGGACAACTTATACCAAAGCTTATCTCATCATAAGCATATTCTGGAATTGTGGCCTCTGTGGAAATATCACAAGTTAACCACCAGTGGATGGGGGCACCATGTAACACGACTGTCAAATGTAATGCCTCTAGCTCACACAGAATTGGGATTGTAGCAGAGACCAACTTCCAAACAAGTCAGATAATGATATTAGAACAGGCTAGCGCTGCTGACATCAGAAGAATTAGGAGTCCCACATTAATGGAGGAAAACTATTTCAAGTAATAATCTGAGATTTACAATCTCAGAAAAGGTCAGTGCTACGCTCCATGGAGAATGGCTTGGAGGGGACTTTTCAGTCAAGAATGACCAGTGCTTAATTGTGCTTTTCTGTTAAAATACAAAAAAAATAGTAATTGACTTGGCGATGTGGTGACGTGATGCTGTGGCTTGAAAAGACTAGTAGGTGTGGTCACTGTTCACCTGCACCTTTAACAGAGGCTAATGTTATGTTCAACTTGATCCAAGACAGATTGAACCAGTAAAAGTTACTTGTACACCAAGGAGGCAAGCATTCAGTAATGGGCTGTATGCTTTTATTAAGATACCAGTTCTTCTGCATCCCCTACTTCTCTGTATTTTAGAAAATCTGGCTGGTATGTGCTATTCTTTTCTTTAAATAGCAGTTGAAGGACCTGAGAAAAGCCACCTACAGCATCTACCTGACTGAAAGTAGGAGGAAGGTGATGCTTGTTCTTTCTGATCTTGCAGTATACTAACCTCCACACAGTTTGGTCCTTTCCTGTCCACATTGCTTCTTTCTTGTTCTGTGTGTTATCTATCTCCTTTTGTCTTCTTGAAGTTTCTCTCCTTATCCAGTCTGCTTTTCTGTGCTCTCACCTACTTTGAGAAATAAGAGAGTGGTTTGGATGCGGAAAGAATAGACATCTCTACTAACTGTAATGCTTCCCACATACAAGGAACTGTAGAAAACGACTGTCTAGGGTTCAGAGTCTGTTTTAAAAGTTGTGCTCACTGTCAAATTACAAAGAATAGAGAATGGGGAAAATTGAGTGTGCAAAGCTAACCAGAAAGATTAGAATAAAAATGAGAAAGCAGAAGGAAGAAATTTTAGAGGCTTAAAAAAAAAAGTCCATTTAACACATGGTAAAAGGAAGATCAAGGAATGTGTTGCACTACTATTCAGCAGCAAGGGATGGTGTTATGAAGAGGTGGTTGAAGTTACTTCTTTCTACTTTTCTGTCTCTCCATGAGCTGCAAGTAGGTGATCACCACAGTTAACATGGTGAAGTTGTAATGGCCTACCACAAAGAACATTATTGAGATAGCACTTCATGTAAAGGTTTGAGCTGATGAGATAGTTTGAGTGGGCTGCATTAGAGCGTAATTAAAAGGCTGTACAGAGCAGGCTAAGGAGAAATCCAGACTCTGCAGTTCCAGTGACTTACCTGCAGTTCCTGAGCCTACGCTATATGTCATCAGTTGGTAGAAAGTGAGTATGTAATCACGTACCAGAAAGTATGACAAATTGTCAAACTAAGCTGTGGATACAGTGGGTTTACTCAGTATGTTGAATCCTCAGCTATATTTCTAAGCAAGCTACAGAGGGGAAGGGGTATAGATTAATATGCAGTAGAGTTGATTAGGAAAATTGTATTCTGTATAGTTTTCACTATCAGAATGAGCAGGTAAACTGAATATATTCCTTAGGAGTGAGTCTTGGGTTTGAAAATCAGTATTTTTAATATCAGTCTGGGCTGAAACAGATTACATTTATTAAACATGCAAATAATCGCTCTGTTGGGAGTGAATGCTTCTTTGCTGTAGAGTAAGATTAGCATTCAAAATAATCTTAGATTAGTTAACTTTATTTGAAAATGCTTGTCTGATGCATTTCAGCACAGACAAGCATAGGACTTGGTATTAAATACCAAGTGAGAAAAATCAACAACAGCATCCGGCCTAAGGCACAAATAGCTAAATGACTGGGGAAAGAGAAGTTACTGTGGGTGACAAGTTGAGCATCAGTTGCAAGTACATTGTTAAAAGTCATCCTGAGCACTGCCAATAACCCTATAGCTTGCGTGAGTCTGCTGGGCTGGTGCCTGACAAGATTTGTACTACGGGAAGTGTCCAGCCTTGGCTGTTACACTTCAGAAGTCGTACAGTGGCTGGAGTCACCCCAGAAGACAGCAGTGCAACTTTTAAGAAGTTTTGAAGGTTTCGAATTTCCACTAATGGAGATGGCTTAGCTCAGAGGAGCATGAGGCCGAAGAGAAACATAATAATTGTGCCCAAGTAACTGTACCTCCTGCCCTGCCCTGGCAAAAAAGGAAAAACAGCCAATACTCTCTGCCTGTTGTGGATACAGCAAAAAAGTAATGACCTCGTTTGCCGCAAGAAGGGTGCAGATTAGAGACGAAGATTTTCTTGTAGTAAGAACAGAAGCATGGAAATTGCTTGAAGAATGAGTGGAGTCTCTTTGGGGGGTTTCTAGGAACAAATATACCTCATCTGTCACAAAGGCTATAATCCTCCCATATTGACCTTTTGAGATGTAAGGCTTTATGTAGACCTATTCACCTTTTTTAGATAATGGGGAACATCTCTTTGAGCTATTTTGACTTTGGGTTTTGTATTTTTCAGCTCCTGCAGAATCTCACTTACAATGACAAGATGACGGTGTTATTTGTCTACAATGGCCCTTTGATGTTGGAGGCAAACAAATGGAGCTTAAAGTCTTTCTGTAGGCGGCGGCGACGACTTGGAAGGATGGATGAACAGTGATATATATATATATATATATGTAAAATATATAGTGGTTTTGTAGAACCTTTTGGAACATCTGGCTTTCAAGACATCAGAAATTGATGCGAAGAATTGACTGCAAAGAATTGATGATAAAAAACTTTGATTCTTAAACTTGTGTAAAAGTGTAACAGATTTCAAGTGCATGATTTTTTTTCAAATCTTTTCTCCAGAGACTCTACTTTTTCTCAATGGTAGTTTTAAATAAAAAGGAAGTTTCTTATGTTTTGCTATTTTATCAGTAATGTAGCATCAGAAGCATAGTTAATTTTTCTAGATTATACTGGACTAATTCTATGTCTAGTTTTGTTTTGTTTCAAAATATTGGAATTTGCTTTTGGTAAATAATGTTTCCCTAACACAGTTAAGGATGTTATCCAAACTTGCTATTGAAATGGAAACTTTTTGACTGAGTGAAGATGTATAGGAAGAAAATGGACTGCAAGTAGCTGTGCTACTTACAGAAAGCTTTTTTTTTTGTGAAAATACACCTGAAATTAATATAACGAATATACTATTGTTAGAGTAATATACTTTTTCATTGTTATTTAATATTTTTGAGCTAACGCTCCGTTTGATATTCCTGGAAGGATGAGGTCTTTATTTTTCTAGCAAGTCTCTCTTTGCAAGGAGACTGACAAAGAGCCAGGTCTTTTTGAAACAACAAGCTAGCGAGTTTGCAGAAGTAAAGCTAAGCAATTTGTAACTTTTTGCTGTTTTTTCAAGTTAAATTTGGTATGGTTTTGGTGGTAGATGGAGAAAATAGTCCCATTGATTTCACAGTTGAAACCAGGAGGCTTTTCACAAGACTTCAGCTGCATTGAAGTGATTGTATACACAATGGCTTTTCAATAGATAGCCATAAAATTAATTAGTGGGGTTTTGGCCGTAGCCATTAAGCATTTGAAAATACATGTTATCAACAGCATGCTGAATACCTAAAATAAAGTCCCAGTTATTTAGTTAACTATTAAAAAGAAAAATAATACTGAAATTGTGAAGAGTGTGATTTGTAAAGAACTGGAAACTACGATAGGTATGTAAAATGTACGTAAAAATGATTGAGTGCCAGGACACCTTCTGAAAATATGCAGTGTCCTTGTTGTCACAAGGGGAGTAGCTTTCAACAGAATTTTATACAAAATTTGGTGTCCATTTGAATTTATTGGAGTGGGAGTTATTCTTAACAGCGTCCTGTCAGTCAGCTTCACCAGTAGCTTGACTTATCAGACTTTTTACACTAGAACATTAGAAATAGAATAACCCACTGCAAAGCGTAAACTAGGATCTGAAAGGTTTTGGGTATTGAAAGTTAAGTACTGTAATTTTTGTTTTGAGTAGACAAGCCTTTAAGGGAATGGAGAACTACAAATTCTTATATTGCAGGCCACTGTTGATCAATGGGGAGCTCTGTCCGACTGTGAAATGAGTTCCTGGAATAAGTTCCTTGAGATTAGTGTCCATACACCAATATTCGACAGAAGAACTAAAGGAGTGTGGAAACTCGGGCTGTAGACCAGGGATTGAGTGGGCCAAGCAGAGTATCCTCAGCTTAATTGAGGCAACATGCCTGTCTGTCCACTGTATTGCAAGATCTGGGTTTTAAATGTATTCTTTCATCTTCAAAATACTTGGCTTCTCATAATCCTGAACTTTTCAGGTTCATTCTTCTTTTTTTTCAATTGAATGGAAAAACACACATTCTGTTTAGTCTCTGAGGATCACTATACAAAAAGTGCAGATTGTTTTCAGTGTCTAAATAAGTGAAGCTACTTTCAGGAACGTGTGTTAGGCCTCAATTCTTCTATGGCTAGACAGCACTATCTATTCTTAATGCTGTCATCTTAGAACTTTGTGGGATTTCTTCCTAGAGTTCAGTTCCTTTCTCATATTTCAGACTGAGGTATGAAATGCACGTCTGACTTATTTCAAGAGGATGGCACTTCAGATCCTCTCTCAAAAATTATGTCTTCTGGACACGTGCCTGCTGTACTGCACAAGTGAAGAGGATGATGGGCTTGTAGGTGTTTGCTTTTTCCTTGGAGGTCTGTCAGCTATTGACCAGAGGTCCTCATTTCGACGTGTCTGGCTGCAATCTTAATATGACACTGCCATTCATACTAACTTACCCCAGACAGTGTAATGAGCTGCAAAACGGTACCACTGTCATGTTACTGACCAATAGAGCTCCACTGTCTGGCAGCTCTGCCAGCTAAACCCTTTAAAAAAGAACTGTAAAACCAACTTTGTATATAAAAGCACCCATTGCTATTTGCAAAGGGGCTCTGCGCCATAACTGCGTGCCTTCCATACACATGTTCCCGTTAGTAACCCGATAATTCGCGTGACAGGTGCATCTCGCGCACCTACAGAGACCTTCTGGCTTAAAAGGAAGTCTCTTGAACTGGATAGTGTGTCCAGCCATGAGTTGAATCCACACTGAGTCACTTAGCGTAGCTGCAGCGTTATTCAGCATTCCCTACTAGCGCACAGGGCCCTTTTGTGCTTCCAGCTTTCTTGCTGTGACACTGCTATTCAGCTCCTCAGGGGCTCTTGCTGTAAAAACCTGTGGAATTAATCTCAATGTAACTTTGAGGAGGGGAGGATGAGTGGGAGTTTAGGTTAAATATACATGTAGTATCCGACTTTTCCTGCTGACTAGACAGGACCTCTCAAAAATGTAGAAGTGGAAAGACTCTAAATAGTCCTGACAGCTGAAGTATAAATTGAGCTTTCTCCCAAAATAGGTACTTTTCCCTGTTGTTTAGACCAGCTGAAGACTATGGCAAAGATCCTCTTCCACCACCATCTGCAGTTCTGACAAACATCTGCGCTCATGTATTGAGACAAAGGGAAGCAGCATGGAAATTGTGGCTTGCTATGAGAAAGAAAAATCTTGACAAACCAAATACTGACAAGTACTTATAAATCACCTTTTACTGTATTTGCGACTGTAAATGGCACTTGTGTGTGTACATTATGGCTAACTAGGAGAGAGCTTAGTCAGATGAAGCAGCAAACTAGAATGAGGAGAGACCCTTGCACTACTACAGTGCTTTTAACGTGCTTATGTGATGCTTAGGCTTTTATTGGAAGAAAAGTAAGTGAGGCCTGTTGAGGCTGTTGCTGACTGGGGACATCTATTCTCCAGGCTTTAGTGAGAGATGACAAGACAGAGCTGGTCTGGGCTGCAGAACGCTTACTGAAAAGCATGGTTGGTGCCCGTTAGAGGCCAGGATAGGCACCTGCTCCAGGCCTGATAGCAAATTGTACTTGAAGTTAACACTACTGGAGGCTCTTATGTATGCTTCATGCCAAGAGGCCCCCTCTTTTGTTACTAAGCTCTCTGGTGATGCTTCCTTTCTAGAAGCTTCTGGACCATCTTCAAACTCTGCTTCCTATGGATTGTAGAAACTGACTTGTGTTTCTTCCATGAGCCCACAGTTCCCTGCTTGTTCCCTGTCCCGGTTTGAAAAAAAACAGAGGTGTGCTAAGGAAGGCAGGAGCCTCCCTCGAAATGGAAAATGTAAACCCCCTCCCTCCGAATTACTAAAATTTTGAAATTAAGGGGCTCTCAGGCAAAGATATGGGAGTAGGAATAACAGTTCTTTACTGGGAAGATTAAAGAGAAGGGAAAACAACAATAACAACAACAACAACAACAACCACCCAAATGCAATAGTACACAAAAAGGAAGAAAAAAAAAAAAAAACAACAACCACTGACAGAGTCAGAATACGACCTGGCACCCTGCTGGTCAGGGCGCTGGCAGCAGTCTGATCAAACGGTGGCTGCAGCCTCCTGCAACGGCGGCCGCGGCTCCGCAGAAGCAGCGATCCTGCCGAAGGGCGCGGGCCCCCGCCGAAGGGCCGGCGGTGCCGCAGATGGCCCGGTCTTCCTTCGGGAACCCGTCGGAGAAGAAGGAAAAGAAACCGCTCCTCTGGGGTGTCAACGCCGGCCGGCCCAGGCCTCCCAGGTCTGGGAGGAAGGCGCGCAGCAAACCTCCAGTGGCTGCTCTGTCCCAACTAGTCCAGCAGCAGCCAGAAGTGCCCGTCTGTCTCCTCCGGTGACAGCAAGAGCCCGACCGCCGCCGCCGCCGCCGCCGCTTTTTCCCGCGCGCGGGTGCCGTCGTGAGGCGCCCCTCCCGGCTGGAGCATCTCACATGGGGCCGATGTTGTTCTGGGAGCCTGGCAGATCCTTGATTGCCCATCAAACAGAGATAGCTCCTGGAGAGAGTGATCCATGAGTCCTGGGCAAGGCATTGATGGCCCATTAACAGAAAACAGTCTGGGAGGAGGAGGCAAGGGAAACATTGCCCCACCTGGTCTCAACAGCTCATGAAGATGGTGATAGAATACATACTTTTGGGCACATCTTACATCGTAACCTAGGACATTCCCTTAGCAAGACCTCTTTATTTTCTGAATGTCTCTTACTAATAGGCCTTAATTTTCACCTTCCTTGCCCAATTCCCAAGCCATTCCATAGTGCTTTCTTCAAAGTGTTAGAGCAAACGTAAGATGTGAAATTTGTCATTCTGTTTTACGGACACATTAAGATGTCTGATGCTGTCCGTGCTGTTCATGCTTAGGCTTTGGATAGTGGGGTTTACCTGGCAGAGGGAAGGAAATGTGAGAAGAAGGTCTGTAATTCAAGATGCTCTGTGTTTGCTAAGCTGAGCAGGGGTCCTGTGGCTGTCCCTGAGGGTTGGCTAAAGGATGGTCCCACGCAGTGCCTAATTCCTTCTCTTGTCCCTGCATCTCACAACCGTCAACACCACTGTTGCTGGGAAGGGTGCACCACACTGAGGTGAAGGGATATATTGGCTCAGCAGTACCTAGTGACTCTACATCAAAATGTACTGTAATTTTATGGAAGTTGTTTTAATGTTGCATGCATCATTTCCCTGTCCTTTCTCCTGTCTTGATTTGGCCTGCTTCTTGAAAGGTGCACTGCAGTTTCTTCTGATTCGATTGGCGCAATATCTGATGGGAGATATCTGGCAAGAGAGCCACATCACGGGAAGCGGGGAGAACCTTGGCACTCTAGCTTCACTGTAAATAACTCTGAGCCAGAATTACTCCCTTCAGTTCTGACTCACTGAAACACAATGTCCAAAATAAATTTTCCTAGAACTTTTTGTTACAGAAGCATTTTTTCCCAGTACCTTGCTAATTAAGAATAAAACCAGGATTTAGTACATCATAATTTGAGGAGGACGGAGATGAGGAAAGGGATTAAATCCACCTCTGCTCCAAGAAAAATCCTCCGCCTGTCCCAGCCTGAACATCTGAAAATGGCAGGAATGTTTCTCTGTTGTTGCGCTCACAGACTAGGCTTGCCAAGAGCCATGCTTCTATGAGGCCCATTGATGCAGCTTGTCCTTTGCTTATTAGGACAGCCTGGATGAAAGGCCATGTTTTGTATGCAGGGGGTGATTCAGCAGTTACTATACTTCATTTTACTTCAGTGCTAACTTTGGCCCTTGACAAGGCTGAACTGTTCAGCAGGGAGAGGGGAGATGAGTGCAGGAACCAGACACATTTAGCCATTGAAAGCTTTTCAGGCACCACTGTGGCAGTGTTGAAAGCTGGCAGGGAAAACATGGAAAAATAAAGTCAAGTAGCAAGAGCAGACACAGAAGGTAGAAGGTGTAACTGGCACTATAGCAGCCCACCCACTGACATCCTCTCCTCTCCTGTGGCTCAGCTCTCTCCCAATGGTGCCAACAATTCCCATCTCTGTGCTTTCCACCAAATTCCAAAAGCTTTTCTCCGCTACTCTTCTGCTTCTTAGTTGCTCTTGAAGTAATTTCCCAGTTGTCCCGTCTTCCTTCTGTTGATCTGTTACCCCTGCTAAGCCAGTGGTTTTTTGATGGTTGTACTGGTTTTGGCTGGGATAGAGTTAATTTTCTTCATAGTAGCTTGTATGGGGCTATGTTTCGGGTTTGTGACCAGAACACTGCTGGTAACATAGGGATGTTGCACAGCATCAATGCCCTTCCTGTTTCTCACGCTGCCCCGCCAGCACAAGAAATTTACAAGAAGTTGGGAGGAGACACAGCCAGGACAGCTGACCCCAACTGACCAAAGGGATATCCTGTGCCATATGACATTGTACTCAGCAGTAAAAACTGAAGGAAGAAGGAGGACGGAGGGACATTTGGAGTTTTGTCTTCCCAAGTAACTGCTGTGTGTGGTGGAGCCCTGCTTTTCTGGAGAATTGGCTCAACATCTGCCTGCCGATGGGAAGCAGTGAATTCCTTATTTTGCCTTGCTTGTGGACATGGCTTTTGCTTTCCCTGTTAAACTGTCTTTATCCCAGCCCACGAGTTTTCTCACTTTTATGCTCTGATTCTCTGACCCCTCCCACTGGGGGAGAGTGAGCAAGTGGCTGGCTGGGGCTGAGCTGTCGCCCAGGGTTAACCCAAAACTACAGTGTATGTTTGTCTCAAAACATGACATCATGCATGTCATCACCTAGAGTTCAGTATTGCAAACGATTTGTATCATCTGTCACACCTGGAGCTACAGGAAACTTCAGCAAATATGCCCAGTGAGTATCCATAGAAGAATCATAGAATCACAGAATGGCATAGACTGGAAGGGACCTCAGAGATCATCTAATCCAACCTCCCTGTCATGAACAGGGACACCTCTCAACTAGATCAGGCTACTCAAGGCTCCGTCCAACCTGGCCTTGAACACCTCCAGGGAGGGGGCATCCACAACTTCTCTGGGCAATTTATTCCAAAGTCTTACCATGCTCGTACTGAAGAATTTCTTCCTAAGATCTAATCTAAATCTGTTCTCCTTCAACTTAAACCCATTTCCCCTTGTCCTATCAGTGGACACTCTTGTAAAAAGGCATCTGCTCACAGACTGACAACCTCTTTGGGAAGCGTGGAGATGAGAACATGGCAAGGAAGCTGGAAAGGAATGACAGAATTCACTTTGTTGGGGAGAAGGAACCGTGGAAAGTATCGGACAAAACTGCTTTTGCTAGAAGCAAGAAGGAGGGAACAGATGGTAACTGAGAGTATGGTGGCAGAAGATAGGAAGGAGCCTTGGAAAAGAACAGAGAGCAGAAGATGGCACAGGTAATATGCAACATGAATGGCTCAAAGTGAATACATGCTTTAAGGTAATCAGGATCATGTAATTTAAAGGGGAAAACTCTTCAATTCCCCCTTTCCCAGTTTGTAACCAAAGCTGTAGACTGTGAACATTATGCTGATTGATCTTGACTGCGGTTCACTAACACTGGTTTACCTCAGTTTGGGTCAGGATATAGCCTTTTCACCAACAAAGGGTTTTGTGGTGGTTGGTTTTTTTGTTGGGGTATTTGTTTGGTTTTGTCGTTGGTTCTCCTGCAGAATTGTAATCACAGAGTAAATCTAAAGCAGATGATCAGCACAAGGAGTGCAAAGGGACTTGCTGTCAGACACCACCAACACTATCAGCCCCACTGTGTGCTGCTGCAATGATGCTTAACGGTCTGTTCAGGTGAGAAGCCACTGATGTTAAGAGTTTTCTGTGGGCCCCAGTGGCTGAGGACTCTGGATCCACTTTGTGTCTGCTTCTGAGCCCAGTTGTGCTGTTCATGAAGGACTTTTTTGGTCAGGACTTCTGTAGTATTCAAAATAACACTTTGCTGCATAAAATATACTGGTTCGATGTCAGTATAATTACAGTGGTACAGCCTCCAGTGTGTGTCCAGTTCCTCAGGCAGCAGTATGTCAGAAATCAGTATGCTCATGAAAAATTATTGGAGTAAGTTGTATTGGGACAATCTCCTTTATTTCAGTTTGAAGGAGTTTACAGTAAGGCTATGCGCTTTGAAATGTTTCAGTTAAAAAAATGATACCCTAAGGAAAATGGTTCATTGGACACAAGAGCTGAATGTAGCTTAGCTTCTAGGTAAGGCCTGGATTGTGTTTTTGTAATCCAGTAAAACAGGCAGTGATTTGCCACCATCATTGCGTAGACTAATAACACAATTGTGGTTTTCCCTGGCCTCGTGTTTTTTGATGGAGCAGTTATGTGTGGCTTTTCATAGGCTCTCAAGTCTTTTCTGCTTGGAAACACTATTCACGGTCACCGAAGCACTGGTTGACAGCAGAAGGGCCCAAACCACTATATGTGGTCTCTCCAGGGAGCTCCGATGTAACTTACACCTGCATCTCCTGAAACTTCTGCTTGATGTCTTTCTGGCCTCTGCCCACTAGCCAGAAGAGGAAGAAAAGGCCATTTGGAAAGCCCAAGAATTTTCTGTGCACCTTTTTAGCACAACGTCAGGAGGGGTCTGACATTGTCTATGCTCTTTGGTTTCTTTCTCCTCGTGTTCTGAATTACCATAGGGCTTTCCTGGGTCTTGGGATGGTAAGCTGTCCTTATCTACTCTGTGCTTCTCCTAGTCCTGTGGTTTACATGCTCCATTTCTTTTGTACCTTGTGTTCAGTTGTGCAGACATCCGGGTCTTGCTCTGATTGGCATAACATGGCCTAAGAGGCAACAGACAGTACCGAAACAGAAACTGAGGGCTTTTGATACGAAAACCAATAGCATGTTCATCAGTTGTCAGTTGTGGGGGCCACAAGCCAGTAAAAAGCAGTGGCAGTTGTAGCAACTTCAGAAATACAAGCTGAAAGCAGCAGGGACTCTGCTGTCTCTCACCCCAAAAGGCATTTACATGAACCCCACACAGAGATACATGAGCTGCAGAAATACAGTGTGTAGTAATACAGAAACAAGTGTCTATTAAGAATTAGAACTGATGCCAGTCAAGGCCTTCCCTTTTTGAAAATGGAAGATTTCTACAATGACTGTGGAAGTGTTTGAGGAGGCATTTTAGGGAACAGGGAGTTTCTCAGTTGAGGAGAACATGGCACTGAAAGCATGGTAGCTGCAAAACTCTTGCCATTGAGAAAGCTTCCCCTGCTTTAAGGCAGTCCCTTCAAGAGGACTTGGGTAGGTACATTGTTCTGACAGCTGGGACTTTGCATTAAGTTACTGTTGATGTAATTTGTCAGATGTGGCTGGGAGGTGTGAGGAGCTCAACCTGGAAGAGATTTTGTTTCCAAAGCAAAAGCCATTGAGAAAGTAGTGGTTGTTACGGAACTCTGATGCAGAAAGGAAACCTTACTCACTCCTTATTCCGGAAAGAGTGAGTGCTGAACAACATCATTGTTTTACACTCCTATGGAGGTGAAAGTCATTCTAGTCACTCTAGCAGGCATTTAACTGGGACTTTTATGACATTTTATGGCACGTTTCCTTTGTTCTGTCCTCAGCAGAGAGGAGAAATGAAAATTCACCTTGTAGAAATTGTGCTCTCTGAATCAGCTGGTCTATGTTCAGGGTCACACCTCCCCATGTCACTGCTGAAGTCTGCCAGCATCCACTGGGGTGCACCCAGTCTTCGCAGGTCATACCTATTCCAGCCAAAGTTTACATCACTCCTGGCAACACTATTCTGTAGAGCGTAAGATCTCCGTGGCTGGAAACGTCCTTCGAAGTCTAAGGCCTTCTCTACACTGAGAAGATTTTGGTAGCTGTTCCAATTAAAGCACTAAAGACAAATATTAAAGGGTTTAAGGTGAAGAATGATACATTTATGGAAAGTCCTTTGTGATGGGATTGCAGGGCAGTGAGGCCAGTGCCACAGCCCTGTGTCCCTTATTCCTAAAATCAATGACAAGCTAAAAAAAGAAAACCCCATGCTGAGTTTGTTGTATCTGTCCTTTGGCCACCCAGCCCAAGGACAGAAAATGCCAACTCAGCAGCAAGTCAAACCTGGAGGCGGCTTACAAGCTTTGTGCCAGACGCAGATGGCACACTTCCACCCCTGTCGCTGCCCGCGTTGCTGGAGGGTTACGTGTTCCCTGGGGCCCAGGGTCTCATCTTGCAGTCACACCCCAGCACCGTTCCCATGTACCAGGTTAAGTTAGTTCGTGTAAGTAGTTGCTTTTAGCAACCACAGTATCAGAGACTGTAAATGTCAGTGAGCTTTTTGGCACAGGGTTCCTTGCCTTTCCCTCCTTCAGAGGCTGAGCGGATGGGAATTTTTCTCCTTACACCAGCAACCCCTTCAAACCCAAGGAAATCTCAAGGCAGCAGCGTGGCAGCGCAGGCTGGAGCATCATGAGCTCGCTGAGCAGCTGCATGGTGCAAGGGAGAGCACTGGTCTGAGCTCCAAAGCCACTGAGCAATGGGAGAGAGACCTCCTGGGACCTGGAGCATGCTGGGGAGGGGGACGCTTTTCCTCCACTGGAAGTTGTGTCTCTGTCTCCCAGCAGTAGCAGCAGAAGGAATACCTGTGAAAACACCTGGGAAAAGTAGAGAAGCAACACCCAAGCTAAATTATGACTACCACCACCAAGACCTTTGAAGCTGGTTCGTACCCTGCTCAACTCATGGATTTCATCATATGCAGCAGTATTTTTTTCATAATCATTCAGACTGGTTTACATGACCACTGCTTGACTCCAATCATTCAAAACAGCATGTTTGGGTTTTTTTCAATTCCTTTTTTCTTTATTTGGACAATATATATATACATATGTACAAAAACATCTATGCCTACTTTTTTTTTTTCCTTTTCTTTTTTTTACAATTTCATGTGATTTACAAAACAGGACAGCAAAATAACTTATAAAGGATACGAATACTGTACAAAAATAAAACTGATTAAACTGTTGGAAGTTGGTACTTTACAGTGTTACAGATCATTAATTTTGTAAAACAGCATTTTGAAGTACATGTCCAGTCTGGTGCATGCTGGACTAAGTCCATCTGCAAACCGAAAACAGATCTGTAATACAGGTAATGAAAAACGGTTCAAAAAAATAAGTATGTTGTATAGCTATACCTTTAAAGCCATGATTTCTCTATAGTAATGGGCTTTCTTAACCAAGGAGAGGAGCTGTCCTAACTTCAGCACTATGAAGTATTTCCAAAATAGTACAACAAGTACATACGGTATTAGAGAACCCGATTTTCCTTTTCTTTTCCAACTCTTGCAACACTCTTCAAAACGTAACTTCAAGATGCGAAGAACTAACCTGCAGTTTGTTTTATGTGTTAGCCATTGTTTGCTTTTACTAAAAGAAAAACCCGAAAACCCCGAGAACCCCAGATGAACGAAACAAGTAACACAGAAATCTCCAGACCTGGTTATTCCCCATGTATTCTGTTAGAGGTTAATGAGTCAATCCCATTAGTGCTGTCTGTCCAGTGCTGACATACAGCACACATTCCAGCAAACGGGTTACCGTTTAGGAAGGTTTTTTTCAGAAACAGGATCTTGTCACACGCAGTGACGGCACGCGGCTGTACGTCCCGTTGTCCCATTGACCAAAATATCCCCTGCCTGTTGATTTCTTCAGGCTTTGCAGGAACAACGACGTTTCTTTAAGTGTGCATTCTACCTCAAATATGCAAGGCGGAAACCATGAATCTGGCCATTTACTTCCACATTTTGGTTAATCCTGGTAGCTAAGTGACCGAAGGATCTGCGTACTGATTTAGGAGCTGCATATCAGCTGTGGCTTCCCATCGTGGTTGACTGATAGGATGTGAGGGTGTCTTGTATTTCACAGGATCAGGCCCTAATTTTCCAAGTGCTGCATTTGTCCTGCAAAATGGCAACAATCCAGACCGCAGGATGGACTTGAAATTTTTCATGATCTTCACAGAGAAGAACGAAGATGAATCTCAGCCTTCGAATCTCACCGGGCTACACATGGCCCTGACCCCGCTCAATGAGGCAGCATTAACAGTACGGGTACGCAGAGCACTTTCTGTATTTCTAGATCAATAGAAATACCGAGGCTACCTATTTTTATGAGGAAGAACGTGTGTCCCTACGACTCAATTTGGACACCAGAAACGAAAGTTTGGTTTCTAAAATAAATGTTTCAAAAGCTGAAACGGAGGTAGAAAGTGTGCTTGGTTTCCTGATGTCTTCACTGAAGAAAACACATCCCTTTTTACTCCACAGACTGCTCAATATCCCTAATGCCTTAAAAGCAGTTCTCTTCACATAGACGGAATTTATCATGAATTACACAGGTAAAAACACTATATGCAAACTGATTTCTAACGCTGAAAGCCTTATACAACTGTAGAAGAAAACACTCTACTCTCTGAGTTAATTTTTTTTATGTTTGTTTCTAGGAAGCAAGCTTTTTTACCAGGTAAAACAATAAGATACTGTAATTGCAGGTGTACTAACAAGATTTTTTTATGTACAGAATTTTACAAGATGACCTAAATTCATCTGCCTTGGAAACACTTTGAGTTTCAGTGTGATTATTTACGAGATGAATTCGGCCCTAAGTCTCTATAGTAGGGCTGCACCTCCCCTTCCTCTTCTGGAAGAAGGGGTAAAAAACAAACAGGAGAAGAATGTTTCTGGAAAGAAGAACATGTAAACAGAATTCTCCCCCCTTTATGCAGCTGGGGAGGGGGAAAAAAAGAAAAGAAAATCACTGATATCCTCTAACAGTTCATGCTTTTAACATTTAAAATAAAAAATCGCTAATGACAACGACTTATCCTTCAGTGATCTTTTTGCTCCTCTTAAAGAGCAAAAAAGCTTTAAAATAAAAGTAATATTGCCTTTGTCAGTGTTTGACGTGCCATGCATGGCACAGGTACAATGCAAAGTACCAAGAGAAGCTTATGTCGTAAGGAGCATTACGACACATCTTCTGTGCTGTATTTCCAATTAGCTGATGCTTTTCCCCCATACCCTATGGAAACGGCGATCGAGAGCTAGAGGAGCCCTTCTGAAGCGCTCCTCACAATAACTTCAGCCGTTTCCATGAGCGGAGTGCTCTTAAGGAAAGGTCTACTCTCTCCATAAGCACACACAACTCCCACAGGACTCCGCGGGAGTTAGGCAAGGATATGAAGAGAATAAATCTTTAAGGCAAGTGTAGGAAGAGAAAAAACCTTTAAAAAAGCAGCAGTTTATAAAGGTGGCAGCTGCTGTAATGCATCCATTCAAACAAAACACAGCAGAATAAAGCACTGTTAGTGGCATTTCTATAGTACAGTACTGTATTTATTGACAAATTAAAAGTATAGGATCAACTGAGAGACGTGTGCTTCTGCTCCCACGCCCTCGCCACATTATCTAGGCTGACTTGTGTTTTTCTGGGTGAGTGAACAACAGAGCTAAGTATACATACGGCCAGAAAACGACTGAGCTGTTGTGGGTTTTTTCCTCTTTTAAGTATCTGCTTGAATTATACAGGTTTTTACTGGAAAAGTGCAGCTTATATTCAAAAGTATAGTTAATACAAAGAGAAATTAAAAAGACCCATTTACTTTAACGGGCCTTCTTGAGTATAAATTCCCCTTATCTCAGTATATCGTCAGACGCTATTAGTAACATACGTAATGTTTCTCTTAACAGTCTCTTTAGATGCAAGATCGTTCTGAGACAGAAGTAAACCCACTTCTACAATGTGCTATGGAGTTTTTATCCGAGAGTTATTTACGTGTCTCGGAAAGTGGTTTTACTCGACAAACTCTAAATACAAGCAGCATTACACCGTTCAACAAAACATGTTCATGACACAGCAATCACAAAGACCTGGGGGTCACGCTACTGTGGTGGCACAGGCCGGACCATCCAGTCAGACGTATGTACACCAGCATCAACGCTTTGCATTAGAGGAGGTGGTCGCCTCCTGTGCTGGCCACCCCGTCCCTCTTCTCTCACCTCGCTTGCTCCAGACCGCTGTTCCCAGCACAGGGCGGGGAGGTGGAGGACAGGGAGGGAGGCACGGAGTACTTGCTTTTTTTCGAACATCGGCTACATGTGCTTTCGGAGGGCGAGGGCAACCGGTGCCACGGCAGATGCTCGTGTTCCGGCGCCGCTGCCTGCATCCTCGCCGCGGCTCACCTCCCCCCTGCTCCCCTCCCTGGGCCAGCCCTGCCTTCACAAGGAGCTGCCGGAGCTGGACTTTTTGGATCGCTTGATCATGCTGGGGTGAAACTCGGTGTGGCGGCGGGCGTGCTTTGTCAGGTGGTCGCTCCGCATGAACCGCTTCTCGCAGAGGGGGCACCGAAACTGTTTCTCGCCGGTGTGGGTTCGGTAGTGCCGGGTGAGCTCGTCGGAGCGGGAGAACTTTTTAAGGCAGTCGGGCCATGTGCAGGGGAACGGTCGCTCGCCTGTGGGGAGGAAAGGACGACAAGAGATTTAGGGGGGCGGGAGTAATGCAGGTCGGCACGTACCGGCTTCGCTGAAGAGCCGGGGAACATGCTGCTGAGGGGAAAAAGCTGCTTTTGTTTCCTGCCGTGGTGCCAGCGTCTGTGGAGTTGTTGATGACTCGCTTCATCAGGTTTCAGTCTCACCTCCACCAGAAGCCAAAAAACCTTCTAACCGCATGAAACTCGCACTCTGGTGCAGAACCTTACGTGACCCCAAAGACTGTCAAAACAACAGATGAGCTCTGCCTGTGCCTGTACGTTTTTCACGTCGGGCTCACTACAGCGGTTTGGGGAAGGAGCGCCAGTATTATTCCTCTGACGCTTCCACTCTGCTGAATAAAATCATTTGTAACTGTAAGAAAAGAAGCCAAAACAAATCCTTCACAGAGGACAAGTCATTCCAGGCCAGGAGAACTGAGTGGGGAGGGACCGGGGAGAGTGGTGCAGCCTCGGGGCTGCAAACGCGTAGAGCAAAACCGCTGTGGCTGCGGAGGGAAGCCCCATGCCCCCCTCTCCTCCCTTCCCCCAGAAATCCAAGCTGCTCGACAGAGTAAAGGTCTCCCCTCAGGCTCTTAGATGGCTGCTTTGAGGACAGCAAAACGACTTCATTATTCACAGCTCTGTCGATATAAACGTTTGCTACTACAGTGAAGAACCAAACCAAACGCCTTAATCTAAACCACAGCGCACCTTTGCTTTTGAAAACAAGGGTGTAAGGGCTGAACAGCACTCACTGTTCCTGGCACCCCCCATCCCTGCAGTTCACCTCGGCGGGTCGCACAGGCTTCGCCAATGGGCACAGACTCGACGCCTCCTGACCAGCAAGGCTGACCCTAGTCCACGGCACAGACCGAAATCAGAGGGATTTGCGTTCACACCGAAGCTCTCAGTCACAGACATCATGCAGCTGCTGCAGTTTGATGCCTTAATTCCCTTTGTTAAGAGTCTCCTGAAGGGAATATAAATGACAGCTATGTGACAGCTATTTATAGTCAACCATGGAACATAAAAACTATCCCAGGAGTTTTCCAACTTGAAGAGTTGGAAAGAAACTCAAGAACTCCGGTATTTCTTGGTACTGTGAAGTGTGGCACAACAGGCGAGCTCGCTTTACACTCGCAGATCACAGAAGAAGGAGTCACTGACAAGAAGAGTGCCTTGGAGTCCCCCCTGGACACAGCACACAACAGCAGTGGCGAAAGGCTGGAGGCTTGAATGATCAGCTGCACCACAGGCCCCGAAAGCCCTTGTGAGCCCCTCTGCTGTAATACAGTTGTCCCATGGCTGAGGCTCCTGATGATCTGGTGCTCCCTGACAGGCGGCTGTGCCCTCCCAGACCGAGCAGGACGCCGCGGAGCTGCCCCAGGCAAGCGGGACAGCGCAGGTGCCAGCGGCCCCCAGTTGCTCCCCCCGCACCTCCCGATGCCGATCCTCGGCCAGGGCAGGAGGATGCAGAGGGAGCAGAGGGAGCCAAGCCAGACCAGTGCCTCAGCCTGGGGGAGGCACAGCTGCCAGACACGCTGACCTGGGGCTATTTTATTTTCTTTTTATAAACAGGTTTCTTGGCTGCCTGCGGCACGCTTTTGAACACGGCTGGAAAAGCCTTTCCGAACAGCTACCGCTCGTATAAAAGAAATTAATTAAAGTGGTACGTAGGCTTACACATGCACAAAGGCCACGACCGCAGCCACCCGGCTGAGCAGCACCGGGAGCCATACGGAGCACTCGCATCCGTGCCCACCATCCTGCCTGGGCTTTGCCCTGCCCAGCACCTGCCCTCGGCACACCAGGCAAGCATCTCACTTGCACTGCCCTTTTGCTGTCTGTCTCATGGTTTCTGTTGCAGCTCCTGGAAGCAGGCAGCAGCAGAACAGCTTCCTAGCTCCCCCTGGGAATGCAGAAGTGCTACACATCTTGCATGGGTGGCGGCATCTAGCATATGGCTCTATGTCAGGCACTAACAGCCCAGAGCCGTGGGAGCAGCTCAGGTATCCTGCCCCATCCTCAGAAGCCACATTTCCAACCATCTACCTCAGGACAGCTCTTCAGCCTGCAGAAGTGCCTAACTGTACTAGAGGGAGACCAGGTGCCCAGGCTGGGTATCGTGGATCGCAGTCTCTGGGGTGCAATGTCTGTAGTTTAGGCACAGTAGTACCCAACCAGGTGCCTAAAAGCAATGTTTTGAATCTGGCCCCATGTAGCCCTCGAGAAACAGGGCTTCCCCCCTCCCCTGCCCTCACAGAACTGCAGATGGGAAGACAAAATGGAGCCTGGTTACTGGAATTCCCTCTGAAACAAGAGGGGAGCAGTGTGACCTTCACCATCCCTACCTTGCACACCCACTTCATGTGCCAGGGAAAGCGCCTGTAGGTTACGCAGGGTGATGGGAAAAGGCAGGGCTTGCCGCAACGCTGGGCACTGCGCTTCCTGGGAACCAGCCCTGAGCTTGGTGGAGGAGCGCCAAAGGCCACAGGGAGCCTGGCACGGCAGAGGCATGCCCTGCTACCCACAGGAGAACCACTGCGCACTGGGACGGCGCACCCAGCAGAGATCGCTGCTGGAGACAAGCAGCCGCGCTCCCACAGAAGCACAAGGGCTATCACCAGCACCCGCTGCCGAGCCCTGGGCACAGCGGTGGAGAAAGGCTTCACCACCTCGGCCATACAAGCCCACAGAGGCTGTCACAGCCGGTTTGGAAGCACGTTTATGAAAGTAGGCCAGGCATAATCCCCAGCACCGGGACGCATTAAACTCCAGACTTCTCAAAGCAGAGAGACAAGGGGGAGGGAGGCTTTTTCCCAGACCCTCGGGGGTTGTCTCCGAGCCTGAAGATCTGCTGCTCCCCTCGGTCACAAAGCCATAAGGGATGACACCAGCCCAGAGGAATGGTGCTTCAGTGACGGACTTAATGGGTGCAGAGCAGGGATGGAGCGTGCATCCAGGAGGCTTTTAAGGCAAGGCAGGGACGCCTGATGACGCGTGATGATGGTCCAACTCAGCAAAACTGGTCGCTGTGGTTGCTGGTTGCATTTGACATGCTATTTTCCAAGGCAGCAGAGATGTTTGTGGAAAAGTCCGCAGAGCAAACAGGTCTTGCAGCTGATACGCAGCCAGGCACGCAATGGCACACAGAGCTGTAGTGCAAGCCAGTGCTGCCTCCATCTGGAGACAGGGGTTTCTGTGTCATGTCTCAGTCAAGAAACATCTTTTCCATATGATTTTTCCCCTTTAGTTTTGGGAGTAGTGATGCTGAAGCTTGAAACACACAGAAGAAACCATCAGAACAAGGTGCTATTATACGCCCTTTCGTTTGGTGGCAGTATGCTACTTAAGTTTTAAGATATGCCTTAGATGTGATTTCCATCAAGGGATCAGGGAACCAACCGCC
The DNA here is from genome assembly GCF_009769465.1 of Tauraco erythrolophus. Lineage (NCBI taxonomy): Eukaryota > Metazoa > Chordata > Aves > Musophagiformes > Musophagidae > Tauraco > Tauraco erythrolophus. The sequence goes on from NC_141496.1 coordinate 82,486,240, forward strand.
AATAGTGCATCATGATTCCTTAAAACTATGTGTGATAGGATCTGAACACAAGAGATACAAGAGGTAAATAATTTTTATATATATATATATAAGAAGGCACAATCACCCAAAGAAAGCCCCAAAGGCAGGCAGGGGAGGTTGTGATCTGGCAGAAAATCTGTAAGGATATCCCTTGCATCTGATGCTGTGTCAGATGGGGGTAACAGCAAGTCTGTGCCTCGCTGGGATTTAGGCTCTCAGCAGCAGTGGGTTTTAGCAGGTGGTTCTGCATCTGGTCTTTTGAGACACTCGGACACCTGGATGTGCAAGCATCTGCTGAGTGGTGGTTTTAAGGATGTCAGAGCAGTCTAAATACTTGCTGAAAGCAACACTCTAACACCTGAATCGTCCTGTGATGCTTAGTCCTGCATGCTGGCAGAACCAACCCCTTGCTGCAACCCATTTGTCTGCTGCCTTTCCCAAGTCAGTGTCCGTGGCCAGACCAGGTGGCCACAGTTTAGGCACTGCAGAAGCTCTTGGTTTAGGCACATGGTATCTAGCATCCTCAGGGCTGATCTTGCACTGTGCTGTTTCACACCAGCATCTGTACCTTGTGGTTGCCATGTGTTTTAATTTGATTTTGGAGTATATCAGCAGAGGAAGAAAAAGGTTGTTTGAAAGGCCTCCATTCTCTCTGCCCAGATGTGGATGCATAGATGTCTGTAATATCCATCTTCACCAGAATATCTTGCCTGCTGACACTCAGTCAAAACCCAGTGTCCCACAGGAAATTGCTCATTCAGAATGTGTGGGGCAAGCAACACACGGTGGAGAAAAAAGTGAAAGAGACCTGAGATAGCAGCTATTCTGCAGCAAAGAAGATGCCTGCCTTCTTTTTTTTGTCTTACAATAAGCTGGACCGTGTTCTTGACATCCACCTATAGAACCTGTCATACTTTAGGAGATACTAAGACATGCAACAGTGGTGGCTGAGAGGGATCAGGGCAGGGGGAAGCTTGTCATTATCATCTCTAAGTTAAGGATTGTGGTTTAGGACCAGTTGTTCCTAGGGTACCAAGATTTCTTCGGAAATTTCGAGCTCCAGCAGCCACAGAGGTACAGGACAATCTGGGAAGATGAAGGCGAGGATTAGATTCTCTCATTTGCACTATGCACAGCTGGTTATGCCAGTCTTGTTCTGCTCAGTGGTTTTGCTCTCACCTGGCAGCCAGAGATCACACTAGCTGGGCTTTCCATATTTGTGTGATTTCCTCTCCCTCTTTCCCATCAGCTGCTTCAGGTTTCTGACTGCTGCCGTTGAGTCACGCTGGGTGCCAGGGCAGGTGTCGTGGGCAGGGTGGAGGTCCCTGCAGCAGGAGGCACTGGCCAGCCGTGCCATGTCAGTGGGAGTTGTGCACAGACATCACACCCCAGAAGTCAAATTCTGAACCGTTCTGAAGTTTTGATACTTAAAATAGTTGCTAGGAATACCAAGCAGCACAATCCTACCATGTGCTTGGTGGTCTCACCTTTAACAGCACAGGTCAGTCAAGGGTGTCTAATGGTGCCCATTCACACAGCTGTAGCTACAGTCCATTTGGATTTCTAGTTAATGCATGAAGCAGCGTCATTAGGATGGAGCCAGGCTCTTCTCAGTGGCATCCAATGACAGGACAAGGGGAAATGGATATAAACTGGAACACAGGAGGTTCCGCTTAAACATGAGGAAGAACTTCTTCCCAGTAAGGGTGACAGAACACTGGAACAGGCTGCCCAGAGAGGTTGTGGAGTCTCCTTCTCTGGAGATGTTCAAAACCCACCTGTACACGTTCTTGTGTGATCTGACCTAAGTGGTCCTGCTCAGGCAGGGGGACTGGACTAGATGATCTTTTGAGGTCCCTTCCAATCCCTAACATTCTGCGATTCTGCGATTAGGGTTATCTGACAGCAAACTGTTCTGCATTAGCTAGTACTGACGTCAGATTCTGGACTCATGGCTGTGGCCAACCTCGTCAGCGAGGAAGACCATGTGAGACTAGCAAACCACTCACCTCGGCCAGACTTCCATCCACACCATCAACAATCTTGAATGTCTTCTGTGAAATCCATGCTCAAACAATTTTAGTAATTCATGTAAAATTAGTACTTCATTTCACCACAGAAGCTCAGCGTGCTCCAGTCCTGGTGCATGCCCTGCTACATGACAAGAGAATTGCCCAAGTGTGTGATCATCAACTTTGCCTTCAGCTTTCTGAAACACAGCCTCCCTGCTCCCAGAAGAAAAAGTCACTCAGAACTTCTCTATCCCTTGTTTGTCCAAACAAATTAATCTTTGTTAAAGCCACCACAAACTGCAGCTCCTAACCTTAGTCATCCATATCTAAAGCAGCATTTTGAAGGAAGAAGGCAGATGATGAATCAGGATACCAGTACTACCTGTACTATTAACAAGTCTGCTAATGCCCACTCTTGTGTTCTTTTTCAGAAACCCTTCCTGCACAAGACTAGCATGGGAAAATCTGGAATGTCCCAGAGGAGGGCAAAAAAGCTAAATAATTTACTGTACTCAGAATAAAATGGAAATGGAATAAAGTAAAGTGGACCTGCCTTACATCAGGCAAAGCAACTTGGACACAGAGTTTAAGATCACAGAGAAAGAAGAAACAAACTGTTTGTGGTAGAGGGTGGGGAGAAGAAACAGGCAGAAAAGGTCAGGTGAAGCAAGAGAGCAAAGACCAGAAATATCTGAAATGGCTTTATATCCATATGGGATTTAAAGCAAGCCAGGGCTCCAGGAGCTCTTTAGACTCCAGACAAGACCTGTGAAGAGCCACCATTAGCTTGTGCTCAGCATCAACTACATCCCACGACATTCCTGGTAGCACACAGGACAAAGAATGGGAGTTCTGCAGATGCCCCTGTTCCTATAGCCCGTAAATCAGTTTCACTTTTTATTTCCATAAACTGACCTTACCTATATATCAATCCACATGAGATATACACACACATACGAATCGGGAAAGTCACCTAGGAGAGGAGAGACCTCCCCAAAGCTCACCAGAGAGTTAAACCCACGGTTTCGTAGCTGAGAGGAGTGCCCTCAGCAGTACACTCTTAGGTACGTGGGACAAGTTCCTGCCTCTTCTCCTTTCCTATCTTATCTCCATTTGAACTTCCACCGTCGTGCAGTAATACTTAAATATTAACCGAGCAATGGAGAGAGAGCAACTCCTAGCCTGGTTCTTAGGGCACTTACCTGGGATTGAAGAGCACTGGGTTGAGGCTCCTGTCCTCTCTGAATGATTAGATGCTCGCTAAGGGGCAACAGCTTTGGCAGGGGAAGGAGGAATGCAATTTTACAACCATTCAGAAACATGATGTAATTTGTTATTTCACTGTGAATTTATTAGCCAATGTTTCAACAGCCTCTTCCTTCAAGTTTAAGGTATTTATAGAGTGCTCTCAGGCTATTCAGAGTCATCATTACTTGAACACAGGTGGTGAGCTACGCTATCACAAGCAAACACTATCTGAAGGGTGCTTTGCCATGGCTACCCCAAAGTCTGGCTTTTTAATCTTAACGTGACCCCTCCCTGCTCTTCCAGCTGCAGGTTCAGGAGCTGTGCGAGGCCACACGCAGCAGCCTGGTGCACAACAGCACAGCAGCCAGCTAAGGGGAACGATGGTTCCTGCAGGGATCCGAACAGCTGGGGCTGCAGGACACAGAGCTAACAAGAGCAGGTGACACCCGCCACACAGTCTTCGAAGCCACAGCACAACAGTGTGCAGGAACTCGGTAAAGCTGCATTTTCAATACACCCATCAGGAAACAGGAGTTGCACTCTTGTGGGTGATGCCTGCTCGCTGCTTCTGCACTTCTTCACGTTGACTCAATTAATATATGAATCTTTCTGGAGTGCTTTCCCACTGTGACACTTAGACCTACTTACTGTTTTTATTTTGTAGCAGAAAAAAACCAACAAACACAACCAACTGGGAGTCAGGCAACATTGAACTTAATCTTGAGGATTTTTGCCTACCTTACTCAGCTGGCAAAGCTTCCAAGTCAGTATGATCATGTTTCTCTGAGACTTGGAAACATGCCCATTAGAACGCCAGCAATCTGCGCATTTGCATTAACCCCTGAGAATGAGCATTTCAGATGAAGGTCTCAATTTAGCAAAAAACGTTCTGCTGGCTCCACTTGCTCCTCTTCAGTCTTATTCTAAAGCATCTGGCAAAGTGACATTGCATGAGCTGGATAAGAGGGGCTTAAAATGCTACATTTCAGATTATGCTCCCACAAAATACCCAAAAAAGCTCCCAGCAAGCAGAGGATTGTCAACATATCATAGAATGGCATAGGCTGGAAGGGACCTTAGAGATCATCTTGTATCTCATATATATCAGTATCTGTGCAGTCTGTCGGGCTAGTGATAATCTAGAACACAAATAACAAAGCAGCACAGTTAAAACCAAACTGGTATGGGGGCTGGACTGATGCCGTGGTACCTTGATTACAGAACTAGGTAGATGCAGCACTTATCCTTCCTTTCTACCCAAAATGCTCCTCAGCTTGACTGTGCAGACTGCCGACCTACGGGGTCCACACCTCTGCCGCCACGCACCAGTGAAAGCCAAATGCCAGGAGAGCTCCAGGGTGCATCAGCTGCCCGATGCAACTCTTGGTGTTGTTTGAACCAACCAATGGCTGAAAATCCTAGCCATTTTGTTTTTGTGTGCCTAACCTCTTAATTAAGGGTGTCTGATAGAGATGTGAACTTCCCGTTGATTCACAGCACCATGTATTGAGAAGCATCTGGGATTTGCCTCCCCAGGCAAGTTAAGTCCTGCAGGTCCTGTATGAGGAAGCATCTCACAAACTAGCCCTACGGTACCTACTCTGTCCCTCTTGCCTGAGCAGGAGGATCTGCTCTCAGCAGCCACGTGCCCTTTAACTGGCTTGTATTCACACCACCATAGCAAACGTACATTCCATAGTTCGCTTCTCCTGCCAGTTTCTCCCCCTCTCCCTGTCAGTATCTTGCCCTTTGCTCCACACTTCCTGCCCAAGCTTTTCGACTGAGATTGCTTGTTTACTCTCATATGCCTTCATTTTCCCTGGAAACCCTCTGGCCTGCACATTCCTCTCCATTAAGCTGCTCCCCCCACCCCCATCTTTGATGCTAATAATAGCCCTACACATTACCGGCCATAATCAAACCTCTAAAAATGACTGTTACTTGTCATTTTCTTGGTCAGCAGAGTTCCCTTGCTTTCTCCTGACCTCTGCACTGCTTCCAGGGCTCGGGTCTTGTGCACGTCTTGCAGATGCATCTGGGCTTTCTTCTATGCTCTGAAGAGAAAGACTGCAAGACTTGGTCATGCCATCTCAACGCTCAAGACTCCCGAGCAGACACACCACTCCTAACTCCTCCCACCACTGCCACACTTCACAGTTTACATGTCCTGTACTCCCATAACACCATCCAAAAAGGGATGGAGAAACCTAAGGTATGGTCACATTGTAGAGCTATTCCTCTACCTGCCTTCCCAAAAAACATTTTTTTGGCTTGCGAGTCATTGGGGATAACATTGGCTTTTCTCTCCTGCACCAAGCACCACGCACCTCCAAGAAGCTACTGGAAACAGCTCACGCAGAACCACCTTACCTGTGATGCCCTTCCTGCTCAAGACATCAAAACTTTAATAACAAATTCTACGTTATTTTTCGATGGTAGTGAAGGGACAGAGGAGCCAATAATTTGGTTTCAGTAACATGCTTGTCCTTGTATCCCCAGGCCTTTGCAAATCAATATGTTTTGAATGTAGGCACACACGCGTGACGGAATGAAGGAGTGCCTGATCGTATGGCAGGAACACCAGGGGCCTGGTGCGGAATGAAAGGACTATTTCCCCCCAGCAAAAAGGCAGAGCTCAGGCTTCCTTCTACAAATCCTGCTCTACCGATTCACACTGGGGTCAGTGGGATTGGCGGCACCAGCACGGGGGCTGTTTGAGCAGTGCCATCCGCTGGCCGCCTTCTGTTAAGATCAACACAAGATAATTTCTGATGGATGGCTAGTATGGGTCTTCTGGAAATCAAACTAGAGTCATCATCAAAGGTCCAAGCTTCAAGTAAATGGTTATTCAGATATTTTCAGACTCCGAAATACAGAATGCCTTTGAACCAAGAAGTCTGAAGAATTATTAAGAAGATACAGACATGTAACCTCTGAGCATCAAGTCTTTGGTCTCCTACCTTCCTTTGGTATTTCATTTCTTGCTTTGCAGCTGCTTACCAAAGATGGTCTGGTGAGTTTTCAGATTCACACCATTACACAGCACAAAGCAGTATCCAGAGCTTTCCGACTTGCTTGGTTAGTATCCATGAGTAGAGAGAACTGTGGCTACATGCAAGCTCATGGCTGTGAATGGAAATCCCAAAGCCATCTTCCAAGATAGAAAGACTAGGATTAAATATAAAAAATTTAAGACCAGGAAGCTTCTACTGGTAGCTGCGTACCTACTTCCGCTAAAGGCTACACAGAACCATGAAACCCAGTTGGTGGTCTGATTTAAAACGGCAGGTAGATGAAAACGATTCAAGCAGCTCAGATAAATGAGAAAAATTATTTGAGGGAGAAAAAAGGAACAAAAACAGTACTAAGAAGGGAGTATTAACACTCCACAATACACAGCTACGAATAACTCCAGAGGTCCCACTGAATCCCACTGTTGCTAAGGAATTGTTCCGCCATCTATAAAAATAATTAACATTAGCAGTATCGTTTAGCATTTCAGTTAGCTGCAATTAACTGTTCACATTAGGAAGCTCTGGAAGTTCATTACTGCTGGACATCTGTAGTGGCTTTAATCACACACAACTACCGTGACGGTGTATCGGCGTGCCTGAGTCAAACCCCTCATCCTTGGATCTACGGCCGCCCACTCGTGAGCAGCACACGCTAAACCTCACGCCACTTCAGGAGACACTTATTAATAACACCACTGCTCACAGCAAGCCGTGTGGGTTGTACAGTACATTAATTTACATGTCATCGCCCAGAATGCTATCCCAGTTGATGTCTATTTCGGTTCCCAGAGCGGGGTGAACATCTGAGCATGGTAGTAAGCGAAAACGATGCTGGCGCATTTTCTTTGTCACTTGTGAGCCAACGCTTTGCAAGGCACCAGTTACATTCGGCCTCCAAAAGAGCATCTGAGCTGCCGTCTTTGAGCGGGCAACACGGCAATCCTTGGCACCGGTCCTGAGGTCAGTACAGGGTCACCACTGACCCATCCGCTTTTCCCGGCTCACGGAGGCGGTCTTAGCTGTCTAACCGCAGCGCGTAATCCTCCTCCCCCAGATCTCTGGAGCTGAGCACCCAGCAGATCTGCCAGCAGGGCAGAGGTAGGCAGCCAGCACTAGGTCTCCCGCTCCGCAGTGCACGTACGCCTCGGCACAGAGGAAGGCCAGAGCAACACATGCTTAGGTGAGCTCAGGTGTGGCTGTGCCCTACCCAGGCTGCATTAAACCCTACAGCAATGTCTCGCTGGGTGACAAACCCGTTTTGTACTTCACCACTTACCACCAGGGCCGACAGGCAAAACCCAGGAAAGAACCGCCATCTACAGAACAGACATTAAGCACGCAAAATAAGTGTCGGCAGCATCTGCCTCCCTTGATCCGCTCCCTTCCATACTCGCACACAACCCTTTAATTTAGACCAATTTTAAAGCAGCCTTTCGTACTGCACTGTGACCCCAACTGCAATTCATACACACAAAGGTTTGTGTGTCAGCCACTTGCACTAGAGGTGTGGTGTGTTTTGTTTTTTTTTTTTTTAAAAAAAAGCCCAAACAAATAGAAAAGTCTACAACCGCTGTCCCCTGTTTAGGCAGAGCCGGAGGAAGTACCAACTGCTGCTGCTGCAGGTTTTTTTGGTTGGTTCCCCCCCCCCCCCCAAGGTTTCCATGTTGCCACACCCTCCGAAGCACCCGGCCGTGGAGAGGGGTACGGGCGGAGACAGCCTGAGGAGCGAAGCCCTTACGGAACACGCTAAAAGCTGGGTCGCGATAACCGGCACCGCGATAGAGCTGCAGACGGCGCCCCAAATCCCCTCGGCCGTAGGAGCCGCGCCGGGGCAGCGCCGGCACGGTTGGGAGGGTAACCCGGCTCCCCGCCGGTGCTGCTCCACCGGGAGCCCGCGGGGCTGACACCGGTGCTTCGGTGATGCGCTTCTCAAGCGTTCCCCTCCAGCTGGGGTCCTTCGCCCGCTGGAGGGGGGTGTGCCAGCGAAACCCCGAGGTGCAGCCCACCGCGCTGCCAGGGAGGCGACCCCGCCCCTCGGCGAGTCGCGGCGCGGCGGCAGCCGGCAGCACCGCCGCCCCCTGCTCCGGCACCGCGGCCCCGGGGCGCCCGGCTCCCCCGCCGCGAAGCAACGCTGAGAGGCGGCTCCGCAAAGGCGGGCGGGGAGCGAAACGCGGCTTCCGACGGCAGGAGCGGCGGCGGGGCGGGGGCGCGAGTAGCGCACGCCCGGCCGCAGCGCGGCGGCGACTCGCCTGCCCCCCGCTTGCCCCGCTACGTGCCCAATGCTCGCCCGCCTACACCGGCGGAGAGACCGACTCCCGCCGGCTCGGTGATCTCCCCACCGACGCCCCGAGCGGGCTCGGCGTCTTCCAGCGCAGCCGGTGCCGCTGCCGCCAGCGACAGCGGGGCCGGGTGCTGCGGCACCGGCTTGGGGAGTGCGGTCCCGGGAGCCGCCCCTCGAGCTGCCTCGGCCACGCCAAGTTTGTGCCCCTCCTCGGCGGTCGGCAGCTGCCGCGCCCCCCCCCCCCCCCCCCACCGCGCTGCCCGCCCGGCCGGGGCAGGCGGGCAGCAGGCAGGGCGCGGCGGGAGGCGCTGCCGCAGCCCCGCCCGGGGCGGCCGCCTATTCCCGCCGGACTCGGGGCGACGGTCCGGCAAGGCGGCAGGGAGAGAAGGGAGGGGAAGAAACGGAAGACAGAAGGGGGGGAGAAAAGGAAAAATAAATAAATAAATAAATAAAAACAGAGCGGAAAGGCAGGGCGGCGGGGCGCGCGGGGACGCCGGGCGCGCCGCCGGCCGGGTTCATCCGAGGACAGGCGCTCGCTCCCTCCCCGCTCCCCCTCCCTCCGCCCGCCGCTGCTGACCTGTGTGCACCCGGTAGTGCGCCTTGAGGTGGGAGGACTTGCCGTAGACCTTGCCGCAGCCGCTGTAGGGGCACTTGTGCCGCTTCTCGGCCGCCAGCTTCCCCTTGGGGGCGGCCCCGGTGGCGCGCAGGCGGGGGGGCGGCCCCGGCGGCGGGCTACGGGGCGGGCTGGAGCCCGGCTCGGTGGCCGCGTCGCTGTCGGAGCCCGCGTCCTCGTCGGGGCTCTCCACGCTGTCGCTGCAGACGGAGGGGGCGGGCAGCGGCCGGTACTTGTTCAGCTCCAGCAGGCTCTTGGCGATGGCCAGCAGGGCGCAGTAGTCCTTCCAGGCGTCGCGGGGGTCGCGCAGCTCCCGGGCCGCCTCCCCCTCGCCCGGCACCTTCAGCCGCGCCGCCTCGGGCACGGCGGAGCGGTTGGAGATGGAGACCAGGCACTGCGCCGCCACGAAGTCCACGTAGGCGACGGCCGACATGGTGCGGCCGCGCCCCGACGACCGGGACGGGGGTGGGTGGGGGGAAGCTCCGGGCGCTCTTAGTGCGCGCCCGCCGGGCCGGCCGCGCCGCCGCCAGCCATGGCCCGCCCGCGGCGGCGGGGTCTCTGCGGCGCGGAGGAGAAGCGGGGCGGGGGGGAGGGGGGGGAAGGAAATAAATAGCGGGGGCGCCGGGCAGGTCCCTCACCGCCGCCCCCCGGAGGCGGCGCGCAGCCGGCGGGGGGGAGCGCCGCCCGCCGCCCGCGCGGCCGGCCCGGGTCCGGCGCGGGGGCCGGGGGAGAGGAGACCGCCCGCCGCGCCGCCGCCCGCGTGCTCCTGCCCGGGGACGGCCGCGCCGAGTCCCATCACGTCAGGTTCGGAGCCCCCTGCCGCCCCCCCCCGATCGGTCAGCGGGCAGGGCCGGCCGGCTCTGTTTACCTTCTCCCCCCGCCACTCACGGCGCCTCTTTTCTAGCGGGGGGTGTGTCCGCCGGGCGGCCGCCCCGCCAATCCTCGCGCTCCCTCCCCAGGCCGCGTGCTACTCCGGGCGCCCCGCCGCGCCCGCTTAAAAAGGGCGACGCCGCCAGCGAGGCGGGGGGGGGGGGGTGCGCCGCGGCGCTGCCCCCGCCGCCGGTCGGGTGCCGCCGACCGCGTGCCCTGTGTAAGCGACCGCGCCGCCATCCCGCTGTGGGGTCCGCGGCTTGGGGGGAGAACGGCGCGGTGCGGCGCCGAGAGGGTTAACTGCCTCCCTGGAAGCCCTCCGGTCCCAGCAACCGGGCCGGCCAATGGAAAGTGAGCCGGCTGATGTCACTGGCGAGGTCTCCGCCAATCAGCGCGAGGCTCCCGAAGAGTGCGCAACACTTGTAAACCCGGCGGGCGCCCGCGAGTCGCCTGGCCCCGCCCACCGGGGGCCGGGGTGGGGGCCGGGGGTCGCGCTGCCCCGCCGCTCCCCGCGGGAGCGGGGAGCGGCGGGGCAGCGCGACCCCCGGCCCTCGCCCGCGCCGGCGGAAGGCCCCACCTGAGCGGGGTTTCGGTGACCGTGCCGCGAGCCCCGTCCCGAGTCCCCGGGCCGGCAGTCCGTCCGCCCCGCGAAGCGTGCGGAGAAACCCGACGCCGTTTCGTGGTCATCCCTGAGACACACGGTTCCTCCGGATCCTGGGAAAACAGGTGGCGGGTGGAGCAGAGGGAGACCCTTCCGCGGGGACGCGCGTACCCCGGCGGGAGCGCGCCCTTGGGACGCGGCGTTAATTATCCCGCGGGAAAGTTGCGGGTCGGTTCGCGCACACAGAGGTGAGGCTGGTTAAAAAGACGTTTCCGACCACCCAGGAATCTGGAGGACCTGGCATCTCCACCCAAATAACGTGTCCCCCCCAACCCTCCAGTCCCCTTCTGCTCCAGCCAACGCGCAGACCTCACGGTGCATTGCGAGGGTTAACGAGGAGGGATGCGAAAAAATGTTTTCTGGATCAAACGCTCTTTAAAAAAAAAAAAGGGGAAAGAAGTTGCCACCGTCCATAAACCGGCAGTACTGAGATGTGCAGTACATTAATTTATACGTTTTGCTGTTCTGCAAGTGTCAGGAGAGACCCCGACGTTTCCAGCCTTTAAAATAATGTTTCTAGGCCTCTCTAGGGCATTAATCAAATAAAACCAGGGTGCCTGTGAAATCTCTGGATAACTGGAGAAGCATTCCTGTCGGGCGGAAGAGTTTTACTCTCCTCTTGTGAACCGTGGCCCAAAGAGACCGAGCCACAGTGGCCCCGAGTCCCTAATGGAGCCCCACTGTCCTCAACTGCAGCCCATCCTTCCTCACAAAAACAGGCAGGGCCCAAACGGAGAAGAGCTTTATGGATTGCTATTAATCTCTTTAACTGAGTATGGAAATAATGGGGAAGCAGCTACAGAAACGCGGCAGTGTTGCTCTCTTCCTGCAAGAAATAAAAATTAGTAGATGTCAGCCATTTTGTATGCTAGCATGCTAAATCTCTAGGTGCAACCTCAGGCAACAATAATACTTTTCCATGGATAATTGGTGTAAGGCTGAAATAATTTTGCATATCATAGCTGAGAAAAAAAAAACAACAACAACCACCCAAACGAAAAAACAAGTGGCTTCATCTGTAACTGGATCATCTGTAAGATGGTGAAGATCAAATAGAAAACAGAAATTGAGGATTTTATCTAACAAGGTGGCCATCAAGGTATGAATGTCACTTTTGCCTTGTTCTCTGAGCATTTTTCCCATTGGCGTCCATTGACCTCCGGTCCTTATAAAGCATCAGGCAGAGTAAGAGGCTGTAATCTCCAGATCTGATGGGGAGAAAAAACAGAATGGAAATACTTTTTTTTTCTGTTTAGTACCAGTGGCTGCAACCTTCCCTTCAGAGGGGCAATAGAATTTTCCATGGAAAGCTGTCCCCTGGTTCATTAATCTGGGTATTGGGGACATAACTTCAAGTTGCCCGTTCCTCAGCTTTTTCCACAGCACTTTCAGAACTTCTTTGCTGACACTGTCCAAGAGTTCCCGCTAGGACATGTCGTCATCCGCCGTTCAGTGACACGAAGTTGCTTCTCAGAAGATGACTTGCCTAATGCAAGGCTAATCGTCACATTAACAAATCCTCCTTACATACCTCTTATGTTAATTTATGCAGCTCAGAGAAGGAAGTGTTAATAACCAAGAAAGAAAAGGCCAAACTTTTTTTGTTTGCTCGTGCTGTTTTGTTTTGTTTTGAGCTAACTTTTGGCACATAGTTTAAAGGCTAGAAAGTAATCTGTGGCCATTTCCATAATGAGGAAGCATACCGAGCTTTTAAAATAATTCCAGTACACATCCAAGAATACATTGCCTGTTAAAGACAAAATAACACCTTTCATTTTGATGTATGTAGTAGTCCAAAACTCCAAGACTCCAAGCTAATTAGGTCCAAACGACACTTATTAAATGATGCCAGTGGAACTTTATACTTGGAAATGATGTCAAAATGACCACGGCCGCTTTCTGAACAACAGTAGGTATGTGCCGGGGAAAGGGACTGTGCTCGCAAGCTCCTTTGTCTCTAGGTGATGCAGATGATAGAGGCCATAACTTGGATTTGACTGCGGTGATGGTAACATCTGGATTTGGTTTCCGAGCACCCATTTAATCCATAGCTCAGTTTTTAATTCATGGCGAAGCAAACTTTTTGCAATACCTAGGCTGACCAAGGAGGATTATTGTAGCTTGCAGAGATCATAGCTTAAACCCACTACAGCACTTCGATACAGCCCTGACACCTTGGGCACCTTCGGCACCAAACGGCACTCGCTTCCCAAAGCCTGGAATCTAAATTCAATCCGCTGTTTACGGCTCCAGACCAGCTCCTCATGGGCAGATGTTTGCCCTCCGCATGGTCCCCAGGCAGAGGAACATGGCACATCTGGCTGCTCCTTCCCAGGAGCAGAGCTCCGACGGTGCCGGGGCAGAGGCCGTCGGCTGTCGTTTTTGAGGCGGCTGCTGGTTGTCGGAGCCAGAGGCATGGTGCACAGACAGGAGCCATGACGGGGGGCTGTATGGAGGAGGACGGTGGCCCCCAGGCAAGTGAGAAAGGCACAGGTGGGGGGCCCCAGGTCACAGCCAGGGGCTCACGCTTGAGGGGAGGGCAGGGAGATGTCTCAGGGGGAAATGAGTGAGGTTCAAGTGCCTGCAAAGGAGAGGGAGAACCAAGTCCGTGTGTTTGTGTACGTGAAGGAGGTGGCCATCCTTCCTGCGGCTGAGAGGTGTGCACAGGTTCGGTGAGACAGGGCAGGCTGCAGACGAAGAAGAGCTATTTATTGTCTTTGAGGCTTTCAAAAATGTCTTCTGTTTTTGAAAGCAGAAGTTTTCAGAGCGAAAACCATGCCAGCTCTCCTTTGCTCCATGCCCCCCAAATCTCCTACACCCTGTTCCTGTACTTGATGATAGCCTAAAACACTGCACCCTTCTTTGGAGGATGAGGACAGCACACAAGTGTCTGGCACTTGTGCTCCAAAGGCCTCTTTCTGTAGATGACCTTTAGTGTTGCTGTGATCGAGAAGACTTCTTTTTGAGGAGCAAGCAGGTGTGTAAAGACCAGCAGGAGTCAGTCATTCGGCTTCAAACCTCATTCAGTTGCTTTCCTTGGGCTCTTCTACAGACCCCAGAAGTTTCTTCTCTGACAGTGTCCTCCTGCCAAGACAAAATAGAGAAATCCATCCTGCTGCTCTATTAACATTTGCTACTGTTTTGAAGGCTAGAGGCTCCAAGCCTTATTCCAGTTTCTGCTTTGACTTCTTTCATTCTCCAGGGCCCATGAAACTACGTGTGGTGTAATCTCCATACAGTTTGACAAGATGCTGAGGACTAATCAATGGTTAGAAATGGCTGAAATTATATGCCAAGATAAATGTCCTGTTTGCTGACCTGTGTTCTTGAAGCCTGTGACCATGCTGAAAATTTGTTATGTGATTGATATTCCGGCAGTGTTACAGAATGGTAATTCAGCGGTCATATAAATATGAACACGTTGTGAAATGTTTTACACATACGTGGTATCTTTCATACCAACGTGTTGCCCAGATTGCCTGCATATATTATCAGGGAAATACAGCAACATCTTCCATCAGAGACCACCAACAGCCCATTGCAAAGCCTGGTGCAGCAGGGAGGAAGTGTTAGAACCTCTTGAAGAAGTGTATCTCAGTCACTGCACACATAGAGTGGACAAAAAGTTACTTTATCAAGCCATTTGAGGTAACAGAAGCCTTGAAATTCGACTTTTGTAGATCAGAAGGGGAAAACAAGAGTCAGCACAGCTGACTGCCATATAAAGGCTTGCACGACTCAGTAGGAATGCTGAAACTAGTTTTTACACTAGCAAACCGGCCCTTCCATCTTAAAAGCAGCAACACAGCAGAAGTCTACTGAGAGAAGACACTTCTGGCCCCAAAATCCAGCAGTATGAGGATTAGAGGACTCAAATTCAACTTTCTTTTAAGAACAAGCGTTGTGGATACAGAGCTGCATCAGAAAACATATTCCTTTCCTGTTTACTACTCAGTGTGGCATACCATTTACTGCTTGGAGAACTAACGCTTCTCTGCTCTTACCTTTCACTTCTTCTGGTCTAATTCCGTCCATATTCTGCACGGCCAAATTGATTACAGGTCTCGGTCATGAGCTCTTTCTAGTATTTCCTGAATCGCAGCTAATGTCCTTACCTGTGGCCAATTCTGCTGATCCTAAACCTCAGAAAGAAGGACGACTCCTCCCTCCTGGGGTTTACCTCTGCAGGTGGTAAGTACCCTGGGGATGTCCATGTTTCAGTGAAACTGCTGCCCACGTGGGCACCGGGGATCTGGATATCAACTCGGTTTGGGTGACTGGTAGCAGTGTAGCCATGGCAGCATTGAACTCAGCGTGGGCTAGCTGCTCGAGTACACACCCAGGATCCCAGATGGATTTTGCAGCCTGCATCAGACACCATCCTTCAGCGCGCGCATGGGTGTGCGACTCTCAAGTTTGAACGTGGAAAGCCAGACTAGCGTTAATTTGGGAATGTCTACCTTAGACTGCAATGAAGACATCCAATGAGAAATGAACTGGTGGCAAAGCCAGCATGTAACGTATGTGGGGAACATGGACTGGGGATCAGCTTTCAGTTTGCAGCTAGGTTTAAAGGATGTGATTCCACTTGATTCAACAGGTCATGCTGTTTTCATAAACTGATGCCAAAAAAACCCAAAAAAAACCTACCCAAACATTCCGGCCCCAGCTTTCTCAACACTTGTACCATGACACCAGGTGAAAACAGCTTTTCGTCATGTCCGTCAGGGAACGCTGGGCCAGAGATCATCAGGTTTGTATGCAAAAGCTTCGAGGAAGGCGTGAAGTGTTCCGAGGATGGAGATGGGTCTCCCCTGGTCAATGCAGGCAGGGGGTTCGATCACGGACCTCAGCTCGGCCCCTCCGCCCGGTAGGCCGAGACCCCGGACCTCGGGGGCCGCCGGGCATCGCTGCCCGCCCCTCCCGAGCAGCCCGCAGCCCCGCTCCGCACTGCGGGCTGCAGGCGTACGTGCGGCGCCGGCAGCGGTGGGTCCCACCTCATCGCCGACATCGCCGCTTTAAGGCTCCGGAGCGGGCAGGGGGAAGCAGGCAGCCGAGTTCATCTGAGGACACAGCCCCAGTTCTCAGAAATCCCCGCTCTGCGGGAACATCGAGCTCCCGTTACCGCAGTTGAACAAACTGCCCTAGATCGGGGGTGCCGGGCCCGCCTCCTCCCCCCCCCCCCCCCGCCCGCCACCGGCCCACGTGAGGCGCGTGGAAACAGCCGCCCCCCCCCCCCCCCCCCCCCCCCCGCCCAGCCTCAGCCCACGGCCCCCCCACCCCCCCCCAGCCTCAGCCCACGGCCCCCGCACCCGCTGCCGCGGCGACACTGCGCTCCCGGGGCTTTGCGGCTGTTTTCTTCTTTCCGTGCTGTATCACAGATTTTTTTTTTTTTTTTTTTTTAATTATCAGTATTATTTTTATTTATTTATTTATTTTCACCGCGGGGAGGCCCCTGCAAGCCCATGGCGTCATCCTTCTCAACCCTGCCACCAAATTTTACATATATATATACACATTTTATGCAGAGATGTAATTTAGATCTATATATTAAACGTGTAATATACAACATATATCTAAGTATATTAATAGATGCACATCGCTTTCTATATTTTATATATTATATATAATGTATACCTATTGTACACATATATTACGTTTAATTTTACGTATGTACGTGCATGTATATGACATATCGACATACAATATATGGATATTTAAATAATAAATATATAAAATGTTTGTCTTTTTTTGTTTTTTTTTTTGGGGGGGGCGGGTGGGCAGAGCGTAGCATCAGATCGCGGGCGGGGCGGGATGTCGGGGAGAGGGGAGCCGGCAGCGCCCCGGGGGCGCCGGGGTCGGCAGCCTGCGGGAGCACACTTTTTTTGGCGGGGGGTGGGTGTGGGTGTGTGTCTGTTAAGTTCTTTTTTTTTTGGGCGGGGGGGGGGGGGGGGGGGGGCGGGGGCGGGATATTAATAGCGCCGCGGCCGCGCCCGTGCGTGTGCGGCGGAGATGCCCCAGTCCCAGCATCCCCCCCCCACCCCCGCTCTTCTCTGGCCACAGCCCATCCTCCTCCACGGCAAGGGGACGGGCGTCCCCGTCGCTGGCTCCGCCTCGCCTCACCTCGGATGCCCTCCGCCGCCGCCCTCGCCCGCCGCCTCCATCTTAAACCCGCCCTCCCCCGCCGCTAAGATGTCCGCCTGCCCCTCCGCCTCTGCCCGCGGGGCCGCCCGGCTCGCCGTGGAGGAAGGCGGCGGCGCCCGCGGAGAGCCGGGCGGCCCCGGGGCCGGCAGAGGGAGGGCGGTGCTGCCCTGGCTCCCCCTGCCCACCCTCCCCCTCCCCCCGATGATTCTCCCCTCCCCTCTCTCACCATCCCCTTCCCCCCCCCCCCCGCCCCCCCCCCCCCCCCCCCCCGCCCCCCCCCCCCCGCTTCCTAAAACCGTCCCCCAGACCTCTATGGGCTTGTGGCTTCCTCTGGGTTTATTTTGGGGGGAAAAAGCAGCGTTTCTCTGCAGAGAGCGCCCTGAACGGGTTTGTGAAGTTCCCATGACTGGAGCCGGCTCAACCCATCACTGAAGGGTCTTCAAAGCCAGATGATGTCACGTTAACCCCTCACCAGAATTTGAGGCGATGCCATGCTAACCCCTCATCAGAATCGAGACGAAGTCATGCCCTTCGCCGAAACTGAGATGTCACATTAATCCACCAAAAAACCTTGAGGCAATACCATAGTAACCCACCAGGAAAAGTGAGACGGCACCAACAGGTGAGGAGTCACCTTCCCGCTGCGGTGAAGTGACAGCAGGTCTCCGGCATAGCACCGAGACCCCCCTGCCTTCCACCGTGGCTCCTGGCCGCAGTGTACGTGCGGTTCCTGAAGGTGTTAATTTTCTGCAGCGCTAACACAGCAGGTTGTTCCCCTTTCACTTAATTGTTCAAGATTTTCTGCCTGACAACGGTTCCTGATAAGAAGGTTTTAGGGAGGGCTGAGAGGCAGGGAAACAACCTGGGCAATGCTGATCAAAGCTATTTTTTAAATGTTTTCCAACACAGTATTGGTTTCCAGTTCCGTGCAGAAATGTATTGCCTTTCCCTCCCCTTTAATGGTGTTTTTCATCAGAAACAAAAGAGGTGTTGGGGGGATGAGGGGGTGAGCAGGGTGTTGTCCGACTTTCCCAATGTTCCAGCCGGAGTTGAAGACGTCTGTATTTTTCTCCCTGGACGATTCTCCTCGGGAAGAGAGGATCTCTTGCAGTCTCCCAGTGCTACGTTGCTACTACTGCAGATCCTCCAGCAGTGGGAGTCCTGACGCACTAGCCTAGGGTGGCGTTGGAGCTTTCTCAGCTATGGTACCGAGAAGCCATACTGAAGGCGGTAACCGTAAGAGTACTGGCAACTGAATATACAATACTGTTGTAATTGCCACTGCTGGTGGCATTCCGCAGTCCAGTGGTGAGAGTTTTCCTTAGGAAGTTTAGTTCTTTGTCAGTAGAAATTATTTCCAGACAAAACAAGTATGTGGAAACAGCTTTGCAGGAAAAGGCTGGGGATCCTGGTGGATACCAAGTCAAACGCGAGCCAGCAATGTGCCCTCGTGGCAAAGGCAGCTAATGGTATCCTGGGCTGCACGAGGAGGAGTGTTGCCAGCAGGTCAGGGGAGTCAATCCTTCCCTTCTGCACAGCACTGGAGAGGCCACACCTGGAGACCTGTGTCCAGTTCTGGGCTCCCCAGTACAAGAGAGAAATGGACATATCGAAGCAAGTCCGACAAAGGGCTGCAGAGATGATGAAAGGAGTGGGGCATCTCTCCTGTGAGGAAAAGCTGAGAGAGCTGGGACTGTCCAGCCTGGAGCAGGGAAGGCTCAAGAGGCTCTTATTAATGTGTACAAATACCTGAAGGGAGGGCGCAAACAAGACGGAGCCAGGCTCTTTCCAGTGGTGCCCAGTGATAGGACTAGAGACAATGGGCACAAACTGAAACACAGGAGGATCCCCTTGAATGTCAGGAAACATCTTCTCACTGTGAGGGTGCCTGAGCACTGGCACAGGTTGCCCAGGGAGGTTGTGGAGTCTCCATCCATTCAAAACCCTCCTGGACATCGTCCTGGGCAACAAGCTGTAGATGGCCCTGCTTGAGCAGTGGAGTTGGACTAGATGACCTTCAGAGGTCCCTTCCAACCTCAACCAGCCTATGGTTCTCTGATAGGATACCCGGATGGGTCAGTCAGTGCAGGTTCAGAGTCAATGTTTGGGAATATGTGACAAAAAAAGCAGAGGATTTAAACATATTAACTTCCTTTCATAATTTTGGGTACTGCTCAGTAATATCCTCATATTGATTTTCCTGTGGTTACTCGTACCGGTGACGGGGTTTTGTGGGTTCTACAGCTCATGCCCCTAGTACTTTTTCAGCTTTTAGGATTTACGTACTACGCAACCTTTGTACCTGTAGCACAATATGAACTTTACTGTGCTTGAATATGCCTGTGCTTGCACATAGGTGCCACATTATCATAAATCATCTCTAAGGACAAGAGACTAGAAAGGCTTCCCTGGCTTTAAACCCATCCTCCTAGTCCCTTGACTTTTCTAAAAAGTAAAGCCCTATTAAAGAAAGTTTTGTCTTGGAAAGGTGTACCTAAAGAATACAACAGTAGATCCTGTTTTGCGGTCTGGTTGTACCAGCATAAGCTTTGTTGAGTAATAGTCAGTTAAGAACACTGTCTTACTCATTAAGGTTATCTTAACTGTTAATTTACCCTAAATGTGAAAAATTCTATTATAACCCTAAACTGAAGAAAATACTGGATTTTTTGTTATACTTACAAAATGCTTTTCTGTGTAACAATCAACCGTTGACTTTCACTGTCACTCCTTTTCCATGCCCCTGTTTTAACTTCAGCCTGTACCGAGTTTAGGTAAAATCTCTTCTAGTCAGTCTTGCACTAAAATCAGCTTAAGCTAAAGTCTACGGCAAATCAGCTTTAGCTAACTTGATTTTGGTTGTTTTGCGAGAGAGCCAGAGGAGGTTTTAGATTCCTAGAGCTGCATACGGGCGCATAAACTCTACACAAATTCAAAATTGCCAAGACCTGCTCCACAGCTGACTCTTAATGTTAAAAGAGCTTAAACTCCTAACTTATCTTAAATTTCCCTCATATTCAGCTCCCGTGTGCGCCCTCAGACAATTAAGTCTTCCTATAAATAAGCATTTGGTTCGTAAATTTGCCCAGGTTTCAGCCCCCACGAAGAACATCAAGGCAGCTGTAGCTGGCCCGTCCGGCTCCTGGTGCTGTCTGTAGCAGCAGTCTAGGGAAGAGTTAAGAAACTGCTTCAAACAAGCTTCAAAGCAGCTCAGAGGCTTTGTGATGTCTTCACGTTTGATTGCAAACCACTAAGGGGCCCTTAGAGCAGAGCCTGGATTCACATCTCGCCCTGTTCTACACAAGTACCCTAAAGAGGTTCATTCTCTTGTTCAAATTCAAATGGTTTTAAAAAGAAGGGTGGAGACCATCTTCTCCAGAATAGCCCAACAGCCTGAGTGCTTGGTTTCAAGGGGAAAGCTGTGAGTGTGAATCCCCTCCGGAAATAGGAAACTCCAGTTCTGTCTAAGGACTGACCTCCTGGAGACAGCCGCAGCCTCAGAGCACACCAGAGATCAGGTCCAGGCTGGAGACCATGGGCTAGGAATGATTTCCAGAGAGGAGTGTGGCTCAAGGTAGTAGTTCATCCTTAGTATTTTATTCTTGCCTGCTCAAAATGTCCTGCTGCTCAGTGCACTCGTCGTTCTGAAAGCCTTTCCAAGGCTGCCGTTGTGGGGCAGACAGAAGCACGCTCTGCCCTTGCTTCTGAGACAGTTGGTGGCCAGGCAGCTCCAGTGCGGGCAGTTAATGAGTGCTAAATTAAAACTGGCCAGTCCTGCTGGGGTAAAGAGGATATTAGGACGTGCTCTCTGTGCTGACTTTGCTGCACAACTTCTAGTTTGGAGCATGAGCTGTGCCTGAGCAAGGTCATGTAGCATAGCTCGAGTTACCCAGCTCTTCTCTCTCACCGAGTATGGAACCTCAAGTGCATACCTCAGGGCTCTGAACCCTACTTGTCCATGAAAAGCGCATAGATATTGTCAAATTCATAGCACGATGCCTCACCACTGCCTCAGTAATTGGCTAAGCAGATTCCTGTCAACGCAAAGGTTCAGCAGTGAGAAAGCTGTCACTGCAGTTACATCACTGTCTGCACCAGAGATCTTTTTTTTTTTTTAATTCACAAAGGTAAAGCAGGCTCCAGGCTCAAGTATGTGTTGCGTGAGTGCGTGTGACTTTACTGTGGTGGATCGTCATGCATGTTGGCATGGCAGACTTGCAGAGTTCAGTAGGTAGAGGAAAAACTGTACAGAGAATGGAAAAAAGATTAACAAAGATGTCAGTTAGCTGAATTTAATTATCTGTCCAAGGACTTGGACAATGAGATGATCTAAAAAGTACTTGATTTTTGAGGTGAGAAACTGGGAAAGGACATGATTCTCTTACGAAGGTATGCTCTTTAATACAGCTATTCATTTATCTGTGCAGCTATTTATAGATATTTCACTTCTTTGAAACCAAGTAAGAATAGTAATTAGTACTCATGGCATTAAGGTGAGTGCCACTTTTTTTGTGTTACCAACAAATATCCACACTGAATCAGACAAATGATAAATCTTGCTGTGGGTTCAGAGCTCGGTGAGAAAAGTCAGTCAGATTTCAAGGTTCAGCATTTCAGGTAAGTTTTGTTGCTCAGACAAGTAGTCAAGCCTGGGTTGGGTAGGTCTGGGTGATGCCAAACGAATTTGTCTACTTCGTCAAGATACAGAGAGAACAAATCTTAGAAAGACTGTATTGGTCAAAATACCAAGTTCCTGATGGTCCTAAACTGTTGAAACTAAATAGTTTAACTGTGTAACAGCTGCAGAGGTTTAGCATTCGAGCGAAGCAACTCAACAAGACAGCTGCAAGGGAACTTCGCAGGACTAATCAGACAGTACTTCTAGCATCGTGGCTAGCTTTGTCTTCTAACCCAACTTTCTCTGAGAAAAAGTTACTATTTTCTCACTAACACTGTTCAAGGAGAAACCACTGCTGCTGCAAATACAAAGCTAGTATGAAATATCCTTTCTTATTGTTTGAAGGCATTGGGCAGATAGACAGAACAAGTCTATTATTTAGGCTTTCTTAATTTTGTTTACTGACATAAAGCTCCCTTCACCTGATTTGGCAGAACCTGGAAAACTCTCCTTTCTGTGTTCCAGCTTTACTCTGGCTGAGAACCTCCCCACACAAACGTAAGTGAATCAGAAGTCCAGTTATATTTAGCATATTCCTGGACAAGTAACACCAGCCAGAAGCGGTAATGCAAATCAAAAATATCAAATGTTTTCTAACGACCAGTAATGCAAACATACATTTTGCCTGTCTAATTTGGATTCCAGCATCCTAAAGCCCAAAGACATTTAAGTATGCTTTCAGTGTTTGCAAGAACAGAATTATAATAAAATTAGCACTTGGCTACTGCCAGCATTGCACATGAAATTCATTATAAATGTAAATCTAAATGACCTAGCTTGCTAATTAAGTAGTCATCTGCATACTGGTATGGAAGTACCATCCGAAGTGGTACTTCATGGTATGCAATGGTTGTTTAGCTCCACACAGTAGTCACACGTACAAGGAGCTTACGGCCCATGATCCTGAATCTGCCAAGAGCTTTGTTCAGATTCACAACTTGTCCTGCTTAGAATTCAATATAAGATCAAATAATAAAGGTCAACTTCAGTAAACATTTACCCATAGAAATAACATTAAACGACTCTGCTGTTCCTTTTAATAGTCATCACGCCCATATTTTGTGTGAGACTGTGAACAGAAATTCAATTTACCTGCTGAGGTTTACACCAGCAGCTGTTTTGAAAATTTCAGCATTCATTTCATCAACCAAGTAAATATTTACTACTCTATTTCTCCTGAAGCAGGGTTAGCTATTACATGATAACAAAAGAAGTTTTGGTATTTCTGCAGAAATGAATACATCTTGATTTCTCCTCCCAGGAGTCACCCGGCTATGAAAGGCAGGAAAAGTGATTAAATGTGCATTTAGGTGGATTTACATGTACACACAATTTTGAGAAGCCTACTCCCTGTGCGTGTTAAGAATCGCAGCTGTTGATTTCACTGCCTACGTTGTTCTATTACAGCCACTATTTCCAAAGAGCAAAAAAATTAGCAGGAACTCATAATTCCCATCTCTTTTCCTGTACAAGTAAAAAAGAACAACACAAAGACCTTTCTTCCTTTTTTACATGTAAGCCTTTGCTGACTTTCAATCTGCTCTACCAGAGAAGGTCCACAGAGAATAATAATGCTCAGCAGGTGCCAATAAGGACACAATCTAAGAGCTAATTTTCTCTGCTTCTCAGGTTGCTGAAGGTACTATTTGGAATTTCCCTAATTATCTTCTTCCCCTCTTAGCTTGTAAAACAAATGCACTTTATGGAATAGGCATCGAGATCAGAGTGAATATAAAAAAAGGTTCATTCTTTCCAACAGATAAATCGCATTTTATCTTGACCAGAGTGCACTCAGGTGCCATTGAGAAGTTCGTGTATAGAAGATCGTATAGTGTCTTCACTCTGTAGTACTTACTTTGTTGAGATACAAACCTTGGGCTTTTGGGGATGGCAACCCACTGTTCTCCTAAAGACGATGTTCAAGAAACACTTTAGTTATCATTGTAATATTTGTTCTCAGTCAGATGGTTTCAAAGTGATCGCCACATTTAATAACTAATATCATTTCATTCTGGAGTAATCTGTCCTCTAAAAACGTAAAAGATGAGGAAATACTCTGATAAAATATCATATCAGTTCAAGCCAATGTTTCTCTTTGCATGAGTGGTGAATACTGGAACAACTGCCATCACTACCTGCCTTATCTGGATTATTGTAGTGGTGATGTACATCACACATACAGTGCCTCCAGCTTCTTTCGGCATGCAGGAATGCACAGCCTCCCAGCAGTGGGAACAGCTCGCTCAAGAATTCTCTTAAAAGCTGGCATACACATCCCTGAGCAGCTTTTCTGCAGTCACGATGTCTGTTTATCACTTGGTATCCTTCCATGCATTTCAGTTGTTTGTCCTACTAAGTTCTGTGTGTGGCTAGTGTTTTCACTGTTGTCCAGAATGATTTGTAGCTTTGTGAAAACACGGCACAATACTTCATGCCAAGAATCTTACGTTATCAGCCTTTTTTTCGGTGTTGCACAATGGACATGCAGTGCAATTTATTTTTAGGTGATACAAACAATAAACATCGCTCTTGGGTTTGTTGTTGTCGTTTTTCAAAAACAGCATATAGTGAAAAAATCTCCTAGGACAAATGTAAACCAGGGTCTACTTCTCCAAATTAATCCCTCGAGGTATTCAGTTAGTCACTAGGGCATTCTGATTGTAATCGATGAGAAAGATGATGCCTTACACTTTTTGAAAGAGGTTGGATAGGCACATCACGATCATAAATTAATGTATTTTTGAAACAACAGTTTGTGGCTAATAGGGCTTCAATATCCACTGCCAACTTATTTTACACAGTCAGTGCCAAGAAATCCTCCAGTATGCATTGTATCCCTGACCCAAAGCTATTTGCAATTTGCATTTGAAAAATAAAGATCCTTACAGTCCAGCATCCCCTGGGTCTCTGAGAGGCAACCCAGGTAAATAGATACTTAAGACTACGTAACTTTATCTTGGATTGCCACGAGAGTTAGCAGATGATCATGATATTAATTCTGTATTGTGCTCTCCTGGGGAATTTCTACATATTTGAAGAGCAAGGCACGGGAATAATCATTTCATCCTTCGCTGAAAGGAACTACTTCCTCACAGGAACGAAGAAAAGTCAATTCTCAAACAGCACAAAAATGTAGGGCAAGAACTGAGGAATGCTTTTTATGCAGCTGCAGAAATATATCCAGAGTGTAATTATTTATGTTGGAATTTGAACAGGAGATTTCAGCTTCCAGACTTTCTTTCTGAAAAGTACAATGGTAACTTTTAAGCTACCTCATATGGGCATGAGTTTCCCTTCAATGAGAGCTGAACAGCATTTCCTAGCTCCATAATTTCTAATTTCCACTGGTTTCGTTCTGACCAACGTGGAACAATGCTACCTTTTGAATTATTTAAGTCACTTTTCTGAAGTGTCTCCTTGTTCTTTGGAAGTCTTTTGTCTGACTACTGGTCAGACCCATCGTGAGTCAGCCGACGAGATCCGGTCAAACAGGTATTGCTAGATAATGCTTTTTATTAAAAACCTGTATGTGTTTTTAATGCTTAAGTTGTTTTGACACTTGTCTTTCCTGATGTGTGCACAGGGCCGGTTCTGCAGCACTGCTGGGCTGCCTTTGGTAGGGGAGAGAGCTGCTTTTTAACTCCTAACTTTCCGATGCTTTATTTTTTTCTCCTTTTCTTGTGTTTTCCGTGCCTGCAGCCTGGTTTGTGTACATTCATCCCGCTTCATTCTACCACTCCTTTTTAAGCCAGTAGCCTAATAATGAAGCCCTTGATGAGACTGTGAAACCAGCACTAGCAACAGTGAGTCTTCATTACTGGCTGGAGAAGACTGGAGTGTTTGACGTGCATGGAGCTTTCTGCAGACAGCTATGACTATAAACTGCCATTTGTTATGGTCATACAAATAAGTGTTACAACATTAAAAGTGTTGCTCTTCTCTAGCAAAGGATTTATATTTGAAAAAGAAAACAAAAACTGATCAGTACTTTATCCTGGTT
Source organism: Tauraco erythrolophus (assembly GCF_009769465.1). NCBI lineage: Eukaryota > Metazoa > Chordata > Aves > Musophagiformes > Musophagidae > Tauraco > Tauraco erythrolophus. Next base: position 82,511,782 of record NC_141496.1, read on the forward strand.
TCTTCCACACCTAAAGTGTGGATGTTGGCTGATGAACAGAAACCCTGTTCTCTATTACTGCTCATACTCAACAGGGCTGGAAATGATAAACAATAGGCTTGATTATATTATAAATAAGTGAGATAAAGTGGTTGTGACCTGAGACCTAAGCCATCAAATATTTTGGCTGTTTGTGTATGGTTACTATGTTTGTAAAATACACAAACTTTTCACGTAACTGTATGTTTGTAGAGTTTGTTTTTAATAGGTAACAGAGCCAAAAAATCTCACATACTCTTAACCCATTTTGCTTTCAGTTGTGCAGGAAATGCTGCGTTTGGCATACATGTTGCAGAAACCGAAGAGAAAAACAAAAAGCTTAATTAGAAGGTACTCCTCCCACTACCATCTCCTAACCAAAACCACGAAAGTTTTTTTTTATAACTGCCTGGGTATCTGCAGGTAGTGTAGCTGATAAGCTTGCTGTCTGCCCAAAGAGACCGAACATAGCGTGCCTCACCAAAAGATTTAGCACTGTCTCCTGTACTCAAGTAATTCTATTTCACTTCTCAACTGATTTATTTTTTTCTTCTATATGGCCAGAATATCTCATTCCATTAGTAAATCTTAATGCCCACAGATTTTGAACTCATGTCTAACTTATGTCCATATGCATGAGGCATCTATGGCATCTTAACTAAGCAAAAACCTTTTGGCATGATGGCTAGGAAATACTGCAAGGTTATGGAATCTGGCTAGTTAATCCCAAGCAATTGGACTTGTGTGAAAGCTAAAAAAGGAATTTGATCTGAGTGAATATTCCAGATGACTCTCTTCACAATACCTACCAAAAAAAGAAAAAAACAAACAAACAAGAAACATATAATATTTCTCTGTGTGCTCTATAACACACAGGAAGAAGACTGGTAATTGCCATTTCCTTTCTCCTGAGGCAGACGTAGCCCCAGTCTGTAGCAGGAAAGGTAAGGAAGTGGGAATGCTGTGCATTTATATGGCTGGAACTGCATTTGACTAGATGGTGCTAACAGGAGGGTTAAAACCACCTTAATATTTCTGATCTGCTTGTGGTATTTCTGTGTGTGTACACAGATGCACAGGCACACACGTGTGTGTACGTGCACATGCCCCTGTACTCCACCATTCATAAAGCTCTGACTGCAAACCAGTCTGGCACAGTCCTTGAGAAACAGCCAGGGGAGTTCAGAGCTGCTGTGGCGTCGCTCATGCGCTTAATGCTGTTCCCGTGGCCAGCACATGCTAAGAACAAATCTCCCTAAAACAAAAGAAAAGTAACCAAAGCTAACTCCTACCATGTTTTTAGCATGTGGATTCCAAAATCCAAAATTTAAGAATCAAGGCAATTGCTGAGCAAGAGTGGTTACTCGGCCAGGGTATCTCACTGTATAAACGCAGAGAAGGGAAACCAAAACGTGTCTCTGAGCATGCGTTGTACTCGACATCATACTCCTTTGGTGTAATTAGTCTTCTTGTAATTTCTTGGTCGCCTATATGAACTGCAAGTTGCCGTGAATATAATTTTATGTGGGCAGCTGAACTGTGGTCTATCTTTCTCTCTTAATCTGAATTGACACTAAAATGTGGACACTTTATTTCCCTGTGCTCTCATATTTAGACCTTTTACTCTGTAGTACCGGGAGAGAAAAGCCTGTTGACCTCTGTTTTCATTTAATACAAAAATGTAGATGACTTAAGGCTGTTCAGTCATTCACAGAGAAATCAAGACAAAATATCCTCTGCCACTCAGTGCCACCAAGTGCTGCAGGTTTGCTGAGAGGTAGTAGTCTAACCCCTGTAGTAAGTCACTGGCTGTGACAATATCAGAGCGGATTAGTATTTGGATACGCTTTCTGACCCCGCTGCAGGAAGCTTGTCAGATATTTGCTTCCTGTCTGCAGTATGAATATTAAAGTAAAAAAATTAATCATAATAACTTACATAAATGGATCGAGTTTATTCCTCAGCATTCGTATTCCAAGAGGAAAGTGTCCTTAGAGAGAGAAAACCAGAGGAAGAGAAGTAGTTGTTCTCAGAGAGCGTTAGTTCATAACGAGAAAAAACCTGAATAGTGGGTAAGAGGGCAGATTTACTGATAGAGAGGTCCAAAGGATCTCAGCAAACTGCTTATTAACACCTTATAGCTCAGCACAGATGCCATGAGAGAAAGAATTGGCCAAGCCATGGTTTTGAGGGGACTTTACCCGTAATTTGACCCCCTTATTAGCACTGGATAGTACCACACACGTTCCTGTGCTACCAGGCAGTATCTGTGCATCTCTTCTGTCCTCTCCACCTTTTGACTGTGACTGATTTCCATCTTTAAAGGCTGCACTGTTGCACAGCCTCCTCCTTCAGCACTGCGGCTGCATCGAGTCCCGTTGGAAAACGCAGATCCATAAAGGATGGTCTTGTTTTGGAGTACCTGCTATGACCACATATATCTGTGCTGGGGAGAACAACAGCTGTATCTTTCCTTTGTTCTGCTGTTGGCACCAGGGGGTGTTCTCTGTCACGGTGACATGATAGATGTATATACTTCTTTTACTTTGTCTCTATAGTAACAGACTGCCAAAAGAAGAGATCTCATGTCTGGGAGCTCAGCCATGAGCACAGGGAAAATGGAGGTCTATACCTCACCATTAGGAAAGAAAACTCTTTAAGAACAAATTGTTTAAACACAGTGTTACGGATGCAAGACTGGAAATAGCACATATAAGTTAAGACGTGTGAGAAGAAGGTATTCTCCATGTGCTCTTTTGCTGGATGAAAGGCAAGTTGAAATGTTTGGCCTCACCTCTTAGAGGAGATGAATGGACATTCTCCAATCTCAAAATTTGCTTTTATTGCTAATGCTTTGACACAAGTCCTAACGTTGCTCTGTGGGCAACCACCACATTTTTTTCCTTTCTTCCCTCTTTATCTCCAGCCCCAGTCCCTTCAACGCATGATAGTGCAAGCATACTTTTGAGCAATTCAGTGTGTTCTTGAATTTCTCCACCGATTTGCTGTTTCAAGCCACGACAAGTTCAAACACCCTTGCTTACTTTCAGCATTCTCTGTGATTCAGCCTTTTACATTCACTTTCCCTCACTAGGCTGTGCTACCATCGCCTCCCTTCCGTGTAATAGCATTGTTCAGCTACACATAGATACTAGAACCTTGCAGCTTCTAGGCAGGCAAAGCGTTTCAGCTGCATTTCAGGGTGAGAGGCAAATATGCAACAGCTTTGCCTGTGCCTTCAAAGCTCAGCGTTAGGATTTAAGGAAACAACAGTAGAGTATGTAACCTATCAAACGTTTTGGGAACCACTGGAATTAAAAGCCAGAATTAGAAATTGAAAGTGACGAAATGCAGAGACTCACAAAATCCTCCCCGAGAGGTATAGACTGTTTCCTGTTGAGTTTGAAATAGTGATATTTCTGGCTGAAAAATGAATGTGGACGAAGAGATCGTAGGCCATACATTTCTTTTCTGTTTGCAGCATTGGACAAGCTATTCTAGCCACTGTGCTGGTTCATGGAAAACACGTATATGTGCGTATGCGTGTGTGCTATATGCTAACATATATATAACGTAGAAGGTTTGCTACAGTATGGTAAGTATTGATCTCTAAATTTATCTTACGTGAAAGCAACAATTCCAAGCATTTTAAGAGTAGCTGCTTGTCTTTTGTGTTCACTGCATTTTTTTTGCCAATATATAAATGTTTAGAAAACCCTCCTTGTGTTTCACCACCGCCTGTAGAATTGGGACAGCATATTGACTATGAAAAATAAAAGATACAGAAAAAAGCCTTGTGAAATCATTCCTTGGAAGCTGAAATAAAACATAGTTACACCCAGAGATTAATTATGAATAATGGGATATTAATGCATTGGCAATATGCATAGAGGCTTTAATCCATTCAGTTAAGAAAGGAAGCATGGATGAGTTGGGGAGGAATATTTTTCCATCTTAAAATGATCAAAGTCTTTTTGTATATTTGCAGAAATTGGTGGAGGCAGATGACAGCCAGTAAGGGGGAAAAAGGGTGATGGTTTAAAATAAATAATGGTATCAGATGAAACATGTAACAAACATACAAAAAAATGGAAGAAACTTGTACAGGAAGTTATGCAAAAAATCTGCAAGGTTTGTAGAAAATAGTAAACTCTCAGTTTCCTTATAATCTCCTATCTGACTCTGTGGGAAACCAGTCGTTTTCAGTTTCCAGCACTGCAGTTCTCAAAATACCACAATGTAAAAATAATACAAGTCTAACAAAATGGTAATAATGGCCAAGGCCTGTTTGCTCAATGAGAAAGCCAATGCTCGAGCTATGCAGTTGGACTTTGTATATTTTCTTTTGGCTGTAAATTTCATGATTCATTTCAAAGTTTCTCTCCACCCTTTCTGAAGCTTATGCTCCAATGAGCCAGAAGTTCAGTCCTGGAAGAGAGGAATGAAAAAATAAGGCGTTTGGGCCAGAGACGTACTTTTGTTAGAGAAGGAAATACTAAGAATGAGTAATGTTTGCTTTTTTTTTAGCCTGCCAGTGACTCTGGTAAATCTAAGGTAAAGCTGGAGATCACTTTGCCTGCCAACGCGCTCCATGTACTAGCCAACAAGGAAGCTGTTACACGCTGGCACTGTGAGATTGAAACCACGGTAAGTACAGTAAGTACAGCAAACTTTTCAACCCACACCTTGGAAAGCGTCCCTTTGCCCTGGAGCTGTTAGCCTGCAGCATGGTACCACTGCCTGAGCCTGCTTCCGAACACGGATCCCCATGGCACGGGGGCCTGGGCTGCGTCTTTCCACAGCATCCTGGTTCCTGTCTGCCTTCCCCTATCAGGCACCTGCAGCCTCCAATTATTATCTCCATTATTAGAGACAAGCAGCATTCCTTCTTCATGGTTTTTCCTCCCTCTCAAGCCTTCACCTTGATGACCTTCGGTTTCATTTTGTTGACATCCCCTGGCACTAGGACCCAACTACCAGAAGAGTATAGTTGGGCTTTGTTAGTGTTGGGTTCTTTTTTTTCATACCCAGGTTTCATTACAGGTTATTATGCAAGAACAAGCCTCAGTGCTCTTATATATGTGGAATGCTTGTGGCTTTCACACTTCTCTGCATTTCTTCAGAAACAGGAAAAAAAAAAGCCAGATTAGATGACGAGAGTATAGTACAAGTCTCACTTTTCTATATTTAAAGCATAACAAGATCCAGCGACTGCTGAAGTAATGAATCACTGTAATTTACATATACAGGTCAGCGGAGGACATCCACACACTGCTGAAAACATCCCTTCAATCAACAGCCTCCTTTACTACTCCCATTTCAGCTGCCTCCTGGCATATCCAGCCCGATCCATACGTGTTCCTATTACTGATCCTTTTGAACAGCTAACAGGTTGCGAGATGAGGAGGCCACACTTTTCATCGCTGGGATGACCAACACACACGGACCCTCGCCCCATGGAAGATGCAGCAGGGCTTGGGTGGCTCCAGCAAAACCTGCAGCTCCGGGGGCGGGGGGCAGGAGGTGTTCCCTGTTTATTTTGAGATGTCCCTCTGAGGCCCGTCAGACAAAGTCAGGGACGGATCCAGGCCATGATGCTGGAGCTCAGGTGCTGGTGACACACAAAAACACTCTCTCCCGTCCCTGCCTGAGCCACCTTTGAGGGAATGGGGAATGGGGCAGTGCACCATCGTTTCCTTGGAAATGCTTCTGCTATAATTAAATTCGGCTGGGGGTGGGGTGGAGAAGGAAAGGACCCTCCCCACCCATTTTACAGTGGGTGGAAAAAATCTCAGGGATCACATGGTAGGTGGGGGGAGAGTCGGCGGAGCTGGGTCAGGGGCCCCGGCCTGTGTGCGGGACGCGGGATAGCGAGTGCCGGCGGCGGCCGCCCCGACGCTGCCGACGGCCCCGCTCCATCCCTGCTGCCGCTGCTGCTCCCGCTCCTCCTGCCGCTCCGCTGCTGCTGCTGCTGCTCCCGCGATCGTGTTGTTGATGGTGTCTCGCCCCGGCTGCCGTGCCGAGAACAGAACGTTCCCTGCCCGCCCCTGAACTGGGATTGAACTTCCCCGGCTCCGGGGACAGCACAGATACACCCCGGGGGGCGGGGAGAGAGACCGGGCTTGAGAAAAAACCGGGAGGGGTGGAGAAAGGGAAGTTCCCAAAGGGTTTGTTTCATCCTAAGTGTTTAGGTTGGGTGGAGTGGGTTTTTTGTTTGTTTGGGGGTTTTTTGGTTTGTTTGGTTTTTTTTTTTCGTTTTAGCTTCAGTCAATAAAAAAAAGGCAAGCGAAAAAATGCAAGGCGATCGGCATCCCTGAACAAATGTACTTTGAGAAAAGATGAAGAAAAAGAAAAAGATACGGTAAACCTGCTTTTACAGAAATAGATTTATGGCACTGTTGTTTCTTTGACCGCCTGCCATTGTTAAACAACTACTTTTCTACTTTTCCTTTACTCTCCCTCTTGCCCTGAACGTTATATTTCAGTTGCTTTCCCAAGTGAAACTGAAAGTGCCACTGACCCCACCTGAGAAAGAAAAGGCCAAAGGTTTGACGAACACCTCTCTACCACAAGCGTTTTTTTTTTTTTTTTTTAGAGTATGTCTGGGCAGCTGGTGGCTGCCACTGTGTTGCAGTTCTCAGGCAAGGTGGTGTGGGGCTGTTGGGGCCAAAATGCCCTGTGAAAGGTGTAGAGGAACAAATATAGCAGTTTCAACCTGCAGCAGGTAAACGCATCATCAGGTTCAGGAATACAGCTGCCTTGGCATCACGGGCATGTTCCTTGGCACTGCATTACTATGGGTTGTCCTGTAAAAGCTTTGTTAAAAGGAGTGACTGGATTAGCAGCTCGCTTAGGCATTTTTCTTGTTTAGTGCAGTTAGTTCTGTGCCAATCTTGGATAAAAATGAATCAGGAATCTCAGGAGATTTTGGTAGCTTTTTTGTATATTTCATGCAAGCCTCACACCTTCACAGCTTTTGAAACACTTTCTGCCTCTCTCTAACTTGGTTTAGTTATGGAGATCATAGGGTTAACCCACTCACGCAATGTCTGTGTATTATTCACGGTAGCTAATCTCACCACCTAGTCCAGTTTAACTGACTTCTAATTTATTTCTCAGTGCTGACTGGATGCCATCTGCATATATCTTTTTGGTAACAAACTGGGATTTATATCACTACGATGCGTTATATCCTTGGTGTGTTCCAGGCCATAAAGTACCTCGTCAAATCCTGTAAGAATATTTTTTATAGCCTGTTCAATAGCTAACTGATGCACCCTCTTGTGGTCTGCCGCTCAACCCCAGCAAGCGAGGACCGTTTTCCCTTGTTTTACTACTGTATTGCCCCAAATATAAAATAAGTCTCTTGCCTCTCAAATGCGAAAACACGCAGAAAAAAATACGCTTTGGAGTTAATTCCTTGTGTCCTGTGAGGAAGGTTATACTGTGCCCTGTTTAAAAGTTGTGCAGGTTGCCTTGCCTCCTGGCAGAAGCATCCAGCCAGCGTGAGAGGAACCTCCCGGGTAGCCCTTGCTCCAGGCTTTGGTCCAAAATGGGCCAAACACGCACCAGGCTCTTGGTCTGATTTGTGCCCTTTGCCAGCTGGTCCCCAGCAGTGTGCTGGCAGCCAAAGCACCCCATGGGTCGGGAGGAGGGCAGGCAGAGAGGAGGTACACTGGGCTGGGGAAAGGTGCTGGAACCTGTGTAGCCTTGTGACGGGTTGGGGTTGGGTGTTGGTGCTCCGTCATGGGTTCCTTGCCTGGTAGAGAAGGGAACTCCCAGTTCACTCTCTTGTCAGGACACATCTATCTTCGTTGTTCGATCTCTTTCCACCACAAGACACCCCTTATTCTTGTCCCATGGATACTCCTCGCTCTGATTCTTGTCCTTTATCTTCCAGCAGCCCTGCCTTTTGGCTTTTCTCAGACATTGGCACCTAGCACTGGCCCCTGCTTCTTATCAGTTAATGTGTTTGTTTCACAGCCTGGTGCGTTTAATCTTATCCGTAGCCCTTGAGAGCTACTTTAGTCCTCTTTCCTGGTGCTTTGCGAGGCTGCTGTGCTGTGACTATACAAGACCTATCCAAGAGTAATCCAAAGACCCTTCCTTCTTGTGAAACAGGGGTAAACTACTTTTTGTAGGCTGTGGGCCAGGGTTATGGATAGTTACCATGCATGCCCTGAGCAGCAGGCCATGGTAAATTCAGAGCAGCAGGAGGTGGATGGGTGTAGTTTGCAGGTACTCCAAAAGTGGAGCGCTCCAGAGAGTTGCTTGGGCTTTTTGTGCCGGTGGTCACTTGAACCCGAGCTTTGTCCTGAACATCCCTAAAAGCCAACAGCCTTGTTCTCCGTCCTCTGAACATGCACCAACTCTTGCTCTAGCATCTATGCAGCTGATTTGTATCAGGGAGTTGACCTGTCTGAAAAATGACCTTGTCTGTGTTATTATTCTACTGGATCGGGTCAGTGATTTGATTGAGCCCATAGACTGCGGGGTGTGTGGGAGATAGAAGCTGCAGGTACAGTGAACAGACATGGGACAGCCTTTTTTTCTTTATCTTATGCATGTATCCCTACTTGGAATGAATCTGTAGGCTGGATAAGGCTCTTTGATGAGACACATTGGCCTCTAGGCCATAAATTTGGGTTTCTAGTACTAGACAGTGTTGAATCTTAGCCCTGTACAAAAAGGCCGGGTTTAAGACACACCTGTCTTTTCAATGTTTGCAAATTAATCTTACTTGCCTGGCTCTTAACACAAGTTCCTGGCTTTTATGAAAGTTTCCTGGTTTTCCATACATTGCAGGGAAGGGCAGTGTGGATAACAGAGATCCAGACTTGGCACGAAGACTAAGAGTTTAGGGTTTTTTTTTCAGCTTTTTACACCACTTTGTGAAACAAGCTGAGATTTCCATTCTAAAATTATGTGATGTGTGTCCCTTTGGATCGTGACTGTGGGAATGTTGCCTTTGGAGCCACTGCTCTCCAGGAAGTTCAGCTTTTACTCTGTCTGATGCAGAATTCTATTTTCATGTCATTAAGAATGACATTTGTTTTTACTTCATGACTTCTCCACTAGCTCCATATATGTAACTGTATTTTTGGATTTATTTATTTATTTTGTGTGCTTCTTTGTAGTTTTTGAAAACAGGGCGATTCCTTTGCAAAACCGTCTTTTTATTATGTTCATGGTATTCCTGCCATTGGCAGTCAGCTTTTTTTTTTTTTTTGCATCAGAGAGATTGCTTTCACATCTGTAGGAGGAGATGGCTCGTTTCTTTACCCCTCTGCTCTGCCTTCATGTCCTTCTGTGCACATATAACTGCACAGGCTCAGTTTTCCAACACTCACTAATGCTTTCCACTTAGAATCTCAGTTTTCACAAACCTTGCAAAGATGTAATATTCTTCAGAGACCCAAGGCCGTTTATCACAATAATTTTACTTTGACCTGGCTACTAGCTGCACCACAAACTAATTTAATCCCTAATTACTCCTTTTAATAGCTGTTCAAATTCAAAGGCCTTAGTCTTATTCATTAGGGCGTCATGGCACCTGGATCTTAGAAAGAAAATGTTCCTTCTCCGAGTGAATTCTTTGGCATGGGCAGCAGAAGTCTCAAATTTTTTTGAATAATCCTTTCCAGCAGTTTGCGATTTTCTTTGAGCACCCATGGGAGTAGATTGTAGGTCTTCAGTAGCTCTGGGCTTGCTGCATGCAGCAGTGTGGAAGATTTCATTCTGAACGATCTTCTTTCAGTACCACTTTATCGGGCAGTAATGGGAAGTGTAGTAACTCTTTCCGGCAGTTTTGTCAAGTTCCCTTCCAGTCTGGAAGTTGCAGGCAACCTCATTTTCTCCATTTTCAGTTGTCGTTGCGACTGTGCATTACTGAGTTGGCACAAAAAGAGAATAGCCCCAGTATCTGCCATGGACTAAGGTTATGGTACATGGCAGAGGGAGTTACCAGCTTGGTTGATAACGATGGCTCACAACAAGCTGTTACTTTTTCCAGTGGCAGGTCCTCCAGCCGAGTGGGCTGGGCACCTCCTCAGTGATTGCGTTGCGCTCTGTCCTGTTGGAGGCAGAGCTCGCAGGGTAGGCGATGACTTGGGGTTACTCATCATTATCGTGATGACAACTGATGCTCTCCAGCTCCGTGAGGGAGGGAGAGGGTGATGCTGCCTTCCATGTATTACGGCATAAATGAAAAATAATCAGACAGAAGTAAGAGTTGGAGAAAAGGGTCAATGATTAATGCCTGCTCTTGCCTTCTGTTTCTGTCTGCAGGTCCACAGATGTAAAATAATGAAGAGGTCGTAATTATTTTTCTTTTTTTTCAGAAGTGAGGCTTTCATCTGTGTCTGAGGAGGAAGCAGCTGTGTGTTGTCAGCAGTTCCTAGACAGAGGCATTGTAGTGAGGGTGAACTCAGATGCTGGGAATCCTGGGGGAGTGCACAGTGCGGTCTCCTTTGATGCCACTTGAAGATGAGAGCGCTGTGTCATTTCTCCTCCAGCATAGCCCTGCTCTGTCATCTCCTGCCTCCCTCCTGGTGGGACTCCAGCATTTCCATGAATGGCAGTGTTCTCCACCCCTTTTCCTGACTTTTCCATCCTTCGAAACTTTGTCTGCTGTAGGGGCAAGTGAGGCACTGATAGCTATCTACAGCTCTTCCCTGTCCACCTTGTGTTTTGTTTGGAGGAACCAAATACACAAGTTCTCTCGAGACCTGACAGTAAGATATTTCATTTCTGTAGTACGGAATTACACAATGGAACTGCAAAAGTGTATTAAGATGTTAAATATATATGTGTATACACATACATATGTGTGCACACGTGTTTTATACAGAGGTATAAAGAGCTGCCTGTTTCTCTCTCTCTATATGTTTCTTGAGAGACTGTAGTTGATGACTTTATGAAAGCTTCTGATGTAATTAGCCTGTCAGAATGTCTCACTAATCCTTGTTACTATTGCTTATTCAGAACTGTTCCAGCTCTTGCATCCATTCTCTATAGTCATCCTTAGGCCTTAGCTTTAGTGTAAGATCTGTAGCCTTAATGACGGTGTACAGGTCTGGCTGAAGCCTTTTCCTTTTCTTCTAGGAGGCAGACAAGCTACTTTTGTGACCTGTCATTGAATAAGTAGCAAACTTCCATCAGGAGGCTGAGCAGCATTATGGCACTTCGCGCCGAGGAAGCGTGATGCGCAGATGTACTCGTGACCAAGTTCAGCTGGAAAAGAGCAGGAAAAAAAGTTGGGTTCAAGTTCTGATCCCCAAATACATTTGAAACTAAAGCTAAAGACCTGGGTTCAAGCACGCCAAGCTTGTGGACTGGTTTTATAAGATTTGAGATGGAAGATTGTACTTGTGTTATTTGAACACTTTAAGCTCAAAATGCTGTAAGAATACTTACTTTTGTGGGATGTTGCTAGCTACTAACTTAGAAAATACATGTCTGGTTTGGGATCTAGTTCAGAAATCTGCACGTCTGGCTTTGAGTTTGGCAGTTTGATGAAATTTTTGTCTCCCTTTCTCCAGTTCAATAGCTTTCATTTAGTTGAATGGAAGTGGTAGGAGCTCATTGAAAAAGGTAGATAAATTTAAAAGAGCATCTTTCTAGTCTGGAGCGGGAAGGCAAACACATCCTGTTGCCATCATAGAATATGACACAACGGTGTGTTGAGGAGAGATTTTGCAGACCCGTAGCTATATGTGGGAATGGCTGTGGAAGTTTTCTTGGTAGTATGGGGAAGTCACCAGATGCTGAGGACGTTCAGCCCCTGATAGATCTGGGTGCCAAGAAAGAGCACTTTGATTTTGCTTGTTTAAAAGGAGTCGAGCTGGAGGTGGGCCTGCTTTTGGGTAGCTTTTTTGCATGCAGAAGTTATGACTCATGTTGGGAGTGTAATCTGTGATTTGAGGATACGTGAGTATTTTAGGAATATGTGTGTACTCAGTGATGAAGGTAGCAGAGCATGTATCAGAGCAAAGGCTGTTTTTCTGTACTTTTGTGTTGAATTTCTTGACTCATACATTTATTGATTTTCAAACTGGTGTGTGTGTTCACGATGACAGATCAGTACTACTGAAGCATCAGAGCTTGTAACCCTATTTTAAAATGGTTGTATTTGTATTTAAAAGTTAAATTAGCGTAGAATTTTTTGATGAAGCATCTACGTAGACTTCTCTTGCTATCATTGATGGCCTGAAAGTTCAAACTGTACTCTAAAAAACCCTATTAAGTAACATTTTCTTGGCAAGTTTTCTGACATAAATGTTTTCATCTGAATATATTTATCTTTTTTTTTTTTTTTCCAAACTCCTGGATATGAGTGTAGGGACACTTTTCATCTCTGCCAGATTTGTTGAATATATAACGTATATTCTGTGAAATGTATGTGAAACCAGACTTAACAAGTCTGGCAAGGCAGAATTTTCTCATGATGAGTTCTTCATCTTGAGAAGAGGCTGCAAAAGAACTGGTAGGAACTGCTAGTGGTGGTGGTGCAGCGGGTGTCGGAAATCAGGGAACTCACGCAAATGTCTGAATGTGAATTTAGATACCTAGTTTTGAAATCCTTGGCCAAAAGTTAGTCAGCTTATGAATTTTTACCAGCACTGCTGTGCATCTGTAGCATCCTGTGAACTCTGAACTAAAGATGTTGACTATGGGTGATTATAAACTTCGACTTGTTTAGCAAAGCCATATATGTAAAAAATAGTATTCCAAACTATTGGAATATTGACCTGAAACTGGTTTTTTTTTTTTCTTCAACAAAATCTCTTTTGACTGTAGATCACACAGGAGAAGTTTTAACACTTTTTAGAATTAATTTGGCCAAGCCAAATGTTAAAATAGTACTAGTTTACAAGTCTGGCTACTAGATTTGTATTATATCTTTACAATGATACAAGGTGGAAGACACCTTTCACATAGTGTCACTGTAAAGGACATTTTTTGAGGACATTTTTATGGCAGCCTCACAGGAGTTGTGAATAGAAGTCAGAAGATTAACTCTGGCCATTTTCCTTCTTTCTCCTGCTATGTAGTGCAGTCCAAAAACTTTATAATCATTTGCAGTTGCAGATAAAAGGATCATTGTGCCTGAATTTCGTATTTTTTTTTCAAAAACAAAGAAGAATCATCAAGACCTCGGTAATAGTCATGCCCTACAGTAGAGAAAGCTCTTTTATGAACCAGATATACTGAGTAAACAGAGCAAGTGACAAAGTATGCTTGAAAAAGAACAGGATGCTTTATGAATTTATGTCTAACTTTGATACCTTTGGGTATTCTTTTTTTGTGTTGCTGCCAACGCTGCTTTTTTAAACTCCCAGATTCTCCAGTACCACTTGAACTGGGTAGTTTGTACTAAAATCCTCTGAGAGCTGACAAACAGGGAAAATGGAAATCCGCATCTATTTCAAAGACCAGAAGAAGACAAAAACAAAATACCAGGTCATTCACCCCAACTGTGGATCATAAACACTGCATAGGCTCGCGCGCCTGGTAGAGTCCTCTTGGGAGGTGAAGATGCTTCTCAGGCTGTGGCTGCTCCCAGCCTCCTCGCTGGCTGAAGCAGTGCTCTCTGGTTACTCTGTGCTTGTCTAGGCACCCAGGGAGGAGCCCAAGGCAGGGAGGAGGACGTCACTGTGCTGGCTGCTGTGCAGGTACCGGCTAAAAAACAGTCACGGACTTTACAAGCCTGTAGTATAAGGGAGCATACGAAACAGAGAGACAAGCAGAAGGAGGCAACTTGACAGCATCATACCACCCCATCAGCAACCTGACCAGATGAGTTTTGTGTAGACATTGAGCCTTGCACAGGACTTTCAAGGACTTGTGGTAGAGTAATGAGAACCCTTGGGAGTCCTTTCCAGGCATGGAAAGCAGCATATGAGGGAGGCTGGCTTGATGACTGACTGGAGAAACAGAGAACAGGCAGGGGCATGAAACTGAAAACAAATGCAGTCATATCTCCAGCGTATGTTCCTCTCCTCTGATTGCTGGTCACTGCTGAGTCTGCATCGGCAGGGAGGCAAAGGTGGCTCAGTCCAGTGATTTGCTGCCCACTGTGGCCATTTGGATTTTGGAGTTTGCTAGGTTACAGCTTGGTTAGAAGGTCTGGAGTTAAACTCTCTCCCTGTCCACTCTGGTGCTTCCTACTCAAGTTTTGAATTTTGTATAGCAGTAACTGGAGGAGAATGCAGCCCTCAGTTCTGCTGATGGATGAAATCAGATGGTTTCAGTACGGGCTATAATTTTAAAACCAGGTCATAAATTAAAGAGGTCACAATCAACTGAAAGTTAGATTTTCCTTCTGACATAGTTTTCCATATTGCTGCAGATAAAAGACAAAATTTTTTCAGTGGCGGCAGCAGCTGCGCTGCTTCATTAACATTTCTATGTTAGGTGTAGCATCTAAATTAATTTCCCTTTGACTTTTTCTTCAGGGTAACATGTTGACATTTATGTGGGTCCTTCACAGCAGTGCAGGCATGAGGGGGACTCAGGAGCTACTGAGAGTCTTTAAAATTTAATTTCAGTTGTTCAAAGAGTAGACTTGGAGTTGTTGATCTCCTTTTAGAGTCTGTGTATCATGTGAATTAAAACATTGGCCTAATGCTGGTCTCTTTTTATCTGAGAGTAAGCCAGGATTAGGACCTCTGAAGAGAAATGAAATATAACCGATGTGAAGTTAAAGGTAAGAAACAGACCTTGTAGGCATATTCCTTTTTGTATTTTTGGCAACGTGGAGATCCTTCACTTTCTAGCAGTTGAAGTAAACTGCTTGAGACTTGGAAACATAAGTATTGCTCAGAGGACTGTCTTTCAGCTGCCCGATTTGATGTCTGAAAGGCAGGATGTAGGGACCCGGATGAAGGAAAGGGGAGCAGTGGAGGAAAGAGGTGGGGCTGGGAGCTGGGCAGGGGCAGCTGTGGGGGAACTGGTGGTGGGGACCTGGTAGCCTGTCTGTGGCTCGTTGTGAAAGGAGACCCCCTCCCCAGCTGCCGGCACTGGAGGTGTCACTGGTTGCTACCAGTCACTCCACTAATTCCAGCACAAAGCTGCAACGCTGCCAGCTCCATCTCTGCTATGGTCCAATATAATTACGCATGAGGAATATCTGGTGGGGGTGAGTGGGTGGGTTGTTTTCTTCCTTTAAGAAAAATGCAAATAATGTGGATGTCCCAAACTACTAATATTAATCTTCTGAAGTTGCACATTCACGAGTTGAGAATGGCTACACTCGGACATGCCCTTATGGCCTCAGTCAGACCCCTGAGGTTTGTGTCTTCAGCATTCTGTAATTATATGATCATATACTATCTTATACACAGGATTTTTCCTCAGTCTGGGCAGAGGATGGAGTTGCTTTGGAGGTGAATAAGAGGTCTGCAGCAAAGGAGACTTTTGTCTGCAGGAGTCAGATTTTGCTTCTTTCTGAAGTCTGAATAAAGCTGATTAGTATCTAACAACTCTCATGAGGGGAAAAATGCATTTAGATTTTGGTGTAGGTTTTTAAAAAATTTTCTTCTGAAATGGATATTCTTTTTTTTAAGAATAATTTTAATAAGAATATTTAATAATTTAAGAATGATTTCTGTTATCAGGGAACAGAAATATAATTTGGCCTTCCTGGATGCCTAAGTTTAATTTTGACACTTTTCCCGCAGGCAGAAGCTGATGATGACAGGGCCTTCCAGCCCTGGTGCCATTAGGCTGGGGACTGCGGAGTCTCCCATCCCCTGCCTGGCTGACGGGGAGGTGGAGGAGGCTGGGGGGCAGCTCCGGTGTGGTGGGTGAGCAGACAGATGTCAACGTGCTCAGGGAGGAAAATGGTCTGATTTTGGGTGGGCTGTGGAAGAAGGACTGGTTTTGCTTCTGTAATTTTTCTATGTCCTAAAGAATATTTGATTTTTCTAAAGGGACATTTTCTGCCACAAAAAGGGACGTTTTCTGCCCCGTGGAAAGCTTCAAGTCAGTGATTGTGAATGTGACAGGGGATTCCAGGAAAAGGAAAGCAAATCTGATGGAAAAGTCTTTCTCTGCAGGACTGGGGTCTGTTCCTGTTTCTGCCACAGAGCTCTGATGGTTTTTGGTAAGTTGTTTCAATTAAACTTTTCAGTCACCAAATCTCCCAGGTTTTCCAGATACCTGACTTGAGGCCAGTTGCAAATGCAATATATGTTTACAGATATAGAAAAAGCCACCAAGGATACCTAAAATGGATAACATTTAGTATGGAACATGCTAGAGATTTGGATGACAAGTTTTTCAAATTGGTTTTCCACAATTACAGACTCTTTTGTAAACTGAGATTATCAACACTTAGTCATGTCGAAGTTGTTGCAGAAATAAATTAGTTCATAAATATGCAAAAACACTTGATAGTTTAACAATGACTATTACAGAAAAAGTAATAATGAGATTGCAAGTTGTTCTTGAAGAGCAGGCTGAGAAAGATGTGCAGAAATTGATGAGAAAACAGCATAGCTGCTCATTAATTTAAACCAATCCTTTGAGTAGGTGGTGGGCCAGGAATATTTGAATATGTAAATAAATCTGTCATTTTTTTTTCAGAAAGGGGATGCATAGATGACCTTTTGATTTTTAACTTTTTTGAGCTTTGCAACTTTAATAATGTTTTGTAATGTTGGATACAAAGAAACTAAAAGTTGTAAGTAGAGTTCCTTGTACCTTCAAAATCCAGTGAAAGAAATTCTGGTGTTCATTTTAACTGCTTTACAGGTTTGAAAGACCTGAAAGCTGTGTAGGAACATTTAACTGCTCATATTAAAACAAGCTTATTGTGCTGATCCCATAGTGAGCTAGACAGATAGCTGAAGAATGTCAATAAATATCTGTTTACAGTTTAAGTAACTTACTGTGGGTGAGTCTCTGACCCTTTTGAATAACCTTGATAGCTCAATTACAAAAAGACTATTTGGCTGAAGGAGAAAAGCTCAGCTCTTTGAGTATTTTCATGTTAAACTACCCATGAAGGATTAGGTGCTAAACACCTTCAAATATCTGATCCTGAGTCACAGTCTAGTTAAATAGAAGTAGAAATATTAAATTCTGATTTCCTAGACCTGAGTGGGGAGAAGATTGGTGTTTTCCTGCCGCCTAAAAGCCTGTGTGTTTTGTGAGAAGTGGATTTTCTTTGAAGCCTTAATCGAAACAGCAATTTCAAGTGCTTGTTGCAGACGCTTTTACAAAACATGCTTCAAATTCATACGTGCAAGAATTAATTTCCCAGAAAAGGATGTAGTCCAGTTCGTCAGAGAAGCTAAAATGTCCTGTTCTTTTATTATCTGGTGAGAGAGAACGAGCCGCTTGAACGTAGTCAAAAACTAAGAAAGCATTTTGCAGGTATTTGACAGACCGTTCAAGCAGAGAGCTGTTCTGAAAATACTAATTCCAGTCCATGTACTGTTTGCTAACAGAGATGAACTTCATCAAAATAAATTACCGTAATAATAAAAAACACTGGCCAAAAATTACCTCAAAAGTTATGATCAGGCAAAGCTTACTCAATAATTTTTAATTCAGTTGTAGAACATTGCTCTTCCTGTCTTTCAGTTATTTGCCCATTTTCCAGTGCTTTTTTAGAAAAATAAAGTGAAAATTTTCAAGCTGTAGGATCAATTTTATAATGCTGTTTAACTTCTGTTTGTTTTTATTTTGGGGGTGGGGGGGGGTGGGGGTGGGCAGTGCCAGTGCAGGTAAAAAGCCCACAGAAATGCATGGACATGTCAATGCTTTTAGGGGAATGGCAGGAAGTCTGGGTTGAGTGCACTGCAGAATGTTTTTCTAACATCAAAACAGAAAGTTGCAGGGAAGAGTGGCGAGATCTGAGAGTGGTATGACCCTTTCAGCTGGTGTTCATAATCTACCATCTGTACAGAAAAAGATACAAAGCTCAGAAAACTCACATGACCATATCCGTAACAGATACTGGTGCAGATGACAACAGTTATTGTTAGTGGCCTGTGCAGCACTCAACACAACTGTGCTCCTTCTGTGCATCAAAATCCAAGCAAATCTGTGCCAAGAAGGACAATCGGCAACCTGTTTACTGGGGCCCTGTGGTGGGCCACGAGTGGTGGTTCGTGTGAGTGGCTCTGGAAGAAATGAATGCGTCTTAATCAACAGCATGGTAGGAAATGAGCTGCGAAGATCGCCTGTGACCTCGAGATAGGTAACAAGCAATGGGACTCATTGCGGCTAAAAGGTCCAATCTCAAGGGGTTCCTATAAGCTGCAGCTTGTTAAAGCACACTCCTTAGCAAGTGCTTAGCCCTTCTGTTACAGATCCCCATTTCTGTCTCTGGGCCTTTGGTTTGGAAGCTGCTCTTTTTCCCTCGGAGGCGCTTCCCCACTGAAATGGAATGGTGGTGTATGTTAGTGCCTTAATTTAGGACAGCAGTGACCACACAGCTTATAGCACATGGCCTGTGGACTCCTCAGAGCCTCACCTATTGCAGCCCCCCAGCTTGCCTAATTGCACTTGCTACCAGCAAGAAGCAGGTGGGGATCCCTCAGGGATGAGGCACAACGCTCAGCAAGCGAAAGCTTTGGCGTTATGGAAGGCGTAACGTTACCCAGCTGGGAGCCCTGGGACACCGACACCGATCAAACGGGGACCCCGGGCAGCCGAGCCCTGCTCGGGAGTGAAGCTCCAGGGAAAACGCTGCAGGGGTGGATCGTAAAACCTGCGCTGATTAACATATCGTGCATATGCAACGTCCTGTTTTGCTCATTAGCGAACTCGCTGGTGTGACGCAGGTGCTGCTGTCCCGATTCTGAGATCCACAGCTGGCCTTCCCCTTGGCACCTGTGCAGGAGTGTGTGCAGGTGAGGGGGAAGTGAAGGGCTCCAGGTCACCATAACCAGGAGATAGGATGTGCTTGGGGCTCTGCATACTGGGACTGGGAGGCGAACTGTCCTGTGTTGCTGTAACAAAGTCTTCTCGCGCCCTACACCACCTTTGTGTCTCTGTGTGCCATGCACTGCTCCTGGCACAGCCGGTGAGCCTTACTCCAGGATGCACTAACCTTCCCTTGCTGGCAGCTGGATGGCTGGGACGTGTCTTAAGTGGATAGTTACAGCTCTTGTGTCTAAGTGTTGCTATACCGATCTGAAATTATTGTTCTGTTGTATGGTGCTCAGCCACAGCTGCAATTTCACCCAAAGGCTACCTAATTGGCCCCATGATATAGTGTTTGGCTTCCTGTACCGTCTGTGTAAGTGTGGTGGCAGTGGGCTGGCAGGTGTCAACAGGTAAATGTTCTAGTGTTTCTATTTCCAGGATTCAGCTGGTGAAATCGCTTGAAAATGCTGACTGAAAGGGGGAGTAAAAGGGACTTTTACCCTTAACTTTTCATTGATTACATCTCTGACTAATCGTCAGCTATGAATCACTATAATTTGTGGGCACAGGTAGCTTTAGGAGACTGATGTTAGATTTGGAAATGTGGCTATCAATAATAATGGCAGTAATAGAAATACACTGCCTGCAGTGTGCTGCTATAACTGGTATAAAAGATAATTACGAATACTTTCAGCCCCAGTTACTGGGTCCGTAGCGCTGGCAGCTGGGGCAAAGTTTTGCCCTGATATTCTGACAGCAGCTTTTACACTGAAGTTCAGGGCTGTTACGTTGGCCTGCCTTATTGAAAGGAGCCAAAACGTCACATGAAGCTACTATGGAAATTCTGATGAATCACTCCAGCCCACATGGTTTATGAACCACCAGCATGTACGAGAAGTGGGCTGAAATGAGGTTTTTGTAGAAAGCCATAAGAAAAGTAAGGCTGATACATCCTATTAAGAAAAAATTGAGGCAGCTCTTACTCATCTGAGTTTAGATGCTCCTTTATTTGAAATAGAAAATCAACATCACTGATCACGCCATGCACTGTTGGTCAGGTTGATCTCATTTGTTGTGCTGAGTTTTGCTGCTAGTAAGTGCCCAGTTTGAGTAAATTGGTTGCTTCAGTGGAGCAGACAGTTGACCAGTTTGGGCTTAATTGAGATGAGACTTTGGTGTTCCAAGTATTTGTTTGTCCTTCTATTTGCATTTTTGATACTTTGTTCAGAAAGCACAAACACTGATGTTTCTTTTGCTGAGTGAAGGCAATTGTAACGAGTTTATTTCTGAAAATTTTGCTTTATTTGGGTGGTAAAATATTGATTTAATCTCTGCGTTCCTCTCATGAGGCTGCTTTCAACCATGCGTATTTATTTGTACACCGTAGTGCTAAGTGACTCCTGGCTTGGACATCCATGATCTGCTCCCATTCTCATTCAACTGTGGGTATTGTACTCCCCGCACTGGGAACACCAACTGGTTCACAGCAGCATAACAGGTGTTGCTTACTTAATGTTTCTGAATGGTCATTTAGCACTTTTTTTTAGTGTTCCGATTGCAAAAGAAGAATGACACGAGGTATAAAAAGTACTGACTAGAAAAGCTCTGACAGCTGGTTCTGGGCTCTGACTAATTTATATTTGAGGAAACCTGAAAGTGCGAAACAGAGGAACAGGTATCTTTTATGCTATCCAACTCCCTGCTGTAAAATGGAGTGAGGTGGACTTAGACCTGACTACAAAGGTTTCAGAAGGACAGACTGGCAGCCAGGGATTACCAGGATTATTACAGGTGGTCCTGTGCTGCTCAGAGCCCTGAGAGAAACAAACCTGGGAGTCGTGTGATAGCTCAGTTGCTCGGGCGGGTGCAGTAGTCGTGTTTTCCTGTGGTTCACTTTTTGCGCTGCATTAAGTAGATACGAATAGAAAGATGGTAGCAGAAGACCCCTCCCAAATTCCAGATCAATAAACTGGTTGAAGGTCTGTTGATATTGCCACAGTAGGGGATTAAAATCTTTAATACTAGTCGTCAGCGTTTTCAGTCCTTTCTCCGGTGCAATGCTTCCATTGGCAGACTTGGGACTGAAGGAGAGTGTGATTTAGCACTGGATCTTCAAAACAATGTGATACCATGGCAGTCTGAAACACCTGCGCACAGAAGTTAGATTAATATTCCTGCCTAGCTGTTGCCTAATGTAGTAGGTGCCTGAAGTTCGTAACTGCCTGTGTTTTCCCGAAGACTCTTGAGGTACATGTACCCAGTACCTTCTACGCATGATTTTCCCAAACAGACAGGAGCTTGCCTGATATATGAAATCTGTCTAGGAATCATTAAACAGGTTTTTTTCCTCCTCTGCCTTTTTCTTTTGCTTTCCAAACCTAGGAGCCTTAAAATAGGCCAACTCAGAATATGCGTAATAAAACGGGGAGCAAGAGAAACAGCTGGTTATGTCATTGGTGTCTCCTTCTATTATACAGCATATAAAAAGCACTCTGAACTTTGAAAGATTTCCTACATTTTACAATATTTTCTCTGTCTGAGACTCTTCAAATTGCACCAGGGGAATGCCTTAACCTATCTTTGCTCTGGGCTTTGGAGCCATCTGGCTCAACGAACAGCTTCAGACAGTCTTCTGACTGAGAGTGGTTTGCCCAAGAGTTCTCGTAGATGGAAAAATGATGAGCTGTCCTCTGGGGAGGTGGGAGAGAGGGTTTTGTCTTAAACAAATCTGACTTAGAGGAGGGATTGTACTAATTTTTTCCATGTCCTGGCTGAATATTGTAAAAGGAAGGGTTCTTGGTTCTGAAAGGTGAATATAATACGAAAACATTTCCTCCTTCTCCTTGTATATGGGAGCAGAAGGACACGCAGAGAAATGCCCTGCTGAGAGATTTAGGTTCCAATTAGGAACCTGCTTTCTCAGGAGTTTTCATACAGACAACCTTTCAGTTTTCAGGCTTTCTGTGCCCAGGCCTGGTTTAAACCTGGTGCAGGCCTCGAGTGGTATATGGTTGTGGAAATTTTTATATCTCTCAGATGTAAATCTGCAGTAAATCAAGGTTGTAAGATGTATTTTGTAGTGTGGCTCTTCCAAACTTTGAATGCTCCACTGCAGTCTTCTATCAGGGAGATTCACCAGCAAGGTAGAAACCTGTGTGTCTGCTATGCAGATTTCTGTTATGGAAGATAATTTAATAACGGCCTGGAGTGAGAAATCTCCTGTTTCTACTTTTGATGACTGGTCCAAAAATGAGCTACGATATCCCAGTGCTGCAGGTGTAAATAAGTCCTCATCAGTTCTCCATGTGTACCATGTGTAGGGAGTTGGACTCAATGATTCTTTCAGGTCCCGTCCAAGTCAAAATATTCTATGATTCTATGAAATCTGCATGGGATTTAGCTGCTAAAATAAAAAACCCCAAACATTGCTGCTTACTGACTTTAGTGTATGCATGCAAAATTCAAATATGAGTATTATTGTTTTGACATAAACAAAACTTTCATTTGTTTCTCTGGTTACATTTACCTCCAACCAGGAATCAGCCAAGAAAATTTCAGCCTTAAAGACTGCAATGTTTAGCAAAATTCTGAACAACTAAAACATGATCAGGATTTCCTGATGTTTCCCTATATAAGATATAATGTTACCATTCCCATACATAACTAAGTTTCAAATTGAAGGTGATTTCCAGGTAAGCAGTTGTACTGTTGGCACAATACTTTTCGTCCTGGCATTAGAAAAATTGTGATGAGGATGGGTAATGCAAACAGACCAGGCACTCTGCTTTCTCCACCGAAGCGTCTTGCTTTACGTAGTGGTAGGTCTAACCGCTTGAGAGCCTAGAGTCTCTCTAGAGTCCCAAGAATTTACTTCGGAGGGCTTCCAGCTTCAGCCTGCTGGTTTTCATGATCCTTCACTGCTGGTGCATCTCAAGCCAGGTTTGCTGTGGTTCAGCCAACAACCTGAGGGTTGCAGCATCACCTCCGTCATAGCGGGGGGACTGCTTGTCCCCTGGGGCTCCTGCATCAGCTGTTCTTTCAAGAAGGGGTACTTCCAACAAGTTGGTTCAGCTTTGGTTGGTTCAAGGTTTTCAACAAGTTCAAGTTGGCCCAACCAACTTTCAGCTGGTACTTCCAACAGCTGCCCTGGGGCAGGCCGGGGCGCTCTGTCTGTTTCTGTCCTGAAGGACCCCAATTCCCGCATTTCGAGCCAGAGAAATGGTGCCTGTGCGGCTGTCTCTCGGAGATGAAACAGTGACATCCAGCGGCCGCTCCGACACGAATGACCTCATGTCGCGAATGACGCCGTGCGAAGGGAGCGCGCAGCTCCAGCGGCTCCTGCCCGTGGGGTCTGAGCCCTTCCCCGTGCCCGGGGGAGCACAGGTGCCAAAGGCTTGAGATGCTGCGTTTCCTTCCCATGCAGAAGGCACGTTTTCCTACATCGCTCCGTTCAGCTTTTGAATGCTTCTGGCTTTTGGCATAATTATCTTTAGGCACGGGTAAAGCTAGCTGACGCCTCTTTCGGGGGTTATCTAAATCAGGAAGTTATCTAAAGCCACAGTATTTTATGTGCAATGTTACCAAAAACATGACTGGGATCCTAGAATCTACTCCGCATGGTAGAGAGAAAGGTTCTGGTTGCTTTGCACTAACTTGGCAGGTCAGCCAGCTCTGCTGGCATAATGTCTACTGTGACATTGTGAGGCACAGTGATCAACTCTGAATGTGTCTTTAAAGGAGGGGAGTCCCATAGACATAGGAGTGCGGGAACCAGAACTTACATGGCACTGCATAAGCCCAGCCTTCCCTGGCTCAGGTGTGCTGCTAGTTTCTGTACCTGTCTCAGCATCTGATGCAAAGAACAAGCAGCTTCCCTCAAGTGTCTTAGATCATAACTTCTCTTAGAACATGTTAAAATGTAGTGATTTGATTGTTGGGTTAATTCTGCCAGAACAGAAAGGAGCAGTTGTTAAATGTCTCCCTTTCAGTGGAAGCAAGGTAAAGTTCTTGGTCCTTTCTTAAACATGAAAGCATTATTGGAACAGTTCTAACAAATAGTGCATACTGTGCATTATTTTGTGTTACACTGTAGTACACGTCTGAGAAAATGCTTATTTAAAAGACAAATTCCAGTGCTAAGTTTCAGCAGAACAGCAACTTACATTAGTTGTCTTCCTTTCTTGATTAATATGTTTTAATGTATAATTGTTTCGTGCAACTTCTTCTGAACTTAAAAAATTCATGCCTAACTTCCTGGTCACCCAGAACTAAGTTCTCAGTAAAACTAGAGTCGTTTGTGTCTGCCTCGCATTAAGCCTGATTTGGATCCATAAATTAGATGCTTATCTGCAGGACATGGATGTGTACACTTTGTTGGAGATGAAGGGAAGAAATTATGGCTTTAAAGACAGCAGCTTCACACACTTGTCTTGCAGAGGGGAGACTCAGGGATCAGCTTTGTGCTCCAGTGATTACTTGAGGTGAATACTCCAACATGCTGCTAAAATCTCTCTTGTATGCTGCTTAAGTGTATAAGAATCTGCCCTTGATTTTATTTATTTGTATATTATTTTACTATGGGATTTGTAAGCCTGAAGCAATCAAGTTTTTTTGCAATCCCACTCTTGATCTGTGTCTTGTATTGCAATGCATTGTTTGGACTTACCTAGAGTAGACCTATATGTTACAGCACACTTACTGACATAGTTACTCCACATCTTGGGAGGGAATGAACACAAGAGAATGGGGATACAGGCAGTCCTCTGTCTCCCAATCCTACTGTCAAGCTTGTCTTGAGTAAACTGGTGATAAACTGTCCATGTCCTTTTTTCCTCTGTCTACTAGCTATGCCATTTTCTCCTGCCAACTCAATGCTGAAGTTAATAGACCCAGCGGACCTGTCCATCCCCCAGGGGGATGTCTGGCACCCGTCCCTGATGCCGTTGGGGGCAAACTGTTGCACAGAGCTAGTGTAAGGCCAGCTCAACTTACCCTAGGGCTAGGGCCCCACTCTGGAACTGTGGAGGTGCTGCAAGGCACCCTTTCCTCCATTATCTCAAACAAAATGGACATGGTTGAAATTTTTTATCATCCTAAGTGGTCAGCGAGTAGGATCAGCTACTGATAAGGAGAACTTGTTTCCCCGTAAACATCCACAGTGCCTTATTGCCTGAAAATACGCAGACATTTTAGAAGAGATTTTGTTTGGGCTAAGGTACACTTAGTTTATTTTCTGGACTTATTAAATAAGTATAGAAAAGTTTCAGATAAACGTTTAAAGGACTGCAGTGGTAATGTAGGCCCTAGCTATGTCTCTGCACAGTGAGGAAAAGGAAAGAAATGTCCCTGCATTAATGTGTACTTCCGACTTAACTGGAGGGGAGGTGAAGGCAATCTGTTCTGGTTAGAAAGCCAAAACGCTTCAGGGAGAAAATGATCTGGGGAACTGGGGACCAGGCCACATCTTCTGAATCTTTGGCTCATTCTTGCAACAGAGCAGCTGTTTACCGTCCCTCAGATAAGACTGGAGCAAAGAGACAGAATGTCCTTTTAGGTATTCATCAAAAAACACTCAACAGCTCCGCTGAGGTGGGGACTATTCTATAATGGGCACAGATTAACCATTGTTGCTGCAAATTTTTTGTCTAAGCTATGATTCTCTGAGGGACATACTACAGTATTAGCAAAGTAGATAACACGGTAGAAATGGGCTCATCATATACTAACCCTATTACCAATTGCAGAGCTATGGTATAGTTCCCCAAGCATCCACTCTGGAAAAAAAAGTGGGGTCTAGCCATATAGTGTAAGAGTGATGTGAATTTTAGAATTCATTGTTCATGTTTTCTTTTAAGTGGACTAAAGTTCCCCATTCCCCATTTGAACAACCCTTGCCTGCTCCCCCGCTTCGCCAAATTACAGTGCAGTTACTGCAGTTCAGCAGCTGCGGGTTAGAATTCAGATTTGTGACTAATATTTCTAAAAAGTTTTTGAAGATAGTAATTCTTCAATCAGATTTGCTACTTTTTATTGGTATTTCCAGAAGATCGATTTTTTTTTTTGCTAAAGATGCAATTTTTGTTTCAAGATTTTCATTAGTGAATTGTGAAGTGCTACATTGCTAGTTGAGTTTTTGTCATCTTTCAAGTAAAGGAAAAAAACCCCTGATATGTGTTAACATTTTCAGTAATGTCCTTGGAGCCTTGATATGTTATTTTTCCAAGCTTGTTAAGAAAATTCTCGTCTTGCATACTGTGAACAAAAATCACTGGAATATTTTGTGAGGATAATTCTGTCACCTCCACAGGCTGATTCAGTAGCGTGCATGTGACGGTTTAACATTTGGCTATGTGTTTAAGTGAGGAAAGGTGTAGCAAAAAATCTAAATTTTAGAAGGTGGTAGGAGCATATCAATCTTTCCAACTGTCTGCACAGCTATTGAACTTCTGTTTTGAAATCCAGACTAACAGGAGCAGTTCCTTTCATAGCTGTTCTTTTTCCACCCATAGCTCTCTATAACAGTAGCCTGTATCCAGTGGGATGTCTGTAACTGTTCATGGGCTCCTTTTGTTATTTCATGTTAATACACTGCAGTAACCTTCTCTCAGATAATGCTTGTCATTATTGCCTCCCAAGAGTATAATCCAAAAACAATATAAAAAATATAATATACAATATTTATGCCTGCAATCAGTTATTTGAAAATTTCAAAATAACAAAATCCTAGGGTTTTGTAAGTTTTTTGTTGTTCCAGGAACAGAGTGAAATTTGAGCTTGATATGCAAATACAGTGAGGCCTGCTGTAACTGTAAGTTCTTGCTGTATTCAGTCATGAGGATAATGAATCAGGGTTGACTGCTATGGTCAATGTTAAATGGAGTTCTTTGCCATTATGCGTTAATGAGATTAAAAGAGACTAGACCACTGCCCTAAAGGCTACAAGATTGCAGCTCATGGGAATGAAAGTCAAGGCTGGTGATGTTGCTTTTTTCCAGCACTTACTTACTAAATGGCTGAATTCAGGTGAAGTTTGTTACTGTGAAAAATCCCAGGGAGACCAGAAATATAGTGTTACCTGGAAAGAACCATAATGACGTCTAGATAGCACAGATTTTTTTTTTTTTTTTTAAGGCTTCAAAGCTCCCTTGGTCTTCACTGAACGGCAATCCCTGAGAAAGCAATAGATAAAATCTGATTAAAGAATTTAGCATTTCCTTCTCAGATATCTGAAACAGAGAACACCTCTCTGAACCATTCCTCTCCTGAGGTGTGACTGATCTGTGCAGAACTGCTTTGAGTATCTGATATCTTTATTATTCAATAGGGTATTTGTTTCCTGTGTTTGTTTTGCGTTTAGCTAAAAGACATTATCTCGGTCAAGGCTGATTTGTGGAGGCAGCAGATCCTGACCTTGGCTTATTTTGTGTCAGTACCCTTTTTTCAGCATTTTTGTGAGGAAGTATCAGAGCTGCTTGTAGCTGCATGAAGAGAGAGACAATGACTTCTTTCTTGAGGAAGGTGAGATACCAGTTCAGAGGAGGTCATAGGTACTAGTGGATTACTTGGTGCCCTTTGTTTTCAATGAACCTTCTTTGGCTGCAATACCTAAGCTACAGTACCTGAGGGGGCCTACAGGAAAGCTGGAGAGGGACTTTTTACAAGGGTGTGTGGTGATGAGACAAGGGGCAATGGATTTAAACTGAAAGAGGGCAGATTTCGATTAGATCTAAGGAAGAAGCTCTTCGCTCTGAGGGTGGTGAGGCACTGGCACAGGTTGCCCAGAAAAGCTGTGGCTGCCCCATCCCTGGAAGTGTTCAAGGCCAGGTTGGATGAGGCTTTGAGCAACCTGATCTAGGGGAAGGTGTCCCTGCCCATGACAGGGAATTTGGAACCAGATGATCTTTAAGGTCCCTTCCAACTCAAACCATTCTATGATTCTACAAGAGCCAGCGATGCCGCCCATGTGGGGAGACTGCCATGCTTCTTCTAGTCTATGTGGAAGCACTTTAGCGAGGATCTGCAATCAAAGCTTGTGTTTCCTCCCTTGTTGAAATGGTAGCTACAAGTAAAAGAAACTATTCTCTCCTTTTAAATAAACACACTGAGAAGTATGCCTGTCTTAGTTCAAACTAGGGTCTGATATTGGCCAGAATAAGGGACATCTGAATGACACCTGATCTCAGAGGTGGAAATCACTTAGAACATTCAAAATGTCTGCGCACAATTGTGTAAATTCTTGGGTTTTCTTTAAAGCTGTAAAGTTAGAACTAGAGCAGTGAGGGATCTTGGAGAAAAGGAGCTGCCATTGCATCATTGCTTTATTACTTTGAAAGCAAATGACCATAAATAAATGCTCCGGTAAGAACAGATGTTTTGAACTACATCTCTTTTTTTTATTGCAAAACAATTGTTACAGAAATTTCAGAAAGTTCTACTGTAGTAATTGCCAACTTCTGCTTTTTATTACGTATCTAAACACAGTCTAAAAGTGCATTGTGAATCCAGTAGACCTTTGGAAAGGACCGTTTTCCCTAGTGATATACATTTAGACAAATCATACTTGAAAAGCTTCATATTAGTAGGAATTTGTTTAAAATGACATTTTACTCATTTTTCTCCCTTTATAAATGATTGTTATACACTTACAAATGATAGCCCAAATAATAAACGATTAAATAGCTATTAGTATAGTATATTGCAAACTCTGTTCCAGACAGCAGTAGCAGCATATAGACTCTCCTCATGTACAGCAACTGCAGTGGTGGAAGAAGGATATAACTTTAATACAATTTACTCTTGTGCAGGCATAAAATTGTATTTCACAGCCAATTCCCACTTCTGCCCCTTCCCCCTCCCTACCAAATACTAAAATAAACAAGATTTATCACTTCCCTGCAGCAGAAACAGCAGCAATTTCATAATCAAACATTTTTTCCTAATAGCTTTTTGAAATAAGTACTGTGTGGCTCTACGAGAGATCTGAAAGCGTACAGCAAAATTTAAAAGGTCAGGGACTGTTTCACAACCAGTCTGGCTCAACGGCTCAGTCATTAGGCTTCCCACTTGATGATGATTTAGGATAATCTGTGCCACGACTCAAAGTAACACAGAGTTAGAAACGCAGAATAAATCCATCCTCTGACAAAAGTCAGAGTGCTCCATTGAAATCAGTGGATTTTCTGCAGATTTGCACCAGCATCAGTAAGACCATAATCGTAGTCAATCTCGGAGAAGAGGAGCCTGCGTGACCTGTAGTGTTCACCCTGTGCTTGGCTGTAAAGCAGGATAACTCTCACTGGGGTGCAGAATCTCTGTCCCTCCGCGTTCAGCACTACTGCTCGTATGCCAACGCGTGGCAAGGCTAGCGAAGACCATCTAGGGAAGTGAAGGGTTTCATTAGGTAAGTGGACACCCCCAACACTTTGCTTCTACCCAGTTTGGACTGTGCTTTTACTTGAGGTGCATGAGGGAAAATGCTTGCTAGGAGGCTTTCCCATTTCTTTTGAAGAAGGTGCTCTATGCCTGGTATCTTTTAACACAACTGAAAAATGTGGCCTTTGTTGAAACAATTGTGTATATTTGTGCAAAAATGCAAACATAATATTATTTTTAAGCAGGGGAGAGATATCACAACTACTTAAGTATTCCCAGGGAGATCCAGGAATGACCAGCTCACATTTTTCCTTCCTGGTGATTATCAGATCCTCTTAAGTATATAACCTGAGCAACATAACAAGACATTTATGCTTGTTTTGAAAATTTGCACCATAAGTTTACAGAGAATTTTGTTTCACTGGCTCACTCTAAGATAATACCTTTGAAGACTTCTACTCTCAGGACAGATACTTGTTTGCTCCGACTGCAGTCATTGGACTAAGGCTGTGTGCTGCTACCAGCACTTTTTTTTGAGCAGTTATTTGTGTAGTTGCATTTTCCATGCGCTGACAGTTTCTAAGAAACAAATCGTTTTCTTCTCATACAAAAAATACACCTAACTAAGATATTTATCCCCTGACAAAAGGCTATCCATTCCACAAAAGGTACAAATATTTTTTTTTTTTTTACCAAAAAATCTATAAATGGCAAATGAAAAAAAAAAAAAAGCAATCTGTATCTGGAACCCAGAGGGATTTCCTTATGTGGATGAATGGATGTTTTGGTTTTTCATTATATTTTCAAATTATCCCCTCACTGCCATTTGTTAACTGGCACTTGTGCTAAGAACAATAATGTAGCACCTTATCTCTTCCAAAAAAAGAGAGAGCCAAATGTCTGAGCACTGCTGTAGGTTCGCATTTTGTGTTGAATATTTCAATTTCATAAAATACAATTGTAATTTAAAAATAATAAAAAAATCACTTACTTTGCTAAAGATCAAACATAATGGAAATAATGTAAACATCCAAAAGCTTGAATTCGTTCCTAACTGGATTCATCTTTACAGGCAGGCAATAGCAAAATGTTAAGTCTCATAGTAGTCCAAAGAAACTCATGGAACAATGCATGCATTTTCATTGACACAAAAAAAGACTGGACTGTAAGGAAGAGAAACTACTTCAGTCATATCACACTGTTATTGTGAAAGAATAATGTGCTATAATCCAATACCTAGGACAAGTGTATACCCCAACTGTAGAATAGCATCACTTAAACTGGAAACAACAGAACGGATTACTATAGGAAAATATTTTAAAAATACTGTACACCGCTTCCTCAGTCGGCCAGCATATGTAAACAAACAGCTAAGTTCAGTTGAGTTTCAAAATATTATTAAAGTTCATTTATCTTATAATCTCTTGCATAACATGCCAGTTCATCTTTCACACTGTCACAACTCACCTGTCACAGCCCACAGTGGCTCATTAGAGGTTTATACATCAGCTCATACAGACATTTAAGTGGACCTATACAGAGAAATGTGTGAAACATACCAAACTTACGCACTGTGACCAGAAATGCATGTTCCATACGTAAGCTAATCGTTGGATAGTGGAACTTAATGCTGGATGCAACATGTGCTATTTTATTGAATGTTACAGATTTACAAACAAGACCTTGTAACGTGATATTAAAACTGTCCTGTAACGTTCACTAATATTAACACATGTCACAACTATACTGGTTTATATATGGGAGATATGTATATATGTGTGTATATATATCTATTTCATAAGCTATCCTTTGATACAGAGTATGTCGTATGGCTCATGCTATAGCTACATGATGATGGATGATAAGACTTCTACTCTCACTAAATGGTCATAATAATATTGCGAGTGGGAAATCTGGTCCCCTTGCAAGGAATGGGTGTTTTACCACCAAATTCAAAAAGAAGCAGTCTGATGCAATGTGTAAAAACCAAGTGAAGATAAAATAATCTAACACCCATCATAATATATTCTATAGACACCACATTTTAGAATAAATGGGAAATAGTCAGGAAAAGTAGCGTTCTGACATCTTGCAATCACACTTTTAACATCTGAATTTACATTTTATATATAATGGCAAATTTTAAGAGGTAAATAAAGTGTCCTGTTCCATTTTACCTGGAATGTGTGCTCCAGATCAATAAAGTGCTGTATCCTAAACATTTATACAGCTTCTGGGTTTGGCAAATTCCTTTACCCTGACAAACTAAGCAATGAAATCTACCCCAGAGGAGAGCCCTATGTCTTGAACTAATTCACTAAGTGCTGTTGAGGCTTTTCTAATGAATCTGAAGTTCCTCTAGAGTAGGCCAGTAATACGGTGAAGGTGGAAGAGTCCACGAACAGTTTTAGCAGACATTCGTAAAAGTAACAAAGAAAACAAAGTGAGAATATCCCCCTCTACTCACCAAGGATAGATAGATTTGGAGAAGCCTTAGGAAAAGGCTGCTAACAAAAGTTGGCACGTTTGAAGCAGATTGTTAAACACAAGTTCCTTTGCCCCTGGGCGTTTTGCTATTGTTCAACAACCAGCCTGTCACAAGCATGCTTCATAATGCACAGAAAGGTTTCTGACCTTTCTCGGTGTTGCCATGTGACTGTAACGCTGCACATGGGCTGCAAGGCAATTGCATAAACGCGGTGTCTTGGTGGAGTTCAGCTCACTGAAAGCCTGATCGAATAGAAGAACGCAAGGAACACGTTGGTGCAGGAAGTATGAAACACATTGTGCTCAAAGTCCCCATGCTGCATTTCTTTTATTTCCTAAACTTTCCAACGTAGTGACTCGGTACCTAAGTGTTTTCACCTTCTTTGCCTCTTTTCTTGAGGCTGATGGTTATTTTTATGTCTGGATTTGTTGCCTTTCGGACTTAGCTCTCATACGGTGCTCAGAGTCTTCCAGGGTGACATCCCAGTGAGAGAACGTCAGCCTGCATTTTCAAAGCTGCCTTAGAGATTTGGAAGATAATTCCCATTTAAACAATGGGAAGTATGTACCCCGCTCACATGTGTTCATTTTTAGTAACAAAAAGGAGCTGGTTCTACACAGATGTTGGTCATTGTAGAGATGTTTTAACTTTTAATAGCACTAGCTTCAACTCTTTACAAGTTTAAAAGTTGTGCTTCATAAAGGATGTGAAATTTTGATCCAGTTGCAGTTTACGCTTCTCCACCCTTTTCCTATCTTCTGCATACCCTTCCACCTGTGACCACTGTGGTATCTTCTCATGAGAAATCTGAAACTCTGGTTGACATCGTGGACCTTTGGAACATGGGTGGGGTCAGTGAAGTTACAACTGTCTTCAACCAAAACCCATGACTGCGCTACCGTTCAGATATACTTTCTCCTGCTAAAATGCAAGTTGTGTGATACGCTGCTGAACGGTGGAAACCTAGTCACAACTGATGGCTTTCGCTGTTGACAGACATGTGCAGTTTCACTTTGGTTCTTTAACTTACCTTAAAAGCATATGCACTTTTTAGTGTTTTCCAGTCCTCTGCCAAGAACATTTTCCCTTAAGCAACTTGAGTCTAATTGCATTAATCTGGATTCATACTGCTTGATAAATCTTTTATACTTTGAAATGTTCAAATACGGCCACATCCTCATGAAAAAAAAAAACAAAGGTGTATATTTTTAGGTGAGAGAATGATGTGAAAATCGGCAGCTCAAATGGAACAGCAAGAAGAGCCTGGTAGCAACCTCATGGATAAATCTCCCCAATTTGTATGCTCAATTAAAAGGAGCAGTGAGAACCTGACAATATCACTGTGCTCTGCTCTAATCACCCTGTTCTTACTGTTCAATCACAAATTTAGTGAGACAACATATTGATGACAAATGTGGTAAAAAAATAAATATATACTATTCCACTTAATTACATTCATCCTGAGCTTGCTCAGCTGTGCTAGAATCTAGAATGCCTGTTTCATACAGGAAATCACCTGATATTTTAACATAAATTCTTCCTCCGTTTAAGTTGCAATACAAAAGGCATTTCATTTCCCTTTCTGCTCTTGAAAATATAAACTTTTTGTGGCACTAGAAGTTGATACAAAAAGAGACAAGTGAATGTTATGGTTGTTATCTTGTTCATCTTTCTTCATTTCCACAAGTATGGGACGCAAGGGGTTTGAGAGACTTCAGGTTTGTTCGCTGCCAGTTGCTACAGAAATAACAAGTGCTTTTCATCAGTCATCACGACGGTGAAACAGATGGAAAAGAAGTTGTGATTGAAGTTTAGAACTTCTAATTTGTACATCTCTTTTTGCCAGTTAATTCCTGCATCCTGAAAACTTGAATAATGATCACAGATCTTAGGATGCCTTCTAATAAAAGGCAGATTTCGGAACCTACTTATTTATTTCTTGTGACTTCTTAAAGGGGGCTTGTTATTCCTGTTGTTTACTGAAGTCTTTGTAAAGCTTTCATCCCTCCCTTTTTCCTTAAGTGCAAATGTCAACCGGGTCAAGATGCAGTAACTCAGTGGGCGATGCTGAGACTGACAACGTGCTCCCTTGGCCAGTGGCTAATGCCAACTGGAGTTGACACAGGGTGATGTGAGTTTGTTTGTTTTGTTTTTTTTTCTAATTCTGCTAAGAAAAATGGACTGGAGAGCAGATGACCCATAGACTGCCAGTAAGCTTTGACTAGGCCTAGCTGTGCTTGCTTTCAAAGCTGCGGAAGGCTCCCGTTCTTGACAGTCTCCTCATGGACAGATTGTCCCCTCTGCTCTCTGGCCTGGAGGACTTACTCCTCTGGAAAGGGTTTCGCAGGCCTGTTGCATTTCGTTGTCTGTCAAGTTTGTCGCTGATAGAGTAGCTCTTCCGTGTGTGTTGTGCATACAACATGTTGGACTCCTCTGCAGAGTAGCTGTTGGCCCGCTCTATTTTTGGAAGTGGGATGCTGTTGGCCAGAGTTCTTGTAGCATTGCCGTCTTGAGGAGATAAGGGGATCCCCTTCTTGTCTTTGGCCTCAATATCCTCATGATCAGAGCTCGGGTGGCTTAGTTCAGCTTCTCTCTCTGGGTGGCAGCATCCCAAGTCCTCCACTTTGCCCCCGAGACTTCCAGGGAAACTGGCCCTCTCTGCGATGGCCTGGGGAGCACTCACACACCTCGTGTCTATGCAGTCTGTAATACTTGTGTACTCTGCTGTTTTGACCGGGACACCAAGGCTGCTGAAGTAGCTTCGAGATGGAGAGAACATGAAACTGTGAGACTTCACAATCGGCGTTTCCTCCAGAATAAATGGAGTAGTAGCCAGATAACGACTGCTTTTAGATCGCTCTAAAGTGTGATACAAAGGAGGGTCTGAATCCCAGGGGATTTGGCAATCTGTGATTTGTGAATAGTCTGAAGAAAATGCTCTTGTTTCTATTCCAGAGGTTTCCTCATAATCAAGACTCCTGCCAGAAATTTTTTCGCCAGGTGTACTGCTAATGTACGCACTGTTAGCTAAAATGGAAGAGGCTATGTGAGCCTGCAGAGCTGCATCGCCGGTACCAAGGATATTTATGGAGCTGTCGAGAGGCTCTGTGTCAGAATGCATCTCATCCATGGCAGAAACGTAGATGTCTATACAAGATGAAGGCCTTCTGGAGTCTGGGGCAATTGACAAAGTGCTGGTAGGGGCTAAGGGAACCTTTCCTTCTTTTGCTATTGAGTGCGAACTGATAGCCCGATGCAGGCTTGGAGATCTTTCCTTAAAAATGCTTTCGAATTTTTCCAACCCACACTTGTCCTTTATATTTGTTGCATAGAAAGAGTGGCTTCGCATGCGAGGCGTGATTGTAGGAGACGTTGGGGACATGGACTCCTCTCCTGTGGGATCTATGCTCTCTTGAAGCTTATAGGTGTTTCCCTCCTGACTATTGAAGCTACTCTGCCTCACAATGTAGGCTGCATCAGTACAGTCAGATGAGGTCCTGGATCGTATCTTGGTCGTCTCACCTCTCTCTATGCCAGTCAGTTTTTCTAAGGCGGTCACCATTCGTCCCATCATATCTTCCAGCTGAGCAAGCCTGATGTCAACGGTCTGCAGAGAAGCCTTCATGCAGTGCTCTCGCTCATTTACTTCTTCCAGTCGCATGGCCATGTTCTCTACCCTTAAAAAAAGGGAAGAATTAAACAGGTTAATTTCAACAAAGCAGTGATGTTCAGCTAATAGGTCACCAAATCCAACAGGAACAAATAGGTCTTAAAATTCAAAGTCAATCTACACCGCCTCATCTGCTTCAAAACTCTGCTAGAAAAGGTTCAGCAAACAAATACCACTCACTCCAGAAACTGCTCCAGTGCATTAAACCAGAGACGTCTGCTACGCAATGTAGAGGGGGTTTTGGGTGTGCCCTATCCCAGGAACAGGGGTTATTACAGAAATGTTACTAGAATTTGCTGCGTCTGTGCTGCCAAAACTTCTAATTAGGTTGTTACGAGTGAATAACACTTAGAGCACACGCCACATGATGTTGTCCTCAGTTGTGCCACAGGCAGGACCACCGCAGTTAACTGCAGAACGAAATGAAGTAATGAAGGTGGGTAACATTCCATTTTTTTTTTTTCCAGTGTTCACCCCAGATTTACATCAGCTAGTGCTGTGTGGACCTAAGGAGACAGTTTCTTTGTTCTCTGATTAATTTTTAGCTCAGATATATATATATATAAATTAGCTATTGTATTGAATGTAAGTAATATCAAATAAAGTATTCATGAAAACTGCAGGGAGGAGAACACCTATCAAACCGAATACAGTCTACAATAGGGTACACACACTAAGATTGCTCCACAACTGTGATTGTGTTTTGGGGAGTGTGTTTTGGGGTTGAAATGACGGATTTTAAAGTTATTTAATAGCTACCTATTATAATATATAAATAAAAATGTAGATTAAAGTATTAATAGGTAGTAATTAAATGTGTGATCCTAATTTAAATTTCAGTATATCTGTTCTACACTGTTATCTGTCTCATTTTAAAGTGTTTGCAACTTCAAGGAGAATTGTGCACTAATTTAAGCCAATGGCTGTAAACCATGTCAGTTTTCTGGCTTCTAAAACTTCTCTACTGAAGGATTTATACGGAGTCCTCTAATTTTACACAATGAAATTGCCTTTAGCACATATGAAATTTCTTCTCATAATTATTTTCTCTGGTTGTAGGCCCTAGGGTAGACCAGGGACCTCCATTATCTGCCAAAGAAGTATTAAAAGCCGCACATTAACATAGTTATATTTGTCTAATTTTTAAGGCTACAAGTCTGGTTTTCCCCATTCCTGTAGACACTGAAAAATGAACTGAGAAGTGACAAATACCAAATGGCAGGATTTCTACACATTTCTCTTCAGAAGCCTCTTATTCTCTGCAATTCATGTTCAAATGTGGTCAATCACAGCCAGGATTTCCAATGAGATAAATATCATCTTCTGCTACTGCTAGTGGAATTTCCAACAGGACGAGTGACCTGGAACTGGCAACACCATAAACACTCTTACTTGCCCAGAAGGAAAGCAGATTTTAGCAACGAGTGAGCACTGGTCAGCGTTAACGCCTTGTTAATTAATGCACAGAACTTCAGCTGGTGAAACACTGAGGTCTGACTGCCTCGTGGTGATGAGCAACAGCAACCCATCTGCACAAGAGAGGAGAGGGAGGAGTGTGACACCATTCCTTACAGCAAGTCTCACATTCCTGTGAAATATGGTCTTTTTCTGTTGAAGATCGTGAGTTTTGAAAGCACAAGCACAGCAAATCAAATGTGAAGCAGCAACTGTATTGCTGTCATCAGACTTCAGTAGGTGAATGACCAAGTAATCACTGCTAAGAAATGAACCAGTAGTTTCAAAGAATCTCATCTTGTTACCATTTAGGCACCAGTCTACCTCTAGTTCTATGAAATTCTCCAACAAAACAGGTTAATGTTACTACCAGCACAGGATATAATTCCATAATGAGAGAGCAGTTCATATGGGAAGCATCTGAATTTTCCCTCATGTTATTAGTTACCTGAACTGCTATTTTATAAAAACAATTATACTTGTGAAATATTTATCAGCTAATAATTAAGTGCCTCATCACACATTCAGATTTTGTAACAACTGCTCCAAGATGATGAACAGATAAAACATCACAATTTTAGCACTGTCAGACATATGGAATAATTTGAGAAACTTCCCGCATTTTACATGAAAATGCTCAGAATATGACCAACAAAAACATTCTCTCCAACAATGGTTACCCAAGAACTGGAATGAATTTATAACATTCTGTGAAGCTAAGTGGATTTTTTTTTTTTTTGTCGTTGCTTTGTTGTTTTTGGCTTTTTTTTCCCTTGCTTTGAGAGATGTACACAAGTGAAATAATTGTTAATGCAAACACAGCCAATTACATATTTGTATCTGGAATATGTCCACAGTGAGATAAGTTTTGCATCCTGCATTCACGTGAGGGCTATGCAATGCTGCTGAACACAACCAATGCATCCCAAGAAGCACCTAGAGTCATACCTTGCTGGTACCTGTTCATACATTTGTCCTGCCTTCCCTGAACATGATCTATTAGCTACTGCGACAGACACAGAGTGCAAGACTGGTGACATTGCTGGCCAGGATGAAGAGAGACTTTTGAGTTACACGGTCTTTCAGTTGCTGCGAAAGCCATTACAGATATGATTGCATTGATAGTAGTGGGAAATTTATATAGAAACTGAACAATATAAGGATAGTGCAGTCTGGGTTCAGAAACCAGAGGCAACCCGAGATATGCGTAGATACCTGAGAAGTACATACATGTATTTACACTGGATAGGCCCTGACTATATAATTTTATTCACAAAAAGAAAGCTTGAGTGATGATGATCTCCTCCAAATCTATTAGCTTAATTTAGTCACCCTTTGTTACATGTATTGCATATGGCCACTCCCAGATTTTTTATCAAATATTTATCCTTTTAATTAGTGATATTCTCTTATGTTAATTTGATTTGTTCTCTTATATTAATTTGTTCAGTTCTGCAGTCATTCATCACACAGAACAGCACCATGCTCTGTGAATAATCCTACTAGAAACATGATAAAATCACATCAGGCCAACACTGTGGACAGGAGAAGATATGTTCGGAGGAAAACAGTTATAATCTGGTCCTTAAATGTTTTAATAAGTGAAATTTTCTATTTTATCATATTGTTGGATGATCTTGCACTCAATGAGTAGGCAGTTAGAGCTGTATTTCCTTATTTCCTTCAGGAACAGTTTTGAATTAAAACACTCTTTCAGTTACAACACTTCTTTCTTTCAAAATAAGAATGCCCAAGTTTTGTTTGGTTTGGTTTTTTTTTTTTTTTTTCCCATGTGTATTTGTGACAGTATAAACCTTTTGGCAAATCTCACAATATCCATGTATGATGCCTCCATTGCACCTGTGCTTTTTCTTACAGCAAGATTTATCCAACGTATGAGACGGTGCCAAGCCATCCTAACAGATGGGAATGAGAACACAAGAAGAGGAGGCTACACGTAAAATGTGCGTCAGGTGTGTTCTCCTGAAGGTCAAAAATTTCTAATAGTGAAACAAACATGGACTATCTGAGGACAATATTCGTTAACCAGGAGAAAAATAAAAGGTTGGAACTGGGAACACCGCAAAGATTTTCTATTACCTGTGACGAGCCTTCTTAATTATGGTTTGGGAGATGATGGCTTTTGCTGGCATTCATTTTGGTTATATTTATTTTAACCTTTGCACATCAGGTCATCAATAATTTAATTGAAGTCATGATTTGATGGGAGTAAGGCACTCTTCAGAAGTAGGCTTCTTAACTAAATGCTAGAATTAGGTTCACAAGTCCCTTTGTGGACCTATGCCCATTTTTAAAGCATCATTTATGTTTTCAAAATCCTTTTCAACTGCTGCAAAGACTGTAGATGCTAGAAGTTGCTTACAGGGATATCCACCCTGCTTGTTATAGGAGACAGTAGAATGGTTTTATTTAAATAAAACATAGACTGCAGTTCCCAAGCCCATAACAGGCTATGGGTACTTGGTCTGACATCTTTTAGTAAAGCATTGCTGATGCAAGTGGCCAGACAATTTTCCCAAGTGCAGTGGTTTCTGCAGGCTAAGGACATTTGGTTGTCCTGGCTGTGCTCCCATCTGGAACCTAAAACCACTTTATTCTTTGTGAACACAGAGAGATGTTGCCAGATTCATACGTCTTTCTTAAAGCTACTCTGTATGTGTGGCTGGATCTGGATGGCTCAGTAGCAGCCCTTTTACCAACCCACACGTATTTCTGTGCACTTCAGCCTGCTGTCTCTGAAATGAAGTTAATAACTATGTCTTTGTTCACATGGAAGGAACTACCAGAGGAGTTGTGGATGCCCCATCCTTGGAAGTGTTCAAGGCCAGGATGGATGAGGCTTTGAGCAACCTGATGTAGTAGAAGTTGTCCCTGCCTGTGGCAGGGTAATTGGAACTAGATGATCTTTAGGGTCTTTTCTAACCCAAACTATTCCATGATTCTATGATTCTAAGGATGCCGTTAGTGTAATTGCACTGCAGTCTATAAAGTGTTAAGGTGCTGTAGTAACGGACACCATATAGTGCCAAAGATGACATAATATCTACTCCAACCAGCTTATGTACTTTTTGAATACCATTAGGATGTGACCCCAGTCCTTTTGGAATCAACAAGAGGTTTTGCATTGGGTTTGAAAGAGTTGAAGGCCTGTCCATATGGAAAAAATGCCTGCCGAACAGATTGTTTTAGTGGCTTTATGCCAGATCGAGAAAAATCATGCAGTCTTTTTTGGTTGTATTGCACATGTCTCTGTGGTGGTCAAGATGTGCCACTGAAAGTTTCATAGTGACTACAAAGGAAGGCTCTCCAGGTAAAGTTCTGATTCTTCTGCAGCAATGAAATGAATTTGTACAACTTTGCTTTCCTCGCAGGTCTCCAGGAGATTCACCAAGATTTCCCTAACCTGACAAACGTAGTTAAGGGAAACACCTTACAGCTTTGTACTGCTTTGTATTTTTCTGCTTAGTCAATCACTTCCTCTGATGTGTGTCACTAACCTGCTGCCACTTCCATGTGCCTGCGTGAGCTACTAGCCAGTGAGCTACTCCTCCAAGTTGCTTAGTACGTAGGGTCAGGGAATGACAAATATCAAATGTCGTTTCACAATTTCTGAACGTGAAAGGATCAGGTAAAGGAGAGATTCTGCGTGGTGACACCAAATCTGGACACCTCTGTGGTGTTCTTTGTTACAAGAGAAGTAAGGTGGCTGCTGAACCAAGATACGCCCCATAGGATGCCAGGGTGGACTACTCCAAGGTAAGAGTATAAACTGCATCTTGTAGATGAGTCAGGCAAGACGCTGTGGTCCTGACCCAGCGCAGCCACTGATTGCTTAGCTGAAATGGTTCATCTACACCGAAGTCAATGCAGCAAGTAACAGGATCCCTTGTTCTTTTGTTTTCCTGAGCTCCTAACCTGCCTCTGGGACCCACCTTGGCTGAGCCTCAAAGCAAGACTCCGTTCCCATCTCCTGTTTCCCTTCCAGTGCTAGCCCTCTTCTCCCTCTTCCAGGCATACTGGGCTTTGCACCTACGGTGTGCAGCTGTTCTTCCTCGAAGCAGGACCTGGGGCACTCTGATAAATCCAGCTGCAAGTAGAAGCTGCTCAAGCAAGAGGTGAGCATATCACAGATGAGTGGAGGAGAGGGAAGACAGTGAGCAGTCCAGGTCCAGGCACAGGTATGTCACACAAGGCTTATCCCAACCCTTCCTTCTCCTTAAGCCTAACTATCTTCAGCTCCCTACAAATGGAAGGTCTTCAGGGGGAACTTCACTCACAGTTGCAGGGCTCTCTGGTTCAATTTTACACCACATAAAGCTGAGTTAATTGGACAGATGATTAAGCTGATATCTCATGGCTATAATCTAGGTATTGTGCTGTGTTTACTACTACAGGCTAATGACTGGACATCGGAGAGAAACTGTGTAGTCTTGCATATTCTCTGTTTGCTTTACATCTTGTTAATTGTAGAAATACATCTCTATATAGAAACTACAAAGTGCAAATCAGGATTTTAAAGGCGTGAATGTTAGACAAGTTAGAAAAAATAACCTTAGTGTTTTAGATTAAGAACACTTCAAGGGATAATTCCTTGGC
This sequence comes from Tauraco erythrolophus, assembly GCF_009769465.1. Lineage (NCBI taxonomy): Eukaryota > Metazoa > Chordata > Aves > Musophagiformes > Musophagidae > Tauraco > Tauraco erythrolophus. The sequence goes on from NC_141496.1 coordinate 82,553,280, forward strand.
CATAATTGCACGCAAAGTGACAGACCTGGGCATCCAGTTTTTAAAATGTTTGTTATTTAAGATACTTAGATAGCCTTGATTCCTCAAACATCTTTAAAGTCTTTTTCAGATCTTCAAAGTATTTGGACTTGCCTTGTTTGGTAGAGCATTGCAGTTGGTTTGGCAAGGAGAGGAGAGCTATTATGAGATGGCAACTGCATTCACCTGTGATTTCATTGCTGCAAGTCCTAGTAGTGTGCTTGGGTCCAGGAGTGGCCTCTGTACCCCACAGGGTGGCTACCCGTGTCTCCCTTACAGAGCTGAGGCATGTTGCTTTCCACATCACGCTATAGGCCAAGGTAAATGGATTTTTAAAGAACTATTTCTCTGCAGGGCTTAGGTGCTTGTTTTAATTTAGGATTCATAATCATGAACTCTCTTCTGGAATGAAGTGCTTCAAGCCATTCATTCAAATAGAGATAAGGGCTCTTTTCCTATAAAACAGGGCCAGCACAGAGTGCAAAGGCAGACTGTTATGTATTCATTTGCAAGGACCAGGAGCACTTGCCTAATTTAGGGGAGGTCCCAGCTGGATTACTTCTTATTTACAGAATTCAAACATACCTCTCCTTTCCTTGGCCACCAAAAGGAAAGCTATGCCCAGAGGTTTGAACCTGCGTCTGTGATTTTCAGGTTAGTTCTCTGCTACTGGACTAACAAAACACAAGAAAAAAAGGTACTCAATTGGACCACAGATCAATTTAGCCCACTATCTTACTTCAATGCATATGTAATTCTTCCCCCTTATATTCTCCAGTCTCTAAACATTTTCTGCTCAGAAACTTCATGGTCTCAATATGATCTCTATGTATTTAGCAGTCCTTACTGGACTTCTCTTCCATGAGCTTGTCTAGTCTCCATTTGAACCCATGTAGACTTTTAGATGACATCATCACCTTCTTTTAGACCTCATCAACTTTCAATAATTTACTCTGTTCCACTACTTACTGCATGAAAAAATAATCTATTTTTTGCTTATTTTGAGCTCCTGATAGATTAATCTTTTGCTCACCTATATCTTGTTCTAAGACAGCTAACAATTGTTTTCTACTCACCCTCTCCTTGCACTCATAATTGTATAGACCTCTATCATTTAATTCCTCATTTGTCTCTTCCAGACCAAGTAGAGCTGGATTACTTGGCTATTCTTTGACCATGAGGCCATTCCATAAGGAAGCCACTCCATGCCTTACCATACTTCCCCTCTAATATCCTCTTCTAAAATATGTTTTAAGAGTGCTGTTTTTAGTAAGGCAGGTGATTAAAGGATATTATATCTTCTAATCCTGCTCGGAGATAGATTTATTTCAAAACCACATTAAAAATATATTTCCTTTCCTACAGAAAACAGATTTTAGGCATAGCTGTAGGGGGCATCAGGGGCAGTGCTAGAAGCTTATGTATAAGGAGACAAGCATTCTGTCTGTGTAATTGATTATGATGACAGCTCACCTGACCTCTGTTATTCAGGTTGAAGTGTAATATTCAGGGAATAGAGCATTCAGTGGTTCATAAGTTTTATGAATTTCTGACAGGATATTGGCCTAAAATATTTTTTTAGTAACAGTGCTGTAAATCAAACAACAAACTCTGTCCTTAAAAATTTAACTCTGTTGCTCAGCTGCTGTGTGATGAAAGCACATAAGCACCAGAGCAGACGAACAGATTTATGAATTTTTAGGACTGATGAATTTGAAGACTGGCAACTTCCACTAAATTAGCATACTACCTTTGTCCTCTGTGCATTTAATTGCTGTAGGTGAAATGTCTAGTTCCTTCTAAATTAATGGGAAGATCTCTGTTGCTTTCAATGAAGCTAGCTTACCTAGCAAGGCAACCCTGAAACAAGGCTCACTCTTCAGCTGAAAGGCTACCAGGTTAGTGCTAAAGATGTAGTTTTCACTGAGGAACTCTCATTTACTCTGCTGCTCTGTTCTGATTGTCTCTTCTGTGCTCTAAAGTTCTGCTTTAAGAACTGAAATGCAAGAATAGTTTGTGTTTCTCACTACGTTAGTTGTGTTCTAATACAATTGTTTAAAAGATTCACGTTTTCAAAACTTTGAGGAACATTTGCTTTAACAAAAAAGAAAAAAAGAGAAGAGAAATTCACCACCTTTTATCACTCTGCTTTTTAGTTAAGACTTATTAAAAAATACCTCAAATGTTTCCTTTTCAAGAAAAAGAAAGGAAGGGTGAGAATTGCAACAGAAACAGATCTCCAGATCAACTTATGAGAGAACGAGCAAAAAAAGCGCACCTTTCTGATGTGACACGGATTCTTTCATCATTGGAGGAATTGAATCTGTCATCCTTTTCTCTGAAATATTCTTCTATGCACTGCTCTTCGAAATCATGGACTTTTTTCAGTTCATCCTCAGTTATGAAAAGTTCTGTGGAAACAATGGAGAATTGTGAATTTTGCAAAGATTAACAAATGAAATCAACAACATTCTTCTTATTGTGCAATTCACAGACTAAACTTTCAAAAGCAGGCTTCAAATTTATCTGACATTTTGGTATGAAAGCACATAGATGCAGCTAATTACCAAATTAGTGACTTCAATTATATATGATTCTGGAGACAGAAACACTTAAGCAGGCAAATGCCCAGCAAGCATGAATGTGTTTTGATTGCATAAGATCTAAACACAGCTGCTGGTCAGGTCCTGGAGAGATGATGGGAACCAAAGCCCACCTGTAACCTAATACAAATATAATCAAATTAGCAGACTGCTAGGAAAGTAGTCTGAGGGTAGAGAGGGTCTATTTGGCATGGCAAGAGCAGATGTCTGCAGGCAGCAGCAAGGGCTGTGGCAGACCGTGTGATGTGAGTGGGAGGAGAGCAGTCTGCTTGCACTTGCATCTCCAAGGCCAGCACATGGCTCCAGCTCCCTCCTTACAGAGAAGGGGGCTGTGGCATGGGCTAGTGTTGGGAAGAGAAGTACATCCCTTAGCTCTCTGCCTGTGGCATATGCAATGAGGGAGTTGGAGATCTTCTACTCTGAAGAACTAGATAGAGAAGAGGAAAGCGTTATCAAAATAACCTGACAGGTTTTCCATCATGCTGATGGGAGTTCATATTAAAGTGTCTGGAGAAACCACTCCTCCAGTCTGAATCCGTGTCAAGGAGATAACATGTGTCTACAAAATAATTACTTCTCACCATCTCTCAGCTTATCTAGGGAAAAAAAAATGTTGGGGGAAGTATGTGCTGTTTGTTCAAAAAATAGGAATGCTGTCTCTGTATGTTCAGAAGTAGAACTGAGATCTGGAAGTGTGATGGACTGTAAGAAGAATTCCAGCAATAGCAGGCCTCTAGCAACAGCAAAACAAACCCCATTGCTTTGAAGGAACAAAGCGGGGAACAACCACCAAAAGAAAACCCAGAAAAAACCAGTATCATTAACACTCTGAGGAGAACTAAGGAGTTGGGCAATGCAGGTAAAACTAACTGATTCAGGTAAAAATTTTGCAGTTAAAAGTAGTTATCTGCTGGAAAGATTATCAAGGCACTGGATTTAGACGTCATTTATGTCAAACACTAGATATTACCAAGGGTGTTGGAAGGTCCCACTCTGTAAATTGTCTAAGGCTTACTTAATCCGTAGTCTCTCTCATCTGGATCGCTTTCATGCTTCCGCCATCTGCAGCAGAGGTGTTGGAATATCATAGTCATATGGCTGAAAATTATCAGAGGCGGTGGGAGAACAGGTCTTTCATGAAATGTCATGATTAGCTGGTATCTTTGAAACTTCCATACTTGGTTGGATATGGATTTGACTTCAAAAAATGTATTGCTAGAAGATGAGAAGAGGAAAATAACATCAGATTGAAATGATTTTGGGTACTTTGCTGAAGATGATATGACAGCACCTTACCTAGACATATTTCACTAAAGGTGACAAATGTTTCCTTGTCACAAAAAGAAGAAAAGAATTTAATAAGTTTATGCTTCAGCAAAGCACAGAGGCAATAAGTCATTTCAAAAGTATCTTACTACTGTTTACGACTGCTCTGTACAACCCCTGAGTATCACAACAACCCGACGAGGCAGGAAAGTATTTTTATTCTTGTTTTCCGTATTATTGGGAGTGAAAGATGCCATAACTGAGCTTTGCATTTTTGGCTTCTCTGCCCTGACTCCCATCAGGTGTCTGTCCTTGGAAATGAGACAATGTGAAGAACTTGGCATTTCTCTCATTCCCTGGATACAAGCTACTGCCTCTTTCCCTCGCACCCTCACATCCTCTGAAAATGGCTCTCAGCCAAAATCTTCCGCTTAGCAGCCTTCTTAGGTTGTGAATAATGTCCATCCCCCTCAAGTCCGTAGGTTGCAATGTGTCACTCACTTGAAAACAGCAATGAGGAGGTTCACCAGAAGGATGTTTGCAACCAAGAGGTAACAGGCCATGATGGCAGGAACAATCCATGCTCCTGTCTTGCAGGGAGGTAGCTGGATTATTTTGCCATCTTCTCTGGTTTCATTTTGACCACAAGGAGCTAGGAACAAAAATGCAAAACAATGCGAAATGGGAATGATTCTTATTTTTTCAGTGCTTTTTACAGAAATATTTAAATATTTATAAAGGCCTGCCTGCCAAAGCAATATCTTCCAAATAACAGTGGCATTGATGCTCCTCCCAAGAAGTCTGCACTTGCTATTGCAGATTTTACAAGCTGTGGTTCTTGTTATTGTGTGATATTTGCCGTGAATATCAAGGTATTGCCCTCAGAAATTGCAAGAGGCATGTCTGGTTCCATATAGCTAAAATATCATAATACTGTGGTAGTAATTAGAGGCTGTGCAGATAAAATGGTCAAAATGTTTAATCCTGGAAAAAGCTTTCGTGTTTTTTTTTTTAAATGATGAAAGTTTGGTCTGTTTTGATTGACAGAGAGGGATGTGATAAATAGCCTAAGGAAAAAGAAGTACATGAAAGTAAATTAAGAAGTAGACATTTATTGCTGTGAACTGCCTGCCCAGAGCCCCTCTGGGACATATTTCTAGTGATCCTCTGCTATTAAGAACTTTTGACTGCATGCCTGGAAACAGTAGGGGAGATTATCAAGTCTTTATGGTACCAGGTATAGGGACATGTAGGCAGCAGAGTTGCCACCTGTTTGTTCCCCAAATGTTTTGGAACAAAAATGTTCTTGGTATTAATGTTGTAGAACTGAAGCAGGGGGAGAGAAAACATTGTGAAACAGTTTTCCATGCTTACTTTTCAACATGCCTTCACACACTGTGGTAGGCAATCTGCATTTGCAAGTGTGTGTTCAGTTTATGTCTTTCTAGCTTCAGACCTAGCAGTCCTAAGTATCTCTCTAATCAGTTCTTCAGGAAAATAACTGAAGAAGTGGCTTACATATACAGACCATCTTGATAAACTTTGTGCAGCCCTACAGCTAGCTTCCACCTGTCCCCATCAAAAAGGAGTTTAAATGAGGAAATTTCAAAGCCCTCAGCATTGGCTCAGTTCCTGCTGGTATCAGTGAGACTTTCCCATTGACTTCATAGACAACAAAGTTTGTCAATGCTGTTACGTTTTGTAAAATCCCACCCTGTGTCAACATATCCATGATTTCCAATACCAGCTACGACTTCCTCTCAAAAAGGTCCTTCTGACCTCGGTTCACAGAGCATGGGATTCAACTGCGAGTGTCTGTACTGGCAATTATGTGCTGTTATGTGTGATTTGAGTACTCGGTTTTGGGCACTACGTATAGCTGTTGGGCTATTACATACAGAAATAGTATAGCCATATGGGACAGAAGAATACATGATAAATCCACTTCAAACATGAACTCTCCCAAAGTATTCAGCTCATGGAAAAGCAATCGCACAGCCAGATACAAGCCATACTACTTTCCCAAGCAGCTCTGTTGTGTCTGTACCTAAGTGCCACTAGTCCTTCCTCCTTACAAAAGTACATTTTGTTACTGGAACAGGCTAAGAGTACACAATCCTTTACTTCTCAGAAAGCATCACCTTGCAGATTGTTTAAGTTAGTGCTGATTTCATGCTTCCCACACTGCTCCAAGCAGCGGTTTCATTTAGACATTCCAAATGCCATCTGTGAGCTGCTGTGAGAGCGGAGCTATGTGCACTCAGCCTTCACCTGGCAGAAACTGGGACATTCAATACCTCTTGGTATCAGCACTCAATGAGGGACTTACATTTCTGATTGTGTGGAAACACTAACTTGCTTAAATGTTGATTCAGAGCTACAAAGTCCAACACAACACAGTACTGAAACCCATCATGATTTCACCAGTAATGGAACAATCACTCTATCAGTTGATGAAACCTGTTGTCCTTTTGTGCGCTCAAGAACAGAACAAATAATGTCTTTTGTCACAATGAGAGGAATTTGAGAAAAGCATATTTTAAACCTTAGCTCAATTAGATCAATAACTCAGCTCAAAACCTGGTTACAATTCTATTATCCCATTTTTTCTATGAAAACTAGAGAATTTAATCTTGAAAAAAAACAGTTTTGACAACTACCAAGACAAAAAATATTTCTCCAACTTTATTTGCCTATCGCAGAGAATTTAGAATACCATTAATGTATGCCTATCAGTTCATGCCACACAGTGGCGGCCAAATTAGACTTCCTACAAAGACAAGTTTCCATAGTCTGTTCTATACATGCACAGATGTTTGGCTTGTCCTGAAAGTTTGCAAAAGTTTTTCTCTTTTGCATGTTCTGTTCTGGGAACAATTTTTAAATAACAACGGAGTACTAATCTCACGGTTTATTTTATGGAGAAGCAAGCTACCACTTAATCTTCACATCTTCAGCTGCATGAGAAAATGTGTGATGTGCGTCCAAAGTGCAGAAGCCTGTGTTCCACTGCATGTCACTGAAATTAACATCTTATTCCATCTTTAAACTACATCATTAATTTAAAGAGATTTTTTTTTCACTATTAAATAAACTGTTTGTTTAAAATAATTACTCCCAGGGTGCGAGAAGACTTTGTTACAGCAACCCAGGACAGTTCGCCTCCCAGTCCCAGTATGCAGAGGCCCAAGCACATCCTGTCTCCTGCAGGGCTCAGCTGCCCGGGGTCCCCGTTTGATCGGTGTCGGTGTCCCAGGGCTCCCAGCTGGGTAACGTTACGCCTTCCATAACGCCAAAGCTTTCGCTTGCTGAGCGTTGTGCCTCATCCCTGAGAGATCTGCACCTGTCTTTTGCACATAACACTCTGACCATTTTAATCGTGTTTTGAGAAATGCGTTAGTTTTTGTAGTATGTGCAGTAATGTATTCTGATGACAAGCTTTTTCAAAGCATAATTTTAACGGGTATGAAAACATACTCGTAATTTTTCACATTACAGCCTTGCTTTAGCAAAAAATAGAGAATACTTAATTCTAGTGAAATGTTTTGCTGAAGCAAATTCTGTTAGTATAACTATATGCATACTTCAGGTAACTGAAAAACCAGGTAGTCTGATGCTTACAGGCCACTGGATAGAGGTAGGACGTTAATTCCTGAACTTGGGCTTTAGAAAATAATAATTGCCCAGAGTTTTGTTTTCAATTACAGACATTAACTTCACTCAGCTTTCAAATATTGCATCCTGACATCTGTGGATATCCATGTTTTTTGCATCTTTTGTTTCCTTTTCCACAATCTTCTTCCTGGCTCTCATTTACAGTTTCCTGTATGAGCCTTTCCTGCTACATGCCTAGCCCTTCCTCTTTCCTGGCCAGCAAACAGTTGCAAAGCAAACAGCAGTAACCCACGTCTCTGCGGGTTACTCTCTGTTTTGGGCCTAAAGTGGCGGCAGAGCTTGGGAAGAATTTGCTTCCCTGCTGTAACTACTGCCATGACGTGGGCGCTGCTCGTTTTTACTGTGATTTGGGTGGAGAGGCTGGGAAACAACAGTTGCAAATTTCCGCGTCATGACTCTTGTCCCAGCTGCACCCTTCCAGAGTAGTTGTGGGAGGTAACGGGAGAGAGAGAGGAAACTGCATAACTGAACAGCTTTGTTACCAAATAGCTTTGAAAATTTCGCATGCAAAAATGGATAACACTTGTCCAATCTAAGCTGATTTGTTTGAAATTACAAGATTGTGGAATAGGTTTATATGATCACAATTCTAAAGAACAAGGAAACTAATAAGTGCATATTAACTAACAAACAAACCTATCTTTTTTTTTTTTAATTCAGGTCTAGACATTTTAAATGCACTTTCATCACCCTGTTTATGAGCATATAGGCATTTTCCAAATTTGGTCTGCACTGAACCCGAAGGATGTGAAAGCATTTAATAATGTCAAATGTCTAAGCTACCTTACAAGCTTGCCAGGCTGGTAAATTCTGAAAAATGGCTAAGTGCGCCGCCTAGGGCTGTCCACTTCTTCACTGACAGAGAAAATACTGAACTCTGGGAAGTCTGAATCTCACATCATTGCTCTCTTCATCAGCAGAAACGTCCAGGGAATTGAACAGTGTCTCATTACTTCAAAAAAGTTGCTTTAACTACACCATTGTGACCTTACATGTTGATTCTTGCTCTCAGCCAGATTAAAATGACTTTGAAGCATCTCTCCAATCTGCTGGTATTTTAATCATAATTTACATAAATCCTTGTATTTTTCTTGTTCTCTCCAGTGCTTTCTCTCTCTTCTCCTCCCCCTTACATTAAAAATATCCAACAAAATGGAATGCAAAATATAACCTTAGAGGAGCGCTAGGAAGGGGAACACTGCTGCAACTCAGGCCAGAGAGACTTTTAAAGTGGTGTGTAGGCTGTGCGCAAATTTTATCCTCTGTCTTTGTCTAACAATGCTAAAAATATTGCCTGTGCCGCAGAGCTGAACAGGTATGATTTAGCCTGTTTCATGTAAAGCTGCTCCGTTCATTCTAATTCCAGAATGATCCACACAAATGACAGCCCTTACAGGAAGCTCCTATGGAGACATGAAAAGCATGAAACCTCTAAGATTGTACTGAATTTAGTACAAAATTTTCATTTATACTAAGAAACCTTTAAGAACTTTTTGAAAAAAATAACAGACTGAGAAATTTGAAGACTTTTAAAAATGTCTTTGTAGTAATTATACTTTCCTTTTAAGTTCATTGGATAGTTAAAAATGGTGTATACTTGTCTCTCATCTTCTGAAACAACTGCGGCTACTTGGCATTCCTCCAATGCAAGTAAAAAAGAAGGAGGCCCCATCATTTTCTCTTAAACTATATAAGTTTTTCCAATAAGAGAGCAGGCACAGGGAACAAACACAACTCAGGCTGATCTTCAGATGGTACTTGAAATGCTGTCAGCTGGAAAGAAAATCCAGATGCAAATCTGACATGTGAACACCAGGCAAATCTGAAAAACAGCCCAAACCAAAAAAAGCAAACCCGTGTTGGCTAACAGCACTCTCAGTTGCTTTGCCTTCTGAATACAGGAAAATGTGAGGTCTGCTACTGATTTTCTACAGGTGACTGACATTTCTCAAGTTGCCATTTATGTCATCTATCTATATTTTTTGCCAAGCTAACTCACTCTCCGAATAATCATTTCCTCTTCAGCATATACTTTTGTATCCATAATATTCTGGAGACGCAGATAGCTTGGTCAGATGAAAACAAACTTCTTTGCGTGTGACCACTGTGTTGTGAACTTTTTGGCTAAAATTGCCAGCAATAGTGCCAAAGTAAGTGAAGTGAACCGAGGGAGAGAATTTACAGCATTTGTGGATTTCCTTCTGGACAGACATTCACTAAAGCACCTAAGCACCTGGCGGCTGCCCCATGGATCCCATCAGGTAGCACAAGGCTCAGCTGGATTAGGAAACGCAGCCTAAAAGTGAGTCAGTTGCATATACCATCACTGGTTCTGTGACCCAGATCCCCCTTCCTTCCGCAGCTAACAAGGTTGTGATGTACTGTCAGTCTGAGAGGAACTACGTTGGGACTGGTTTTGCTCTTTTTGTTGAATTTACCTGAAAATTTGAACACATTAACTAAAAGATTAACTCTGCTTCCCTGCCCCTTGCCCCTCCCTTTACAATTGGTTGATAGTCAGAAGTTTGTAAGAATGTAGTATTTATGTACTTTTCAATGTACTTATTTAGGTACGTTTAATAAACGACACCACTGAACAGAGTATTCATACTCCCAGAAGTGAGGATATAATTCTCTCCCCACTTTTGAGTTGAAGATGACATCACATGCCAACAGGACACTAATGCACACTCCAGTTACTGTCTGTATTTAAAAAATTAAATGAGTACAGGGATTATGGGTAAGAAACATAAATGTATATGACATGCATGATTTTAGAGCGAGGCATTTAGCTATTTTTTTAACAGTGCGGTGTGTTGAGATAAAAATCAGAGTAGACCCACTGGATGGACAGGCTGGCAGCTGATGAGATGGATCCAGACATTGTATCTGGTCAGCCTTAATAGCACGTTTCACAAAAATGAAGAAACAGAAAATGAAGAAAAAAGAGAAAGTTAGAAATTTTAGAGTAGCACACTTTTTTTTTTTTGTACATTTCTCAGACACTAGGATAATCTCCAGGAGAATGGCTCAAAAGTGTAAGCATTTCCAAGTGCAGTGCTTTTGCTGAATCCCAAACTTGCAAATAAAGTTGCAATATCAAACACTAAAATATAAAGAAAATCACAGAGAAATCTTTTTTGTTTGCTAAAATTATAGTAAAACAGAAAATCTGCTCCAAGCTATAAAGTTCAATTGCAGTTTAGATGTAGCATAACAATTTTACAACATGTTTATCTTATTTGAGAAAGTACAAACACTGTAGTACTCTAACATGAATACAGTGGCTGATTTAGCTTAGAACAACTTGGAAAACATATATAACAAAAACTTCCAAATAGTGAAAAAACATAGGCATACGAGTGAAACCTTTTGGATGCCAATCAGGTCATTTGGATTGTATAACATCACCAACCATTTGCTCATCCTCCCAGTCTCTTCCAGAGGTGACATTTTTGAGACAACTGAGCCTCAGACAGACATGACATATTGCACATATTTCGTGCTGAAAGAGTGGCAGATTCTAATTCCCTGCATCATCTGTCTCTCAGGAAGGAGGAACTAGGTGCTGCTTTTCACTTTGGCATCACCACTTTTGCTGCAACTCCTAGTTTCCTTGACACAGACAGAATAACATGTCTTTACTTACAGCTGGAGTTGAAACTATCAGGAATTTCACTTTCCCTAAGCCTCAGAAGTAATTACGCTGCATCTTGTTGCACAGTTTAAATGTTAGGCATCTGAATAACACACAAGACTATGCCTAAATTCTCATGCAAGGGTATGGAGCCTGCCACCCTCTTTTCATTCTTGAAAAACACGCTTCATTCAAAGACAGTTTAGTTTCTCATGTTTCAGGGTTCTAAACTATAATCAGCACTTGATTAAAAAAAAAATACCAGGAACTTTTTACTCAGCCAATTGCCATGTTTGTTGCACTATGGTAGTTACTTAGTACAACATCAATAAATGGCCACTTGTAGAGGGACAGACAGAATTCTGCTTGTGGAAGGAAGTCATAGTTTAATGGAATAAACCTTTACCACTCTATTATATTTTGGAGCAAGATGAAGTTTTATACCCCCAGCTATTATGCCTTTGGAATTAAATGAATTTTTAAAAAGAAAAGGAAAAAGGATAAAGATGAAGGAATCAGGTAAAAAGCTAAACTCAGTGAGAAGCTCTGTGATTCTAGGTATTTGTTTACTTCCTTGCATGCCATGCTACCTTTGAAAACACAGTGGGGAAGTAAACATAAAAAAGAGGTTTCATCTGTATCCACAGTAATGATTCTATGCTAACTAGGAAAAGGAAATGAACACGGAACTGCTGAAATATCTCCCATGTGATATGTTTATGTCTGGACCTCTGAAACTCCATACGTTGGGGAGATTATTGATGACATAGATACATTTATTACCTTAACCAGCTGAGGAAAAATCGACACATTTTTTCCATTCAAACTTGGTCAATACTGAACGAGCCGAAGACAGATCATGAAAACACTGCCCTTTCCTAGGGTAGTATGTCAGATAAAAAGGAATATCCTAAACAGAGCTTTGATGGATGCCATTTGCCATTGGAAAAGATACTTCTAAGTGCTGCCAAAGCTTACGCATATTTAAGTAGGAATGATGAACATCAGTTGCATGTCAGTGTTTGCTAAAGATACACTGTTTATGATTCTTAGTTTGTTCATCTACCACATCGTTTCTCATGTCCACCCCTCTCCTTTGGCGTAACGCACAGGGTGGCACCAGGAGGTTTAATTTAAATGGAAAACTGGTATTTTCCTGATCATCAGCCAAATGAATCCTGAGGAGACAGTATATGAAATACTGGCTTTCATTCTGTTTGCACTGATGTGAGCGTAGTCTTGCCTTCCAATAAATAAATGAAGCAAAATTCTAATAATGGATCTACTGTCCCCAAAGAATTGCATCACATGGTTTAGTGTAAAGGTGGTGGCAGTGAGTAGGTAACAGACAAAAGAAAACAGACAAAAGGATTAGATCCTTATGAAATGCAGGAGCTGAAGGTCTAACCCAGTATTATTAGACTTGATGCTCAGCATGAAGTTAGGTAAAAAGTACTCAGGTCTAAAATCAAACCAATGGATGAGAAAAAGAGAAGTGACTTTTTATGCCCCAGGTGTACCAATGAACTCATGGTGGATACCTGGGAGGGTATCCCTGTCACCCAACTGGTAAAAAGAACCATTTAAAACGTTCTTTATGTGCAAGATAATTTAGTGTTACAGATTTCTGGTTAAATAATTATGAAGTGATGCCAGAAGTATGTTCTGAAACTGACACCCCAATATTAGCTGAAAAAATATTTTTATGACTGTTGTCTGTGATGAAGGAGTTCCTCTATCCTGAGCCATTTATTGAGCACACACACATGATCTAATAGGACATCATCTGATCAAAGTTGGATACCTGACTTTGGAGTATGAGAATCATAAACTTGCTTACGGTCTATCTGGTCTGCAAACACTTCCCCATAGATCATCCAATAAGGCATGTAAAAAATGTTTTTCGCCAGCTTCCACGAAGGCTCCTCATTGGGGAAGAGAATAGCCTGTCTTGCGACGCCAAAGCTCATCAGAACCACCAACATTATGATGACAAAATACATCATGTCTATCATCTGAATGTAATGACAGTAAAAGAGAGAGAAGGGACAAGAATTAGATGAACTTATTTGTCCATATTCCTACTATTATATGCTGTTAAAAAAGCATATTAATCTTAGAAACAGAATTTTAAAAAAACAAATTTCGAAAAGCCATTCTCAGTTTTACACACAAAAAACTTCATTTTCAAAAAAGTGAAGCAGTATTATTCCGTCCTTGTTTTTACCCAGTGTTGCTTTTAAGAACAATTTAAATGTTATGAATAGGCTGAAAATGCAAGGTACCATCTGGTCACATCAGTTGCCTGAACAAGAACATAGATTCACTGGAATCAGCAGCCTGGTCTGTGCAAGGGTCACAAGATAATGTATTGTTTATAGGCACCTAGTGGCAACTGTACCAAAACAAAAGGGCTGACATGGATTATTTTATTCACTGGTAGTCATTGTCTTGGAGCAAAGGAAGGAAGCTGCGTCTAACATAAGGAGTAACGGGTGGCAGAACAGCCTGTTACTGCAACATAAGGGACACCATGGTGGTAACCAGTGAGAAGGGAAAGCTGTGATACTGGCTGGACTAGAAATCAGCTTGATGGGGGAGTCTGACAAAGGCCATATTTAAAAAAAAACAAATGCAGATAACACAGACACTCAACTCTATTCTTCTCCATTGTTGAAGGCCTCATTAGCATATGCACAAGTTTAATTAGTGCTTGCAAACAGTGCCTACCCATTAAAAATGTTCCTGGAAAAAGTGGGACAGCGATCCTAGGAGGTGCTGAATAGAGGCTGAGAAGAGGAGCTGTGCTAGAAAAGACCCTCCAGAGGGCAGAGCGATGGGCATCAACCAGGTACAGCAGAGATGCTTTATAAGCCAAAATGAATGTGAAAAAAATGAAAGTACTGTAAGGTCACTGGTAAGATCCCCTTAAAACCTTTAGTTACAGGTTTACTGACAGGTCTTTAATTATAAGGCTTGTTACGACCGAGCTGTTATTCACAGCTTTGGATGTAGCTTTTGTCTCTGGCAAAGCTCAAGCCAAAACTCCTCTAAACCTTGTGAGTTTTAATCCCTTCAGTCTTTTCACTTCCTGGCTCAGCTGCATTCTGCCTTCCCTGTGAGGCAGGTGTGCAACCAACCTGCATCTCAACCAGTGGCCTTACTGCTCCAAGGGGGACCTGCGGCAGCTCAAGGGCAGGGTTGCTCATGGCAAGAGCTGGCGGAAGAGGGGACTCATTTGCAGCAGATGGATCTGGCACTGCTGCGGGGGTTCTTCAGTTTCAGAGCACAGAGAGAGAGATCTGAGGTCTAAGGAACATTGAGAAAATATTTAACAGGGAAAAGAGTGGGGTACAGAGGCACAAACAGAAGAGGATACTCTCATGTTTACTGAGAGAGAGGTTGTAGGAGAAAGACACCTATAGGGCAGGGCTCTGGTGAGAGAGACTCAAGGAGCTGCAAAGAGGGAACTGGAGACAAGTGAAAAAAAGGCAAGGGAAAACAAAAATCTTGAGGTCCATAAAAAATACAGGGAAGAAAGAAAAGAAACCCGGGGACATGAAAGAGGAAATAAAAGGTTTGGCCTCATGTTGCAAGAAATTAATTCTTCAGTGCTATTCTCTACTCAAGCTGCGTATTAGCTTTTCCCCCCTTCAGTTGAGTATCTTTCTAAAACCTTACCAGCTTGTCTGAAAACTGGTGAAATAAATGCACGAGTTTCCACTGGCTCTAATGGGCATTGTGTCAGGCCCTTTGGCCTATAGGGTGAAATTACAACGGCTATTTTAAGAAGGCAATGGCCATTTCAATCATTCTGCAGAACTCATTAGTCATTGATTTAAAAGAAGTGATAAAATGAGGAACTGCAGGTTGCTGCAGTTTTATAAACAAGCTGGCTACGTTTCCCCTTTTTCATTTGCACAGAAGCCAAGAAAATGTTGACATTCCCACACAGTAAGTGAACCGATATACCTCTAACTCTCTTGACATGCCACAGTGATTTCATTTCATTCCCAAATAATAGGGGAGTAAATCTATCACTGTGCAGTGATCAGAAAAGCACATTATAATAAGCATGCTCTGTTACTGCAATCAGTAGATAATAATAAACTTGGTCATGCAGCTTCCTCCTCCGATCTTCACCTTAGCTTTAGCCCATTGCTTTTAAACCGCTCAAGCCCATTCCTGCCCCTTGTTTCATTCTGTTTGTGTATTTGTTCACAGTGCCCAGAGGTAAAACCTATTATGACTGTTTTGCCGCATACAATGTAGAGGCAGGTGAAGAGAAAGTTCCTTAACGTTGGAAAGACGGGAAGAATCATCTTTTTCCTCCTAAGTCTAAAACTTACAATAGAAGCTCGGGATAAAAGTTCAGGCATTAAATACGGGCTGTTGAGGAACTCAATAGCTGTGATGGGCTTACTCTGTAGAAACATGTATAACCAACCTGATGTTCTCCATAGTACTGAATAGTGCTTGCAAGACCATGAAATGAAAAAAAGCCCAGAACCCAAGGAGGTAAATGGACATGTGATTTAAACAAAAATACACAAGGGAGACCATTGCAGCCTGAGCAAGCAGGTGCAATTCTCAGGGAAATCTGTGCATCACATAAATGAGCTAGCCATTGCACAGGGGAATAAGTTGGGCAGAGAATAGGTGTGAGAGGCAAATTTGTGTAACTCAAACCAGTTGGGCATTGCATGTGTGGGCAAAGTGGATATGCCAGATTTGCTGAGTGCATGGAAAGTTGGATGAGGTATGGAAATCAAACAACAGGAAGGCACAAAATAAAAGAACTTCCCTCCTTTGACAGTTGCCCACACCTTTAGAGTACTCTGGTAGCTAAATTCAACACAGTCTGAGTGAGTGTGGAGCCGACAGAGGCTGGTGATTTTCCTGCATTTGTTTTCCACAGAAAGTGGAGTGAGGCTTGATTTGTTGTACACATGTGAGGATGACAAAGGAATGGAAATTATATTATTTTGCTGATTTCAGCCATGTCCTTTCTGCGTTGACCCCAGGAGAAAAATAAACCACTGTTTATACTATCTGTATATACACTCTGTTTATTACTGAACCTCTTTTCAGACTGCCTTTGCTAGCACCACAGCTCTGAAACTTCTAGTGCATGGCACCTGTGAAAAATACAGCAGAGTAGGGTGGTAGCTGTTTTTTAGGAGTTTTATAGACTGTGTATTGCATGAGCCCCAGTGACCACCAGATCCCTTGATGGAGGGACATAGTCCAGGCAGGGCACAAAAGAAACAGATGATAATGCAGTATTTTCCCTTTGGTCTTTGGTCCTTTCTCTTGTCCTGCTGTCCTTTTATAGTAACCTCCATGAAGAACTGTTGAGCGTTTCCAGCTCTGTACTCTGGAGCTCTGCAAAATCCCTCCCATCAACATCCTACTGGGTTCCTTGAAGGAAGGTAGAAGCACATTTCAAAATCCTGTTTGCAGGACATAACCATCCAACAATCACTTTCTTTTGTGTTTTCACTCTCTTTTTTTTTTTTTTTTTTTTCCCCCCACTAAGCCATTCTTTCTTTGTCAAACCCACCCCTGTGAGTTTGGAGTTGAAAGCTGGTAAATTGAAGGGATAAGACAATGGTTCTCCAGTCACTTGTTGGGTAGGTAACCGAACTGGACATGTATTTTACCTTTCAGTTTTAAACCTACTTAGAATCACTGAGCTTGTTGTGACTAATGTAATATCAAGGAGAGATTGTAGTCCATGCACTCACATATGTCCTGTCTTCCTATGATGCTAAAGAAAGAAGGTGGCTGGGTGTTTTCTTTAAGGACTGGGTTTAGGCAAACAAAACAGACAGCCTATTTTTACTTGCTGAAGTTTGTCCACATAGCAATCAGACAGCAGTAATATTTGTATTTAGAAAAGTTAATATTCAGTTTACTTTTTTTTTAGTGAATGCCATCTTCAAGGTTTTTTTATTCTATATTTTTAAAAACAAATCTGAAACCCCAGAACACATGAAACAGCCATGATTTGCACAACAAAGGCTGAATAACTGCATGTAAAACATGAGCATTTATATAGCTACATGTGCAGATCCTCAAATATCAGAGGCATGTGCATGTGCACCTATAAACTTAGTAATTTTCTTTAACTCATAAGAGCAAAATGGTACTTTAATGCAACATTTCTACTGAACGGTAAAAAGAAAAAGCCAAAAAGTCAAAAATTATACATCTGACAGCAAATATCTCTCAATTCCTCCTGTATGCATTTAGTATTACATAAACTATTCACGCTCTTGCCATGCGTGTACATGTAATGTGGCCAGGGGACAGAGGCTGCAGATATGCAAATGAATTTCTCATCTCACAAGGACACACCCAAACAGGAAAGATAGAAAAAGATATAGATATGGAGCAAACTACAGAAAGGTGACAGTCTTAATCATAACCATTATGGTTTCAAATGTACCACGCCTATTACAATGCACATTCTTTGAGAGTCCACCCTCCTTTACAACTAGTTGGGAATTAGCATCCTTTGTATTTTCTGCAAATGAGGCACTAAGATGTAGGATAGATGTCCTTGCTGTTGAAGAGAGATCTCAGAGAAAAACAAGCAGTACATCATCTAACAGAACAGGGAGAGTTAAATCCTCAATTCTGGGGTTTTGATTTAATAAGGTGCTGATTGCTAGCTTACATGAAAACGCTAATGTGTAAAAAAGTACAGATAAATCTGCAGTGATGACATTCGCCAAAGACATTGAGTCAAGAACATGCTGGTAAAACAGGAGAACACCAACTTCTCTTACCATTTTCCCAATCATCATAACATACGGTCCCAAATACTTGTTTACTCCGAAGATGTCCAATAACCGTATATACCAGTAAATGATGTTAACACAGTATATCACTCGGCCATCACTCCGGAGTGGCAGATCTTGCAGACGGAGGATCATCCCGACGGAGAACAGGAGGATAGCTATGAGATCAGTAACATTCCAGTACTCCTGAAGCCAAACTTTTACTTTCTGTAACAGTTTCCCGGGCTCTGACATCAATATCTGAAGGACAGAGGACATGGAGAGGAAAGGAGCTGAGCTGTCTTGATTTAAGCTTGAAGAAATCTATAGTAAACAGGTATATGCCACACAGGCCAAAAGTAAAGGTGATAGACTCCTATCATATAAATATCTCATGTACTGTCTGTTTTTTTTTTTCAGAAATCTTACATTTAAACCATTCTTAAGCTGTATCTATGTGCAAGATACTTAAAAGAAGAAGGACAAAAACCTCACTTGCTCTAAAATCCCCATGAAATCAGAAGAAATATATGTATATCTATCTGTTTTTCAAATTTATTGACCCTACTTAGAGTCTTGAACTAGAGGGAGAAATACAGAAAGATGTTTCATCAGAAAATTCACATTTAAAGAAAATTATTCTAAAATGTGTATCAAACTGTCAAGAAATATATCATAACCATAAAGATCTGGATTTAGCACTTAATCCAGAGAGATACTAGCTACTACTTGGACCTGGTTTTGGAAATTAAGTTGCACAGCTGAGAATATAATTCACAAGAATAATTAATCTTACCTTACGAATTTATCATCATTCTATTTGCAAGACCATTTAGGAGGCTTGATTGTTTTCCCAAATTACTGCTGAAACTATTCCTCAAGTGATTTCTATGAATAATTCCTAGCTTTTAGTGAGTTAACAAGCTGTTTGTTTTAATTTTCTATATTTAGCCTGAGAACATTTTAGGCAGACTCACACAGTTCCTTAAAAAGATGAATGCCATTCTTATAATTTTCTTATAATTCATTTTCAGAATGAATTTTAGACTCATCTTCTGTGAACAATCTCCAACATCTGCTTAGAAATCCATTCCAACAAACGTTCTTGATAAACTTTTGTGGAAAGGACAATTTGGGGAGAATGATTAGACAAAAATGGCACACACGATTCCTGCCAGCAGCCTCCCACCTACTGAGCCAGTGGTGCTTTTCTCCATCAGTGTTGCAGAGTCCTCGTGTGGCTGCTGTCACTGTTTTCCTTTTTCTTTTGGTTAGCGAAGTACACTCATTTTAGGCCACACAATCAGTGCCTTTTCCTCTGTTATTTTTAGCTATAATGTAGAGTTTACCGTACAGTGTTTGAAATCTGTCTCTGAGGTCTAAGTGGCTGTTGCAAGACCGTTTTCAGTCTGGTCCGCAAAAGCATTTGCTGCAGGAAATACAAATGTAGATGGTAACACATTCAGCCCAGGGGTACAAACGTGCTGTTTCAGCTGAGGTCAATGGGACTTGCACCCGCTCACATCAGGGCTGAATTTGGCCTCTGGTGTCATTGCGGAATAAATGCGCATTTGGCCAAGTGAAAAGGGCACAGCGGTAGCTGCAAGTGGGAGAGACCGTGAGGGGCAGGGGATGGCAGAAGGACTTCGCTCTGCCTGTAGACTGAGTGCCACCCGAAGTGCTCTGTCTCTGTTTTAGCATCTTTAGGGAGATGCATGCTGTTGCTTAACACAATTAGCAAAAATTTTCAAGGTTAAAAGGGAGAAATTCTATTAGAAATGAGCTGCAATGGTCAATGTGGATCTAAATTTTCCCCCAGTTATGACTGGTTTTACTTAAAGCCTTTGCATGAGACACTTGGGCAGACAGAGAGTTGTAAATTTTTAATGAACTCTATTTGGGATGGGCTTTTTGGTTGTCATACTATCACCATGTCTCTTGTGTCCATTCTCTCAGCACGTTTTCCTCTCCCTGAAACTTACTTCAGTTTCTGGGCCACATTTCAAGGAATATAGCCAAGCTTTAAGATATGTCAGAAGACTGCCCCATACTTTTGAATGCAATTAAACGTGCATCACACAGAAAACTGAACAGAGAAATTCTGTGGGAGAAATGGAAAGAAAGAGAGACATTCTTGATTTTAAAATGGAGGAAGATGGATTTTTTTAGTGCTGTGTTTTTAGCAAGCTGTCTGCTTTTCTGAAACAAAATGCAATTTTGTGATAAGCCCATTCATTGAAAGTTATCCTGTGAAAAATAATAAAAGCAGATATTAAAATGAAAAAACCCACACTTAAATTTCTTTTTTATTCTGTGTCTCTTGGTTGAGGTGATTTTACCTCTCTCATCTTCTCTATTCCCAGAGTGAAAATGTATGAGATGACAATCCATTCCTGTGTAGATGGCCAGCGATCCATCTTCACTAACACTATATAATTGAACAGCATCAAGTAGCCTATATATGCCAGCTGTAAAGAAACAAAATGAATATCAATAGTCACTATATTTATATGACTGAGTCAGTTTCTTGGTTATGATTTAATATTCTTAATTCCCCTGTAACCAGAGTTAAACAAACAAAAGAACAATCAGACAGTGTTCTTGGTTGTCCAAAAAAGCTCATATTAAATCACATACAGTGTGGAATATGCAAAATACATGCACAAACATCCTCTACTCCAGCTACATCTGCCTCCTCAACAAAATTGTATTAATGTAGTCTCCCTGGATCACCCCACAGTGATGGAACTCTGATACCACTATGCCAGCTACCAAACTAAGTTACCTATGTGAAGATTTCTCCCTCATCTGCTTTGAACACCCTTTAGTCCTCTAACACTCTTCCTCTGTGTTTTTTTTCTCCCTGTTCACCTAGCCTAGGCTGACTCTGGCATTCCAAATCCTTTTTGCACAATTCTTACCTGGAGCCCATAAGGTCCTAGGTGTTGCTAGAGGTCTTTCTACCCAGTGCAGTACTGACCTAATGTATACCATGATTCCTCCCCAAAATACTGCTACTCCTACTCAGTTGCTGCAGCAAGTAGCCAGGCATAGCCATGCATTCATTTGCCCTATATTTTTTTCAAGTTTTTACATATAACTGTTTTGCTTTTCCTTCTTTAATAGATCTACATTCTGGCCTAATTTTTGTTACAGTGGAAAGTGTGGATTATGGTTTTAGTTTCTTTTTCCTTTCTTTCTACATGCTGAATGTAATGAAATGGTCAGTCAAAAAAAAAAAAACAAAACAGGGAAATTGCATCATCAAGTTCATAAAACTCAGAGAAATCCAAGTGTCACACTGGAGCATGGGCTGGTGAATGAGTGAATGTCTGGGATAGGGTGGCCAGAAGCCAACTGCCTGTCTACTTTGCCTTTCAAACAGCAGCCCTACAAGAAAATACATCTTAAGCCAAATTTAAATCAGTGAAAAGATGATGCAGTTCTGTGCATGAACATTTTAGTCATTGTGGCAGAAAGCTTATTTCATACATCTGTATTTCAATAAAGTTTTTCTCTCTCAACTGCATGTTACTCACAACTATTGTGTACTTGGTGTCAGACTTCAGATGAAACAACTGCAGAGGGGCTTGAGATTTTTGGGTAGGATTATTTCAGCGTTCTGCACCTCACAGAACAGGATTTATAGTCCTGTTGCATTTGTCAGAGATCATCACTTCTGCTCCATATAAAAGCCACAGGGTTCTGGATTTTCTTCTAGTTGCTGGTTTGGAGGACACTCAAGAGAATTCTTTACTTTGGCCATAACAGGTAAGACAGCCAGTTGAACCACTGTTTCTTGTCTACATATAACAGAGGAGGAAGTGATCTCATTTGTCTTTCGGATTGTATGTGATGATGGATTGCAATGCTCGGGTCTAGAAATTGGTCTTCCCTTAACACTCTAAAGGAAATGGAGAGCAATATTGACTTAGATCAGCATTGAGGGTGTCAGCTGACTCGGCAGAAACTGTCTGGGCAGGCAGAACTGGATGCACACCTCCCTCCTGAAATAACACCTTCCACTATAGTGCAAAAAGCCAAGTGATACTATCACCTAACACCCCTCCTCTTAGATCTTATTGATTATAAATTATCAGCAAATCTTATTAATTTGGTTTGAGTCAGCAGCCTTTGGTGACCATTTGCAGTTAGTATGGCACAAGAACAGAGACATTAAGGTTACAAAGGTGACAGAAACCGCAAGACTCCCAGCATAACTAGGAGGTTTTTCTTCTTGATTTTCTTTTGAGGTGTTAGGGTTTTTTAGGTTTGGGTGTTTTGTGGTTTTTTTTTTTTTTCAATCCAAGTTTACCGAAAATTGCTGAAAATTTCTTCTTGGGAAAGAAAAAAGACAAGAATAAGTGTGTCTTGATTTAAGAATAAAATGATGCTGAAACTGCACCACATTAACCCAAGAAACAAGCCCTTCAGATAGTGAAGTGACACCCTCCTTTTCTCTTTCCAGACCTGTTAACTTGCTCCTGCCTTCCAGGAGGATGTACTGATCCCACACTGTGGTCAAACCTCAGTACAGTTGCCCATGCTGGTACTCAAGATTCTTTGAAACTGTTGTACTACACAAGTAAATGAACCCTCTTTTTCTTGCTTTTACGTGGCTTGACAAAGAGGTAGGGGCTGCCATTTTCACCCTTGAGGGCAGTACCTGAAGAAACTAGGAGAGGAAAGCCTGCTAAGAAGTTTCTAGAGTGGGTTGCTCCCTCCTATGGATGTTGTCCCATTCTATAGAAAATACTTGAATACTCATTATGGTAAGCAACAAACCCGGAAATTGTACCAGCAGGAGAGTGCTTTAAGCGTGAGACGACCCTCCCCTTTTCTCACCAATTGCAGTAATTAAATGATCCTAAAGTGAGGTGGTCCCAAAATGTAAAGCTAAGGGCAAAGCTGTTTTGATGTTTAGAAGATGACTCTTACTCGGGGTTCAATTCCCTCTGCAGCTATTCCTCCTCAGAAGAGGTGAAAATGTGGCCTCTTACATCCTGCTAGCATCTCAGCCTAAAGCCAGTAGGTTAAAACAGAAGGCCATCCTCTTCTCCTTAAGCAATCTGTGGGATGAAAGGTTTGAGTCATGGTTTTCAATGAAACAGCCACAAACCAGAACAGAGTAGCTGACTTTGGAAACTACTGCATGCCCACAGAGAAAAGCTAAAGGTTTTTTTTTTTTGTTGAGAAAAAGCTGTTTACTTTGTCTCAGACATCCCCACATTTAACCCACTCTTGTCTATTTTAAGAATGAAGGTGGATATAGCTATAGAGTAACAGAAGATAGGCAGATATAGAACAATCAAATTATTTTAAATGGCATAAAATAGCCATATATATAGTCACTTTTCTTGCATTTTGGTCTGTGGAATGTAAAATTAGGAGGATTTCTTTTGAAATCTATGATTAGTATTTCTGCCTGTGTGCTTGTAAAAAGTGTGATAGGCTGTGCAATTTTAACCCTTATGGGAAAGTTGTTTTGCTTTTAGTCTCCAGGAGTTTCTCAATATACCAAACTGGTCAAGTACTGCAGCCAGAATCCACCTTAATTTGCTCTCCGAATTCAGTGTAGCCAAGATCCAGCTTTAATAATCGACCTTGACTGAGACCTGCCTCAGGACATAAAACTGTAGGAACAGGTCTAAATGGAAATGCAATATTGATCTTTTTCTCCCATTTCAGAATTGAACTAACGGGGAGAGCCAGGATGCTTCTTTCTGTTTACAGTGCAAAGACTTCTCTGGTTATGCATAATACATATTGCAGTTGATAATGAGACTGGGCTGTTGATGAGCATTTCTAGACTCATCAGCCTGATTAATGTTCAATGGTCACACAGTTCAGCGAGTAGTTACTCCAAGTTGCCAAACTGGAACTATTTGCTAGCATAAGCTGTCCACCACAGTTTAGTCTCTGTTGATCTGAGTTATTCCTGCTGTCTGTAGACATATTGCCTGGATCTCAGCAAGGCAATTCTTCTTACAAGAAGTCATCTAAAGAAGGCTGCATTCTTTGTGATTTGCTGTGCATTCAGCAGAATGATGGAAAACATAACTGGGAAGAATCACTTGAAATCATCTGGCCAATTTTATGGTGCTGAGGCAGGATTAATGACAGTGTACCACAGTGGACATATGTTTTGATGAGATAGAGTTAGAAATCACTAATAATGGAAAATTTACCATCTCCTTACACAGTTTATGACAGTACTTCTCAGAGAAGTTAGAAACTGTTTTCTAACATCTTACCTAGAATTGCCTTTTACTTCTTGTCTTATTCAGCAAGGATTTGGAGATTATTCCATTTTGTTCTTCTCTGCAGCTACTTACACATATTTGAAGAGTATTACATTCCCACTGAAGACTTCTTTTTTTCCAGAGAAAACAACCCCACTTCCTTAAATCTTTCCATTTAAGTCATGTTTTACAGACCTCTTGAAACTTTTTTCTTGTTCTTTTCTGTGTTCATCAAACCAGTCCATACTTGTCACATGATGAAGAAGCTGAACTAGGATAGAATATTCCAGCCAAGGAGACTCAAACAACTACTTTCTGTGTTCATTTTACTTTTTGAGCTCATCCTTCTACTTTCTAGTGCAATTTGCAAATTTAATAACTAATCTCTACCTCATCACCCAAGTTTAGAGTGAAAATATCAGATAGCACCTCATGTAGGAAAGACCCTAATGGAATACTTCCCAATGCCTGCTTCCAGCTTGATAAAGAATAATTAATATCTGCTCCTGAGGACTAATTGCCAAAGAGCTTTTTATCCACATACTAACTTTAATATAGGAATTATTAATTTATCTGTGAGAACACCCTGTAAAGTTTTCTATACTGTCTTAAGTCAAAATATATGACATAATTTTTTTACTGCTCCATCTGCAAAGTCTGTTTCTTTATAACACAGGGAGATTATACTGATTTGACATAATTTGTCCCTGAAAAATGTATATTAGCTGCTACTCATATCTTTGTTATCTTGTGGGTACTTACACAAACACTTTCTCTAAGAGATGCTTTGCAGACTAGTTGAAACAGAACAAAGAAAAAATGTTCCAAGAAAAGATGTGCTCTATCTGCTTATTTTTTTCATCAATTATTATACAATTCTATATCCTGATTCAGCCCAGCCTCCCATTGGGCTTACTGTTGTGAGCTCTCCTATTGGGAATCCTCCTATAGGGAATTGCTTGGAAGCACTGACTGCAGCAAACTGCCACTTCTTGTTGTATTTGAAGAAAAACATAGAGAGACATTCAAATTTTAACTATTAACTTCCTGAATTAAATGGTAGTCTTTAAAAGTCTTAGATGGGTTTGCAAGTGCTAGCTGACCTACACAAAAGATTTTTATTAAACTATTTACGGGTAAGCCCTCCAATGCAGGCAGACACAGACCTTCAGTGAAAGACTTAATCCAATTTCAGTATTTGTCCAAACAGTAGTAATATAACAGGAAAGATTTCTTACCGTGTAAAACCAAAATTTAACGATGGGAGCATTATAGAACTCATAAATCTTTCTTCCAACAGGGATCAGTCTGTGCCTGCTCTGAACTTCCTCTTCCTCTTTCTTTCTTGATGACTCTCCATTCCCTCGTCCCAGCATTGCCTACAAGAAAGGACATTTTTGTATTTTTTTCTTTGTGAAAGAAAAACTAATCTGTTTTGTGAAATTTCAAAAAGAAATGCTTCAAAACTTCTCGGATTTCTTGATCTTTAAACAAAACCAGGTGACCATAGCTAGATGTAAAATGCTTTTTTCTCAGACTTTTCTTTTCAGGTAAGCTGATGTTTAATACTTTGTAAACTGAAAAAGCAATGCTTTGGCAGCAACTGTCAGCACCAGTGTGAAACCCTTGACTGGTGAACAAAAAAAGAGATGTGGAGAACATTTCTCTTTCTTGCTGTATGGACAGCAAAATTTTTACCTGACAACAGCTTTTTGTGGTGTACTTCTATACAATAAAGAGATGCACACAGAAAACAGATGAGTTTTGTATTTAAACAAAGAGAAGTTCATAAGGCTGAGACTGAGAGAGAACAACAGGGGGAAAAGATGAGTTGGCAGTTGCTGGACTGGAAGCAATGAAGCCAGTGACTCTTTTTACATTGATGACCAGATCTGTCACAGGCGATGATCCCACAGTGAACTTCACACGGATGTAGAGGACTGACCAGTAGAGTTCACTGCAGCATTAAGGCCTTGGACTGAAAGATCCTTCTACACGATTGTAGCTTCTTCCATATGAAGTTCCAGGCTGCTCATGCACTGCCTCCATTAGGCTTGATCTCACTGTTACCATTGCAATTCAGACTCACTGAAGAGCTACACTGAGCTCCAGAAACACACGCTTAAGATGTCCTCAGCTATAAGTGCAAACCTATCAGGCAAAAGAAGGTAACATTTTGTTTACTCTTATCTTCATAGTCAGTTGCAGAGTGGTGGAAGGAGTGACTAAACAATATACTCACTGAAGTTAATTCTTAAAAGCAGGTGTTCCTTTGTATTTCGAGTACAGTGTGATCTATTAAATGTTCTTTCTGAAACAATTCTTTTGGGAATAGTAGAGTAAGAGTGGATTTTGGGTCACTGCGCTCTGAGCGAGTTCTTACTATTTAGTTCGTGGCAGCACCTGTAGACTGTAGCAGTCTTGCAGACAGACGCAATTGCAAGAATTGAAATAGAACAGTCTTATCTAAGTATGCAGGGATTGCACGATGCTGCTTTTATTTAAATGCTTCTATAATGTTTTTCTACAAGTAAATCAAAGCACTTTCATACTTTTATGTTAACTGAGGCAAACTTTCACCATCCATGAAGATAACATTGTTGTTGTCTGCAACTTAAAAGCACGGAAAACTAGGAACCTAAAAAGAACAATTAGATGCCAGACACACTGTCTTTCAATAAAGAAGTCCTTCTTTTATCTACAATACTTAACTAGTCAGCTTCAGGTGAGCTATTTGATCTGGTCCTAGTGCCCTGCAGGAACAGGAGATGCACTTCTCACATTATTTAAAAGTGAGAATCACAGTCCTTCCCTTTCTACCTTTTTCTAGGCCTCATGTAGAGCTACTCATATAGGTCTTTGGTCCTGTAAAATAGTAATCTGTGATGATAAACTGATGACCACATTTTTTTTCTTTCAGTCAGTGTAGATATTTGTAACATTATTAGGACCATGTATGGTCCTAGATGGCTCCTGCTTACTATTTCTCTTTCATTTCATTTATGCAATTTGCTTTTCCCTCTGGTATTACTACTTTCCACATGGTCCCTTATATTCTAGAATTCGACTATGCACAAACGTTGCTCTGCCCATCCTCTTAAAACGGTAGCCTACTTTGATGAAGTTACCCATTTCCTTTACCTTTTCATGCCTGTAGGTTTCAAAGTTTCTTGCTGTAAATATAGGTAAAACAATGCATATTAAAAAATTAAATATACCTACTGTTGATTCTCACAGAGCACAAAGAACCCCCTAAAAGTCCATCAAGAGTTTCATAGTTTCATAGAATCATAGAATCAAGAATGATAGACTGGTTTCAATTGGAAGGAACCTTAAAGAACATCTAGTTCCAACAGCCCTGCCATGAGCTTCCACTAGATCAGGTTGCCCAAAGCCTCATCCAACCTGGCCTTTAACACTTCCGAGGATGGGCCATCCACAACTTCTCTGGGCAACCTGTTCCAGTACCTCACCACCCTCAGAGTGAAAAATTTCTTCCTTATATCTAATCTAAATCTACCCTCTCTCAGTTTAAAGCTATTACCCCTTGACTTATCACTGCATGCCCTTGCAAAAAATCCCTCTCCAGCTTTCCTGTAGGCCCCCTTTAGGTACTGGAAGGCTGCTATAAGTTCACCCCGGAGCCTTGTCTTCTCCAGGCTGAACAGCCCCAACTCTCTCAGTGCTCCAGCCCTTGGATCATCTTCGTGGCCTCCTCTGGACTTGTTCCAGCAGCTCCATGTTGTTCTTATGCTGGAGTCCCCAGAGCTGAATGCAGTATTCCAGGTGGGGTCACACGAGAGCAGAGTAGAGGGGCAGAATCACCTCCCTCGACCTGCTGGCCACACTTCTTTGAATGCAGCCCAGGATAGGGTTGGCTTTCTGGGCTGCCAGCGCACATTGCCGGCTCATGTTGAGCTTCTCATCCACCAGCACTCCCAAGTCCTTTTCCTCAGGGCTGCTCTCAATACATTCTCTGCCCAGCCTGTACTTGTGCTTGGGATTGCCCCGACCCATGCAGGACCCTGCACTTGGCCTTGTTGAACTTCATTAGGTTCCCACCTCTCCAGCCTGTCAAGGTCCCTCTGGATGGCATCCCTTCCCTTCAGTGTGTCCACAACACCACACAGCTTGGTGTCGTCAGCAAACTTGCTGAGGGTGCACTCGATCCCACTATCCATGTCACCGACAAAGATGTTAAATAGCACTGGCCCCAGTACTGACCCCTGAGGAACACCACTCGTCACTGGCCTCCACTCGGACATCGAACGGTTGACTACAACTCTTTGAGTGTGGCCATCCAGCCAATTCCTTATCCACCGAGTGGTCCATCCGTCAAATCCATGTTTCTCCAATTTAGAAGCAAGGGTGTCATGTAGGACAGTATCAAATGTTTTGCACAGGTCCAGGTAGACGACATCAGTTGCTCTTCCCCTATCCACCAATGATGTAACCCCGTTGTAAAAGGCCACCAAATTAGTCAAGTATGATTTGCCCTTAGTGAAGTCATGTTGGGTGTCATCAACCACCTCTTTTTTTTTCCCATGTGCCTTAGCATAGTTTCCAGGAGGATCTGCTCCATGATCTTGCCAGGCACAGAGGTGGGACTGACTGGCCTGCAGTTTCCCAGGTCTTTCTTGTTTCCCCTTTTAGAATAAAGGTTATGTTTCCCCTTTTTCAATCAGTGGAAACTTCACTGGACTGCCATGACTTCTCAAATATGATTGATAGTGGCTTAGCAACTTTTTTCGTAAAAAAGTAAAAAAGATCAAGTGGCTGTTAAACAGAGGAGAAGGGTTCTTATTAGATAAGCACATAACCTCCAAGAACATGACACTTACAGAAAATAACTATTACAGCAGAGATTACACAAACTTCACAGAACCCCAGGTACCGTTACCTGAAGTCTACAAAACCAAAGTGATTCCCTGATCTATATCAAGGATTGTTTATTTGGGGAAAAAAATTGGAATACGATCTGAATGCTTTGGGGAAATTATAGCCTAAGAAGGTACTAATTTCTTTGCTTCTCTCTACCTCCTGATGCTGTTTGAGGGAAAACTGCCATCTGGTGCTACAAAGTTTTCTGTGCCTTTTCCCAAGGCTTTGTCTCTGCTGTCCTCTGGTGCCCAAGAATTTTGCAGCAGAGAGAAAATGAATGCTGGCCACTGTAACAAATGGCAAGTGCCGTGCTTTAGTGAAAGGGATTATTTTACAGAGTTTAAATTCTTCACAATTTTACAAATTTTCTAATTCTGAGACACTCTTAGCTCTCACTGGAATCAGTGAGTTGTGGATGTTTTTAGGATAATGATCTTTCATATCTGGATTTATGCTTTAGCTCATGGATTCCTGATTTCCTGTTTGCTATTGTTTTCTTATTGATAAAGACGCTGTAATTTTATCTTGTTATAATTATTTTTGAATCAGTTGTATCATATAATACTAACCTCTCCCCTCCCCCATGCTACAGATGGGGAACTGCTCTGCGATGGCTGGGGATTAGATTTGACCTGACTGTTAATTGTATCACAGTATTAACAAATTGAAAAGCCTCCCCATTAGAAACATACAGAAATAACCTAAGTGACTGTGTTAGCAGAACAGCTGCAATGTCAAACGTGAACAAATGTGTTTTCACTTGGAGGGGGAAGCAATAGGGTGGGAATAACTCAAGACATTGCTCTGTGTGGGCGGCATCTCTTTCTCTAATACACAATTTTGTCCATGATTCACCATGAGTCATGCAAGGTAAGGCCGACAGCAGCTCAACTACATTGTAAAGTACAGTACAACTGCATCATTTTAGCCTGAGGCGATTGATGTGCGCATAGTTTTTACATGGAGATTTTTCTAATCAGGATTCTGTTGTGGGTGGTGGTTTGTTGGTTTTTTTTTTTTTTTTTCCAGATTTTGTTCTATGTAATGATAGGGGAATCAAGACGGTTTTGAGTTGTGCATTTTTGCATTAATATATGATAAGATCCCATAACATATTTATCTGTTTTATAATTAAATAACAAGAATTTCTGTCCTGCTAGAAACCCAGCAACCTAGAACCTGCATAGGTTCTTCACATTTTATCCTTCGTGAAATCTACATGCTACATGTAGACTTACTCCTTATTTACACAGAACTGGTGTGGAAACGGTACACAGCTGGGTGGATATACTACACCTCTCTCTCTGCACACCCCATTGTATCCTATGTTATGTACGGAAATGCTGTCTCCTTGGTAGTTGTTCTAGGGTTACCCTTCTCTGCCTTAAAATACCGTCAGAAAAAAAAGCTTAATGCCTTTGAGCTACAGGTGAGTAAAATTGGATTTTGCATGTGCTCAGCAGTCCTTTAAGGTGAATACAGAGTAGCAGGGCTGAAGGATCTTCGTCATCCTGTCTGCTGAGCATGGTGAAGGACAAGGAGAGTGCCAGGGCAGTTGTGTGGTGGTGGTACGGGGGGGGTTCTAAAATCCTGGAAGAAACAAAGGGAAATCCCTCTTTTTGGAGAGGGCCAGCACTTCTGCCTCATGGCTGCCAGCAGTGTTCCCCACTGCCATTTTCCAGACGAGCTGAAGGGGTGCTTTGCTTCTGACATGTGAGATGCTGTGAGCACCATCCCCCAGTTGGGTGGGTAAGGTTGGCCATGGTCACGAGGACACTAGTCTTCAACATTTCCTATCTTAAGAACTGTATTTTTAGTGATATAATATTCAGTTAGTTCTTGCTGTGAAGAAAAGGCTAAGCATACATACTGCAGATGAGATAATATGAGCCCAGAGGCAAACACAACTAGCTTTATTGCTGATGAAAAGTCTCCTCACTCAGGCTCTAAGTGATGCTCATGGAAGTCCAGACTTCCTGTTTGATATGGAAAATTAGAACAAAATGAGCAAAACAACAACTGAAATATCTTCTAAAGGACTTAGATGAGTTATTCTGTGTTCTGAGATAAGACCATTTACTGGGGAACTTTAATACCCAAACAATAAGGCACTGAATAGGGGTAAGGGTACTCCTAGTACGGCTTCCAGAAGCAGTGTTTTTTCGGAAGGAGGGTAGACTGCTGGGGTTTCTATCTGACCTAAAAATCAGCACCTAATTAAGGCCTTGGTCAGGACATTGTACAAATACAAAATGTCTCTGGCCTTTAGACTTTAGTGCCCTTGTACTCCTCCATCTCTAATATTGAGGATCAATGACTGGCAGCTCCATGCATAAATTGTGATAAACTCCTTGGTGCTGAGGGAGCAGTGATGAGAGCAGTATTCAATTCAAGCACATTTTTGTGAGTAGCTGCTGTAAGGAAAGCCTGTTGCCTAGCATCTAGGTGTTAAAGAAATGTGTGCTCAGCACTCTCATATATCTGTTATAAAGTTAAAAACAGATGTGAGTAACAAGCAGTTTACAGTGAATAAACACAACATCTTTATAGTATATCCAAATGTTCAGCTACCCACCAGATCCTTTAAGAGAAGCATAAAACAAATACTTACTCACATACAGATGCACCCATGCGGAGACTTACTTCACCGTTGCTGTTGTCTGTGTGATTACATTATTCTGTGCAAGTAAGGTGTAAAAAAGCACACAAATCACTGTGGCCCTGCACCTCATCCACTCTGCACAAGTGCAGTCCAGAGGAAGAAACTGACCCTTTCAGCCTGTCATTAGTCACCTGGGCTTAGCAGTGCAGGACACACAAGACTTCGTAAGAAATCAATGAACAGAGCTTGACTAGATGTGATCTCTTTATCTTAGCAGTACTTTTATAAAAATGCATGTGAGTGTAATATTATAGAAAGAAAAAGATTTGAAAAGTATTCATTGGGAATGATTAGAAATAGAGTTAGGCAGGTTGTTTGGATGATACATTATTTGCCAGAAATAAGCTTCTGAGGTGACCAAAATAATTTTTAGTTCATCAATGTTGTTTGTTTAAACTTTAAGCTGAACAAAGCTCAGAAACCCGACCACGGAAAAATTTTGAAAATATTTTAAACAATCATGTGCCAATTAGGTAAACGAATAAAAGAAAATGGAATTAATAATAATAATAATAAAGAATCTATTTGTTTGTCCTGAAAGAAAAAAATGTGCAGAAAAATATGCAGGTCGTTCGGAATACAATAGTCACAAGCTATGGTTAGGGTGAGCGACTGATTTATTGAGCCAGAGTTCACCAATTGATTAAAAATTTGTCACATCACAATCAATTATTAATTTTGATGAACTATGAATAAAGCATCCTTAATATAAGTGTGGCTAAAGGAAACTTCAGTTACCAAACAGTCTTGCAAGCATCCTCTCATCAGTGGAGAAGAGACTAGATCTAACTTATGCTAGACCATTTAACTAAGGCCAGAATGTCAATCATCTGAAATATTTTCTTATATTTAAAACATGTCAGGTAGGAACACTCTCCCTGACATGGTGTCTGAAGGTGACTAAATATAACCAGCTATGGCATCTAACCACAGAAATATATCATAGAATCATAGAATGGTTAGGGTTGGAAGGGATCTCAAAGGTCATCTAGTTCCAACCCCCTGCCATGGGCAGGGACACCCTCCGCTAGATCAGGTTGCTCAAAGCCTCATCCAACTTGGCCTTGAACACTTCCGGGGATGGGCCATCCACAACTTCTCTGGGCAACCTGTTCCAGTGCCTCACCACCCTCTGAGTGAAAAATTTCTTCCTTATATCTAATCTAAATCTCCCCTCTTTCAGTTTAAAGCCATTGCCCCTTGTCTTATCACCATATACCCTTATAAAAAGTCCCTCTCCAGCTTTCCTGTAGGCCCCCTTCAGGTACTGGAAGGCTGCTATAAGATTACCCCGGAGCCTCCTCTTCTCCAGGCTGAGCAACCCTGACTCTCTCAGGTTGTCTTCATAGGAGAGGTGCTTGAGCCCTCAGATTATCTTTGTGGCCCTCCTCTGGACTTGTTCCAACAGTTCCATGTTGTTCTTATGCTGGAGTCCCCAGAGCTGAATGCAGTATTCCAGGTAGAGTCTCAAGACAGCAGAGTAGAGGGGCAGAATCACCTCCCTCGACCTGCTGGCCACACTTTTTTGGATGCAGCCCAGGATATCTGTCCTTGCTTCCACCCTTTGTAGACTACCCTTTTGTGTTTGAGTTGGTCCAGAAGCTCCTTGTTTATCCATGCAGGCCTCCTGGTGTTCCTCCCTGACTTCCTCTTTGTTGGGATGCACCACTCCTGAGCTTGGAGGAGGTGATCCTTGAATATTATCCAGCTTTCTTGGGCCCCTCTTCCCTCCAGGGCTTCATCCCATTGTACTCTACTGAGCAGATCCCTGAAGAGGCCGAAGTCTGGTCTCCTGAAATCCAGGGTAGCGAGCTTGCTGTGCACCCTCCTTGTTTCCCTAAGAATCTTGAACTCAACTATTTCATGATCACTGCAGCCAAATCTGCCCTTGAGCATCATGTTCGCCACCAGTCCCTCCCTGTTGGTGAGAACAAGATCCAGCAAAGCACCTCTCCTCGTTGGTTCCTCTACCACTTGGAGAAGTAAGTTATCATCTTACCTCCTGGATTGCTTCTGCCCTGCTGTGTTGTTCCTCCAGCAGGTATTGGGGTGGCTGAAGTCCCCCATGAGGATCAGGGCTCGTGAACGTGAGGCTGCTCCTATCTGTCTGTAGAGGGCCTCATCCACTCGATCTTCCTGTAGCAGTCCCCTACTACACTGTCACCTGTCCCTGCCCACCCTTTAACTCTGACCCATAAGCTCTCACTCGGCTCCTCATCCATCCCCAGGTGGAGCTCCATGCACTCCGGCTGGTCCTTGACAAAGGGCGACACCTCCTCGTCTCCCCTGCCTGTCCTTCCTAAAGAGCTGTATCCTTCCATTCTGACACTCCAGTCATAGGATTCACCCCACCACTGAAGGGCATATGCGTGAAGAAGCTGTGTTAGAAGTCCTAAAGCACAGTACAGGTTATATGCAGAAATATTAAGTCGGCAGCAGTGTACCAAAGATATTGTTTCTAAACTTGCTGGACTCCACAGAAACAGTTCTTATTTTATAGAAAAGGCTATCAGTGTCTGAAACTTCACTAGAATGATGCATTGAATTTGAAGGAGTTAAGGGCAGAGTCAATGACAGGAAAGAGCAATAGGACTACCAGCACATGGAAGGGAGAGGGAGGGAACATCTAAGACTCTTCTGGAAAAGCAGATCCAGTTCACACATACTTTCTTGTAGCAGGAGTCAGAAGGTAAAAAGGAAACACAGTATTGTAGACAAGAAACCAGGAGCTGGGATAACTGCAGAGAGATGGAAATTACTTCCTCCCCAAATTTCTCCCCGTTGCCAAGAAAAAGGCAGCTTGCAAAGTGCTTATTTGATTTGAATAGGCACTTCGTAAGTGAAACAGAAGCCAGGGATAGTAAATTGCTACTAATAGCTAATGAGCAGAGACTGGCCCATTGCTGCTATTCTGGCTTCTGGTCCTTCCCAACGGCCAGGTTCTTGCCTGCAAACGGGTCCTGTAGGTGGGTCTTGTGGGCTGCTCCTTCGGCTTGCCTGCATATTGAGTCCTGTAGGCAGGTCCTTCTGCCTGCCTGCAGACGGGGTCCTGCGGGCAGCTCCTGCTGTTTGCCTGTGGGAAACAGTCTGGGTTTTTTTTTTTTTTTTTAGTTAACCAGGAAAATCCCTTTTACTTCTATGCTTTTATCCTGACCTTGACCAACTGAGGTTGAGTTTTCAGCCTTTCAAAGACACCAAAATCAAACCCCAACCAAAGCACATCAAAATAAGCTAAGGCAGGTCTGATAGCTTATATGATAATTGCCCAAATTGAAAAGTGTCAAACAAGTCTGAGAACAAGAGGCTGGAATTAGGTGACTTGTATAATTTTAGAGCTTTATCTGATTCTCTCTGTGGTGCAAATGATTCCTCTAAGGCTATGTTACTAACACAGACAAGTCCTTCCTTACATAATTCTGCTGAGCTGTAGAAGCTCTTAGTAAGGGCTGAGATGTCTATCTGCTTGCTAATGTCTTCAGCGGATTAAAAACTGCATGTGTATATGTCTGAGAGGCAATGACCACAAATTCATAAAGAATTTTGAAAAACATTTTCATTATTTTTCTTGCTTGTTTGCACGCTTACTTGCCCTCTGATGAACTTAACCAAAAGAAAAAAAAACCCTTCAGCTTCCATGAATCTTTGGGCATTTCCATCCAAAGGAAAACTTAGCTAGTATCTTTTCTACCAGAGAGGCCCACTCATCTATAATGGCTGAGTGCTTTCAATTCTGAAATCTCATTAATTTATTTCAGACAACAAATTGAATCAAGATATGAGGATATTACATCACAATGTGACGCTTCAGCATCACCATGCACTACTGCAAGATTGAAACACAATGATGTCAACTTGTCTGGTTTGAGTCCCACCAAAGAGAGGGGAGTGTTAAGAGTGGCATCCTATCATCTGCTAAATTTAGCCATCAGACAGTCTGCAATGCCCACAGAGGTGGGAACAGCAAAATGACAGCGCTGAGGCTGGCCATGTATTGTCGGCACTTACAGTGAGTTCCATGTCCTCCTCCTCTTTTTCTTTTGCTGGCTTCTCTGGCTCCTCTGGCTCCTTCTCTTGAAGATGGACCTCGTTGGCCTGGGACATGTAAGGCATATCATCTTTGTTCTTGAACTCCAAGCTGAGGATTGAAGGAGGAAGTAGAATTCCTAGAATTACCTAAAGCAATAATAATGATAACAATAATCATCACAGTAAACAGATTACAATCATGATGGTTACTTAGTATCAAATGGAACAACTCCCTCAGGATATTTAGGAAAAGAAAGATATGCGTGCATGAGAGTTTCTACAGCAATAGAGTATTTGTCACTTGGGGTGATGTTTTCAGAGCTCCGAAACAAAGCACGTAACTTCTATTAGCATTGCTGTGAGTGCTATGGCTAATTGCCTCTCTTGAATATTTTATCTGCTTGCTCATCAGACGTGTATTGTTACATACCAGAATACATTTACAAAATATGACATCAGGTCAACAGCAGGTGGGACCATGGGGGTGTTCAGACCTTGGACCTTCAGATTTCTGCATTATACATAACAGACAGTATCAGTGTAAATGACAGACAAGCAGTATAAATTTCTACAGGGAGGGTTAATAGGTCTCAAGCTCTCTTTCCATACTTAATGCACAGAGGTAGTCAAGGCATAAGCAAGTGTGGATCCGAGGAGATAAGGCAAAGTCAGCAATAGCAAATGCTGATGTGCTTAGCTATGGAGTCTCCTCAGATTTTGCTTCAGTAACCTGGCAGCCGTGTAATGCTCATGTTAGTGCTAGCTCCTCCTTTTCTGCATTCCCTCTTTTATGATGTGGCAGTGCACAAACCATTAAAATTACCTCGTGCGATACACGCAATGAACAATGCTTGGGGTTAAATCAGCAGTACAACTGAAGAGATATCATAGAATCATAGAATTGTTTGGGTTGGAAGGGACCTTAAAGATCATCTAGTTCCAACCCCCCGGCATGGGCAGGGACACCTTCCACTGGATCAGGTTGCTCAAAGCCTCATTCAACCTGGCCTTGAACACTCCCAGGGATGAGGCACCCACAGCTTCTCTGGGCAATCTTTTCCAGTGCTTCACCGCTCTCAGAGTGATATCAAAAGTAACAAAAAACGTGGCCTGTCTGTATTCATAAGCACAATAGCTTTTCCTGTTTTTGCTGTAATCTCACGGAAAATGATTTCGTTATAAATCACTCCCTAAATGACAGTGAAACCATATAGTTAGCTTGTTGGCAGGTCAGGGAAGGTGACTGCTTGCGCTTATCATATCGGCAGACAGCATGTGTATTGTTGAAACCATCCAAAGTACTGCAATTACGAGCAGTGAGCGTATATGAATGCTATTCCCAGCCTCGGAAGAGCTGAGCACCAGGCTGCCTGCACTGCTCCTGCACTCAGCTTGTTGCAAAAGGATATGTCCAGGGAGAGGGAGTTACGGGCAGACCTGGCTTCCCAGAGAAGCTATTTTTAAGAACAGGCAGCATTAATAGTTGCCTCTCCCCCTCTCATTGGTGCTACGCATCCCTGGTTAGACTCTAAAGAATTACATTCAGCCTTCTTGCCATTTGCCAGTTTTGACGGGAGAAAATTGTTCAGGGGAAGTAATCCATGACTCATGCTTGCAAATTTATTTCTTTGCCATGCTGCCTCTTGCTCATGTAGCTTGTAGCCTGCTTTAGCTTTAAACAGAACCTGCTAATGAGCTTCAGTGAAATAAAACACAGATTAGAAACTGAGTAAAGAATCCTTGTGAAACCCTGGTGTTACAAGAAGCTGAAAGGAAACAGAGTCTGTTACCTTCGGTTATTCACTGTGAAAGAAAGGTCCATTTTATGACTTAAGAGAGCATGCTGCACAGAAGAAAGCATGCAGTGGGAAATGAATTGCTGCACTGATCCCTGTCTACCCAGGCTGAATATCTGCAAAGCCAAGCAGTGAACAAGGCAGAAGTCCCTCTGAAGGGCAATGGGTCTGTGAGTCGAGTCAGAAAAACAGGTAGTAAACACATCTCCAAATGTGACAAGAATGCTTTCTGTCTGTAAGGAGAACAATATTTACGCACAGGTCCTGCAGGAGGACGATGAGAATGCTGTCAGCCACTTATTCTCATTCATTGCTGTCACTGGGTTAGACCCAGCATGATCATGATGCACAGACTCATAAGCATTCTTGCCATTACCAAACATCTTTTCACACAGCAAAGCAGCTACGCATCATTGCTTTTCACACACACGATTAATGCAGGAGAGAGAAGCCCTTCCTGAAAATGTTTCCCAGTCAGCTGGGAGGAAGAGGCAATTCCTGGTTATGTACTGACTGGTAAGTACTTTGGTGAAGGTGAAAGATGCCAGCCCATGGACACATTCACCTCCCAGATTTCACCTTGCTCTGTGAGCAGTTTTGCTAACTGTGGAAGTAAAGCTTAAACAGCTTTGAAAATTGAATTATCCTCCAGATCCTCTAAGGTAGTTCCTTCAGGTCAGTCATCAGGAAGATTGGCAGGGGATTGCAAGAAAATTTGTACAGCTTGCTTTGGCCTGTTCTAGGGAAGGTTGTCGGATCAGCACCTTTCACGAGCGGTTAATTCACTTACACATCCTTTTTCTCCATTAATCTTCAAAATCCTTGGCTAACTCCTCAGGTATCCAGGCAGGGTGACATACTAACCTCCTGGTTCAGTTCTTATTCTGATAACTCTCACTGATGCCGGAGGAGAATTCGAGAAAGATGATGAAAAAGCTCAGTAACATGCTTTGAACTTGGGTTTGTGATAAGCTCCCTGCTGAAAAGCTGAACACAGGAAGAATATACCCTGCCTAATGTCACTACAGACAAGCACTTCAAATATGGTTAATCGAGCCAGTTATTACTGATGTGTTGTGAGCCCCGTCACCATGTATTAGAACTCCTCTGAGTGTTAATTTTATTTTAAAATAGTGCTGACCTTTAGGCCAGAATTTTTGCGCATCCGGAGACGACCCATCCACATGTCTGTGAGCAGCATCTGGCTGCAAGTGTGAGCGATGAAGTCCCTGTGCTTGGCTGCCACTGCCAGCTGCAGGCACGTGGCGTTGCTCCAGTTCTTCAGCTCGTAGGTCAGCAGTTTCATTGCCAGTTGCTCGTCCTGCTTGTACGACTGGTCCAACAGCTCCACCGCCAACTGGCCAAAGTCCCTGCAACAGAAGGACACGCCTTCATTCCCACCAGCCTAAGCAGCCTGCTGCAGAAAACACCCCTCTGCAACCCACAGCCTCTGCAAGGGAGACATCACCTTCCATCATGCAAATCGTGATGTTGACTGTACATATGGGAACCCACATTTTCAAATGTGAGTGGCTAATGTTAGGCATATAAATAAGTGCCCTGACTTAGAAGTGATGAGCACCCACACCTACCAGCTGTCTGCTCCTGCCTCCCTGCCCACCTCCCTGACATTTTCTAGCTGAAATCCTCTGGTATCTGCAGCTTAGAGGATTCCTTCTGTGCTGTTTGCCCATGGCTTTGGGGTCAAGTCTCCTGGAAAAAGGAGTGTCCAATACCCTTTTTTAAATTCTACGTCTCAGACTTTTGACATCAGGCAAGATCATTATGGAATCTAGTATCTTGACTTGCTCACCTAAGCATGAGCTCTTGGTGAATTAACATTTCTGCCTGAATATTACGTTCATAAGGATTTTGACAATTGTTCTGTTTGAGATGAACAGGGAGTCTTGAAAAAGGACAGAGAAAGGTTGCAGCCTGGCTCTTGAGGCCTCAGGGAGAACATGTAGACAATATAGATATTTCATTGCCTTCT
Organism: Tauraco erythrolophus; assembly: GCF_009769465.1. Classification (NCBI taxonomy): domain Eukaryota; kingdom Metazoa; phylum Chordata; class Aves; order Musophagiformes; family Musophagidae; genus Tauraco; species Tauraco erythrolophus. The sequence continues at coordinate 82,592,864 of NC_141496.1, forward strand.
TGACACCACCTCATTTCAGAAGCTATACTGCTAGCAACTCTGCTTCTCTGGCAGACAGGTGGTTTAAAAGCCATTTAGACTTTCTCTAAAAGGACTGCATTTTGCCTATAAGTCAGAAATGAAAGTAAGGTACAGATAAACAAATTTCAGGCAGGTTCAGCAGCCTCTCTCCTTCCTTTTTTTTTTTTTTTTTACCCAGGAAAGTGTACATGAAAGAAAATTCACCTGGAATTATGGTTCAGCTCTTGGGATATGTCATCCACCATGTCGTTTTCTGATGCTTCATGGGCCATGGCTTTGCAGAGTTTACAGGCCACCAGTGCTTTAGCCATAGCCTCTTCCCCATGCTGCCAAAAGAAGAGGGCCATTTTCTGACGCTTCATCAGCACAGCCCACACCATCAGCTCATGAAACGGGAAGGGGAAATGATTGATTTCAGGGTCATCCAAATCAATATCAACTTCTTCTTCTCTTTTTTTTGTTGTTTTCCTCCCTCGCCGCAAAGGGACATCATCCTGTGAAAATTGTAGAGAACTTTTTTCCACCAGTGAAGGAACTGAATCAATTCATACAATGCATTGGAGTCAGTACCTGAGATGTCAAACACATTCCCTGCAGACCAGCCCCTTCAGCTTTTTTGGACAAAATATTTAGCATAGGAAAACAATGAAAAAAGTATTGGTCAATGTACTGTAATTAAGAAGTCAATAATGCCATACCTAAACACAGGAAAAAAAGAGCTTTGGACTGTCACTCTGAACTGTTTTTCTCCCTTAGAACACAGAGCACAATCACATAATATCCAGAATCACTTCAGAAAAGCCACTAGTAAAATAAGGCTAAGAGTTCACTCCAAATATAACATCTATTTTAATGCATCCACCTGGTTCTACCTCCAGAAAGTACATATCCAGGGGATGTTTTGGTCTGCTGAAGACTCTCTCCCTGCTTATTCTTGCGTTCTCTCCCTTTATCACCTCACAGGAGCAGGAATCTCTTTTTTTCCCTCCCATTCTGCCTTTGTATGTCATGTTTATCCCTTCTTTCTCCAGCTCTTTGTTGTTTCTACTGCTTTTAGTTTCTTTCCCATTTTAGCCCATTACTGTGGACAGCAAAATGAAAGTTGTTGTATAAAATAAACAAGAAAATACTTGAAGCACTGAGGTAGCTGAAAGTGTCAACAAAACTGATAGAAATTTGGCCCATGTAAAGATTACCACATCATTCCCTGCAACTACTTCATTTCTCTGAGTATGTTTTAAAGTTATATCGTTATCCCACTGAAATTTTGCTTTTTCTGAGAGACTGAAAGATTTTATTTAATCTTCATGAAAAGAAAAATGGTGCATAGAGGGGCCAGGGCCGCCTTTTCTCTTGTCTATCCACTGTAGATTTATTAGGAAATGTTTCTTAATCTGGCCCTTGTGTAGACAAGTTAACTGGATGAAAAATACCATGTGTGGCACATTTCTCGTGTGAAACTTGAAAACAACTATTGGTGCTTTCATTACAGTGAATGTAAACATTATCTTGATATCACATATCTTTGTCAAAGAAGGAAAAGAAATAAGATTTATGACAGTTCACCTACCTCCATTCCCAACAGTTTCAGGGCTTTTGGCTGCATAAAAAAGTTAGAAAAATGTTATTTCTCCCAGCAGGATGATGAAAATTTACAACTATATATGTATATACACATACATGCGTAAGAGTGTAATATGTGATGTATAACTTTAATAATATAGAGTATATAGTAGACAATATCTAATATAATATAGACAATATACATGTAACACAATGTAATGTAATATAATACACATATATATACATCAATAAAATAATTACACATATATATATATATATACTTAATTCCACCCTGAGTTTGACCCTGCTTCACCAAAACACACAAAAGAAGACATACATTTGGATTCAGGTACAAATTACAGCTGGTTTGGAGCTGTTCTATTGGAAAAGAGATAGGAATAACTGCTAAGGCGTGAATGGATTTTTCTGGAGTACATCAGTATTTTCGCTATTCCCCAGGCACACTTTTATTGACTGCTGTGGAGCTGCTCTGCATGTCGGTTCTGTATCTGTGAAATTGCTACTCAGATGTTTTTCTTGATGGAGTGACTAACAGAAGGAAGTCTCTCCCAGCAGCCACAATTACTACCTCTCCTCTCAAAAGTGAAGAATGAAAGTGTAGGGAAAAAACCAAACTCATTTGAGGTGTTTGGCTGTAACTGTTTCGCACAGCTGTTGCTCTTTATAGCTACTTAGAACAATATTCAATGGTATGCCCTGCTAAAACCTGAACTGAGATAGGAAATGAAAATGTGAGGTAAAAATAGGCAAAGAAAGAACTACAGATCTTACTGGGAGCAGTTTAGAAGATTTTTCTTTACACCGGATTGGGTCGGTGACATTATAGACGACAATAAATATCTTTTATGGTTTAGAAAGGTAAACTCACTTTGGATTCACAGTATTGTGATCTATCAAACAGGAAACTCACAAAAATACTGAAGGGAGGTTTTGTCCATGAGCCCACTGACTCTGCTGAAGCCACATAGAGCCAATAAAGCCACTTTTGAGTTACGGATTTCATTGCCCAGATACCTTCTAGCCACAATTAAGAAGATGAGCCATAGGATAGGATATACGTCTGTCAAAACACAAGTATTTTCAAGTCTAACTCAGGTGCCCTATGGAATTATCAGTACAGGTCAAAAGACTTGTCTTTCAAAAGCTGTGGATACTCATAATCAACAGTTTTTAGACCCAGAGGAGACTGTTTTATGTCCTGGTCTCAACAGCGCAGCAGAACCCAATAATTTTTTCGCTAAATTAATAAAAAATGTAGCTTGTGTCAGTGGCTGGCACTGCAGCGCATTGTGGTAAAATAGCTGCTATGTACCTGATGGAAATGAATCTACAGAGTGAACAGTGTGTCCATGTGTACCCCCCAGCCTGGAACCATCTAAAAAGCTATGGTAATCTCTGCCAGTGGGTGCAGTCACACAGATGGCAAATAACTTGCTCCTTACCCTCTTGGGCCCAAATAAATTGTGGTACAGTGTTCTGAACCGCTTTCGGGTGTAATTGCAGCGGTATGCGCCTCCCATCAGGTACTCTATCACCAAACCAATGTCAATCAGACTTATCCGATAATCAGGAGGTAAGTTTCCCTGCAATGAAAATAAGAAGGATGGTGGGTGAGGATGAAATTTGTATTACTGGCATTGTTAAATATAATATATATATATGTTAGAATAAAGCAAATTAAATAATAGTTAAAAACAGGAATGTATTATTATGCTGGTTAATTAATTCACCTTAAAATAGATCCAACCGAAACCTGGATATTCTCGCTTGGAAAGAAGACATAAGTTAAATAAGAAGGTGAAGAACTTGTTGGAAGTAACAGAAGATAACGTCAGTACACAGTACTCATATTCTTCAGCTGGGGAAACAAGGAACACGACTGCAGAACAAAAAGCACGAGGATCAGCACACTTGAAAGGTCAGGCACAGTTGCTGGACTCTAGTCCTGCAAGATGGCACCTTTTCTGCACCATTTGTCCCCCACAACTCTTGTCCTGCTGGCATCTCTTCGGACTGCCTCATCTGCACTGCTAAGGCACAGTGAAGGGACATCATGTGATATCATTTATTCACACGGAACCAGCTCCTGCATGTGATCTTCCCATCCTGCAGTGTTTTCTTCCCATGTTCCAAGGAAGGGCAGGGAGGAAAAGGCTGTGTCATCTGCTCTAGAGGAATTACACAGTGCATGAGTTATTATTATTATTGCTATTTTCTAGAGGCAAGGGGAATCTGTTAGCATTTGTTCTTAGGGTTGTGTACAAATAAATGCATGTCTTTGCTTAAATTCCACACCAAGTATGAGGAAAGCATCTGTATGTATGAAAGAAAGTATGAAAGTTATAATAAACAAAATATCAGTGGCTAATTCTTTGGTAGTTTTTTCAAGAAGAAAACAATAGGCCTAGCAATTTTCCTAGATGGTCTTTCCTTGAACTCGCGACGTATTTTACTGAAAGCCCCTCTAAGCACAGTCATTTTCTTGCTACCTAATTTCCAGCAGTGCCAGGGAAATTGTCTCCCAAGAGGTGAACTCTGCTTGTGTCAAGGGTCATCAACAGGATCCTGGAGTCTACATACTGACTCTTGCATATCTTTTTCCTTCTTATCCTCTGCTAAATATAATACGTATATATGTCTTCAGCATGCACCTTTTATTTTGAAGGCAGAAAGAATGATAAATATGCCCATGTTTTACTGCCCTCACTTTGTGAACTCCCTTGCACATATCCTCCTTCTCTTCACTGTCAAGTCTGAAAACAGCAACACTAAAGTTATGAGTTCTCCAATACTTGTGGTTTGCAAAGCTATGAAGAAAGATCTCCATAACAGATTGCCTCTTACTGCACATGAATCTGAGACTGCCTTTGACTTAACGGGGCACTTTTGTTCTCCAGTAGCAGTAAGTCTGATGCGACACCCAGCAGGCCAGGACAATTTCGGGGTGGGCTGGTCTCTTGGATGTGCTGGTGAAGTGCTCTTGGGGGTCTCTGGTGACAGAAGAACAAGACCCCAGCGTGGGCACATCAGCTTTTCTGTTCCCCCTTGGAAACTTGACAAGGAAAACTCTGAGCCCTTTACAGGAGGAAAAGACTAATGGGAAGGGAATGCCCACAAATGAAAGTTTGCCTCCTTCTCTAAATCACTGCCTCCGAATTGTTCAGATGTCAGTTTATGGCTCAGTGAGCAGTTCTCTATCAGAAAAGAAGGCATGATTCAGCAAATTTTGGATAGGTCACCCAAATCTAGACATCTCATTAAGAACCCTCTCTGTCCTGTATGTCACTATGCAAGAGATGTGATTCCGAATTAAAGGTGGAAAGAGAGGTAAATTATCCTTCTGTGAACTGTAAGCGGTAGCCTTAGAAACAGAGATAATTACTCTAGTGAAAAATTGACTTGTATAGACAACATTGCAGAAGAGCCAGGAAATTGTAATTGTTAGCTTCAAACTTCTTCAATGCACTGTAATAAAATCACATTTTTCTGTAATGATATATAGCACAGATCACAGTTAGCCTGTAGCTCTTTTTATGTGGTCATCAAAAGAAGGTTAGTAATTCACACGGAGCAATTTTAGGACTGCCATGTCTTGCTGGAAATGATCTGCATGTCTGCAGATATCTGCCTGGCTTCTCTGCAGATGTGCTTATTAGATTCAGAGCAGAGAAACATTAATGGAAAGCAGATGGCAGCTGGTTCTGCAGAAGACATGACATGGATGCAAAGATCCTCCTTCTTCATCTGCTTCAGCCAGGAAGAGCAATGTTTATTCCCCTCTCTGCTCTCTACAATACAAACAGCAAGCTAGGAGGTTGAGGAAGGAGTGAGGGAGGTGGTGCTGTGGTGTACCACGCCTAGCAACTGGCTGGGATTCAAAAGGACAGAAGATGAAGCAATTTGAGTGGCTAAAGGTGAGCTGCCAACTACCTTTCAGCAATGTCCCTTAGCATATCCCTTTGCACTCTGGCTAATCTGATGGGTGGGGGAATCACTAGGTTTGCAGGAACGCATATTAGCTTAGTTTTCTTGAACCCAGTCAATCTATTCTGAATTATTTAAAGAAAAACAATGTAAATCTAAAAATTAAATCCTGCTAAGTTTTTTTTTTTCTTGGTTCCTCTCCTCCCCACAATGACATTCTCTCTCCAGAATGCTTAAGGCAATGACGGTTTTACTAGAACGAGGATGAAGGCACTGGCAGAAGTAGAAGTTGTAGCTCCAAGACAGAACTGTAGTTCAACAGACTCATGCTGTCTTAATGTAAAACACTACAAGTGAATGCTGTGAGATTATTAAGTGGCAAAAAATACGTGAGCAATGAAGAAAGCACACTGGCATCAGGGTGCTGCATGTGTTACAAAGCACGAGTTTCCTGATATAGTTCTTCTGATATCTAAAATTTCATAAAGGAATTTAGATAAAACATTTCCAATAATGTAACTTCAATAAAAGATCTACCTAAATCTCCTGGATAATATTGAAATGCTTTACTAAAGAAAATTCACAAATTCACTGCAGAAACACACATCTTGTAGACATACACATATGTATGATGCCATGCTAATGTACAATTACTTTTCCAAAGTAAGCAGCCCTAGTAAAGCCAATTGGACCATTCTTGTGAGAGGAGTTATACACATCCCAAAGCCTTTGCCGTATCAGCGGACACCCTGGAAGCAGCGAGTCTGCTTGTAAATGAAGCACAGCAGTGCAAGTGGGCCAGAACCCCTTCAAGGACAGCAAAAATTTAGATGGGCTTATTCAAGTACAGCCAAGGTGGTCAGGAGTGACAGAGAAGAACGTTTGATTTTTGGGTATAGTAAGTATCTCAATTAATAATCAACTAGCCTTCTAATGTTGAGACAAGCTCTTCAATGCTAACGCATTATTCTTTTCCTGAAGAAGCTTCAACTTTAAACCGTGGCTAAGAAATTGTAGATTTTTTTAAACTGCAAGTGCATTTTATATTCAGCAGGTACCAAGCCTCTGATTTTGCATGCTGAAGAAAAATTAATACTTTCAAAATTCTGTATATTGCTCTTTAGTTCTCTGGAAATGTGGCAATGGACATACAGTGGCAGTCTAAAATAAACTTTGAAAACTTGTATCACCCCAGAATGTGATTAAGATATATTGATTATATACAAGTTTTGGATTAAAGAAAAAATTCGTCTGTCAATTTCTATTGATCTTAGCTAGCTGGTTGAGCCAGGGAAGGATTTTTTAAAAAACAACCTGTAGAGGGCCAGCTCCACGAACAGGCACGGCCACTGCTGCTGCCTGCCTGGTCGTGGTGCATGGGTTCATATGCTCTAGGGAGGGAGGTCAACCCTCTATGTTAAATTCTGTACCTTTGACAGGAGATGTCAGAAAGGCCATGACGCAAACGATGCAGGCAGATTTGTCCCCATATGCAGTGGTGCAATTAAAAGGATCGAAAAAAGAGATGACCACAGCTGTCTCTAAAGCAGCATCATCAAGAAGTACTTTGCCTCGTTAATATATGCAGAGTTTAAGCACAATCTGACTACTGTAAATTCTTTAAGACTGTTTCTCCAGGCCTTTACAAAATGATGGCCAGGCTAACAGTCTTCACAGCCATATTTGGAAATCCGAAGAGAAAATAAATGATTGTCTTTCACGGTTGTGTGTCTGTGTCTGTGTGTGTGCGCGCGCGCGTACGCACACGTGTGTTTGTAAACTGCCACAAACAGGATGTGGTAATGTGACTTCTGTTCAAATTGTTTGCTTCATTAAGCAGGCAGGGTGGTCTTTCAAACAAAAAACCCACCCACAAACCCTTTTAGTGATTTATACAGCTATGTAATATAACAGTCAAATAAATAACGCTTCTGTGATTTGTAAGCATGCATTTTCTATTTGAGAGTTCACAACGATGCAGATGTAAATAACTTTTTATTGCATACATCCTTTTAAATAGTGCAGGTTTTAAAACTGAGATGTATGCATAAAAAGCACAGATTTAAGTTGTTTTCTCCAGGTGACATTCTATGTTTTTTGCATTTATATTTTGTGATACTGTAATTAAAAAATCATAGACGTTAGGTATCTGGCATCAAAATACGTATAAACTCAAAAAACCAATGTCAGCAGGATGGTCTGGTTTTCATGCACAGTGGGCCACTTAACTGTCAAATGGTGATGTCCATTAAGAAGTTATTTCCAAGGAGGTGTTTTCATTTAAATTGTCAGATCTGCTGACTGATTTACAGCTTGGTTGACTGGTAAAGGATCTGCTCAGACAGCAGGGCTATGGTGAGCTGTCACTTTTCTCCAAGTGAACTGCGGTTGTTCCTCATCACTGACAAAACGAGAAATACAGCACCAGAGGTGCAGTTTTCTGATGAAGGTGCCAGAGGGCTGCACCAGGCTGTTTGTTTGTAAAGCCTTTAGCTGTATGCTAGTAAGACTACACATTGACTTCATGTAGTGGGAGTTACTTTAGACTTTAAATATGGACAGAGGAAAGAAAGATGAATTTATGGAAAAATGACCATCATCTAACATACAGCAATCACCGTGGAACAAATAATGTCATCAAGCATAGTGTAAGTTTATTCAATGCCGAAGTCTATCAATATATATCTATGAATAATGATTGCCTTTGCCTACTTTGCTGTGTTTTTTCCAAGAGCTCCTTCAAAAATACATCTTTTGTTATGGACTCACAGAAAGATATTGGTATTATTTAGTCACTCAACATTCAAGGAGGACTTGGAAAAGTGGTGCTGAGGGAGAGAAGCAGGTTGAAAAGGAATATATTTTAAAGTAAGAAGACAGATGATGTTTGTTAGAAACTCTTTTAGGCACATTAATAAGTACATCTTTAGTAAAAAAAAATAAATTCTGGTAACTTTGGCTTCTAGAGAAGTAGCCAGTCTAAATGCATTCTAGCTTTACTCTGCTCCATTCAAGGGGATTTGTGCATAAGAACAGTTTCAGTTTCTTCTGTAGGCATTTCATGTATTGCAACGGTCACTTAACATACTATATATAATTGAACAATGATGATGCCATATAACACACCAACCAAAGAAAACCACCAGAACCTCCCTAAACATAACTACTGATTATCCTGTAGCATTATTTAACAGAAAGATGATGTTTGGAGCATTTTCACTCCCCTCCCCTAGTTGACTTCGGTTCTGCTCAGCTGGCAGAGACAGAAGAAACCACTAAAATCTGTGCTTTTACAAAAAAATCTGCATTCCTTTTCAATCTTCTATCTAGACCCATATGCAGAAATCTCCTTTCTCAATTATGCTACCCTTGAGGTAAAACTTATGTAATGAGCAAGGTTGTAATCTGCACATGCTTTGGGAGAATATTGAAGCTGATGAGGTCAGTTGCAGACTCAATCTCCTTACTTGATCCATATATTTAGAGGATAAGGGATTTTCAGTCATTGCTGCTGCTGTAACACTTTTAATCCTGAACACATTGCTAAAGGTATTTGGTATCTCCTTCCTGTCACTATACCTTTCTGTGTTTCTGTCCTGCCCTCCTAATGGCTCTTTATAATTCAACATGCTTGAAATTAACTTGATAGGGAGCTGGGAAAAGTTGCACTACTTCTTTTTGTGTGTCTCTGATGAGGAAGATGGCTACGATAAACCACACAACACAGAACAAGGAACTGTTTCAACGAACTAGGATCCAGCACAGGATAAGGGTTATTTTACAGGCTCGGAAGTAAAATAACAACATGGAAATTAGCTTTGACAATAGTTGCAGGTATGGAAAAATACAGATAACAGCATAAATCCACACAGTATGTAAAAGCCTACAATAATGCTAGCAGAAGCACTATTACCCAAGCATCTAAAACCACAGAGAAAGCAAGCCAGATAACTTGCTAATTATGCTTTGTATGCAAAAAGTTCATTTTTGGTACATACAAACAGGACATTCTGTAATGGCAGGGGAAGGAGAAGGCTCTGACTGAAAGCTCATGCAAAACAGAGATCGTGTCTAGCTACAAAAAGCAATCACAGCATTATCTCCAACCTACCGTCTATTGGACTCTTACCTTTTTGACGTCCCTGACTAGATGATACAGAGTGTTAGATGGTCCATGTCTCTGCAAAGGACAAATAAAGAAGAATAAAATAGTTTTGTGCTGTCCAAAGACCTGCAAGATGTAAATGCTGAAATGGTGTTCTCACCTTAGCAGTTTAAAAGTCAGGCAATGGAGAGCATTTCAATTGTACAGTGTTATCAATCATAAAAAAAAGTCAATTACAAGAGCATTATTTCACCTAACTTCTCTTTTGTACAAAAACCTTCAGTAAGAAAAACACAAGAACTGCCACACTGGATGGAAACCAAGGTCCTATATACCAGATTAGGCTCCTGGGTTAGGAGCAAAGCAGGAGCCCAGCACAACATGCACAGTCTCTGCAAGAGAGTGGAAGGAAAACCAGCTGTTGAAGTGTCAGTCTTCCTGCACTCAGGATCTCCACTTCCACCACTGGTAGCTCAGAGAGCCCCTGAGCCTAACATTGCATCTAGGCTGTCTATTCTGAAAGCCACTAACAGCATGCATGGTCTGTGAATTTGTCCCGTCTTCTTGTGAGCCCACCTGACAAAAAATATTCTGCAGCAGACTCTCACGATTTCAGTTCTATGTTATGCGGAGAAGTACTTTCTTATCTGTTGTGTTTTTGACTGTTGCTGATATTTTTAGAGACTTTTGTAGGAGGTCTCCTTGACTGCAACTGATGATAGATGTGACCACTGCATATGTGCAGAGTCAGGGTTTCCACGCATACATTTTTCTGCACTTGCCAACACTTAATTTTATACAACCCCATCACTAAGCATGCTGACACATGTCTGTAATTCTTCATATGCTGCTTCAGATTTGCTTGAGTGATGCTAAATCACCTGCAAACATTGTCCCTTCCGTAGTTACTATTTTTCAGATCATCTCTAAGCAGGCTGAACAGCAGTGGTCTCAGGACAGGGTCTTCGATGACCCTGGTCATAATGTCGCTTTGTGGTGAGAGCAGATTCCTACTCTGTTTTTTACCCTTCAAGTAGTATTTAAACCACAAGTGCCTCTTATCTTCTATGACATAACAGCTACATTTCTTTAATAACCTGTGAGTTTTTCAAATATTGTCAAATAGGTTTTGCAAATCAGGTGGACCAAGTGCAACATCCTTATTCTCTGGCATGTAGACTAAAGAGATGGTAACAGATTTTTAAGGCTTAGCATTTTCTTACAGAAGCCAGGTAAACTCTTTCTTAACATAAAATTAATCCCCTTGTCTATTAATTCCATTCTTTACTGTATTTTTATGAATTTGCCATGGAAGAAGTCAGATTCACTGATCTGTAACTTTCCAGATCTCATGTTGAAATTTGGTATTTTTAACTGGCCTTGTCATTTTTTTGGTGCTAAGGCTATTATGGATGCATTAGGTCATATATCATAATTGGTAGTTTAGACATTTGACAGCCTGGGTCTTTTGGAACTCTTGTATGAATAGTTCATGGTGATTTCTATAGCTCACAATAGATTTGTTCGAAAAGGCCTTCTTTTAACTGCAGAACTCAAGACTTTCCTCAAACTTACTCCCTGTAAAAACTGGCTTTGGTACAAGAACTACAATGCATATCTCTGTAGAAAGAAAGCTCATAGGCTTTCTGTTCTTAATACATAGATGCTAGTTGATAGGCAAAGTTTAAGCTGACCAAAGATCAGATGGGGATCTGTCTCAAGGGTGGCACGGATCCCTGTTCCTCTATATTTTGCAGAAATTTAATGGATTTTTTTCATATTTGATATTTTTGAAAGACTGACTTCTGGTCACCATCAATGTGAAACGTCTCTGGGTAACAGCCCGGTGTGACAGCTTAGGATGGCAGGGCTTTTAAAAGTACTGGCAGAAAAAAACTTTTTGAAAAGGGCTATGCACTGCGACACAACCTCTCTCCAACGGACAGAACTAGCAATCCTAAGAACTAGACAATGCTTTAAAATTTTGTCCATATCACTTAGGCAATTTGAACTAACTGGTTTCTCTTGGTAGGCAATAATGACGTGATGCTGGAATGTATTTTGCAGCTGAGAACTCAGAAGCAATTTGAACCTGTGCAGTTTTATGTGCATTTTAAGGACAAGATAGAAAACTTGCAAACAGGCTTTTAAAAGTCAAAACTATAATTTTTGGAACATTCTGTGAGGACACGGGGAAGTCCTTCACTGTAACAGACCTCCTGAAATAACCAGATTTCACCTTCAAATTCAGAACATGTCCCAAGAAGTTGGCTTCTATTTGTTTTCTAGTGGCTGAATTTGATTAACAGTTTCACGATTTTTCTGAAAACAGAAGGGCTTATACTGTCAGGAGTCATGTATCACCATCCTATAGGTCCTAACTTGCCAGTTACTGTGACAGTGCCATCTGCTTAAATCTCAGGTCTATCATATTGGAATTACAATGACCAGAAATCAGCTGGTACTGTGTGGGGCTTAATCCATGTTTTACAAAATCCGTACAGTAGATTAGGTGGGCAAGGCACAGTGTCTTCCATTATATGAGAGACAAGGCTAAGAGACAATGTAGACTTCTAACATGGAAAATTTCCACAGCAGGTCTTGGCTGCCTTGTGCATCATCATGTCATTGTAATACGAGTGGGAGCTAGAACAATGAATACAGAGATAGAAAATTTGCCTTAGATTGGCCCTACCGTATTGTACAATTCCTCTAGCCGGGAGATGGTGAGAAAACGATGCATGCTTACTCCATTTTCTATGAGTAATTTCACAAAATCCACTCTGTCCAACACGAGCGCATCCAGCATTGCTTGCTCAAGGGAGCCCACCTGCAAAGCAAGCCATTAATTCAGGCTGTTCCTGGGCATCACAGGCTGTATCTGGCTGGTCCGGTCACCCTGGCACAAGCAGGGAATCTTGACAAAATTCTGAGGGTTGCTCTGCTAAGCTTAAAATGGGATAATCACAGTTTTAGTTTATATTGTTTTCTCCGATTCAGGGAAACGTTTCAAAAACTAGTGTCAGTGTTAAGATTAACCTACTCTAGGAAATCCAGATCAGGACCAAGGAACTGGAACCCAGGAAACTGGTGACCACACCTTCACACTATTCACTGTCCCATTATTATCTTTATTTCTTGCTTTCCCAACAACGTTTTGTTTACATTGGGTATATTTTATGTGCGCACACACACTCACTTTAATTCTGTCTTTACTAGCTTTTTCCTCTGTTCATGGTGTGGAAACTCAGAGAAACTTTGACACCCAGGAAGCAGAAATAGCTTCACAATTAGGGTTTCTTTGAAGGGCCAAATGCAAGAGATTTTCTTATGCAAAACCTCTCCTTTTCCATCTCTTGCAGGTTAGGGGTAGTGAGAAGGATGAGCAATTATCTCATAGTTCCAGCTTTTAGCTTGCAAAATGGTTGCAGCTTGCAGCATTTATGCAAATTTTTGCTATGATGTGGTGATGGAGTGGTAAGAATAAGGACAATTTAGTACCATTAAAGTCTCCCCTATATTTTGATGCATGCTTATGCGCAATATTGAAGAAGAGATAAATAGTCATGTTCACTCTATAACTGAAGAGGCAAGGATTTTTTAAAGCAACTTTAAGGGGCAACAAGCTCCAGAAACTACATTTAAAGCAAGATATTTAAATAGAAGCTTTATCGTTTGTTATAATTTTCCCATGGGGAGTTGTAAATGCTCATGTAACGGTAGCATATGAAATTTTCGTGATGGTGACAAAACAAGAGTCACGATAATGAATACTGCCATCCAACTAAATCTTCCAAACGAAGATATGGTGGGCTTTAAGGAGATACAGGTAGAGACAGAGCCCTTCTGTTTTTTTTTTTTTTTTCTGGGTGACTTCCACCACTGTAAAAATGCAGCACAAGCAGGGAGTCGACTCCTCCTCCTCCTCTGCCCCACACAGTGTTCAGTAAGTCCTCTATGTACAGCCCTCCCACTCCTGCAGCGAAGCTCTGCACCCCGGGGACGGTGTTGGCCAGGGAGCCTGTCCCCTCAGCCAGTAGCTGAAGCACAGGATGGGGCAGACGTGAAGCAGGCAGAGCAGCACTGGGCATGAAATTAATACCAGCTCAAGTCTGGAGCCCCAGCAGTTCTGTGGTGACACTGCTGATCAGCTCTCGTGGCCCAGCTGATGACCTCCAACGTCTGTGCAGCATATTTTTGACTTCTGATCATCATCAAATTCAGTATTTGTACACAAAAGCATATTGCTTGAAGAGCAAAAAGAAGTCATGCCTTTCCTTTAATTTACAGCCTAACATTGTGACACAGTTGCAAACAAGATACTTGTTTTTCTCAGCTGACAGAATCATTGCTTGATAGCACCAATTGCTTCCCGTTTCTTTAAAGGTGTGGTCCCCCAGTGCTACGGCGTCGCTAGATGTCACCGTTGCCTTGAAAAAGCAAACACATTAACGTTTGTGTTCCGGTGCTGTGAACGGGAACTCTGCGTTCGGCTGGGAGCATGACTCAGTATATTCTAAACTGTGTTAAAACCGCCGCCATCAACAGAACGGATTTAACGTTGTGTAGGTTTAAAATGCTTTCAGTAGAAGATGGTGTATATATACTGTACCGGCCACTGTTGCCCGTAAATAAAGATCTGACTGCGGGCGATGTCTACTCTGTTCCAAGCCAACGCAAGGCTCAGCTGGTCGGGGGCAGATGCGTTAGCTCCTGTGTATACAGACAGGGGTGGAGGGAGGAGAGGAGGAGAAAAAGGAAACAAGACGCATTTTAGACTCAGTGAACAAACCACCATGGTAATTCCTCTTTGTCGAAAGTCTCATAGATGTCCGTGTCATTTCTGCAACTCATCTCGTATTACAATAAACCCAAACCTTCCTTCGTCCCTGCAATAAAATACTGGTTCTCAAATCTGAACCTACTGTTCTCGGATTGTCTCATAAACATTATTTCCTCGCATGCCCCTTGAAAAATACAGCAAGTACACGTGATATGGGCAGATGCAACTTGTGGTGGAGCAAATTGGTTTCCCTCCTCTCAGACGGGAAGAAAGAGCAGAAGCCAGGAGGGGTACTGATCCAGCTGTGGGAATATGCACACACACACGTATGCACACGAGCATACACTTTTGACACATGCATGCACACATGCGTCCAGCAATTGCAAACAGGTTCAACTCACATAGATCCCACCGATTTCAATAGTCATGCATCTTACGCACATCTTTTACACGTTTCCACCTGATAAGGCGGGGATCCTGCACAAACATAGGAATTTCTCCTCTATCTATTTGTACTGAGGGGTGTGGTGGACAAATTTCCCTTCACACATGCAATATTCAAGTAAGAAAGCATGCTCTATAGCTGGTGTAAAGGTATAATGTATCTGAATTAAAGAAGAAACTATGCAGATGATTAAGATTGGTTTGGAGCTGTTTGTTTTTTTGGAAGGGAGGGTATGTTTTTCCCTGTAGTCTTAATGGACGCTGTGGGATATTCCTGCCCTGCTGTGCTTTTTTAATATTTCCTCTAAGGATTTCATGGGTATTAGCTGATTTGTAATAATAAAAGAGTATTTGTGCTTCAGCGTCACAGAGAGAACTGGCCCGAATGAGCTGATCAACCAAATAAATAAAGGGCCCTTCGACCTTTAACTACCTAGCTGCTTGCAGTGATTAGGTGATGATATAAAGGTTCATTTTTTGAAGGCCTCATACCTCCACTGTTCTCTGTCTTTAATAATTCTTATACTGATATCATGGAGTGAGGACAAACAAGAGCTTTTCATTACTTCAAAGCATTTCTGTCCCCATTTCAGTGTTATTTAAAATCAGGCAATGTTCCAGCTGAAAGTGGACTCTGAAATTGGAGGCACAGAAAACATAAAGCATAACATGCTGGCCACTGAAATTGTCTGTGAAGGATCAGTTCAGTAGACCTTTGGGACTTTTAGCCTACAGTTTAATTTTATAACTCTCAACTTTTCAGTCAGTTCACTGCCATGAAATTTTGCCAAATACTTGCCAATATCTACAGCAAGTATTTGGGTGATAGTGGACTGTAGATCATTCAGACCACTTTCATTTTATTACAGAAATGAGCTCTGATAAAAAAGTAGGTGATGCAGGAGCAGAATAATAGAAAAAATGAAGAAAAAATAGTGAAAACAGTAAAAGACCTTTCTGTGTCTAAGAAGTAACAGATACACCCCTTTGCATAAGACACAGCTTCTCATTGCTATATACTATGACACAGATAAAAGCTCTCACGAGAGACCTCATGGGGGATGCCAGCAACATTTGAGCCTTTCTGAGTTTCTTACACAAGCAATGTGCAACATTTAAGAACAGAAAATATTTACCTTTGGGAAGGACAAAAATGTCTCTGTGGTTTTATTTATAAAGTCAGAAGAAAACTACCTGCAGCGAGTATGATAGTGTAAATTAAGCACAGAGGGCAAATAACTTTCTCCCCCTTTCTGAAAAGAACAAGAGATCCTCTCAAAATGTCATTGGATCTCCTCCTTCCCGTCCATGTGCCTGCAGGAGAAGCGAGAGCTTCGGCAAGTGCTCAGGCGAGCTGTCTGGTGAACAGTGGAGGAGACACACAGGTGAACTGCAAAACCCAGGGGCAGAGAGGGCGATCCTGCACCCTGGCACCATTTTGCACGTGTGATGGGGGAGCTCGTTCTCCTGGTTTTTCTAAACTGACTGCAGCCTACAGTCTGGGTAGCCAGTGGCGCAGCCTGATTAGAAGCCATTTTGGATCAAGAGCGGATAAAATGGACTTGGGGAAGGAAGTGGGCTACTTATACTGCCCTCACTTCAGCCAAAGCTTGAGCCAAATCACAGAGGCTCCAGGTGAACACATTCTGACCCCTTGCAGGGAGTCTTCTTCAGTTTGTGTTGAGTGACCTAGCATTCCTGGGTCTTTTTGTGCTTTAGGAAGGATCCAGCTGCTAGTTGAACACATGGCCTTCTGGTCCACTCCATCACATGAAGAGCAACAGATATGGGGCATGAAGTGGTGGCTCCATCTCCAGAAAGGCCCCCAAGTCCAGCAGTTCATCAGAATTGTTGTCTTTGAGCGTGCTTATTGCTCCAAATACCAATCAGAGGGGAAAGCAAGTCATAGTCTAGCCTCTGTCCTTCCCATCTCCCTCCATGGTGTTTAAGGCTTCCAGCAGTGCACAAGTTTTCCTGTGGGTGCACGTGCAGTCCTGGAGATGATGCTCTTCTCGGTGCTTGTTACCATAATGGTTCATTTAATTGTCTTGCAGTGTGCTGCAGACATTTGGCAGTTGAAGGAAATGTATAATTTCTCAAGAGGTTTTTGTACTTCAGGCCCAAACCAGTCCACCAGCTAGGTCATGGACTGGGCAGTAGAGGCCTGCATGCTGGGGTTCTGATATATACGGTGGGATGGCTGCTCCCAGAATGAGATTTGTTGCTGGAAAGCCCTTGCACTCTTCTCTTTCCTGTCTTCCATATGTGATTTTCAGGTGAATGTGAATTACACTGGTGTTATATAAGAGCAGAAGGAAAATCAAAGCTATAGTTTGTACAACGCAGCATATGGGCTGCGGATGCTGTTTAATTGATTTTGTTCCAGGATGGACTGATGACTTTTGACTCAAATGAAAAAGAAAGTATTCAGGCTATTTCAGGTGGAATTCTATCTGGTATTAAGAAGTAAAAATAATTCCACTAATATAAGAAAAACTCCCCAGAACAAATGTGAAGTGGGCTTTCCTAAGATACTGTCTCCTTTCAGTCATTTCCTTGATTGCATTAGGTGCCACGGAGCATGGATTTGAGTCAGTGAGAAGAATCTAAAAAGTGACCTCCCTGAGGACTCATCTCACTCATCTTGCAACGTATGTAAATCAAAACCAAAGGATATTTGGGAAATCAAAAAATAAGGTAGATTAATAATCTACTGCTCTCATCAACCAATACAGGGATCACATTGGAACCACTTCTTAGGCCCTTAACACTGTCAGTGGTGAGAAATTAGCATTTCTTCTCCCTATATATCTATTTTATCCTGTCTTATGGAAAGATTCTCTGCTTAGTTGCATTGTGGTATTTTAATCACTGTAGTATACTTACTGCTTTAAGTAGTGTTTTATGCAATATGATTAATGTCTATGCAATATTTACTCAGTATCCTGGTGTCTGGCTGAGCACAAGACATGTTCCTCAAAAGCACATTTTAAGACAATATGACTAATGTATGCAGTAGGACTCTTCCTTCCCTTCATCTGCTCCTAGAAGAAAAGTTGCATTTGGGATGTGATGCATTGATTTGGCAGTATTTTATTTCCGTATAGATATTGCTGGATATAGATACACAATGCAAGGATGGTGTGAAGTTGAATGAACAAGAAGGAGACCTGGGACAACTGTTAGTTCCTGGAGGTGTCAACTTTATGCTCTTAGGCAGCCATCCAGGAGTGCTTGGATATATTGCATAGATTCCTCTGGTGAAAAGTCAGATGGTCTATCCAGTATCTTGGACCAAAAATGCAATACTCCTTGATGATAAAGCCTGGGACCATAAACTTGGTTTTGTATCTTAGGTGAGCCAGGGTACACGTCAGACAATGAAAAGACAGACTACAGGCTTTAATATACTGGCTAAAGTTTACTGTGATCAACGTAAACTTCTAAAGGATTCTCCTGGGCTAGTCTATGATACTTAGTGCTCAGGAATCTGGAAAGCTGAAATGACACAAAACTGATCTTCCTAGACAGAAATCATTGTTGGAGACTCATTTCCACAGTGCTTCTAAGCATGTCAATGTCCTCTCTGAGTCATCATTTAAAGAAAATAATTAGATTAGGGAAAATAGCAACCCAAATTATCTTTCTGCTCTGCATCTCAGCAGGTCTTACGTTGTCTGCTGTTTCAGCAGCTCTCTGTGAAACACAGGTGAAAAGGCTGTGTTTCCACTGCATTTGCTACAAGCATCTTCCTGGCATTTAGCAAATGAATTGACAATAACAAAGCTGATAGTAACAACAACTGTAAGGGCAGTAAGCAGATATCTGGCCTAACTCTGAAATCCTTCTGTGTCAGTGATTTCATGGTTGGCAGACCATCAGACTGTCTTGCAGGACTATCTGACACTACACGATGGCTGTTCAGTGAGCATGAATCATGACTTATTCACAGGCTGGAAAGTATACAGAGACATCAGATCTGCATTAGCCTAACATGGCTTATCTTGGAGGGTTACATGGCAGTAATGTTACATTATGCATATACCATACAGCACCTCTTTCCCAATCCTAACAGTTGCACTGGGAAGGCTTCTAGAGCACCAGATGAAACTGGGCTGGTGCTGCAGTATGCTCCAGACATTGCAACAGCTTTGTGAACTAGGATCTTTGATGCCACTTCAAAACAATTATAATTTAAAACATCTCCATATGCTGTCTTTAACTTTCCTGTCACATGCCTTCTGCTCGATTAGCAGCTGCAAAAGGACGAAATCCATTTCTGTTTGAGTTCCAACTGTTCAAGTTAAGAGAGCAGAAACAGCTAAACTGTATAAATGAATTTACTTGCTACAAATTAATGCAATTGGAAACTTACTTCCCACACTTGCATGTCTCTCGAAACGAAAAAAAAAAAAAGAAATTCACAAGCCATATGCTGTTGTGACATCCATGCAATGTAAATTGATAACCAGTTTGGACACCATTCCCTAGTTTCCTGGAGATCACTTCCAAGAAAGATAGATCTGCTGACAAGATTAAACAAGTGACTCATGAAAACAAACAAGGAAATAGTCTCTCATATTCAGTGTAGGGTTTGGGGCTTATGGAATATTCCATCCAGGAGAGCTCTTTCCTTGGCAGTGTGCCTGATGTGGGTTTAAAAAGAGATTAGCTCATTGTAAATTTTACACAGCAAGCAGGAAATGATACTTCATGTTTCCCAGTCCTTGTACTCCTCCTACTCCCTGAACGAATCACTCACACCAGGGTGGGACTGGTAATTAGCTGGTATGTGCCTTGAATACTGGCTAGCATGAACTCCAAAATCCTCACCAGTGAGACCGAGAAAAAGTTTCAATAAATTGTCACTTACCAGTTTCATACTTTTCTCTGCCCCCTTTTCACACAGTGTTGAAGAGGTGAAAGAGATTAATTCCTGAATCTAAGTTTAGGAATTTCAAGATAATTCAGATCCAGTCTTCAAATCTGCTTACTAGTAAATCAATACACAAGTAGTTCAGCATTGCTATCTTAGATTTCTTGATTAATGAAAAATCCACCTACTCATCAACCTGATGGGATGTAGTTACAGAAAGACAGTATTTCTTTCAGGATGGGCCAGAGCCTTTGTACAAAGACATGGTATGGATAAGGACAGCTGACTTGCCTGAGATCTCATCTTTGCATATATCGATTAAAAAGTTATATGGACTTTCATTCCTTGTGATCAGAAAGCTCAGACTAACACGAGGCATCTGATAAATCTTCACTGAGTACCTTCACAATCAGAAAGTGCTGAGGAGCAGGGAAGATGATGTGTAAGTTTTAGTTTCTCTGGCTCTTGAGCCAGACACAAGTGCTGCTGTCATGAGCAGATTACCAAATCAATATTGTCGGGCAAGCATGAAGGGAGACGTCAGATCTGAGCTGACAGAAGTTCACTATGATGTCTTGCACTACGATTATGAAGAGGGAAGGTAATTCTGTTTTACTACAGAGATGACAGGACCAATTAGGCACTTGCAAAGTGGATATTCCAGATCAGAGAGGACTACTTATATATCCAAACTGCAATCATAGCACAATTGCTCAAGTAAATACTGCAAAAGAACTTTTCAAAGAGAAAAAAAAATCCCTCCTAGGCCTATAATTTATTTTCTTTAGCTTTGAAGAGGCAGCTTTCAAGGTGGCAAAGAACTCCAGGGATCTATGTTGGGATTCAGACCTTGAATATATACTTAGAAAAAGTGGAATCACAACTTTAAGACAATCTGTATCTTACTAACAGAAATCAAGAGCCGTAGTTTCAGTGATTGTCTTAAGAACAAATGTGAAGAGAATAGACTTTACACCGAGGATAATGAAGGATCCAGTTATACTTAAGGTAAAAATGAAATCTGCAATTAAAATATTTCCTAAGGCTAGAAAGAGGAATTTGGTGACGAATGCAATTCTTGTTCCTTGCTTTGAATTAATTTCTTTTTCCTTTCTTCACCTTCATTTATATTGTTTCTGTATGAAGATGTCCAAAATGCCTTGAGATTTAATTATGCAGATGGCTAAAACTTGTTACCCCAGGGTAGCAGCAAAATAGTCATGTTACCTACAGGACAAACAACTGATATCTTGATCGAAATCAAAAGAAGTGGAGAAAGCAATACCACAGAAGCCTAAAAAAAGCAAGCTACTGGAGCAAAGTAATTCCAGCTCATTTCCTTGACTGTAGCTATCAGCTGGCAATCACACTTTTGAAGTAGCCAATGCTTGTTTAGTCCTCCTGTTCAGACTTTTGTTTTAAATGTTGGAAGTAACATTTTTCAAATGGGATTAATAACTGTGTAAAAGATAAAATACTGTTGCGCTTGGTTAGATGAAAGTTACTTGGGCCTTTTCCCTTTTCTCTTCATACAGCTTTAGTGAGCCTGCACAGAAAGAAACTGAGCAGAAAACCGAGCCCTGGAGCAAGCCAGAACAATTCCCATTACCTTTTGAATACCCAGTAAATCTATTAAATTTTTTGTTATGACTCTAATTCAGGTCTGCCGCATGGCTTTATGTACCCTTATTCAGGTGTGGGGGTGGCAATAGTGTGATGACAACTGTTAAGAGCCTCATGAAGCACAACTTTCCCCAGTTGCCTTTGGAAGACCATTCCCTAATGTTTCTCAGATTGCTCTTTAAAATATGTCTTTATCTTCTGTTTTCAAAATCAGTATGGCTTGTACTACATAGTACAAAACAGACCACACAGCAGCAAGATGACCATCGTGACTGATACATGCAATTTGTGAAAATCCCATTTGAGGAAATACCATATAAATGGAGAGCTAAAACTTCCCAGCTCTTGCTTAGGTGAGTAACCTTTCATAAGGTAAGTACCTGTGCTTCAGAGCCTTTAAATTCTCACCTGTTTCTCTATCTGCAAGCAGATATTAGATTACCTGATAATACCATATTTTGAAGGGAGTCACTAAGTGTCTGCAAGACCAGGGTGTATACTGAACTGTAGCAATAGCAGATTTATTGTAAGACAATCTTTTAAGAGCATAAATGTAACATGTAATGGCTTAGAAAGATTTAGTGACCTGTTAAGTTTAAGATTAAAACCTCTACCACCCCCATAGCTGAATTTGTAGCTCTACGAGAGGAGGCTGGAAGGAATCCCACACGGTTCCCAGACTTTCCTAGGATGACTACAGATAACATTTTCTTTTGACAATAGTGCCAGTTTTATCTAAAGGGAGATAACCTCCTTCTGGATGTTCTACCATCCACAAGGCAATCTAAGTCTGAGAAGCTCTTTGGCTGTCTTCTTGTGAGTATTAACCTTCTCAAGTAACAGTGGGGGGTCACCAATCATATTTCTTATGACGCATTAGCGATTGTGGGTGGAGAACAAAAATTCAGAAAGGAAAACCGGTAGCTATTTAAACATTAAAGAAAGCTGGATTTGTATGAAGCAGTTTGAGCAAAAAGTATACCTCAATTTCATGGTATAGATTTGCCATCTCAATACAGAAGATATTGTCAATAAATGCAGGTTTCAGCACAGCAGAGACACAGAGTAAATCCATTTGGATTGATACAGACTCACTGTGGAGTGAAACTCCATTACCTTTTAGTAATGCTGTCAGGATAGCTAAATCAATATCCTGGTGTCCTTCTGATCCCATGCGAAATACTGTGATCTGAAATGTTAAAAGACAATACCATTATTGAAACCAAGGTAATTTTTTTTTTGAAAGAATTTAAATCAGGGCAGCACCATTTGGATCTCAAAATATCCTGATTGCTACAAGATGATCTTACTTTATGCATTTTACGAGAAGCTTATTAGATAGGATTAACACACTATTTTTTGAGAGACAAAATTTGCTAAAGACAGAAATTGTATTAATGAGCATATGGCAGAAAAGTCTTCCATAATAATTACAGGGTGAAATTAGAGACAAAGGAATGTTCTCATATTAGAACAACATTAGATTTAGTGTTTCCAATATGTTATTAAGAGGAATAAGGTGTATTATAGATTGTGGACCTAATTTATGGCATTTGGCATTGAATAAATATTTTCGACCAAAATCAGCAACCTATTCAATCTCAACATTTTATATAGCAGAAAGCTATATAAATAATCTAAGAATGAGGCTTCTAACAGGCCCAGAAACTGCTTTAGCCATGTGTGGTCAGTGAGGTGAGATATACAATTCATAAAGAACAAGAACGAATATAGTGGGGCTGTTCTTTCAAGCCACTTTCACTCTTGGTTAAGATGGCACTGGAACATATGGAAGTGTAAATCCCCTTACTACTTTTGTTGAGCAACAGCTGCTCTTGGGCCTCTTCTTCTTGGGAAGCAACTGAGTCTGCAGTCTATTAGTGCCTTTCCTTTACTGATGAAACCTATGTTATCATTTTGATCTGAATGAATACCTGTTATGTTTTTCCTTTTGCCAGTACAGATTGCCTCTTTTAAAAAAAAAAAAAATAATAAAATTAAGTGATACCTTCAATTAGGACTTGCATAAACATAGTTTACATTCATATTCAACAGCATATGTTGTCCCCACATTCCTAGATTCCTACTCATACAGCATTGCTGAACTGCAGCAGCATCTTGGATAGAGGTCAACAAACATCAGGGCACAAAGAACAGTGTACCGTGATGGGGAAAGGAGATATATAAAGTGGTCAATGCAAAGACAACACTTTGGTGACAAGCTTCAGTTTGCCAGCTGAAATAGCCCTGCAGAGTGTATCCCAAGAAATCCAGTCTAGCCATCCCATAGCACCTGTTCTATCTTCACTCGACCCTAGAGCTCTAGGGGATTTGAAGGGAGGTAAAGAGACTTCAGCATCAGTGACAGTAGTACAGCATGTTAGAGACTGAGAAGGTAAACTGGATGAAGTAATAGGAAACTGGCTCAATTAGACAAACAATTTAGATGCTACCTAAAGCAATTAAAGTGAGAAAGCATTTATGTTAGTTAAAGTCCTCTGTTAAAGTAGATTGTTTTCAAATTAAACTTAGTTTGACCCTTCAAAGTGTTCCTGAGACAAAGCATAAATACTGCAAATGCTACTTTAAAGATCTATTTTCTATGTCCCTGTGGAATCTACGAACGTTTCTTGCAAATCATTTGATGTCTATGCTCATACTGCAACTTTTAGAATAGAATAGAATAGAATAGAATAGAATAGAATAGAATAGAATAGAATAGAATAGAATAGAATAGAATAGAATAGAATAGAATAGAATAGAATAGAATAGAACACAACAGAATAGTTCAGTTCCAGTTGGAAGGGATCTACAATGATCATCTAGTCCAGCTGCCTGATCACTTCAGGGCTGACAAAAAGTTAAAAGTATGTTATTAAGGGCATTGTCCAAGTCCTTCTTAAACACTGACAAGCATGGGGCATTGACCACCTCTCTAGGAAGCCTGTTCCAGGCTTGGACCACCCTCTCAGTGAAGAAATGTTTCCTGATGTTTTTCCTAACGTTTTTTTTTCCCATTGTTTTTCTTATTCTTCAATGACTGGCAAGGAAGCTTTCCCTGCAGTGCAGGCAGTCTGCTCCTCTGACCTGTAGACCACAGGTAACGTGGGTAGAAATACACATTTCTGTGTACATCTCACCTCAAAACACAATAAAAATGTGAGCTGATGAGATCTGCCCCTCTACTGTACATGCTCATGACGCACTTCCCATGCCACAGATGACGAACTGTGACACAGAGGTTAGCAGCCAGGCAGGTGGGTCAGAAGGCAGAGGAAGAGGAAGCCTTCCTCTCTTACTCAGCGGGAATGAGGAACATGTCCCTCCTCAAGGGCAGCTCCGGCAGGTGCTGACAATAAATGGGGGAAGACAGTGTTGCCACATAACAGTCTGATAATAACAATCCTCACTGCTTTGCAATTTCCTACACAACTTTTGCAGCAACAGGCATCTCCATAGCACTAAAGGAAAGCGTGACAGCCTGGCAAGCAGGTCAGCTAATGTTGGGAGTGTCTTGTTTGCATCACTGTGCTTGTGGCATCATCACAGGGCAAAATGCCCTTCTACTTTTTCAAGGCTAAAAGTGACGCAGTCTGCGCGTTGGAGGCTGAAAATACTGAACAACAGGAGTTCAGCAGAAGAACAAAGTACATCTCGAACTAAACACATGCTCAGTGAACTCCCAGCTTAATTAAAAGGCGTCACATAAATTGCAAGCACTGAACAGCTTATTACCGCAGGAAAACCGAGGGAAACACTTTGTATACGTTGGACCACATATAACCTTAAATTCGCAACATCTCTTTCATCCTCGTTTCCTGCCTGCCTGAGAAAAATAAACCCCCTTCAGCAGAACAAATTGCTGCTGTATCAAAAATAAAATAGAACTATGTAATTTAGTTGCATTAGAATAAAAAACTCTCTTTCCACAGAACTGTTACATTATTATTAGTTTTAAGAGGTCTAGCGCAATTCCAGTAGTAAAATAATGAAAAATAAGAGAAATAAATGGGAAAAAAGACGGAAAGAGCGCTCAGACTCATACCAGAATTATTATCATTTTGGAGGTCATGACCAAGACTGAACTAGAATTTTAGACAGAACCAAGTATCATGTTACTTCATTTCAAAATGCTGCGAATTTAGTAGCTCAAAGACTCAGCTGATACTGTGGACTTTTGCCTGTTCTGAATGCACAAAATCTTTTAGGACAGAAGGAAACTTTCTTCTTTCCACTATTGCCTTAAAGCTTGACCAATGTTTTTGTTCATTCACGAAGTGAAGGATTTTAAACAGGACTGCACTGTAATTAGGCAAGAAGCCAACTTTGTCACACTGTTGATACAATCTTAGTCCTCATCTGCAACGTTCTTCGGGAATAACATGTTCGCCTTGTATCTTTGCCAGGTGTGTTGGTTGCTTTCACTATTGGATGTCAGAGGTATTTGAGTACAGTGACATTTTCTTTTAAATGGCTAAAGGAAAATATTTCGGCACTTGTGGCTCTGCAGAATGAATTTTGGAAGGTGAGGCTTAGAGCTGCAGCATGATGGCTGCTGAACCATTTGTATCATCATCACTCCTACTTTACCTGGCTAAGCCAGATCATTATCAAACCACAGGTAGCTGCAGCTTTTGTTCTCCTTCAGTAACTACTTATGATCCAGGCACAAGGCAGTGGGACTGGAGGAATACAACTGCTATGTTTTGATTCCCATACTAGCAGCCCGTGATGAACCTGGTGCATCTCCAGCAGACCTGCATTGCTTGTCCAATGCAGCTTTATGTTAGTAAAACACTGAGAGAGGTTTTGTAAACCTCTGAGAAAACAGTTTTGTAAACACTGAGAGAGGTTTTGTAAACCTCTGAGAAAACAGTTTTGTAAAACACTGAGAGAGGCATACAATTTGTTGTTGGATGAGATCCTAGTGCCTCGTGCTAAAGACTCTCCTGACCTTTCCAGAGAGAAAGTATGACTTCTGCTTCTGCATTTTATAAGTACAGTATGAGGAGACAGCAATTGTTCCTAAAACATGGATTTACCTCCTTACCTATACAGTCTTTGTAGTTTTTCCAGCATCCTTTAATTTTTGTAGTCAAAGGCATAAGGAAATAAGGACGTGTCCTAAAGTATTTATGCAGACTCTACAACTTAGAAATGTTCAACGCCTCTAGGTATCAAAAACCCTGTCTGTCTGTCTAGCTGGAGACCTGTTCTTCAGGTGATTTCTTTTCCTCCAATTAACAGGTAAGAATTTTATGTTTGCAATGTACTCATCTAGTTGCAAGTCATTAATATATCTGACTTCTTGCTAGTTGCTGGTTACAGGCACTCTGGTGGGTAAACCGCTGCAGAGAACTGAGAAACAACACACTGGTGCTGTTCAAATAGGACATTGACTGGAGACCTGCTAGAATGGGCTACAGATGCTACTGCACTAATGTATATAAAACTGCTGTGCTAAAGGAAAATATCTGGGTCAGTAAACTCTATTCCCAGCCACCCCTTGCTGGATGAATGTCTGCCACTGAGATAGAAAAATAACAGTAAATGAAAGACTTAGAAACCCACTTAATAACTCACTACTGAGAAAAAACGGTGCCTAAGAACCTTTCACCTCTAAAAAGACCTGTTGTAGTGCCATTTAAGCCTGTTGTTGAGTTCTAGCCTTTGTACAACTTTAGTGAAGGGAAAAAAAAACGGAAAATCAACCTAGTAAGGTGTTTATATGAAATTCAGGACATTTAGTTATAAAAAATAAATTCCAGGAAGTTGGGGTTGAAAAGTAATACATGCTTAAGATTTGCTTACGCTGCCAAAAGAAAACAAAGGATAGTAGTTGCAGTATTAGTGAGACTACCACTAGCCATTCTTTTGCATTTTTGTGAAAAAGCAAAGATTAATTTAAATTGAGAATTTTTCGTTATGCTGATCTGATTCAAACAGTATCTATAAAATGGTTTTCTATTTTTCTGAGCACAACGAAATTGCATTAGTGAGAAAAAAATCTACCATTTACCCTACTCAGATATTTCTTTTGAGCCAAAAAACAATTTAGGTTCAAAGAAGAAAAAAATCCCCAAATCAAGTACTCTTTTCTCCCAGAGATTTGGGCCACGTTATCACTTCCATGTAGCTGGTACTTTCAATCGTTGATGTTAAACTCAATTATTTTAAAGGAATGTTTTTTTCTGTTTCTCTGCAACTACCTTGGGTATTTTGGGGTTGGTCTTTTTTCGATTTCCTCCTTTCTTTTCTCAGTATTCACACTATTTATTGACTTGAAATGACTTTTTCAGGTAATTGCCTGAGGCATCTCAGTGAACAACTGTGACTTCCAACAGCAAGCTTTTTTAAAATCTATTTTTCTTCTCTTCTTTACAAATATAATAGAAGCTGATGTTAACATCTATTACAAATACAAAACTGTACTGCACTGCACTGAAGAAAGTGTTAAATATTCACAGGAAAACATACCTGAAACAGACAAGCAAAAATGCCTTTGAGTCACCAATAAAGATTGCACCAACAAGCTCCCAAACCAGTGTTAATAGGCATCCAGATTCTGGCTAAATGTAACTCTAATGTCTGGATTTCTTTCACGTCCATAGTGATCTAGTTGCAAAGCACAGTAAAAATCTGTTACGTCCAATTCTGGGAGCAGCCGGGCAAAGACCACCAGCTCTGCTGGGCTCCTCTCAGGAGGAGGTGGTTGGGACCCACCAGTTAAACCCTTGTGTCACAAGACTACCTCTCATTTGCCTCCACAAAACCTGCCTGAGGGAAAGGCATGAGGTTTGCCCTTAAAAGCAGGAAAAGACAAAACCCTCCCTCAAAACTGGAAAGGTCTTCGCTCTACCTCAATGCAGATTTTACTGAAGTATCTTAATATGAAAAGGATTAGCTTCCAGGAAAAAAAACTGTGTCCTAATTCTTCCTAGGAAAATGTGCTAGGACATCACTAAGCCAAAACAGACTTCCTCTGCGAGCACAATGATTGCAGCACACTGTGATACTTGCCAGCAATAATTACAGTCCAGCAGGGTAGAAACCTAATTTTCAGGCAGGGCAGGTAGAAAGCAAGTGAAAAACCAGAGATGAAAAAAAAAAAGCTGCAGGATAGAAAGCAAGGATGGGGGCGGAGGGTAGCGGGGGAGCAGGGGGAAGAGATTATCTGACCTTAGACTCTATCAAAAATACTCATTTAAAACCAGCTCTGCTTTCTGATTAGCACCAGCTTCATTCTTGTTTGACAGATTATTTTTTCTTTCCCTTTCCTCTACATAGTTTCTGGCTCAGCAGGGTCAGCTTAACATAACATGATGCATCCTGTCGTTTTCCTGCCTTCACACTGATACTGCATTGCACTTCTATAGACAAAGCCAAGCAATACTGTTTTACCTGAGAGCAGTGAATACCAAACAGACTTTCGGAAATTATTCACACACTGAGAGACACAGATATTACAGTGCCACTTAGGATTTCCCAAGTTCTATTTGCATGTAAATGCAGAGTTATCTTAGAAATACAAATCACAGCTGTCCATATGCAGATGTGTACATGTGGTCTCCTTAATGGCAGCTGCCAAATCAAAGGACCAGCTAAGAAGAGCACGGATTAGATAGATGCTGAGGAGGGAAGATGCAGTCAAACAGAAAGCAAATGAAGTCACAGGTGAGACAACTCTGAAGTGGCAGGAACTCCTGAGATACTGAGGAGGACAAGAAGCAGGTTGTAATAGGTTCTCATCGTAAAATTTCTGAATTTTTACAACTTGTTCCCCTGCCTGGTTTCTCAATACCTGTTTACATTTCTGTCCCTTGCTAATCTAGATGAAGCAGACCTATCGCGTGTGGAGAATGAGGGCAGGACTTGTGCAGAAGAGAGGCAAAGTAGTTCTAGTGCTCTGATGAACCAGTCATATAGACCTGTAGGAAATTCCTTCACACAAAAATTTGTTTGTTTTGCTTCACAGAGTCCTCTCTAAGCCAGCAGAGCTGTGTCCCAGTTTGCTCTATTCAGGCCTAGCTGGTTATGCGAATGATAAACCTTCATCAGCATGAGCTGCTACACTGCGAACAGGTTTGTGCTCTACACAAACAAAGTTGAGTTTGCCCCTAGAATGAGAAACAAGAGCAATAGGTAGGGTGAGCAGCCACGGTCATCATTAACTGCAAATTTGCCAGGATGGCAATTAATGTAAAAAACTGTTTTGAAAGAATTTAAAACAGCATTTGGTGAAATTAATCACAGGACACAAAAACTCTTCCCAGCTTACAGCATATTCAGTTCCTCTCTTTATGCCTTTTCTAACCAAAATGCGAGTCCTTCCCTCTCACCACACCACTTTTTTTCTATGACTTATTCTGAAAACTCCACAGAGATGGAACAGCTTCTTCTATTGAAATCCAGAATACAGGCCCAAGACTGAATTTGAATAGCCATGCAGCAGCAGGCTGTACTTCGTATTTCTAAAATATCATATTACTTGCGAATATTTCTTTTTTTTTACAGTAGAGTTAACCTCAACCACTTCAGAAAATGAAGAGTGAGCTGAAATATATTCAGATTTTTAGCTTGTATTTGTTTATAGACAGAGGAAACGCCACGAAATCCACAGGGAGAATGCAGTGCATACCTGCACAGAAAAGCATTTTACTCTCTGTCATGAAGGAGATGAAAGATAAAGAAGAAAAATAATTCTCTACACCTCAGCTTGACAGTGTCTGCTGACTAAACAATGAATAGCAGAAGACAGAGGAAAAAAACAGGGTAGCAGTGATGAGAGCAGAGAAAGCAACCAAGAGTGCTCTTTTTACATACTGTACTCATAGTGGTTTAAGAATGCTGCAAATTATTCATGCTTTTAGAGATGGAGTTGCTTCTCACCACCATTTCACTATAACATCAGGAGAAAATATACGATGATTTAAAATTAATTCAAAGTGATATTTTTCTGCTATCTCCAGAAAATTTTTGGATGTCTTTAAATCTCATCTCTGACAAATGCATGCATTGTTTGTATGCATCTGAGATACATGAGTCAGAAGAAAATGTCTCCCTTTTCTAAATAAAAGCAGATACAATTGTCAGTACAATCTGAAACTCTCCTGTTTGAGAGCATAGATTGGTTCAGCAAAATAGGGAATTCCTTCCAGAGCACATGTTGATATTTATAATTTAGCTAGGCCTACCCAAATATTTCAGAGGAAAATTACTCTGAAAAGAAAAATGATAGTTTGATAAAACAAAACATTAAAGGAGGACAGTTATGCAAAGCCTCAAAATCCTTCAGAGAAGAGGGGAAAGCATTTCCGTTTTTCTTGCAGTGAATAATCCTGTTTAACTCAGAGGAAAAGCTGCTTGATGTGGAGGCATGACAAAGATCAAAGTGAGCAGGTGAGTAAACGGATAATACTGCAGAGGAAAGGGGATGGCCAAATAAGAGGAAATTCAGAAATATAAAGCTTGGAGAGAATTATATTTAGGGAAAATCTAAATTAAGTGGTCTGCTATTCTGAAGAGTAAGAAAGAGAATTCCAAAAGAGGAAATAAAAGGAAACAGATATGAAGGGAGAAGTTTGAATGCTGATTGTAAAGTTTTTATATTTTACATCTCCTTCTGCATTGTGGTAGCACTGCAACACTTCACATTTTTCTTTGATCCAATAATTTGGCATAGACTCATTGTTTGGTAAGAAGCAGAGAGCAAACAAAAAAAATCAGTGCTTATAAGAAAGGCAGCAATTCTGCAATTGAGGAGCCATCTAGGTGAACAGAAAAACATTTGATAGAAATCACTGTAAATATTTGGCTTCCCTGTAACTGGTAGCTTTTGTTCCAGACTGAGATAGGTGTGCCAACCCATCAATGACTGAAGAGAAAAGGCTATCAAAATCTCACAGCTCTGTGCCATGTAAAAAACTTTATATTTTACAATGTGCGCATACTTCTTAAGCCTTACACCACTGTCAACATTTTGGAATGGAATATGCATATTTTCCAGTGGAATAAATGATGAAAAAGAAGTTTTGGCAGTAAAAACATTGAAAACAATCTTTTTCCCTTATACAACAAGTTTCATGCTGTTGTTACATTAGACCATTTATGACTCTATTCGGGCACTGAAATACCAGTCTCTGATTTTAAAGTTGAAGAAACACAAGTAAATACAAATTCTTAAGTCATAAAGCATATAAGCAGGGGAATAGAATTTAGACATCGTCTTTTAAATCACTGGGCTGTGCACATAACAGGCTGTGATGATAAACACAGATGCATCTACATGTAGACCAGCGTTGGAACTGATAACGAACAGACACAAAGACAGAAATGTTTTCGAGTGGTGAGACAGGCATTTTCATTCAAACATTGGTGTAATCTGAGCTCTTCCATCACCCTGACTCACGAAAGAAATATGGAGTAAATGTGTAGTTCACTTCCTCCATCTGTTCTACTATAGAGAGGGTTCTTGGAGGTATTGACAAGACACTACCTTTATGCCTTTATAGATTCTCTTCTGAAAACATAAAGTGACTTAAATAGGTAGAAAGAGATATGAGTAGTACAGTGAATAAAATAATGAACCTTTATGACCTGGAAGCCTCTGACATCTGAATCCCAAGTAACAGGAGTTAAGACCAATCAAAACCTAGTATACTGGAGTTTATTAACCTGAGGTCCCACAGGCTATGATCCACTGATGATATAAGAATTATGCATGGGCTCCAGCACACACTGAGGAGAAGCCTGAATAAAATGATTTTAAAGGAGATGCTAGCTGCCATGTAACACCATCAAATGAACATTTATCCAAGAAAGCACTCTTATTCTGACAGATGAGCAGACACTCATGCCACAGACTAGAGGTTAGAGTCAACTTCTATCTATGTGTGTGTCTGACCTTCTGAGTAAGACCTGGGTGTGCACCATTTAGACTTTGTTTTACATTAAAAGTATAAGTTGTCTCAGGTCTTTATGTGGGTGAGTGTCCCCACATAGGTCCTATTAGCTCATTCTGGGAAACTAAGAACTGGAAGCAAATCACAGTCTGACACAGTTTTACTCTTGAATGAAGAGGTTCCTTTTGGCACCTAACCTTGGATCTGCAATGACTCTCCTCTCCTGCTACACTAACACTCCTGGGTAGGACATTTTCTGTAAAAACTAGCTAAGCAAGCTCATGTCATTCTGGGCTTTTGGTGAGATAATTTAACCTGTAACATATCTCTCGATCTCAGATACTAAGGAACATAAAACTGAATTGTTTTCCAAGGCAAAGTTTAATAAAAGAGTCATGAGTGATGCAGAAAACTCATCAGTGAGATGGATAGAACTAATATTCTGTTACTTTAATTATACTTTCTAAGAAAGGCAAAACAAATTACAACTCCCCAGACACAGAAGGGCCAGGGAGTAAGAAAGGTTTCTGAAGAGTATTGTGGAGATTATAAACCGCATTGAACCCTTCCAATTCCCTGATTGCAAAATTGGTCTATATTATCTCATGTGGAAGTTGCTGTGTCACACAGTACTGTTTTGCCTTCATTTTCATTACCAGGACAATTGGCAGAGCTGTATAATTATTCAGTGTGCATTTCCCAGAATTACTTGTTAATAGTGTAAATGGGGTAATGGCTGTTTTCACAAGCTTATATTTTCAGAGGGAAAAGAATCATTCCATATTTAATTTCTGTAGCTGCAGTTTTAATCACAGAATCATATGTTATGGTTTGAAGTGGGGGGGAGGTCCGGGTGGCAGAAGCTGCCCATCACAGCGGACTCCCATCCCCCTCAGGGCTTGAGCCAATCGGCGCCTCTGCGAATTGCCCTATTTACGTCGGACAAAGGAACCGGAAAGGTGTGCCTGTGCCCGGGAGCAAGGAGACGGGAGGGGGGCACGGCCGCCGGCTCCCGGCTCCCGGCCGGGCCGGGCCGGTGCCCGCTCCGTGCCCGATGCCCGCCCCGTCGAGGATGGCGGCGGCGGAGGTGCTTGGGGAACTCGGGGAGAGCCCCGCTCTCGGGGCGCCCACCGGGCCGAGTTCACCCAGAAAGGACTGACATCTAAGAAACGGCCACACAGATAAGAGGTCAGTGAAGATGGAACGGAACAGCGTGTGCCGCGGCTGAGTCCCCCTTGCGAGCGGCCCCTTGTAACAAGTCCTCCGTGGAGCAAGCAGAGACCCACTCGCAGCCCGTGGAGGATCCACGTCGAGAAGAGATGCCAGAGCCTGAGTACGGTACGCATCTAGAGTCCGTGGGATGGGGAGGTGCTTTGTTAAAAGAGATGCCTGAGCCTGAGACTGTTGTGAATCATGGGCACAGGTCGAGGCGCATTTACGCATTTTGCATTTACTCATCTAAGTCTGTACGGAGACGCATTTAAGGTCGGTATGACGACCCACGCCGGAGCGCATTTAAAGTTTGTTGATGACCCACGCCAGAGTGAGTGGTTACAGCTCCTTAAAAGCCCAGGACTGGTAAAGCCCGCACTTGGGCAAATCCGATGGGGTAAGGATTTGCCCCCCAGCGGGTAGGATTCACACTTTCGCCGTGAGTAGGGGATCCACTGGATCAAGGGACAATGGTGTAAGGACTCCTTTTCCTTTAAGAGAAGCGGCAGTAACAACTTGGAATGAACTGACCTGCACTCCCCCATTCCCTGCCCCCCTGCGCCGCTGGGGGGAGGAGGTAGAGCCGGGAAGAAGAGGCAAAGGGGGGGAGTGGTGTTGTTTTTAAGACCTGGCCTTGTTTTCTTGTTATTCTCTTAAGTAACCGTTTTTGTTTGCTTGTCTCTTTGTAGGTAGCTGTTAATAAATAGTTTTGCATTAAGAAAAAAGCCTCTTTTGCCCGGGACCGCGGTTGGTGGGTGCTCCTCTGTTCCTGTCTCGATCCTCAGCTCTTTTATTACATTTTTCTCTCCTCTCCATTTTACTGGACTGGGAGAGCTGCGTGGGTTTGGTTGCCGGATCAGCCTAACCCACGACATCACAGAATCATAGAATGGTTAGAGTTGGAAGGGACCTCAAAGATCATCTAGTTCCAGCCTCCCTACCATGGGCAGGGAAACCCTCCTCTACACCAGGTTGCTCAAAGCCTCATCCAACTTGGCCTTGAACACTTCCAGGGATGGGGCAGACACAACTTCTGTGGGCAACCTGTTCCAGTACCTCACCACACTCAGAGTGAAAAATTTCTTCCTTAGATCTAATCTATATCTGCCATCTTTCAATTTAAAGCCATTGCCCCTTGTCCTATCACTACACGCCCTTGCAAAAAGTCCCTCTCCAGCTTTCCTGTAGGCCCCCTTTAGGTACTGGAAGGCTGCTGTAAGTTCACCCCGGAGCCTTGTCTTCTCCAGGCTGAACAGCCCCAACTCTCTCAGCCTGCCTTCATAGCAGAGGTGCTCTAGCCCTTGGATCATCTTCGTGGCCTCCTCTGGACTTGTTCCAGCAGCTCCATGTCCTTCTTGTGTTGGTGTCCCCAGAGCTGGGTGCAGTGCTACAGGTGGGGTCTCACAAGAGCAGAATAGAGGAGCAGAATCACCTCCCTTGACCTGTTGGCCACACTTCTTTGGATGCAGCCCAGGATACGATTTGGTTTCTGTGCTGCCAGTGCACATTGCCAGCTCCTGTTGAGCTTCTCATCCACCAGCACTCCCAAGTCCTTTTCCTCAGGGCTGCTCTCAATCCATTCTCTGCCCAGCCTGTACTTGTGCTTGGGATTGCCTCGACCCACGTGAGGACCTTGCACTTGGCCTGCTGAACTTCATGAGGTTCTTCATTAGGTTCCCACCTCTCCAGCCTGTCGAGGTCCCTCTGGATGGCATCCCTTCCCTCCAGTGTGTCCACAACACCACAAAACTTGGTGTCATCTGCAAACTTGCTGAGGGTGCACTCAATCCCACTATCCATGTTGCCAACAAATATGTTAAATAGCACTGGCCCCAGTACTGACCCCTGAGGAACACCACTCGTTGCTGGTTTCAACTTGGACACGGAACCATTGACTGCAACTCTTTGAGTGTGGTCATCCGGCCAATTCCTTGTCCACCGAGTGGTCCATCTGTCAAATCTATCTCTCTCCAGTTTAGAGACAAGGATGTGGTGTGGGACAGTGTCAGATGCTCTGGATAAGTCCAGGTAGACGATGTCAGTTGCTCTTCCCTTATCCATCAGTGCTGTAACCTCATCACAGAAGGCCACCAAATTAGTCAGGCAGGATTTGCCCTTAGTGAAGCCATGTTGGCTGTCACCAATCACCTCCTTATTTTCCATGTGCCTTAGCATAGTCACCAGGAGGATCTGCTCCATGATCCTGCCGGGCACAGAGGTGAGACTGACTGGCCTGTAGTTCCCCGGGTCTTTTTTTTTTCCCTTTTTAAAGATGGGAGCTGTGTTTCCCCTTTTCCAGTTGGTGGGAACTTCACCAGACTGCCATGACTTCTCAAATATGATAGAATATTTAGGAAGAGAAGAGATTTGTCGTAAGTTGCATTAGTATCTACTAAATGACTCCATCTGTGATAATCGTGCAGGCAGTATGCACTAAATAAACCAGAAAATGTCTGCTTACTGAATGTAAGCAATAAAAAGAATATTGGTCTTTGCAGACTTGTTCTGAAGATGGCACAGCAGAGATTCAGGATAGACCAAATAACTGCCTAAACTGCACACTTTTGCTTCAATGGTAGGTCTGATATTCTTATGCTTTATGTTAGCAGAAGCTCTACCTCTTCTGACAGCAGTTGAAAAGCAGCTGGTAGGATCAAAAGCTTTCTAAGGCTTCGGTGTAATACAACAGCTGCCTTTGTCTTTTTTTTTTTTTTTTTTTTTTTTTTTTTTTTTAATGTATATAGCTGCTTTGCTTGTGCAAATTATTCTCTGAATTACTGAATTAAAAAACCTGGACCTTGGATTATATTTCATTCTCTATGGAGTCAATGGCAAGGCCCAGCTAATGTCATCTTATTTCTTGGCAGTCAAAAAACTGTTATGTGGTTTTATCTTTTTAGCAAAAAGAAATCAAATGAGATTTACAGAATTTAAAGCTACCCTCTAATCATCATCTTAACACTTACTTACAGAGGTAGGGCCTATGTACTAGACTAATCCTATTGATTTTCACTGACAGGAGAGGAGATTTAACTTTCATCAAAATTAGGAGAGTTGCTACAGTCACTGCTGAAGAGGACTGGTACCTCCATTTGGATGCAGAGATCTAATTAGCATCAGTACACTTTAAAATGGAAATCTCACAGAGCGTTTCCAGGGGAGAGCTGTTCAGCAGCCAGCAGTTACATGATGCTTTCCTGCTCCAGATCTCTGCTGCCAAATTACATGCTATTCACAGCAACTATACTCTTGCAGGAACTGCAGTTGATTTTTAACTGTTTGAGAAGTCACCAAGGCCTCTTCTGCCTCCTCTATAAAAAAAGATGACATCAGCATTAAAAAATCTTAGCTGAGATAATTTGTGTTTGAAGCCAAACTTCCTTAAAAATGGATCTGAACAAACTTTTTAACCTTTGGGAGGGGCCAAATAAACGAAGTGACAGCATGTTGATAAATTCTTAAAAGTCCATCTGATTTAGCCAATATTTAATTCAGAACATATCTATGTGTATGTTAATAAACAGTTGCAGACGGTGTTTAATTAGCATACAAATTCACCTGACCCTACACATTCAGCTGAAAAGCACAATGCTTTTTGCAGCCAGGATGTGATAAAGTCAAGCTCTTCCCAGTGTAAATTCTTCCAGAAACATTGACAGGTTTTCTCTAGCCTTTTCAGTTAGACAAAACTGAAACCCCTGAAGATGAATAGGTCTTATTTGTAGTTCAAATACAAAATAAAGTGCTAAACCACTCAACAGCTTTCCAGTACTTTGGGTAAGTAACCAATAAGGTGAGACAAAGGCCTGCATTAGTAAGATCCTATCAGAGTATGAATGTTAGCCTTGCAACACAGCCTGCTCATGCACTGTGCCTTTCAGGACAATTTGGATCCATCTCTGTCTGAAAGATGAACACAATAAATAGCAAACACCTTCATCATGCAGGTTGTCCTGATCTTAGCTCAATGCACCCAGCTACTTCAGCAGGACTCCTGCTTTGTTTAATCTGGCAGCACGAGAGTTGCAAGTTATTCATGAAGTCATCTGGAATGACCTATTACAATATATATACCCTCAGCAACACAAAGTGGAAGTAAGGTTTACACTGTCCCCAATCAGCCATTATGTTCATCACAGTGACTGCACACTGAGGTACAGGAAAAACAGACAAAAGGAGAGGTGAATAAAAAATATCCATTGCTTGCTGACAGGAGACAGAAATGGGATTTTATTGATCCTCTTTTAGCAAGAAACTAATTAAATTGTGTCTGTTGCCTCTATGTGGAAATGAGTTCCAGGAATTCATTGATGCACACAAACCTATGCCCACCATCCCTACGCTCTTCGTTCTGCAAACCCTTCTTGTAATGCAGTGTTAGGCAATGATGCTATCAGTTTGCTTAATGTAGTAACTGAAACTTCAAATATTCAAGGAAACAAATTTAGCAAAAAGTGCTCATGGTAGTAATAAGAAAACAAACTTAACCAGCAGGTGATACGCAGTCTTTACTGCTAGTGTTAATGCGCCATTTTTTGATTACTGAGGTACTAAGATTGGAGCTATTCTGGTTCATGGTAAGGGCCTTTTCTATTAAATGGATATGAGATTAGGTCTATTCACCCTCACAGCACTATTTTGGAAGCATTACTTTTGTGAGAAATGCATCCCACTGCAAAAAGCATGATTGTTTTCAGGGACATGGACCTTTCTGGCTTGCCAAAGTGGCCTTTCTCAGTGCCTGCCCAACGAAACTTCACAGATGGATCCATCCAGCTTGCTGCAAAGTACATTCCAGCTTCCAAGAAATTTACATTGTGATTTGTGAACACAGCACTCCAGCAACATGCCAGTTGAAGCAGCAAAATGACTAAGTACTCCTAAAAGAATAAGCAGTCTATATTTGTCAGAAAACTCAAGCACCAGAATTACTGTTTTTAAGGAAAAATAATAGGGCTAATTTATTTACTAAGACAGAAATAAACACTCCTTTGCACAGCTGGAAACAGACTTCTGAACTATAACACAACACAACGTGTTTTCAGGGACTATCTGAAGTGAACTCTCCTAGCTTGCTATCCGAACGATTCTCTTCCTTGCTGCCACTTGACTTGGGGGCTGAGCTGGGACTCCAGTGGGAAATGTCCCTATCAGACTGAGTCCTCAGGCAGTGTCCTTACCTGCTGTTGGCATTCTGAGATTGGTAAGGTAACCGTTAGCTTTGGTGAGCCTTCGTGTTTCTATTTTAGAAACTTCTAGGCATAAACATTTCTAAGAATTCTATGTAAATGTGACAGTAGAGAATCTCCATAAATTATATACAAAACACTCTTCTGCCCTTGTAATCTACAGTTATATATACAGACCTGCATAGTCTACTTCATTTTAAATACATTTTTACACCATAAACCTCATTAACCACACTGGCCCAAATACATTTCTGAATATAAACTCTGATGCTTGCAGTATCAACACAGCTAAGTTTACGATTTATTAAAAAATACTCATTAAATTGAGAAGTGGAATTTGCTCTGTCCTGCAAACTTAACAGATTTGGATGTCTCCTCTGCTATGGCCTCATCTTATCATCCAGCTTGCGTGCTCAGATTTTATTTAACGAACAAACTTAAAATTTATCAAATAAATGGAAAATTGCACATCACGATAATGATGTTCCCTGGGCATACAATTGAGAGACCATTCTTTAAAAGTGAAGATCAAAATGTCAGAACTTGAAAAATCTGATGTTCTGTGAAGGGGGCAATTTTTGTTATGATTATGCTTTTTCCCTGGCTACCACACTTATGTCAGATTTATAAAAGAGGTGCCAGTCTTTTTACACATTCTAAGTAGATTGAGTAGGAAAAATTATTCAAAGATAGCTTTTTGTTCCTTTCCAGAGATTAATTTACATTTTATTTTCTCTCTCCACACCTGTAATTCAACTATACTTATGTACTTTACCTCAAGAGCATCTTCCTGCCTGTAACCTGTTTGCAGTTAACTGTTTAGCAGCACACTGTAACATGATGTCCTGGTTTTGTCTGGAATAGAGTTAGTTTTTTTCTTAGTAGCTAGAATAGTGCTGTGTTTTGGAATTAGTATGGCATCTGCTATGAGAACAGTGTTAACACACTGGTGTTTATAGTTATTGCTAAGACATCGAAGACTTTTCAGCTTCCCATGTTTTGCCAGCGCGCAGGTGCAGAACAAGCTGAGAGGGAGCATGGCTGAAGTAACTCCTAGCTTAGGATTTGAGTTTGGATTTAGGTTTGAGGCCCAAATTGGCCAATAGAATATTCCATATCATGCAACATCATACTCAGTATACAGATGAGGATTGGCCAGGAAACTCTTGTTCTTTGGATCCCTCTTTGAGACTCTTGTTCTTCCAGGATTGCATTTCTGGGACTTCTCTGCTTTGGGATCGCTAGCCATGCTGTGCATTGATCACTGGGTGGTGAGCAATTACACTGTGCATCACTTGTTTGTATATATTATTATAATTCAATATGTTATAATACATTATTATATTTTTAATTACTTTTATCGTTATTACTTTTTATTTTATTTTATTTCAATTATTAAGTTTTTCTTATCCCAACCCATGAGTCTCCTTCCCTTTTCCCCCTTTAATTCTCCTCCCCATCCCCCAGAGGGTGAGTGAGTGGCTGCATGTTGTTTAGTGGCTGGCCAGGTTAAACCACAACATAGGATGAGCCTCTCCTGTGCTGCCTGCCTTATCCCCTATGAATTCAGAAACCACAAAGTCAGAGAGCCAGGCACACTGACCATGAACCT
Organism: Tauraco erythrolophus; assembly: GCF_009769465.1. Taxonomy (NCBI): domain Eukaryota; kingdom Metazoa; phylum Chordata; class Aves; order Musophagiformes; family Musophagidae; genus Tauraco; species Tauraco erythrolophus. The sequence goes on from NC_141496.1 coordinate 82,633,138, forward strand.
AGGGAAAACAGCCATGATCAGTTTGGCTCCTGCTGAGCTCTCTGAGACAATCTTTTGTGTTTTCCTATTTGTTTCTTTAGGGAGGAGGGAGATCAGATTAATGTTGAAGTCAGTTCATCAAGCAGTGTTTTGTCTTATGCACAACCAAATCAGAAGGTCAAGCCTGAGGAAGGATAAGAGCTGGGACAGATGCAGAAATATGAAACATCTGGCTTTGTAGAACCATTGAAGTCACTGCTCACTTCTGGGAATACTTCACATCTCCAAGGTTGTCCATGTCCTCTGGTAACGTTATCTTTATCATTATGAGCATCATCTTTCTTTAACATTCATATACAAGGTTATGAGTCTTAAAGGATACCATTAGCCTAGCAACTACACTTCAGACACAAAATCCTTCTAGCATACCACTGTTAACACTCTGACTGCAACCAAGGGACCAGAGAGAAATGCTTGTTTTAATATATTTTGTTTACATATGGTTGGGTTAGTTGTGTAAATTCAAATTCAGAACACCTGATTTTGGGCAAACCATCTCCTGACTAATAGCTCGTCATGAGACATGTAGGCAAAGAACGTCAGTGGCGACAGAGGTTACACATCTGCAAAGCAACCTGTACCAAATGCACAACCTTGCTTGGAATAAAAATCTTAACGTGAACCCTGCAGACAAAAACTTTACAGTTAACTTTGCAGCAGCAGTTTGTTCAAAGCCTGAGAACCAGATCTGGATTTAGATGTCTGGAACAAACCACAATTGCATTTTCCCAGTCTTCATAACTCAATGTCTACCTCTACTTTCTATTCTTTGTTCCTTTCCTTCCTACTGTCCTGCCTTTCCTCCTTTCTGCCTGCCTCCTTTGCTTCCTCCCTTTTGCTCTCCCTCTCTCTCTTCCACTCTTCCTCATTCTTTTCTTCCATTTTCTATCATTAAGTATATTTTTTATGTTTGCATGCATAACACTGGTTCACAGGTAGGTCATGTAAGTTTTTTGTTTTTTGTTTTTTGTTTTTTGTTATGGAAATGGGCATAAAAGAATTAATCCTGTTTCTCTAAGGATATTATCTCTGCTACTCATTTCTAAAAAATATTACAGCAAATTCAACGCTAAGGTAGACAGAGGTACATACGTACTAAAAACGTAAAACAAACTCAAGTGCCTTGGAAGTGATGGTACATCTTGACAATCATAAATTGACAGGAAAAGTATTTCTGTCACGCATTCATATTTTTCTGAGAGTCTTTAATGCAAAGCAGATTTTGGAGGGGAAAAAAAAAAAGAAAGAAGAAAGAACTCTCTATCTTGGTGTAGTTCACCTAAGGAAGGGATGACTAGTCTGTACCTTATGGGCTGCACTGACTGCTTGTGAAAAACTAAAGGATGTTTAAAGTATGCTATACAGTTTGAATTCTCATTGTGGGACGAAGAAGGTAGCAGAGGCTGCTGCATGTCCAGTTCCATCATCATCTACGTTGCAACAGCACAGTGGAACTGCATGCTGTTATCATATCTTCCCTGAAAAACTGTCCCTGGGATTCTCTCCTCTCTGCCATTGTCCAAGGTACATGTCAGGTGACTGCGGAACATGTAAATGATTGGTTACGCATGAGGAAGGCTGAACACTTTTTGCTGGATGCATGAATGGCTGGTTACTGAACAAAATACTGTGCTTTTGGCTAGATAAACAATATAAAGAAACATCTATTTTGCAAAGCTTTGTCTAGAAGGGCAGTGGGTTTTTTTCTTAATACTTCCTAACCATTTCTTCCTGTTCCCCTCCAGTGGTATTTATTGTTCTATGCCATATTTTCAACTAAAATTAAAAGGCCTTGCAGAGGATGAAGTCACTAAAACCTCAAATAGTTTCAGAAACAAAAATTCTGGAAAATAACTGAGTCAATCTTCCCTCTTGTGTTACCCTATACAAAGTGTTGCAGACTGTCATCAGCCGGAATTCCAGGAAGCTGTGATATGAACCGAAAACAAAGCTTAGAAGAAAGATTAAATTACAAAATTGAAGCATGTCTATTCAATCAGTTTGTAAGGAATAAAAGCTCCTGGAATTGAAGTTTTTTACAATGTGATTTTGTTTCAAAAATGCTTCTGCAAAACAGCCTCTTGGAGCTTCCAACAATTGTTGAAAAATCTTGTGTTCTTCAAGAAAGTTTAAGTATGTGTTAAAGGGATAGCCTTGCCACTGCAGAACAGGAGCCTTGGAGACAAGCTGTTTTCTTTTTCTGTCACACAGCTCCATCATAAAATAATAGCTCTAATGATACTTGTGCAACTCCAAAGCATCTTTAAAACATGATCCCAGTGACAGACAAACAATTATGCTTCCTTCTGAGGTTTTCTGGAGTTGAATGAGGTGGAATTTTAATCATGATATTGCTGAAGAGTAATAATGACCATACTCTGCTGGCTGGATTTTGTCAAAGGAAATGTAAAGGAATATACAAAGGGAACAGATCTGTTGGATTAATCACTTTAAGTGAGAATATGTGGATTAAAGCAAACAAAAGTCAGCATGACATAATATCCTTTTAGAGTCTGGATCACAGTGATCAGATTTGTGAAATCCTTCAACAGGTACCTGAAATACTTGATCAAAACAATGCATGGAGCTCTCTCTTTGCCTCTAAGGAAAGCGTGAACATACCAGCTCCTTCTTCTTCATGCACTCCATGAGGATAATGAAGAGATGCTGTGCCTGGGTTCGGGTGTATGTGAAAGTCTTCTGTATGGTAACTAGCAGCTGGTCCCTCAAGGACTCGTTGATAAGTCTGAAATTCAAAAAGAAAAAACAAGTAGAAAAAGAGACATGAGGGAACATTGCAACTCCAGCCAAGGGTCAAACAAGTAAGAGTTAGACAACAAATTACTGCAGGTTGTCAGGCAGGTTTGAAGGACAGGAGTTACGGAAACCATCAGAGACAAATTGGAAAACATTGTTCTAGAAAAACACATCGATCGTGTTGGGGTCCCTTATCTCCAAAGTTTTTATTTCAGTTCCAACATATTGCATGACAGAAGGACATTCAAACTACCAGCTCTGTGAGATTTCCTAACAAAAATCGAGTGCGCCCTCAGCAAGTTTGCAGATGACACCAAGCTGTGTGGTGTTGTGGACACACTGGAGGGAAGGGATGCCATCCAGAGGGACCTTGACAGGCTGGAGAGGTGGGCCTGTGAGAACCTCATGAAGTTCAACAAGGCCAAGTGCAAGGTCCTGCACGTGGGTCGGGGCAATCCCAAGCACAAGTACAGGCTGGGCGGAGAATGTATTGAGAGCAGCCCTGAGGAAATGGACTTGGGAGTGCTGGTGGATGAGAAGCTCAACATGAGCTGGCAATGTGCGCTGGCATCACAGAAAGCCAACCGTATCCCGGGCTGTATCAAAAGAAGTGTGGCCAGCAGGTCGAGGGAGGGGATTCTGCCCCTCTACTCTGCTCTCGTGAGACCCCACCTGGAATACTGTGTTCAGCTCTGGAGTCTCCAACACAAGAAGGACATGGAGCTACTGGAGCGAGTCCAGAGGAGGGCCACGAAGATGATTTGAGGGCTGGAGCACCTCTGCTATGAAGACAGGCTGAGAGAGTTGGGGCTGTTCAGCCTGGAGAAGAGAAGGCTCTGGGGTGATCTTATTGCAGCTTTCCAGTACCTAAAGGGGGCCTACAGGAAAGCTGGAGAGGGACTTTTTACAAGGGTGTGTAGTGATAGGACAAGGGGCAATGGATTTAAACTGAAAGAGGGAAGATTTCGATTAGATATAAGGAAGAAATTTTTTACATTGAGAGTGGTGAGGTACTGGAACAGGTTGCCCAGAGAAGTTGTGTCTGCCCCATCCCTGGAAGCGTTCAAGGCCAGGTTAGATGAGGCTTTGGGCAACCTGGTGTAGTGGAGGGTGTCCCTGCCCATGGCAGGGGGGTTGGAACTAGATGATCTTTGAGGTCCCTTCCAACTCAAACCATTCTATGATTCTATGATTCTATGATTCTATGATTCTATGATTCTATGATTCTATGAAAAAGAACCACACTGACAGTCTGGATCTGGAGACCAACACTTCTAGATGAACTGAAGATCCCTTTCTATCAGTGAGTTAGCAGAACTCAACTCATGGTTCATTTTATGAAAATGAGAGCATTTGTGTTGTCAGTGTTTTTGATTTTAGCTTGAACATCCCGACAGTTTCAACTCACCTTATTGATGCTGTACAGGACCAGGTAAGAAAACAGAAAAATAAAAATTTCTCTGTTTCTGAGTCCACTTGAAGAAATGGGGAGTTTAAAGATTCCTCCTCAGTGCTAATATTAGTACTTACAAAAACTGGTCCAACAGTAGAAACAAATAGTAATATTACGTGGAATATTAGTACTTGAACCCTATCCCTTGACATCAAAAAGCCTATTCCTCAGGATTGTTCTGAGTGAAACGTTGCTGCTCTTAATGTCTTACAAAATAGTGGGCTCTAATTTAGAACATGTATCTGATGCATGAAAGCTTCTACACTATAGCAGTTTTCTCACTTAAAAATTGTAACTGAGTGTTTCAAATTAGCTGAGTCAGAATATTTTACAGGATCATCTGAGGGAATGAAATTCAGAGAATCTTTGTAACTTATATTTTATGACAGAAGATAAAGAAAGATTTATGCCTGCAGCAACTGCAAAGAATTGTCAGAAGCAGTACAGTATCTAAAAGTCATTGTTTGCTTATGGCAGCTGCTTTGGGAGAACAATGACCAAACCCCTGTTTATTTCACACTATTGGTAAATTTGTCTGTGCTTCTCTGGAGCCAGGAAGCCCAAATAAGATTGCAGGATATTCATTACACAATTGAATCTCAAATATGATTTAACAATCTAGTCTTTTTACCTACAGCAAACATGTCATTAGAAGAGACGATGAATGAGAATGGGAAAGAGGTATAGAGGTGCATAGGAGAATGTAGAAGGCCTGGCATATGGAGTGCATATGTTCTCTACTCTCTAAATTTGACTTTGACTGTAAATATCCCTGTTGAGTAGGGCTTCCACTTCACAAAGAAGCCTGTAAGGCATATGTCAATGTTTTTGGATTAAAATGAGTTTACATAGCGTTTTAGACCACGCTGTGGTTCACTGTTCTTTCTATGCCTGGCTCCTCCTGTTGTCTTCTACTTTATTAAAGACTGCTCTTGAATGGAGAGTCTACCTCTGCACTTCCTCTTGTCATCGAGGAGCAGTATGGCCCCAGATGTGCTTTTTCCTGGGATACTGGAGACGACAATGCTGCATTTACTGCTCACACACCACATAGGCACTCGTTCCCCTCAGCCTGACTTGCTTCCCTCACAAAAAGGCAACACACAATGAGTTAAAACCTCCAACCTCTTGGTGGGCAGCTGACAGCAGAGGACTTGCTGTGTAGGGGCTATAAGAACCTGACCTCCTGCATAGCAGCAAGGATGCTGCAAGCACATGGGAACATGAAACAAGATGTCAGACCACAGGCAGAAATGTAGATGCACTCCATATTAAAGACAATCAACCTGGAAAGGCTGACACCCTGAAAAGCACTAACATTGAGTTGCAGATTAGTAGGTCATATATGGTATAAATTCTGAAGCCCCTTTTTTTAGGCTTTTTAAAGAAAATGGGTTAGAAATTTTTCTTCAATCAAGAAGCCTGTTCTTAACACAATGGTGCTATGACTGTAAATATAAGTGGTTCAGAACTATGCAATTTTCCATCCTTCAAACTAAGAAAGTAAAAATGGGTTAATCACTGAGAACAAGTTTCGTAAAAACGTCAACTGGAGAACGTAAAAAGAGATTTAAACAAAGCCTTGATTTCCTTTGGAAATTATATATGAAAGTGAAGTAAATTAAAAAGTATGAAAGTATATGAAGTACATAAAAAAATACATGGAATTGGAAGAATCTGAAATTAGAGAACTTCAGAAAACATTTCCAAAGACCCTGGGATGAAAACCATCCTGTTTTCTTACAATAATTTAATTTTCCTTAAAAAAAGTGCAGAATCCGATCTGGAAGTTTCATTTCAGAAATGGGCTTTCATACAGCTAACATACAGGCTAACATACAGAGAAAGCAAGAGATACTTTCTTTCGTAAGCATTGAGTGAAAGCAGAATAAAGTCCTGAAGTTTCATAAGCAGCCATCACTTTTCTTTCCTGAATTAAAGCTATCAGAATCTGTATCATACCATAAATTTAAACAGCATGTAAAGCAAACTCCATGTGAATGATACCGAGAGTTTTTTTTTAAAAAAAGTATCAAGAAGTGGTTCCCTAACTGCGTGAGTACACATATGTTGAAGTACCACGAGTCAGAAACTACCTGTTGTCATCATTTTATTTATGCAGCTTTCTAGCCTTACTCAGTACCTTGTTTTAATATCGTATTGGTCTGCAATTCTACACCAAGCCTGTTAAATGTCTTTGTGAAATGAAAAACTTGAAGTAATTGTCATCAGAAATAGAAACAATAACAGCAAGCTCTCTGATAAAATAATCATAGCTGAGTTAAGCTTTGTGTAAACTGAAATCAGTCATATCAAGACTGTAGATGCCCCATCCCTGGAAGTGTTCTAGGCCAGGTTGGATGAAGCTTTGGGCAACCTGGTGTAGTGGAGGGTTTCCCTGCCCATGGCAGGGGGTTTGGAACTAGATGATCCTTGAGGTCCCTTCCAACTCTAACCATTCTATGATTCTATGATTCTATAACATGTTTAATCCTTAGGAATCTATAAATGCTGGGTATCAGATAGAAGTTCCCAGTTGTGTAACCCAGCTGGGACAAATACAAACTGTGCCACACTATTAAAAGCTAAATCTATGATGCACACAGCAAATCCAATGCACGCAAAACAAGTAACTTCATACACTACTGTCAGCAAAATAACTGGGACTCACAGGTTGGGTAATGATTTATCCACTGTGCAACACCAACCACACATTTAGCATACGTTTTTCTTAAAATCACAGATTCCTAATTTTAGATTCAGGGAAGGGAGATGGCTCCTTGAGTTTTGTGACAATTTAACCAGTTCTTTTCTTTCATTTCCCACACAGTTCAAATCCATACTTTCATTCCCTAAATGCCTACGAAAAGTCCATTGCCTTACCAGTCCAGGTATCCAGTTTTCTTCTTTCACCCCAGAGGAGCTCGATTGCTGGTAGAATTTAGGTATCTACTGTCAAAAATCTGGCATCTAAAGTAGAACTATACATCTACATTTAGATTCAGAAAAAAAATCCTACTCATAATTGTGGCTAAGAATGATTATTATTTTTTTTTTTTTTAAAGAAGATGTCAACATTAGTTTTGATGCATTAGATTACCAGAAATTACCTGTATGGTGTTAACACAGGAAAAAATGGGAGAAAGATGTCTTGGATAAATCAGGAGAGGCCACTTAAAAACACTGAAGTGACAAAATAAAGTGACATTCTATTTCTGTCCAAGATATGCTGGAAGATTCAACAGCAAAGCAGAACTCCCTTCGTTGCTTTGGCTGATGCAAAAGAAACAGATGACAGCATTTTGGCACGCTCCCTCCTCAAAAAGAAATTTTTTTTAAGTCATGCCTAGTATTTGGCCTTCTATGATGAGGTTACAGCATTGATGGATAGGGGAAGAGCAACTGACATTGTCTACCCGGACTTATCTAAAGCATTTGATACTGTCGCACATGACATCCTTGTCTCTAAACTGGAAAGACATGGTTTTGATGGATGGACCACTCGGTGGATAAGGAATTGGCTGGACGGTCGCACTCAAAGAGTTGTGGTCAACTGTTCAATGTTCAAGTGGAGACCAGTGATGAGTGGTGTTCCTCAGGGGTCAGTACTGAGGCCAGTGTTATTTAACATCTTTGTTGGTGACATGGACAGTGGGATCGAGTGCACCCTCAGCAAGTTTGCAGATGACACCAAGTTTTGTGGTGTGGTGGACACGCTGGAGGGAAGGGATGCCATCCAGAGGGACCTTGACAGGCTGGAGAGGTGGGCCTGTGAGAACCTCATGAAGTTCAACAAGGCCAAGTGCAGGGTCCTGCACGTGGGTCGGGGCAATCCCAAGCACAACAGAGAATGTATTGAGAGCAGCCCTGAGGAAAAGGACTTGGGAGTGCTGGTGAATGAGAAGCTCAACATGAGCTGGCAATGTGCACTGGCAGCACAGAAAGCCAACCGTATCCTGGGATGCATCTAAAGGAGTGTGGCCAGCAGGTCGAGGGAGGTGATTCTGCCCCTCTATTCTGCTCTCATGAGACCCCACCTGGAATACTGTGTTCAGCTCTGGAGTCCCCAACACAAGAAGGATGTGGAGCTGCTGGAGCGGGTTCAGAGGAGGGCCACGAAGATGATCCGAGGGCTGGAACACCTCCGCTATGAAGACAGGCTGAGAAAGTTGGGGCTGTTCAGCCTGGAGAAGAGAAGGGTCCGGGGTGAACTTATTGCAGCCTTCCAGTACTTAAAGGGGGCCTACAGGAAAGCTGGAGAGGGACTTTTTACAAGGGCATGTAGTGATAGAACAAGGGGCAACGGCTTTAAATTGAAAGAGGGGAGATTTAGATTTGATCTAAGGAAGAAATTTTTCACTCTGAGTGTGGTGAGGTACTGGAACAAGTTGCTCAGAGAAGTTGTGGATGCCCCATCCCTGGAAGTGTTCAAGGCCAAGTTGGATGAGGCTTTGAGCAACCTGGTGTAGTGGAGGGTGTCCCTGCCCATGGTAGGGGGGTTGGAACTAGATGATCTTTGAGGTCCCTTCCAACCCTAACCATTCTATGATTCTATGATTTGAGGAGATAATAGACATTCCACTCAATAACATTGCAGTCTTTCAAACTCAAGGCATAAGATTTCACACTGAACATTGCAGAGGATTTCAAAGATCTAGCCCACAGCCAGCTCTTTAAATTTTTTACTCTTTTTTTCTCCAGAGATTTTTAGTACTGGAGTCATACAATGTACTGGAGATTTATAAAGATTGTACTCTAATCTGATTTCAAAATGCAAGTTCATTATAGATTTTTTTAAACTTATTGCTAGCAAAATGCTTTGAAATTCTCTAAAGGAGAATTCTCTCATTCAAGGAACTGAGCATAATCTGTTTCTAACTTTTTATTTGTGAATTCGTTTGTTTTTTTTTTTTTTAACTATTCCTTTTATTCAATATAAAGAAAATATATCCATAAAATATCAGTGTGATGTGAAAACTATTCCCTGCCCTCCTTTGTGGGATGCTTAGGAGATTTTCTGTTTTAATGACGATTTGCACTTTAGATAATCAACACCATATGTAAGAATCATGACCAGAGGCTCTGCTGATATTTTCTTCCATTGGAATTACAAATAAGACACAGTTGTGCAACTCTGTGAGACTGACTGAATTTCTCATACTTTTTAAATCCACACATTTTGCACAGTATTTTTATGAGAAAAGACAGAAAATAGATGTAATTATTGCTTCATTCTTTTCAAACAGGGATGATTCCTGGGTGCTTTTATGAGGAATCACCTTTACTTGCAGCTCTTCACCTGTGGTTGACCTTCTACACCATTTTTTCCTGACCGTGTTTGTTAACTGGTTGTCCCTTCACCAAAAGAGGGATGATTGTATTTCAGCAAAGAAATGATCTTCTTCTATCCAGCTTTTGATTTGCCAAGAACTTTGTTATGAGAGAAAAGTAATGATATCAAAGTATGCAATGTGAAAACAATCTTACAAAATAATTCAGATGTGATAGTACCCATGATGCCTCAGGATGTGGTAGACACAATAGGGGATACACGGGACCCACATCATAACTACATTATGATCCCTTTTGCTTGAAGTGCAAGATTGCTATCTTTTCACTATTAGAAAAAAAGAGATTTAAGTAATATACTTCAGTTATGGAGCCTAAAAACTATGCCTCAGTGTACACAGAGACAGATCAATCCAGTGGCAATCTTCAATGATTTTTATATGAGGACACTCATTTAAAGCACAGAGAATGTTTTATATTTCCTTGTGAAAGTTAGGCAGGAAGAACATTTTATGGCTATGAATTGAATTCCTTAAGCGTCTCATGCTTGCAGGAGTAGAACTGATGGAGTAGTTAATACACTCAGAGATTGCTCGGAGATTGCATTCAAATGTTGCAAGTCATTTCCCATTCTGTAAGGAAATATCTATCTAAGAAGTCACACAGTTTTAACCTAGTGTTTCATTTTTCTCATTTTAAATTCACCATTTAATTAAAAAAAAATCTCTGAGGATTAAAACTACTGAATGATCCTGTAAACAGTTGTACTTTACATTTGTTTTACTTCCAGCTTGTGCTTTTATGGAAGACAATGAATTGAGAAGGCATCCTTGATTATACAGTCAAAAATACTTCAGCTTGATGTGGAGGGAAGTTATTAACAACTAGCTATTCACTTAGGGCTTAGTAGGGACTAAATTTGGGTGTTTATGATCAATCTTATGCTCTTACCCCTCAATGCTGTTCAACATGTTTTCAACTTTTAATTAAATGAGAAATGAAGTGCTTCGGAGCCTGGATAGCCTGACCTTTAAATTAGGGCCAATAGTGATAAGCAGCCAAATAATTATTCCAGTTCATCACATGGGGAAGATTGCATTTAAGCTGCCTTCTTATTTAGGTTATCCTGTGTACATAGCTTGTTTGTCCTTAAGATGTAAAAGGTACTGAGAACTTACTCAGCTTACTACTGAGAATTTTATTTGCTTGTAGCGAAGTGTAGCCTCCTTCTGCATTCTTGATACTCTGCTCAAGACTTTTCAGATGATATGTAGACCCTGATATTAAAGTTATGGCAAATTTAAAAATCCTCACCTGCGTTAATTCTGCATATCTGATATTCCTAATGCTGAAACATAAGCTCAGTGGGAAACTGCATATCTGTCTTGTCTTCCCCTGGAACTTCTATGAGAGAGATGAGATACTGAGGCCTCAAAACTGATTTACCTCCAAAGACATCATTACTTCAAGGTATTTTCAAGGACACGCGTACATTGACATTGCAAAGGGGTACTGCACCTTGATGAATATTAAAAATCGTTCCTTTTACTACTATGTGAAATCAATCTGGAAGACTAAATAATGGAAGATGGAAAGCAGGCACATCACAATTCTGTGAAACCAAATGCAAAAGGACCTGTTGGGCAAATATGCAATTGTCCAACACTCTTAAAGGATCTCTCTGAGCGGACGGATTGGCACCACACTGATCACAACTAAAGGAGAGAGCTATATTTTTCCCTCCTTTACCTCCAGACATAGTTCTTTTCCCTCTGGGAACAAACTTTCAAATAAACTTCGAAATTCACAGCAGTGCTTAGTACACATATTCACACATTCTTATTTGTAGAAAATGAATCCATATCGCTCTGCAATGAGTGAGACTTTAAGACACAGATAAAACAGCATGATAATACCAACATGCAAGTGCTGAATCTGTTGCTGCCATGAATTGTGTTGTTTTTGAATTATTTAGGTGAGAAATGCAGTGCATAGCAGCTGGAAGATATGCTGCATCTTGGAGAAGTCCCTGATTCACAGCCCGCAGCCAGAATTAAACCAGATTTTTTTACTTTGTAGTCCAATTGTACAGTGGACTGAAGAATTAAATTCTGCACGCAATTTGGATGTGCTACATTGATTTAGAGTCTAATAGACACAATTTTGTATAACCTACTTAGATTCCATCCGAAAGAAAAAGCTAGTAGCTGAACTCAGTTAATGTGCCAGCTATTCAGTATTCTTCTCATATTGCTAAGCACTATTCAAAAATCGGTTACAAAAGGGGAAAAGTAGTCAATTTGTATCTGAATTTTAATGTATTTGAGTAAAATATTTTTATGAATACAAATAATATTGATATTTCACCTGTGGTATTCTTAAAAATATCACTGCATTTTAGACTGATGTTTTCTGAAGCAGGGCAAACACACAGAAATCCCCACTAGCTAGCTTTACAAGTTTCGTAGTTTGTGCATTCTATTTAGTGCAACGTGTAGAAGAAAAAAATAAAAGAAATTACACTATTTGATAATATTGCAGGCACCATCTGGAATGGCACCACCACAGAAAGAAGACTCATAGTAAGGGAGAATACTAGCTTTCACAAAGCCAGACTTAAGCATCTGAGGTAAGAAATGACTTGCTTGTTCTGCCTCTAGTAATTCTATCACTTGCCTTTCTTACAGGTAGGAGTTTGAGATGATTAAATATAATCATAGACTCACAGAATGGTTTGGGTTGGAAGGGACCTTTAAAGATCAGCTAGTCCAACCCCTTGCTATGCACAGGAACACCTTTCACTATATCAGGTTTCTCAAAGCCCCATCCAGTTTGACCTGTAACACTTTCAGGGACGTGGCATCCACAGCTTCTCCGGGCAACCCGTTCCAGTTTCTCACCACCCTCATAGCTACAAATTTCTTCCTTATGCCCAAGCTAAAGCTATTCTCTTCTAATTTAAAACTTTCGCCCCTTGTTCTGTCAGTATAGGACCTCTTAAAAAATCTCTCTCCATCTTTTTATAAGCCCCTTTTATATATTGAAATAAATGACATTAGTTCTCTTTTTGCTATACTCTTTTTCATGATGACATCAGAATATAGACAAGTTAGATGGACACTGGATAGGTACATAGCAAACAACAGGCTAAAACATGTTCGAGTGAGGTTATGTTAAATGTGTTAACAGTGGGATCACTGAAAACAGAGGAACAACTTCTCAAAGATTCAGATGAAACCTGGCACATTCAGATCTATCCCAAATGCAGCACTGGACTATGCATGAACCTGAATATAAAACAGATTTAAATATTTGTGGAATATTACTCCTGGCAGGAGTTTTGGGTTGAGTAAGTTTATGATCACATATATTTTGAAAAAATCCCATAATAATGCTGGGTCTATGCTATGTTTAATGTATGCTCAATGTTTATGGATTTAAGTTTTATTATTTGCCTAACTCTGCTGTAGATGTGAATACATATCTTCACATATTCTAAGATACACACAAATAAGTCCCTTCCCAGTGAATCCTGATCAGAAGATTACTGCAGCTACTTAGACAGAAAGCACGAAATAGCTCTTCTTTACAAGCATCTGAGAGGAGGGAGAGGGCAAAAAGCAAGATCATAACCCTGGACTTGAGGAGAGCAGACTTTGGTGTCTTTGGAGATCTGCTTGGAAGAGTTCTATGGGATAAGACCTAGAGGGAAGAAGGGCCCAAGAAAGCTGGTTAATCTCCAGGTATCACCTCCTCCAAGCCCAAGGAATGGGGCAGGGGACCAGGTGACATAGGACATGGAAAGGCTGAAGTGCTGAATGCCTTGTCAATCCCAGGCCCCAGAGACTGAGGCGAAAGTCTGGAGGAAGGATGTCCTACCCTTGGAAGAGGAATTAAATATTCCCTTGGTCAGGGAATGCTTAAACAAACTGGACATGCGTAAGTCCATGGGCCCTTATGGGATACACTCACAAATGCTGAGGGAGCTGGCTGATGTCATTGCAAGGCCACCCCATAAACTTCGAACAATCATGACAACTGTGAGAATTGATGAAGACTACAGAAAAGCAATAGTCACTCCTACCTTCAAGAAGAAGATGAAGGAGGACCCATGGAACTACAGCCTCCCTTTGATCCCTGGGGAGATGTTGGAGCAGTTAATCCAGGAAACCATATCCAGGAACATGAAGAACATGAAGATGATCAGGATTAGTCATCATGGATTCACCAAGGGGAAGTCATGCTTGATAACCTGATCACCTTTTGTGATGAAATGACAGATTTGGTAGACAAGGGGTAGGCAGTGGATATTGTCTATGTAGACTTCAGTAAGGCCTTTGAGACTGTCTCCCATAAAATCCTCATGGAGGAGCTGCTCAAGTATGGGCTGAGGCGCAGACAGTGAGGTGAACTTAAAACTGGCTGAATGGCTGGGCCTAGAGGGTTGAGATCAGTGGTATGAAGTCTAGTTGGAGGCCAGCAACTAGTGGTGTATTCCAGGGACCAATCCTGGGTCCAATCCTCCTCAACATGCTCAGTAATGAGCTGGAAGATGGGGCTGAGTGTACCCTCTGCAAGTTTGCTGATGACATAAAACTAGGAGGAGTGGCTGATATGCCAGAGGGTTGTGCTGCCCTCTGGCCCATGGACCTTCGCAGGCTCGAGAAAAAGGTTGACAGGAATCTCATGAAGTTCAACAAGGGAAAATGCAAAGTCCTCCACCTGGGGAGGAATAACCCCGTGCACCAGTAAATGCTGAGGGACTTCCAGCAGTAAAGATGCTTGGCAGAAAAGGACCTGGGGGTCCTGGTGGGCACCAAGTTGAATATGAGCCAGCAATGTGCCATTGCAACAACAAAGGCTAATGGTATCTTGGGCTGCATTAGGAGAACTGCTGCCAGCAGGTTGAGGCAACTGATCCTTCCTCTTTTCTCAGCACTGGTGAGGACACAGCTGGAGTCCTGCGTCCAGTTCTGGGTTCTCCAACACAAGAGAGACATGGACATACTGGAGGGCATCCAGCGATGGGCTACTAAGATGATGAAAGGGCTGGATCACCTCACATATGAAGAAAGATTGAGAGAGCTGGGACAGTTCAGCCTGGAGCAGAAAAGGCTCAAAGAGGATCTCATCAATGTATCTAAATACCTAAATGGAGGCTGTAAAGAAGAAGCAGCCAGACGTTTTTCAGTGGTGTCCAGTGACAGGGCCAGAGGCAATGAGCACAAGCTGAAACACACGAGGTTCCTTCTGAACATCAGAAAATACTTTTTTTCACTGTGTGGGAAACTGACCACTGATAGAGGCTGCCCAGGGAGGTTGTGGAGCCTCAATCCTTGGAGATACTAAAAAGCCACCTAGACATGGTCCTCGGCAACTGGCTTTAAGCGGCCCTGCTTGAGCAGAAAGGTTGGACCAGATGACCTCCAGAGATCCTTTCCAACCTCATCTGTTCTGTGATTCTATGGTTGTTTACACAATTTTGGGGTAGAGGAGAAGAACAAAGAATATTAAAGAATTGGGCATTCAGTAATAATATGCACTTTGGAACTTGCAAAGCATGCTTACAGCTTAATTCAACAAAACTACATCTGAATCTTCCATAGTAAAAGCTAAATACTATCATTGCCTAACCCTGAGTCTGCAAAGAAATGTAGGACAGTGCAAACACAGATCAGTGCACAAGCAGTTGTGTGTGAATATGGGTGGGTGTGCAGAATCGTGCTCAATTAGCAAGGCAAAGACAAACTAGCTCATATGAACACGTAGGGCTAAGTGAAACCTGAAGACAGCAGTACCCTGTATTATAATGATATAGCATAACTAAGCTAGTGAAAATAGTTCCCCATACCCTTTGACAGAAACCCCCAACCTGCAACAGCAAGATACCATATGTTGAACTTTTCAGTGTGGTACATGTCATGTAAAGTACCTATATGATACAGTTTCTACAACAACTTTGCTTTATTTAGTAGACTTTCCTTAGTGTTGCTTAACTCCTCTTTTTTTTTTTTTTTTTTTTTTTTTGTTCTGGATATCTTCAATATAGAAGAAAACTTGGAAACTCTCATGTGAGGAAGGTATTGTTTTTGCACTATATTGCTAATAATTTCCTGGGTCCTGTCTTACCACCAAATTAAACCTGTGAACGGAGAAAGAACACACACTAGGAAATATCTTACCCTCCTTCTTCAGAGTATTTGTGACCAAAGGCAAGGATGTCAGATGCTCGGCCACTGCCATCACATATCACAACGGGAACAGGAGGAGTGTCTCGTAGGTACTCCAGAACAATGGAGATGACATTGGGGCCTCCTTCCACAATGAGGGCCACTACTGGAACCCCTTGACCAATTCCTGGAGTAAAAGAAAGGAAAAACAAACAAAAAACGAAACAAAAAAGAAAAGAAACAAAAAAATGCGAAGCCAGCAACGCAAACAAAACATAACAGAAGACAGAAAAAAAAGATCAGACTGAAATTACTGCATTGTGACTATACAATGTTATGTTAGAGAAAATGACATTTGGAAAATCATAGATTTTAATGATAGAAGGGACAGGGTGGTCACCTTGTTGGTTCCACTGCATAAACCAGAATCTTCTAGAATTATCTTGTTTTAAATATAATATTTATGGTTGAAAGAGACCATGAATTTTTAAAAGAGCAAATCTTGGTTTGAAAGCATAGAGAAGCTAACACAATTCTTCCTAAGATGTTCAGTCATGACTTTGTAGCTTATTTGTAGTCTAGATTTTGCATGGTGTCAGTTTCCAATCATTGGGTCTTCCGGTAGCTTTGCTTTCTGTTTTAAAATGCCCCTCTACGATATTTTTGTTGCCATACTGGATGCATTTTAAGATTGCAGCTGGATAGCCCTTTAACCTTCTCTTTGATAAACTAAACATATTCTGTTAAAAGTCAATGCAACACTTGTTTTCCGATTCTAGTAGGTCTCACAGTTTTTCTCTGAAATCTCTCCGAATTTTGCAGCATATTCCTTCATCTGCAGACCTCTCACTCGGGACATTGATCCAGAGAGAGCTGAACCAGAGGAGAGATATTCTCATTTTCAGTGCTTGTGATATAATTAGATGGAAGTCCTCTGCAAAAGTTACAGCACAGACTTTGCAGGAAAGACTTATGGATTTAGAGAAAGACAATCTGCCACCGGGTGGGTGTTACCATGACTGAAAAAGCTTTTATGGTTGTTGCTTCTTGACTAGTTGAGACTAGGCACATTCAAGAGGACTCCGGCAGTAGAACTAGTTGAACATTTTCTATTAGCATTTTTTTTTGTCAACAAAAAGACTTTTTCCTTTTAAACTAGCTTTTCCTAAGAAAAACTATATGTATTCTGCACAAAATTTTTATGTTTCACTGAGAAATAAAAAGAGTGCCCCAAACCGTTAATAGTTGGGTTGGGAAAAGTTGCATGAGGCCAGCCAACAAGTTTTAATGTGACTGCATCAGATTTCCATTTAGAGGGAGTTCAGTTCACAGAAGCAAAGGTAAGCCTGTGAGACTGGAACATTAAATCTGGTTAGACTCTCTAGAAACATTCACAAATCAAATTATTTCTGATAGTCACAAGAGTTTTTAAGGATTTGAATTACTGTCAAAAAAAATGAAGTGAACTTTTCTTTAAAAAAGGAAAAAAAAACAGTTTTAATATGCAACAGCAGAACATTGTAAGCACCTCCTGAACCACTTTACAAGCAAACATTGTGTTTCCTGGAGAGACTCTCAGCATGCTTTGTTATGGCTTTATATACTGTCAGTTTGTGGCTCTTTTATTATATAACCTAAGTAAAGTGCATGGTGTTTATCTACGTGAAGAAAACTATAAGGAGAGTTATAAAGTCCAGGCTAATGAAAGAGAGTAAGAAGGGTAGAATATAACAAGATTAACAGAAGTTTTGCTTAAGAAGAGTGAATGATAAGTCTGATGGGTTAACCTGTCCCACGTACTTCCACTAACTTTAAGGGATTTAAGATAAGGATGAACTTTGTTTGGCAAATTTACATCGTTTACTTACATTGATTTTAATCATGCTTAAAATGTCATCTCTTAAAAGTGTATTCTAGATATTATTAGTAAAAAACTATTTTTTTTCTGAGAATCTTACAAGTAATGTAATTTTATTCCCATATCAATACATGTAATACAATACATCTGGTTGCAGATGACCATGCAACAGAGAATCTCATGCCATAAGTCTACTCAGGTTTTCATTTGCTACTAGGTGACAAAAGAAATGTTTACCGTTACATCTAGTACAATAACACTTTTTTTTTTGGTAAGACAATTGCTATCAGAAGATGAATAAAAATGAAATTCTTGATGCATAATATTTTTCTTTATGATACTTCCCAACATAATGACAGGGTGGCTGATGAGAAACTCACTTCAGTTAAAATTTTAATACAGAATTTGAAGGCGATATTTTCTCATTTAATTTCTAGTGGTCTGGCTGAGGTAACGTTACCAAGGTTTTGAACTTTCGATCAGTACTTGCTTTTTGTGTAGCTTTTTTTTATACCATACCATACCATACCATGCCATGCCATGCCATACCATATAGCCAATACTTCTAGCATTTTTTGGTTCTACTGGTAGTTTTTTTAAGATATGAGTTCCTGGTAGTTGAACAAGGACTTCCCTTCGCTGTTCTTGTTCCAGTCCTCCTTGCTTAAGGGATTGATCACAGAGCAGATTTAACATGGAATCTAACTATGAGGTCCTCAGTTCGCTGAAATCTTGCATCAGCATTCTTCTTCGGCAGTGTAGTATTTTCTTCTGGAAACTGACTTGTAGCTCCCATTTTATTTCATCATGGACAAAAAGATGGCCAGTGGTGTGTTAAAAAGCCTGCTCCTAACATTTACCAAAGGTGGTCTTTTGTAAAGTATTTGCTCTAGTGCTATATTTGAAACTGTTATCAAAACTGAATATAAGTGCACAGATTTGAGAGTATATAATTTGCTAATAGGTAGAGTGGTATGTGGAACGATAGTATTAAAGTAGTTTCTTGAAGATCTTACCCTGATCCTATCATTATTATTAATGACTTCAAAACAAGAAGTAAAACTGGTGCTGATATCTGCTAATAAGATACTATTAAGAAGCCATTCTCAGTAATGAGTCAAATTGGGTTTGGATGACATTAAGGATTGAGTAATAGAAATGGAGAAAGTTCACAGTGCAAGATGTAAAGTCATTTACTTGGTGATTAATAAATTCTGCTGCAAACTGGGAGCCCAGGAGGAGGAAATACTAGAAAAGAGAAAGGTGTGATCAAGCTGATCACAGGAGAACTGAGCCTTTGGTGTAGCAAGACCATGAAGAAGGCAGATATGATCCTGCAATACACACAGCACAGCATTTTCAGTCAGAAATACGGACATATCAGAGCCATTGTGCAAGCCACTCATGAAATTCCATGCAAAATACTCTCTGTAGCTATGCTCACCCATGTTCAAAAACAACAAACTGGAACAAATGGAGGAAAAAGCCAAGAGAAGTACATGGGGAATCAAGACTTCATCTTATCAGACAAGATTAGGAGAGTTTGGCTTGTCTTCCTTAGGAAATGGAAGGCTGAAAGACAGTATATCTGAATATCCCCATGACTTACAGCACACTGGCCATTGATAGTTTTAGACGGAGTTCAGAAGATTTCTGGCTACTAGAGGAGTGAAGTCTTCACAGCCTTCTAGTAAGACTAAAATGGAAAAAACTTTCCGAGTTTAGAGTGATGCTCAATAAACATTACAGATGGAGTCACCTTACGTTTCTCAACTGTTCCTAAAGCAGGTTCCTTCAGTCCACTGGAAGCGTGTTCAGTCTCTGTGTATTCTGCTGGATATTGATCAGCTATGTAATTGTAATAATATAATGATGGTTAGTCTATACAGTTGAGCTATTTTTGCCTTTTTGGGCCAATGAATTGGCCATTTGAAAGCAGTTTTAAAATTCATCTTGCATTCTTTACTTTTCTGTTTTTTAATTAAATTTTTAAACTGCCATAGTCACAACAGTTGCATGGTATGTAACAGTTCTCTGCAAGAGTTCCACTTGTCTTTCAGTGTGGTTAATCAGATGGCATTTTTTGTCTTCCCTGATCCGGTAGAAACACATCCAGCATGAAAACAATCCACTAATTTGAGACTAGTAAAACAAAAAAACTTCTCAAATCTAGTCTTCAATGAAACCTTGTAGGTTTGGATTTAAAAAAAAAAGTTCATGTGAAACTTGATTCATCATATATGATTAAGTTCCAGATTGAAATGCAACTATTCCAATTATCCTGATAGAATTCTTTGTGAAAAAAATTTAAAACACAAAGTTGACTTCTGCATCTCATTTTCCTTTTAGAAATCCTCTCTGAGTTTCAGCAAATAGAATTTTTTTCTTTGTAATTTTCATTGATCTCCATAAGTAATTTTGGTTTGGAAAAATATATTGTTTCTTTAGTTTGAGGAAAAACCAGAAAATACATTTCTGGAATTGGACATAATATTTTAAAATCTGTTAATAATACTTTGTTGATATTTCTTCAGAGTATAACCACTTTGGGCTTTCAGGACAGCTCTCTAGACTACAGTTGTCTGAATCCTAATGTTATGAGCTTTTCCAGATTTATGATGATTGATTTCTGAGCAGTGATGGTATCTACAGTGTGTGAAAGGAAGTCCACAGACATTGGGAAAAAAAAGTCTCGTCTGCTTGAGTATCTTAAAATTTGAAAAAGAGGATAAGTGGCAATTACTTATGTTTCAAGATGGTAAAGGTCTAATCCCAAAATCAAAGGCATTCCTAGGTAAGAATGGTCTCAGAATTTTTATTCTGTGTTACTGAAAATAGTTTGTAAGCCAGAGAGGACTTTTTTTTTTCCCCTCAGATTTTCAAAGGAAATATTCAGCTTGTCTTCAAGAGCAAGTATGTTTGAAACATCTCACACAAACTTGCATGTTAATATTTGGTCTCCATCTCATATATTGAAGTCTTAGCATTCCTTCTAGGAATGCAAAAAGATAGGTAGTCTCTCATGACTTAATTAATAGAGTATGGAAAAATAAGTGTTTTTATTTTCATTTTATATAAAGATTCATCCAAAAAGATGAAATAGTATCGAAGACCTGAGAGTGAAAATCAATTCTCTGAGGCTTATCATTATCTTAATTTCTAAAACAATAATTTGTATTTGGAGTGTTTAAATAAGCATAGATTTTTGCAGGGTAGACTAGATTCCTAAGTGTTTCACAGTGTCAGCTATTGTGGATATTATTGGTGCAATATTGTAAATTAGACTGCAATGTTGTACAGAAGATTTATACAGTCAGCCTAAAGCTTCATTACTGTGTTATTGCCTTTGTGGCCAGCAACAGAGCCAGTGAGAGACTTGCCAGCAATTGTGATTCCAGGAAGGTACATACATACCAGAACATTTTCCTGATGTGTATCAGGGGCAACTTGTAGGCCTTCATGTTATTATAAAGAAAATGATCCCATTTTCCCCTTGACACAGTGGCAGTGCTTGAATATGTAAGTTAAAACAATAAACTAGAGGAAATGAATGAATTTGGAAATGGAAGCAAGGAAAAACTGCATAATGACCATGCTATGTGGAAAGGGATTTTAAAAAATCTACCATGCTTTACAGAAGCCCTACTTTGTTTTCCCTGTTCTTGGAAACACATGAATATTTTATACTGTGAGTATATTTATAAATAATCTATAACTGCCTTATAAATTATTACTAATTCTTTTTATGAAGAGCTAAACATGAGCTACCCATTTTTTATAGACCAACAAGTGAATAAAATGCCTCATTTACTACAAAATGCATTTACTACTCATGTTTTTAAGTGTTCTTATAAGAGTAACTGGGACATATCAGTATGTTGCGTACTATTTCTAAGTTCAGTCTTGAGATCAGCACTAGTAAAACAGAGGCTTTAGTTCACTATCCCTGACAGAAATGTCTCTAATTTTTGCATCTTAACACTAGGTGGTGGTAGGTGCATCTGAGCTGATTTCCTGCCCTGGCTCCTGCATCAGGTCAGACATGTTCGTGTGGGTTCCCCTACATTCATTTTCTTTTTCTGCCTGGAAATTTTGGCTGGAAAATCTGGTCATTATTTGGATTTGTTTGGGATGCTGGGACCTGTGGTTGTCCGACTGGAAGAGTTACTGCATAGTGGTTGGCATAGAAGAGATGTACAGCTGGAAATCTGTGCCACATCATCCAAACAACGTGCAGCTGTAGAGCAAGTTCTCCAGAAGCTGAATGCAATGGAAAAACTTAAGGCTTACAGTGCACGTGAGACAGAGTCATCATGGACATATCCACGGAGTCCAAAATATCCCAAAGGGTAGGGACAATAAGTCTCCACGAACCTATATACTCAGTGCACATGCAGCATGCAGTCAACGTGACATCTCAAAGTCTTTTCTTAATGAGGCACACACTGCTCATCTGTGCAGTGTGGAAACAGGATTCTCATCCTTCCTAGAAATCCTGAACCAACTGGAGGCATGTACAGGGAAGTATAAGGCAACACTGAGCTGGAATGGCTCATCAGACTGGGCGGAGAATGGATCGAGAGCAGCCCTGAGGAGAAGGACTTGGGAGTACTGGTGGACGAGAAGCTCAATATGAGCTGGCAATGTGCACTTGCGGCCCAGAAGGCCAACCGCGTCCTGGGCTGCATCAAGAGGAGCGTGGCCAGTAGGTCGAGAGAGGTGATTCTTCCCCTCTACTCTGCCCTCGTGAGACCTCACCTGGAGTACTGCGTCCAGTTCTGGAGCCCCCAACATAAGAAGGACATGGACCAGTTGGAGAGGGTCCAGAGGAGGGCCACGAAGATGATAAGAGGGCTGGAGCCCCTTTCCTATGAGGACAGGCTGAAAGAGTTGGCGCTGTTCAGCCTGGAGAAGAGGAGGCTCCGGGGTGACCTTATAGCGGTCTTCCAGTACCTCAAGGAGGCCTACAGGAAAGATGGGGAGAGGCTGTTCAGGAGGGCCTGTTGTGATAGGACAAGGGGTAATGGTTTTAAAATAGAGGGAGGTAGATTCAGATTGGATATTAGGAAAAAATTTTTTACCATGAGAGTTGTAGAACACTGGAACAGGTTGCCCAGAGAGGTGGTGGATGCTCCATCCCTGGAGACGTTCAAGGCCAGGTTGGATGAGGCCCTGAGCAACCTGATCTAGTTGGAGATATCCCTGTTCCTTGCAGGGGGGTTGGACTAGATGACCTTTGAAGGTCCCTTCCAGCCCTAACCATTCTATGATTCTATGATTCTATGATTCTATCAGTTCTTCATGAAAGCAGGTGTATTTGCATGACCAAGGGGCCTCTACAGTTTTGCACAGCACCACCCTCCAGGTCCATAGGTTACTAAACTATCCTGGACCTAGATGTGCCGTGGACAGTGAGGTATGTAAATTTGCAGGTTTCTCCACTGGTCATCACGTCACAGGTTGTCATGTGCTTATCTGGGATACTGAGATAATGGACTCAGGAGTACAAAGTTTCTATGACACGCTTTAGATTTGTTTCAGGCATGCATCTTGTCTATGTCCTGCAAAAGGTCTACCATTTGTGAGCCACAACTATCTTTCTACCTGCAAAATTATTTTAAGACAATGGCTTTTGTAAGAGGTAAACTCAACGCTCTCTTAGTGGCTGACAAATACAGTCATTAAAGCAGAAGTCCGAAAATATAAATCAGCAGATATATACATGCTAGTGTGGCTATAAGTGTTTGCAGCTGCGCTCCAAGGCATTTATATAGACCATTTTGCACAGGTTGTTTAGCAAAAATGCTCCACAGGTTTCCTGAAAGTGAAGCCTTAATATCCTTTGATGTGCAGAAGTAAAATTAATTTGTCTGTAAAGCCAGGTAATTTTAAACTTTTCCTGTACTTAAGGAACATACAATGTTACATAAGAAGGACCTCTGTTTTTTTTCCGGATTTTCCTGCCTTTCTAGTCTGCTTTAAGGAGAAAATTTTAGCTGTTTGGGTGTTTTTTTAAGTGTTGTTCCAGCTAATGGAAAATGCTCCTGTATTATAAGAAATTAATCATCAGGTTTTTGTAAAGATATTAGGAAAAAAGCGTCTCTGACCTTTGCTCTTTTAACTAAGTGCCTGTTAATCCGGACCACAGCTTCCTTCGCACGTCCAGCTTCAGGAACTTTGGGCTATCTGTATCTCTGGAGATGAAAACTCTCTGAGCTCCAGGGTTGTTTCACAAGCCCTGTGCTGGTGCCCCTCCCCTGACAAATTGTTGCTCTTGCTAGCCAGCAAGTACTTGTGTTGCTCTGAGGTATGACCCACTCCTACCCTTGATTGCAGCCTAATCTATGATTAAAGTGCCCCCTCTGTGGTGGACAGCTGGCTTAAGAGTTAGTCAATTGTAATGATAAATCTAAAGGCAAATGGCCAACACGGTAAAGCAAGTAAGGATATGTTTTCTTTTAGCATACTGAAGGTAATTACCCCTCCCCTTACAAACATGGTCCCTCTTACTCATACATTCACACACAACTTTATGATATGATGATCAAAACAAGAAATTTCACAAACACAAGCTTTTTGAATGGCAAGAAACTTCATAAATACAAATTTTTAGCAACTTGGCCTTGCAGTAAAACTTGAGTTCAGAGGTTTATTTAATCTTAACACAAATGCACTCTGAACACGTTTACTACAACTCCATTACCAATAGATATCTTGATACTTTAATTTGGTAAATTCTTACCAGTACATCTGAGTTTGGTTTTCTTTGATGGTTACAAATGTTTTGGATGTGTAACAATTCAAACATTTGAATGTCATGTGGATGAATATTTACAAAATCGAAACGGAAAATGAATTAAAAGTTCACCAAATTACAAATTTATAGATGTGATTCTACTAAATAGGAATAGAAAGAGCAAAACCACCCTGCACACATGGGTCTCTAATCCTAACGCAAGTTAGGATGTTACACGTAAGTGTAACACGTAAGTGTAACAAATTCTTAATTGCATCAAACAGACGATGTATCTTCCAGGTACAGGCTATTTATTCAACAGATGAGGTTATGTTTCAGGACTTTTTAATGCAAGGATTGTTTATCAGTGGCATTTAGTGGAAAATCCCATTTAACTGTCGATGGAAGGCTGATAAAGTGTTGTGAGGCTCAACAAAAATGTTCATGTGTTTACAAGCTCTTTAACAGTTTTGAACTACATTTTGATCACATCTGATCTTAGTTTTAACCTGAATATGTGAGATGAACTGCAATTTTTAAGAGAAAATTAACTAATAAGCATTAATCATTCATATTTGAAACAAGGCAAAAGAGCACTTCTTCCTGTGTTTTGCAGAGTTTGAGGCTTATGGTGTCTTGAAACTCAAGTTGGAACTTGAGGGTTCTGGGAACTTAAAGAAAACCAAAGGAAGTCCTTAGCTCAAGAAGTCTGTCTTAAAAGTCCAGCTTCTAGGCCAGTGCTACATTTCATGTGGCTAGCAGAGTATGCAGCAGTGTGCTGCATCAGCAAAGGCTGAAAGAAACACACCACGTAAAATCTCTGGCTTTCAGAGCATTTTGGTCCAAGTGTTTGCATAGCACTTGGGTATGCTAGTGAGAGGTATTTACACAGAATGGATAAACAATTGAATATGCTCTGGAATTTTAATAAGCAAAAGTCCACCCAGCATGAGTTTAAAAGTTTGAGGAAAGTAATTTTTAATTTCTGAACTAATATTTGCCTTACAGTAATACAGAGTCAACAGATACTGCTCTTGGGTTGCTAATAGAGTGTGTCTAACAACAGGGTAAGTGCTGCTTAAATAGATTTAAAATGGTATTGGATTTACAATGGTCTTTAAAAAGTTTGCCCACACTGAAGTGTGTCTGCTTCACCTCTGGACATCT
This sequence comes from Tauraco erythrolophus, assembly GCF_009769465.1. Taxonomy (NCBI): domain Eukaryota; kingdom Metazoa; phylum Chordata; class Aves; order Musophagiformes; family Musophagidae; genus Tauraco; species Tauraco erythrolophus. Next base: position 82,658,607 of record NC_141496.1, read on the forward strand.
ATGTGGTACTGCCTATGGTCCCAACTGCCTCAGAAAGGCTAACTGATAACAGAGGACACCCAGAAATAACCCAGATCCTTCTGAATAGGTTACAGGGAAATAACATTAGAGCTTGGTTTTTTTTTTTTTTTTTTTTTTTTTTTTTTTTTTTTTTTTGTTTTTGTTTTTGTTTTTGTTTTTGTTTTCCAGGCTGTTGTTTTCAGCCTTCACGCCTTTTTGGAAGCACCTCCTGATGCATATGAAACAATTTTGACTAAAATATCAATACCAATAGCGAATAGATAAGATCACCTGCATATACAACAGATCTACTTCCCTCAGCTCTGCAAATCACAGCCGCAGTGTACTTGCCACCAGAACAATTACATTATTAACTACTAAGTGAATATGACTGAAAAAAAGGTAATGCAGCTTGCCTTCACAGTATGATAGAGAGGGATGCTAGGTCTTGTTAGCCAGAGAGACAGGAACATCCCCCAGACACCACAACCAGCTCAAACTCAATTTCACATAGCTGCACTTCTTACAGTCAGCTCTCCCTTTTCCTCACACCTTATCTCCTGTGCCTTCCCTGGAGTAGAACTCTTTACTGCTTATTCCAGATACAGGAAAGATGAGATGGATATTTCTTTTAATCCTTGAAAGGACTGTTCAGTAATAAGAGTGGAGAAACTTACAGATTATATATATGTGAAAAAAAAAGGACCCTGAACTTATTCTACCCTCTTCTGAACAACTTTCACAGTTTTCTATTTTCATAAATTAAGTGGAACTTCCACTTGTTTGGAGGCTCATTACATGCCCTGTTTCTACAGAAATCAAAGCGACCTGGTAAGCCAACAAAACAAATTACAAGAACGTTTGCTATCTTTCTCGAATTCACAGAACTAAAGGATTATGTGTGACAGAATAACACAGAACAACTACTAACAAACTAAAGCTCACAACCATTGGACTTGTTTGTGCTTTTCAATTTATTTTTTGACTTTTCTTCTGCCATAGGCTTATTGACTCTCCTTTGCTATAATTTCCCTTTTATTTTTCATGCTTCCCAACCACATTTTAAAATCACTATTATAAATTTTGTTCTGTTCAGTTTTATTGTTTCCTTTGTAGTTTGCATTCATTCTTCTTGTTCCTCTTGTTATGGTCACTTTGATTCTGCATTCTCGTCTTTCTCGTTTCCTTTTAGTATCCCAAACACACTTTCACTTCCTCTCTGTCTCCTTGTGTCTAATCCATAATCCTCTTTTACCTCCCCTATTTTTAATTCTCCTCTTTGCTAAGAGTATGATTGCATTTCATTTGTCCCAGTCTGTTCTCCCTTCTCTTCTGCCTCATCTCAGTACTTTTCATTTTCATTTGTTCATTGCCTTCCTCATCTGTCTAAATGTACCTAGTGATGTACCTGCCATCCTACCAGATGTGGCACTGACAGATAAATCTGTGGATCTGACACCTGGGCTATATCTTCACTTAGTATTAGACTGATCCTAAAGACTTCTCCAAACGACATCAGGGATGGCAACAAGAAAAAACGATGAAAAATTTGTGATACCTTCTTACCTGTCTTTGCAAAAGGACAAAGTTTAGAGAGTCCTCAGAACAGGCAAGACATGGGAATAATCTATGTGAGACTAAACCCTGGGATTTGTGAGCCTTACAAACCAGTAACAACCCATGTGGTTACCTTCTCCAGGATGGCAATATATTGTTCAAAGCTGGCACTTCAAAGACACACACAAAAGAACCTTCATAGATTTCAATCAAAACTTACCCTATCTGTCCTAGCAGTTGTCTCTTTATTAGGCCAGTACTACAGGATCTAACTGGTTTCGCTCTTCTTGGAGCTCATCAGCTGTAGGTAACAGCCTAAGAGACTCAGGAGAAACTACAATTTCAGTAATTTTCACATTCTATCTAACTTCCTTTGTACTTTCCCCAGTTCCCTTTGGATGTAAACACTACCACATACTTTAGAAAGTTATCACAATAATATAACCAGCTTTTACACTGCCTTGAATTACATACTGAGGAGCTTTTCCTTGACATATTTTGCATGTTTGTCAACACGTTGGACACTATGTAATCTCAGAAAATTATATCTCTCCTTTCTAGAAAACTACAACAAATGAGATGTAGAACAGTAGAAATTTTGCTAAAAGGATTCACCCTAAAATAATCTCTCTTTCTTAGTTTTATGGCTTTGTTCTGATTTTTATAGTGAATTCAATAAATCTAAAATGTCCAAACATGATAGAGCTGAAATGTCATGTGTTCTGCTTGTATATCGATCATTTGAAAACACATATGTTTTTAACAAACTCATCTGTTGAAAGTCAAGCCCATGAGAAGAATTTGTGGATCCACTTTCACTCAATCAATTGCATATTTATCTGTGCTTCAAGAACAATTTTTAACCTGCATGTGCTTTCTCAGACCTTTCTGAGATGATATTTTTGTCTCCAGTGCCTGATTCACCAATATCATGATGCTTTTGATGAAAAAGACCCAAGTTTCAGATCTCTAACAAAATCTAAAATGAGTCAAGCTTCAAACAGTTCTGAGTTTTACTCAGATTTCACAGAAGTTAAACTCGCAGCAGGCTTCCCCTCCTAGAAAGAAGTCTGTACCTACATCTTCCCAGGTATGTAGTTATGAAAATGCATCTAAGGCTGCACAGAATATGAAGGAAAAATCTGAAACAAATGAGATTTCCAATGCATTTGATGATGGTGCAATGGTCAGAGAAGATGCCAGTGATGACAGTTGAACGTCCCTTTGCCTTCCCAGCCCCCTTCATATATTCTCAGGCATAGGATGACAAAGGGAAGTCCACGGGTCACATGAACAGATATTGTCGACATATCACCCTGCCCAAATTACCTTCTCTACCCAATCAAATCACCCAACCTTATCCATCAATTCCTTACTCAGTGGTATTTTTTTCTCATAGGCCTATCAAAACTTAGCTACATTCACCAACTCTATAAAGAGGAAAGATTAAATACAAGGACACAGGTATCAATGCCTGTGGTCTGTCGATTTTCAAACAGCATATGGCAGAGGTAGAGCAAACCTTCAGCACCAAACAGCACGTTTGAAACAAGAACATTTGCAGGCTGATAATGAACAGTAATATTCCACATTAAGCCCTACATGGTCTAGGAGATAATTCTTCCAGCAATGAACTGATCAGAAGAAGAGTAAGAATATCACAAGGTGGACCTACACAACCTGGTGCGGTCTTTCTACGAAATATCAACACGCTTCAGTGCATGGAACTGACTGAGAAGGGCAGAGTGCTTCTTGGGCAAATACACAGAGGTTTGTTTGGGTTTTATTTTCATTTTATTTTGAGGGAAATAGAACCCCTAACACTGAGGTCTCAAGAGCTTCTAGGAAAGAGGACAAGCCATCAGTCCTTAATAAAACTGTGGTACAGAATATATATTTTTTTCTATTGTTTTCACGCAGTGCAGAGAAGATGAAGCACAGTGCAGATAACAGGGTGTTAGTGTTGCAGCAGGAGAGTGGGAGATGAAAAGTAGTGTTGAGGCTCACTATATACATCTGTTGTGACTTCAACATAAATGGACAATAAATTCTAAAATAAATGTACACCTTGCTCTACAAAGTCTTGTGACACAGTTCACCTGTTCCAGAAGGGGGGCCAACTGCATGCAGATGAATCCCATCTGATCTATAGCTTACATTTGGCTCTGAAGAAGAAATAATTTTGTCCATTTTCTGGATCTATAATCTTCAAAAAGGCTAAAAGAATGTGTTTGTTAAAGGATTTCACAAAAGATACAAAATAAACTAAACTGCTGGAAATATTCTGATTTTTTAAAGGAGTCTACTTGCAATGAAACATACATTGCTTTTATGTTTTCTGGCTTAGCATTCTGGTTTCAAGTATGTCTTTGGTTAACACATTCTCATCTTTACCTTATTATTGGATCTTCTGTAAAAAGAGTTGTTAAAAATCTCAAAAAGGGCTTTGTTTTTTCTACACAACAGCTCCTGAAGAAGAAGCTGGTAGCTAGTTTTATGACCAATAAAGAGTTTTCATAGTGAAAAATGTTTTCCCCCTCATCAGCAAAGGTTGGACTCCTGCTGTCTAGGTGACATTCTATATTATCATCTTCATTCTTCATGATGGTGAAGTCCTTTTGCCTCATCACTCTTCTTGCCTTCTCTGAGGTTGTCTCATACTACAAAGTGGCATAAATCTAAGTACTCCAAGCTAACAAGTAAATGAGCCTCTTTTAACTCATTAGGGCAAACACTGATCTTTTTACATTTCAATCTACTATGTTAGCTGTTAACTCCAATGTCAATACCACTGCCTCACTGGTTGGACTACACCTATTTTCAAAGCAAATTTTAAGGATGTAAATTCTCTGTCAGTTAGTTACAGAAAACTCTGATAGTGTTCTGACCAAGATTTACATCTTTCAGGAGATGAAGCTTACAATATAAGAAAGATGTCTGTGTTTAAAAGAAAAGTGATAGAATCATAAAATAGTTTGGTTTGGAAGGAACTTAAAGATCCTCTAGTTCTAACCGCTCATCCATGGGCAGGGACACATTCTCCTACATCAACTTGCTCAAAGCCTCATCCAACCTGGCCTTGAACGCTTCCAGGAATGGGGCATCTACAGCTTCTCTGGGCAACCTGTTCCAGTGCCTCACCACCCCCATAGAGAAAAATTTCTTCCTTAGATCTAATCGAAATCTGATCTCTTTCAGTTTAAAGCCATTGCCCCTTGTCCTATCACTACACACTCTTGTAAAAAGTCCCTCTTCAGCTTTCCTGTAGGCCCCCTTGTAGTACTGGAAGGCTGCAATAAGATCACCCCAGAGCCTTCTCTTCTCCAGGCTGAACAGCCCCAACTCTCTCAGCCCACCTTCATAGCAGAGGTGCTCCAGCCCTCAGATCATCTTTGTGGTCCTCCTCTGGACTCGCTCCAGCAGCTCCATGTCCTTCTTGTGTTGGGGACCCCAGAGCTGAATGCAGTATTCCAGGTGGGGTCACACGAGAGCAGAGTAGAGGGGCAGAATCACCTCCCTTGATCTGCTGGCCACGCTTGTTTGGATGCAGCCCAGGATGCAGTTGGCTTTCTGGGCTGCCAGCGCGCATTGCCGGCTCATGTTGAGCTTCTCATCCACCAGCACTCCCAAGTCCTTTTCCTCAGGGCTGCTCTCAATCCATTCTCTGCCCAGCCTGTACTTGTGCTTGGGATTGCCCTGACCCACGTGCAGGACCTTGCACTTGGCCTTGTTGAACTTCATGAGGTTCTCACAGGCCCACCTCTCCAGCCTGTCAAGGTCCCTCTGGATGGCATCCCTTCCCTCCGGCGTGTCCACAACACCACAAAACTTGGTGTCATCTGCAAACTTGCTGAGGATGCACTCGATCCCACTGTCCGTGTCACCAACAAAGATGTTAAATAGCACTGGCCCCAGTACTGACCCCTGAGGAACACCACTCGTCACTGGCCTCCACTTGAACATTGAACCATTGATGACAACTCTTTGAGTGTGACCATCCAGCCAATTCCTTATTCACCAAGTGGTCCATCCATCAAAACCATGTCTTTCCAGTTTAGAGACAAGGATGTCCTGTGGGACAGCATCAAATGCTTTGCACAAGTCCAGGTAGACAATGTCAATTGCTCTTCCGCTATCCATCAATGCTGTAACCTCATCATAGGAGGCCACCAAATTAGTCAGGCAGGATTTGCCCTTAGTGAAGCCATGCTGGCTGTCACCCATCACCTCCTTATTTTCCATGTGCCTTAGCATAGTCACCAGGAGGATCTGCTCCATGATCTTGCCGGGCACAGAGGTGAGACTGACTGGCCTGTAGTTCCCCAGGTCTTCTTTTTTTCCCTTTTTAAAGATGGGGGCTATGTTTCCCCTTTTCCAGTCAGTGGGAACTTCACCAGACTGCCATGACTTCTCAGATATGATGGATAGTGGCTTAGCAACTTCATCTACCAGTTCCCTCAGGACCCACGGATGCACCTCATCAGGACCCATGGACTTGTGCACCTCCAGGTTCCTTTCATGGTCTCAAACCTGATCTCCTCCTACAGTGGGTGGTTCTTCATTCTCCCAGTCCCTGCCTTTGCCTTCTGTGACTTGGGCTGTGCAGCTGGAGCTCTTGCCAGTGAAGACTGAGGCAAAAAAAGAGTCATTGAGAACCTCAGGCTTCTCCATATCCTGGGTACCCAGGTCCCTCATTTCCTTCCAGAGAGGGCCTATGTTTTCCCTAGTTCTCTTTTTATCACTGACATATCTATAGAAGATTTTCTTGTTGCCCTTGATGTCCCTGGCTAGATTTAACTCTATCAGGGCTTTAGCTTTCCTAACCTGATCTCTGGTTGCTCGGACAATTTCTTTGTATTCTTCCCAGGCTACCTGTCCTTGCTTTCACCCTCTGTAGGTCTTCTTTTTGTGTCCGAGTTGGTCCTGGAGCTCCTTGTTCATCCATGTAGGCCTCCCGGTGTTCCTCCCTGACTTCATTTTTGTTGGGATGCACTGCTCCTGAGCTTGGAGGAGGTGATCCTTGAATAATATCCAGCTTTCTTGGGCCCCTCTTCCCTCCAGGGCTTCATCCCATTGTACTCTACCGAGGTGATCCCTGAAGAGGCCAAAGTCTGCTCTCCTGAAATCCAGGCTAGTGAGCTTGCTGTGCACCCCCCTGGCCTCCCTAAGTATCTTGAACTCCACCATTTCATGATCACTGCAGCCAAGGCTGCCCTTGAGCATCATGTTCCCCAACAGCCCTTCATTGTTGGTGAGAACAAGGTCCAGCAAGGCACCTCTTCTTGGTTCTTCTACCACTTGGAGAAGGAAGTTATCATCCATGCATTCCAGGAACCTCCTGGATTGCCTATGCCCTGCTGCGTTGTGCCTCCAACAGATATCAGGGTGGTTGAAGCCCCCATGAGGCCCAGGGCTTGTGAACATGAGGCTGCTCCTATCTGTCTGTAGAGGGCCTCATCCACTCGGTCCTCCTGGTCATGTGGTCTGTAGCAGATCCCCACTACTATGTCCTCTGTCCCTGCCCTCCCTTTAATCCTGACCCATAAGCTCTCAGTTGCCTCCTCATCTGTCCCCACGTGCAGCTCCAAGCACTCCAGCTGGTCTTTGACATAGAGGACAACCCCTCCTCCTCTTCTCCCCTGCTTATCCTTCCTAAAGAGTGTATCCTTGCATTCTGATGCTCCAGTCATAGGATTCATCCTACCACATCTCTGTGAGGCCAATAAGATCGTATTCCTGCAGGCACGCACACACTTTTAACTTCTCTTGCTTGTTCCCCATGCTGTGTGCATTAGCGTAGAGGCATTTAACACTTGTCTTAACACTATGCACCCTTGTAAAAAGTCCCTCTCCACCTTTCTTGTAGGTCCCCTTTAGGTACTGGAAGGATGCTAGAACGTCTTCCCAGAGCCTTCTCATAATGTCACTAGCATATGATGAGTAAGTTTTCAAGGCCATTTGGCAGATTTGCCAATACAATACAAAAGCTTATCCTGCCCTTCTAACTGCTAGTGAAAGCATGTTACTTCTTTCTAACACATGCCAAACACAAACTTTATTTCTGACATGTATGTGGTGATACATGCAAGATGAAATGATTTTATGTTTCCCAAAATAGTTTTGCATACACAAGAAGATGCTCTAAGTCCATGCTATGCTATGCTATGCTATGCTTTACGATGTGTTGCATCACATCCCATTGCATTGCATTGCATTGCGTTGCATCCAGATTCTGGATCTACTGACAAATAATTATACTCGTTCTTCTAAAGAAAAACTTACAGCATTCCTAAGCACTTCACAAACTCTTTCATTCAACTGAAAAACTTTCATATAGGCCATGTGCGATTGTCTCACGTATACAAATAATTTGGGTTCAGTCTTTCTCCACTGATCCCATCAGATCATCCATATGAAGTAGGCATTTATGATGGAAGTGCTTGGCAATAATGTCTTAAGCTCTTTAAGGATTTGAGAACATTGCCGTTCGTAGTAATAATTCAGTTAATAGCAACAACTATACCACATGAACTGAAGGCCTTAATGCAAACAGGAGGAATGAACTGCATATTAAAAAAAATGCAAACATGTATGCAGAGACAAAAGAGGGAAACTTTGGGTAGGATTTTTGAAGATTCTGCAAGTACCGGTAAAGGGTCTTTTTTATCTAATATGAAGTAATTCTAGACCACATTTGTTAATGAGAAAGCATTGTTCTGGCTAATCACAAAATGGGTGAAACCCACGTCATGTCAAACTGTTGGGAGCGACTTTGTGTGAATATGATTAACAGTCCTCAGATCAGACCCATTAGCTGAGTTGCTACATTGGCAATTATTCTAATCTAAACATCTGTGGAGCAGCAGGAATTAATATTTTATGACTTGTAACTTTCAATGCACATCTTGCAGACAGATTTCTTTTGTGTTTCTGGTTGGAGGCAAGACTGACGTACCTATTGTGTTACTCAGCAATGTTCTGCAGAAGTGGCGATGATGTACAACTTAGCAAATGACCAGGTCATTCTGGCACACTTCACAGAAATGCTTTGTTAGTGTCCAAGGATGTCATAATTGGAGAATTTGCAATAGGTCATCTCTAGTAATTAGATGCTTCATTTCTTTCCTTTTTCTGTTTATACATTACATCATCTGTGTGGTGACACATTATGTTCTCTTTCTCTACCGGCCACTAGTATTTTCCCAGGATGGGAAAAAAAAAGACTAGCTGCACTTTCACATCCTGAGGGATTGTAAGATATTAATTGATTTCTATTCCAATGTCAATACCAGTTTTCTGGTGAAAATTGTTCTGCCTCTTTTATTTTAAACATTTTATTTTGAAATATTTCTTTGTATCATTGTGACCCATTGGAAAGAACGTGTATGTATACAATATTTCGGAAAAAGCAGCTGCAAAGGGTCTGAAAAACCTACAATGTGCAGCCAACTTCCCAGGCACTAGGAGGAGGCGGAGTGTATTGTGTATGGGATTCTAGAAAATAAAAGAAATTCTCAGCATTTTAGAGGATACGTTGATTCCTATTCCTTCTGAATAAAATTGAGTGTTGAAATATAAGGCTTTAGAATGACTTTAATAACGGAATACTGTAGATGAGAGGAGCTTGAGGATGCACTAGAATTTTGGAAAAAGAATAATTAAATGCTAGGTCTAAAATATCATGGCAGACCACCTCTTGACGATGAATGCCTACTTACTTTTAGTCACCCTTATAAAGGTAGTCAATTAGACCACATATTTTTAATCTGAAAATTATTTCAGGGCTCAAAGACAACAAGGGCTTGTGTGATTCTTGGAAAAAAAAGAAGTCTGAACTTGAAAAAATCCCACATAAATCACAATTTTTCTGTATTCATTCTTGGAAAAGGATTCCAACAAGGTAAATTGCTTGACTGTTCAGAGTAAAACTTGTAGCTTATGTTCTAATCAGATGACTAGATCCTTATGTCATGGACCTGGGGTTACAGTGGATGCCAATTTCAGTATGATCCAACAGCATGGTCTCAGTGCACATCAGGCAAACCATGCACTTGTGCTATGTTAGAGAAGTACGTCAACTGTGAGTTTTTATCCCACTCCCACTCTGTTCATCACTAGCAGGGCTGCATCTGAAGTACTGGATTCAGGTTTGGGCTCTGCTTCAAGAAGAATGAGAAGAAACTAGCGAGCATCCAGAGAAATGGATGCTTTTAGTGGCTTAGAGCATATATCTGAAGAGGAGAGTTTGAGACCACAGGGCTTGTTTAGCCATTTGAAAAGAAGTCTGAATAATCTAATACCTGCCTACAAGCATCTGCAGCGGTGTTAAAAAGGTGTTAGAGGCATACTCTTCTTGCCAGAGCTAGGCCCTATGAAGGGAAAATGGCTGCAAATAGTGGTTTAAGGGCTCCAGATCAGACACTGATGGTGGGGTGGGGAAAATTTCCAAACGTTTTGCTGATGTCCATATAGATGGTTAAATATCCATTATTGGAGGTTTCCAGACTTGGCTGAACAAAGCTATGGACATGCTTGTCTAGCATTGACAATAGTCCACTTTGAGAGGACACTCAGATTGGGAACCTGCAGAGGTCTGTTCCAGCCCATATGAAAGCTATCATTCTACAAATGGCTGTGGAGCCTCTTTAGTTCAAGGCAATGAGGCAGAGTTTAGTATTATGAGCTCTTCCTGAAACAGTGAATCAGAAATCAGTAAACTGGCAGCAGTGAATTACATCAGCCTGACATGCTGTAGACTCCGGCATGTCAAGAAAGAGTATAAGCATAGCATCACAGCTGGAAACACAGCTGCAGTCCACTTACTGTATCACTGAAAAATCACACCTCTTAATCTCTGTACAATTGTCATTAAAACTTTTTGCTTGTTAATGCAATATTTTCGGAATAAGATGAACAAAAAATGTTTTAACTCCATATTTCAATGCAAAAATTCTAACGTGACCTGCTAAATTATCCAGAGATGGTCACAAAGATATTTTCCCTTCCTTCCAGAGCATATCTTAAGGTGATCTCCCTACCTTTAATTCCAGCAAAAAATCCAGGACTCAGATGTTTGTGTGAATTTGAAACCAGAAACATTTCTGATCGGATAACTTTCAATATTTCCTTTTGATCTTGAAAGTTTTAGGAAAGTTCATCTTTCAACATTTCTCACTACAAAATGATGCACTTTGAAACTTCTTGAGTTTGAGATAACTTGCGGCTCCCTGCAAGACATAGTTGCTGGGCTATGCTAAAATAGTCTTCACTTGTGAAAATAAGGAAGACCTGTCCTGACTGTTGAAGCATCAAATTGACCTCTAGCTAAATGCACAACTGAGTGACTCTGTCTTGAACCTGCAGACTCAGACTGACTCACAAATGTAACTGTACCCTCTGCTTGCCTGGAAAGCATTTTTTAATTTCTCAGTATTTGCAGTTGACAAAATAAGAGCTATGGAGTTGGCAAAGGTTAAAAAGTCAGAGTAGAAATGGAGTATTCAATGAAATATTTCCTCTAGTTTTCATAGGGGCCATAAGGCAAGCTTTTTGTAATTATTTTATACTACACTAATTCAGAAAATTAGATACTGCTGAATGACTGAAAGTGACATCATGTTAGGAACAAAAACAGCTGAGTCCTTCAGAATTAATGACCTGATTTAATCTTAAATTCTATAAAAGAGACTGTCACTGTCCTAATCTATTTGAAGGGAATATCACTTTCTGTGTCTTTAATAGGTGATCACAAGCTTGACGTTTCCCTTTGTGAAGAGTGTGTGATCCCAAACATGCAGGAGAGCTTTCACTGCACTGGAGAAAGCTACAGTTGAAGCAAAGAAAAGTAAATAAGAAGAAATAACAAGCCTAGCATGTAAAAGTCAGGCAGGCTTAAAAATAAGAATAAAATCTGCTTTCAGCACTATTGTCCAGGGACAGGCTGTGAAATAAGAAGTTACCAACTGTTTATTAGTTCCTAAATCTGTTCTCTTTTCTAGCCCTCTGCTCTTTTGTCTGGCGATTAACTAAAAATGATACCTTTTCCTGAGAGTTTGCTCTCTAGCAAACAGAAGTCTGATGCTGTCAGTGTTTTTTCTCACTCCACATGCTTTCTACTGGGAAACGGTAAGCAGGGACACACACGCAGAGCTGCACACACTCCTGTTTGGATGAAGATCCCTTTGCAGCAGCACCCCTGCATGCACAGGGCGGAGGATCTCCGCTGCTCTGCTAGGAATGAGGGTAAGGAAAGGCATCAGAAAGTGGCCATCTGTTTGGCTGACCCAACAGGGCAGGTGGTCCTTCTCTCCTCCATATGGACACCTTTCTATTAACTAGAGGCTGGGCAGGATTCAGTCACCTTCTTTTAAAACAAAAGAAAACAAAACGTGGCAGAAACATTCTGGGTGTCACCGGAACAAGATGCACAAATCTTACCAGCAACCTTCCTTCTTAACAGTTGTCTCACATTTCTATTTTGAAGAAGTGTTGTGAGACTCATCGTTTTTGTGTTTGTAAGAGAGAAAGATTTGGGAAGGAGAGGTTAAATGACAGAGAAACTCTGTCACAGAGAAAAGGGAAGAGAAAAGGAACATACATACTCCTGTGAGGTGGGGTGATAGGGCTGCAGAGAGAAGCCAGAGAAGATAAATCCTTCTTTTTTATAGGTCTTTGAAGAGGTTAGGCAAGTATTTGACTTGAACCATCAAAGTTTGGAGGTTCATCCATCAATCACTTTTCAACAGATAAACCTGTTGTCCAACCTGAATTAAGTTAAATCTCTCTAAAGAGATTTGATTTTTAACAGAGATTTCCCCAACACAATGTTGTGCTGTAAACTGCAAAAGCTCACATTTTTCTTCTAAATGTCCTCAAAATAATTATTATTTATGACAGTTTTCTACAGTTTTATTACATTATATATGCCATTTTAAAATGGTAATTTTTGTTGCTGGTCAACCTAGGATTAGATCACACTATCTCCATCTGCTAAGGAAACACACAGGCATCCACACACCACTTAGGATGCACACACATTTTACATAACCTGCACACTTCCCTCTGAGAAAACACAATATATACTCTGATATTGTAAAATTAAAAAGCCTGTAGGGTGTGTAGTTCGTGCAGTGATGTTGAAAGGTGTAAGTAGCACATCATTTTAATTTAGGCACAGACTATACTCGTCATACAAAAAGCTTTATCAAGCATGGCCAACACGCTAGTTTATGTTCACCCCATGGGGCCTGCCTGTAACTCATTATCATCTGATGTTCAAGAGCCTAAATGAGTTTCCCAGAGTTATTCCAGTTTCAAGTACTTATATCACAAAAACTCTCACTGTTCCTGGCCTCAAAATTGCATGTTTACAGGGAGTTATCAGCAGAAAGGCTGTGCATATGATCACTTTTGAAAAATGAGTTCTGTTTTCATTCCTAAAGGTAGCTTATGCAGGTACAACACTGAGGTTTGTTTGTGAGACTAAAAAAATACCTGCCTGGCTAACGTTCAAAGGAAGATTTCTTCCCTGGCCTAGGTTCAATTTCTAGAGCTGATCTTTTTTCCCTTTGATAGCATTAAGTTTCTAAAATCTAAATGATTTTAAACAGAAGGAAAAAATTTATATCCAAAATATCTAGAAAGAAATTAACTCCCCATCTAAATAAAGCATCTGTACACTACAGAAATAATACTACTAATATTGAGATACCATCTTTGTATTTTATCCAAGCAGAAGTGCTTACTTAGGTGTCTATTTACTTTTCATTTTATGTAAGAAAGTGGTATATGATTATAAAAGAAAGAAATACTATAATTTTGAGGGAAAAACTGGGGCTTCAGTCTGATCATGATGTGGAATGTATCCTCATGATTGTAAAAGACAAGGTGAAAGGACCATCTAATCTCCTACCTCTGCTTGTGGGTAATGACAGCTGCCTAGGCAATAATAAACACAGTGCAAACATAGTAACACTTATATGGGATACTCTCTCTACCTCTAAATATCAATGGCTTTGGGACCGCTTGTGTTGTCCAGTAATTTCTGCTGCAACCATGCAGGATTTTATATATGTCTACACAGCTCAGTCATCTGTCTTCCAACCTGCAAAATTTTTACAATAAAAAGGTCTCCCTTACTTTTCGTCACTCTTTTCTCTAACTTTACTAATTCCACCATATCCTTTAAAAAATGAAGGTGACCAGGACTGCATACAGTTTTAAGGAGATGGGGGTACCAAAGACGTAAGTTGAATCTGATGAACCTTGACAAATATTGTTTGAAACTTCTCAGAAACAAATTCAGCTATTTGTGCTGTACCCCTACTCACAGTACTCTAAACCAAAATTTTATTATCCCTGTTCACCATTATTTCCTTTTATTAGCTCATGTTCACAATTTTAGACAGTAGGACTACTTCTCAAATACTACTTTATTGCCTATTTAAACTCATAGTGTCTTTGATATGATTGCAATTATAAAACAATACAATCAAAATGTTACTCACTTGTATTTATCTTCTGAAGTGAAATGTGCTTTTCCAGCTGTCTACGAAGTTTCACCTCTGCTCCATATTTACCAGTAGTGCCATTGTCAGCCAAAATAAAATGAGAATGCATACTGTTGAGCACTGTCAACTTACTCATGGGATTGGACATCGTCTGGTATGGTCGGACCACCTGAATTTTAGAGACAGAGGAAAAAAACAATGCTGAACAGAAAGGACCCTCTGAACTAAATCAATTACAAGATACTGACAAGGTGATACAAAAGAAAAAGAAAAAATCAAAATTGTTAGAAGCAAGACTCAAGCACTGCTGTCTTCTATGTGTAAAGTAGAAAATAACCTTAGTACTTAAACCAGTGTGGCCGCCCCTTGTAAATATTGAACTTTTAGACTCAGACACTGCTTAAAAGGTTTTCCATGTAATCTGTTTCAACAGCATCAACAGCCATCGTTTCAGTCTAAGTCCAGCTAATGGTTGGTCCTCCAAAGGTCTGTGCTACTACACATGCAAACTGTACAACCTGTCTGCTGCTGTCTTTCAATAGTGTTGCTGTAAATCCTCACCTCATCTTATCAAAACCTTTGATTCTTCTTTCACAGACCCACCCAGCAACATGCCCCCTGTTCTAGCTCAGAGCCACCAGCACAGGAGGTCCTCTGCAGACACACCAATATAGGTGTGTTCCACTCTTCGAGAGGTGTACACATTTTCACCACATTTTCAATTTCCTTGGAAAAAACTATTTGCCCATTCTTGGCATAGTACAAAGGCAGTTGCTTGTGCTCACAACAGCTTCAGAAAGTTTCCATTCAATGGGGAGTTTGCTACACTTCCTGTTTTGTTTTCATCAGAAGAAACTTTTCTGCAGATGGAGTGAGTTGTTGCAGAGTTATCCCAGTCGTAGCCTTCAGATAGACCACATAATAGCACTGGACCACGTTTGGCTGTCAGGTACTTTGGTGATCTTCAGTGACGTTAAGTAAGACTGTACTGATGCGGCAAAAGAATTGATGTTGTGTCAAGGGATCCTGGCTGATCATTCAAAGACATTTGCTAGAAATATTGTTCTCTACATTGTTTATGTATGTCTTGTCTCTTTGGAAAGACAAAACTCCTGAAAATTTGTAGAATCAAGTTCTAGCTGAGAAATGCTGAAGTGACTTGTTACAAAACTCAGCTGAGCTATACTTAATCTGCAAGGACTTTTCTTCATGACTCTGGTATTGTTGATTTTGCAAATCTAACAAAATCTTGTGGTTTTTAATGCACAAAAGTGTACAGTCATGTTTTGACAAAAATACTTGCAGACAGAAATATATTGACTTATTAATTTCTTCCGAAGCTTCTCTCCCTTTTTGTTATTCCAAAGAGCTCTCTAATTGAGACATAATTCTTTATAAATAATACATGTTAGCAATCCTTTGGCCAGAGATCTCTCTCTATCTTATTTTCACTTGCGAATGCTTGCAGCACTTTGGTCAACTCTTGGATGGCAAGGGGAAACTCACAGATTTCTTTTGCTGTTGTAAGCTGTCACACAGAGGGTACTCTGTAAACTGTTCATCCCGAAAAAAGGGAGGAAACAGGCCTGAGAAGACCAAGAGGGCAGACGGCCAACAGCAAGGCAGTACACTCCATTGTGAGAAGAGGTGATAGTTTTGGCTCAAGTTTCTTTTTTACTGTTTCTTTTGGTGCCTCATTCATAAAACATTTATTCTACAGGTGCATATAGTTTAATGAATATCAACACGCTGCTAGAACGTGTTCATTAACTAGCTTCTACAGACGTAGGTACCACCCACAGTCAGAAAGAAAAAGAAGGGTCTTTCTCTCACACCTAAGAAGGAAATAAAATCAAACTACAACAGTTACAGATTTTTTTAAACTGATACCTGCCCCATCTCTCAATATATAGAAGACACAACCAGCAAGATCTCACAGAAAAGGAATGACTTGAGTCGCCCTTTCATGGTATGATTAGAAGCCCCTGAGCATGCAATGCTACTGACAGCTTGCGGTTTGTCCCCAAGAGCCACAGCTCAAAATCTTCTAACGGTGACAGCTTGATCTCCAATGAGATGCAACACCAAAGGCTCCACATATTGACTTAGAAGTGCTGCTGCAGGGCAGATTAGAAGGCTATGCTTTGGTTCTGTGTCTGCTGTTTAGCTACAAGGTGAATCTTATTATTAATAAACTTTATAGATGTTAAAATGAGAATACAATTATTTTCAATTGAACTGTTCACAGCACGCACAGTTCAACAGCCGAAATATTTTTTTTAATAATAAATTTCGCAAACTACACTGTCAGACTCTTTTCCTGATTAAAGGATAACCAAAATCTTCAGGAAGGCAGGAAAATCCTAGGCTTTGAGGTTATTTCCTTGAGGTAAATTGCTTTTCCACTACACAGCAGATTTTCAATTTCTCGCTCTTGCAGTTCCCATTCCTTTGTTCTTTTCAATCCCTTGTATTTTACAGGCAAGTTGAAAGCTTAGGAATACTTTGACTTTATTGTCTTATCATCCTCTTTCTACATTGAGAAGAGGGAATAATGTCCCCTGGCATCATCCTCTGCAGAGTTGAAAGGAAGCATTTATGCTCAAGACAACCCCTCTAAACGTAGGTTAATGAATGTGACAGCAGCCATGCTGTGAAGCAGTACTCCTGCTGCACGGGCTGAGGGCGTTCTGTCAATAGGTGAGGAGCTGGGATAACCCCAGCAGTTGCCTTTGCACCCTGAGGTGGCAGCAAGCTTGAAATAAAAGCACTGTCATACACTTGTTTACATTCCCCATGAGCATGTGACACTCCACATAGGAATGGCACTTGAAAAGTCGCTCAGGGTAACTCAGCATGGACAGTGGGCATGCGTGTGTCGTGATCCAAAGCATGAACCTGAGTGGTCTAGGTGAAGGCAAAGAATTTACAACAAACTCAGTGCGTTCAGAGTAGTGGTGGAAAAAGAGAGAGGCACGTGCTTTGCTTCTCAAGAAAGTAGTAGCTGTTGTTCAAAGTGAGCCTTCTCTGCAGCCTCACTGTTCTGGGGCACACCAGGGAATACAGTAGTTCCTGGTTTAATTTAGAGGATCCTGGAAGCATCATGGTCCAAATTCTCTGTATATGCTACCAATACGTCAGCCCCCAGCTTCACCCTAGGCATGCTTCCCACCTTGTAGTTTGCAACAAGAGAGCCGAATCTTTTTTCCTTACACTTTTCCTTAGAGTAATTGTTTCCTGACCCAGCCTGCAAGGGGGCTCTGATCCTTTGACACTGGATAAAAGTTATAGTGAAACAAAGTTGTGAACTAATTATTTATGGCTATTTGTATGCCTTTTCCCCCCAGAAATTCAATTTATTCTGAAAGAATACCATGTTTCTGGAAGCATAATTGCAAAATGTCTGTCAAAATAAGTCAAAACTGGTAATAACAAATCCAATGACAATAAAGTAATATACATTTACTAACTAGTTGCCTGAGATTTGTAACTTTCATTGTTATTCTGAAACTTGCAGAAGATAATTAAAGCAAAACATAATCTTTCTGACACTGTGAAAACGAAGAAGTAAGAGAGACAGAAGGAAGCAGTCTTGTTCTATAAGCTAACATTGTTATTCAGATTACTATAAAAGAATGAAAAGGAAACATGTTAGCCCATTTTGACACTCTGATGCATGTGGGTCGGGTACACATATACAGAGCAGGTAATATGAATGTTGGTCTTTCTGACAAGACTCACTGGAATGTGTTTTAAAGACCACTGTTTAAAGTGGTGAGTTCTGGCTACATACCTATCAAACTTGACAGCTATATATTTTTTCATATACATGAATATTAAGGAGACAGTAATTCTAAGACAATGCTGATTCTTGAATGCACACTTTTTCTGGTTTGGATAACCTTTGGTAATCTCAGGGAGGTAGGTGGTATTCTGAAAATCGAGGGGACTTGGTGCTGGGAGAGTGAAGTCCTTTATAATAAAGCATTTACTGATGGGATCAGGGAGAAGGGACTGGCAGGACTTGATGTGTTCATGAAAATAATCCTTTGTCAGTTAGTTCGGCTGTAATCTATAGTAAACAATTCCAGTTCTTTAAGCTCATCTCATTGGTTATGTTTTCTGCGCCTCCTGTTTGCTCTTACTTCCTTGACTTCTGTTATAACTAGATATTGGCCTCACCTGTGCCCAGTGCCATGAAATGAATGATTCCCAAGGTTGCGTTACTGAATTCCAGCATAATACTCATCTTTCCGAAACAGCATTGGGTTATGATGTAATTTAGTTGTTAACTATTAATAATCACCTGGTGACCCACTACAACATGGAAGGTCCCCGCTTTTCCTGAAGAAGTTTTCTAGGCTGTTATTGTCCATGGATTTTGAGAAGTTCATTCTAGCACCTGCTCCATGACAGGCTCACTTCTAACTTCTCCATTGTGACCCTGCCCTCTGAAGTGCATACAACCTTTCAGCTTTTAAATTTCCTCCCTATTCCACCATGCAAATCAATACTGAAAAAAGTTGAAAATATAACTGAGCAAGTAGAGCAAGACTGCAGAGTTCTGCTCAGAGTACTGCCTGAGCATCCCAGAGAATACTTTGCTGATGGCATGTTCTTGCCTCCAGTGATAAAATTCAGCAACTGCCCTAATACAAAAATCGGTAACCCTGAAACTGTTGTCTTTAATAAATCAGAAGCATTATCTAGAAACAGATTAAGAAAGCTAGGCTTTATTTTTCAACAAAAGACATGTCTAAGGATGTTTGGATTCAACTTATGTTTAGTCCAACATAATTTTTTTTTATTAAATATTATTTAAAAAAGGACAGTATTTGCTTATTTTTATGATTTCAGCTGTTTAGGAGAGTACGTTTCAAGTAGCAGTATATTAACTCCTCGAGTTTTATTAAATTTACTTTTTCTGAATATTCTGAGCAGTACAAAAAAACAGGCATCTGTTATTAGTGAAGTCCATAAAGGACATCTGCAACTGGCAATGATAGTGCTTCCAACATTTGCGTTCTAGGAAGGAAAAAATTTATTCTGGAACGCAGAGTGCATGAAAGGGGCTGATCTATATATATAAAAAATATATACATAATATATAACACGTATAAGATACAAAATCGTACATAATACAATATATTATAGATGTTATATATAATATATATTTGTATAATAAATACATATTTATTAAATAGATAAAAAATTGCTGTGAGAAAGTAGTTTTCTTTCTGTATCACTTTTTGCTTTCATGTGGCACTTTCATCTGTTTATGCACAAATCTACAAAGTAGGCTTATATTTTGGGTTGTGCATTCTGACGCATGATAAAAACCAATAAAAGCTGCTAAATGATAAAAGCCAACCACTATTGCTTCCTTTTCACTGGTTACAGCCTTTGTTAAAAATAATAAGTATTTTACTTCTCCAAAAATTCTGCTGAGCTTCAGTTTTGCCCTATTCTAGTTGTTGAGCATAACCAAAAGATCAATGAAGTAACATATAGATAGAAACACACTACATTCCATGGCTATAACAGTACTCTAAAGAAGATAAATAAAAATCAAGAACTTTGGAGAGAATTTAGGATTTTCTCCTTCTGTCAACCTTCTGGATCCACGTATGGAAGGATTTTTATAGCCAGCATGAAAAGTGGGCGTCATGGGTTTTGTAGTGATTCAGCATAGCAGTGCAGAAGTTGAATTTTAGTGCCAATTAGTTCAGTAAGAAAAAGCTTTTTTTTTTTTTTCTCAAAACTTTAATTACTAAAAAAAATGCATTTTGTTTAAGTTAGTAGATTATATACTACAGCATCTTGACTGATCCATGATATATCACAGTCTGCTGGAAATGTCCTTTTCACTGAGTCACACAATAAAAACATATTTTGATTTAAATCTCAAATACTAGCTTCTTTGGACTAAAAATGAAATGATTTCATTGAACAAAAGGAAAGTACTAAAATCAGTGTTCTCTTCATAATCCAGGCACTGTTCCTACTGAGGTGACTAGGAATTAAAACCAAATGAGGACCAAATAGACTCTGAAAGGAAAGACATGTATGTAACGAAGACTCCCAAACTGTGCTCTTTTAAAAGGAAGAATGGGTCTGTATGTAGGAAGAAACTTGTTTATAACCCAAGTTTTCTACACGAATGAGCAAGCCATCTTACTTTCTCAGTTCTTCTATCAGAAAATTGGAAATAAGGCAACTAACTTCCTTTCCCTTGCGTGCTTTGTTTTTAAATTAGAATCTAAGTGTGTTAAGAGGGGCACTATTTTCTGCTATATTGCTTTTACAGTACCAGAGCAAGACAAGTCTCTTTAGGGATCTTTAACCATCGCTATATAACAAATAGCAAACAACTGTAATATTTTGCTTAGCTTGGCCAGTTCTCTTTGCAGGTCTGAGGAAAGCCATTGGGGTTCTCAAGAGCCGACTAACGTGGATAGACTGGTAAATGTAATAAAACTCCTCAGCTATGACTTCACCATCCAAACAGGCCAGGCAAGGGCTGAACCATGGCAGAGGCACAGCTCTGCAGAGCATGCCTGACTTGCCACAAGGCACAGGGAGGCAACATGCGCTGCGGCATGTGCAATGGAAATAACTCACCTCCCGCTCCCTCCGCCTCCCCAAATCCCATGACTAAGACAATTTTCTGTATCTGTCTGATGCTGGAAGGGTATGTTTTGACAACTCTTCAGTTCTGATCATAATTTAACTAGACATAGTGCATATAGGCATAAAGCCACATTGATGCTGGAGTTTGACAGGCCTTTTACTATTGGTTGACTTTTTTTCCCCCCTGCATAATCCTTCGTGGCCTTTGTTTCTTGCTTAATGATGATTCATTTTACATGCTTATGGTACTATTTATATTTCCCCTTCTTGGTTCATTTCACAGCATTCACCTCTAATGAGCCAGTCAATATAGTTCACTTTGATTTTCAAAAAGCTTCCTCACCAAATGCTTCTAAAGAAACTGCACACATTGGATAACAAGGAAAGTCCTTTGAGGGATTAGTTACTGGGGAAAGCTGAGGGGAAGGGAGGGAAAAGAGTAAGAAGGAAAAGTTAATTTTTGCAAAGGCTGAGTGTTACTAAGAAGATGTAGTGACATAAGTGGTCTGCCTTAGGCTGGTTCATGTTCTGTTCAACACAATTGTAAGGGATTTGGGGTTAATAAGAGTGTGAAAAGCTCATAGATATTTCAGTGGACTATGAAGAGTTAAAGAAAGTCTTCATAAAGCAGCCTGTCTAGGTGATAAAACGGAAGATGAAATTCAATATCGGTAAGCACAAAGCAATTATTATTACATGTGCATTAGAGAGGATAAAACCAGAAGTGCTTTAGCATTGCATCATGTCATTGATCAATCATTTTATGAAAATATTATAGGCCAGGAGGTCTGAAGGAAAAGTTTCAATTTTGTCTATCACATTTACAATACATTTTGGAACTATTTTTGTCCTTAGTGATGACTCTAGAATTGTAATCCTACTGATATATTTGTGGCTGCATTAATAGAAGACTTTACCCAAATTTGTTTTCTTTACTGTTTTTAAAACTTTTGTCACTTTCTTCTTGATGATCAGACTAACTATTAACCTTTTCTGATTTACCAGAAACCTTTTTTTTTTTTAAAAAAAATTAAATCATACAACTTCTTGGTTTCCTGTTAAATTGGAAAGATATTTAGAGGAAAACGTCTCTTAAAGAAGTCAGAAATCAGGGAGGCTGTTCCAGTTGGCTGGAACAGCTGGGAAACCAACTTCTTTTTTCAGCACTTGCTGTACAAGAAGGCTCCAGAGCCTCTTTAACAGGTGGTTACCAGCTGAGAGCAGAGTTGGTAGCTTTTCAACAGGTGGAAATAACTAGTGGATGAATAATGATGTGCCAAAATTCACCACTAATTTGATGTCTTTTCTTGCCCTCTTTCTTCTTGCAGTGCTTCCAGAACTCAATGCATAGTTGGTAAAGATTGCTTATCTGAAATCGATGTGTATATTACACGTCTTTAACAAGACACACCTCATCTTTGTGATTAGCTATTTCTGCTAGTCAGCCTTTGCTCTGCATCGCAGAAGAGTTCACTAGTGACTCAGAACTACTGCTGCAGAGTCCCACCCTGCTTGTTCGTATATATTGGTAACCCTATTATACAAATGCTAGTGGTGTTAGAGTACAAAAACCCATGCTAAAACAATTCTCCCTAAAAGCTATACTTTAATAGTGAATCTTGATGAATGCCAGTTGGATCAATTTCTTCCGAGTCATTGTAATTCCTTCTAACCTAACTGATAATTGAATCTTCTTCCCCTCTCCAACTTGCTAATGGACAAACATGCAGAGAAGAATGATTTAGAGTAATGCAGACAAGAAAAACATTCATTATGCAGAATGAAGACTGTATCTCTTCTCCATTCAAAGTTAGCCACTGGTTCTCAGACAGATGGCTTGGGAAAGAACTAAAGGTGAGGGAAATAAAAGGGCTCAGAAAAGCTTCAGGTAACATACAACCAGAGTAAGCTATTCATGTATTTAAAATCTGGGGTTAATCTTTCTGAGTGTGAGTATAGGTTTAAAAGTGAAGAAAGATGTGAAAGAGTACAAGAAACACTGACGATGCCCTTCAGAAGGTGACTGAAGTAATGATTCTTTGAGGTCTGATCTCATGTCCATTTGCAGTAATAAAAACGCATAGGACAGAATATATTATAAGGGGGATAGTCTGAAATCCTGAAATTAACCAATGCATCATAGTATTGTTTCAAAATACATCAGACGTTCAGCTTTGCAGTCAGTGATTTCTTAGGCATTTTTCAGGGTTCATAGTGTTCTAAGGATGAAACTTTAATATATATTCAAGAATAGTATTTGATGAAATGTCTTTATAATTTATTTTTAAAGAACATACAGTGCAGGAATTATTTTTTTTTGCCATGTCAAAACTGCTCTCAACTATAATGGAAAACCTGTGTATGTATTGATTTTTTCTGCAGACATTAATTCTATGAGGAATTGTTAAGTGAGGGATGGAGAGGAAAGGAAAAATAACTGGAAGATTTATGTATATTGGAGGGGCTCTATGTCCATATAGGGCTTACATCTTTGCCAATCAGATCTTCTTGATTCTCCACAATCCCCCAGGGAGCTATACCAATGGTGCAGATCTTCCCTCGAGATTTGGAGGCATGATCTTTCAGTGCATCTCCAACATGCCGAATGACTCCTGGGAAAGAAACAGCATAAAATAAAAGTTCGTAATTATGTCTTTTTTGTTCACTATGGCATAGACTTAGTATAGAATTCTTTTTTAGGAAACATCTATGCATATACTTACAATTAAGTAGAGCTATGAATATATTCCTATTGAATATTATTACAGTACTACCGTAAGTGCATTTTATCTAATCTAAAAAATATTACATGAAGTAGCAAGAAAAAAATTACACAGCTCTAGAAATAAGGACAGAAATGTTGACAGCTGACTGTAAATTGTTTATCTGCACTTGTGTTAACAAACATATGTGCATGCAAGCATTTATATCCTTCCCAAGCATAGAAAGAAGCACAGAAATTACAACCCCCACAAACCTCCCAAGAAGTGTAGATTGCATGCAAATGTTCCCTTCTGTCTGAATAAAGGATGAAAATGGGAAAACATCATTACACTACTCTGCGGTGAGCTATTCTACCATTCTTTCCAAACAAACTCTGTCACCTGGGATAGCTTCCAGTAAAGTATTAGAAAACCCTGTGGGGGATCAGTGGGAAAACAGAATCAGTACAGAGAGAATGACTGCTCCCCAGCTGTCTTCCAAGTGCTTTCTGATAGCGCTCCTTGTATGCTTTAGGCCGGCTTTGTCAATGTTTCAGTGGTATCTCTGTGCAGAGGACAAGTGTCATTCCTCCTTCTTTTTAATAAAATATTTATTTTTTTTAACCTGTATATCAATAACTATTTCTGTGATGTGGCTGCACTGAAGCAGACCTATGGATTTGCTGCAAATGTTATCTGTTACTCAGTTTCTGTATTTGCTCCCTGTTCAGATTCCACAATTTCAAGATGACTGGATTGGAATTACAACAGTCACACAATAGATGTGATTTTAGTCATAGTTTTATCTGCACTGTAAATGAACTATGTAAGAAAAAACCCTGCAACGTAACAAATCCTCTAAGTCCTGGAGTCTAATTTCCTTCCTGTGGTGGAAAAGGAGAAAAAAACAACAAACTTACTCCTGTAATCGGCTATGAATAAAGCTTTGATCCAGCAACACAAAAGATTCAAAGCAGAATATCTGTCCAGACTGCAAAAACTTCTGCTATTTAGAATAAATAACTTTTGGCATGACATGAATATACAGAACAACTTGTTGAAGTCATTTAACAGTCATGGTTATGCCAGGTATGCACCATTCCTGTCACATCACTGATTCTCAGTCCAACAGCAGTATTTCAGGATTTTTCAGTTATACTTTTATACACAGAGTGTATTCAGAAATTCTCAATCTGTACAATTGCACAGAGAGAAAAAACACTTAATTTTCACCTACACAGTTTGAAAACCTGCCCTGGAGCAATCAACTGTTTTGCTCCAGAAACCTAAAAAACAGCAACGAGAGGTACTTGACAATGCAGAATTGCTTCTACAATAATATGTTTTAAAATAAGACACAGCAACTTGGACTTCATTGTTTTGTCTAGGTAATTTTGATTGCAGGAAAAGAAATAATTTTGAACGGTAATTATGTTGACTTTCCTGGTTCATTTGTATTGTTTCAGCATTTGCAACTGTGATGATTTGAAAAATGGTATGAAGAAGTTATGCATTTGCCAAATGCAAATGTTACAGTCAGTCCTTGTTTACAAAATTTCTGTAGTTAGATTTCTACAGTTCCTGTGGTACTCCACTGCAATAAGTGTACAATATCTACAGTTTTCTAATGTGCTTTTAACTTAAAATTTTTATCTGTCTTTGCCATTGTCACTGCAAGAGTATCCGGCAACTAACATAACTATTATCACTACATTACACAGGTCAACATTTAACCTGATATTTTTCCTTGTTTTGCAGAGATATGAGGGATATTACATACATGTGAGTGAGTCTATTTATCTATTTAACACTCCAGAAGCTTTGCTATTTGTATTGCTACTGTGATAAAATAGAATATTATTTTAAATTTCATGTACTCTGCAAACTATAAAGTCCAAGACTTCTGTTGAGCATTCATATTCAAATATGCAGGAGCTGATCCACAATATACTAAAATTAATGCATGATAGAGTGATTACAATGTTTTTCATAAGACAGTAAGGAGGATAGATACACTCTGTGGGATTACTAAAGTAATAAATCATAGCTCTGTTTCTGCAGCAAAAGAGAATGACATAAGAATTTACAAGTACCTGTCCTAGCTCAAAGCTTTTTGCACTTATCTCTAGCTGAACTCTTTGACTTTCCCTTGAGTCTCTCCTCCTTTCTGCCTCCTTCAGGGAGGGTAACTGGGAAGCCAGTGCCCAATATTTCTTACCTGAGGAACTGTGTTTTACAGCTTATTCCCCAAACCTACATTCTGTTTCCCAGCAGAGCTGGGCAAGCTGCTATCTTGGGTCATTGGGGCACCCATATGTTATGTTACAGATGTTCTCAACTTTGAATAGAAATGACAACGTTATTGCTCTTGCTGCAGGGGTAATAGAAAAAAAATTAGGTCAAGTTGTCTACAAGAAAGGAAAAGGCGATACTTATGCACAATAAAGTTTTTCCACCACATACATTCACAAAACAGAACCTTTTTTCCTTTCATACCTCAGATCATCTGATAAGATAAAATAAAGGTCTGTTCTGGATGAAAATGTTTTCATTTTCATGTAGTAAGAGTTTGACTTTTTTGGTTTCTGGTTAGTAGTTCCTCCCCGTAATTTACTGTTGATGTTATAAAGTCTTCACTGGTAATATACTAATATACTTGCCTCACAGGAGGCTTTATTTTCAGCTTCACAGTGTGCTTTTCACGCTTTAGCAAACCTTTTATTCCCTGGTAGCTGCCGGGCTAGTATGAACTTGGCATTTTCTTGTTTGCGCATAGTACAGCCAGCACTAATAAAATAAAACATGGAATGGCTTCTTAATCTCATTAGTCTTAATTTTTTTTTCTGTGATGAAATCTCCTAGATGCCACTGTGCTTTCATTTCAATGTTGCTGTTACCTGTGTTTACTCCTCCAGTGAATATCCACGCTCCAGTTGTCATAGCAGCCTTAATGAGGCCTTTTCCAAAGACTTGCTTGAGTTTTGGCTGAAGTTCAAAATTCTGAAGGCCCCCGTGCACGGAGATGAGAAGTTTAGGGAGCTCAAGCTGCCACTCTTTGGTCATCAGATGCAGAAGAAGATCAGGCTTTGTGTCAAAAGACACACGTACATACTGCAGAAATAAGGGCAGTAGTAGAAAAAAAAAGATTGGTTAAACTCACGGGTTCCTAATATTTATGATTTATGCCCAATGGATCACTAAAAAAAAGGCAACCTTTAAGACAAAAGCACTAAGTGATTGCTAACTTAATGATTTTTCAAAACTTAGGAAAGTAGGAATAATGGAACACCTGCAATTCACAGGCTGGAAAATTTTCCTTTATTTAGGAAATTAAAGCATTAATTGTTTCACTATGCTTAGCAATGCTTGAAAGATAACTGTCTTTAATTTAGGGATGCAAAAACTGGAGCAAAAATGCAAGTGGCCTGCCAAAGATGACCTAGGTAATCAGAGACACAACTACACGTTCACTTGTATGTTATTTTCAAATAAACAAAATCAAACTCTTGAAAGATAGGAAATAACAGAAACAAGCTCATTTGTTCAAGCATACATAAGTTTAAACCAAGTAAGACGACTAAACAGATACTTTTCAGATGAACAAATGCTCACTTATGACTCATTTGTGTAGATTCATGAATTTGCCTAACAAGGCACAGGACCTTAAAAGTGCTTTGAAACACATTTACGCATTTCCAGTTCTTGGCTGTTCTGTGCTACATCTGCAGGATTTTGTCCCAAGGTAGTTCATGCCCGTTTGTGTTTTCTCAAAGATAACTGTCATCAGAATTTCTACAGCACTACCGTGTTGCACACATACCTGTCTCTTCCTGACAAAACTTTCTCTCTGGGCTCTTTCTCCTGCTCTTTCTCTTGCTGATGTTTGAAGGTTTTCACAAAGCCCATGACAGGGCAGATACTTTTTTTGAGTTCTAGTTGCATAGCAGAAACGAGCCATAAAAGGACAAAATTCTTTCTATAACCAGTAAAATCTGGAAGGATCCCCTTAATTAAACAGAATAGGTTATAGAAAGCCACTTGTCTATCAAACTTCTGATTGGATCAAGGCATATAGAGTTACTTCAGTAGTCTTTCTGTTTATGGGTTGTCAGCACAGCCTTCGGGTGTAGAACACGGGTACCTTTGCTTTCAGCCACAGGAATGTCTAGTTCTAACTTATTTATTGTAACATGCCAGGTAGTATAATATCCACATATATTATGTAATAATTTTGTCCATTTTTAACATGTATAATCAATACTTCTTGCCCAAAGATTGTTCTTTTTTAGTAAACCATACGACAGTAAACTGGGCCCTTTTCTATTTGAATAAATAAGTGTCCAAGGCCAGGTTGGATGAGGTTTTGGGCAACCTGGTGTAGTGGAGGGTTTCCCTGCCCATGGCAGGGGAGTTGACACTAGATGATCTTCGAGGACCCTTCCAACCCAAACCATTCTATGACTCTATGATTCTAAGAAACAAAGACCTGACTTTTTCCAGAAGAAACTGATAATAGATAAGTTTTCTTGCAAGAATGGGTTGTTGCACAGTGGACAGCCATTCTTAACATTTCTGATTTCTGGAAGCAGAAACCCGTTTGGGCACACAGTCAGAGCGAAGCAAGGCAGGTGCGGTCAAACTGAAAGCTGAGCAAGAACTTGGGAATGCACATTCACCCCAGTGCATCAGTAACGTTGTCTGCAGCAGTCAGGCAAATTTGTAACAGCTAATGGACGAAGAACATACAATATTCACGTCCGGCAAGAGCATAACGCACCCTCAAGCTCATATATACATGAACCACGTCCTTAGTATCTATCCATTCAATTTTCTGCATGGGAGTTGAGAAAATCCTGCATGGCACCTGATTCCACTGACCAGGTGGTGAATCTAACAATTTTAATTAGGATTGTAGGGCTGTCAAAGTTTTAACGTGCCAGAGGGGTTGTAAGGAGACTGATCCTTATTCGCTTTGCTCTGTTCTTAGGGAGAGCTGAGGTTGCAAAGGGCAATACCTTGTTAGCACTGCATGCATTAGCAGATAGCTTGTCCTTGAAGGAATGCTCCCTTCCTTCAGAGGGCCTACACAAAACCTCTGCTGGTCAAACTATGGGATTAGATTTGGGGATCAGTGGTGCCTTTACTCCATTTTTTTGATGAAGAAAGACTGGGAGTTTTAAGAAGTTAATTAAAGTGAATTCATATTAGTAATGGCCACACAAATTTGCTGAAAATCATCTGGGATGATATTATGATGAAGGCAAAAAAGACGTCAGATATGTATTATCTAATTCAGCCAGTGACTGTTTTCTTGATTCTTTTGCATTATTTTACATTCCAGAATGTGTGACTTCACTGTCCCTACCTTCTTCAGCCTATGTATTAATTGGCAAAAATCTCATTCGTTTTCTTATTGACTAAGACCTTTGAATTTCCATAAATATTGACCTATATAGTGAATCACAAAGTGAGAAGAAGCGTTATCTTACATTTACTTGAAATATAGACATCTTTTATTGCAAACAACCACTTGTTCTTTATACTGCAGGCAAAACCCCTTTGTACTTATGAAAAGAATTCATTTTACTTTAGAAAGAGGAAATATAAGTAAAAATAAATCTGACATTTTTTTTCATGTAAATTAAAATTTAAATCATCATGGATAAGCTTTACTGTTCTAGAATTTTTTTGAGAAGGGCAACGGCATCAAACATAATGATTTTTCTTCTGTGCACAGATCTCAATTTTTATGATGGTCTGATTCATTCTTGCTCTTACAGAGGCCATTTTCCATTTGGAATGTTTGGGATTAATCTTTTGCTATTACTTCACATGTTAACTAGTAAGTACAAGAGAATTCTTTAGTCATCACTGTCAAAATATGCATTAAATTATGAATAAACACTTTTAAGGCCATTTTTATCCATATTAAAAATTCATTTCTTTCAATCTTGTAGCAGAATATTCAGCCTTTTGAGTTTTTGTTTAGGATCTTAGTGAGTATTTCTGCTGTTCCTAATTTTTTTTTGCCCTAGCCTCCAGGGGCAGATTTGAAATTTAAATGTAAATCTAAGCTAAACCACTGCTCTGTTACCCTGAAACTCCATGTATGTTGTATCTGTCAGCTGTAGAAATGATCAGTTCTAATGGCAAATGATTGAATTCCTTCTTTATGGGAGCCGTGTATGGATAGGATGCAAGACTTCAGTTGTGTGCCAGCAGAGCAGGGAAAGATAGGAAGCAAAAGTACAGTTTTGAACCACAAAACCTACAGACTGACCTGACTGACATCAGCATAACATTATGAAATGAGAAATCATCTATTTCAAGCTGTTATGCCCATTTGATCCCTAAACTAGCACAGAAGTAGGCAGTAAGGGTGCCATTTGATGCCAACAGTTGTTTCCCTCTTTTATCAAGTGGTTTTCTAAAAAATAGCTGTGCACATCATCAGTCAAACAGCCAGTTGGACTCCAGTGCCACAGGGCAAACGTCAGAGTTCCTTAGTGGTAAAAGTTCTACTGTGTTACTCAAGCACAGCTGTTTCATTAAAGTACATGGTGAATGAGCACAGATGAGAGACTCTGTGAATAAAATAGAAAGATTCAGAGCTAAAGACTGATTCCCTCAAAGTGTGATCTTCATATAAACATTATGTAATTCTCACTTAATTTAACAGAAAAACTCTCAGACTGAAACCAGACTGGTTCCTTGTAAGCTACTATTCTTCTCAACATCCTAAGGTCTCATCCATGTCTCACTAAATAGACAGCGGAAGAATCCTTACTGATTTAAATAGGCTTTGGATAAATGCTTTTCTGTGTTATTGCCTCTTTTTCTCCATGTAGGACAGCATCTTTTAAATTCTGTAAATGTTCTTTAAGTATTAATTTACTATAACAAAAAAATGTTTGCTGCTTTTTTCATGGTTTACGCAGTTACAGGATTCTCTCTTCTTTTTTCTCTCAAAAGCACTGGTGACTTTTAAGATCCTTTTTACACAGTTTTGGTAGAACTTTGGTAGAATATATTTTAAAAGCAGAAACATACCTTTATATGCGGCTGATTTCCAAATATCCTTAATAAAGTATAATGTTTTGGAGACCTGATTATTAGAAAGTCTTTCTAAGAAGCTGTTTGTGTATATTGGAATTCCACTGATGTTCTTTCACGTTTCCAAGGTTAAGCTTATAACACTTAGGTAAACTTTATTTCTTGCACAGCTGCAAACATGTTAGTTTTGTATTCTGCACATTAAATGTATCTAATGCATTCAATTGGGAGAAATGTATTTAACTTATCAAAGCTTTTCAAACAGCTGTCTTCCATCTAACCTTGGAAAACCATAATCAAAGAAATTTCAATTCTGTAAAGACTGATCCTTTAAACAAGGTTGATATGGACTCCAGGTACACCATTTAATGAAATAAGGGGTTGGTTTTGTGTGCAGAAAGGCAGATAGTAAATTTCAAAAATTGTTTTTGTTTGGGCACAAGTTCAGTGCAAAATGCATCACAGCAAGATTGCCTTAACAGGTCCACTAATAACCAGAATCCTTTTAGAAATTGTTCAGAATATTGCTCATAATTGGAATGGAATCACTCACATTAGTGTGATAATTGTTCTCAGAGTTAGAGTAATAAATTGCCAGTATATAGTTAAATGAACTCGTCGATGTTTCTTAAAATACTAAGAGCCAATTGATCACATTTAATTACTTTTCTTATCTTTTTTCAATCCACTCATTTATTGCAAAAGCTGTTAATAAAGTTTACTTATCTTCACATGCCTCTCAGATGTTTTTATCACTGCCAAAACGAAAATCTGACATAAAACCAATGTAAATATGAACAGCACAACTGTTAAATATGTTTCTAAAAAATTAATAGGATGAGCCACTTATGAAGAAAATAAAAGACTGACAGAGATCTAAAAACCACAGTGTTGTTGCAGCATCATCTGTGGTTACATGAAGACTGAAAGAAAGGCCTCTTTAGCAACTGATCTTGTTAACCAATGTTACATAATCTTGGCTGTATGTTTCTATATAATCTGCTGCATCCTCAGCTCTTCACAATATTAAGCAGCTTAGTGCAGCCTCACTGAAGATACTTTAACAACTCAATGGTATTAGCAAAATTCATGCTGTTTGAGAATTTTCGTTCTATGTGGCTATGGAAACGAAATTAATTAATGGCATAGTCAGTTCTACTGGCAATTTGTAAACCTACATCGTCTTTTCTGTTTTGTTCAAAATCCATATGTTCTATTATAACTTCAGTGTAATTTTCATTTTCACAGCTAAAGATGCCGTTGTTAATTGTCTGGTGGCAGCTGATACAATATTATATCACTGCATTTGTAGCTTGCAAATATATATGCAAAGTATACATATATTTGCTATGAAATTCATATCTATTTTATTAAATTTAATTCTGTTACTTTCAATGGAGGAAAAAATTATCTGTCAGTCTTACACACATTAATCTGTTCCATTAAAAAACCTATCAGTTTCCCAATTACAAATTTGAGGTTATGGTTTCCATTAATAAATTCCACCTCTTTCCTTGTAGCCTGATTCAGAAGAATTTACCAACTTTGCTGTTAGCACAGACCAAGATAATATAACTCAGTTCTGTGTTTCCCTTGCTTAATAATTTTCATGTGTGGACATCCACTTCAGGAAATAAAGTAAGGAACAGGTGGTGAATTTTACATCAAACTTTCCCCTGAGGCTTTGCTTGATCTTGGTCAGCTTGCTAAATCTTGCTGCTTTATCGGGTTATTCTATTAGCCAATAGGCACAATATTAACTCACCATGACTGTCAGCAAAAATCAGCTTGTATGCTATAGTGATACTTGATATCCAGTAGCTAGAAAACTAAGCATATTTTTACAAAAGAACAAATGCCCATTTATCATGTTTTCTCCTTTTTCTCTCTCTCCCCCAGTCCCTGTTGAGATTCCAGCTTCTCTGCTTCTGAGTTTGAAAATATATCCTCTGAACAAGAATGTTTTGAAGGATTATTAAGTACTTGTTCCTTTTTTCAAGCCTTTTTTTTCAAGATAATTTAAATGCTCTTTTTTCCTCTCTTCTGCTGGCAAAACTTGTTGGTTGCTTTGACTGAGCAAACTCTTGGCTTTCACAGAACGCTTTTGATTTGGTAAGTTTATTATGGGAAAGACTTGATATCCAGTAAATTCAGAGACATGAGTTTCACTCTTTCTGCTAATAAAACCGCAACTAGTTAGGCAGCTCTTTGACTGTACTCTACCCTAAAATAGATTTGGGGTTGAAAATCTAACCATAAGAACACCTTCATACTGTTTTCAGTGACAAACACACTGACTAGTATAACAAGGCTCCTTCTTTTGTTTCCATTTTAAAAAATGCACAGTAACTGGTTATGCAGATCTTCTAATTTGTGGTTTTTTTGGTCATATGAAAGAAGTTTTACTCATTAGTAACCAAGCAGGACACACCTAAAAGAGATACTTAGTGAATTGTTTAATTTGAAGTACTGTTCCCACTAGTGGGATGATTGAATATCTGGAGATTTTATAGACTTTAATTCATGAAGAATTTGGTTGTTCCTATGTTTCGGGTGGGCTTTAATGACTATGAATTGATGGGAGATGCAAATATCTTTCTGATTCTGGGACTGTCAAAATACATCCAGATTTTTTCCAGTAATATTTTGTCTGTATTCATCCCTACGTTTTAACTTGTTATTTAGGTGTCTCAGACTTTTAATCCCTTTTTATCTTCTTTTTTTTTTTCTAAATTCTTCATGGTTTCATTCCTGACTGCACTCTGTGACAAGAGTTTTCTTTCCTTCAGGTTGAATTCCAACGTTATCTTCAGTTTCACTTCAAGCGTATGTCTTTGAGCACACAGCATATACCTTGGAGCATCTCCTGTTCTTTTATGGCACTGTAGCAGGACACCAGAATCCCAACAAAGACCAGAAATCCTCTAGAGAAACTGGTATCAATAGCTTCCCTAAAGCCTTGATCATTGTTTGTCTGCTTAAGACTACTTTTGTCTGGGCAGGGCAGTTTATTGCTTTATAGTGACCTTCAAGGACACCACTCAAAAAGCTCTGGTGATTACGCTTTCACATAAAGATGGATTTAATGCAAAGTATCCATATATGGTTAATAGCATGATGGTTACTATACCTCTGAATCTTTCTCAGTTTTGGCAAAAGGCATTCTGTTTTGTTCCCTCTCCTTGTGAAGATACCAACAGTATGGTTTGGTTAATTTCAGTGCTGAAGGAGGTGTCGATTTATTCACACTAAACAAATGTTACTTACTGAATCGAGCAATGGCCTTGCAGATTTTTAGGTAATTGGTTATCAACTGAACATAAGGTGTCTGTGATACTCTCAGAGAAATGACCTAATTTTCTGTCTGTTTCTTGGTGCAACCATGTTTTGAGGTTTCTATCAAGAGAAGCCATTCATCTGTGTGAACAGAACCATTCATTCAAGTAATCATTCCATCTCCAGCACCTATGTATCCATCTGAGGAAAATATCTGGCTCTTGCTGGCATAGTACCTGAGCTCTTCATTGTCTCTACTCCACCTAGTACCATGACAGATCTGAGAGACCTGTTGGGAAGAATTCACTCAAAGAAGACAGTACCGAATTGCTGGGCAGGTTATTCTGCAAAGCATTCAGTGGTTCTGATTCTGCCCACACTGCTGCCCAAAGCAGTGTCTTGGCCACGATGTGCTAGGTACACACCTATCTGTCAGTACAAAGTCTCAGGTTCTGCAGTTTAGATAGAGACAGTGAGATTCTTCCTTTCGTGTAATGCCACATACAAAAAAATTGATGCATGAGTTACTCCAATTTAGTGGACATTGCCTTCGGATTAATATACTTTGGTATTGCTCCATAGCATTGCATTATGACTAAGTGAATTGCTCAAGGAAATCTATGGCAGAATAGGGATTTGCCAGTTCCTACCTTAGACACTTACTGGGCCTTTTATTTCATTGAAAGATGAACCAGTGAGTCTAACGTGTCTATCCTCTGATACATGTCTGGAGAAATATTAAAATAAATTTGTGGTATTTCAAACTTGTCAGCCTTGCAGACACACCCAGCAATGGGAAACCAGAGTTGAAGTCTAAAGCTATTCAGAAAAAGAAAGATGGCTAGCTATTGGAAGAAAATTGAGATAGCAGCACATTAGGATGTCTTCAGTCTTCATAAAGGTAGCCCCTCTTACGCTGTACTCCAGCTTTTATAATTAATTCTGTTCATCAGTTCATTGGCACATGATACATAAAAACATATGGTACAGTCTTACACTAAATAATAGTTTAAAATGAAGTTAAGAAAGAATGCTGTTTGTTCTTTGTGAATGCCTTTTTTGAGCTAGCAGCATTATTTATCTAAGAGAAAAAACATGGTTACCATGGCTTTATTGGAGTGGCCTCCTCCTTGGAACTCAATGGTTCCAAAAGCGTCTGTCGGGCTGAGCTGCGTGTGCTTGCTGATGGACCACTTCTCCGACTGGATGTCATTGCGAGTAAGCCTGCTTTCATTTTTCTCATTCTGAATAACGGAGATGCTTGGAGTCAGTCCAACATGTTGACCTATTAGACGCCCACAGCAACACCTATGACAATAAACAAACAGAAAACTTGAGTCACGCGCATGTATAAACCAAAAAGGGAAACAAACTATCTTAAATGGCCTACAGATCTTAAAAAAACCCCCACCTTTTCAACTCTGCTGACCACTTGCATGCTATCTGAAGCCTTTACTCGTGGAAGCAAACTAGTACAGATATCACCTTTTCTTTCTATGACCTTGCTTACTTTGGACTCTCTTATACTTCAATAAAATAATTCTTTGTTCTAAATATGGACAAAATGACATTTTCTACAGTCTTCAGATGATATCAGGTGAAATAACCACCTTTGGCTTGGACTAGCACATATTTTATATTGCTAGTTCACTGCAAATGTTTTCTTTTTACAGTATTTTGTGTCATACATCCAATTTAGGTAAATATTCAAGGCACTGAACATTGAACTAAGAATACAGGAAATTAAGCAAAGATGCTGAACCACCTTTGATTTATCTTTTTTTGTAAAATGTAAACAAATAGTGCTCATAGGAATTCATAACTCCAGATGTAAATCAACCATCTTCTGATCAAATAAGTCTTTACAAACTATTTATATCCATATACATATGTACGCACACATATATAGAGATGTTTTCTTGTAATTGACTTTCATTCCTCATACAAGTAGCATGCAATTACCTATGGGGGTCTTTGGTGCTGGGTATGATATGAACACATTCTCTCTTGTAAAATGCTCTTTCTATCCATGATTTCTGTGCCTAAAAGAGAGAAAGGAAATGGTGTGAGCATTGTTTGCTTATTAAACACAACTTGTAGTATAACTGAAGAGAAACTTCAAACAGAAAAGAAAATTTCACTGACTGTAGATACACAGTGCACATTTTGCACAAAGCAAATATTTTCCATTAGAACTATGGTTCCCTTCTAGAGCTAAGCATCCAACATAAGATCTTAAGATTTTTTTTCATATTCACTAGCCAGATGACTTTGATGCTGTCATTTATATTCTCATAGCAGGAATCACTGGAGAAGAATTAATTCAAACTGTAAACCTTTGAACGTGGTAGAGAAAAAACACACTTATTAATTAAAAATACTTAAAAAAAATCTGTTTCCATTTTAGTGATACAACTAAGTCAGCTCTAATTAAAAATAAAATAAATCTCAGAAACTAGAAAATAAATATCTTGCAATAAAACTTCTAACACCATAATTCCAATGCAATTTTTCATAAAAGTGCTGAGAGTGCTCTTTAAGATGAGCCAGAAAATAGTGTTTCATATGTGGACAAAAAACTTTCATACATTAAGAGTCAGACGACCAGTTGATGTGACCTCTAAAACTGAGTTCATTGAAGATGTGCCTGTTCATAACACTCAAGTTCTTCCTCCACAGATTCACAGGAAAGCAAGTAATACCCCTCAGCGAACTTTTAATTTTCAGATACATAAGAGATCTTTTTTAAAAGAAAGGTAGACGGGTAGGAAAGAAAAAAAAAACTATACCAAGTTTTTACAGAGTTCTGAAATATTTTTAATTATCTAGACAGTCCTCACTCCATATAATACGAATTCTGGCAAACTCTCTAAAAGATTACCCCACATAGAATTCAATTATTCCATTTAATAAGGAGATGAGTTGAAACTTTCCTTTAAAAATTCATTTTAAACAGCTAATTTTTATAAAACGTATTTAAATTACACAGCATAAATAGAACTATAAACTATGAACTATGACATTATCTAAGTAATGTGAAATGTGCTTTAGATAATTTAAAGGAAATCTAAACACCTTACCTTTATAAAAAGAGAAAATACGAAATTGCTCTTATAACATTACTTAACTGTTACCTTTTACAGTGTAAGCTTAGATAGTAACCTAAGTAAGCATTACCTTTACTAACTAGTGTTACCTTACTGACTACGTAATGTTATCCTTTTGTCAACTCAGTCTGCATCCTGTTTTTCATGTTTAAATCCAGAAACTTGTGTTTCTGGGACTTTTGAAAATCAGTGGAAATTTCTTGGAGTCAATTAATGTCAGTAGTATAACCTATAAAGAACCATAATAAGAACTTCTAGCTACATTCTTTAGTTATCACTCTCAGTACATAAAAAGTTATTCCTTTGCATTTTTCACAGAAGATAATCCCTTATTAGATCTAGTGGTCACTCATTTTAGGTAACAATATTTTGTCTTTGCTCTATTTGCATTTTTATTTGAAAAATCTGCTAGACTTCATATTTTGTAGGAATAGCAGATACCCTGACACGAGTTTTACAGTCAGGAAAAAGAAAAGTCTACTAAAAACATTAAATAGAACTTTATTTGATTGTTCTTCCTTACTGTAGCAAACTGAAAGTTAATATATTATAGAATGCGGGGAAAGGTTTTTTTCACGTTTAAGCAAAGAACAGTTGAATAGAAATTCTGAAAAATCTAAAAAAGCTTTACTTTACATAGAAGAGATTACCTTGAAGTTCTAATTTATTGTAACTTCTAAATGATTATATGTCTCTGATGTAAATAATAATGATAATCATCACCATCTTCACAACTTTGTACATTATACAGTCAAATCAACTTAGAAGTCTAGTGCATCACTGAGTAATTTCTCAGCTTAGTAGTCTTTTCAGGCAAAGAAAAACACGTTATAAACTAACTTTCTAGAACTCTCTAGGCATCCAGAATGAATTTTTTGAACTTTATTTGACCCTATTACTGAAGAACTTTTGAAGCATAACTACATGGAAAACTAGGGGTTTTCTTTTTGTTGAGTGTTGTAGACAAATAAAGGAAGTTACAATTATTACTCAGGTATTGCAATGCTAACATTTGAAATTACATACTTTACTGTATGGACCACACATTCTTGAAATTTCTCCCCTTCAAGGTCCAAGAGCACACCAACTTTCTACATTGCCTTAAGAAGATACATATTGATAAGAAGCTGCAGATTTATGAATCCTTTTTGTTGTGTATATATATACACAGTAACTTTTTGACAAAAAAAGGAACACTTGTAGAATACTGCCAATTTTATCTTCATGCTTGCTTAACACTAAATACATGCCTGCAATATCCTTTATTTTCTCTAGAAAGCATGAAAAGCTTTTATAAGTCAACTTTTATTCCTGACATCTGAAATCAGCTCATACTGCAGAGCTTACATAGCATATCATTATTACTCATGTTGCTAAGACTCCCTAAAAATATCATTTATTAAATTCTGCAAACAATTTACCTTTGTGAATTTACTTATGACATGGACCTAATGTATCTTTTCTAAAGATGGCCACTAATTCAATTTCTCTAAGCCTCAAGATCCAATACAAAAAGATGTCATAACAGGTACTTCAGTTAAAACTTTTTTCTTTAGGTATACAAGCAGGTTTTCAAAAAATTAAAGAAATGGACATTTTTCCTACTTTGTTTCATACTATCTTTGCAAGTAGAAAAGAAACCCACCTCTGCTAAATATAATAATAATTTGCATTTGAATTCTCATAATACTTCTTCAAATGTAATATTGCAAAAATAACAATCTGATTTAAAAAGTCCTTTATTCACATCAGGAAAAGAGGCTTTCCAGCTTTTAGATCTCCAACAATGTACTATCCTACCTGACAGATTCATATTGCCAAAATATATGATTTACTCGTTTAATAATTCCTTGTCCTTCCAAACCAAAAAGAAAACATCTGATTTCACTGCCCCATGCCAGTTGTCTTTCTGTGACAGAGATAATTTGCAATGAAATATAAGGTTCAGATATGGTTACTTGCCATAAAGTCTTCATAACAAAATTAGAATAACTTGAGGAAATCAATACATTCATAACAAAACAGTCTGCACTAAACTCCTGTTTACAATGCGAATTAATAAAGTAGTAAAAAGTTCAGAAAAGTGTAGCAAAGCATTTTCAAGAATAGTAGAGCAAGAACCTTATCTTCTCTTTCTCTTATTTTGTAAACAATTCTTCAGTATCAATTCCTAAGGTAATTCAAAGTCCACAGTGAATTCTTAAACTACTTGCCCTACTTATACTTGGATTCAGTTTACTCATGGCTTAGATCTCTCAGTTAAGGCTCTCTTTCTCTCTTAACTTATCTGCAAAATCCCACCAAGAACAGTTTTTCCTCCCTATTCTTTACCTGAGCATCAAACTCGGTGTTTAAGTCCGTCCCGGAGCAAACTCTGCCGTCCACGTTTCCCTGCTGCCGGCCATGGCGAGTAACACGTCCGCGAGTGCCCCCGAACGAGGCGCTCAGCCCATCCGCAGAGCAGAGATGTGGGAGCAAGCAAAGCCCTTGCACCCATTAGCTGCTTGGAATGTGCTGCCGTGGGATTAGCCTCGTTAAGGGTTCGGTGGACACACACCCGCAGACCCACAACACTGCTTGGTTTGAACATCTAATCTGACGCCAAAAAGAAAAACAAATCCCCTGAGAGCCTGGATTTAACTGGCACAAGCCTTGACGGGCTTTTTTCCCCTCTCTACTTTTCCCTTCAGAAATCGAGCTTGTGAAAGCGTGATAAGGTGCTCCGAGTTCTTGAGTTCAACCCAGGAAAACAAATCCTTCAAAAGAAACTGTGTACTAAGCTGGAAAGAACCTGAGCGCACAAGAGAGATTGTTCATCTCCGAAGAATGAAACCACTGTTTATTGGGCAAATGTGAGAAATCTATACATGGCTGAAATATATTGCAATTAATCAACAACGGCATTTTTCCAAAGAAGCTGAGTTTGTCACTATTTCTTACCACAGTTGCTGTACTGCAGAGAATGTAACTTTTCAGAAAGTCATAAACATAAACCTTTGTCTTTCAGAGACAAGAAACTGCATTGTTCTCAGCTTAATTAAAAGTTAGTAACTTAAAACACCACTTAAATGTTTACAAATTTGGGGACTACTTTACTGTACCCTCTCGATATCAACACTGAAGAACAATTTTTGCATGTGAACGACATTAAGATTTTTTTACTACATAGCAATTATATGTGTTCAATTAATTCAAGAGTTTTCCAAATATAAAATATTTTTACTCTTCACCCCCCCCCCCCCCCCCCCCCTTCAAGTTTGGGTGAATTCCTCTCTACTCCTACATATGCATACATATCCTTGTTTCCTTTTTAATAAGGCTGCATCTAATGCATGGAAAACATTCTGTCCACCCTTGACATTGATGAATACACACACACTAAACTATACTGTATGTACATTAGCTTTGATGGGCCCAGGGTGGGCAAGGCTGAGCGCACGTATCAACTTCTAAACTTCTTACACCATCACACATGTTGAGAAGCTTCTGCTAGGCTGTCAAATCCATGAGATTTCTCATTTTGTTCCCTGAGTTTTTTGTGTAATATACATATATGTAATTTGTATGCCACGTATATACAAAGAATGTACATATACATACTCTGTGTGCATATATATACACCCTCTGTTCCAGCAAAGCTACAATGTATGGGATTTCTCTACCACAGAGTTCAGAGCAACAGAGACCATGTGCATATCTTGTGAGAACTCTTTAGCACAGGATCAGACCAAAGATGATCTGTGGAGAATAGCAAAGGTACAGAAAGTTGCAGTGTCAAGAGAGCAGCCAGTAAACAGCTCAATGAGGCAAAGAATATGACTAGGGAGTCAGCAGGAAAAGACTGCTTGCATTTTAGCACAGGGGAATTTGTTTTGATTGACAGAGTGGAGGAAGAGTGAGAGAAGGAAAGATTTAACACTATCAAGATGACTTAAGAATCATAGAATCATAGAAGCATAGAATGGTTAGCGTTGGAAGGGACCTCAAAGATCATCTAGTTCCAACCCCCCTGCCATGGGCAGGGACACCCTCCACTACACCAGGTTGCCCAAAGCCTCATCCAACCTGGCCTTTAACACTTCCAGGGATGGGGCAGACACAACTTCTCTGGGTGACCTGTGCCAGTGCCTCACCACTCTCTGAGTGAAATATTTTTTCTTATATCCCATCTAAATCTCTCCTCTTTCAGTTTAAATCCATTGCCCCTTGTCCTATCACTACACACCCTTGTAAAAAGTCCCTCTCCAGCTTTCCTGTAGGTCCCCTTTAAGTACTGGAAGGCTGCTATAAGATCACCCCGGAGCCTTCTCTTCTGCAGGCTGAACAGCCCCAACTCTCTCAGCCTGTCTTCATAGCAGAGGTGCTCCAGCCCTCAGATCATCTTCGTGGCCCTCCTCTGGACTCGCTCCAGCAGCTCCATGTCCTTCTTGTGTTGGGGACCCCAGAGCTGAATGCAGTATTCTAGGTGGGGTGTCACAAGAGCAGAGTAGAGGGGCAGAATCACCTCCCTCGACCTGCCGGCCACGCTTGTTTGGATGCAGCCCAGGATATGGCTGGCTTTTTTGGGCTGCCGGTGCACATTGCTGGCTCCTGTTGAACTTAGTAAAAATCCAAATCTGACTTTGAAGTGAAATTTCAGTACTTGGACCTGACAAGATTCTGGAGATTGTTTCTGGATTCAGGTTTCAGCTTGAAAAGTAACCCAGGGCAGAAGCCGCATCTTTTGTCTGAAGAAATCAGCACAAGCAACAACAGTTATACTCATTCACCTATATTACCCAGTGGCAATGTGAAGGATGATTTATAGATCAGCACTTAGGTCGAGTTGGCATATGCCACTGATGATACAGGAAATTACAACTGTCTTTGCCATAGTTCATTTAAAGGTGCATTAATGTTATGATGCTCTGGCAATGAAACTACCAGTGCTATAGATACTCCTCTACTTTGAGAAGTAATAAAGAAACAGTCAAAAAGCAAGAGATAGCTGCTTTTTTCAGTACGGTGCAACTGCAAAATAGTGCTTTCAGAGAGGTGGATGC
The DNA here is from genome assembly GCF_009769465.1 of Tauraco erythrolophus. NCBI lineage: Eukaryota > Metazoa > Chordata > Aves > Musophagiformes > Musophagidae > Tauraco > Tauraco erythrolophus. The sequence goes on from NC_141496.1 coordinate 82,700,483, forward strand.
TACACATTTAATGCTGCACACATACACGTTCTTTACATTTTCAATCTGGCTCACTGTTAATGAAGGGAATTCTCAGACACCAGTTAGCAATGAACTCAGTACTGACTCCTCACAAAAGAGGAGAGCAAACATTAAAAATTAATCAAAATCAGAAATTTTTCAGGAAGATAAATTCTGGCAGATTTTAACATGTTATGTAGCTGGGATGCTCAACTGCTGAACTCTGAATTAATGTTACTTTACAAAGAGCACCAAGACTGACAGTTTTAGAAACCTGCAATTTTAGTGGCAGAGCAGAACTGGAGGCAGATCTAACCCTTTGCTTCCCAACTTTATCATCTCCAACAAGTAACCAAGTTATAAGACGGTTTTCACTAGGGCAAGAAAGGTGTTTTTAAAAGCCTTTCTCTACCTTGCAGTGGGGCAGAGCAGCTGGACAGGCAACGGAGTATTACTGAAGTAAACTACAGATGGGATTTACAGGACCACCTGGTGACTGAACGGCATCAGTACTATTGCAAGCTGATGCAATTAGTGATCCTTAATGAAACCAGCACTTTTGCAAATTCCATTGTTTCTGTGTAAAGACCCTGTATCTGAAAACTTCTATAGGTAGATTAGTATAAAGGGTGGCAATGCTTCAAAATAACCTTATTATTAGGTGGGCTCAAGCAAAATTTCTACCCCTTCTTTCAGCGTTGCCCAATTAAAAACATTATAAACACTTTTATGACTTGCTTGAAGCATTAGGAATGGAGTTCTCTGGACATTAAGATAGGGATCATTAGACTGCCCCAAAATGTTTCATTTTCTGACACATATTTATCACAAGTAATATCTTAGAGGCTGGCCATCAGGCCTTTATCCACGAGAGCTGTACTTCTGTACGTTTTGTTCTTTTTCTAGCTGATTTCCGAAACACTTTATCATCAGAGTTGTTCCAAGAACAATGTTGAATTGTCTTGTAGCTTAAGCTGTATTCAGTACAGAGTAGGAGGGCATAGAATGCAGTCATTTGTTACTAAAGTACGTTACAGAATTTATCTGTTAGAATTGTTTACCAGATGTAGTTTTTATACTATACTTAGAGAAACAGAGTAATTTAAAAATAATCAGGAAGTTTATGATTTTAAACATTATGTCTGAAATTTTTCTTACTGCACAGTTTAAGAAACGAAAATTGTTTCTCTGTTAATGCTGCTATGCAAATTGATATTTATGTTTTATATATTTTCAAAACATTATATAGACGAAGCTATGTGACCAGTTGTTATTATCCATGCTATTGATAAATTAACTGGAAAGATTAACAGATATTTCAAAAAGAACCAGGGAGAATGACTAGATCCAAGAACTGGTGTAGACTTCCAGGCTCCTACAGACCTCCTCAAGATCAGTAGCAGTGTAAGGGGAGAATTTTAAAGAAAAGCTTACTAAAATGAAGGACATAATGTAAAGAACACTTTAAAAAAGTTCCCTGATTTCCTTCTTCAAGGTACTGGCATGTGAGGTGAAGAATTAAGCCTATTGGCTTCATTAATGATGTTTCTTTAGAGAAGTATTTATGATTTCATCAAATCTGCTGTGAGGATAAAGTTGTTTAAATAAGTAAATAAACTTTTCCTAACAAGAAAGCCCTGCTTGATCAGATGATGGTTCATCTAGCCCACTATCCTATCTCTACAAGAGCCATAAATAGGTGCTAGAGAAAAGGAAAAACATGTCAAACGAATATAATGCTTTTCCCTCATAGTTTCTCAGCTATCAACTATTCTGTCCTCATAGAGTTCCTGTGTTGTGATTTCTATATGTTCTGTAAACCTCCATGGTTTTTCCTCCACAAACTTGTCTGCTGATTTCATGCAAACTTTTGACATCCTTAACATCCTTCTCCCTGCTGCAGGGGGAATCAGTTCCTGCTGTTTGTTTTGAAAGTGACTCATCATACTTTCCCGTGATGTTTATTACTGAGAAATGTAGTGAACAGTCATATCTCATCCATCCTCTTCAAACCAGTCATGGTTTTCACAATACATTCTTGAATTTCTTTTTTTCCCCCTAGATTAACCATTTACCAAGGATTTCCTCACACAGAAACCATTTGGTACCTTTTATCTTCCTTGCTGCCCTTCTCCAAACCTCTTCCAGTTAGTTTTATCCTATCTTCTGGGAGGAATCAGAACTGTGCACCAAAGGTGAACTACAGATTGCTATTGCGACAAGCGGACATTCACTGTTCTGGTATCTGTTCCTTTCCTAACAATTCCTGTTAAAAAATGATTTGGTTTTCTTCTCTACCACTGCTGAGCACTATGGTAATGTTTTCACAGAAGTATCTACCATAACTCAAATATTTCACTCCAGTGTAGTAAAGCATTTATAATATTAATAGTAAAGAACTGTGATAAAAACCAAGCTGTTTTACTAAAAATCTGACAGAACAGCAATACACCTATATGAAGTTCTAATTTATGTCAAATATAGCTTAACAAATCATAATGAAACATGATATTCACAGAAGTCTATACGTGCACATACATAACTGCAAAGTAGAATATACAGAAAATATTTTTCTGCTATTCAGCGCTGGCAGACTATTTATCTTTTAAACCAGTAAACTTGGCTTCTAAAAAAGTGTAACATTATTCCTAACTCCTCAAATTAAGGAAAGGAAATAACCTTCACAATAAGACAGATCTCACTGCTTTCTAATAAAAAATCATGAGGTTGAAATGCACACGTAGGAGTTTAGCACTGAATCTAATTTTGGTCTGAACTACTTGATATCTAAATTGCTCATTCTACCCCACAAATGTTGGGGTAGAATAACGTTGTCTGCTCTTTCCTTAGAGAGTGGTGGTTTTGCTAGCCACTGTGTGGGTGCTGCATTAATGAAACAATTAAAATTAAATTGTACATAATTGTATGAAAAGGCCTGAAGGAATAGCGATTCCAGATGTTCCTCAAGTCTAAACATTCAAATGGACCAATTATACGCCACTGTTCACATTTCATCTCATCTTCCAGCCCTGCAGTTACTCACAAACTCCTCTCAAGCTCCCTGCATAATACAGTCCCACAGCTAGCCTTTGCTGCAATGCCTTGGTTGAGGTCCTGGTTTCACCACCCTCTAGCCTTCCTCCAGACACTGTTTTGGAGAAATGAAACAAGAGAAGAGTCAGTTATAAGAAGTGAGACAACATTGTTGATCAGCTCTTTTGTCTCCCTCCTCTTCTACTGAGCCAAACTCATCATTTTCTCAGATGCAAAGAAGGGAATTTTCCCTTAGCTTTTAGGGAAAATTTCAGTCTGTTCACTGAAATACCCAGAAGGTGAAACACCAGAGGATGTTTCTCTCAGGCATGACAACATTCTTTTCCCTCTCTACACCCTTCTGTGTTTCTTCACCATCTCCTCCCTTCTCTTCTCCTGGAAACTCCTTGCACTTAGGTATCTCCTATCGGTCATGCTGTTTGAAACCACTTTCATTCACCAAACCAAGGCCAAGCATGATGCTGCCTCCTCTGCATTGTCCTGTTGACAACTCCCCTCTGTTTTGCTTGGCACAACATGAAGGAGTAACAGTTGGGCTCCTGGCAGGAGGAATAGCCACTCCAGCTCCCTGCACAAACACTGTCACCAAATAGCCACAGGAGAAAAAAGTCCAAGGAGAAGCATCTCTCACTCTGACACCACAGTTGAGTGTAGCTGTGATGCTTCTTAGGTTTTCTGTGTCATAAGGGGAAATTCTTAATTCTGTTTTTTGTTGGCATTTTGGAGCTATGTGATTTTAAATTATACGAGCCCTTATTATTCAGACCTGATAATGTCAGCTGTCTGATACAGAACAAACTAACAGCACTGTGCTTTCTTCTGCCGGCAATCATACTGCCCAAGTTGCATATATTGGAATGAGACATGTTATGATTTCTGATTATGTCACATCATCAAGCAGACAGTGTCAAGTGGAATTTGCATTATTAACTTAAAAAAAATTGAACTGGTTTCAAATCACATAGGAAGATTTAACAACACAGTGTTATCTCTTTGGACTAATAATTTTAAGTCGACTTTAGCTGCAATCAAGAGAGATCTGGAAGCAGGTATTCTTTCTGTCAAGTCTTCATAGCTGTAGCTTTTTACAGGCACGTAGAAAATTCTAAATGTACCTATTCTTTGTACATAGCCCAATCTGATATACCAACATCTTTTTATGAAGCAGCGATAAAATATTATGGAAAGATTTCTGGTTGATACTCATGTTTGGTTTTTTTTTTTCATTCTCCAGTGGAAATTCATTTATATGGTCTGCATTTTAAAGACAAAACAAAGCCAGTCCTGTAAATTTGCTATGAGATACGCCAGACTAATGTGACATTTTTTTGAGATATTCAAGGCTGTTAGACATAAACTGGTACTGTCTGTCCAAGTTTCTCATTTTTGTCGTAAAGTAAAACTGTGTAAAGTAGTGGACCTTCACTGCAGAATTAGCAGGACAGAGATTTCTGCAAGGAAAGAAACTACAAAAGATACATTTCAGAAAATGCAAGGGCAGATCAAACAGCTGAATATTTAACGCATTATGAAATAATCAGAAACTGGTGAGATACAAAATTACATTAGAATTCCAAAGCATAAGTTGACAGAAACTTGCTTATAGTAGATGATTCCCCCAAATTCCTCCATTTTTTTTCACTAATAATGCAAGTCCCATGCCTATTTTTCCATTTGTCTCTGTTAACAGCTTCATAAAGAAACTGTTTGTGAAGATTTGCTTAATTCATTACATAAAATTGCAAATTGCTGCCAAATCAAGTGATCGCCACTAGGATGGAGAGGGACAGAAGAATGCAGGAACTGTAATTATAGATGACTAGTTCACAAGACAGGGTATAATAATAGTCCAAAGACAGCACAGAGGACTTGCATCAATCACTTTCACTACGAAAGAAAAAAGGGCCAAAATTTTCAAGAGCCACAAAACTTATTAACATGGCTTCTTTTAGTGGGAAATCTGTCATGATGAACCTGTCAATGTAAAAGCAATTTTGTACTTTCTTCACCTTATATGTTCAGCCCTGGTTAAAAAAAGAAAAATAAAAGTCTTTAAGTATATGAATGGACACTAGAACCAGGCGTGGGAAAGAAACTGAAAACACACTGCTTGAATGATGTGGAGGCTCCAAAGCTCTAGTTCACAGCAAACATCCCTGAGGGCTGAAATGACTGCAATACTCAGCACAGACTTTCAGAGAAACCATTATCACGGGACAGCAACTGACAACAAACCATGGCTTACTCTTTCACTGAACTCTGGCACTGACTTAATCCTGCTCTAGTCTGGAGAACAATATGGCAGAACCTATGGAATTTATCTTTACAGCACAGCTGCAAGGCATGTCCTCCCCTGTGATGAGGTATTACCAACAAAAGTTATTCATGCTTTAAAAGATTTTCCTGGATATCACACAAAAATCTGTACAGACAGAGAAGAGATGATCACTGCAACCTCCATGCACGGAAATCTACAATCAGCACTGGTATTTAAAATCATTTAGAGCACTAACCACAACAAAACATGGGAGTAAAACAAGGATTCCAGGATGCAAACACATGATGGCAGATTTCGGTAAAATTTCAACTGGGATCTCTAACCTGTTCTTGTAACTATCATCACATCAGATTCATTGGTGTGTGCAGACTGGGCTGGAAGGTAGAAGGGGTACCCTCCTGGACTACTCTTGCCAACTTTACTATCCAGATAGAGTCTGATAGCCAAATTGTGTCATTGACAACAGTGCTTTCAACATTAGCTTGTTCATATATATGTTCTTGTGAAGAGACGGTGGATGTGTTCTGAATGAAGTTACAACAATATTGCTGTCACTAATTTGCCATTCAAATGGCACTACAAAGATCAGCTCCAATAATTTTTTTTTTTCAGATGTCATTTTTTATTATGTGATCTGTTGTGACCTTTCATTTCAGCGATATGTTGAACTAAAACCAAAGGTACTACTTTGGCCAACGCTCAAATAAAGGTAAGAGTTTAATAAATGATGCCAGTGACTTACCACTTGAAATCAGACTGAGTAAAATGCTAGCAAGCCTTGATACCGGTGTGAAGTAGAGCTAAGGAAAACATTTCATAGCAGATTAGGTCAAAAAGAATATTTTGACTTTGACACACAGTTGCCCTTCACCAAACATAAAGGTGGATGGAGGAAGTAAAGGGAAGTTTTTAGGCTTGAGAGCTTACATCCAAGTCAGAGCTATTACTGTGACGTTTGCACTGAGCGGGAATGGGAAAACGTTCAGACATGTAATGCATTACAAAAGGTAAGCACTTTCTGTTCACTTCTGTTGCCTGTATCTACCCATGTCTGGTCAGATAGGAAGAAGCTGGCACCACTGAGGTGGGTAGGGGAAGAGAGAGCAGTCCTCTGGCCTCTGTAGTGACTCCTGCAGCCAGGAGTATGGCAGATCTTTTCCCTCGAACCCCACTTTGGGAGGTTTGGATCCTTCCATACCACTGCATGAACAGCTATTCCTCTCCTCTCAGTGGAGACCTTTCTTCTCAGCCTCATCGGACACAATGGAATGGACAATATCAGAGAAAGTCCAATGCTGCCTAACAGATCTTCTCCCATGCAACCCTTACTGGCTTTTGTTGTTGGGGAGGGGAAGGGCAGGGGTCAGAAACATCTTTTATTAATTAAAAACATATTGTGGCCAGTGGCTTTGGCAAACACAAAGCAAATCCAAAACACGGTTCTTGTAAACCTGTTTCTGAGAAAGGAAACTTGCTCCCTGCAATAACAATTATTTTTCTCTTAGAAACATTTCTATGAAGTTTGGCATTATAGCATTTTATTTACTAGGGATTTTGGCATTATAATATTTTTGCATTATTATAATCTAGGATTAGCTGTATAGTTAGCTTTTTTTTTCTTTTTTTTTTTTTTCTGTTAAGTACCCAGAGATTATTGACATTTGGTCTTCTTGAAAAATAATATCAAAGTTTCAATTTTCCATCTAATTCAAAGTTTCAGTCCAGGAATAAATACATAAGAAAAACACAGCTAAAGTATAACTTAATGATTAAATTTCTGCATTAAGCAGGAGTATAGTAATACCTTATAGATGCTTTTTCCTTATAAAATATGGTTTTATTATAATACCTACAACATATTTACATAACTGTGAGTTAAGAAGTTTAAAACATCTAGAGAATATGAGCATTTATGAAGCCATTGGACTGAATGATCAATTTGAAACGCTGTCAGATAAGCCCTGATTCAGATATTCTGAACAGCACAAGAAACTGTTTTTATGCACTTTGTTTATGCTTTGAACAGACAATGCTGTCATGGGGGAAGCGTGTGCAATTGCGTAATGATGCAAGCAGCATATTTAAAATGTCATAGTTCATCAAATCTGAAACAGTTAGTCCCTTTTAGAACTACAAAGATTTAATACCTCTGGTTTTAGGTATATTTCTTCACTGAATGTTTATAGCAGTATATAATTCAGTATTTTTTTAAATAAGTTTCAGATGAAATATTATTTTGTGACCTACATTGCTGCATCAATGCAAAAATCAGTCATGAAAAACCTAAGAGCATATTTATAGTCTTCTGATATTATGTAGCCCGTAAGAATTCCATGCCATGCACATATCTGTCAAGGTCAAAAGACAAGGCATTATTTATTTTACGATAAGGAATTTTCATTATTTTTCTAGTATTTTTGACTCAGAATCATAATTACACTTGAGAACTTGAAGACCTTTGTCACACTACAATATTTTTTTCATTCAGGTTGTATGCTCCAGTGTTGATCCCTTCTTTACTCCCCTTGGCAAAGGAACATTGCTTTTTCCTTCTTTCCGTTTTAACAGTCTATACTGATTCAACTTCAACTGAAAAATAAAGATCACTGTGACTGGTGATATCAAGTCTTCCCCCCTTTCAGATGAAAGCAGTCAGACTATCTAATCCAAGAGTCCTATACCATTCCAAAAAAAGGGGAAAACTACACAGATAAAAGTAAAAAGTGCGTAATTCCATCACTTAAGTTTTAAGCCCAATTGTAGATAAATTCATGACGCAAGATATTTTTTGTCATATAGTTCCATGTGTACAAAAATTATTTGTCTTTTACCCTGTGGACTGTAAAATTTCACAGGTTGTTCCTTGACACGTGCTTTCTTAACTGACAAAGGAAGTCAAATATAATCAGCTACATTCATAGATTTCACAGATTTCATAGATTTCTAGGCTGGAAAAGACCTTAGAGATCATCAAGTCCAACCATCCCTAATCCCCATTAAACCATATCCCTTAGTTCATCCACCCTCTTCTTAAACACATCCAGGGATGGGGACTCAACCATTCAATGCCATCACTGTTATTCCAACTGTTCAGTGACTCAAGTATGACTGTCAAAGCACACACATTTTCTTAAGATGAGTATTATAAAAGTCTTGGCACGTTTTTTTCTTTTTGAACACATGAATCCATTATTTCTGTTTTCTCCCTAGTGTTTAGTTCTAACCATGTGGCTTAAATGGAAGTAAACATGGAGTATTCTTTAGCAACAAAAAAACAATCACCAAATATGATGTTATAAAGTTTCATGACTTTTCTTCAGAGTCAAAGTAGAAGGAGAAGAATAGCTTTGAGGCAGAATTTCTTATTAAATCACAGACTAAGAAAAGAAGAAAATCACAGGAAATACAAATTAAGTAGGTGTTTCTAGTGTTTCTTGTTTGTTCTGAATAGAGGGTCTTACTTTAAAAGGACTGTTGAAAAAAATCAGCTAGTATCTTAGTCTCAGGCAGTTTGAAACTTGGTTCAATCTGCTGAATTCCTCAAGCAAAAGATATGCTCCAAAAACTCAAGTAGGATTTTAATTTTAAATTGGTGTGTAATAAATAACTTTAAAGGGGATCTATATCAGAATTTAATTATATTAACCATAATGTGTATCAGCACATACTTATGACCTACATTACATATAACAGCAAATACTTCCCTGGATTTTCCATTCTATTTTCATTTATGGATTTAGCTTTCCTCGATGTTTGAAAGCTTTACTGAAAGGCCTTCTTTCAGACAATTCTGACTTCGACTTAGCAAGACTTCTAAGCCAGTCCTACGGTTTTGTTTCTAATCCTTGAATTAATATTAGGATTACAATTTTGTAGTGAACCTGGGTGGGCCTTATTAAATCTCAAATCCTGCAAATTCTTCTGGTTGGGCAACCCACAGTGTCAAGACTCTGGAAAATTTGAAGGACTGGAGCCTAGCAATGAGGAAAACATGCCCCATGCTTTCACATTGTTGCCCTACTTCCTTATGTTTTTACTCGCAACAGTTAGCTGCATCTGTGTACCAGTTTCATGCAACAGCTCAACAAGATCTTGGTCTCAATAAGAAAATGATACTGCTGTTGCTGGGTTCCTTACATGCTAAAATTCTTGCAACTGTATACATACATGAATAAGCATAAGCCACAATTAGGGTGGAGGATCTCTATTACATCAATCCAGAAATAAACAGTGAGCATGAATGCACTAGGTGAAGCCTTGGAAAGAGACTGACTCATGGGCAAAACATTGTAAACCTTCATCACTGAATAACCCCACTCTCTGAAATTGAGTCCCATATCTCTTTCTCCCCCCAAATTTGAAATTAATAGTTGTGATAAAGGCTGTTGATAGATGATATCCACTTGCTGACGATTAAATTTACAACTTTTGCAGTCTTAGAGGAAGCAGCCTAGCAAGCTGCTGTGAAGTCATTTGAACATGAAGACAGGAAGAAGGGAGTTTGGTAGATCTTGTCCTCTGTTTTTTTTTTTTTTCCTCTAGCACTGAGTAAACTATTTTAATGCAAACAGACATTTTGTGGAACAACTTGCTATGAAGTATTGAAATATTTTCTATAGGCTAGTCGATCCCTCTTCCTTCACCCTCATAAAGGCTAAATAACTTCCTTGAACCACTCTTGACCTCAGTTGCAAGCCATAGGATGAAGGAAATGTGTTGACTTGTGCTATGGTCAGTCTGGGTAGTCACAGCTGACTCCTTTTTGCTTGGAAAGGTATATGAGAGAAAGTGGAGACGTGAGGCAAGACATAGCTTAGATCATGTAGTGTAAAACATTAACACCACTGGTAAGGCAAGTGCAATTTCCATTCTGTCACCCCACAAAGAGGGGTCAGACAGGACTGGCAAAATCGGCAGTCTGTTCATCCACTGATCACAAAGCTGGAACTTGAGTCCCCAGATACAAAGTGATTGATATCAACATTTCTAATAGGCAATTTGATTGTTATCTTGGGTTTTGTTTTGTTAAGGTGTTCTTCACTTTTGCCTGCTATGAGACCTGCATTAAGATCTGCAGTGACAGAAATCAGAACACAACCATGTCTGAAGACCCTTATTCATTGTGCTGAAACTACTTTGGAAAGCAAGGTGGTATGGGCCTTTCATGAAATCAGATAATGTCTGTTAAAAGACAATGCAATGCTAATAATAATAATAATCTCGAACTCTACAAGGTTATTCAATTCTGCATGCACAGAAATGCACATATGACTGAGAATAAAAATCACTGCTGCTCTCCAGCACTGTTTGTTGAGTGCAGCTTGCAATGTTCCAGAGGATTCTGGAAGGAATTAAACACACAAATTGTGGCTAATTAAAGCTTCTGAGTTTAGTGAACACTCATAGTACAGAGATGGAAAAACGCAGTTGAGGAGCTTAGTCTTACTATTTGCAAAACTGTATGATGGGGTCATCCACAGAGAGGGCATGTAAGAGCTTTAAATTACTTTCTTGTTTTGACTTGACTTTGAAATAAGGATTTTAATGTAATTTTTTTAGAATATGCAGTTTTGAATATACTGGATATTAAAATCTAGCAATGGGGAAAAAAAAACCCCAAACACCTTTTACTTAAAAAAGACTTGAGCAATTTCCCTTTTTTTTCGTTGGGTTTAAATCTCATGGCATTTGATTACACAGCACATTCCAGCTATCTGCCCCAGCAGGCCCCTCTATCAGGACTTGCTGATTACTACTTATGCATTGTTTCAATGTGAGCCCTTGAAGGATTTCATTTAATACAGATTAGTACCTTTATTAAACTGTGGTTAATTGAAGCCTCTGAGCTCTGCTAAATACTGTTCAGTGAAGTGGATTAGTTGTTTTAATTTGTTGCTTTCTCACACAAAAAAAAACCCCCACTGAATGAAATAATTACCTTTTCCATTGGGGTACTGAGGGTGACATTACTATAAGGCTTTTAACTTATGTATTTTAAACAGGCAGTTTTCTAACTCAGAGATGCCTATGGTTCTGCAAATTTAGAAACTAAGTTGACTCCAAGAGCACTCTCTTGGATTGGTTTAATTTTTAAAAAGAAGAAATTAAGGCCACCATCAAGAATGTGTTACCAAATATATAACTAAAATCTGGCACTGTTTTCTCTGATCAGAAAATTAAAAACAGAAAAAAAAAATGTGCTGGAACAGTTTTAATTCTTATTCTAAATTTAATTGTTCTCCTGAGAGTTTCTGTAAATACTTTTTCATCTGACACCTTTATTCTCTGTTGAACAGCAACATGAAGACAGATTATAAAAGTTTAAGGAATAATTGTACCCACTGCAGTCAGTGACTCATTGAAGAGTGTCACTGACTCATTGAAGACTAATTTATTAAAATATTATCTAGAAAATCTTAGATTCTAAATGAAGATATCTGCCTGATTATTTTTCACTGTTGACTTCTTATGGAATGATAATTGAAGATTCAATTAAAAACAATAGGTCATGTGAATTTTAATATGTTGTCTGATTTGGTCTGTGATTGATTTACACTGGAAATTCTTTCTTTAAAGAAAAAACCTAATTCTTAGTAAAACTTGGAAAAGAGGATTAAAGTAAAGAAAATATTTCACCAAAAGCTGCTGTATCTAAAACACCTGGAAAAATACCTCTGCTTCTAGGAGACAGATGTGATAATATCTCCTGTTTTTGCCTAGCAGAAGAATTCCTGCTAAACTAAGAGGAACAGTGAGGGAATGCTCTGTTCAGAGTCATTCAGGGATATCACTGATTGCTCTTTAACAGAGAGCTCTAGCTAGCTTCACAAACCAGTAAGAGTGGAATAAGGTTCCTGTGGTGGCTGCACAGAATAGATATGGTCTCTACAACCATACTGGCTGCAGCACAGTGAGATTCTGGTTAGGGTGAAAGCTGTTCATTACCAACTTGAAGAAAAAATTAGTAAGTACACATAATTTATTACTATTACTGTGCTTAAACCCTGCTATGTTTCCCATATCCAAAATAATTCAAAATAAGTCACCTTGTTATGGCAAGGTAGGTTTACCAGCTGTGGCGGTTCAGCCCAGGGGCAGCTCAGCCACCACTGAGCCTCTCCCTCACTCCTCCCCTCCATGAGGTGGAGAGGAGAAAAATGTGAAAACAGGACTGAGGGTCGAGATAAGAACAGGGAGGGATCACCCACCGACCATGGCCCTGGGCAAAAGAGACTCGGTGTGGGGACAAATCAATTCCATTTATTAACAGTTACTTGAGAAGATAACAACAAACAAAGCCAGATCTTAAAAACACCTTCTTCCCATCCCTCCCTTCTTTTTGGCTCTACCTCCTCCCCCAGCGGCACAGGGGATGGGGAACAGGAGGGTCGCGGGTCAGTTCATCACATGCTATTTCTGCTGCTCCTTTCCTAAAGGGGGAGGACTCTTTTCCCCCACTCCAATGGATCCCCTCCTCATGGGACAGTCCACAGACTTCTCCAAAGTGAGTCCTTCCTGCAGGAGTCAATCCTTACCCATCAGACTGCACCAGCGTGGGATTCTTCTCCACAGAGCCACAGTTTTTTAGGGAGCTGACACCTGCTCCAGCGTGGATTTCTCCATGGGCTTCAAATGCCTCTCCACCTAGTCATCAGCCTCCAGCAGCAAACGGAGACCATTCTCTATGACCTCCTTCAGGCACAGGCACCTCTGCTCCACTGTGGGGTTCTCCATGGGCTGTGGGTGGATCTCTGCTCCACCGTTCATCTCCACGGGCGGCAGAGGGGCTGCTGCCGTCTCGCCAGGGGCTGCAATGGAATCTCAGCTCCGGCACCTCCTCCTGCTCCATCTGCACTGATCTGGTGTCTACATAGTGGTTTCACTCGGATCTTAGTCCTCTCTCCGCTGCAGCTCTGCTGGGCCTGACCAGCCCAACAAACCTCGTCAGTGCCGGCAGAAAGAACTCCTCCCAGCAGGTGCCCTGGGAGTGGGGTGCTTCGGAGCTCTCTAAGCCACGTCGCTGCAGCCATCTCCAGTGGGGTAGTGGTGGCCCAGTGCGGGCAGCCGCCCACCTAGGGGCCAGCCCTGGCCTCCCTCCTCTCTTCTGTGCAGGTCCAGCCCCTTTGGGCTCCTTTGTCCCTGTCTTAAATATGGCATTCACAGAGGTGCTGACTGGCTTGACCCTGGCCTGAGGGGATGGGGATGGTCTCACCTGGCCAGAGGCTGGAGAAAGAAATAAACATTGTAGCAGAGATGACTTAAGTGAATTTTGGAGACAAACTCAGGAGTATCAAAATTTTAGTTTAATCTTTTGAAACATTAGGTGAAGGTTGCATTTGGCCAAACTTTATCTTCAGTTTCTGACAGGCAAAGCCTGTGAAATCAATGGTGTGGTATCAATGAGATATTGATTAATATGGCCCTGAACTTGCCTAATTTTATCTCAGTGCTGGGAATGTTAGTATGTATCAAGCTTGGGTTATTGAATTTAGTGCTAAGGGAGCTTCCTTGGGTCTCTCCAGGCAACACTCATAGTAATAAAGTGAAGTTAACAGTATAATATGTCTGCTACTTTATCTCCAGGAGAGGATCTGCAACAGGTCATATTACAGCTAAAAATGAGTGTAGTGTTTCATCTTATCCAATCTGCTGGAAATCACAGATTCATGGCATGAATAAGGCTCAAATCAGTCAACCTGCCTGAAAAGTCTGCAGATGGGAGTGACAGGTTGTCACGGTTTGATGTCGGGGGGGGTGGGGGTTCTGGTGGCAGGAGAGGGGCTTTGCTCCCTGTGACCTCCCTGGTTTTGGAACCGGGTTAGACTTGGTTCTGGCCACCAGATCGGACTGCCATCCCCCTCGGGGTTGAGCCAATCAGCGCCTCTGCGAATTGCCCTATTTAAGTCGGGACAAAGGAACCGGAAAAGGTGCTTCGCCCAGGATCGAGCAGAGAAGGGAGGAGGGCACTGCCCCCGCTCCCTGGCTCCCGGCCGGGCAGCTGCCTGCATCGGGCCGGCGCCACCCACGGAGGATGGCGGCGGCGGAGCCACCGGGGGAACTCGGGGAAAGTCCCGCTCCCAGGGTGCCCACTGGGCTGAGTTCACCTGGAGAGGACTGAGATCTGAGAGAAACGGCCACACCGACTCCAGGTCAGTGAGGATGGAGCGGGAGGAGGTGCTGGAGCTGAGTTTCCCCTGCAGCTGGTGGCGAGATGGCAGGCGGCCCCCCTGCAAACAGGACGGCCTCGGTGGAGTAGAGAACCACTTGCAGCCTGTGGAGAGGAGATGCCTGAGCCTGAGGATGGTCGTATTTGGACGCATGACAAGGCAGAGAGGCATCTGGAGTCTGCGTGACGACTCACGCCGGAGCGAGTGGCTACAACTCCCTAAGAATCCGAGACTGTGGTAAAGCCCACACTGGGGCAATCCGATGGGGAAGGATTGCTTCCTGTGGGCTGGACGCACGCTGGAGAAGTTTGTGGATTTTTCCTCGTGAGTAGGGGATCCACTGGAGCCGGGGAAAAGGGTGTAAGGACTCCTTCTCCTTTAAGAAAGAAGCAGCAGTAACAGCACGGAATGAACTGACCTGCACTCCCCCCGTCCCTGCCCCCTGCGCCGCTGGGGGGAGAAGGTAGAGCCGGGAGGAAAAGGAAAGAGGGGGTGGGGGGAGGAAGGTGTCAGTTTTAAGATCTGGCTTTGTTTCTTTTTATCCTCTCAAGTAACCGGTTTTGTTTCCCTTTGTCCTTTTAAGTAACTGTTAATAAACTGTTTTGCCTTAAGAAAGCCCAGTCTGTTTTGCTCGGGACCATGGTTGGTGGGTGCTCCCTCTGTTCTTGTCTCAACCCTCAGTCCCTTTATTATATTTTTCTCCTCCGCACTTTACTGGAGAAGAAGCAACTGTGTGAGTTTTAGTTGCTGGATCGGCCGAAAACCACAACACAGGTCAAGCCAGAATGGCTGCCGCTATGGAGGGAAGTCTGATTTCTTAGTAACCCAAAGGACTGCACCATAACACAACTGGAAATGCTCCTTTCTTCCTTTTCTCTTTTATGTTTCCACCCTAATTTTACACTTTTTCAAAAGGAAAAAAAGAAAAAGATACAGAAACACCCCATCTCTGAGGATTTAAAGTGCTCTTGCCACTTCTTAATTATGCACAGAGAAAACACAAGGACTCATTCAGAGTATGGGAAGGTCAGAGCTCCAAAGGCACAGACTTTTGCAATAGAATTGGCACCTCAGATCAGCCACGCCAAACCAACAGCAATAGAAATGAGCTGAGGGAGGAGGATAACTGTGTCAGCCTTTTCTGCTCTTGCAGCTCTTGGAGACACCAGGAGTTGGTCGTGAGGATGATGCTGACGAAGGTGGTCCAAGCTTCTGTGGCAGCCTTGCCCCTAAGCCATCGCCTGAGCACAGCCAGGACTCCTGGCAGTAGTCCTGCCACCATCTCTCTGCCAGTTAGGTTGGTAAGACGGTATGTTACTGGGTAGTTTTCTTTGTAAGAGCTTGTCTTGGGATCTAGCCAATGGTTTACAGACTCCATAGCAGTTCACTCCTTGGAAACTTCTCATTGCTTCAACAAATCTGATACAGATCTCCTACTCTCTACATTCACGCTTGAAAGGTATTGCCAGAGAACTAATCACTGAACTACAGTAAGCATCTGCACTATGTAATATCTTGCAAACCTCCTGTTATGCTTTAATTACTCATCTGCATGTTATAATTGACAAAGACGTCCTAGCAAACGAAATGTGCAGGATTAAATTCAGACACCAATGATTGCACCAAGGCCAAAATCTGAATTGTACTTTGAGGATTAATTCTGCACTGTGGCTCTAGGTGAAGTATTTTTTTAAAGCAAATGTTTCAGATCAATCTCTGAAAGCTAGGTCCTTCACTAAAATGAAGAAGTTTAAATGCTCCCCCACAAGAGCTCCCCATTGATTGTCCGAAGTGTCAGCATTTTATGTTTGTTCAGGCCTGCAAAACGCTCAACGTAAAGAAGAACCAGAAACTTGCATCTGTGGAAATCACACTGTAAGCCTCAGAAGCACCAGCACTGCTTAGAAAAAACGCTCATCTGTGAGTTATTTCCTTATGAAGTCACTTCATCAAGATTCTGGAATTTTGTGTGCCCCTTTTTACTAATTTTTGAGAGTCTGAATGCTGCTGGACAGTTTGCTTGTTCAAATGAAGAGTACGTAAAATAGCAGCTATGATGCTTTAGAAAAACAGTTCACAGTATTCTTCATTTTAGATTTTCTTTTCTGCATAGATAGCTGGATTCTATGGTATAAAGTCGGATTCCTTAATCTATATCGTACAAACTAAAAAGTTAACATACCTCTAAGAACTCCATGGCCACAGGACTTCAGTAAGTTTAAAATGTGGAAGCTACAGACTCAGAGCAAGGCTACTCTTTGCTCTAAATGTCTCTCTCTCAACTTACAGAAGAATGTGACTATTGCCTTCTTCTGTATGGCAATGATAACAGGATGTAGGTCACCTGGCTTGTTACATTACATTCATATGCATACATCTAGCCAGATAAAAGATGTGAAAACTATTTTTTACAGGGGAACAAATCACAAGAGTTCAATAGTCACAACATAGAATAAAAAATGAAAGGACATCATAGAATTTCAAAACTATCACAATATATCTGAAGTTTCTTAATATTTCATTCCGATTGTTACTACTCCATTTCCCCTACAGCCTCCTCATTAGTGTCTCAGACTTCAGCTGTAAAAGCCATTCGAATGCTGTGGGAAAGTATAGAGAAATAAAGAGGGAAAGAGGATCTTTTACAAAGAGATATGCCCAACAGACTTGTTATTCTGTAATGTAGCATTTGCAATGAGAACAATTTGTTCTCAGTTTATCTTTTTGATGATGTCTTGAAGTTTTTAGCACAAAGCATATATTGTAATACTAACATTTTAGTTAACATAGCTGAAGACACCAAAACAAGGAAAGGAACCAGCACTGGCATTTTTTTTTGAGACCTCCATCAAGCAGACTTTCCCTGTGGCAACAGCTTGAGAAAGGGTTATTTCTGTTAGTACAGAATAGGTGCTACTTATGTGAGTTCTGGGCTAAACTGAACGGTGGTCCTATACACTTACGTATGACTTGGAAAATGCCATGTTTCCAATACCTGAAAAACAGCCGAATCAGTAAATGTGCCAGAGGGATCTTCCAGGGGAAAAATCTTTTGGCTCAAAGCACAAAAGCAGAGCAGTTCCCAGAATGTCTTTCTGCTAAAGTGGGATGGAGCTGATCTCTGGAAAGCAAAGCAAACAAATCCTGTATTTTTTTTTAAACCTTTCCTCAGGAAACCTTGGGTCACCAGTTCCTATCCACCCCATAGCTGATGTTTCAGGTAGAACAATTCTGTGCTGCAGAGAACAGTGAACCTTACAACCATGAAACCTACTTCCACCTTCTCTTTGGCACCTGCCTTTGGAAGAGACTCTTTTTCCCAAATGCCTCTATCCTTTCTCAGCTCCAACCAGAAAATTACCTAATGCTGCTGACCTCTTGCCACTGTTGTGAGCTTTCAAAACTGAGTCAGAGAAGACTTGTAAATTGTAATCTGGAAGTCCTTTTTTTTTTTTTTTTTTTGGTTAAGCATTTTCCCTGTGTCAGTGTCATGGTTTGATGTGGAGGGGGGTGGGGGTTCTGGTGGCAGGAGAGAGGCTTTGCTCCCTGTGACCTCCCTGGTTTTGGAACCGGGTTAGACTTGGTTCTGGCCACCAGATCGGACTGCCATCCCCCTCGGGGTTGAGCCAATCAGCGCCTCTGCGAATTGCCCTATTTAAGTCGGGACAAAGGGACCGGAAAAGGTGCTTTGCCCAGGAGCAAGGAGAGAAGGGAGGAGGGCACTGCCCCTGCTCCCTGGCTCCCGGCCGGGCAGCTGCCTGCGTCGGGCCGGCGCCACCCACGGAGGATGGCGGCGGCGGAGCCACCGGGGGAACTCGGGGAAAGTCCCGCTCCCAGGGTGCCCACTGGGCTGAGTTCACCCGGAGAGGACTGAGATCTGAGAGAAACAGCTGCATCTACACCAGGTCAGTGAGGATGGAGCGGGAGGAGGTGTGCAGGAGCCGAGTTTCCCCTGCAGCCTGTGGCGAGATGGCAGGCGGCCCCCCTGCAAACAGGACGGTCTTGGTGGAGCAGAGAACCACTTGCAGCCTGTGGAGAGGAGATGCCTGAGCCTGAGGATGGTCGTGTTGGGACGCACGACAAGGCAGAGAGGCATCTGGAGTCTGCGTGACGATCCATGCCTGAGCAAGTGGCTACAACTCCCTAAGTACCCGAGACTGTGGTAAAGCCCACACTGGGACAATCCGATGGGGAAGGATTGCTTCCTGTGGGCTAGACGCACGCTGGAGAAGTTTGTGGATTTTTCCTCGTGAGTAGGGGATCCACTGGAGCCGGGGAAAAGGGTGTAAGGACTCCTCCTCCTTTAAGAAAGAAGCAGCAGTAACAGCACGGAATGAACTGACCTGCACTGCCCCAGTCCCTGGCCCCATTCGCTGGGGGGAGGAGGCAGAGCCAGGAGGAAAAGAAAAAGGAGGGGGCAGGGGGGAGGAAGGTGTCGGTTTTAAGATCTGGCTTTGTTTCTTTTTTATCCTCTCAAGTAACCAGTTTTGTTTCCCTTTGTCCTTCTAAGTAACCATTAATAAACTGTTTTGTTTTAAGAAAGCCAAGTCTGTTTTGCCCGGGACCATGGTTGGTGGGTGCTCCCTCTGTTTTTGTCTCAACCCTCAGTCCCTTTATTACATTTTTCTCCTCTGCACTTTACTGGAGAAGGAGAGACTGTGTGAGTTTTAGTTGCTGGATCAGCCTAAAACCACGACAGTTAGTATCACAGAAAAAATAAGATCAGCTATGAGTTTTATAACAAGCTGTGTCCCATGGTATACTTTAACACAAGCTTTACGCAGATTTCTCTCTTTTTACCAATAAATTTGACTTCTCTCTTAGTGCAACAACAAAAGAGAAAGAACAATTCCCCCAGTAGTGTGATGGAGCTTTGTTTAATCTGAAAATTTTCAAAGGCAAGAGATGATTAAATGTACATGCCCTCACTCCATAATTACAAATCAACTCTGCTATCATTCATTTAACATTTATCACTTCTAAGTTTTATCTGTAATTACACTGTACTTAAATCCAGTAACTTGCAGTTTTTTAATTACTTAGGTTTTGCAACTTAACCCTTCTCTGTGCAGATATAAACCTACCAATGTTCAGTACAAGCCTCGGATGCCAGGATGCCTGAGTCTTAAAATTAAGCATAGTCTACCTGATTCTCCTTAATGGAAGTGAATGCAAAAAGCAAACCACAAAACAAGCAAATATGACAGATTTTGAGAAGAACATCCATACCCATACACGTTTAGCTTTGTCATGACTGAATGGGATTTTATTATTTAGACACTTAGGGATTTATCCTCTTAGAAAAAAACTCACACATTACTTAGAAGAAAAGCTACACCCCTTACCCCCCACCCCCAGTCCCACCCCCCCTTTTTCAAGAGTGAAGAATCTTGAATCTGATGTAAATTTAAAAATTTTGACTAGCTGGGCTTGTATGTATGCTGTTTCATCCTGAAATATTTTGTCAATATTCAGAAGGCACATTTTGCATGCCTATGTAAGGGCAGTTGCTGTTTAACATAATGAGTTGTTTGTGCCATCAGGGAGAGTATCTTGTTATCGACTTCAACAGGATGAGAATCTGTGGCTACATTTTATACGAGGTGTTTATGGCACAGAGAGGAGGAAGAGCAAGGCTGTGATTACTATCTGCAAGTGTTGATACACAGCTCCACATGACAGTTGACTTTCTGTCAGAAATTAAAAGTAGCTTATCCATTTCTTAGCTACTTCAAGTATTTGTAGCCAATAATGTAGCTTTTTATTGCCCTTGGAGGAGTTCAACTGCTGTTAGCAATAAGTCAACATAAAAGTTAATTCATGTTGTATCTAAAAGAACTTTTCTTAAGACTTAGACCAACATGACCTTCGCGGAAGCCTCCACAACTTCTTCAAGACCCACAGCTTGAGAGGGACTATTTTAAATAAATATTTATGGTCCTGAGGTTTTGAAGGACTGTAAAATTCAACAGTACAGGTACGAGTGGCATGGAAGGTGATGAGTATATTCAGTATAAAGTTTTGAAGGCATGTAGTATCTCCGAACATAGAAAAGTCTATCACTGACCTCATCCCCACCAACAAACATTTAGTTAAAAGCCTGAGAAGGGCTTTCCTAGTGGGAAATCATTGCCAGAGCATTACCTATACGGCAGCACACTATGCTTGTGAATGTCATGAAATTTTGAGGGTTTTGCGTATTTATTGTGCACATATCTAACCACAGGTGATCAGACTTTGTATTCCTAAAACACTAATTGTCATAGATTTCAATGCACGAGGAAGGCAGTATTTTACTGTTTCTTGATTTCACACCTATTTCAATTTCATTAAGCTTGAAACTAAATATGAAATTTGTATTTAGTAATTAGTTGTGACAGTTTCAGGCTACAGCTTCAGCTATGTTGAACAGCTAATATTTGTTCCATTGTACTAGTTACCCATTTCACTGCATTATAAAAAAATGTTTCATATAATGATTTGAATCTAAGTGCAATACGAAAAGTTTTAAAAACCTTAGATATCAATTCATTGGTAATTAGAAAACATGGAGAGATTTGTTACTGCTAGCTCCAGTTTCCAAAACAAACATAGATTTGCAATTAGCATCAATCAAAAGACTCAGAAGTTATCTTCAGTTTTCAATCATAGGTTTTCTTTTCCAACTAAATGTATAAACGACTGGCATCTGGATCTAAACATAGTGAGTCAAACTCAGTTTCAATCTCAGTGGACTGAAGTGAGATGTGTGTGCTTACATCAAAGGTGAATTTGATCCAAAACACACAAGAGACAACCGTTTGCCCAGACAGGCTTAATATCTTACAAAATTAATTTTCTTTGTAACCAAATCTACAATGTTCTTCCTGTTGTATTACATCTTTCAGGCCCTAGTTACAATATGAATGATTTATACAGCCTTTTTGCAGTGCCTTTCAGGTAATTTACTTTGGAAAAAAAAAAAAAAAGGCTGTATGCACTCATGCTAACCATAGTCAGAAATTAATGATCTCTTTGTATTTGTGTCAAGGGAGAAAACTGAAGGTTATTTTTAAACCTTCATTGCTTATTTAACGATGGGATAAATGTCTTTTTCCCTTGGGACTCTATGTGTGTCAAGGATGGCCCTGTGTTCCATAATAGCTGGGATCTCACTTCCAGAATGTGCAGTAAACACATTAGCACACTTTCAACACATTGCCACAAAGATCCAAAGGGAATAGTGGCAAACCCTGCAAGAGAGCAATTTGAACACCATGTGCCTGTAACTATTTCTAGAACAGAAATCAACTTTGTTGGAGAAAAATAAATGAGAATCCTCTACTGAACCTGGTTCAGTATTTCAAGTAGCAAAATATTTGGGATGTTTTAGCTCTGAAGTTTTAGTTCTGCTGCTTATTATATGCGTATGTTTCTGCTACAATCAACGTATTTCAAATCCACTATTGAGGAGTTTTCTGGAAATCACATCAATATTCTTAATATTAGCTTTCTTTCTCTCAATATTTTAATAGCAACATATAAAAAGCAGCCAACAACAACAACAACAAAAAGGCAAAAAAAAAGTTGTCCAAAACCTTCCTTCTGTGGCAGTCCTTTAGAAAGCCAGAGACTTCACTTCGAAAATTTGTGGAGAATCAGTAGGTTGTATTAGAGATTCTGCAGCTGATACAGCTAATTCAGCACACTGCTAGGGTTAAGGGAGAAGAAGGAAGACGGCTTTTCCAGTTCTGCAGGGTGGTTTCTGTTCTGTTTCTCTCTCCTCGATTCCATGCAATGTGTAGGTGCATGGCAGATCCTCGTGCTCTTGTGCCCGGCTGTGCCGTGCCCAGCAGGGGCTGTGCACAGGGCTCGGAGATCTCTCTTGCCCCAGGACACCAAGTGAGAGGGAGGGAGAGTTGTCACCCACCAGGGACCTGCTAGTCACAGGAGCCAAGCTGAGAGAGGCTACCTCCTGTACTGGAAAAGGAAGATATCCAATGTCTTTGTGAAAATGGAGTAACGTAATCTGGCCTCAGACAGTCTACCATTATCTAGCAAATTTGGTGAAATCATTATGCTTTGTCCATATCTGATACTTCTGCTCAGCTATGCAAATTTAGATAAATGGCTTCAGTTGTCTTATACTATGCATTAAGATTAATTCAATAGCACATAAGACCAAGTCCTCTCTGCTTCCCCCTATTTCCCTCCACCAGTCTCCTCCATCCTATAATAACCTGCCAAATAAGGCACAGGCAACATTGATTTCTTTTACTACAAATGAACTGTACTGCAAATCATTTTCTGAAAACACTGACACTAATGCAATTACAGTGACATGATCTATTCCTTTTTAAGATCTCATCTGAAATCATAACAAAGGCATCTCTTACAGGAAAAGTCTCTTTTAGCGATGCTTTTACAGAGTTATGTATAGAACAATTTCAGTAATGTACTGCAGTTTACTCATCTCCATTTTATCACTAGTGCCTCATGGCATCACTGCAGTTTTTATAACACAGTCCTGATATTTATCTTATTTTAACAATCTCATGCACTGAAAAAAAAAAAAGTTGTGTAACTCTTCTCAGAAAGCTCTGCTGATAGTAGAAGTTTTCAACACAAAATTAAAAAACTTATTACAGGTGGGAGCACTGGCCTTTTGAGAAAAAGAAGCAAGTTATAATTTAAGCTGAGAAATAATATTAGCAATTTTGATTAAAATTCACTGACAGCAGGAGGTTTTATCTAATGTATACAGTCCCGACTTCAGACTTGTGAAATAAATTGTCATGAGTGCAAAAACTCATGTTTGCTGCTTTTCTAGCTTCTCTGGAGATCTGAGTTACAGTTTAACACTGACAATATGACTAATATTATTGCCCAACATGTGAACAGGAATCTCCATCTTGAACTGCATCAGGAACAAGCACAAGGTAAGTCAGGCAAAGAGTGGAGATTATGTTGTAATACACTTTTATCTTTCACACTCATCTTCTTCTCCCTATATCCCAAGATTATGTAAAATAAACTCTGCCATAAACAAAGCAAATTATTGTGAGACATTGAAATTGTGTTAGAGTTGAAGAAAAATTGAGAGGAAATGGGAAAAAAAAAATCAACCAGCAACTGAAAAACTAATGAAGATGTTAAGATTTTCATTTTAAAAGCTGAAAAATATAATAATTAATGGAGACCATGGAGTGCACTTCTAGAAAACCTAATTGGATTGTGAAAGATAGATATTGATCAAACAGATGTATAACTAGCTTGGAAGTACTGAATTGGTCAGCCTTGCAAAGAGTTTTGCTACTGTGCAAGCAGATATAGGATGCCAGCAGCTTTTTCAACAAAACTATGACAGCTAAAAAGGAACACAGAGAATTTCTGAACATGGGCTATTCTAAATGCTTAAATATCTTGGTGAACAAGGGATCTCTTTTTGCTAAATGAAAGCCTTCAAAACTATGGCTAATAAAACAAAAAGATCGTAAGCAGCAAAAGTCACTTCAGAAGGTGAATTTTAGACATATAAGTAACAATCATTAAGCCAAATTGAAAGCAAGACCACTAGAAGTCAGTGATTCTATTTTTACTGCTGATCTCTTTTTCGCCAATTGCAATTTTCCCTGTAACTTGGTTACAGTAAGCAGTATGTGAAAGTTACTCCTCTTTGTATGTCTCAAATACGTGGTCAAAAAACATCCCTCAGCTTATCCTTTTCATTGACTATCAACACCTTCACAGGCTTTTTCCTTGTGAAACACAAATATTACAAGGCTTCCCATAATATTATAGGGCTTTCTACAAAGCACTGGAAGAGGAGAAATGATGCTGATGCCAACAATTGTGCAATCATGGGTCGCAAAATGTGAATGCCTCAATTGGTCTATTGGACCAGAAAGATGCGCCCAATTTTAGTAATGTCACTTCTAATACATTATGGCAGTAAAGAACAACTGAACAGCTTATTTCCCACAGATATTTTCAAAGCCTTAGAGACTGCCATTTGAACCATTCTTTAATTACCTCTGGCACAGACTTCAGAAAGCTCTGTGCAGCCAAAAGTGAGAATATTAACTGAATTTTGCTCTAGTCCAATAATGATGCTCAGAAAATATAAGAGTCAACTTTATGCAGATGTAATGTTGATGTAACACTAAATAATACTGGAGATTAGTTGGAGGGTCACTGCTTTTGTTATTCTGGTCTGGAAAATGCTGTGTGATCTCAGTTCCCATAGAGATAGATGTGTGTTGTAGCTACTCCATACCCTCTAGAACTAGGATTTCAGCCCTGTCTTCTCCCAGTGTGACACAGCTAAGTCATGACACAAACACTAGGTTGGAGTCTCCCTGTTGAGACAAGTTTTCATCCCCTGTGAAAATCCAGAGAACATGTTGGGGGGCTGCTATTCCACATGCCACATGTACAGATTACTTTCTCGTCTCATCTTTGGCAGTACATGTGGGCTTTCTGTTTTTCCTTTGAGAGCAAGAAACCTTCTGTTGAGTCAAAGACAAAACTCAAAGTCTGTTTCTTAGGCCTTGATTTGGCAGAGTGTTTGTATACATACTCACATTCAATAGTCACGTCTTGTTAAATCTAAACCTCTACAATACAATGAATTTTACCTAAATATTTTTCCAAATACAGATGCTTTCCTGAATTAAGGCCTCAGTCTGCCAGAGTTGTGAAGAATACTATAAATACAGTCTTGGATTTTACAGATTCTTGCAGCTTTTAAAAAGCACTGATTAATTTTAACAGGAGACAAAGACATAATTTGAAAGGAGGCAAACAAGTACTTTTCCTAGACAGCAGAATAATTTAATGCAGTAGGAAAGCTATTTTTTACGCCGAACAATGAAACTGTATAAAAAGTAAAAATATAAGACACATAGGGAAACAAACAAGCATCCTTACTTGGAGTGTTTTTTAGCTTTTCCAGAAGGCATCTGGCAAAGCATTGCTACAAAGTCTAAATCTGACCTGACGCCAGCTTGCCTAGCAACAAACTTGAAAAATACCAGTGCTTTGGTGATTCCCCATTGACCACGTTTCTGCAGTTTAGAGAAACTGAGTGGGATATTGCTTGATATACTCTATAATAAAGTAACCTTCTCAAGTTAGCCTTCTCTTTAATGCATTTCTTATTAACATTTTCCTCTCGTCCTATTTTTCATTCATTCCCCTTCCTAGAACAATAGATTGTGCTTCTTCTTTACCTGGATAATTTCCAGTGTCTCTCTTGATTTCCGTTTACTTGCTCTTATTAAGTTGCGCTACCTACCTCCTCTTTTCCCTCTTCTCACACTGCATCTGTTCTGTTCTTTTCTAACCCGTTCTGGCAGCCTCTAAGTTAGCAGCACGGGCAGTCCACACCTGGCTGAGCACTGCCTCTAGTCAGTGGCCTCTGGTCATGCTTTGCATCAACTGCTGGTGGGTTAGAAGGCTTTGCTGAATACCTAACAGGCCAGAAAACAAAACTAATGACTGGCACAGAGGATGGTGGCACACTGTGAGTGCTAAGTAAGACTATGACTTGAGCAGCAAGCCAACTCTACATCATCCTTAATGCACAAGAACTTTTTGTCTCCAAGTTTTCTTTCAGGATTCTCGACTTTCATATCAACCTCTTTGCTATTCCATATTGAAATCATTAGGCCAGAGGTATTTAAATATGCTATGATTCTATCACGTGTGAAGGGCTATAAAGAATAAACATCATCTACCAGAGATGCTGCCCCAGCTATCAACAGCTTCCAACATACGCCATGGAAAACAAGCACACACACAAGTGCAGCTGTGCAGATCTGGGTTGGAAGTCCATAATAATGTCAGACCAATGCTGGTGGTATGTAATGACGGAACAACCAAAGGAGCAAAAAGAGCAGTGATCATGCATGACAGTAACCGAGTTTTACTCTGGAAAGTGGGGTACCTACCTACAAACATGACTCCCTCCTTGAATGTATTTCCATAGAGGAGACCATACCTCCCTTAAAGTGGATTGGTTATGGCGTGATATTAATAACTACCAGTTTTTAACTGTAGATATTTTCTAAGGTGATAAATATAAACCTTGGTAGTTTTAACCTTCAGTCCTGACACAGGCAAGACTCTTACCAGCAACTGTGTGACTGTGTAGTTAAAAATGAACCTTTTTTTTTTGATTAGGCAGCAAACAGAATCAACGAAGCATATGAAGGAAGTGCAGTGTTTCTCCTGTAACACGTAAAAGAAAGTGAAGAAGTGTACTGCATTATCAGGGCTTCTTTAACCAACAGTCCTGCAAATGCCTTT
Organism: Tauraco erythrolophus; assembly: GCF_009769465.1. Lineage (NCBI taxonomy): Eukaryota > Metazoa > Chordata > Aves > Musophagiformes > Musophagidae > Tauraco > Tauraco erythrolophus. Next base: position 82,727,270 of record NC_141496.1, read on the forward strand.
CCTGGCCTCCTTTGACCACATTGCAGGTTCTAACTTTGCACACGTGAAAATAAATAGCAAACCAAGAGTCTGTTTTTCTGAGCAAAAAGCTGAAGGACTGAACACAGCTTGTGCTCTGGTTGTTTCTCTTTTACATTCTGTTGGTGAGGGAGCTGTATGTCAAATAAATTTTAAATCCGTAGCTGGAGTAGCTTGGTGCATAAGAGCTTGAGCTCAGTGTTTCAGTCAGAAGCCAAGATCCATAAACAATCTTTAAAGACTCTTATTAGGTCAATCTAGTTCTCCTGCATGAAAGGACAGTCTCTTTAGGTGAGAGTATTTCTAAATTGGATAAATCATTTTCTGAAGAAAATGTCTGTATTCTTTACGACTAAAATTTCAGTTATTTTGAAAACCATTTTCTATCTTATCTCTAAGCAAGAATCTTTAAACGTACTCTTAAACGTACTCTTAAGGAAAATTTATGTTTAGTACTATTCAGTTGATTTTTTCCATTAGTTTTACATAACATTTGTCCTGTCTCTTTCCTTTTTCTATTCTATCAAATTTAAAATAAATCAGACATAATGTGCCGTCTGTTCCATTACAGTGTATAACCAAAATGTTCAGAATTGCAAATTAGATAGTTGCACTGGATATTTACATTCATCCTTTGCTATTCCCAGTAATTTGTCTGCATTTTAATAAAGCTGGATGCTCTGATTATTTTCCCTGAGATATTGTTTCAGGCTACCTGTTTATTTGGGAAGAGGAAGAGCTGAAAACTATTTTGGTAGTCAGATTTATTTTACGCAATCATGTAACACTCCTTATCCATTCCAATTTGTCTTTAATTGCTGCCAGGCTCACAGTCTGACAAACTGTAGGTTTGCTCTGCTTCTGCTGGCAAGGTACTGAACAATGAACAATAATAGGATATAAGCTCAGTACTCAAATAAAGCTTACAGTGATCCAGCATTATTCAGTCTTCAAAGCATACACATCACCCACTCAGACACAGAATCCACAGGTGTACCCATGGGAGCTGGTCATACATTCAAGGATAGAAGCTGACCATTTGATGTTCAACCCAATCAACTGACTAGCGTGTAAAATAAACAACCTTCAAACAAATCTGGGATTTTAAGCGTTGTTATAGTTAAGTTCACTGACAAACATGAAGGTGAGCAAAAGGGAGGGGTTAAATAAAAATGAAATACGTTTTATATGAACAACAATCAATATAGATTATTGTAGCTCTGCTGCTCTACTTCTTGGATTGCAATATACTCTACTATTAAGTGAAGTGTGGTCTGGATGATCGGGTAGTGAGGTGCATTGTGAACTGGCTGAAGGATAGAAGCCAGAGAGTAGTGGTCAATGGGACAGAGTCCAGTTGGAGGCCTGTATCCAGTGGAGTCCCTCAAGGGTTGGTACTGGGACCTGTATTTTTCAACATATTCATCACTGAATTGGATGAGGGAATAGAGTGCATGGTCAGCAAGTTTGCTGATGACACTGGGAGGAGTGGCTGACACACCTGAAGGCTGTGCTGCCATTCAGAGAGACCTGGACAGGCTGGAGAGTTGGGCGGGGACAAATTTAATGAAATACAACAAGGGCAAGTGTAGAGTCTTGCATTTGGGTAAGAACAACCCCATGTACTAGTACAAGTTGGGGACTGAACTGCTGGGGAACAGCACAGGGGAAAGGGACCTGGGGGTCCCGGTGGACAGCAGGATGACCATGAGCCAGCAATGTGCCCTCGTGGCCAAGAAGGCCAATGGCATCCTGGGGTGTATTAGAAGGGGTGTGGTTAGTAGGTCAAGAGAGATTCTCCTCCCTCTCTGCTCTGCCCTGGTGAGGCCGCATCTGGAATATTGTGTCGAGTTCTGGGCCCCTCAGTTCAAGAAGGACAAGGAACTGCTTGAGAGAGTCCAGCGCAGGGCCACAAAGATGATGAAGGGAGTGGAGCATCTCCCTTATGAGCAAAGGCTGAGGGAGCTGGGTCTCTTTAGCTTGGAGAAGAGAAGACTGAGGGGGGACCTCATTAATGTTTATAAATATGTAAAGGGTGACTGTCATGAGGCTAGAGCAAGGCTCTTCTCAGTGGCATCCAATGATAGGACCAGGGGAAATGGCTATAAGCTGGAACATAGGAGGTTCCGCTTAAACATGAGGAAGAACTTCTTCCCAGTAAGGGTAACAGAACACTGGAACAGGCTGCCCAGAGAGGTGGTGGAGTCTCCTTCTCTGGAGATGTTCCAAACCCGCCTGGATGCGTTCTTGTGTGATCTGATCTGATCTAGGTGGTCCTGCTCCAGCAGGGGGATTGGACTCAATGATCCTTTAAGGTCCCTTCCAATCCCTAACATTCTGTGATTTTGTGAACACAGTAGACACACTTCTGCAAAACACAGTTAAATGTTTTGTTAGGAGAACAAATACTGATGCTTTTTGATGCACAGAGGATAATGGGCAATCCACTCCTGATGATTTTTTCTCCAACCTTTCTGTGACAGTGCAGATGCATTCAGAATCTTCATGCCTACTGAATACGACTGGGGAGGCAGATGCTCTTTCAGGGACAGGGCAGCGTTACATGCATGAGGGTTTCTATTACACCACAGGATAGAAGTACTATGGTAACAAAGATGCTAAATTACCAAAAAAAAAAAACCTCTTCACATTCAAAAAGTAACTGTCACTTGTTTGTTAAGCAGAATTTCCATGGACAGGTAGTCCTTGATCTTTTAAGGGATATGCACAAAGACAGGTATTGGTTTTGGTGCAACCCAGCAAATATACTACATCATGGAGTATATATACCACATAAAAAGGAGATAGACTTCTAAAGGCCTTGCTTTTGAGAGTATCTCGTAGAACTCATTACTTGAAGAAATAAGACAGTAATAAGATAAGGTAACTTTAAAGTAGCTTGAAGACATTTAGTAAACACAAGTTGTGGCATCACCATCTGTATTATGTTGTGTAAGTATTAGCATACTCTGATTGTTAGATTGCATCTATCAATTGAAATTTAGAATATCCTCTTCGGTTCCAGTCTATTTATAATCTTGATACAATCAGGCTGCTATCTTGCTCTGCTTGAAGCAAGTTAGTTCCATTTGGCAAAATTACATGATGAAAACAAGCTCCAGGTAGCTCTGCTCCCACTGCTGCTGTCTTTTATCTGGGAAGCTAAACTGCCTCCTTCCTCTTGGCTCAGCTCAGCTCAGCACTAGCTCCCCTTCCTACTTGAACTGGTACCTCAAAGCAACTGGTCTCTATGGCTGCTTACCTGTTTCCCCCACGCAAGGACCATCTCGACCTCAGCTCCAGACTTGGTCAATACTGGTCTACCAGAACTGAATCTGCAAGTTTCACCTGGTGTTTCACCTGCAGTCAGAAGCCTCACCAGGAAAGGGTTTGGTCCACTCTTTAGACCGACTAGAGGATGTGTCTTCATTATCAATTTATGCTTTGTAGTGGGTTCTTGATCCAAAGAATATAAAAGACTCTGCATGCTCCTTTAACTGCAAAAGTTATTTCTTATTTACTAGGACTCACTTAAGACACTTTTGTTCATCCTTAGCAAAGGCAAAAATCTCTGCATTTCCAGCAGTCTGGAAAGGGCTAGAGATCTGAGTCTTCTGGAAGTTCAGCACCTCACTGCCACAAGCTCTGTAATTCCTAAATGACTGTTAGCCTGAAACATAGGATTTAATGTCCGCGATGACAAGATAAATGCTGAATGGGGTTGTTTCCATCATTTCTATAAGTCCCACCCCACATAGATCTCTGCGGTTAACAGTAGTTTGGATTTCTTTACCGTGACCTACTTTTTATCTTGAGATAAATACACATACAGTAAGAACTACAATATAAATGACACTTTTTACAAATAATAAGTATCAATTACTATAAACTCTTTCTCCAACATCTACTAATTCCTAGAAGGTATCAAAATATATCTGGAGGACATATTTGACATAAGATGATGATAGTGGTTTAATGTACTATCTTCAAAAAAAAGCTCTGCCTCTAGATTTCTTTTGGCAAAGAGAAAGAAGACCCAGAACTGACGCTATTGAAACAACACTGCAAATTTCTTTATAGGATATATTAAAGAAACCACCACCACCAAAAAAATCCAGTAGCATTTCATGCCTGTTCAGTGACAATTTCATCATCTGCTTCCAGACCTTTTTATTCACAGGCAGTTTACTTTCCAATAGTAGTGTATCATTGACAGGTTTGCAAATTATTCCTGATTTGACAGTTGACAAGCATTGTCAGTTCTGCAAGCACTGCAAGCACTTTTTCCCTTACAAATAACCTCCCTTATTTCATCAGCAGCAAAGTGCCCTCCTGTCACGTCGTAAGTTCAAGAAAATGGAAACTCAATGGCTTCTATCAGCCAAAAGTGTATAAAAATAGGAGGAACTGGAAACCAAGGAAAGATTTACCCCACTTAGTATTTAAGTTTTCTGTACCATTTTGGTACAGAGACTGGAATCGCTGTCAAGACTAATCATTTTCTGAAAAAAATCCAAAATGATAACAGCCATTATTTAAACTGCAGATGGGGAAAATATCATCAAATTTTAAGCTGTATTGGGTTTTATGAGATTTTTACCACCTGAAGTCAGGTTTTGTAGCACAAACACAATCCCTGTCTTCTTCTGTATGTGCTTTGTCTGCTTAATTGTTTGCTCTATAAATTCTTTCTAATGGAAAAATCAGGAAATATTTCACTTGAAATATATCTCATTTCTTGAATTTGCAAATTGAACAGTCTATCATTAGTTGCGATTGAAACACTGACACTCTAATATTGAGTAAATCCATAATTCCTGCTTTTGTAGTTGAAAATTATGAGTAACTCCTGCCTCAATAATTAGCAGCATTCTGAAGACCGTGGCCACAGCACTGTAAAAAATATTAAGATCCCATCCTTCTCATTGTATATAAAATAGTACTGCCTATGTTGCCTAATCAATATAATGCTTTTTTTTTCCCTAAAAGAAACGCACTGAAAACTGCATATGAGAATTTGATATATACTTGACACCTATTCCCTTGTTTCTTCCCTGCCAGTGTGCTTAGTGAGCCGAGAATGCTTCGCCTTTCTTCCTCTGGACTTCACATTTGCAGATTCCATTTATATCCACACTAATAGATGACAGCAAAACATACATGCATCATAAATAACAGTTTAAGAAAGCATCTAGTAATGCCTAGTGGCTTGAAACTATTCAGTGCCTTCCTTACTTGGTCTCTACAATGATAAGAAGAAAACAGATATAACAGTTTGCAAATAGCATTTGGAATTTGGGGTGATAAAAACAAGGTGTTTAATAAAAATACATTGTATCATCTACAGTAATTTTCCTTTAGTTTGGAAACTGACACTCAAAATATGAGAGATTATGGAAGAAAAAAATCTCATAAGAGCTGTTTTATTTTCCTGCAGTGATGTACCTCATACTACCAATTTTCTCAGATGATTTATAAAAACTGCACACTTTTTTTTCAAATAATAATTTAAAATACATAACACTCAGTCATCATCATTATCAGTAATATGGCAGAGAAAGTGGGAAATGGTGTATGACAACAGTTCAGTGATATTTAGTCCTACAGATTCTATTTCCCACCTGAAAGTAATGAATAATTTAAGAATCAACTTTTTAGAGTGCATCAAAATTAAAGCAGTCTAGCCAAGAAAGGAACATACAAGAAGCAGTAACTTCTGAAAATCATATCTGTGCCACTTGCCACTCACATAGTAGTGGTGGAAACCAGTTATGATGACTGATTTCTTACACTACACTGAGCAAACCAGCTTGTCTTCCAGCTTGCATTTGTTTCGTAGTAAGCTGGGAATACTAGTACTTGCAAGTCTTAAAGACAGGAAGCATAGTGTCTAAAGTGTATGAATTTAGTTATGCAATGTTGGTTGAATTATCAATAATTTATATTGCACTCACTCATAGGACCACTGTCTGAAATCAGAATCTAGTTGTTGCAGGCACTTCACATAGAAATATAGGGACTCAGAGCTCAGACTAGTCTAGAGATAGAGTAAGGGAAACACAGCAAAGGTGGAGAGTGGGAACACAAGGTTGCACTGGCAGCACCAAAAAGACTATTAGAACTTGGTTTCCATCTATTGTCACTGATGTTCTATTATAAAATGTTATCTTGTAATTTGATTTCTTTGCTAACAGCCATAGCCTGTTTTAAGTCACAAATTCATCTCCCAAAGCCTATCTCAGATATACCTCAGTGCTCTCAATTTCTTTTGACTGCACTTTGCTTTCTTCTTGCCAGTCCTTGAATATCTGACAATTGCTTGTTGTTACAGACATTCACCCCTTCAATAAACATGCAGTCACATCTATCCATACAGTTTATTTCTAGTTGACCCTCATTTATCCCATAGTTTGGCCTTGGATTCACATTAGCTCAGCTTTCTTACACTATAAAATATTTTAAGTTAGACAAAGGCCTGGGGTTATACCCAGTTTTCAGGGACTTCTCGTACGATGCTTGTACATCTTTAACGTTTAAGCCCTGGGCACACATAAACATTACTTATACATGCTTTTTCATTTGCTATTTTAACAGAGCTCTGTGTAGCAAGAGCTTAGTCTGCAATAGGAATCCCACTGGTAGCAGGAAAAGTTTCACACAGATACTTCAGGCACTGCAGAGTTCCACATCATGGGAGCTGTATCATAAAATGGGTCCACACGAAATACCAGAATTTGCACTGGTAAGTATAGCTTTTCTGCAATTTGATATTTTAAAATTTTTTTCTTTGACACTAAGCAAGTCAGAAATCTGTGCTAGGAGTGGATATGTCATGAGAAAGAGGCATGATTATACTCCAAAAAGAGGATATTAAAACTCATCAAAAACTAGACACATCATTGGCTGCACTATAATAAAGACATTTGTGGGAAAATGACTGAAATTGGAGGAGAATGGGAGAATATTGTTCCCCAGAATTCAGCTAATATTAGAGCAGCTCTGACATGAAGCACAGCTGCTGCTCCCAGGAACAAACAAGGCCTCAATATCCTTGAAATGGGGAGTAGAGTGATACGAAGGTATCATGGCTCAGCCCTGTTATCGGGGATGAGAGGCACCTGGTAAAGATAACCATAAAATGCCATCAAGGGAAGCGAATCACAACCGCTGTCTCAGCAGTGATGGCGAAATTGTGTCCTTCAGCTACTATGTCACACCTCCACCCGCCTCCGAGCTGCGACCACCCCTCAAACGAGCAATTTACACCAATCCTAATTTGTGAACACCTCTCACAAGAGAAATTTACACCAATCCTAATAAAAGTTATGTATGACTAGAGTCACTCGAGCTCCACCTAAAAGATATGAAAAAAGTATAAAATGGCAGCAAACAAAGGGGATGTTAGGGAGAAGCCCCCCCATTGGAATGTCTGGGATCAGTCGACGGGCTGAACCTCTCTTCTCCCCCCATAGGGACGCCTATTGGGTAAGAGCTCTGTGTTATGTGCACTTGCTTAATTACTTATTAACATCTTGCTAGCTATTTAATATTATCACTGATCAGTAATAGTCTTATATTATCACTGCAGTATTTCAATTAAAGTTGTTTTTGTACTCAGTCACTATCACCGGCTATCCTCGAACCTGTATTCTGTCACAAATAAAATACATATGTATGTTTCCGGAAACTTTTGAATTATTATAAGGAGTTGGCCCATAGTACTACTAGTGACGATCCCTAATAAGTGGGTGAACCACCCTCTGATTCACTGAGCTGCCAAGGGAAGGCAGGGGGAGTTGGACCCAAGGGTCTTGCCTGACTTGGGAGCTGATAGACTGGTCTTTTGACCTCAAAACGTGACAACATTAAAGGATGCAATCTTTGAAATCGCTCCAGGTAAAAGAGGTTAAATGAACTTAGGATATGTTTTGCCTACCCAAGTTCTGAGTTTATTGATTGTATCATCCTGAAAATAACATGCAATCCAGATCACTGTTACGTCTCATATACCTTGCATATGTTAGCCCAGGGCAGTTCCTGCAACAGGAAAGCTCGCTATGGCATGCATGAAATGGATCCCATATGCAGTGGTAGCAATGAGCAGGGCCTAGAACGGGTCCAAGAAATAGGCACTGTACATGGCTCACTGATTCTTTAAGCATTTTCTATGCTTCTACCTAGCAGCAACTTGTTTTCTCACCTGTCAGCTAGTGTCTCCTGCTAAGTAGAACTCAGCTGCTCTAAAAAATTTATGCTGCAGCAGATTGCCACTGAAGTGTAGAGCCTACAAAAGTTCAGCTAGCTGTGTACTTCAATTCAATGCTTCCTTCAGTTTTCCTTCTTACCAGAATGAGTACAGAGTATATTGGACATTTTCCCTCAGGGGTCATAAATCCATCTCTACTCACATACTGTTTCCATGTAATACTGAACCAATACTGCCAGTTTAGTCAGAATATGTTTACAGACATCATATACGTAGCACAGTACCACCAGGTCCTAAACACTCCAGGGCATTTATTTTTGCCTAACACGTGCATTTTATTGTCCTCAGACATGTCTTTTCCCTGTTGGTATATAGAGTTAAAGGTTCTCTGTGTAAGAGATCTGAATTGTGTCTCACTTGTATAATGCAAAGTAAAATTCATTGCTCCTCATCTGGTGGACCACTTTTTAGGTAGCATCAAACACACAAACTTTGAAATGCAACAGAAGGACAAGAAATAGGCAAAATGTAGGAAGTGGACAAAACTTTTCTTCAGAAAAAGTGAAAACGAAATGCTTAATGGTCATAGCTATCATCTTATATATGATCTGTAATAATTCTAGGGAGATAAGATCTCTGCAGATAATGCTATAAAATATGACAAAAAAATTCAGCAGCTTCAAAATACGTAGTAGCTTCAGAGCCCAAACATGACAGAAAGACTTTTCTGAAGGTTAAACTAAAATCTTTCCACAAATCTTGTCAATGGAAAAAAGTTGTCAATTACGCATCTGAAAATCTTTGTGGAGTCCACCACTTTGAAGTAGAAACTTGAAGTCACCAAGGAAACAGGAAACGGGTAGTTTAAAGTCCAGCTGGGTAAATACTGTGACCAATACTGTTTAACAACTTCTTTAATGGTCTGGATGATGGGATCAAATGCACCCTCAGCAAAATTGTAGACAATACAAATATGGGAGGAGAGGCTGATACACCAGATGACTGTGCTGCCAAGCAGAGGGACCTCAACAAGCTGAAGAAATGGGCTGACGGGAACCTTACAAAGTTCAGAAAAGGGAACAACCAAGTCCTACACCTGGGGAAGAATAACCCTAGGCATCAGCACGGGCTGGAGCTCAACCATTTGCAGAAACTGCCCTAGGGGTCCTGGTGGACATCAAGTTGACCACGAGCCAATGGTATCCTGGGCTGCATGAAGGGGAGTGTGGCCAGCAGATTGAGGGAAGTGATCTTTCCCTTTCACTCAGCACTGGCGAGGCCACAGCTGGAGACTTGTGCCTGGTTCTGGTCTCCCTAGTGCAAGAGAGGTACGGACATACTGGAGAGAGTTCACTGAAGGGCCACTAAGATGACGAAGGGTTTGGAGCATCTCTTCTATGAGGAAAGACTGAGAAAGCTGGGATTGCTTAGCCTGGAGAAGACTAAGGGGTGATCTTATCAATTTATGTAAATACCCAAAGGCAGAGTGCAAAGAAGATGGAGCCAGGCTTTCTTCAGTGGTGCCCACTGACAGAACCAGAGGCAACGGGCACCCACTGAAACACAGTACATGCCGTTTAAATGTAGGAAAAAACGTTAGTGTGTTTGAACAGTCAAACAGGCTGTTCAGTGAGGCTGTGAAGTGTCAATCCTTGGAGATTCTAAAATCCTGACTAGACACAGAGCTAAGCAACCTGCTGTAGCTCACCCTGCTTGAGCAGGAGGGTTGGACTGGATGATATCCAGAGGTCCCTTCCAACATATCCTATTCTGTGACTCCCTAAAAAGCAAATGTTTTTCCTTAAACTCTGTTCATTGGTGCTTACTCTTCAAAGTGTCTCCATTTCATCAGCCTGGCTCAGTTGCACAGGATATGTGGCACACTCAGGCTTTGGAGTAACTACCACAGATCTGCATAGCTATAACTGGTGTGTGATAAGGGTGTGATATAGTTTGCAGGGTGATGAGAGCTCTTCTATGCCATCACAGAGAACGGTTTCTGTAGTAAATGGAGCTTCTTGTTTGTCAATGTGAAGAAAACTATGTAGCACAGTAAGAACATTTATAATTTAAAGAACACTTCAGGCCATGTAGCTAATTTTCTTTTTTTTCCTTCTTTTTTTTCTTATTTTTGGGGACATGCTGAGTATGCACAATACACCTAGCTGTATCCTCTTCCAGAGGTCACTTACTGTATGCCACCATCTCTCCGGATAAAGCAATAAATCATCCTGACATGACGGAGAAAGCTCTGCAAGACCAAACGTCTTGTAATAAAGAGCAGCTCATAAGGCTGTGGCACTCATTACCGCCTCAGATATTTATCCATGGCGGATCTTTGCAAGGAAGAAATGTTCACTGGTAGATTGTGGTGGAAGGACCAACACAAGGCCGATGCCTTGACTGAGTTACAGGCAGTGGCTGTCAGGCGTGAAACAAATCATGTCCACCATGAATCAGTTTAGGGGTAAGTTGTTACCACAGTCAAAAGCCTTACAGCAGGCAGAGGTACAAAGCAAGATTCAAGTTTGCAAACTCAGGTATTAAGTCATGTAATCACCAAAACCAAAGTAAAGCGTGAGCTGCAAAACTCAACCTGACCAAACGCTCAAGCACTAAGCCATGCTAACCTTTGTGTTGGTTTAACCGCAGCACTCGTGTTAGTTAGCAGAAAGCTAGTTTGGATGCATCAGCGTGAGTTGAATCAGCCTTTCTCTTACAGAATGCAAACATGTGGAGTCAAGACATCTGAACTACAGGTCAGCAATTTTCATAATCTTTCTCTGCCAACGCTTACCAGGAATAAAGGCCAGCTATAAGCCTGGGGCTTTAAAACAGAGAAATGCATACCATTACATAAGAAACCTGCAAACTGTCCATTTACTGTATTTTAGTACCTTCTTTCATTTTTCCTGTATAAAGCTGCTCCTTACTAGATGATTCCTTAGAGAGAATTTAAAAAAAGAAAAAAAAAGTTTTTGCTGGAGATTCTTTAAAGGAAGCAAAATGTAAGCATCAAGCTACATGTGAAAAGCTCTATGCCATTAGTCCCTTGCACTCTCTATATTGAAACTCCTGACATTTCAAGTCTTTCTGTTAGTACTGGAGTTCTTTTTTCTAGGTCACTGAACCTGGACAATGTGGACGACTTGAATATAGTCTGCAGTGTGGCAGCGCTCTTGCACTTGAAACAATTATCTGAGTTTTCTTTGTTTCTTAAATGAAATCCTACTCATCACCAGACTTTTTAAAATCTCAGCACATTATTACTGTAGAGAATGACTGACAAGTTTAGTTGTGGGGATTACAGCCATTATATGTACATGACAAATCAGCACCTTTTATAAAATAAAAAAAAAAAAAAAAAAAAGGAGGGAGGTGAGGATGGGTATCTTAGAGCCTAAATGGCAGCTGGGTTCTGATCACTAATCCGCTTAGTGATATCTTTCCCTTTTCTCTCAAAATATACAGGATCTCATCACACCCTTAGTTATTTAAAATATCGAGTCCTGAACTTTCACAAGACAGCCATGAATGGAACTGTTCATACGCAATTTTCTGAAGCGTAAGAACAATTAAGAGACTACATTGGGCAAAAATAAAACCCCATCAAATATTCTGCAGAAAGCATAAAGGAGTTCAGCTGTAGATTTTGTGTTGCTAATAGTTATAAGCTTTTATCTCATTGTAAAAAAAATGTACTAGGAACTTATAATACTCAGTTTTGAAGAAATGTAAATTGTTAATAATTATATATTTTTAAGCAAAGAGGGAAAAATTCTACTAAAGGAGAATTTAAATTCTGAATTTCTGTTTATTTTACCAAGCACTTTCTACACCACTAAACAGCTGTATTACTATTATTACGAAGATTAACTGTGATTAAGTGGTGGAGATCCACTATGCTAAGTACCACACATTTTCACGTAAGTTTACCCTGATGAATTTAATCATGGGTCAATTCCGAGTCATAGCATCCCTACTCTTCCTTTGTCTAAGCATTAAAAAAGCAGTATCTCCCAAGGCAGACAAGAGGGGAAATGCAATTTCTCCTTCACAATAGCTCTCTTCTACTTCCTCACTGAGACTGCAAAACATAGTCTCTTTCTGGAGATGAAGAGCAAAACACAAACATTAAATAACATGATTTCTGTACATTACTGATGGATGAATAAAACTATTGGATTTCTGAGTTCATAAGCAAGAAAACTAGAGTATGACAGCTGGAAAAATAGCTTTCCTCCCATGCTGTTAGTAATTGCAACAGAGACAACCTTTGGGGCCTCATCATGCCAATGGAACAGTACCCTCATCAATTAATTTGAAATCTTACCAATGCCACATTTTATTTCAGTGTTCACTAAAAACCAGCAAGCCTCCAGCCTCTTTTAGTGTGGAGAAGGGCTATAAAACACCATCTGATTATTAGATTTAAAAACATATTGCTGATTTTTCTAGAAATTTGCATTATTCAAGGCTAGCTTTACAAAGAAAACTCCAATCAAACATCCACTTCTTCTCAAAAGTCACTACTCAAACACAAAAGACAGCAAAAGTTTCCCTATTTTGAGACATACACCGTGACAACATTAGCATTTAGACTGGTAGTGAGTTTCTGAAGTGAATCCTCATAGTACTTCCCTCACTAGTTTCATTTGTGCACTGGTGCCAGTGAGTATGAGTTAGATTCCTTTTGGAAAACACTAAATGGGAAGACCTTTTTTCTGTGATTTCCAAATGTGTGCCAGACCCAAGTGGAGACAAAGGGCTGATGAGTGGGCTGTACCAGCATGAAGTCCTCCAGGACGTAATACACAGCATATGTGCCAACAGACAGTCTTTAAACCTTCCCCTGTTACAACAAACATGTGGCGGTGCTTTGTGTATGCATAAAAAGACAAACTGCACTGGTTATTTCATATTTCATATGATTATCTGTGCCATCTCAAGCCCCTTGTAAGACCCAGATCTCATGAACATACAAATATGGCAATTCTCCTGCTTTATATTCTTACTCTCCATTCCCACAACTCATCTATTGTCATCCTATAGTTTTTATTGACCTTTCTTTTCCTAATATTTTCCTGATGGTAGTATCAGTCCCTTTGGCCCCAAGGAGACAGTAAAGTTCATAAATAGGTGTCAGAAGAAGGTCTAAGGCTTCTCTGATGGCAGGTAATCTGGTGGCAATACCATGGAAAGAGGACAAATGATCAGGTTACCTGGTGGCAACACCAGGCAACAAGAGGATCAATGATCAACAAAATTCAAGAAAATGAAAATCACTGAACTGAAGATCCGGGACAAGGGTCACACTCTGGAGATCTGCCCCTGCTGTGGCTATCCTGAATAGACCTTTTGGTATAAGCACACCACAGCTCCTGCTACCTGCCTGGGTGCCCATGACTCAGGTTCAGTATATCAGAGAGGCTAGAGAAGATCTCATCATCTGCGGTCTGCAATCCTTGACCCTGCATCACCTCCCTGTAGTGTGTCAGCCAGGAACATTTCTGTGGTGTGCTTCTGGCCATAGCTAATGCCAACAACCTCCTGTGCCAGTGATCACAGTTCCATAGTAAGTATTTTGTGCACATTTTAAGAATGGGGACAGTTGGTAGGACGGTGTGGGAGTTTTCTGGTGGCACTTCAGCACCAGGGCTACACCATGGTTTGGGTATTCACTCACAAACCACAGGTACAGTGGGATCATGTAGCATTGCCACAACATAGGTGGGCAGCCACATTCTCCTGATGATCCTGCTACTGCACGCAGAGCAGGTGTCTGCACCCTGCATGACAAACAGCACAGGCACGGTGAGTCCTTCCAGCACAGGCAGTAGAGATGTCCCTAACTCTTCCATGGTGGTCTCCCAAGGCCTGCATAACAATAGTCATTTTCTTACCTGCAGGCCACTCTGAACTTCCTAGCCTTGACTTGTACAGTCCAACAGTGCCAAGGTTTCTCTATCAGGGTGATAGCAACTTTCTTGAACACAGATAGAGGCAACCTCTTGAAATTTCATCAAGAGAAGCAAAGTCAAGGCCCTGACTCTTGGGAAAAAGGTTTCAGCTGTGCTGCTCTGCATCTGAAAACTTTGAACTCATTATTGATTATGCAATGTTCCAAGGCCAAAGTGGTACCTTCATGTTAAGATATTGCCTGCCCAACTCCCCTTTTTCTTTACCATTCTTCTTGACCTCCTCAGAATCAGCAGGAGATTCAAGCCATAGATAGTGTGGTGTCACTAGGAAACAAGCAGGGACAAACAGAAAAAATGGGAGAAATTAGGCAGGACCAAAAATAAATGACGTTACCATGGTTGCAGTAACATGTATCACCATCTGCAGGAGACAGAGGGAAGGGCAGTGTGGCACTCCTTGGACCACTTAGGGTTCACAGTCAAGACAGCAATTTTTGTTTGCACAGTTTCAATCCCATTTGCAACAAATATATTGCACACAGGGGACTGAGCACATGACATTAACGCAGAATCTCAGAACCAACTGCAACAGTGCACCATGTTTCTTCCTAATGTAGACTTAGCTCTAGTAGAGACATATCTCAGGAAGATCTCTCTGCTCAGTGGTCCCGTAATGATGCAACATTTTCTTTAGTTATTTTAAACTGTTTATTCAAGCAGACAGAGAACCCAAATACAAAAATAATTTAAAAACTTTTGCATCGTCCTAGTCAATGTCTCAAATTTAATTCTGTGTAGAGTATTTTAATCAAAATGTGTAGAATGTATGCACATTTGATATGTAAACTGTTTTCTTGACCATCTTAAAAAGTTTAAATCAAGTTTAGATTTTTGGACTGTTCTTTTTCTTAGCTGTTTATTAAGTTGCGGGAGACACAGTTACTAAGCTGGACTTACCATTTTGCCTGAGAAGGCTGAGTTAGAAAAACTTTGGTAGTTTAGATAAGGAGCCTATTGATGTGACACAAATTCTTTCCAATGATCCCTTTTTATGGATCCCTGAGCAGCGAAATGAAGTGTTACTCCAATGCAAACAACTGAACAGCAGGCAAGACATTTTACACAGCACCACAAAAATACTAGGCTCTGAAAACAAAATAAATGCCAGTGACCATCTGCTGACATAGCTGTTAAAATTAGCCATGTCATTCTGGCAAAATATTTTGAGACAATGCTGTAATGGTTCATGGATATATTTTGGTAACTTTTGCCTGCAAAGCATGAGAAGAAAGGTGACCTGGAATCCGGTTGATCTGACGTGAATTCACCAAGGGATGGGTGAGATGAAGGCCCACAGTTTTCTCTGCCTTCATTGCCTCCTGTCTCTCAAATCAGATAGAGAACATGCTTTGCTTACCACAGGAACCAGGACCTTCATGACTAGGGTTGATACAAGCATTTGCCCAAATCAAGATCTGGAACTCACAAACGTCTATGAAATCAGAGCACGACTGTGCAGTCAAACTGAGTCATAAAGGCAACTTTGACAAAGAAGCTGTCTATTTGGCCTGCAATGTGCCCTTCCAGAAGGCATCAGCATGTACAGAGAGTAACCCAAGGGACTCATCTCCACTATGGTTATTGATCTACCTCTATAAATACTGTCTGTTGTTCGTGACTTTCTGCGCCACTGTGCCTCTAGTCTTCATTCAGACCCTTAGAAGACACTAGTGTATTTTATCAACAATCTTGCTCTTTTTTCATATACTGAAGGAGAATTTCTAACTTCAAATCAGTATTATTACAGATGCAACATTGCTTTCCAGTCCTAGAATACACGTATTTGGCCATCAGACTTGTAACCTGTACTGTCCTTTTGGATGACTTTCATATTATATTGCTTTCTGTACTAATGTTCTTGCCATGATTTATCCTCTGCTTTGGCACTATCACATTTAATCAAAAAAGTGTACAGACGTAAAAGACTTGAAAACCTATTGCTTTAATTTCCCTTATAAAGAGAGGCCAGTTGCAAAGAAAAGGGTAGCAAGACCTGAGTGCAAGGGCTACGAAAAAACTGGATGCACATCTTTTGTTTGCAGTACACAGTGCTTTCATTTAGCGTAGACAACTGACCCAAGTGAGAAACCCGCACTGGTAATATTAGACAACAAAACTGGGGATCTGGAAAACAGAAACCACCTCTTGATTTACAAAGTCCTTTTCCTTCTAAATCTATGTTTGGGATCTCAGAGCACAATGAAGTTCCAGAAGAACTTTTCTGGTTGATTAATACTACATATTTTCAGTCTGTGTTTTAACTTTCCTGGATTTGTTACATAAACACCACTGAAGCGTAAACAGTGCAGTAGAAACAGTTTTATGATTGAGAACCCTAATGCAATTCAGTATCAGAAGAACAAAAAGTTAAGACAAAATGATAACTGTAGACAAAGCAGCAATTGTAGACAGGCAGAGAAGTATGAGGGAAGTGAGAATTTGCCACCCAAGACAGAAGGGGGCCTTTGGAAAACTCTGCTTATATACCAGTGGGTCCTCACTGCTTTTCAGCAGATGGCACTACAGTGCTAGCATTGGGCTTTGTAACAAAGCTATGTGCAAGTCACTTGGACTTCCAGAACAGGATTGCCTCCCTGTTTATCCACACAGCTTCACGAAGGGATTTCACACTTTATAATTGTTTGAGAAACAATGGCTCAAGGTTGCCAGGCAGAAGTCCCTCTGTGAATGCAGGTTGTTCTTAAATTGTGGAAGTCAGCAGATGTTTATGGTCATAAACAAATTACCAAATATTTTGCAAATGTAATCTGACTATGCTATGTTTAAGAAATACATTGTGGAAACAGCAGTGTCAGATATCACTAGGCATTTACTACAACACTGTTTGTGAGCTGACAAACATCAAAAACGCACTGGAGAAAGAACAACATCTTTTTTTTTGGCATATACACCTATCCAGACTAAAAAGCAGATGCAAATGGCATATATTCTATCCAGGTCTTATAAGTAAGACCCAGGTTTTTAAAAACAACATAGTCTTATTGAGCAACAAGAAAATCCAAAGAGTCTTTTTTCCTGCTGAGAACAGGAAAATTACAATGGAA
Source organism: Tauraco erythrolophus (assembly GCF_009769465.1). Classification (NCBI taxonomy): domain Eukaryota; kingdom Metazoa; phylum Chordata; class Aves; order Musophagiformes; family Musophagidae; genus Tauraco; species Tauraco erythrolophus. The sequence continues at coordinate 82,744,540 of NC_141496.1, forward strand.
GGAAAATCACCCTTAGCTACGGCAAGGATATGCTACATCTTTCAACAATGAGGACGGGGGGAAAGCTCTCCCAGCAAATCATAAATACATTTTCATTCAAAAAAAAAAATTGCTTCTTGAGGTAAATACAACGGTTTAAAGAGAATTAGTTCAGCTGATTGAGAACTCAGTCTTAAAAAACAACTCTAGGAGGTTCAGAACAGGTGAAAGTACTAGTTTTGAATTCCACCTATCCAAGAGCATTTGATATTATAAAGAAATACTCTGTGACTCAGAGTAGACGATTCTTCTCACTCCCAGTTTAGTTCTTTAGCTACTCAGGATTATACTGAATGTCTAAACTGTGACACATTAGGTGAATCAAAACTGACACCTGGAAGACACAAAATCCTTATTTGAGCTAGCTCTGAGAAAGTAAGAGTGTGACAATCTAAAAAAACACAATTGCTTGAGTTTCTTTATTTCACATGAATTCTAAACCAAACTTTTCACTCCCTTTTCCTCCTGAGACTTTCATGGTGTCGTGGTTTAGCCCAGCCGGCAACTAAATGCCACAGAGCTGCTCGCTCAGCCTCCCCCACCCCCAGGAGCTGGAGAAGAGAATTAAACAGCAAAAGAGAAAGAAACCCATGGGTTGAGATAAGAACAGTTTAATACTACTACTACTAATATCTGAAAAAAAAAAAATATATATATAGGTATAGGGATAATAATACATACAAAGAAGTGATGCACAGTGTAATTGCTCACCACGTGGTGACCGAGGCCCGTCCCATCCTGGACTAACAATCCTGAAACAAGTAAATCCCGACACTGCAGCCTTGGATGCGCAAGAGGTCCGAAAAGAGAACGCGACCGAGACAGCACTCCGAGAGTCCCACACTGAGAGACCCTGGAAGAGCAAAGGCTCTTCTTTCTGGTCAACCCTCATATATATACTGGGCATGACGCTGCATAATGTGGAATACTCAACTGGCCAGTTTGGCCCTCAATCCTAAATCTAAGTTCAAATCATAAGGGAAGTTGCGGCCCCTCTGTCCCAGCCATGCTCCCCCCTCAGCCTGCCCTGCACCTGCACGCTGGCAACAACATGAGAAGCTGAAAAGTCCTTGAGGTCTCAGCACCAACTATAAACACCAGTGCGCTGTCAGCACTTTTCTCATAACAAATCCCAGACTAAAACCAAAACACAGAGCTCTTCTAGCTGCTAAGAAGAACAACTAACTCTGCCCCAGTTGAAACCAGGATGACACATGTCGTTCCTGCTTCTTTAGAGACCACTGACTCTCTAAAATGTTAAAGCATTCAAGCTTTTGTGGAATGCAAATCCTAAATTTTTCTCCAACTCCAGTGATGATTTTAAGTAGAGAAATTTGCCTTAGATGAAGAAAGCAAAATTGCTAGAGGAAAGCTTAAAAAAAAGAAAAAAGAAAAAAAAAAAGTGGTACACTAGGGCAGCTTCCCAAATGCTGTAGATGATCAAAGAAAATATATTATAACTGTGTACGTCAGAATTCATTGAAAGTCCTAATAATAGCAGCATACGATACGCCCTTCATCTAAGCCTATTATTGCAGACTCTGATAAAAGAAGCCTTAGTGTTTTAACGCGACTGAAACACAGCAGATGTTTTCCAGAGTTGTCTGATAATCAAGTTAGACTCAGAGCAGAGGTGCTTCTGTTTATGCAGAAAGCAGGACAGGTGGATTTTTTTTACTGCATTCATTTAGTTTTTAAACCGTTTTACGGATTTTGCCAAGCAGTTATTACGAGGCCATTGTTGAACGATATGAGATATCCAGCACCAGCAACAAGTTAAGATAGCTCCTTATACTCCAGAGGTTCTTTACTGCATTTCATGGCCCAGCATTCACTGTTATGTTATTTTAAAGCCAGCTTTGTTGCTAAAACTTCTCTATCATCACAGCCAGATTTCTATGGTTAACTTTCTATGGAGAGCCTGCTTAGAACCCAGGCTAAGTGCTGCTGATTTTCTGTACGTGCCAGATCATCTGAACAGCGAAGGCAGGAATTAAGGGAATTCAAGGTAATGTGATTCTTTCTAGGATTTCAATAGGCTTCACATAAAGCAGGAGGAGAAGAATCAGTTTGAGCTTTGTAAAATATTTTGAAAACATTTCTTTTCCTTTGCTCAGGTGAACTCTTGCTCAGAACACAGCAAATACGTACAGTAGCTCATATTTCTTAAGCTTCAGTTTGGATATTCTTTTTGTTTACTGCGGTAGCACAGCAGAAGATAAAGCCAAATGAAATAATTCCCTTCTCTTTCATATAGAGTCACTTTACTTGGATTAGTTTAAAATTGGATCTTGCTTACTTTCAGTATAGTCAACCCCTTTTCTCAGCTTTCTGACACGCAGCCATATCAATACAATTTTTATTAACACAGTACTAGCTAAAAGGAAAGACAAGACCATTTAATGCTATCATTTGCCTAGTGAGCTGTCTGCATTCTGAAATATGCAATTCACATTATCTGCTATACTCTCTATCCACTCTCACACAATATTTTTTTTTCTATTTTTTAAAAGTTGTAGTGCTTTTTTTCCCGTTATTCTGGAAGTAACAGCATTTATTCATTTATGTCCGTTTATATCACAGCTCAGACAGGTATTTTTGTTACACATGGCGTGAAAAAACATGGTTAGCTTTTTACTAACAGAATTACTACCTATATTATGTAGCAAGCAATGACAGAATTCAGTCCTGTAAGGCATTTAATTCATTCAGCTGTCCCCCCAGTAACATACATGAAGCTGAAACTCACTACCAAGCCCAGAAACTCTAACTTTTTGATATGTTACTGTACATCAAAGTATATGCTAGTACATACTGGTGACGCTTAGTAGATTTTATGGAGGAACCTTCTGATAAACACATTCCAGTTTTAGGCACTATTTGACCTAAAAGGAAATTCACCTCTACCTTAACAAAACACAGCTGTTACAAAAAGTACTCTCAAACACCACTTTCAGATGCTAAAAACAGAAGGAGGACTCGCCACAAAATAGTATAAAATGGGAAACTCTGGTTTACATGTCGGTCAATTTTAAATAACTGTGCAACCTTTTGGCAACAAAAGAAAGTCTTTGAGTTATATAAGCTTCGCTGTGTCAGTTTTGTGAGGTACCTGGAGAATTATGTTTTGTTTTGGTTTTTTTTAAGTGCTGCATTTCTTCTGTATCTGCCTTGCTCCCAGTACACTCTCCTAAACAATCAAACGACTACTAGTCAAATCAAACTGTCAGTACTGATTTCAATGGCAGCAGAGATTCCAGCACAAAAATGAATCTGGCCAAAACCTGAGTACCTTACTGAAGGGTGAGTGTCGTGGGTTAGGTTGAAAACTTCCTCCCCCACACAGCCGGTCACTCCCCCTCCCCCACCCCCAGGAATGAGGTTTGATGTGGAGGGGGGGTGGGGGTTCTGGTGGCAGGAGAGGAGTTTTGGTCCCTGTGACCTCCCCGGTTTTGGAACCGGGTTAGGCTTAGTTCTGGCCACCAGATCGGACTGCCATCCCCCTCGGGGTTGAGCCAATCAGCGCCTCTGCGAATTGCCCTATTTAAGTCGGGACAAAGGAACCGGAAAAGGTGCTTTGCCCAGGATCGAGCAGAGAAGGGAGGAGGGCACTGCCCCCGCTCCCTGGCTCCCGGCTGGGCAGCTGCCTGCATCGGGCCGGCGCCGCCCACGGAGAATGGCGGCGGCGGAGCCAGCTGGAGAACTCGGGGGCCCACTGGGCTGAGTTCACCTGGAGAGGACTGAGATCTGAGAGAAACAGCCGCATCGACAGCAGGTCAGTGAGGATGGAGCGGGAGGAGGTGTGCCGGAGCCGAGTTTCCCTTGCGGCTGATGGTGAGATGGCAGGCGGCCCCCCTGCAACCAGGACGGCCTCGCTGGAGCAGAGACCCACTCGCAGCCCGTGGGGAGAAGATGCCTGAGCCTGAGGATGGTCGTGTTGGGACGCACGACAAGGCAGAGAGGCATCTGGAGTCTGCGTGACGACCCACGCCGGAGCGAGTGGCTACAGCTCCCTAAGTACCCGAGACTGTGGCAAAGCCCACACTGGGGCAATCTGTGGGGAAGGATTGTTTCCAGTGGGCTGGACTCACCCTGGAGAAGTTTGTGGATTTTTCCTCGTGGGTAGGGGATCCATTGGAGCAGGGGAAAAGGGTGTAAGGACTCCTCCTCCTTTAAGAAAGAAGCAGCAGTAACAGCACGGAATGAACTGACCTGCACTCCCCCAGTCCCTGCCCCCTGTGCTGCTGGGGGGAGGAGGGAGAGCCGGGAGGAAAAGGAAGGGGGGGGGGGAAGGTGTCGGTTTTAAGATCTGGTTTTGTTTCTTTCTGTCCTCTCAAGTAATCGGTTTTTCTGTTTCCCTTTGTCCTTCTAAGTAATCATTAATAAACTGTTTTGCTTTGAGAAAGCCCTGTCTGGTTTGCCCAGGACCATGGTTGGTGGGTGCTCCCTCTGTTCTTGTCTCAACTCTCAGTCCCTTTGGGTTTTTTTTTTTTCCTCTCCTCTCTACTTTACTGGAGAAGGAGAGACTGTGTGAGTTTTAGTTGCTGGATCAGCCTAAAACCACGACAGTGAGTGATCACTGATCAAGGTATTACCCTTCTAATACTTACCACTAAAATATCTGCAGGCCAAGTGGTACAACTGCAGCATAACATATGGTTACAGTCTTTCCTAGAAAAATACTTACTTGCTTTCTTATTTTTTAAGCTAGAAATATTTTTCTGCAGAGTAATAAGACATTATTTGCAAAGGAAATATATGGCAGAAGAAGATGTAGAAAATCATTGAAACTGCATGACACATTCAAAGTCATTCAAAGACTTGTTTATACATTTATGATCATACATTTAAGATAGTTATCTGGTATCTAAAGCAGTTAGTATGCCAGAAGAATTTGAAATTTTAAGCAGTGAAATATAGCAACATACTTGATAAGTGGAAATGTGCTTGCTTCTTACCAACAGTTACTTCTGGATAAAGACCTGTAGTCTGGCCATGCTACACAGGCTTACAGTAAAATAATTACACTTTTGGACCGTTTGTCTGTTTACATAACTGGTCTATTCCTGGGGAAACTCAGCACTTGAAGAGTGTCAGAGTATGACGTAATTTTTTTCTGCAAAGAAATAATTCCTCCTGAATTATTAAGAAGAAATTCTACCTCCTGATGAAAAGCTCTTCCTTTTCTTTCAGTGTTCTCCCCTTGCAATCTAACCAACACTAAAGTTGCCTACACTTTCTTCGAACCTTTTTCTATAAACCACTACTCAGCTCTCTGTGACCTGTTTCTCTGTTGAAACGATGTATTTGTTTGCTTTATTATTGTTCTACAGAACCAGATTTATAATTAATTTTCAAAATTTGAAAATAAATGTTACTGCACAAAAAATTTTACAAAGGTTTTCACACTTGCATGTTAAGGTCTGATTTTGAGCTGTCCTATAGTGACTATACACAGAGCAATTCTGACTGCATCCAAGAAACTAAATCCTAGGGCAGCTGCAATACCAAAACTTAACATAAATATTAGTGATTCAAAGTTTTCAATTTTACTTCCATACGAACAACAAACTATATCAGGTATGAGCATAACCTAAGCACTATGTTAGTGATCAATATTTGAATAATACTTGAGAAACTCAAAAATGCATTTTGGGAAAAAAAAATCAGCAGTACTGTATTGGGTTTGCATGGCAAGGTTTTCATAGCAGGGAGGCTAACGGAGTGGCTTCTGTGAGCAGATGCCAGAAGCTTCCCCCATATCTGACAGAGCCAATGCCAACCAGCTCCAAGATAGATCCGCTGGTGGCCAGGGCTGAGCCCATCAGTGACAGCGGTAGCGCCTCTGTGATAATGTAATTAAGGAGAAAAAACTGCTGCACAACGGCAGCTGGAAGAGAGGAGTGAGAACATGTGAGAGAAACAATTCAGCAGACACCAAGGTCAGTGGAGAAGGAGGGGGAGGAGCTGCTCCAGGCATCAGAGCACAGGTTCCCCTGCAGCCCATGGTCAAGACCATAGTGAAGGAAACTGTCCTCCTACAGCCCATGGAGGTCCAGATATCCACCTGCAGCCCGTGGAGAACCCCATACCAGAGCAGGTGGATGCACCCAAGGAGGCCGTGACCCCATGGAGACCCCACACTGCAGCAGGCTCCTGCAGGACCTGTGGACCTGTGAAGAGTAGAGCCCACGCTGGAGCATGTTTTCTGGCAGGACTTGTGACCCTGCAGGGGAGCCACACTGGAGGAGTCTGTTCCTGCAGGACTGCGTTCTGTAGAAAGGACACGTGGAAAGGACCCATGCTGGAGCACTTTGTGAAGAACTGCAGGCCATGGGAAGGACCTATGTTGGAGAAGTTCGTGGAGGACTGTCTCTTCTGGTAGGGACCCCATGCTGGAGCAGGGGAAGAGTGTGAGGAGGGAGTGGCAGAGACAACATGTGATTAACTGACTGCAGCCCCCATTCCCTGTCCCCCTGTGCGCTCAGGGGAGGAGGTAGAGAAATTAGGCATGAAACTGAGCCTGGGAAGAAGAGAGGGGTGTGGGGAAGGGGTCTGACAATTTGATTTCATTTCTCATTATTCAACTCTGATTTGATTGGCAATAAATTAAAATAATTTCCCTCAGCCGAGTCTGTTTTGCCCATGACAGTAACTGGTGAGCGAGGTCTCTGTCCTTGTCTCGACCCATGAGCTTTTTGTTGTATTTTTTCTTCCCCTGTCCAGCTGAGGAGGTGGGGTGAGAGAGTGGCTGGGTGGGCACCTGGTGCCCAGCCAAGATCAACCCACCACCAGTACTCTTGTAAAGCCAATGCAAATACATATTTATTTTAAATGAAAAAGTATTTCACAATTTGCATAAACTCTTGTGGAATTACAATATGAAGATGTTAGAATAGGGACAAAAATCTCTGTATGGAAATAGGAAGGAAGATTTCTTACATCCAGGAGGAAACCCTTCTTTACCAGAAGGCATTACCCAATCTGCGCACAGACTAACTGAGAGACAGGTGCCCACAGGACTCCACGCAGCCAATCAGTAAGAATGAGAGATGCTCTATCAAACTAATTCGAGATGTGTGGCTTTGAATTTTAAGGGGGTCAAATTTTTCCACATTAAGAAACTGACCCAGCAGTTTTGTCAGAAGTAGGGGTAATGGAACATGCTTCCATTAAAAGAGTACTTTGCATGTCCCATGTCACAGCTTCCACTGCACGTAGCACAGGTGGAGTTACACAGAAACAGAAAAATGCATATGAAATTTCTCGTGAGAAATGAACATAAGTGTGAAACTTGTATTATGGAATCCCTCCACTTGAAGGTATAGTGCAGGAGAAATAAGTAGATCAGTATTTCTGACAGAAGTATAGGCTGTTACAACAGTCATTTGTCAGAAAGTGTGTGGTGTGTGTGGAAACCTTGAAAAAATTGAAAGGAAGTTGTTTTTTTACTGGACAAACAAGATTACAGAAGTAAAATTGTCTTAAGCATGCATTTTAGTAACTACGTTTTCCAAATAATTTCAGGACAAGATTAACTTCTTCAATAAAGACTTCTATAAGACAAAATGTGAACTCTCCTTACAAGACAGAATTACCCTATAAAGAACCATTTATGAAAAAGGAGTTTCAAGTGAGTCAATATTAGCTTAGCAACTGTTGTGGCAGTATGCAGATACACGCAATTTATCATATTGTTGCTATTGTGACTGGATGGCAGAAACACAGACTTCGGAATCTAAAACACTGCTACGCTGCTACAGAGTCTGAGGCAAGATTGCAAAAACAATTGCAATAGACAGGCTCATAGACTTCTGTATGATACAGTGTAAAAATATTTTATATTAAATTATAATATCCGAAGAATAATAAACTCAGTTTTGAATTTTCCTTTTTCTTTGAGTTTTTCTTTAAATTTTCACTGCAGTGAACTCTAAGTAAACAGAATATATTCTGGTGTAAGACACCCAAATCTGCTTAGTCTTTTGGTGTAAGAGAGATTACACCTAAGGAAACCTCACACAGCATTATTCTGTACTGATCCACTAGTTATTTGTGATTTTCAGCATCAGTTAATCAGTAATTAATAATTTAGCTAACTCCCTGGCTAACTTAGGGCTACAATAATTTTGAATTAGCATATTATAAACTACTTCTGTAATTGAGAAAATTTTTAATACACTGTATAAGTCCCTGTAGTGATTTTGTATATGTCAAGAAAAATATATATTAACATATACTTAAAAACCCTGGTAAAATAAAAATAGACCATAAAATAATTAATACAATTGACATGTTCTTCATGAAATGAAAGGATACGACGCTTAAAAGAAAGCCTTCCCAAAACCAATAAAAAGGCAAGAGGTGGTGGCAGATATAAAGTAAAATAGATATTGAAGAATTATGAATACTATTCTATAGTGAAAGTATTTTTTTCAGCAACTTTTGAGCCTGATCATGATACTTACTCAAAAAGGGAAATGTAGACTGCAGGTGAATTTGGTGAATTTCCCACCTTCTCAAAAAGGACTGCTAACCACCAGCATGTCTAGGAGCAGGGTTTTCTCATCCTGACCAGCTGACATGACTCCTTCTCTGCTTATGCAGATATTTGCTGACGTAGAGAACGAAAATCCAGTGCTGCTAATGCCCAGACAGTATTTTCACCAGCAGTCCAGTATTTTCCTCTTGCTCTTAGTATTTAGTACTTCATATCTCATGGATGTAAAGTGGTACAAAAATTTGGGGAAAAAAGTTCCCTCACCTCTATCCCCCAAATAAAATATGCTGAAGAGTAAACGCATCTCTTTCTCTGGTATAAAATTTGACCTGCTGAAACAAAAAGTACTAATCAGAATGGTGTTCTGAAACTTTGGACAGTTGTCAAGGGGGATAGTAATGGGATACCAGAATTACACTTCTGACTTCAAGAAGCATTTAATTATTTAGACAAACTAAACCAATGTTGACTTCTGTTTCCCACATCTTGAATAAATAATCTAACCAGCAGACAGGCAAGAAAGGTGGTCCCAGCCTCTACTTTGCTTTGCCTTTCTATTGTCAGCAAAACTGTATTTCATCTCAATTCTAATGCAATAATTTCCTTGACAGAAAGCCAGGAGTTTTTCATATTCTGCTCAGAAAAATAAAAATTAAAAAAAAGTTATGTTCTATGTAAACATTTTTTTAGAATAATTTTTAAAGAAATTGATAATGCTTTCATTTCAGTTAATTGAATCTCATCCACTTAATACAATGCAATATGCAGAGTAAACACAATGCAGTATGCTTTTAAATATTGACTTTTTATCACTTGCTTATTCAGTACAAGATCTTACACTATGAAGTGTTTACCATGGAAAAAATTTACACACAAAATTATTGAAAAGTCCTTAGACAAGTAACTATCTCTAGATCCTGGGGAAAACAGCCATTTTGGAGGGAAATCACTGCTTTTGATAAAGATTTCCTTTGTACTGGTCTTTTTTATTTGCTTTTATTTTTCTCTATAAATTGTTTTTGTTCATAGCTTTCCTATTTTCCATTTATAGAAGGCAATCTATTTTGCTGAAATCATACCACTTCCCCCAGCTTTTCTTAAGAGTATGTTTACCACCAGGAAAGCTAAATATTTTATGTTAATTTTTCATTAATATTATACATACTACATCCTTTGTATACTGTTTGGAGATGTGGTAAAATATGTTTAATTTCTACACATAAAAGACTTTATTTACAATTCAATATTAAATATACTTAATTACCTGCTGCCTCAAATGCTCTAAATAGAAGTCTTTTGAATTGAGATTAGAGCCTTGCAATAAAAGCACTAACAATTCCTTATCTTCAGTGAGATATGGTCTATTCAATTTGTTTCTAAGTGCATCCCACTTACTCTGTACTATATCAATAAATGCCTGTAATAGCAGATTTCTCTTTAAACTCTGCTGCATTGATTTTTCCTGGGTATATTGTCAATAGTACAGTTAAATATGTTCATGAATAATCCTCTAATTCTAAATGACTGATGTACAATAAATATTTGTTAATATTGACTTATTTGTCTGTTCTTTGGAGGTTTAATAATCGTTAACAATTCATAGTTCATACAGTACTCAAAATTAATAATTGAAACTATTTTCTGTATCATAGATTATAGCTTTCCAAAGTGCTCTTGTGCAATAACTATCCTGGCGGATTTCTTTTAAAGTCCATACTTAGATCCATATCCATCATTTTAGAGTACTTGAGATAGTTTCTTTCAGTAAAAAAAAAATCAAAACTTCCATACTTTTGATATCAGCATTGGTGAAGACAATATACTGTGTTTTCATCTGCTGACTTGTCAATAGTTCTGACTGCTGAAGTTAATGAAAAGCAAAGTGTCAATAGCTATTTGCTAGAAAACATAACTAGGAAGACAAAGGATATATGCTGAATAATAGGCTAATGTGAGCAGCCTCAGAGGTAAGGGGGAAGGACCCAAAGCTGGCAAACTATAGCAAGAAAGGAATCAGAGTGGTCTGCGTATGGTATGCACACATCCATCTTTCATTTGGCCTCAAGAAGGACCTGCCTATTCAGAGTAATGGTGATCTCAAAACACTAGAAGCAATGCAAACTCTGCTGAAGGACTGGAATACTATTTCCTGCTCTCCTCTTTCCTCAACCGATTTCTGTGTTTGGCTTTGTCCGTTTTTTCCATCTTCTTCTTTGAAACACCTTGAGGCTTTGTGGATTCACTTTCATGTACACAAGCATCTGGAGTGACTGTTTTAAATTGAATGAACATTACAGATTTTGTGCATGTTATAAAAGGCTATAAACCAAATAGGGATTCCTATTCTTTCACATCGTTTCACAATTTTTCAGCCTCCCTGCTCTCTTCATTTTCCATCTCATGTCCCCTCTGAGACAGCACAGTAAGGAAAAGCCACCAAACCTTTTGCTTATGTTAGCTAGTCACTAATTAGTATCCCAAAGACTTAAATGAAGAGTTAGGTTTGACATCTCATCAAAACATCATGTAAAGGTTAATTAATCTAATGCATATTAGAGCTGCTACATTTATCTGAAATTCTAAAGGACTCAGGAATGCAGAGGGAATTCAGAAAACAATTTTCAACATAACGTTTAACAGGAATAGAGAAACATTACCAAGTACTCCAGAACAAAAACCAAATTGATACATGAAGTCTGTATATTTTACATCAAAAATCCTATGAGCCAAAAAAAAGGCAAAAGTGAGATTCTCTCAGTAAATGCTGTAAAAAGTCTGCAAAATATTATCCAGCATTTTATTCTTTATGCTTAAAGGCCTCATACCACTAGTTGCTTAAGGCTGGGAAGAAAAACAGCATTTTTAATATACAGAAATTCGATGATTCTTGACAGAAATACTTTTGGGAGTAGTTAACAGATGTATGCTTCGTCTTGCACATAATGATTTCTCATCTTAAATAAGTAGTGCTGGCCTGATTTTTAGGAAGGGCGTTCAATGCAGCTGCCAGGAGAGGAGGCAGGCAACCACTCTGCTCCCTCTAATACACGGCTGCTCTCCAGAGCCTCTTGCCTCTGAATCCAGCTCTGATGTGATCCAGAGATGTTCTGGCAACACCTCCTTTCCCTTGTTAACACCGTGACCAGCCAGAAGAACGCAGGAGCCATTGCAGCCATTCCTTCCTATGTAAGGATAAGCTTCTCTCACACGAGCCGCAGCTCATGTCCCTTGGTTATGCGCCAGCTGCCTGTGGACACAAGAGCTCCTGAGCCCACTGAAGACAGCCCGTATGGCACAGCTCTCGTGCAGGCTGTGCACATATGTTTCTACAGGAGCTACAGGCGTCCTGTGAATGCACAGAGATGCCAAGAACCAGCTGATTTTCAAAATATCCCCTCTCTAACTTTGCTGCCATGTCGAAGCCCCTTGCAATCTCCAGCTGCAGACCTCCAGTGATGTCAAAGCTTCCAACAAGTTGGTGCCCAGTTAGGGCTCTTGCTTCAGCAAGGCCAAAACATCATGCAGGTTTTGCGAGCTCTCTGTGAGCACGACAGCTTACCCTAACATTTAGCCACAAGCCTAAACAATATGCAGTAGCTGGGGTGGGGAAGATCTCTCTGTTCATAAGCTGAGATGCTAGAATATTTTTACATACCTGGATTGCTTATAAGAATTAAAAGCATGTTACCTTCTCTCATAACATTCTTAAACTCTGTACATGAGTCTTTCATATGCTGACAGAACAGACATGTCAACAGAAGAACATTTGGTTAAAAATAGAGTAATCTGAAACAAGGACAGTTTGTCACAAACTGCTCGAGGCGTTGATCAACATTTACCATATGATGAACTCTTCAAATTACACTTAATTGCAATTTTACTAGCTCAGTAATAGGTAGCACAATTGAAAAAAAACCTACGTAAACCCCTTAATTTCTTCCCTCTCAGGTTTTCAACTGTATCTAATTAATTATCAACATTGCCGTAGAAATGAAGTAAGTGTAGAGCGTGAAACAGATTCTCATCAGGTAATGCCTTTTGTGAAAATTCATTCAAACAAAATTAATGTTTTGGATATTATACTCAACATAATGAAAGTATGGCCTTCGAAATAATCTAAAATGCAAACTCGCCTTCTACTTCTGATACAAGAATTTCTAGGAAGCAATGGATTATTTTATTATATAAGACCAGAAAGTAGCAATTGTGCAATATTTAAACAAAAATATTCACTTAATCATCTGACAGGACGTCAATGTACCTTTTTATGTTTTGAAAACTTTTTTATTGGTGTGAACTGTCATCAAAGGGAATATTATTTTTAATATCACACCCTTAAAAGCTGTATTCTGATTAGACATGCATATCCATGTTTTATTCGTGGAAGAGTATTGCTGTAAGAGCAGGGAGAGAGCGGCCAGTTTGAAGCTATTCCTGTAATCTCGAACAGGCTGCACTGGGAACGTGCAGCTCATTTTTCTCTATAGATGTGTGAAATTCTGGGTTTTTTTTGTTTGGTTGTTGTCGTGGTGGTGGTGATGGTCTTGTTTGGTTCATTTTGTTTTTTCCACCCCTGTAAAAGCTATATTTTGCTGTGTACGCCATCTCTCTCCTCTTTCAGGGTTCTCCCTAAGATGGCTGCACGGCTTATACATTATTAGTGCATGTAAATTATTCAGCTGCTTTTAATGGCATATCAATCTATTTTCAGCAGTAAAACAGGGACAACAGTGAGACCTACAGCTAAGGTAATTAGGCTGCAGAAAAGAACCTTTTGAATATTGTTCAAAAGTACTCTAACAATGGCCCCTAAATTAAGACTGCAGAAGGCAACTGCAAAAGTGGGTGTACTTTAGAAAGGGAATCACCTGAAGCCACTTAGAGAATACGAGGAAGCGTCTGACGTGGACCTTTTATGCTTACTGGTAGATTTCAAATGAAAATGTTATGTTTACGTTAGGAGAAACAGGGGTGTATCACATGAGGTCAGTCAAAAGGGGAGATTGTGCAAAGGTATCTTATTAGCCTATTGGATGCCCACAAATGAATTATTTAGATAAAATCACTGGAATGATGAGTTAGGAAGTTTGTCAGAGAATTTTCTCAGACTACTTTCAGTCTTTTTCTTAAGGACAGGGGAGTTATGGGAATGGAAAAGATCTGAAGGTGAATATAAGGCAATTTATAGATGTAAGCTTAGAAAAAGTCAGGTAATCTGGCACCTGTTGAACTGATCTTCAAAACATGTTTTGCTTAAAAAAAGAAAGAAAGAAAAAAAATGGTTTTAAGAAGTAAGGATAAAAGTAAGGAACAAGATTACCCAGAGATCCCAACTAGCAATACAAAAAGAAATTTCCATGAATAGTCAAAAAGTGTGGTTTTTTTCCTGTATGTGAGATAATATACATTCTTTAAAATGTCCTGGGTAGACCACATGAGACATAAGCACTGTTTCTTACCACTTTATTTTGATCACTTTCAATTAAATTTTAGACTTCACATAACTGATAACTTCTCTGAATTTATTCAAAGAATAAACTTCAGTGTATGCTTATGGCAGGAATTTCTGTAAACAAATCTTTTAAAGACATATACTTGCTTATACAAAGCCCTAGACAATTCCATTAGGGATCTTTTGTGGTATTATAGACACTAGAATAAACTTCCTCTTTGGTAAATGGGTAAAGTGGAATAAAAGCAAAAGGCACTGTAAGAAAAAAAAAAAAAAAAAAGTTGAAATTTTTGTTTCTAAAGTTATTTTTCATGTACACTCCAGCAGATTTTTATTATGGCTAGATACTGGTACTATGTAAAGTTTACATAGCAAAACACATGGAGTCTTAGAAATAGTTATAAAGAAGAGATTTCCCACTCTAAGAATGCAGTATAAACAGCCTATGCACACATACAAGAAGCAGAGGAGGTCAGGAATGGAAAATAACAACAGGAGCCAGGCTGAACAGGATTGTGTAATATTTTAGTAATGTCACAGATTATTTAGATTTCAAACTGTCTAGTCTCATGGTATTTTCTAAATAAAGAACGGTGTAGAAAAGGCCTTAGAAAAGGTGCAACTTTAAGAAAAAGATTGAAAAAAAAAACTCAAAGAAAACTCAGGTATGTTTTGATTGACTTCAAGGACCTCATATTTTGGTATAAATGCAAAAACTGGAGCACAAAGAGTCTGTGAAAAGGTCAATGCTCAAAAGCAAAGACCCTTTTTCAGACCCGTGCAGGTGTTGTGATTGCTTGTTTTTTTTTGTCCAGAGTGTTACAAAAATAAAAGACAAATAACTACAATGCAAGATTTTTATAGATATGCATGGAAAACAAAAGACCACATTCTTACTATTTTCAGCACAAATTTATGCGTTTGGTGATGAGAAATATTTATATCTTAAAGGAGTGGGGAAAAAAAAAAAGTGTGATGAACCACCACGGAGGACACAGACATTGCAGCCAACAATTGGAACTAAGCTGAGCACCAAACCTTCAAGCCACAAAATGTTAGTATTTAGCAGGCTTCTACTGGCCCTGTTGGCAGAGCCTGTAGAGGGAGATATTCACTAAACCTGTCAATGGAATAAATACAATCTTTGTGGCTGTAGATATCTCAGTTTTTAACACTGAAATTTGATTAAATAGTCTGCCTTAGTTTGTTCAGTTAAAATGGCAACCTACCATGAAGACATACATTTGAACTGAAGAAAAGCCAACTATAAAACAAATGTATTTTAAGACCACAAATCTGCAAGAGAAATTCCAACCAGAATATCTGAAACTCCTGAAAAAAATAATCCAGAAATGAGTGGAGGCAGATGTGTGGTGGATGGAAGAAGGAGAATTAACATAAAATGAATGTAAGAGCATGTAATTGAGTAATACGAACTCTTGACTACAGCATGGAAGGAGCTGTAGGCATTTGGTGTCATCTTCAATCCAAATAAACAAAATTGTTCCCAGGGGATTGCAGAGCACCAATCCAAAGTAATTCAGATAAAACTATTTAAGAATTCTGAATTCTTACTATTTCTACACAAACTCATTGATCAAAAATTAAAAACAAATAAACAAAATTCCCTCCCCCCTGACAAGGTCTAACAACAGCTACTCCAAGAACTAACACTTTCCTGACAATCTGGTGAAATAGTGATTTAGAAAACTGCTATCTGGCTTTGCAGACCAGCTGGTGACTGAGGGAGTCACAGCCTAATTAGTGGAGCCCCTTCAAATCTGCACATCTGGTTAGTACTGATTTTCACTAGGATTAATGCTTGGAAAAACCTCAACAGCCAGCTTTACTTGCCAGATAATTTTCTGCTTTTTTGAAAAGAGAATTCTAAAACCCAGTCGATCCTCTACGGGCCATTTGAGGATAAACCAGTGAATATCTCCAGAAACCCAGTGATGCACCTGTTTGCTGACATGACAAGGAACAGGACTCAGTGACTGAAGCATCCAGTTTTTTGTAGGCTCTGTGTACTGATCACAGACACCGTACCACATAGTCCCCTCACTGCATAATGGGTTGTGTCCTTAGAGCAGCATAGTCTTTCACATCTACAGTTCTTGTTGTAAGGCCGTTTCAGAATATTACTGCTGATAAGGTCAGGGAACTTCCTCCCCCCTTCTAATGTAGATTTATTGTTGGTCTGCTTTTTTACCATTTGTTTCTCTGCCAATAGCCATAACTGTTGTTGGATTAACTAGATTCATCCTTTCCCCTGTTCATTCAACTATGTTTACAGATACTTTCCCAAACATTTGTCTTTTCAGACAGTCTCCTTTTTTTGTGTATTTAAAAAATATTCTCTAAACCCTCACAGATCATCAAGCCTTTTTTTCCTGAATAACCTCCAAGTTTGGCAATGCCGCCTGCTATACGACCTCACAAAAAGAAAAAACAAAAGCACAAGAAAAAAAACCAAGCCAAACAGTCCACCACCAACTGTCCTTCCCTAGAGTTTACAGTTCTGCATTTTTTTCTTATTATTAGCTGTTGTGATTAAATCCTGGTATCTCTTCTACTAACATAGTGAAGAAAAATCATTTTGAGGTGAAAATCAATAATCAGCCCCAAATATCATCAGGGAAAAACCTCAGCCTCTATTAACTAGAAATACATCTTAATCCTTAGTAAGCACAAGCTGGAGTTTTATCCCTCCCACCATGCTCCTCTCTCTCTTTGAGTACTACATTCTTTATAAAGAAAAATGAAATGTGTATTGATTAAAAGAATCTTTGGATGTCTAAGGCAGAGAAATGAAAATTTTACCTGAAAAAGTTCAATAAAAGATTGCTCATACTAATCTCAGGATTTTTTCTGCACTCTGGGACATTCCGATCTCTCAATTAATTGCTCCTGACTCATCACCAGAAAAACGCATGGTGCAAAAAATCATTAACTTCTCTTTTATATGGTATTCTCTCTGTTCCATCATTTCTTTGTTGATTTAGAAAGATCTCATGAAGACATGTCACTTAGTAGGAGATTTACCTTCACATTAAAGCACATGTGAGACATGAGTGAGGGTTGGAGAGTAAAGGCCACTGGGAACATAAAATAGAACAAAAAAATACACATCATAAAAAAAGACTTTGATGCTTCAAAACAAGCACTGTTTCAGTTCTAGAGCTAGTTCTACCCTCTCATCCAATGCTGGAAAAACAAGATAATCCATCACAGAGTAATTAGGGCATAATGTTTAAGTTCGTCACATACAATGTTTTCTTTCCCTGGTTAGTGCTTCTTGGGACTTAAAATATGACAGCACAGAGGGGAGTCTACTAGGCCATGCACACGCTAAGCGTTGCAGAAACAAAAGCTTTTTTCTTGTACTTCCTCTAAAAGCACATCTTGTATAGTTACAGATATTACAGAAGCAGGACAGAAAAAAAGAGTAACTGTCAAACGTACTCAAAGATGTTTCAACAGTTTTTAAAGCAAAAAAGCAAATAGCCTCAAAATCAGCCTTTTGTTTAGGTCAAGAATTCAGGGCATCATAAAGTTAAGGAGACCCATTGAAAGTTCAGAAAGGTCTGAGTTAATCAGACTGCAATGGTGCCGAGCAAGCTATCTGCAGTGATTGTCATGAAACTGTAAGAGAAGAGATAATTATGTGTCCAGTCTTCCTGAGGAAGCAGATTACCACAGCTGAGATTTCAGCAAGTTAATTCAGTCCTTTCAATCTGGAAATTGGTAGTAGAGTGATGCCGGATTTTCCCTTCTTTTCCCCAAAAGCGCAGGAGGAGATGCCACCACAAGTGCAACAGTACCTTAAACAAAGTCGAGATTTGGAAAGGACAACTGAAGAAACAGGCAGCAGCACACGCCAGGACTGAAAATACCCAAGCGGACATTTGACAGTCTGGAATTACCTGTTTACTGCCAGCTATATTTGCTCACTGATTTTTGTAGAAAAGTCAGTCATCAGCTAGTCCTTATAAGCAGTTTTTTTCTGGGTAGACCTACAGCCAAAAATACATAAAGACAGACTTCATTTCATGGCATCAAAGTTCTTCAGTAACAGCTACAGCTCTCCACATCAGTCCTTGAATATAAACACTTTTTCCCTGACAGAGCCTGAAATCTACAGCCTGAACCTTTGATGATGATGATATTTTTCTTTGAATTCTGGGAATGTGCTTTTCTTTTTCCAGATACTAGCCTGCCACAAATCAATATTTAACATCACCATTTCTTGTTCAGAGTGAACAATATGCATATTCACAGTACTGGTACTTCCATGAAAATGACACTGGCTTATCTCCGGCAAGACGGCGGAAAAGGGCAGGCGGCAGACACAGCAGGTTGAGTCCTACCGGAATTCAGGTGCCTCACAAAGGTCAAGTTTCAGTCTTATTTCACCATATCTTTACATTTGATACTTTACTGAAAACCGAATTAGAATGATAAATACAATAAAATCTTAAAAAAAGGAACCAGAGACGACAGATTCAGGGATGAAACATGAACCATCAAGCAGTTAAACCTAAGGTTTTACTTACATCTAGAAAATCAGAGAAGTCCCAGTTACCCTCTTACAAACTGACGGGAAAAAAGTCCATTCCTAAGCCTATCAAAATACACATTTCTAACACTTGCTTTCTGCAGCTTCCGTCCCAGTGAAGCCTTCTCTTCTGCTTTGAAAAGGCCACCCTGTAAAGAGTCAGCCTAGAAGAACGACATCTGTCGCAGCCCAGGAGTATTTCCTGATGAGCCAAGAGGAGCAGCACATGGAGGGAGTCAGTAGAGATGCTGTCTAGTATTTGTTCTTGCAAGTAAATGGGGATCATCTGTCAGGATGAGTAAATCACAGACCCACTCTAAACACCATGCAGTCCCCTGCTACGACTACGACTGCCTGCCCATAGCAGGAACCCCTGCAAAGCAGTTTAGAACTGGCAGTAAACGGCTCTCCAGAACTGTGACAAGATCTAGTTCACTACATAAATGCATGTTGCTTCAGTGAAATCTGCTTGTTAAATGGCCTAGAATTACTTCTGTCTTTCTGTAAAAGATTTCCTAAGTAATTATGACCAGATCCCTGAACTGAATGAGGCATGTGCTCCAAGCACATATTTTTTTAAATTACAGATAAAAACCTTCCACTGCTAGAGCTGTCTGATTAAAAAATAGAGCACAATCACTGTGAGAGTTACAATCTTTCTTATTAAAAACGCTACAACATACATCAGACCATAATTTGTCATCTAAAGAACATTTTATGGCTACCATTTTACTCCTCCAGGATAAAGCTTTCAGATATCATACTTTCCTATCATAAACTCAGTATACACTCTTGCACCACAATGAATTTCTTTCCAAATCAGTTCCAAATACGGTTCCAGCAACTTCTGCATGTTTTGGTCTAGAATATCAAATAATAAAAGTCTACACTGCTAACAGTGACATGGAGGACAAAACCAGTTAAATAGACTACATGAAAACAATTTAAAGGCCAGACATAAATGATCTATCTGTAACCCCAGAGTAAACATGTTACCTACCACCAGATGACTGGTGAGTAGATTGCCACTTAAAATAGTAGATCAAGACATTCAAAAATATTGATGCAGAGCAGCATATGCTTCCCATCAAGAAAGCAACATCAGTTATTTCTGAGGGAGAAACAGGAGTGGCAGAATAGGTCATCTCACACATCATCCTGATGGTACAGTCTTTCACTTATGTGAAAGCTCAAATAAGATCAAAACCATACTAAAATCACTTTCTGTTCTTTTGGACATCTACCAAAATACGAAAATTAAGAGCGACCAGTTAACCACCTTTTTCATATGTACACCTAATAATATATTTTTGAGGGTTATTGTATTCTGCAAGAATATATAAATACATTTGCAGTGCTATCTATGTACTGTCTATGGCAGAAAATTCGCAACATCAAGGAGTGGGTGTTGCACACTGCTCTTTAAAGTGTATAGAGACATTCTGGGAGGAATGCAGAGACATGATCTGAGCATTTGGAGATGAGGTTAGGAAAGCCAAAGTCCAACTGTAACTGAATCCAGCATGGGATATCAAAGGCAACAAGCAAGGCTCCTATAAGTAGATAGATGACTAGGAAGGCTAGGGAAAATGTGGGCTCATTGCTGAAAAAGGTGGAGGCCCTGGTGGCACAGGACATGGAAAAGGCTGAGGTGCTGAACACTTCTTTCATCTCAGTCTTTACTAGTAAAACTGGTCTTCAGGAATGTCAGGTCCCAGAGGCCAGGGGGAAAGTCTGGAGAAATGAAGACTTGCCCTTGGTGGAAGAGGATTGGGTCAGAAAACTCGTGACACCTAAATCTCTGGGCACCGATGGGATGCACTCATGAGTGCTGAGGGAGCTGGCTGAATCATTGTGAGACCAGTTTCAATACTCTTTTATCAGTCATGGCCATTGGAAGAAGTACCTGCAGACATGAGAATAGCACATGTCACTAAGTTTAGCAAAGGGAAGTACCAAGTCCTGCACACTACACCATGTGCCAGTATATGCTGGGAAGGAGCTTTATAGAAAAGGCCCTGAGAGTGCTGGTGGGAATCAAGTTGACCATGAGCCTACAATGTGCCCTTGCTGCAAAGAAGACTAATGGTATCTTGGGCTGCATTTGGAGGGTGTTGCCAGAAGGTTGAGAGAAGTGATCCTTCCTCTCTACTCAGTGCTGGCAAGGATACACTTGGATTACTGTGTCCAGTTCTGGGCTGGTCAGAACAGTACAAGAGACACAGGACATATTAGAGAGAGCCCAGTGAGGGGCCATTAAGATAATGGAACCAAGTGCACCCTGAGCAAGTTTGTGGATAATACAAATATGGGACGGGTGCTTGATACACCAGAGGGTCATGCTGCCACCCAGAGTGACCTCGACCTTCAAGAATAACCCCAGGCACTAGCACAGGTTGGGGATCAACCAGCTGGAAAGTAGCTTTGCAGAAAATCTATGGGTCCTGGTGGACATCAAGTTGAACGCGAGCCATCAGTGTGCCACTGCAGTAACAAAAGCTAACGGTATCCTGGGCTGCATGAGGAAGAGCGTTGCCAGCAGGTCAAGGGAGGTGATCCTTCCCTTCTACTCAGCACTTGTGAGGTTAAACCTAGAGTCCTCTGTCCAGTTCTGGTCTCCCTACTACAAGAGAAACATGGACATACTGGAGAGAGTTCAATAAAGGGCCACTAAGACAATGAAGGGACTGGAGCATCTCTTCTATGAGGAAAGACTGAGAGAGCTGGGACTGTTTAGCCTGTAGAACAGAAAGCTCAGGAGGAAGATTTTATTAATGTATATAAAAGAACTGAAGGAAGGGTGTAAAGAAGATGGAGCCAGGTGGTTCCCAGTGACAACAGGCAATAGGCACAAACAAACACAGGATATTCCCTCTGAAGATCAGGGAACACTTTTTTACTGTGAGGGTGACCGAGCACCAGAACAGGTTGTCCAGGAAAGCTGTGAGGTCACCCTCTCTAGAGATACTCAAAAGCCAGTTGGACACGGTACTGGGCGACTGGCTTTAGGTGGCCCTCATTGAGAAGGAAGGTTGCACCAGATGATCTCCAGAGGTCCCTTCCAAACTCCACCATTCTGTGATGCTGTGATTCCATTGGGGTGAATTGGAAACCACATTAAGTCTTGGCTGCTGTGTAACTTCAGTGCTTTGTGGGCTATCAGATATTAATTTCAGGTATTTCTTCTCTGTATTATGTATAAATACACGCCATAATATAAAATTGTGCCATTTTTTAATGATACATATGTGCAGACATTCTTCCAAAAATAAAATAGGATTCACAATGTTTCTTATAAAAAGAGCTGGCATGTTTATATACACTCACTTGTGTATAAACATATCAGCAGAAAACAGTCACTTACTGTTTAAGAAACATATTAAGAAACTCTCTCAAAACTTAAGAGTTCTTCAACAAGTATATTACATGTTATGTGTTTGTAACAACTTTTAACTGGATTTGTGTAGCAGAACCTCCTGGACAACTTTGATGCCAAAACTTCTGAAAAAAATATCTTGAACTTCAAGTTTTTTGGGACATCTGTATGTATTCACATACAATCACAGACAAACGTGCAGAATTTCAATGCATCAAGCCTAGAGTTCAGAAAATATTTTTCAGAGGGCATCAGTATTCCTTTACAAAGTGTGTTATACACCTTTACAAAATTTCTAGCGGTTTGTATTAACTCATATAGGTATTATTTTGGGTTTATATTGTTTGAAATTTGGATAGCCAAGAGCTTAATACATCAGTGTTTGCCTCATTTTGCAGTTGTTTGACAGGCAGATTACTATAGTTAGGAAGAACAAAGACTTTTCATGTAGTGAGTCTGTGTCAGTAATTGAAGAAATTCATTGTCCCTGACTTACAAAGAGATCCTTAATAGATTTGTCAAAATTCATTGAAGTTAAAATAATACATATTTTTACAGCTTCATGGAGTAAAAAAAATGACTCTTTTGGCTTGCAAAATGAAAACAAAAGTCTTGAATTAAATATTTTTCCATTTCCTTTGTATGTGTGCATGTAATATAACTCTGGAAAGTTTTGGATCTGCCATCTAATCCAGTAGATAAACCTCTTCAACAGAACTGAAATCAAATCTCAAACAGAAAGCAGGAAAGTTAGCTTTCAGAATGAATACTAAACTTCTGGTGTCCATTCAGTTCTTCAGTTAAAGAAAACTTTGGAGACTGCTTCCATCGTTCCTGGATTTCTATTTTTTCAAAAATATACTTCCTGAAAAGTGCTATAAAGACATAAGCATTGAAAGAGGTCTTGCTCTCATTCCACAGCATCCTTAAATAAAGAGAACTTCCTTTCATGCTGGCAAGGCAGGGCAGTTACGGAAGTCCTTTGGAAAGTGGAGGAAAATATGGCACAGAAGTGTGACACAGCACATCACATCATGCTCCCTTTCCTCTAAGAAATATTTCTCACTAGTTTGTCAGAAATACCCTGATACTAATACAGTCGCTTCCTACACATGAAGAGGAACAGAGGGCTTTTCTTCCAGTGTTAAGACACAAACGTTGTAATGTTTCTGCCACCTGTCAAACTTGGAAAAGTCATCCTACTAATGAATCCCACCAGTGAAGACCCATCAAGCTTTAACCTCCCTCTAGCACACTGCAAAAGACTTCATCAAAAGAAAAGAAATGCTCTAGACATGAGAAAGTCGAATTACTTATTTGTAGATTCTGCATTTAAGTAGTACATGTTGGACATGACTTCAGGGAAGTGTCCAGACAACTCCCTCTTCTCCTCCTCCTCTTGCCCTGCCAGACCAGCAGCATATCCTTTCAAAAACAAAGAGGGAATTCCTCAGTTGTCTAACATTTCATGTGATTATTTTTGCAAATGGAAACCTAGTACAACATGCTGGTGATCAAATTTTGTGAAGGTTTTGTTTCCACTTTTGCACTCAAATGAAGAGATGGGGGTACCAGCCAACAGCAAATAAATCTAGTATTGTCTCACAAAGCACAGTTGCAAAAGACAGTAACAGAAAAGTTAGGGATAATATCCAAAACTTACATTTCTCTTTCTTGATGACTCTCATAATTATAGTCTTAATTATAATGTTTTCTTCCTATCGCACAAAAGTTTTACCCTCTTAGCTAAATAGTATGCAGTTATTTTATATTTGTAGTGAATATAAATTCATATATTTGTGAAGTTTCATAGTTTTATCCTCAGGACACTCAAAACATTAGGTGCAATCCTTCCTTATGGTTTCAAAATACATCTCTCTTCCCATTTCCCTGTCCTCCCAAAATACTTTAAACACATTCTTCCAATTGCAAAACCAAAAATTTAGAATCATAGAATAGTTAGGGTTGGAAGGGACCTCAAAGATCATCTAGTTCCAACCCCCCTGCCATAGGCAGAGAAACCCTACACTACACCAGGTTGCCCAAAGCCTCATCCAACCTGGCCTTGAACACTTCCAGGGATGGGGCAGACACAACTTCTCTGGGCAACCTGTTCCAGTGCCTCATCACCCTCTGAGTGAAAAATTTCTTCCGTATAACTAACTGAAATCCGCCCTCTTTCAGTTTAAATCCATTGCGCCTTGTCCTGTCACTACACGCCCTTGGAAAAAGTCCCTCTCCAGCTTTCCTGTAGGCCCCCTTTAAGTACTGGAAGGCTGCAATAAGATCACTCTGGAGCCTTCTCTTCTCCAGGCTGAACAGCCCCAACTCTCTCAGCCTGTCTTAATAGCAGAGGTGCTCCAGCCCTCGGATCATCTTCGTGGCCCTCCTCTGGACTCGCTCCAGCAGCTCCATGTCCTTCTTGTGTTGGGGATCCCAGAGCTGAACGCAGTATTCTAGGTGGGTCTCACAAGAGCAGAGCAGAGGGGCAGAATCACCTCCCTCGACCTGCTGGCCACACTTCTTTGGATGCAGCCCAGGATACGATCTGCTTTCTGTGCTGCCAGCGCACATTGCCAGCTCATGTTGAACTTCTCATCAACCAGCACTCCCAAGCCATTTTCCTCAGGGCTGCTCTCAATCCATTCTCCACCCAGTCTCTACTTGTGCTTGGGATTGCCCTGACCCATGTGCAGGACCTTGCACTTGGCCTTGTTGAACTTCATGAGGTTCTCACAGGTCCACCTCTCCAGCCTGTCAAGGTCCCTCTGGATGGCATCCCTTCCGTCCAGCGTGTCCACACCACCACACAGCTTGGTGTCATCTGCAAACTTGCTGAGGGTGCACTCAGTCCCACTGTCCATGTCACCAACAAAGATGTTAAATAGCACTGGCCCCAGTACTGACCCCTGAGGAACACCACTCGTCACTGGCCTCCACTTGGACATTGAACCTTTGACCACAACTCTTTGAGAGCGACCATCCAGCCAATTCCTTATCCACCGAGTGGTCCATCCATCAAAACCATGTCTTTCCAGTTTAGAGACAAGGATGTCCTGTGGGACAGTATCAAGTGCTTTGGATAGTCCAGGTAGATGATGTCAGTTGCTCTTCCCCTATCCATCAATGCTGTAACCTCATCATAGAAGGCCACCCAATTAGGCAGGATTTGCCCTTAGTGAAGCCATGTTGGCTGTCACCAATCACCTCCTGATTTTCTATGTGCCTTAGCACCGTCGCCAGGAGGATCTGCTCCATGATCTTGCTGGGCACAGAGGTGAGACTGACTAGCCTGTAGTTCCCTGGGTCTTCTTTTTTTCCCTTTTTAAAGATGGGAGCTGTGTTTCCTCACTTCCAGTCATTGGGGACTTCATCAGATTGCCACGACTTCTGAAATATGATGGATAGTGGCTTAGCAACTTCATCCACCAGTTCCCTCAGGACCCGTGGATGCACTTCATCTGGTCCCATGGACTTGTCCACCTTCAGGTTCTTTAGATGGTCTCGGACCTGATCTTCTCCTACAGTGGGTGGTTCTTCATTCTCACAGTCCCTGCCTTTGCCTTCTGTGACTTGGGCTGTGCTGCTGGAGCTCTTGCCAGTGAAGACTGAGGCAAAGAAGTCATTGAGAACTTCAGCCTTCTCCATATCCCGGGTAGCCAGGTCCTCCATTTCCTTCTGGAGAGGGCCTACATTTTCGCTAGATCTCTTTTTATCACTGACATATCTATAGAAGTTTTTCTTGTTGCCCTTGATGTCCCTGGCCAGATTTAACTCTATCAGGGCTTTAGCTTTCCTAACCTGATCTCTGGTTGCTCAGACAATTGCTCTGTATTCTTCCCAGGCTACCTGTCCTTGATTCCACCCCCTATAAGCTTTCTTTTTGTGCTCAAGTTGGTCCAGGAGCTCCTTGTTCATCCATGCAGGCCTCCTGGTGTTCCTACCTGACTTTCTCATGTCTAGAAAAATTGCTCTAGACCAAGATTGTTTATGATGGCTAATTCTTTTAAATCTATCCACTCTCATTCACACAGATGTTAAAATTCTCCAGACATATAAATCCACAATGCAAATCTGGGAAAAATTTTGGGTGATGAAAATGAAAATATTTATGTACAATAATGCCCACTAACGCTTTTCTTAGAGGCTACGTGTATTCTAAAAATAAGCTACTTGGGTTTAATTCTAAATTTCTAATACGTGCCTTGGTATATACATTTCACAGAGAGTACATAAACAATATCACCCATATGCACTCGGGTCTTACAAACTCACAAGGGACACCTTCAGAAACTGTCTGGTAAGGAAGAACAGAAAGATGGACCAGCACAGACGAAATGAAAACAGTTTGTCCATTATGACTAGTAGCCCTTATTGGAACTAGATACAAGCCTCAACAGCCTTTCACTGAAAACAGAAAAAAATCCAACAGTATCAGTAAGGGAAACTTCTTTCTCAGACTTCAGAAGAAAGAAAGGAATTATTTTTGCATTCCGAGTCTCTCTTTTGCTACCCCTTATTCCTTCCTTGGTTTTATTCCTTCCATGAGAATACAAGGAAGAAGAAAAAAACCAGACTATTTAATATCTTCTTTTTGAACTCAAAATCCAGTAGTTATTTGCAAAAATGTCCTCTTACGTCTTACACTTTTAATCCATTTTAATAGCCCACATATTAAACTTATTTATTATCAATAATCATTATCCAGTCAGAATGATCATTTATTTGTGTCTGTGAAACTCAATGGATTTCTGTCATCATTCTTAATTTACACTGTTGCCAGGGAAAGGAAACTGAGACTTATGAGCACAACCAAAAGTATGAATTAAATACAACGTTTGCTTAAACCCCCTTCTTCTGTTGAAAGGCCTTTTGCCTGGAGCTAAATAAATTAGTTTATTGTAGTGACACTGTTCTTTCTATTTGAGCGCTTTGCTATTGTTCATTTTCTAGAATTAACAATATAAGCACACAGAACACCAACTTTTCAAAGGAGGACTGTGGAAACTGTCTCTCTTCAGATGTTCTTTCAACCAAATAGCAGACATTTGTGAAACTTTCAGTGTGGGACTCAAGGGTTTTGTGTGGCAAAGTGAAGATCTTTTTGCCATTTCACTGAATTTTCAATATTGATCCTGTATTTAAGGAACAGAATGAATTATCTTAGTTCATATTGATAAATAATGCTCTCAGTAGTAGAACTGGTTTGGCCCCTTTTCAACCCAAAGCACATTTTTATAAAAGAATTATATACCCCTTAAAAATAAAATTAATCCTGCCACAGGCAAGTCTTTACAACAACATACTACAAATAAAAAAAAAAAAATCTGACTTCTATTTCCTTAATCATTCACCTACATTTACAATTTTTCTAGAAATTAAATTTAAATGACTTCACAAAAGTTGATTTGAAAGAAAGAGATTTTCTGACTGCAGAGTTATTTGTGGTGTATGAAATGCTGTAATTAACAACTACACTACAGGTAGAACAGACTTTGTTTCAATTTAACCAACACTATTTCACACCATCAATTTTATAAGAAGGATACTTCAGGGTACTAACACTGAATACTACAGAAGTTTCCAGGAAATTCTGATCATTTGGTAGCATAACCTGCAAACTAAATACAATGCAGCCTTTCACAAGGCATTGTTCCTTGAAAATAATTCACCAGATAATGTACACCAAATGAATAGCAAAACACTATAAAGGGAGTCGGAGAAAGTAAATATGTTATGTATCATCCCATTCCACCACTGAGTAAGTGAGAATTTTTCTTTTAGAGTACAGATACATACACAGAATTTCAGGTTAAGTACCGTAAGTAAAATGTTAGTCTAATCAAGCAACAATTAAAAGCCTCTTTTCATAAGTGTGTAAGCAGAACTGACAGATCCAATTTCATTCCTTCTGCACGAGATTACTGGGCTGAGAATGTCTCAAGGGTGTTCCTAGAGCAATTGCTATAGCAGTACATATGGTACCTATTCTCATTATACTCGATTCAGCACAATGAACATCCAGCTGCTGCTCTGAAGGCAATGACTCTTGGGAGCATCCATGGAGTTAGCAAGAAAACTGGTAAATTTTGTTCCCTTGTTTTATCAAAGTCTACATCAAGTTTTTAATTCAAATTGTAGAAGAGGAGATAGCAGTGTAAAAGTAAGCAGTTGATTCGGGTGGTGATGAGAAATCCTGGGAAGAGATGATAATTTTTAAGGTCTTTTCTAAAAAGAAAAAATTGATCTGGAACTGCATTATCTTAAAAATTAAAAATAAAACTATAAAAAACATCTGAAAACAACTTGTCTTTCTCTTGCATTTTTCTTGAGCATGGGTACATGACTCTACACAATTGTTTCGCTTGAGCCATACCAACTTGATTAACCTACTTACGAAAAGTAAGGAATTGGAAAGAGATAGTGAATTATGATTGCCATTGTTTTGCCATTTGATTATTCCTCTTTTCCCTTACAAGTTGACAAAGCTTTTCAATTGAAAAAAAAAAAAATTAGTTGGGAAATCTTCCTTTCTGCAGCTTTTCTTGTTTATGTCACTTTTTAACACCCCTCCATAGAATTCTCCTTCATCATATTGTTTCTTTAATCTAGGTTTTTCTTTTACTATTTCCTTTTCTCAGTTGTTGCATCTACACAAATGTTCAGCATTTCACTGTAGAGTTCAGCACAAACTTTCTTTTATGATTTGATATTGGTTCAAAATATCTGAAAACAGGAAGAAGCTCAACCCTGGAGCTTCTCATTATGAGCATGCTCATTATTTCCAAATCAAAACTACATTATGTGCTTTCAAGGAGGGTAGTCCATTAACCTACATAATGGCAGGACTGAAATTCATTAATCACTAATATCCAGTCTTAGAAAAAGGTAAATGGTTTAGTCATTAAAATAAAAAAACAAACAAACCACAAAAAAATCCCTAGCTATTAAGAAAACTATCAATGAAATCAGCTGGATTTTGTCAAATTCAGTCAGACGGAAAAAATAGCTATGGTGGTAAAACCACTTCACCTCACTAAATGAACAACCCAACTTCAATGCCCTCCTCGACCTAAGGAGATCTGAATCTAAATTTTTTATTTATTAGGATACTATGGGATCAAGTACTCCAGGCTCTTGTTAACCTTACAATCTCAGACACATAGGTCAAACATTCATCTCCTAGGTGGATTTATCGTAACCACTGAATTTGGTCTCTCTTGCTCACTCTTTGGCCAAATACACACGAGAATACTTGCAAGCAGGATAACTGCTGGCAGAGATTCCAAAGGATCTGAATGCCTTATTGCCTCCTAAACAAGACATTCAGACCCAAGGTGTTAGGAAAGAGTCATTCGCACCCATAGCCAAAGAACAAACGTAGTTCAGTGTCTTCCTTCCTTCCAGCTTGCAAACTCCAGTTTCTCTGTTTCAGGAGGCTGACAAATACTTTGAGTATTTGAGTTTATTTTATAACAGTTTAGTTTTTCAATTGCTAGAGTGTTGCAGATTGCACAAAATGTAGAATATTCTGAAGGTGCTAGAATTTTGTCCCAAAACAATACAATGCCTGATTCCTCCCCTATCAAACTGACAGCTCTTCTAACAGAAGTACTCCGTTCTCCTCCCTCAAGAAATGCACTCTGGTGGGAAGTGTTCCAGAGGGGATCTCAAAAGGCTTCCAAGTATTAGAGATTTCAAAATCAGTGATGGAGTGGCAAAATGATCCGTTTACTTTTTATCATCAGTAGCTATCTTCACATTGTCATTCTCTTTTCAATCAGACATCTCAAGGGCCAAAGTTAAGTGGATAATGCTAAAAATAGACTGGTACCATCTACTACAACAAAGGGTGGAAAAAGGGAGACAGAGCTTGAGGAAGTCTCTTTTTCATGGAAAAAAAGATCATGACAACCTTCAAGAGTGATATGTAACCCCAGTTGTCAGAAGTGTGATACAGACAATGCAAGCATAAGCATCTACACTGCCCTACTAGGGACTGGAGGATGATTTATCAAACCCCTTGCTAGTCAGGTCTTGGCTTCTGCCAGAACAGATGCAATATAATATGATGGGGCAGGATTCTTGCCATCAGATGTACACTTAATACCTGATTTTCAGAAGTGGCATGTATCCGTACCTTCCATGGAAGGTGACTGCAGAGCGCACTGGCTTCATCTTAAAAAAAGAAGAAAAGTCCATTCTGTAATCATTTGAATATGACAAAGTTGAAAGTTTTATGCTTGCTGGGTCAAGACCTTCAGACTCTAATGCCTTTCAACTGCAGTCAGCTGGGCTGCATGTGCTGTTGTGGCAGAGCTGAAAATGTCCCATTCTTCCTGCTAATCTCAATGCAGGCAAACGCCTGCATTGCTTTCATGCATGGATGAAAACTTGAAAAAAATCTGCATCCTGGAAAAATCTGCAGAGACCTCTGAATGAGTAAAACCAGAGGGAAGAAGAAAGTGGAATCAACATTTCTTTAAAAAGCATTTGTGAAGAATTCATTTGCTTTAGAATAAGTTTTATGATTTTTAGTGGTATTATGTTTGTTCAAGAAACAATAGTAAGGATACTAATTCTTTATATTGAGATAATTTGTTTATTTCTAAGTAACTTAACTTTAGTATGAGTCTTGAAATTTATGCAGCTAATAAATTTAGGCGATGCCTACAATAGCAAGTGTTAGCCCATAGGAGAAGATCGGTAGAGTGAAATTGTTGGTGTTGAGGGTCCACAAGGTATGCTTTTAGGAGGGTTTAACTTTGAACTTATCTTGGTCTGCTCCCAGGGAGTGAATGCCCAGTAGAAGCTGAAGCAAAACATGCATGCTCCTGTCATTCACTTTCCTGTTTAGTTTCATCTGAAAGAAAATGTTATGGTGTTCTCTGAGATCCTTCCAGGATGGGCTCAGCCATGCTAAATGTGGATGATGAGGAGGTTCTCTCCAAAAGATTCAGATCTACTACTGGAGATGCATCATCAGAAGCCACAAAGGAAATTGCAGAACATTTTACTTCCTTTCTGTTTTTCCTGAGAAATATGCAAAAAAGGGATAACTGTAAAGC
This sequence comes from Tauraco erythrolophus, assembly GCF_009769465.1. Classification (NCBI taxonomy): domain Eukaryota; kingdom Metazoa; phylum Chordata; class Aves; order Musophagiformes; family Musophagidae; genus Tauraco; species Tauraco erythrolophus. The sequence continues at coordinate 82,775,533 of NC_141496.1, forward strand.
TATTTTAAGCTTTTAGGAGCACCTCCCAGACGTTACCCCCAGCTTTCGGGAGGAAGAAGCAACCACAAACATACAGAAAAAAACATTATCCTTAAATCTTGGAATCACCAGCCAGCAAGTCACCCCTAAACCACCCGTCTGTTTCTCCTCTTTTTGAAAAAGCTTTTTATTTACTTGGCTAATAACATTCATCTGATCTCCCATATTTAAGTCCTGGAGTATCACAGTAATCATTTTGTGCTTTTCCCACAGTCAGAGCAGAAGCAAGTAATCAATGAAAGTTATCTGAACAACTCTAAAAAGTTGACCTGGTTACCTCCACGACCTGGTTATGTCCAAATCTCTCCTCTGTTTCAGAAAGGTGTTTATTAATAGGTGACTGGACATATTCAACTCACAATGACCTTCTGTGAGCTTCAACATTCACTTAAACTCTGCATGGATTTTCCATACTGAAAGCTTTATAGCATTTTTGGCACACACACAGATTTAAGAACAGCATTAGTAAAATTACTTGACTGCTTTGATTTCTTTTATGAATAACATTATTTCTTTTCATGTGACAAAACGGCTGGTAGGTTATATTCCCCTTGCTCTTCTCACGTTCCTATATTGTTTTCCCAGTGCTTCTGCACACATAGCTTGAAAATCTGATGCTATTTATTTTCTGTACATAAAAATACTGCATTTCTTTCTGTGTGTCGTCAACATAGCAGCCATTTTGTTCCTAGACTTGTTTGCAGTCTGTCCAAGTAAAATATACTCAATCCTGAATAGCAGACAAATATGAAAAATAAAGTGCAATCTAAATGGTTCATCACTATTGAAGTGCACATCTTTTTTTATCACGAAAGTCAAACAGTTCATATTTTCATCTTGAAAAAGTATATTGACATGACTGGTACCTGAAAAGCTAAAGCAAGTGATAATCTGTCAGCACCACAGTTTGGAGTGAGTCAGAGCACATGCAGATATGCCAACATGCTGGGGCAAGCTCAAAGCACATGGCTTTTTTTCAGACTATTCATAATAAGAGCAAACTTTACGACAAAAAGGAAAATTTTCAGAGAACGTCCTAAAAGCTGCACAGGGAAACAGATGCAACAGTGGTCACTGGAGACATTTACCTCCACACTTGGACAAACACTGCCCTGGGTATGACCCTATAGAGAGGGATGCACGGTACAGCAGTGGCTGGACAAGATTTCTGTGAATCTAAGTTGTCTAGGTATCACAGAACTTGCAAGAATTTTAATTGTATTTATAATCATTAATATTTTGTAAGGCAATATCTTTTTTATCATAGTCTTATATTTTTAATTTTTTTATTTGGAATAACCAGGTCCTACAGGACATTAGCTTTAGCACAGGCAGACAAAAAAAGAGTTATTCTTCAGATCTTTCACTTGATCTAGTGAAAGATGTCCCTGTCCATACAAGAGGAGTCAGACTAGATGACTTTTGAAGGTCCTTTCCAACCCAAACCATTCTATGATTCCGTGGACCCTGCACAAGTAACATACAGCCTCCTTGCAACTTCTGTTAGCTGAAGATGAACATCTTGCAGGCAGTCTTACTGGAAAAAAGATTAAGTTCTAGAAGACAACATTTCAGTTTGTAAGATAATCAATCTACTTAAAAATTGGATCTGCAAAGGACCTTTATTCATCACTGCTGCTAGGCAGAAAAGTTATAAATATTGAAAGAAACCTGACTTTTCAATTTCTCAGTCCTACTCTGTGCAGATACAGCACCACCAAAACCTGTCTCCTAAACTACAAGGTCATACAAGGCCAGCAAGTTTTACCTACAATGTGTGAAATTTGTTTGGAGGTGTCACTTCAGTTGTCAGACATGCTTTACAGTGGAAGTAAGTGAGACTGATGCCAGAGTTTACTCCAAGTGGGCAAAAAAACGAATCTTGCAAGAGAATGGGCAAACTTAAACCTGCAAAGACATCTAAAAGGGTATATGTACACTGAAAGCAGGATTAAATAGCTTCTGTGCTCTTTCAAGAGAACTCAAACTATGCAAAAGTTAGACATGAAGTTTGAAATTCTACTCCACTATCCTTAAAAATGAACATGGCAGGCAGATACTCTTAGTTTAAAACAGGAAGAGCAGTTAGCCAGAATAGCTGACCATTTTAAATACCCACAATAACTACTTACACCCTGAGCCTGCGTCTATATAGCACATAAAATAACACTAATTTCCTCAGCTCAGTAACTGTCTCTACAGGACAGAATAATTTATTTTTTGATGGACATTTGACATTTATCATACTGTTTGAACAGCTCCTGTTGACAATTTGGAAAGACATTCGCTGGGTTTTTTTGTCAGTATTTCGTGTTAGCACAGCAGACCCCATTAACACAGAACTGGGAAAAAACATCCATTGAATGTGAAAGAGAGAAAAAATAAATGATTTTTAATTAACTCTGTCAGTTTTTCAAAATGTTTCCAAGTCAATCCACGGGACATGAAAATCTAAAGTAACGGTTTATATGTTGTTTACCAATGTTGACTTTAGGAGAAACTTGAACAAGCCAGCTCATTTTATGCAACAGCAGTTACAAGCCACTGCATACACTCCAGCAAAAATGTGTTTCAAAAAACTTTGATCTACTACTGATTTCTTTGATTTTAACTTCATTTCAAGAACAGGGAAAAACGATAAGTAAATCACAGTTAGCACAGGGCAATGCTTGTGTAAATGGTCTTCACACAAGCAGAAACTCTACTGCAAGAAAGGTCAACAAAAGTACTGAGATTAGAAGAAAGAAGAGAGAGAAAGAAACATCTAAAAAAAAATGTTTGTGGTTTTCCTCCACAGCTAAAGTATTTTGAATTAAAAATACCATGTTCACATGACTTTATATAATGTCTGAACATGATATGTATGGTTCAGAAAATTTCAAATTCCAGTATACCTTATAACAGTACTCAAGATCTTAAATAATTCATTTTAAAGGTAATGCCTGCCTGACTTCATGTCACAGCTATTTGGTTCTAGCTAGCAAGATGGTGATATTTAACATCCAGAGAAACTTCCACATATTTAGTGAGTTCAAACAGAGATGCTGAGAAAGTAAGAAATATCTCATGCTTTATGAAATTTTAGAGTGTAACTATTTTAAGAAGATAAGTTCTTTTTTGGGAGTCAGTAATTTTCATTACTGAGAAAAAGATTTGCTGTGATAAAATGTGAAAGTCTTCCAGGTGACTGAAGGAGAAAAGATTTTTCTACTTGGAAAGTGGTCAGAAGTGTTAACATTAAATCTTCTAACATGAGAATACTCTTGGTTTCCTATTTAGATATATGTATACATGAGTAATGTTTTTATGCAAACAAATCTCCTTTAGTTCAGTGAATATACAGTCACATGAACCATTATGTATTTAGGTGTCATTTTCGTAGCACCTCAGTCACTATACTGGTACAATCAAGACATACACATTTACTGATATTTTTGCCTAATTGCACTTTATCAGAACACCTACCATAAGATTTACCTTTTAAAAAAAGATTTAGCATTTTTTGATGGATCGATATCACGAAACTTGTTCATAGCATTAGATTTTAATGGAACTTCTGGTATAGGTGAAGGCTGCAGTACTAAATTCTGATGGCATATTTCTATAAAGATTTAAGCCCTTAGAAAACATAAGGAAAAGAAGTTGTCTGGTTTAGCCAAAAAGCATACCACCCATGCTGCATACTCTGATTATATCTTCTGCAGAATAGTCTTCCTATCTTTACCTGTGTGCAATTTGTTTAAAAAAAAAAAAAATCCTACCTTTTTGTACTTTTTAAAAACCTGCTTCGATTATATATTTAAGTTACATATACCCTGAGGACATTGTGATGTGATTAATCTACTGAAATCCACAGAGCCACTTGCGCACCCTCCCCACCCCCCAGGGATGGGTAAAGGAATTAAAGGAGAAAAAGGAAAAAGAGACTGTGGGTTGAGATAAGAACAATTTAATACTACTACTAATAATATATAGATATATGTACAATGATAAATATGTACAAACAACTGATGTACACACCGGTGTAATTGCTCACTACCCCTTGACCAAGACCTGTCCTGTCCTAGGATAATGGTCCTGAAACAGATAAGTCCCGACACCGCAATCCCGGATGAGCAAGAGGCCCGGGGTGGGGAGGGCAGATAGAGAGAGAGGGGGAGAGGGAAAGAGAGAGAGAGGGAGCACTCCAAGAGTCCGAAAGTGAGAGTCCCGGAAGAGCAAAAGCCCTTCTTTCCGGCTGTCCCTCACTTTTATACTGGGCAGGACACTGCATGATATGGAATACCAATTGGCCAGTTTGGCCTCAATCCTAAGTCTAAGCACAAATCGTAAGCAGAGTCGTGGACCCCCCGTCCCGGCCATGCTCCCCTCTATCCTGTTGTGCTCCTGCACACTGGCAAGAATATGGCAAGCTGAGAAGTCCTTGAGACCTCAGTGCCAACCACAAACATCAGTGCGCTGTCAGCGTTCTTCTCAGAGCAAGTCTCAGACCAAAACCAAAACACAGAGCTCTTCCAGCTGCTAAAAAGAAGAGCTGACTCTGTCCCAGCTGAAACCAGGACACACCCACAGGACCAAAACCCTTTTGAGTGCCACCCAGTTGGAGGCAGCTGTTTCCCACCTGCCTTCTGATGGCAATGATCAAAAACAATGACTAAAAGCTCTCTTAAAAGCGGGTGCAACAAAGCTTTTGGAGGAGAAAGGGATTTGAAATACCTGGAAGAGCGTTTAACGGGCTGAGGAAGAAAGGTCTTATCTCCACTTGATGGCCTTTCTGTTGAGTAGACACTTCTGAACACCAAATCTCATCAGCCAGGATTTCAGGAGATGTGCTAGGCTTTGGTGGGCAGAACACTAGGGAAGCAGGGAGAGGGAGATCTGGGCAGGAAGGGTAGTTTTCTTTGCAGCTTGATAACGCTCCTCACAGCTTCAAACAGCTGAACTTGGTTAAATTTCAGAAGTTGGCAGCAACTATCAGCAGCTAAAGGGGGGAGGGTACCCTTGGGAGGGGGGAGAAAGGGGTGGCCAAACATTCACTAGAAAGTGGGGAATATATGGAACTCCGATATGTAGAAGAACAGAAAAGCAGGATGAACGCTAACAGAGGGATTAGCTATTTACAATAAAAGTGCAGAAGTGGAAAAAAGCAAGAGTGTAGGAGTGTGCACGTGACAGACACAAGACACTGAAAGGACGACGTCCTCAAGCCACGGAATCCACGTGGGCTCAAGTAGCGGTCTTTATTTTAAGGTTTCCTACTGAGTCAGTCTCTTTCTCCCTGAAATGACAGAAATAGAACTGGGCCATTTTCTAATCCCCGAGGAATCACCCAGGATTCTACAGGTCTACCCTCGGCGTAGAGCTGCTACCTGTAGTGAAACGTCATCTTCCCCCTCTGGTCACACCACCAACTAGCGCTGGAGCACAAGAGCCTGCGTGGGGGCTGTGCTCTTCTGTGGATGTTCCAAGGTTTCCAGCCCACAGGCTGCCCTCTCCACCGCAGCCCGCTTCACCCCGGAAGCCAGCTGCTCGGGGGTATGCTGAAACGAGACGGGGAATGACAAGGCTGGGAGGCTTTTATCTACACTGCAGAGTTGCTGCTGGTGAGCTTACACTGTGATCAGTCCTTTTCCTGCTGGCAGGGCTAATTTTCATCCCAGAGACATGGGGGAGAAATTCCTCCCAACGTGCCTACGCGTCCCAGGACAGAACCTTAGTTATACCTCGTAATCATCCATCTTCGCAACATTTCCCCGAAATGGTGCATATTCAGTGTTCTCTTAAACAATTGGTTCATTTTCTCTTGCCCAGCATGTAAATGACTTTGCAGGTTCCCCCTTCAAGGACGGCAAAGTCTCGCTGGGGAGTTTTTCAACGAGCCACTCGCTGTGACTTTAGGGATGGTCACCCTGTCCTCAGACCTTGTGTGCACGTCTGGCTTTAGACAGGTGCAAACAGCCTATGATACCTGAAAAGGAAACTGGACTTTCCAAGACTCGTTTTAAAGTTTTAGAAAGCAGGTATTCTTTATTGCAGCGCTGGGTGCACGGGAGATTTCTCCTCCTAGCGTGCACACCCGCTGTAGCAGTTTTCTTGTATTTATGCAGACACACTCATAACCCCCTCCCCAAAAGGGCAGTCTCTCTCTCGGAAGATCATTTCCATAGTCCTCCCCTCAGGATCTGCCTCAGGCTCCTCCTTGACACGCCTACTGGTGGTCGTGGGCAGGGGTCTTTGGGATGAAGGCCGCAGGTCTTCCTCGCTGTGTGTTTTTCACTTCTTCCCTAAAACTCTAAAACTCTTGTTTTGGCTGGGCCCATAGAGCCAAACGGTTTCCCTGGCCTTGAGTGGACACCTGGCTGTCTTCTACTTGTTATTGCTTGAAGACAAATGTTAGTTCTTGTTAGTCCTTATCTCTACTCTTTGTTTTTCTCCCTATGGGTCACGAGTTACAACCTTGCCATCATTTATTTTGTCTCTCTTACTGACCTTCTTTCTGGATAGCATTCCACAGCAGGGATTAGTATTTGATAACTTCTAACATTTCACAGAGCTACTTCACAGAGCTATGTATTCCAGAGTTTTATGCAGTCTTGTGTCTACTCTTATACCTATCCATAGAAATAATAGTTAATATAGTTTTATACCTATACCTATCCCCCTATCACCTACTCAACTCTTCCTGCAATTCCTTCACGGAATTTCACTCCTTCATAATTGGATGACATCACAGGGACCCTGGCGTGTGCTGTGGCAAGTGTAACTGGGGCACCCAGCAGAGCCCAGCACTCGCTGCTGAGCCAGCAGCGGGAGCGCATCCCGCGTGCCAGTGCTCTGGCGAGTGCGCGAAGGGGAGCCCCGTGGGCCTTTTCCCCGGCGTTGTGCGGAAGAGTGAAGAGCCTCGGCGTGCCTGAGGGGCTGGGGCTGCAGGAGGGGGCTTGGGGGCTGGCACTGGGGTACTGTGTGACTCTGTGTCACCTGGCCCTGCCCTCGCAGTGTCTGAGAGGACGATGTTGGGACAGCACGGGAGCCAGGAGCTCCCCAGCACGGCCACCTCTGCCCCACCGCCTCTGGCAAGGCAGCCCCAGGTGGTGCCGGGTCCCTCTCGCCCCTCTCTTCTCTCCCTCTGGCCCTTCTGCAGGATGGCAAGGAGATCCCCTGACCGCCTCCGGGAGGAATGGGGGGAGAACGGAGCTGCCCCGGCTCCCAGCTCCGAGCCTGGGCACATGTGTGAGGACGGTCCGCTGCCAGCGGATTTGTGCTGCTCCACCTCGGCTGCAGCCAGGCAGGAACAGAACGACCTGGACATCATCCGGGCCTCTGTCAGGAGCAGACGAGAGCAAGAGGGCTGGAAGCTGAGGTTTCTGGCCTCCATCTGCACCATCTGCCGCACCGTCAGCCCGAGCTCCGTCAAGTGGCGTATGCTTCTCTTCTCCCAGCTGATGCTGATGCAGACCGTGGAGGGGCTGCTGCAAGACGAGCCTGCTGACTACCTGGGCACCATGGTGCGGCTGCAAGCTGTGCTGACCATCACCTCCATGAGCGAAGCAGGGCTGCTTGTGCAGGAGAGGAAGAAGAAGAAAAGCCTCATCCAGACCTGCTTCCTCAGCATCTTCCACCTGCCTCCGCAGGAGGACAGCCAGGGCCTCGTGGCTTCTCTCTGCTCCCAGACCCTGCTCGCGATGGACAGAATGCTGCAGGCGCTGGTACGCAGCGCCGGCAGCCTCGGCATCCTGGAGCTGCAGAACCACTTGCAGCTCCTGCTTCCATTCACCAGTTCCCGGATGGCAGCGGTGCGGGAGAGGGCAATGGCACGGATTGCCGGGCTGATCGAATTCCTCACCACCTACCCTCTACTGCAGGTCTGCCCCTGCTTTGCACTACCCAGAGCCCGTGAGCATGAGTGCTCCGAGGTACAACATTTTGGGATGCTGGGGAGGCTGGTGGGGCACCTCACCCTCTGCTGCACCTGCAAGGACACGGGCACCCGCTACCAGGCTGAAGCAGCTCTCTATCACCTGCGTACCTTCGTCCTGCGGCAGAGAAGCAGGGGCTTGGGGCTGCAGGAGGCAGGGCAGCAGTGGTGCCAGGAGGACTGGCAAGCAGGGCAGCCCTGGGAGCATTCGGAAAACAGCCCTGCATGCAAAATCTTCCTCGAGTTCCTCAAATGCCTCCGGCCCTCCGAGCGAGCAGACAACATCGTCATGGCCATCAAGAACTTGCAATCCTCCAGCGCCGACACTGTCACAGTGGCTGCCAACATGGTGGACGTCCTCGTGGCAGACTCTCATTTCCAGCTGGTGCAGGTCTGGAACATCGTGTGGGCCATCTGCACAAACCTGCCCTCCATCAGCGAGATGAGAGCCCTCAACAGCCTCAACAGGGCCCTGTTGGTGCTGCTGGACAGACACCCCCGTGAGGTGGTGGCCAGCCTGCTGTGGCGCTCCCCGTTGTGCACCGGTGCCGCCACGGCCATGTGGGAGACCATGCTCTCCCAGCCCCAGGCTGCGAAGAGGGTGCTGCGGGAGCTGCTCGGCGTGCTGATGGAACCGCTGACGCGCCCGACCTCCACCGTCACCCGGGACGACGCATGTGTCCTCTCCCTGGCCGCAATCAGAATGATAACCAAGATCCTCGTGCAGCCCACTCACCGGCAGGTGCTGGAAGCGATTTTCCCCCGGCTTTTCCTGGCTCTGCTTCTCCAAGTGCCTTTCACCAGGGAGCTGACGCTGCAGGAGGTGAACATCTGGAAGGAGGACCGAGAGGATGTGTTCACTCCCTTGAGGACCCTGCTGTACTCCATGAGACTGCTGCTCTGCAGCATGGGCTTTGAGGAGCAGGTTCTGGCCGTCGAGGCGCAGGGTGGCTGGGATGCCCTGCTCCGCACCGAGACCCACCTCTTGGGAGTGTGCATCATGGCCAGGGAGATGACGAAGACCCCGAGACACCTGTGCTCCGCCATCTTCTGCTGCCTGGCAGAGTTCCTCAGGGTGGAGCACCCCATCCAGGAGACGGTCACCATGGCCTTCCTGATCGAGATGCTGGGCTGCACCAACCTCAACAAAGAGCTGGACTGTGCCCTGGAAATCTTCCCCACCTATCTGAAGAGCCAGTGCCCGGAGATGCCCAGACTGGTGCTCAGGGGCATCCTAACGCTCAGCGAGAGGCCAGACATGGCAAAGAAATCCCTCGTCCTGCTGCCTGTTGTCATGGAGCAGCTGGAGCACGGCGACGGTGGTGCCAGTGACATGGTCCTGCCCATGCTCGCCAACATGCTCCAGCTCCTGGAGGGGAAGGAGTCCAGCCGCACCGCCCTGGCGCTGGCTGACAAGCTGCGGCGGCTCTTCGACAACGAGTCGGGCACCGTGCGGCAGCTCTCCATCCATCTCTTCCGAGACACGATGGGGCTCGTGGCAGGTGCCAAAAGGAAGAAGATGAAGGAGGTGGTGTGGGACAGCCTGCTGCCGCTGCTCTTTCACCTATACGATGAGGACAAGAGTGTGGCCAAGGCCTCCCAGGAAGCCCTCTGCAGCGCTGGCCGGTTCCTGAAGTGGAGGCAGTTGGTGCAGCTGGTCGAGACTGCGCAGGTGTGGAAGATCGGCGAGTGCCTGCTGGCCAGGAAGAAGAGCAGGGCCAAGGACTACCTGCACCAGAGCCAGCGCTACCTGCAGAACCCACAGGAGCTCCTGCGGCAGGAGGCCGTCAGGTTCCTGGGGCTCTTGGGACGGCAGGTGGCGGATGGTGAGAGGAAGCACATCAGAGAGGCCCTTCAAGGCGCCAGCAAAGATCCCAGCGTCGCGGTCACCTCCCTGGCGATTCAGACACTCCACATCCTCGAAGCAGAAGGAGGAGGAGGAGGAGGAGGCGGAGGCAGAGAGCCCAAGTCGAGGCTTAACCTGCAATGGCTGCCCTCGCAGCTGTGGAAGGCCCGGTGGAGGCGGCCCGCGGCCCCCAGCAAGGCCTCTGCTCAGGCCGAGGCGAAGTAGCAGCCGCAGCCCCCCGGCACTCCCCGCGCCGAGGTCCTGAGCTCCGAGGGGAAGCCGCGGGCGGCCTTTCGGGCTGTCGACAAGGAGGTGTCCAGCGACTCCGAGCCAGAGAGGGAAGGGCTGCGCCGGAGCGGGTGCTGGTACCTGTGGTGGTGGTGGTGCTCATGCCGTCCCCGCACCCCATCGTTGGAGCGGTGATGGCGGGAGGCTGTAGAGGAGGAGGTGGAGGAGACGTCGCAGGAGAAGCAGCTTTGCCTGGCCATGCTGCATCTGGAGCAGCTCCGCCAGCACGAGGAGTGGCAGTGGGCAGCGGCAGAGGAGGAGGTGACCCAGCCGGCAGATGTCACCGGCGACCGGCTGAAGGAGGATGTGGTGCAGCCTCCAGATCCGGCCAGCATCTGAGTGCTTTGGGGCCACCAGCTGCCTGTCACCTGCCTGGTTGTCACACATCGTGGCTGGAAGAATGATCTATAAAAGCTGCTTGTAAATTGCAATAAATGTCTCTGGTATCACAAAAAAACCCAAACGACTCCACAAGGTAAAATAATAATACCCCTTGCGTTGCTATGGGCCGTAGCTATGGACCACTATCCAGCAAGTAACGCAGCAGGTCGAGGTTTGTTTGCAGAATAATCCCAAAACAGGAACAACAGCCCAGCCCAGCCAAACAGGGAAAGGGAATTATCCAGGACAACAGTGGCAAATTGATTTCTCACAACTCCCAAGAAAAGGGGAGTTTCGATACCTGTTGGTCTTGACGGATGCTTTTTCAGGGTGGCCAGAAGTGTTCCCTTGCTGAACCAATAAAGCCAGGGAAGTAACCAGAATACTACTGCAAGAAATGATCCCGAGATTTGGGGTTCCCGTGGTAATCATCAGATCAGAGGCCACAGTTTATTGCAAAGATTGTTCAACAAGTTAGGAAACTTTTGGGAATAGATTGGCAACTTCATACCCCATATAAGCCACAATCTGTTGGTCAAGTAGAAAAGATGAATCACCTGATCAAGCTGCAAGTTGTAAAATAAGGTCAGGAAGCTGGTTTATCTTGGCCCCCATCATTGTCTTTAGCACTCCTGAGAATTAGAACTAAGCCCAGAACCAAGGAAGCGCTAAGCTCTTTGACACTGTACAGGCAGGAACAGCAACTTGAATCGGGAAGGAGATATTAACTAATTATATCATAAGTCTGCAAAAACGGCTTCGGGAAATAGAGAAGCTGGTTTTGGGAACTAGAGCCCGAGGTCTAGTTCAGCCTCGAGCCCATCCCTCGTTGCAGCGCTCGAAGGCATCCCTCGTGAAAGCGGCACGGCAAAGGCGTCGCCAAGCGCAACATCCCACACGTGCTCCAGCGCAGACCGGCATGGTGCCTACCACCGCGTGCTTCTACAGCAACACTGCCGTCGTCTCCTGCACCCCCTCCGACACAGCCTCCTCGTGCTCGTCTGTTCCCATGCTCCATACGACAAATCCGGCTCAACTGCTGCACTCTCATCTAGTCCGAGTAGCAAAAGCAGCTCCTGGGAAGCTTTGCCACGCACCGCGGGTGCCAGGCAGGGCGAGGGATTCCACCTCTGCTCTGCCGCAGCCTTCGGAAACCGCCGCCAGCAGCAGATGGGTATCGCTTGCTGGGAAACAAAAAAAGGATTAAAGCACTCGCAAGGGCTCGGCGAATGGTCTGGTTCAAAGCTTTTGATTCACTGATAGGAAATGACATCATTACAGTTTCACCGTAGATCGCAGCGTCCGTGTTCTCGTGTGTCTTCAAGCGCTTTCCTTTCTGCCATTTGGCTTCCTGCCCTTGTCTCCAGCTGAACCTGACGGCCGCTTGCTGCACGGAAGTGGCACCCTGTCGTGCGTGGTTTGGGCTGCTCCGGCAGCTAAACTCCTCACAGCCCTCCCCCACCCTCCCCCACCCCCCAGGGACGAGGAAGGGAATTAAAGAAGAAAAGGAAAAGAGACCTGTGGGTTGAGACAAGAACAATTTACCACTACTGCTACCAGTATATATATATATCTACACATACATGTGCAATGATAAACATATACGAACGAGCGATGTACGGTGTAATTAATTGCTCACCACCCCTTGACCGAGGCCTGTCTCGTCCCGAATTAGTGATCCCGAAACAACGTAAACAAGATAAATCCTGACACCGCAATCCCGGACGAACGGGGGGCCCGAAAATAGAGAGCGAGACAGAGAGAGCACTCCGAGAGTCCGAAAGTGAGAGTCCCAGAAGAGCAAAAGCCCTTCTTTCCGGCTGTCCCTCACTTTTATACTGGGCATGACGCTGCATGATATGGAATACCAATTGGTCAGTTTGGCCTCAATCCTAAGTCTAAGCACAAATCGTAAGAAGAGTCGTGGACCCCCCGTCCCGGCCATGCTCCCCTCTATCCTGTTGTGCTCCTGCACACTGGCAAGAACATGGGAAGCTGAGAAGTCCTTGAGACCTCAGTGCCAACCACAAACATCAGTGCGCTGTCAGCGTTCTTCTCAGAGCAAGTCTCAGACCAAAACCAAAACACGGAGCTCTTCCAGCTGCTAAAAAGAAGAGCTGACTCTGTCCCAGCTGAAACCAGGACACTGTTTTACAGGTCTACAAAGAACTAATCAGGTTTTAACTGTAATTCTTAATTTTCTTTAAATGCTCCATAGTTTTTACATTCACTGTTTTTTGAAATACTTCACTTATATTTCCTGACATCTTCTGATCTCATACACAGCACATGGACTTCACAAACAGAAATTTTGGTGTATTCTATTCCGACTAGGTCATGGAAAAGAGTAAAACAAAGAGAAGTCAGATGAGATTTTCTGAAGCTGGTATCCATGTGGTTTGTAAAGTTCTAAGTATTCTAAACTAGGGTAGTGAGTCTACATGCAATATCAAAGCTCAAGACACCATTACACTATTTACAGTTCAAAATGTGATATTCTTTGGCATCTCAGTGATGGGAACAGCCAAGTTCTATGCCATAGCAGGGACTTTGGGGAATCCCTTGCTGTTATTTTTTTTTACCACCTTTCCCTTCATTTCCTGATAACAGACTCACTGTCTCTGACAGTAAAATCTATGTGTTCTGTTTATTTATTACCAGACTACTTATCAGCAAGGTCAGTTTATTACCAGTACTTTCTTAAACAAATGAGTTCAAAATAAAAGAGAATTATTAATGAGGGGGAAATGTTCAGCAGTGGTATTGCCACTGCACTGAAACTTTGGCTTCAGATCTGAACTGTCTTTAAAGAGTCAATGAACATGTCTGTTACAGCTGGAGATCAAACAATAAAAACTCATGCACTTCCACAATAAATTAAATATGATAGTTAAGTAAAATTATCCTCCATCAACAGAAAGAAATGTAAATTAACTCCTATGTATATAAGCTGTGTTCCATGCCAGATACTAAAACCAAAGAGAATTAAAGAAATATGGTGATGACCAACACTGCATCAAGCCTGAATTTCCAAACTTTCATCCTAGGTCTGAAGAAAATTTCAACAAAACAAAAATTGTAAAAATAATATAGACAAGTCCAAGTAAAAATGTACACAGATCAACAGCTTCCAATAAAATTTAATGTCACCAATAAAATTCATAATATTTGGCACAGCTCTGCATTTAAACAGGCTCTTTTAAAAACAGAGGTATATGAGGTGTGCCATTACAGATGTCTTATTTTTTGGTGTAACAGCACAGATTATATCTCTGATTATTTCAATTCTTATTCACATAAATATACAAAAGGGTGTATAAAACCATTAGAATACTATCGCCACATGCATAACATTAGGCAAGACATGAGTTCTGGCATAATGTCCTGAAAATAATGTTAGAATGATTTGATTTAAAGTCTGAAGCCTCTGTCACTAAATAAACGGAGTTAATGGTTTCACATTTTGCAAAATCTATCATAAATTTTCTCATACCCATTACATGAATGTATTTGGGCAGAAATCTGAAATTCTTGTGTTCTGTAAGAGAATTCATTGTTCATATAAGTGAGGGTGTCCTGGTTTCAGCTGGGACAGTTAGCTCTTCTTTTTAGTAGCTAGAAGAGCTCCGTGTTTTGGTTTTACTCAGAGGCTCGCAAAGTCAATGATTTCTGACACCAAAACAGTACAGATGGGTGCTACATAATTTTATATAGGAAGGTTGCCAGGTCACATGAATTGCCATTTCTGGTACCAATTCTAGGTTTTCCTTTGGCAAACATTGCTAGAACTTCAGATTTATTTACTGCTCTCTGTTGGTTTTGTGGTATAAATGACTGTTGAAAGGGCACAGTCTTCCACAATTGCGTCCTCAATCCTTGTCAGAAGTAAGCTAATTATTTAAATAACTAAAGCTGCACTGACCACCTGCCTTGAATCACGTCTAGAAACACCCTTGAAATACTATGAAACGCTCAAACCTTGTAACTGACTTAAGACAAACGGGAACACTCCCTAAATTAATTTTCTTCGATGGTCTGAACTAGAAACTCTAATCTTCTCATATGAAATGTGGATGCACTAACACATTGTGTCACTATATGCTGTGCTCCTATTAAAAATTCATTTGCTAAAAGGTAAGGGGCTGTTATTACCTTCACCTAGGAAAATATCTTCTGTCTAGTTAACTAAATATGTTTCACTGGGAAAGACTGTATGAACTGTAGGATTGAAAGCATGAATTTTGCAATCTGGATGTTAATGAATCTTTGTGAAATGCCTAAACGAATTTCCTGTACATAACTAGTCATTTACGTACTTCAAGGGAAAGTTGTGCATCTCAATAGGCTAGAAGATATGAGGACTCTTCTACTGAGCTGCAAGCGTACAGGTTGATCAGAAGAGAAAGACTGAACAGGAACTACTCTCCACTGTAGGAAAACTTTGCCCCATACGTCTCAAAAGGAAGACTCAAATGAGTGACCTATATATGTATGTGGGGTTGGGGTCAAGGAGACGGATTACATTGCTTACAAAGGAAAGAGAGAGACAGGGAAATGCGTATGTGCAGTGAACAGAGATACAGCAGTGAGACAAATGTATCTGGATGAACATTCTGCAATGGTACTGGGAGTGGGGTAGAGAAGGGAAAAAAAAATCGAAAAAGGGAAATAGGATACAAGATTCAAGAAACCGTACGTATTACTGGTTTTGTGTTTTGCAATTCTGAGAGGGGCATAAGGGTTATCTTCAGACATTAATACTGTATAAGCATGCTATAGTCTTCTGAAGTTAAAGAAAGACCAAAGATTAAAACTTGAAAAACCAAAGTTAGTTTTTAAAAAACATTTTACATTTCAAAGAGTCAATCAGTAGGTGTTGCAAACATGTATTGCCTCAGAAAATCAGAGCTTTTATATTTAGGAACAGATGCATGATTCTAGGTCATAATTAAAAAAAAATGAAAATTCACTCACATTTTTCTATTATCCCTTCAAACAAACAAACAAACAAAAAAGCAAATCCTTCAAGCTGTCCTTGACTGACTTAACTTAGTCAATAACTTTTAGTAGTGCTTTCTGTTACGCAGTTTAGACTCCTGCACCAGAAGAGCCTGCAACATTCTAACATATGCTCAGTTTCCCAGCTCTACCTGATCTAACACGGATTAGATTCTTTACCTTGTTCATGTTCAAAGGTTGCACACCTGTCCATCAGGCCAGAGCTCGAAATCTCTACTCTCCAGCTACAAAGAATCCTCCCATAGGTGATTTGGCCTGACTGATCTTGTAAAGAGTGCTGAGCTAGGCTTCATACCTGTGGTCAGATGCAATGTTAAAGGCTTGAGCTAAGAACAGGAGAAAACTACAACAATTAGCCATCAGATGCAACTGAGCCACCTCAAATAATTCTTGCACCAGCAACGGAGAAAGGATAACTTTTGCCGAAGTTCCTTGACAGTTTTTATACCTGATGACCCCTGGAAGCAGAGTAAGCTCAGAGACCTCGGAGGCACTGACCCTTTATTGTTTTCTTTCAAATGAGAAGTGGAAATTTGTTCAGTCTGTACACTGACATGGTGTCACATGAAGAGAAAGGTGATTTTCTAAGAGCCAGGGCTTAAAAACAGTTAGAGCTTTCTACATTTCAGCTCTATTATTAAAGCATTTAGAAGCCAGTATGGAAACTGAAGCACCATCATAGGACAGTGGCCCCATAAACTGTAGCAGACAGTCCTACACATTTTGAAATCATGTGGCAAAGAGTTCATATAAACTATACTACTACAGTAGGTGATTCTTGAGAGGAAGAGTGAAAAGAAACAAAGGAGTATTGTAGCTTAAATGGAGACAGATGTAAGAACAAAGTTTCTTAAAAAATGTAAAACAAGCTACTACAAGATAAACCTGCAACACCTTAGCAAGTATCTGTTGAAATAAAATCAACAGATAAATAATTGGCTTCTATATTTATGAGAATTAAAGTTATTCTAGATTTTTGTAAAACACTATTTTCTGTGTAGAAATCTATGCAAGATGTCGTAACAGGAGTTACTTCCAATGAACAGGACAAACACTTAGCAGCCCTCTCCTATGATATATACACTTCCTTTTGCTCTCTGTAAGTCCTCCTATTATTTAAAGAACAGCATCCTCTAGAATTAGTTGTCAGACATCATAGAGACAACTCAAAATCCCCTGTTAAATAGTCAAATTGAGAGGAGCCACAGTATAATTTGCAAGTGCTGACTTGCAGATTGCATATAATTGCAAATAATCCTTCTCATAGTCTTGATACTGAGAAGATTACAAATTTGACAAGCAATCTTCAGAATCTTCTCCCCACAACCATGAGGAACAAAATTTTCAAGTTTTACCTAAAGTCAGTGATGATGCCTTGCAATTGCAGAACCTGGCTTTCCTCCCGCTAAAATTCACTGAAGCAGATGCAGCCACTCACTTCATATGTTTGCTGCTACAAAGTGTCAAACACACAAATGTAGACAAATGCTATGAAAATAAAATATTATTCATAGTTTTGAAGAAATGTATTCGAGAAATTTCCTAACTGCAAAGAAAATCTGCAGTATCTAGAGCTGAAAAGTTGGTTGTGCATTTACAGGAAGCATTTGACATGCTGTAGGTGTTATTATCGAACACCTAGAACTGCAAAGCTATTTAAGGAAGACTAACTGAGTCTCTGCAAAGCCTTTGAACTTTGTTATGGTAATATTTAAAGATAATCCCACATAACATGCATGCTGCTGCTTCCTTCCTTAACAAGTTGTATTCTAACTTTCTGGGAATGCTCTTATCTTTATGTTACCTCCTGTGTGTTCATGAGCCAAATGTTTCAATGCAAAATACTGCTGATTGTAAAAAAAAAAGTAACATTCCAATTTGAATTTATCCTTCTTATCTTTTTCTTTTTAATATCAAACATCCATGTGTCAGATTGAGAAGCAGGTGCAGAGTGTGAGTTGTTGGCTACTGTGGCATCTGGTGTAACAATAATTCACGAAACAGAATTGACAGCTAAGACAGCCAAAGGAAATAAATCATCAAGCATTAGCCTACTAAAACAAACATCTCACACATATCATATCTGAACGTATTTCTGAAATGTTAGTAATTGGTACCTTCAACCTCTCTGACATAACGACCACTGAGTAAAATCCTGGTCCAGTGTGGTCAGGAAGGTTTTAACAATAGAAGGTTGCAAAATCATGTCTGGAAATGATACGAAAAAGTCAGACTGGTGTGTTTGTGATCTGTACTAGGACAACTAGTAGAAACTATAATGATGAAATACAGAAAGCAAAAGGATAAAGAAAATGTACTGGAGAGAGATCAATACAGTTTTGTAGGTAAAGATGTTTTAAAAATATGGTAGAGTTCTGTGACAGGTTCAGCGAGCAGGTGGGTGAGCTGATAGTGTTCAGGAATATTGTGGGAAGTTGTAACGAGTCTGTCACAAAGCCTCCTAAAGTAACAAAGCCATCATGCGATGGAAGGGAGTTTCCACATTCACCAGTGTTAAGGTATGAAGCAGACATCAACGTGGGAAAGGCTGCAGGTCCTGTGAATAGTTTAGTAATGCCCTGAAAAGGGGATCCTATACAACACAGAATTATTCAGAATACACAGTTCCCAAAGGGAACTATGAAACACACACTTCTCCTAACACTGAATAAATTGGCAATAAAATGTCAAATGTAATAAAGAAAGTAAACAGCAACATCATGGGGAAAAGCGCAAGTATGGCTTCCGACTCAGCCATTCCCTTATGGAAAAGATCTTGAAATTGTCATGCATAAATCCTGGAAAACATAATTTCAGCACCAAGTGTTATCAGAAAGTCAAACAGAATCTTACAAATTATTGGGAAAGTATTTGAGAACAAAATATAAAAAGTTATGTAATTCTTGTTGGTTGATTTGAAAGATATAAGATAATTATGAAAAAAATAGAGAATGACAACAAAGATGATTACAGGCATGAAATACTTTTGTAGTACTACATGGTGTATGAGACCAGGCATTTCCACCAGAGACAAATAAAGGGGGTAGAAGGAGAGAAAATAAGATGAAAAAATTAAAGTCTTGTAAATACTGTTGAGAGAGACCAGGGAATGGTAATTCTCTATTTCTCACAAAGGCAGCTAGAAATCAGGAATTTTGCTGCAAGTATAAAAACAGAAAAAAACCCTCTTTCAGCTAGATTATTATTTAAATTGTGAAACACATTAATATAGTGTGCTAAAGAAATTAATTAAATATGGATGAGTTAAAAGAAGAATAAAATGATAATTTAATGAAAGAGACCATGAATGTCTCTAAGCAAAGTATCTAGAACACACTGCTCTGGAAGACGCCCCTGACTGCTAACATCTTTGTCAGTGACACGGACAGTGGAATCGAGTGCACCCTCAGCAAGTTTGCAGATGACACCAAGCTGTGTGGTGTGTTGGACAAGCTGGAGGGAAGAGATGCCATCCAGAGGGATCTTGACAGGCTGGAGAGGTGGGCCTGTGAGAACCTCATGAAGTTCAACAAGGCCAGGTGCAAGGTCCTGCACATGGGTCAGGGCAATCCCAAGCACAAGTACAGGCTGGGCGGAGAATGGATTGAGAGCAGCCCTGAGGAAAATGGCTTGGGAGTGCTGGTTGATGAGAAGTTCAACATGAGCTGGCAATGTGCGCTGGCAGCACAGAAAGCAGATCGTATCCTGGGCTGCATCCAAAGAAGTGTGGCCAGCAGGTCGAGGGAGGTGATTCTGCCCCTCTACTCTGCTCTTGTGAGACCCCACCTGGAATACTGTGTTCAGCTCTGGAGTTCCCAGCACAAGAAGGACATGGAGCTGCTGGAGCGAGTCCAGAGGAGGGCCACAAAGATGACCCAAGGGCTGGAGCACCTCTGCTATTAAGACAGGCTGAGAGTTGGGGCTGTTCAGCCTGGAGAAGAGAAGGCTCTGGGGTGATCTTATTGCAGCCTTCCAGTACTTAAAGGGGGCCTACAGGAAAGCTGGAGAGGGACTTTTTACTAGGGTATATAGTGATAAGACAAGGGGCAATGGCTTTAAACTGAAAGAGGACAGATTTAGATTGGATCTAAGGAAGAAAATGTTTACCATGAGGGTGGTGAAGCACCGGAACAGGTTGCCCAGAGAAGTTGTGGATGCATCATCCCTGGAAGTGTTCAAGGCCAGGCTGGATGAGGCTTTGGGCAACCTGGTGTCCCTGCCCATGGCAGGGGGGTTGGAACTAGATGATCTTTGAGGTCCCTTCCAACCCAAACCATTCTATGATTCTATGATTCTATGATTCTATGATTCTATGACTGACCCTTTAAACTGCTGTCTACAATAAGCTTGAGTGGTATATAAAGGAAAATAATTTTATAGTTGCCTTACTTGTAATATATTTTCCTTTCACATCTACTGCTGCTTATCATTCTCACACAGAACATCCTTCTTGCAGACATGCACAGGTTTTACAGCTTTGCCAATATCACACTGAAGTAGAAATCAAGGGATCTTGGCGCCAGTTCGGTCTTTGCCCACAAGATCTCTGCACAAAGGTCTCATTTTCTTCTTCAACTTATTGAGATTCATAAACTGCAATGTGCAAATACAGACTTTTAGCTCTAACTCAGTTTTGTGTAACATTCTGCTGCTTAGAGGTCTTTTGCTTGTTTCATTTGGAGAAATTGCTACAACACACTGTTAACTGTGGGACAGTGCCCAGTCCCTTAAGCTTTATGCCCTCAGGTCAAAGTACCTATCAAAGTCCGAGAGAAGCTTGGACTCAACCTACTCCTAAAAGTTTTTCCACTTGATAATAATTAGTTCTGAGGCCCAAAACAGCTAAGAGTAAGCTAAGAATATCTAAGAAATAGCTAGAGGGCTTTTTTGAAGGAGGTAACTGACTTCTAACAGATCCTCTCTCGAATGAAAAAGAGGAGTTCGGAAAACAATAAGAGGCAGACCATAGAAGACAAACCACAGAGAGCATTCAAAATGCTTCTGTAATCCACAAGTATTCTGGAAAGAAAGAAACATACATAGAGAAGAGGGCTCTTCAGCTGAGATGTCTTCTGTTGATTTGCACGCAGACACTCTAACAGTCACTGTAATGACAACAATTTTTCTCACTCTAAAATAACAAGCCATTCATTTACATGCTATAGACATTTGAGATAATGCATCCTATGCCACATAAACAGAATCAGTACTTTTCTAAGTCAACTAACAGCTTTGTTCTTGGTTCAAAAATTCTTATCAGTTCAAAACTGACTCATGTCATTCAAATCATCAGTGAGCTGGTTAAGGACAGCCAGCACTCTCGAAAGCATAAAATACAAATCCGTTGCTTCTGGAAGAAGTAACTTTGGAGCTTTCAGCAGCATAAAAAATAAGCATTAGAAATTCAGTACTGTCAGCGAGTTCTGACGCAGCAGGTGAACAACCCTACTACAAGAATTTATACATAAAATAGCCTGAAGAATTTGAACACTCTGCCAAATGAAACACTTTAAATTTCAGAGGAGACAGCTTCAACAGCATCACTGATGTGCTGTGAATTCTGCTTCAGTGCTACTAGAAGTTGTCCCATTATCAGTGTAGCCCTGGATCAGTGCTTGGATTTGGTGCTAATTAGTCACTCATGCAAATTATTAACAGCTTTGACTGTCAGTCACAGCACTCTCAAATCAAGCCTTCAGTCATAAAGCCAGGGCTGGATCGTTTCTTCCCCCAGTTTGGAAGCCAGAGAGGCTGGGACTTGATCCTCACTTCTGTCTCTGCCAGCTGACACTGGTGGTCATCCATCGACAGGGAGAACTTCCCTCCTTCAGCTGAGGCTGATCTTAGGACTTATTTTAAGGGGATCAGAGTAAGAATCAAATATCTCATCAATATCTCACCTCCATGTTGAAAAAGCCCCAAAAAGAGCTGGCCCATACTTCAGTTATTAGCAAAAATATAGCTTCTGTATGTAAACCTTTACAGATCAAAAACTAAAACCAATTTTTTTTCAAATACTAAAATAATATATCTGGATAAACTGAGCAAAAGTAATTTATCCATTACTAAAATGGTGGATTTCCTCAAACATCAAGCAAAGTGTTTAATTATATGATAAGCTGAATGAAAGGGGGAGATCAGAAAGCATATTTTTTATTTAAATATCATTATTCAGTTTCAACTGTTAGCAATGATTAATCTTCAAGAGGGAACAAGTAAAATTAATGTTAATTAGTTAATAAGTACAGATGTTGAGGCAGGCTAGCTGACAAGTTATATAAAAACTTTCTGAGTGTTTCCTAAACATGTAAAGAAATATTCACATATATCTCTGTGCATACAGCTGTACATACTATATGATATGTGGAAAACAGTAACAAACCAATCCGTACTAGTCATAGAAATGCAGTTTAAAGAAGTATCACATACATGTCCTGATTCGTATATGGATAAAAGCTGAAACTTTTTCTTGCTCATGATAATTTAGAATGTATTTATTACTTTAATTTTTATACTCCATATAAGAAATTTTGTTAAGGAATGTTTTGAACAAAATTAAAAGAAACTAAGACAAAGGAAATATAAAATATTTCCCTCATTAAAACATGATCATTTTATCTGTAACTCTATAAGTTCAAGTGAAAATGTTTTAATATTGAAATACTAAAATTTCCAACTTATTGTATTCAACATTGCTCTACATATATCTTGATAATTGTTTTAAAAGAGAAACACAAAAAGCTGGCTTTGATATATAATATGCACTTCTCCGTGCTTGAACTCTTCTATTTATCTATCTCCATTGTGCATTCTCTACTTTTGCCTTAGTATTGTATTTTTGCTCCTGCTTTAACAGGTATCTCAGTACTTATTCGTATCTAGCTTCGGTAGTTGCACATTTGTGAACCGATGGGTTACAAATACGGAAGAGATATCAAAGAGGCCTTGTGCTGGCATGAAAGGACAAAAGAAGTCTGACCACAACAGAGAGAAGGGTAAAACAGTAGCCAGCAGTGGTGTAATCATTGCATGGTGTGTTCTTGCTTTGATATGGCGGTATCAGAGAGTTCATCAGGTTGCAGGGCCTTGGGAGACTGCGCGCTGCTTGTGAGAAAACTCTAAGATTGCCAGTGCAAAACTGATTCTGAAAAGAGTGAAGCCGGATCAGAACAGCTTCAAGAGAGACACACTGATTTATATTAACTGATGAGCCACCTATGTGGCTACCTATGAGAAACCATTATGCTGTTGTGGCTAAACCACAACATATGCTAATGTCCACTACTTCCTCTAGAGTGAAAATAAAACTGGAAAATAATAGGAGTCACAATGGTCAGTGTAATATCACAAAAGAAAATAACATGCTATTATTTCAGATGGAATTAAAGTGACTAAACCAGAAGCAAGAGAGGTCATTCATTTATCTGTATATGAAATGCAACACTTCAAACATCTGCAATATCACCAGACTAATCTTCTTTTTGGTACAAATCACATCTCTTAATTTCCAATTTGACTAAGCACTGCTTACGCTCTTGAAGTTACTCAGAAATTCACAGTAGAAATACTATTTATGAAAGGAAATAATTTTATGACAGAACTGTTGGAAGTCTTTTGATAAATGTGATAAGATCTTCCTTGAAAATTGATCATTTTTTTGAAAGGTGGCTGCACACTCACTATACTGAATAACTCATCTTAGATGGAAATTTCTATTGTAGTGAGTTTTCTTTAATTCATTGTAACTGATTACATCAAATGAATAAGAATGGGACAAAAGCTATTCACTGTTATCAGTTCTCTGGGTCACAGGAACCGCAATCGTTGATTATGCCTTTTCCCTACCTTCATTATTAATTTGTCTACATAAAATGATAAGAATAAAATGTAAGGTTTCTTGTGACTAACATATGAGGGACAAGGTAACTAAAAGGCCTCAAGACCATACCCCTGATTTTCTGAAAGCTAATATTAACCTTTATTAACTATTTAAGAATGGGATTGTCTTTGCTTATTTAACAACTAATTAAAATAATCATATATTAAGATATTTGATTCTCCTTTATTTGTATGGAGGAACTAATTAGCAAATGTAGTGATTTCCTTTCTTTTCTCCAGTTATGTAACATAAGCTCAGACTTAAAAAACTAACTTCTACTCAGGAGAAGAGCAGGCATCTATCCAAGGCCTTCAGAAACATTATACCAGGAATGTGTCAGGAACAGGTGCACTATCCTTTTTTGCTAGTGTGGTGGGTTGACCTTGTCTGGATGCCAGGTGCCCATCAAAGCCGCTCTATGACTCCTCCTCCTTAGCTGAACAGGGGAGAGAAAGTATAACAAAAGGCTCGTGGGTCGAGATGAGGACAGAGAGGGATCACTCAGCAATTACTGTCATGGGCAAAACAGACTCGACTTGGGAAAAATAATTTAATTTATTGGCAATCAAATCAGACTAGGGTAACAAGAAATAAAACTAAATCTTAAACCACCTTCCCCCCCACTCTTCCCTTCTTCTGAGGCACAACATCACTCCTGATCTCTCTACCTCCTCCTTGCTGGAGTGGAGCAAGGAGGATGGAGAATGGGGATTATCGTCAATTCATCAGACATTGCCACTTCTTCCTCCTCAGTCTCTTTCCCTGCTTCAGCATGGGGTCCCTCCCATGGGAGTCAGTTGTCCATGAACTTCTCTGGCATAAGTCCTTCCCATGGGCTGCAGTTCTTCAAGAACTGCTCAAGTATGGGTTCTTTCCATAGCGAATGGTCCTTCAGGAACAGACTGCTCCAGTGTAGGTCTTCCATGGGGTCACAACTCCTGCCAGGAAACCGGCTCTATTGTGAGCTCCTCTCTCCACAGGATCACAGGTCCTGCCAGAAGTTTGCTCCAGTGCGAGCACTCCACAGGGTCACAGCATGAGGTCCTCCAAGGGTTGCAGGTGGATCTTTGCTTTACCATTTACCTCCATGGGCTGCAGGAGGACAACCTGTTTTACCATGGTCATCACCACAGGCTTCACCACGGGCTGCAGAGGAATCTCAGCTCTGCAATCTGGAGCACCTCCTCTCTCTCCTTCTCCCCTGACCTTGGTGTCTGCAGAATTGTTTCTCTCACTCCTCTCCTTCAGCTGCTATCGTGCAGCAGTTTTTTCCCCTTCTTCAATATGTTATCACAGAGGCACTATCACAGTCACTGATGGGCTCAGACTTGGCCACCGGCAGGTCCATCTTGGAGCCAGCTGGCATTGGCTCTATAGGACATGGAGGAAGCTTCTGGCTTCTTCTTGCAGAAACCACCCCTGCAACCCCCCCACTACCAAAACCTTGCCACGCAAATCTAACACAGCCAGATTATTACAGTATTTTGTTATGCTCCTAATAAACAGGTGATTATTTTATCTCCCCTTCTTAAATCTCTATTGTAATGTGCAATGCATGCAAATATGAATGCATAGCACAGAGTTCCAGTTGCCTCAGGGTCCCTTGAAGGATCCCACCCTGACAGTTCCTATACATTATACAGGAGGCAGCTAGTTGTACAACATAAGCTGACCCAACATGCAGTCAGTCATTCCTTTAGCCCCGCTCCACGTTAATATAAGATCATGACTTAACTGATTTGAGCCTTAAGAAACTAGCATCTCTATATCAGTGAGAGCAGTTCCTCCCACAAACACAACCCAAACTACTTTCAGGCATATAATAAAGAAAAAAAAAAAGCATATCACAACTACCTCTGTTAAGCTACTGGAGTATGGTTTGGGAAGCAGAAGGGAGACTAGAATTTCACTGCAGGAGTAAACTTAACTGTAAAGTTAACCCTTACTAGAAATGTGTTGGAGATGACAGCTGCATGACAACTCCACGCAGGCAAAGATGGAACTAGTGAGGGAGCGAATAAGCTAATAGAGAGGTAGATGTTTTATTCTGTTGGGGTTTAAAGTGCTGAACCTACTTGAGGACTTTCAGGAGCAGGAAGGGACACATTGCCTGTTCGCACAGTTAAACTTTGCCTTCTGTCCTTGATTTTGCACACACCAAGTCAACTGAGGGGTACCTTAAAAGTAAAGCTTTGCCTGGATTGCTGCTTGTGACACTGAAAAGAAGAACAACCTGTTCACCAAGCAGGTGAGGGCAATTATTTATCTGTTTTTCAGTTTGAATTTTTATCTGATCAATAGTGAATGAAAATGACAGGTCTGGAAAGGAAGGCTTTGAATATATCCCAGTGATTTGCAATGCATGGTATTCAGCCTGTGGAACACTGAGTTCACACTGTACATAACTGCTTGACTTTCATTAATCATAGTGAGCTCTGCAGTCTCACCAGACAAAAAACGTTCACATGAAATTCTGTGCCTACTCACCCCAAACATTCAAAATTTCTATCACATTTTTACTACAAAGGAGAATTTACTTAGCACTCCTAAGTCAAGTATCATCACTTTCTTCCTCTCTTTGCAACTGCATTGCAACATGCCACACAAGGTAACTTTCTGCCATCACCCTTAGTGATAAGGGCCTATGTGTTTGCCTAGTTTTGGTGAACGGGCTTTTGACATGTGCTAGTAATGACAGACGATGCGTATCTTCCCCTTTGAGTGATGAATATGGCCTTAGTACACACCTAGTTTGTGAAGTGCACTGACATTTTGGGGGGATAAAGGTTCTCTACGAACACAGACGGTTGCATGCCGCACTGCGTTTCTGTCATTGCAATTATCAGGCTTATGTTATTACCACCTTACATGAATCACGACTATTTTGCCACAAAATGCAATGAGCAAAAACTTGTAGTCTTGAAGACTGATTGGGCTTGCAGCCAGAAATAATAATCAGTACTTACCATGTGATGTTTTTTAACTTTCTTTATGACAAAAACAGCAGACTAAGATTGTTTTTGTACTGGCCTGAGGGCATTAGTTCCTCCAAAAACAAGAGCACTGACTTTTCTAGGCATACATGTAAAAACCAAAATAACTGGTAAAGCATGCCTATGGATGCAATGTTTCAATGCAGCCATACACAAGGCAGTGTGACCCATCAGAAGCCAGCCAAAAAATTAATAAACCAACAGATACACAAATAAAAAATTCAAAATGAATTTATCCTAGCCAGTGCTTGCCTCTCTAAAAAGGCAACTCACCCAAAGCAGGAAAAGCAAATTGCCCCTCCAGCTGTTCTAAAGATCAAAGAAAAAAAATTACTTTGAATTAAGTGGAAATAAATTCTTATGATGTGTAACAAGCCCCCCACCCCCCACCCGCCCCCAACAATAAGAAACAAAACTAAACTAAACAAATCCCTTAACTGCACCCTCTGAATATGAATTTAGGTATGTTAGTAACTCGTATATCCAAGCTTAGGCCTCTGTTTTTATGAAAAGTTTGACTACTACTGTAAAAATTAAATTTATGACATGTATCTGCTAGTCTTACCTAGCAGAATGCCCTTGTATATACATAGTTGAAACAGTAGGTTTCTTAATAAAGTAATGTCTTAGATAAAGATACCTCTGTCTTAATACAAATTGATATGGAAATTCCATTAGAGCTCTTTTCTAATAAAAAGAAGAAAAAAATTCGAAAGACTTTTCCTACAAACAAAATGCCTTATAACTTCAGTACCAATATATTGTTTTGGTTTTTAATTCCCAAGAAAGAAGATTCTGGTTTGCAATCCATCATGAAATACAACATAACATTGAGGTACAGCTCAACAAAAGGCAGTGTGGGCTAAATGAACACATTCATGTCACCTCTCTGAAATGTAATTTCATTTCAGCCCAGATACTTAATTGATAAAATAAAATATTTTTTAAGGTAATTTAAATCATGTGACTCAGCTATTTTTTAATCCAAACCTGGTTCATTGACTGACCTCATGCTAATTGATAAAAACTAAGTGAATTATTAACTTGCCAAATACTTTTTGTAACTGGAATACCTACCAGCTGAGTTTGTCAGGTCAGCCTGGTAACAGGCAATAATTTACAGACTAAGTAGCAGCTGTGGGATAAAGAATAAACAACTGTGAAATCTAGAACGAAATGAAAAGCACATAAAACTTCAAATACACAGGTTGGTGACATTTCGTCGGGGTGCTAATGTCAGCTTTTCTTTTGCTCTAAAAATACCAGAACTCGTATTTTTTCACTTCTATTCTATAGCATTTTCCTCTCTTAACCACACACATTTTCAGTCATCAGTTTGCTCCCCAGAGATAAAAGAGTATTATTGATGTGTAACACAACATTGATTGCAAGTCCTGTCCCCTTCTGTGTGTCCCTCCCCTTCCTGATTTTAGCATTCGAGGAGTCTGTTTTGCTATGTATGCCATCTGTGGGGATTTTCTCATTTTGATAAGGGAAAAACAATGAGATCTTAGGAGATACATGGCAATGACTAGGTCTGAGCAAAAGAAAGCAGAAGAAGTATTTAATGATATTTAGAGGAGAAAAAGGCTATTTGATAGAACTATGTTTCTGTTCTTTCTTTGTGGATGCCTCTACTGTGAGACATTTTTGAAAGGGATCAGACAGTATGTTTGTCCATGGCAGAGTGGATTTATTGACAGACATGGTCATTTCCAGTCACATATTTCAGTCTTCCGTAAGTGAATTTTTGCTCCTAAAGTGTGTAATAAAATGGAAAATGTGAAGCATCAGAGACAAGGATCAGTAGGAGTACTGGAAAATGACACACACCCATCTCATTCTGCAACCTTTCAGCAGATCTGAGACTGTGAGCACTGTGAGTCTTTGATCATCAACCAAAAATACAAACTATAAACTATGATCTGTGGAGACATAAAGCAATAATTGCGACCAAGGAATTTCAAAGCAGTCCTCATGCCAAAATGGATTCATGGACATAATCCACTGAACAGTTTTTTGAGCAGTATACATTTTTCAAAATTCATCTTTCCACAGAAGATGCTCAGAAACAAAGAGAGGCTAAATTAATCTAGTTTATACTTAGATTACCGGTGCTTTGCCAGAGGAATGAAAACAGTCTTGGAAATAAAATTAATCTGACCACTGGATGTCACTCTTGACTTAAACTTGGTTACATTACCAGCGTGTTTCTGGCAAAAGGAAATTATGGAGGTTCATATCTCTATGTAAGATGCAGCATGGCTGGACCTTCAGAGAGGTGACTGGACATTGAAACTGGTGCTCTTCCAGCAAATTCCTGAACAACCTTACTTAAGTTACTCCTGAATTTTGCCTCAGTTTCCCAACCTGCACAACACCAGTAAAATGAAACCACTCTTTTTTTATTGCTGGGAGATGGTAAGAACTGAAAACCTGAAGCTCTGGGGCTGAGAAGCACTGTGAAAATACTGTGACAAATACATTCGTAATCAAGCAAATAAACACTATTTTTATAATGCTATGGTAGTATCCTGTATTATATCATACTATACTACGTTATAAGCAACATACAGTTTTGGACAGAAGAGATTCCCAGTTTTAGGAAGTGTAAATCATAGAATCACAGAATCATAGAATGGCATAGGCTGGAAGGGACCTTAGAGATCATCTAATCCAACCTCCCCGTCATGGGCAGGGATAAATAATATAAATATTTACAATTAGAAGTAAAATGTTTCATGGAACTATTTTTTTTTTTCAGATCTGATGGAAAGGACTATTGAAAAATCAAAATCTCTATCTTACTCAATTTTCTCACTTCAACTTCCTTTCATTTCAGTCAATTCATCGGATATTGAAAACATAATGGTCATAATGCCAATGTAGAATGTTTTGAGATTTACCAAGGTCTACTTACAAAATATTGGTGAATTTCTTCTCTCAGAAATTTTCTAGAGTGACTTCCCATAGTAACAAGAGATGACCTAAGGAAGGACACCTCTGTTTCAGGGATTGTTAATCAGCGGCAGGTGGTCCCTAAGCAGGAGCCAGCCCCCTTCTGCCTTGCAGTATCAAGAACTATATCCCTCTCTCACTCCTGCCACTTCAAGCCCCAGTTCACACAATATTTATAGAGTACCTTGCATGGTAGTAGTCCATTATTTATCTGAGTGTTACATGGAATTGATTTTTTTCTACAGAATCCAGACTTCCTTTCTCCTTGTTGCTGGGCTATGCTATTAGAGGCTGGTCTCCACAAACACAAATAGGGCAAGGGAAAAGCAGGTGAGGATCTCTGGTTACCTCCCCAGGAGCCTCTGGCTGGGGTCCCTGAGTGACCGTAGGAGGGTGGCCAGCCCCACTAGTGATCCTGGGGCCCAATGACTCTGCATCCTCACATAGACTGTGGTGCCACAGCCAGCAGAGCCAGGGGACTTGTTATGCCAGGAAGAGCCTTCTGGGCTTGTATAATACTTCTCATTGAATGTTCAGCAGAAGAACCAGGAGGTATCATAGGGTTTGAGGAGGAGTGAGCATGGAAGAGGATAAAAGGGGCCATTCCTGTGCGAACAGGGCTGGTCGATACACTCATCCGATCTATACTGTGCCTGATCAGTGCGGTCTGCCTTGTCCTCTCATTAAGTCCCATCTCTAGCTTTCTCCCTGGATGAGGGACTCTATTCTGTGTGCGTGTGTGTGTGTGATGATCTGTGTGACAGCAACTGCCATGGGAATCACTTGTCCTAGGGCTTTATCTGGCTCTAGAAAATGTGCATGAAGACAACTTTCTTCTCTGGCTTTCTCTCAGCCTTAGCTTTAGTATTGTAAAATGGAAAAGGCTTTCGAGGGTACTGCAGACATTAATGGGCAAATTCCCTTCGGCAGTATTAGTCTGTTAGAATCACAGAGCTTCCTGCTTCCTATTTCCTGCATGCAAGAAAAGTCTTATTATCAATAAGCAAAAAGAATGGACGTGAAGCCACAACTGCCTAATAGTTGTTCTTCACGTCAAAAGCTCAAAGGTCATTTAGGAGCCCTAACAGATCAAGCCAGATACAAAAACAAATGTGTAATGCTGGTAGCACCTTGCTTCCCAAGGAGACGATGTTGTCCTTGGCCACTTTGTATCTTCTCTTAGCAATGACCTAAAACATGACCAATCCGTTCCTAGCAAACACACTACAAACATCATTCAGTGGTGACGATGGCAGGGCTAAACACTTCAGTTCATCAGTAACCTTGTGTAGGATCAGTGACAAAACTCATTGCAACCAGAACCATGAAAAATGGGCAGGAAGCCAGAGGTTAAGTGAAATAGGTGGAACAGACTATTCCTTTTGTGACTGACCCAATATATAGAAATATCAAACACAGAATATAACAGTGTGTTACCTTGTATTTCGTATTTCAAGGGAAAATTCTATTTAAATTTGTTTCCAAAATTCTACCAGTCTTATTTTTCTGAAGGCAATGTCTCAAAGCTGGACCTGAAATGAAAGCATTAATATTCTATCCACACCAGTCTTACTCTGTGAATCGAAGGCTCACCAATTTGAACTACTCCATTTCTTCTTTATTCACTTTCTAGAACAGAAATCCTACTCTGTGTCTAAACTGATTGCTTATTGAGCATTTACTATGCAGCATTACGAAGCAGTCTACTGGCTGACATGGTCTTATCTAGTACCTTTCTTGGACTTGATAGATGCAAACAAATATCTTACTTATCAACATATATGTACACAAAAGGACCAAGTGGTTGAATGTTCTATTTATCACTAATAGTTTGACCAGCTTGTTTTCCCTAAAATCAGCCAAAGCTCTGATTTTCCTTCTCATTGAACAGCAGAGATTTCCTATAATGGCATGTTTCCATTGAGAACACATGTAAATTCTGGCAGTGAGATTCAAACTCCTGGGCAAAGAGATTTGCCCACTAATTCAACACTGGAAGCAACAATAACAAAAAAAGCAAACCAAGGAAAAATAGGGTGAATTTCTTATCATTTATAAAGGAATGAACAGTAGAGGCTGCAGGATATTGCCACAGATGGTGCGTTTACTGCCGCCTTCTGTGTTTCCTAGCTCCTACAGGATCCCAACAAGTGGAGAACATGAAAAACATTGCCAAACAAGGCACAAACAAGAAGAGTCTTCACAGCATGATGAGTAATACATACACAGAAGAAACCTGTCTCCATCTGACTGCTTTTTGAACAGAAAGGGAGTAAACCCACTTGGAGTACAGAAAGGGAAAACCAAACTAGCTGGAAAAATACTTACCTCTTCTGATTGCCTGCAGAAGGACTGAGGTTGCTGACCAGCCCTACAGGAAAGCTGGAGAGGGACTTTTTACAAGGGCATGCAAGGGCATGTAGTGATAGGACAAGGGGAAATAGCTTTAAACTGAAAGAGGGGAGATTTAGATCAGATCTAAGGACGAAATTCTTCAATTTGAGGGTGGTGAGGCAGTGGAACAGGTTGCCCAGAGAAGTTGTAGATGCCCCATCCCTGGAAGTGTTCAAGGCCAGGTTGGATGAAGCTTTGGGCAACCTGGTGTAGTGGAGGGTTTCCCTGCCCATGGCAGGGGGGTTGGAACCAGATGATCTTTGAGGTTCCTTCCAACTCTAACCATTCTATGATTCTATGATTCCATGATGCTTGGGGTCTGGTCCTCAGCCTTGAGATGAATTATTTGCCTCTAGTTCTAATTTCTAGAGCCCCTGCCAACAGCCAAATCAAGCATCTCAAAGCATGCATCCCGTTTCCTTACAGATCTGCAACATGAGGTACCTTTACACAGTTATATTTGTAGAAACCATTAGGATTACGACAAACTGTCTGTAAAATTCATTGGTTTATGCCTGTGCTGCAGTGTCAAGCAGATTACTCGGATATAAGGGTGGTTTAGAGAAGCATTGACCACAAACTCTACGCGTAGCTTCCGCGCTGGATGCGCCACGGCCTTCCATTAAACTTGTGTGTCAGCTCCGAAGACACCATATCTGTTCCATATAAATACACGAAATAAAGGGAAATAATAATTGAAATAAATAATAATTGAAATAATAATTTCAATAATAATTGAAATAAAGGGAACCCAAGTGCTAGATACTACTTGTGTCCTTCTGAAATGAAAGTTTGTGTTTGATAACCATCCATCATAAATAAAAATAACTGTATATGCACCATCTTCTATTTGCTGACATTTTTGCTATACCTCCCATCTCTTTCTGACTAAGCAGAATCTGAATTTGCCGTATGTTGCGCTTCAAGAATTTAATGGCTGGCACTATGAAATTCAATTTTAAATAAATACTACACATCTACCAATTGAGGAAACGAAAAATTCATAAACAGATCATCAGAAAGCTCCTCAGTGTGTTAAAATGCAAGCGATAAAATGAGATGTGACATGAACAGAACTGCTAAACTGGATTCAGAAATGACTGTAATGGCTGTTGGAGGAGATTTTAAACACATTTGCTGGTTCTACACACAAGTACACTTGTATTTAGCGAATTATGTATTTTTCACTGCCAGCTTCTAAATGGGCTGTATTGATTTTATGTTTGTGCTTATTTATTCCATGCTAGTAGTAGACATGAAAAGAGAATCGAAAAAGAAGCAGGATCAGAGGATGTATAAAGACTTTGATTCACAAGTGCTGGCTTTCCAACTAATAGTCTGTTAGTTCAGCTCTTAAAATAAAGTCTAATTAATTAAATAATATTGGTGCTTACAGCTGATTTCAATCCTATAAAGAATGGAATAAAGAATGGCTTTACATGAAGCAAAGTACTTTTAACTTACTTCAAGCAAACTGCACAATGTTTACGCAAAAGATATTTCCTATTTTAAAAGTCTCTTTTAGAAGATATTTTTGTTATTTCTGAAGGGTAATTTGTAGTATCTCTTATTTTCAGGAAGAAAAAGCCCATTTGTTGTTCTCGTTAGACAACAAATTTCTCTCTCAACCTTTCCTGTTTTCTTTTACTCTAAAGAACATTAATCATTTAAAAAAATCAAATAAATACCTGCCAAGAGCAACATTTTGCTCAAGGGAAAAATTGATTATCACAATCAACTTCTTCACAAGAAGCCACAAAAAGAATAACATTAGACACAAAGTACACATCATTTGCATATTACGAACTTCCCGTTTGCCACACTGAGAGCACAGGGATTCTGGCATAGCCTGAGGAGGTTGCATTTCCACTGCAGGAACAGAAGAATTTCTTTTGTCCTGCAGGTGAACTTCTGTATTATGCTACAAAATCCAGCGGCCAATACCAGATCGATCATGTCTGATGCATTCAGTACAAGACTTATGCACATAGTTATCATCCCACTCAACACCGATTACTTGTGTTTGCAATATCCCAGCGCTGCCTCTTTCACATTGGACGAAACTTAAGCTCTCCCACCATCACAGCAGTATCACAGTGCCATGACTCCTGGCTAGGAGAGGAAGATAAGAATCTAGAATAGCGCTCACATATAAGTGGAAACATGTTTTCTTAGTCTTGGTGGGGTGGATATAACCCAGTCTAGCTTCCTGGTACTTTTATTATTTCTGCTTTTTTAGTTTGGTTGTTTTGTTTTTTTTTTTTAATTCGAAGCAGTAATCCAGGTCCCCTCCACCACAATATTCTCTCAGCTCAAGCACCAGGAAGCTGCAGTGGCAGCACCTTGCTGTCACTTGGGAGAGCGCCAGCGCTGCCCCAGCCCTGCCAGCCACCTCCACTTGCTGCTGGTTTCAGTCCGTTTTTGAAGCTACTTCTCTTACTCCCAACCCTTAGAGTTCCATAAGTTTCAAGTGAGAAAGACAGAAGACCTTTTTAAATATGCAGCTGAGGATAACTTTCAATACACCAGTAGGAAAATGCAATGAATAATTTTTCATCAAGAATTTGTAATGGAATTTTAATAATCCTCAATAAATTCCAGTTATAGGAAAATTCAGCCTGTTAGCACACAGTTAATTCTGAGGTGTACACACAAGAACTGCTTACAAAAATGAGTAGATATCCACTTTCTCCTCTCTTGCATGAGACTATAAATGGAGAAACAGGCTATGCTAATGATTTTTTTGCATCTATCTTTGCTGATGTCTGAGAGCTTCACAGATACCAATTTTCACAAGACTTGTGAAATCAGTAGTTGCATTATCTGTCTGCCAGAGACAGATTCATGCCAACATACATTCTAATTTCAGGCACCCAAATGAGCAAACACTAAGGGTTTTTTTTAGAATGCTTCATATCACAGAGGGCTTTGCTATTTAAAACATTCCTTTCCCTTGACTGCAGCTGCAAGGGTCCACATCTCTGCCTGATAGAGCCTAGATTTTGAAGGCAGGTAGAGAGCAAGCTGCTGTTCACTGCCCATGGAGAATGCAGTTCCTCTCTTCTGTTCTGGATTTGTATCCCAAATATCTGTATCCACAGGAACCCACCAGGCAGTCCCTCTTGACTTCAGATACTCAATATTGTTAGTCACATGAAGCACAGGTATGAAAGGGAAAGTAGTAGCAAGAAGGTACTGTTGAAATTTGTAACAGCAACAGCTCACATTCAATACCAATTGCTGTTTCCAGTAGGGAATACCATTCACTCTTCATGTACAAAGAATTATCTTGTGCTTCGAGAAAAGAAAATAATTTCAAGTCACTCATTGATCTGCTTGATGCCAGATGAAATTACACTAACCACTTCTCATATTAAGTATGTTTTCATACAGCTCAGTAAATGGACTCTTGTCTCAGAGAGTATTTAGTCAAGACCTTTCCAAGCAAGCCCAGAAACAGTGAATAAATTATATTAATTAC
Organism: Tauraco erythrolophus; assembly: GCF_009769465.1. Lineage (NCBI taxonomy): Eukaryota > Metazoa > Chordata > Aves > Musophagiformes > Musophagidae > Tauraco > Tauraco erythrolophus. Next base: position 82,810,726 of record NC_141496.1, read on the forward strand.
AAATTTGACTAAACATACCAATTATCAACTGCTGGGGACTCTGGCATGTTTTGCCCACTCAGCATCTGTGTTGTTAGATTAAAATGTTCTTTGAGGCACAGACTGCTTTTATGCCTTACGCAACATTGACTACATTGTTCATGCTTAGCAAATAAACAATATATGTTCTCTTGATTCATCACTGGAAAATAGCTGCCATCTACAAAAGGAATTTTTTCCCTCTCTAATTTGAAACAGCATTATAGAAGGAAGTAAGATTCAGCAGTCAGTTTACTAGGAGAACAACAACTTTCATTTTTTTATTGTGATACTTTCAGTTCATATTTGAGGTCTTGCTTAGAACAGGGAAATGGTTCATTTTCAACTGCATTAAGTCTATTGAGCTAGATCAATTCAACTGTGAAGCTCATAAAACATCAACTTAGACACAATTCAAGTCTTTAGGCTCCATTTTTTTTTGCCATAAGAGCACTTTCTTTCAGAGTTAAAAAATCAGACAAATGTCATGTGGCCAGCCAATGTGAAAAAAATCCTCCTTTTTTTCTACTACTTTTCGCAAACACAAGAAATAACAGCATCTCTGTTTGGTATAGACATGGAACTAAATTTCTGCTGTCATAAATTTTGTACAGGCAACAAAGTCATCCTGGAGAACTGAGTCTAGCAGGAGAAAGCTTCAAACTCCAAAAACTGGAGTTTTTTTCTTTATGAGTGGAATAATGAATTCAACAGTTTCTTCTGGGACTATGATTATGACAAAAGTGATCAACAAATCTGTGTATGCACAAACATGTGAGAGAGAGACTGACTGTAGCTTGGGGATGAAGGCATTTTATTTAATGCTACTTTCAGACAAACTAGGCAGGCAGCCAAACCATGGTGCCTTGTGTTGGTACATCTAGTCCTAAGTGACTTCTCCAGCTTTGTGGGTCATAAGAGGTAAGATAAGGAAAGCAAGAAAATTGTGTTTGGTAGCATGTTCTATACATTCTATACATATGTTCTCTACCGAGCCACTAACACAATCTGCTTGTTACAATGTTTTTTACATATATGTACATATATGCATACACACACACATACAGAACTATGATGTTTTATATAGCACAGAATATGGCACCAATCATTCTTACCCAGCTGGACTGAGTTGAGATAATGAACTAATTACTAATTACTAATCAACTCAAGGTACCGATCCTGCCTACAAGAGGCAGGCCATTTCCTCCTGGCTGCGGAGGATGCAACAGCGTCCTTGGTGCCGCAGCCCAGGCTGGTAAGCAACACAGAACTTATATACACCCACTCCACATTCAGAGGCTATTAATTTTGTTTAAAATTGATTTATAAGTACAATGAGGAAATCAGATAGGAAGAAGCCAGCCAGAACTTGGCTGTAGGGGGAAGTTCTGTAATGCTCCAAACTGAATTTGAGACAGAAGCTGCTACTCCTGGTATTTCTCTTTTTGTTCTTCTCACTGGTATAAATTACAATCTACCAATAAAATGCCTCACTGGTGGCTACCTTTCCAGAGTGTCTATGACCCGGGAAAACTATGAAATCCATAGAAACACCACTTTTCCTTCCATATACTCCACAAACTGATAAAAAGTTTAGAACTCTGGATAGTACTTACACATGTATCATACCGAGCAGCTGGCTATTCTTGGCCTGATTTCCTCTGTTCAAATTTAAAGTCAATTAAATGAAGTCGGATGTAATCTCTTTTGTAGATTTCTTTATGCTTCACTCAGTATGAGTGCCTTATTAATTACTGTTCACACGCTTCCCTGAGTGTCTGTACATGTAGGCTACTCACAATTCAAAGGTGAGTCAGGTCATTGTCTTAGGCAGATTTTCCACTGGATCATTATGAAAACTGTAAATACAGTGACCTAATGGTAGTCATACCAATAAAGTGATCCAGAAAGCTCTGTCACTACTCAGGCTCCTGTTCTCAAGAGCAGCAGCCTTACAAGATGGTGGTCCATGGAAGATACTCAAGCCTTTTGTCTGGGCCAGCCATTAGCCTGATTCTGGGGGATTTTAGATGACACAAGTATCATAGGTAGAACAAGACTGAATGGTACGGTCATAGATGTGATGAAACTGGGTGGTCAGAGATGGCAATTACATATAGGCACAATGAAGAGGATGCAAGCTGAAAACTACGTAAGGAAAATGAAGCAAACAAAAGGGTCAGGTTTTTTCATTTTAGAATCCGAGTTATTACTAGTTATGTAAAGGACATTTCCTTATGACAGTTTTGCTTTTGCTAGTTAAAACAGTAGCAACAAGAGATCCTGGTATGCAACATTCACATTAATCTGCACTACTGAGGTAATTTCAGTATAAGGAAGAACACAAAAAGCTCATTACAGGAGCATACGACATATGAAGAGAAGATAAGGGAATTTGCTTATTCAGCCTAGAGAAAGTTAAAGGTGGGAGATAATTGCTGAATTCCACTACATAAAGGGACTGTAGAAAAAACACTGTCAAAGTTTGCTCAGAGACACAGTGAAAGGACAAGAGGCAGTGGTCTCAGATTGCAACAAGCACAATTCCAAATGCATATAGGTAAAAAATCCTGTTCAGGCTGTCAACACTGGGACAAGTTGCCCAGGCAGGTTGTGGCATATCCATCTTTGAAGATTTTCACAACTCAGCTGAGCAATCTGACCTAACTTTGAAATTTGTCTTGCTTATCAGGAGGCTGGACCAGATGACCTTTGGATGTCTACAGCAGTGAAGAATGTCTTTCTCATTATGTTCAAGATGTTAGGTAGAGATAAGTTCCCAATGACTGGAAAAGGGGAAACATAGCCCCCATCTTTAAAAAGGGAAAAAAGAAGACCCAGGGAACTACTGGCCAGTCAGTCTCACCTCTGTGCCCAGCAAGATCATGGAGCAGATCCTCCTGGTGACTATGCTAAGGCACATGGAAAATAAGGAGGTGATTGGTGACAGCCAACATGGCTTCACTAAGGGCAAATCCTGCCTGACTAATTTGGTGGCCTTCTATGATGAGGTTACAGCATTCATGGATAGGGGAAGAGCAACTGACATCATCTACCTGGACTTATCCAAAGCATTTGATACTGTCCCACAGGACATCCTTGTCTCTAAACTGGAAAGACATGGTTTTGATGGATGGACCACTCGGTGGATAAGGAATTGGCTGAATGGTCACACTCAAAGACTTGTGGTGAACGGTTCAATGTCCACGTGGAGATCTGTGACAAGTGGTGTTCCTCAGGGGTCAGTACTGGGGCCAGTGCTATTTAACATCTTTGTTGGAAACATGGACAGTGGGATCGAGTGCACCCTCAGCAAGTTTGCAGATGACACCAAGTTGTGTGGTGTTGTGGACGCACTGGAGGGAAGAGATGCCATCCAGAGGGATCTTGACAGGCTGGAGAGGTGGGCCTGTGAGAACCTCATGAAGTTCAACAAGGCCAAGTGCAAGGTCCTGCACATGGGTCAGGGCAATCCCAAGCACAAGTACAGGCTGGGCGGAGAATGTATTGAGAGCAGCCCTGAGGAAAAGGACTTGGGAGTGCTGGTGGATGAGAAGCTCAACATGAGCTGGGAATGTGCGCTGGCAGCCCAGAAAGCAAATCGTATCCTGGGCTGTATCAAAAGAAGTGTGGCCAGCAGGTCGAGGGAGGTGATTCTGCCCCTCTACTCAGCTCTCGTGAGACCCCACCTAGAATACTGTGTTCAGCTCTAGAGTCTCCAACACAAGAAGGACATGGAGCTACTGGAGCGAGTCCAGAGGAGGGCCACGAAGACGATTCGAGGGCTGGAGCACCTCTGCTATGAAGACAGGCTGAGAGAGTTGGGGCTGTTCAGCCTGGAGAAAAGAAGGCTCTGGATGATCTTATAGCAGCTTTCCAGTATCTAAAGGGGGCCTACAGGAAAGCTGGGGAGGGACTTTTTACAAGGATGTGTAGTGATAGGACAAGGGGCAATGGCTTTAAACTGAAGGAGGGGAGATTTAGATTAGATATAAGGAAGAAATTTTCTTCATTGAGGGTGGTGAGGCAGTGGAACAGGTTGCCCAGAGAAGTTGTGGATGCCCCATCCCTGGAAGTGTTCAAGGCCAGGTTGGATGAGGCTTTGGGCAACCTGGTGTAGTGGAGGGTTTCCCTGCCCATGGCAGGGGGGTTGGAACTAGATGATCTTTAAGGTCCTGTCCAACCCTAACCATTCTATGATTCTATGATTCTATAACCTTCCTCACACACCTGCATCTAGACAGATGAAAAGAAGAGAGTCTGTGGCCTTGGAAAAAGGCAGAAATTCAAATATTGGTGGGCTTTCTCCAAACACAACTGGAAATGGATGAAGTAAAAAGACCTACTATAAGTCTGACATTCAGGCTGTTTACCACCAGACAGTTTGAAACCCATGCATGCCCAGTGCACAGAAGTTGCTTGAGGGAGGCAGAAATTTGCTCTCTGGCTCTTCCAGAACAGGAATGGGGACAACATGTCCCGCCCGTGGACTTGGCACAAGCCAGCATGCCTACAGAAACACTTGTAAGGTTGGGAGGCATGGTGAGTGCTGCATGGCCCTGGCTCATCCATCCAGACGATTCTGGAGCAACACTAACCAAGGAAATACAAGTTTTTACTTCCTGGAAAAAAAAAAATCTTGAAAGGCAAAATCTGTAGAAAAGACTAATACAATTAGCTAGACCAGCACATATAAGTGAAAAACGTGAAGACTTTTATGCAAACACACATCGAACTTTGAGGTGGTAACACTATTTCTGTTCAGTATTCTGCCGATTTTAAAGGAGAAAGGCTTGAAAGTTATCTGTCATAGGATGGTATGCATAACAGAATAAACATAACCTATAATCACAAAAATAATTTACTTCCTTATGCAAGATATGTCACAATATCAATTTGGTTTGAATGGTTAACTGTATTTCCTAATTGTACTTAATTGCATTTTTTGTGTCCTAACTGTTTTTTCCTTGTTGTTTGCTTTCTTTCACATTATTTCTAAAGACTAACAGTTACATTCCTTGTCTTGGTACCAGCACTAAGTTTTATAAAGAAGCAAGAAGTAGTCAAGAATGCTATATAGTAGCCTGTTTAAAGGAGGAAGAGCATGACTTAAAGCAATCACAAGAGAAATGCAAGCTGAATCAGACACAATTTCCAGGTTTGCCACATTCCCCTATATTTAAACCTATGCAAATACCTTGTGTTTTGTTTTGTTTTTTTGAAAGAAAAGGAAAAAAACCCAGCATAAGTAGGCAGACAAAGAGGGATTTTGTTTTCTCCTCTATGTCCTTAGTCTGTTGTAGGATTAAAGAAAAATATACAATCAACACCATCTTTTCCATTCCCTAGAGTAGTATTTAAGATAATTCAGGTGCCGAAAATGTATAGAAATATTTCAGAAAGATTACATAGACTGCTCGTTAGTTAGTATAGACAGAAAATCTGAATAATTGCTTAGGGGAATTACCAGCTCTGATTTTCTTTTCTCTCCTAGGTAATTCCACAGAGGTCATTGCCTCCTACCCCTTGCAGTGAAGCACAGCAGTTTTGGAAGGGACTATAACAGCAAATGATAAAAGAAACCCAGATCCTCCAAATTCATTATCTCCCTTTCTGCTGTCATAGAAACTAGTAATCCAAGGAGACACAGGATCGGTTCGCTCTCCTGGTCTAAAAACAGCTGTGGTGTACAGATGCGAAACAGGATGTTAAATATGCGCTTTACCTCCTTGTAAAAAGGCACTACCGAATGCAGCAAACAAAACACACACATTGGCTATAGGCAAAACACTATTATTTTATTTATATAGCGAGCACACTTGAACAACCCTCAAGGTATTAAAAAATAATTGAGAAGTATTTAAATTTTGTAAGCTTTTGCAATCATTTCAATTTCGTATTGTTGTTCTTTCAGACACAAAACCTCTTTAATTTATTTCAGGGGAAAGAAGCAAATTAGTTCTTACTTTCTACTTAACTTTATCTATTACTAATTACAATCATTCCTTCCGGTGCAAGAACATTAAAAAGATACAGGAGAAACACTTTCTAAAGCCTTTTTAACGCCACTTCCATTCTAGGCAGTATAATGACATTAAAACTCTCTGATGTACTGTGCAAATGGGTAGAGATGTACTATGCTTACTCTGGCTACCCAGGGAGAGTGAACGCAATACAATATTGATGAGGTGGGATCTGGCAACAAAGAAAATTCCCTTTTTCCGAAGCAGCCAACTGTTACAAACTAATTCGCAGAGCTAGCTAGCTCTCCTCTGACAAGTCCCTTCAATGTAGCTTCCACTGACACAGAAAGTGACAGGCTTAAGAACTGTGTCTCCAGCACCGTCTCTGCTAATGTCCTCATGGGCTACCCTGGCAGAAAATAAACAAAACAGAAACACTGACCAAGGGGGGCAGATGTTATCTGAACATCCATCTCAGACAGCGGCCTCCGCAACGTTCCACACGCACAGCTGGATTTTTGAATTATTATTATTTACTTTTAAAAGCGTAGGGAGAGAGCGTTATGAAAAAATGGGGTCCTGATTAAGGGTGTCGGCAAGACATTCACTCAGGAGTCCCAGCAGAAGGATTCCCCTGGGAGCAGAGGGCAGCTGTGCTGGCAGCTACCGCCTGCCTTTTTCTCTGGCAGCAGCCTGGGAGCAGCCGTGTGTCCCCCAGGGCCAGCTGGGGACAGGACAGGGACACGTGCATGTTTTCTCTGAGCAGCCTCCACTGCCAGAGCGATGCTCCCTGAGGAGCACAAGGCTGTTGACTGCAAGATGAAATCGGAGTAGGAGCTGCTGGCAGGGAGCTTGGGGAAATCATGCAAATGCGGTTGCCCTGCCAGGCAGAGGAGGGACGGAAACACTTGTCTCTTGTGTTTCCAAGACAGAAAGTACCTCCCTGCTACTTCTGATGATGGCCCACGCTAAGGAAGAGAAATGAAGAGTTCCTGTTTTACAAGCAGATATACGAAAATGCTCTCTATATAATGCATTTCCCTCATTTAAGCATATTGTCCAGAAGGGAGCAATGACATTTCATGAGTGGTTCCATCAGGGAGCAATGACATTTCATGAGTGGTTCCACCACCTTTTGCAAACCCCTTGCAGTTACTCTGTGCATCTCTCCTGCACAAGCAACAGTGGTCTCAGATATTACTTTGATACATAGTACTTCCTCAAAATCAAGCTACTTGACTCAGTAAGGGATGGCTTGAGTCCTACCTTCAGCTAGATGGCAGAAGAATTACTGCAGTCAAAAATCAAAAATTTGCATCAAAATCAAAGTACAGCACAGCAATAAATAAATAAATAAATAAATAAACAAACAAACAAAAAAATAAATAAATAAATAAACCAATGAAACCCCCCGATCATCTAGCTTTATAAGAAATCCTAGTTACTCAGATAAACATGCATGAGAAGGTTAGTTAGTTCTATAAAGAAAGTAGTTATGTTGGCTGGATAGTGAGGGCGGAGTCTAAGGATGCAGTTTCAACACAGGTGGCTCACTCTGTTTCAGTTTCATTTAGGGTTCTCACTGTTTGCTAAAAACCCAATTGCAGTATACCTGATAAATCAAGCATGAAAAGGACACATTCTGTACATGAAGGACCGAACATTACAACTATTGGTTTTGAAGAGGAGATCAAGATAAATGCTTAAAGAGATCATGAATTGTAAGAGAAAACTAGAAAAACACAGTGATATTCAGTGAAATTTAAATCCAGTAAAAGAAAATTAACTTGGGGAATAATTAACCAAAAGGATTTATTTCCACATAATACAGAAATCAAGAACTAAATTGGAATTACATATAATTCAAAATATTGCTACCATTCACAGTTCCGTTAGATGGGATTGCTACGCAGGCACACATTTATGCTTCTCTAAATATGCCAAGCATTTACTGCTGAGGGTAAAGCTGAAACTTTTCCATAAATATCTTCCATTGGATACTTTCAATATGTGTATAAAGGAGGAAGAATTAGTCACTGTCAGAGATAGGATATTGTTTGGAACATATTTTTGCTTTATGACACTTTAGATTACCATAGCACATAACAATTTACGCCTCTCTTTCTCTATTTGGATTCACAATACATTTCAATATTTAGGAAAAATTTCACAAACACAAGCTGTGCTCACAAAAAGAGAAGCTACACATTAGCTTTACCAAATGCATAGGATTAACATCATCAGGTTAAGAGATCTCAGAAACTTAAGCCTCTTTATGCCCAAGTCTGTTTAGAACATCTGCATCGTACTCTCACTCACTGCTCCAAACTTTCAACATGATCCACTTTCACAAAAAGCTGGGCCACATATTTTAGGAAAATGAAAGAAAGGAAAATGTGGGAAATTTATGAACAATCCTTGAAGATATTTATATGCTGAACAGTCATTCCTAGAAGTGGGTACAAGAATTGTCATTGATGAGCAGCTACCTACAGCACTAGCGATCCTCTGGGTAGTCTACACCCCAGAGACACTGTAATACATGTGAGCCTGGCTTTTGAAAGGAGATAGACACAGTCCTCTCACTCCTCTCAAATCCCATGCAAGGGGTATTCAGCCTGTACGGCCGGCTGAATAAATACTGCCAGTTGTAACCAACACTGGCACCCTAGTGGATAAGGTACCAGTTGCTCCACAAGTGAAAAAAAGGAGTATAAAACTGGGCAATGTCCCTTCCCTCCCTGAGCATCCAAGCAAAGCTGGTCTTGCAGAAGGCAGCATCCCTTCAGCAGCTGAGATGGAGATGTTCCTCCAGTGCATATGCATTTGAAGCGAGAGGAAGAATAGTACTGGAGAGTCCTTCAAGGACACCAAGTAGCAGTAAGCTATCAAGCCATCTCACGCACATGTATGTCCACAACCTTCGGCCTTCAAGCCACAGTCTGGCCTGTAGGTCAATCAGTGGTTAGTGCTGCGTATTTTTTAATGGAAATTGGTACTACAAACAGTATTTCAAATGTCGTAACACTTGTGAAAGCCTCTCTTCCTTAAGGGTTCTGTAAACAAGACATATTCCTTTTGGAATCCATGATCATTAATGAGAAAGAAGATTTTGCTTGAAGAGAGAGATTTCTGGAGAGGGAGGAAAGGAATGAAGGCGGAAAGCGTATTTTGACAAGATGCACAGAATCTTTGTATGTGTTATTCAGAATGCCATGAAAGAATGAGAATGGAACATTGTAAAATATTTACACAACACAGCTTGTATTCCAGGAAAAAAAAAAAAAGACATGGGTGAGATCAGCAGAAATGAGGTGGGCTGACTGAAGGATGTGTTCCAGTATTGTTGGCCGCTATATGCTTTGCATGTTATGAGAGATCATGAAAGATGCATACACTTACATGAAGGTCTTTTGCAGAATGCAGTGCATTGTTAATTTCTGATTCCATCTGCATTTTATACATTGGCTCTGGATTTAATTTTCACTAGTGAAACAAACATTTAAAATGACTTTCCCGTTTCTATGTGTCTTTGAAATATTTCTTATTATGTATTTTTTTGTCAACTGAGAACAAAATCGCCAAGATTTCTGTGCTTCTAATTTTTAAAAAGTACCCTAACTTTCTCTAAAATACATATTTATAACAGACACTACCTTTATTCATTTCCACCAGAAATTAAATTACCATTAGGTTTTGAGTGAAGAAAAGGGGAGCTGAAAGAGAAACAAGGACGACCAAGGAAGCTTAAAAAAATGGCCTTAAAAACAATTTTTAGCCTAGCTTTCCTTGGAACTTTTTTTACAACAGGAAGGGAGCTAACGCTAAATATGTTCTCACATACTGACTTGCACATCTAATTTTTCTTACCTGTACCTGTGGTGGAGACAAAAACGCTGCTCAGGTCTTTCACTTGGATTCCAATGCCTTATCTTTCCTGCAGTTTTCCCTCAATTCCTCCCTTTAAAAACAGTCTTTGACTTTTTTTTTTCCTTATCACTTGTATGCTGTCTCTTTTTCTTTTTTGATGGTCCCAGATTTCATATCCTCTTTTCTTTATTTTTCTTTTTTTTTTTAAAACCAAGGCTTTTTCAGTAGAGGAAAAGTATCTCCCATCTGAGTCAGAAAGAGATGTCGAGGTCTGTATTTTGACATCCTGACTTAAAACACTGCTCCTGCCATCCTAACACACCACAGCAAATGAATATTTGTACAAAGTGAAACGGTTCCAACAAGAAATTTGATCGTTTATGGTCTCAAAAGCTGTACTCTGCCTTTTGGCTCACCAAAAACCCTAGACCTCTTGGATTTGGTAGAGCTGGTCACAGTACAGAACACTGTGTCTGACTGTGTTTGCAAAACCCTATTCTTCACATCTTTGTGGAAGATGTGAAGACACATTTGAGCAGAGCAGGGGCAGAGAGACTGGATGTTTCGCAAATGAGGTTCTTAGCATGAATAACACTGAGATAATGTTTTACAACTTTTTAATGTTGTAAGCATACCATTATTCTGTCTGGTAGGCATTAGTTGGGATAATACTAAGCACTAAATTTTGAGTATTATTAATAGCTACTGCTGTATTAAATTCCACTGTAATTCTGCCTGAGTTTAATGAGCAGACAGATTTATAATACAGGATACAAGTCAATTACATAAAAATAGTTTCTTTTGATAGATGGAAACAGAAAGATTTGTGCATACAGAAGGAATAATTCATGGCATATAAAGAATGGAGTTTTCTTTTATTTTCCATTTAAATAGCTAATTTCCTCAGCAATCAGCATTCTTCACTACTACAGTGGCAGTGGTTCATACACGGGGGAAAATGGATAGGTTAAGGAAGATGACCAACAGGGAAGAGAGGATTTTCAGTTTATGCAAAATTTCTATTGCCACTGTATAACTACTAGATTGTACATGATTTTTCTGGAAGCTGCCTGCCTTTCTCTCTGCTACCTTCTCTGCCATAGACAGATACAGCAGTGACTCACCTTTACAAGTAAGAGGTTCAAGTCCTGGTTCAATAATGACTTAATCTATACAATGTGGAACAGATCCAGCAAGAGTAATTAAGAGAGACCTTTATCATGAGACTAGCATTTGCTTTGACAAGAAACACCTTCCTGTTAACTAAATCTCATGTCAAGTTTTTGTTCAGCTATTTGGTATCTTATCAATGACTATCTTTCCTTTTTCTCCTTTCCAGCACACAGTAATTTAATAAAAAAATAAAAAATCAGAAGACTTGTGACCTATCTAAATATTACCGTTCTCTTGCAGTAGAAAACAAGAAACAATACCTTTTATTCTGAAATCTAGTTATGCACCATTAATTGTTTTTTTTAAAAAACTTTTCTTCGTTTCCACAAAAATAGGTGTTCTGATAATAGTCAGTTTTCATGTTAATACACTTAAATATAAATTTCTCTTTTAAACCAAATTTTGCATTTACAAAGCAGCTCAAATGATAGCTATGTACATCTCTTCCCTGAACACAAATAACCAGCTTCATCACTGAAGAAACAGAGCAATGTAGTTAATACAACCTCTATTGCAACTTGCTCATCCACTTACAACAAAGAGTAGCTACTTGTGAAAGAAGGCAATAGAAAAGATCTTACAGTTTCTCATTGAAAAAGAGTATTCACACGAGACTGCATAACATGAGATGTCAAACTCCTGTAAACATCAACATTAAAGGAAGTTTGATGGGATACGAAGAAAAGAGCCTTCACCAGGAAAGACTGGAGGAGCAGAGACTCAACAAGTTCAAATACCAGACTGTTCTTTGAACATTGGTCTCTTTTTTTTACAAAGTCTATAGATACACCATAGCTACAACAGAAGTTAGTTCAGCAGATAAAAACTATGTTCTGAAAAGAAATCAAATAATTTGGCAGAGATCCTGAAATTATTATTACCCTCTGGAAGAGGAAATCTCTTTGTAGGTAACTGAGGACAAACTGACTTCAAGGCCATCAAGATTATGAACTTACAAAGCAGCTGCCTCTCATAGGATTTAAAATACACAGAAGGAGCATAACTGGACACAATAGATACAAACCAAAATATGCTAACAAGTATTTTAATAATGTATAACAGCAGAGTTACAGTAACAACCAGTACTAGTACTCTGAGCATTAAAATATAGTTTAAGCATTGTATTATATTAAAATTAATGTATAATGTCCTTATTTTGCGACAAACCCTTGCTATGGTACTTCTAAGTAAACCAGTTCTGCAGCCAGTTCCAAGTTTCATAGTACAAAGCACAGCTCCCCCGGAGAGCCAGAAATCACCAACTCTTTAAATAAGCAGGAGAAGCAGCAGGGTTTCAGCTGTGCTGTTCTATGACACAGCTTGCAGTATGGGTTATACAAACACCCAATTTCTGCATTGATCTCTCTGTTTCTTTCCTGACACTTTCACTGCAATAATTTGAGACTCATTCGTATATTATGTTTGTACAATGCCCGTCACAACAACATCCTGCTGAGTTGTAGTCTTCATGCATTTTTACGTCAGTGTTTAAAAAAAAAGCAGCTAGCATGCAGAACTGCATCTGATTGCCTGCCTGCAAACCCCAGCCTTCAAAACTGACACAATTCCCAAAGTATTCAGCTTTGTGGTATTCCTGGGTTTTGCACTGCAAGACTGCTCTTAATCAGTTCCTATCTTTCCCAGGTCCTCCAGTATTTTCAGACAGAGATCTCTCCCCTCACACCTCAAGGACAGAAGTGGAATAAGGGAGGCTCCAAATACTTCTCTCTAGGGAAAAAAAAGAAGTAGCATTTAGCAGTATCTAGCATCTTTCCTACAGAATTCTAATTTTTCTAGCATCTCACAGAAAACTGTGCCTGCATGCTCATACATCCCTCCAACTAGGTAGTTTTCTCTCATGGACCCAGAGAAGGAATCTGTCTCCTTGTCCACACTTTCTAACACTGGGCTACAGTGTAATTTCTCCACTCGTGTGAAAATACAGAAAAACACACTGATCATGTTCAGGTTTGTTTAGGGGCCTCAGGTCCTTAGGCCATACTCTTACAAAAAGGGCACAGGAAGATAAAATGTCACGTATTGCAGCAGCACAGTGAAGAAATATTTTATCTATATTTGTAAATGGCTTGTGCAAATTCAAATAGATTTTAGTGAAGGGTCTTTTTAAACAAGAAGTTTTACTGAGCACAGAAGAGAAAGAAGGGAATAGCGTCAAAGGTAAAAACTCCTGTCTGAAAGAAAACAAATTCACTGCAAACTATATGAAATAAAGCCATTATCGTAAATACACCTGTCTTTCTACTTCTCTCTCTTTGAAACGATTATTTGCTTCCAGAAGCTTTTAAGACAGTGATGTCTTAGTATTAACTGCTCTAACAAAATCATGGTAACATCTGCCATATGCTTACTTGTCTATACCAGCACTGCTGTTGATCCTCCTTCAGGTCACAATTTAAGATGATTTAAAGAGAGAGAGAAGCATCTGGTTTTCATTGCTTATCCAGTCTTAGTCTTCTTGGTAATAACATTTTCACTACTGATAAAATTCATAGACAATGAATTGCATTTACATATTGACTTACATATAGACAAACTGCTCAGTATATATACATATATGTGTGTGCACCCACCTTTTGTAGTTAAAATAAATAAAAACAGATTAAGGACGAAAGGTCAAAAGAAATCTCATGTAAAAGTTCACCGGTTTAAAATTAAGTTGATTAGATGTATTTGCCATGAAGCTGCACTGTATACAAATGTCATTTTTTTTTAATTGCTACCTGTGTAAGACTGATGTGAGACAGTGAACAGGCTGGCCTATTAGGGTTTATGTTTGCAGAAGCATTTAAAAGTCAGGTCAAAACTCAAAAAAACAAGGACTGATGCATTATACTGACACAATGAACAAATAAGTGCAACCATAGCAGTGTGCCCACTAACTCCATCAACATCACTTCTGACTGCTGTTGCTCAAGAAGAAAGCTAAGGCACGCAAAAGCCCCAGATCAAAACACACATTACTAGAACATAGAAATTTTTAGGCATGGATCATGAAGTAGTTTCTCAGACAATACTGCATACAGCCAATGGACTATAACGCATTTAGATAATGACATGAAAATAATACATTTGGTTGGAAATTAGGGCATGCTGCTGATGGTAATCTAAGGCATGTCACACACAGTCAGAAGAATTTAAGGGCTCAAGAAATGCAACAATTCATTGGAAATGCACCACCCAGAGTATTTCAGTGCAAATATGATTATAGGAGTAAGGAGGGAGGTGAACGCAAGAATATATCGGGCTGGTTTGCCACTAAACGGCATGCAGTGATAGGACAAGGGGCAATGGATTTAAACTGAAAGAGGGGAGATTTAGATTAGATATTAGGAAGAAATTTTTTACAATGAGGGTGGTTAAATACTGCAACAGGTTGATCAGAGAAGTTTTGGATGGCCCATCCCTGGAAGCATTCAAGGCCAGGTTGGATGAGGCTTTGAGCAACAAGATCTAGTGGAAGGTGTCCCTGCCCATGGCAGGGGGGTTGGAACTTGGTGATCTTCGAGGTCCCTTCCAACCCTAACCATTCTATGATTCTGTGACAAAAGGAAATTACAACATACAGCATATCTAAAATGTTAATAAAGCAGTCTGACTTTGCTTCCTTGGTAGAGAAGAAACATGTGATTTTCACTAATGCCTGAAGAAACAGAAAAAATCCTGAATTGCAAAGGATCATACAAACCAAGGAAGGAGCTAGTATCAAGCACTCACTGTGTTGAACAAATATACTTTCAAAATAATAAGCTTAGTCAGGGGAGATTCAGGTTGGATGTTAGAAAGTATTTCTTCTCTGAAAGGGTTGTCAGCCACTGGAATAGGCTGCCCAGGGAGGTGGTTGAGTCCCCATCCCTGGATGTGTTTAAGAAGAGGGTGGATGATCTACTTAGGGATATGGTTTAATGGGGATTAGGGACGGTTGGACTCGATGATCTCTAAGGTCTTTTCCAACCTAGAAATCTATGAAATCTATGAAATCTATGAAAAGAAAACTGAGTAGGCTGACATGAAAAGACATCTATTAAAGTTGTGGTTACTTTGCTACATTAACCTAGTAAAAATCCCAAAAGGATGACCACGCTTTTCTCTTGTCCCAGGTAGCTCCCTCCTATTGCTTCCCTTTGCACTGATAAAAGTGGAGATCTTTCTGAGCTGGATGTGTTGCTACCCTTCTCGGGATGTGGTCGCATGAATGCTGATATTGGCAAAAGAGAGCTGGTGGGGAAAAAGCAGCTGGCATTGAAGAAGTAGGAAAGGTCTTCCCCTTTCAACAGCCATTAGCTTTTCACAGAGCCACAGAATCATAGACTTGCAGGAGATGAGTGAGGACACCTGACACGATCAATGTGATCAAACAAATGAACCTTTATTTGTCTACACTCAGCGTGCTTTATAGCTTTCTAAACAAGACTTGGCAATCTACGATTGGTTACAATACAAACAATAGCCCACCCCTTAGTATGATTGGTTGTATCCCGGAAGCAACGTCATCATGGTCTCAAATTCTCGTTCTGCATCCAGGCACGTGCTCTCAGGAAAGGTTGGATTGTTCACATATCCGTTGATTCTCAGGTATCCTTCCACATAGAACGATTTGGGTTGGAAGGGACCCTAAAGATCACCTAGTTCCAACCCCCCTGCCATGGGCGGGGACACCTTCCACTAGATCTCATTGCTCAAAGCCTCATCCAACCGGGCCTTGAACATTCCAGAGATGGAGCATCCCCTTGGGCAGTTTTGGCAGACTAAAATGATCTGGTTCAAAGTCAGGTCTGTAAAAGAAAGCTGGAAAAGGGGAATAAGCTATATTATGTATTTTCTCAAACATAAATGACTGGGCTTGGAGCCAAATCCTACTGTTTTCTAAAATCTACTTCTGTTATTTTCCCTTTTATTCTTGCAGAAGACATCCTGTTGATCTGTTTCAGAAACATGTAAACAAAATGCATTGTCTTTTTTAAAGACTGAGAGAAGCTGTAGGCTCAGTACTACAAAAGAAGGGGTCATGAGCATCTGGGAGACATCCTCAGACAACACTTTCAAAATAGAAGAGCAGGTAGGGCTAGATGTAGAGCACTCATGAGGGGACTCCTCAAAAAAAAAAAAAAAAAAAAAGAAGAAGAAATTACATAGTCCCTAATGTAAAAAGCTGTTTCCTCACAGAGGCTGAAAAATCCAGTTCTCTGATCTGAAAGAATCAACTAAAACCATTTTATCATAGAATCATAGAATGGCATAGGCTGGAAGCGACCTCAGAGATCATCTAATCCAACCTCGCTGTCATGGGCAGGGAAGGTGACTTTGAATGTTTTGTTCCTTTGCTCTTTGTTGAACAGGAAACAAATGCTGATCAAAATGTTAGTGGGCATAGAATCTGAGTGACAGGAAAAATAAGCAGCCTATGTCGTATACAAGGCTTGTGTAATAAACTCGCAAACTCCCGTGGGCTGCTCTCTGCTATGCCTAAACTGAAATGGGCCCTAAACTACTGATTTATTATCATCTACTAATTCTTAATTTGTATTTAGTAAATGACAACTTGATTTAGTTCAGGAAATTGGTAAGGATCCCCTAAAAGAGAAGTAGATCTTGAAATATAAGTTCATCTCAAATGGAAAAAAGAAGAAAAGCATTTGAAGTATTCGACATTTTATGACAGTTTTTTCCTAACTGATGTTTAAACTGCTCAGTGAATTATTTAAGAATCTTCTTTTTAAATAAAAAGAAAATTTGTCCTAAAAATTCATCATGTTTTAATGACAATGAAGAAAGAATTATTTAATTAAATAATAAGCAATTTACTAAGACCTCATCTGTATAATCTGCAGGAATTCACCAGTAGTTACTATTGGAACATACAATAAAGAAAGATGATATAACGATTCAATATTGACTAGAGAACCTTTTGAAACGAGGTCTCCTATGTCTCAGGAGTCATGAAGTGAAGGGATGGCAATCTCAGGTTTGTTCTGGAGTAGGAAAGAATTTATGAAATCTCAGTGCTTCTGGGATGATAAGGAAATTATTTTCTGTTCAGGTCTACTGAGCACTGTAACAATAAAATGCTGCATGCCAGAAAAATATCAAAAGAAAGAAAAAGTATCAGAAAATATAAACAGAACATACACTCTCTGCAGAAGAAGCAGCCAAACATTTTATACTCGAATGCGGCTCATCATACCCAACATATGCCCACAAAGCAACCTAAAGCTGGTTTAGTAGTTGAATATTATTATTCGGAAAACAAAGCCAAAAGAGTTACATGTCACTGACAAAACCATGATCTGAAGAAATAACTACGTTTCTACAGCAAATAAACTATGATGTCATACCAAGGTCAAAAATCTGCCTTATAGATCTCATGTTACACAGTAGACAACCAGGAATGTCGATTTACAGACCTTACGGCGAAAAAAAGCAAACTGTGAATGTGCAACAAAGTGCACGTAACCCGAAAAGACAAGTCATCCAGATGGAAAAGATGCTCTATAAAAGTAAACCATTCCACACAAAAGCAAACATCCTGTGCAACAGAAATTTGTGGTTTTGCAGAGATTTGCATTCTTATAACAAAGGCAGAAGTCAACTGTCAATAGATGTCATAAATCTTCACATTGTGAGGTTTCAGGTAAGATAATCAAGCAAAAATTAAATTCTTCAAGGGATGTCTTATGATGGCCCATAAGGTGATAATAAAGAAGTCAACTCTATCTTCATATGCTATATGCAACCCAATGAACTGGAATCATTGCCAGTCTCCAGAATAGCATGCAATTAGCACAGCTGGGGCTGCCAACTGATTTGAGCAGAAGCACGTATCTTACAAATGAAGTGTATGAACAACCAAAGATCTACAAACCTTGCCAGTTGAGATCAGTAGCACTATATTTGGATTACACTTATTCAAAAGACAACTGAAAAAGATTGCATCACTCCCACAAATTGAGTTTCACACCATAAAAGGATCATGGAAGCCTTCTTGTCTTTGCTACTTCCGACACGCAAGCAGCAACCATAACTGAGGTGAATTCAATACTATCTACTTTAATACACCAAACACGTAAAAACGCTGGAAGTCCACTAAGAAAATATGATACTGTGTTTCCTGTAAAACAACACATAGCAGACTCATGAAAGAGACATCTTTCACTAGTAGCTCAAAGCAAAAGTTTTCAGTTGGTCATAAATTAATTGCATATAAGTAGACAAAAATAGATCACAAATTAAGACACTACATTTTAGCAGAATTGTGTATAATCTAAATGCAGGGACTGAAAAATTAGTGCTGTTGGATTGTGGCTTTAAAGTAGCCTGTACAAGTACCTTCTCTTATGATCTCCATAGAATTTATGGTTTTGACCTGCAATATTGCCAGATCCAGCCATGTTTGAAGATACCACACAAATGCATCAGGTGAATAACTGAATAAAGACAGCTTCCTCATCTCTAAAACAATATATAAAGAACAAATTAAATTTATAGACTTATCCCACAAAGGAAAAAAATGGACATCTTCATGATTTTTGTTGGTACAGATTACCTTATGAAAATTCAGACAACTGAAAAATCATCAAAACCACTGTACATAGTTATACAAATGACCTACATCAAGCAAAAATAATCAATCTCACAAAAAGAAATGAAAGCTGAAACTACTTTCTAAAAATCCATCTTGCAGCTTGGGAGACATTTCCTATTCTGCAGCTGAAAAACTGGATATGATAGATTACCATATGAATAGAGTAAATATCACTGTGCACTGTAGATTTACTATGTGAAGAATGTACGCAATGGTGTCTAGAGAGGTATCATATTTAATTCAGCACCACCCTTCTAATCTTTTCTCTTGCAGGCTTACTATTTTACCTTCATTTAGTCTGCAATCCTTACACTTCAGCTTCCCAAAGCAGACACTACCATTCATAGCAAATGATGGCGTATTCTTAATTTGGAGAAAATTAAGACTATTTATATTTATTGTTAAAAGAATATTCTTTTAAAGTGCACAAATTAATGAAAAGAATTCGAATATGTGCCAAACTTGAGTACTATCAGATGTTCTGGTTTGTTTGTTTGTTTTATTCTGTTGTTATCACTGTCTGCTTTTTAAGAAATGCATTGCTGTTTTATATTTTTGAGTAAATACTATCATTTGTGTTACATATACAGGCACAAAGAAGAGAAGTCAATACAGCATTTATTATTTATTGCATTATCTACTTTTTAAAAAGTTACCTAATTTGGTATTAGCCCTGAAGCTGTCCTTAGACTTTATTTTCAAGTCACCGTTCATTTTTTTACAACATAATTATTTTATAGCTTCATATCCCACCACCATACCAAAACGTTTGAGTCATAGGTAAAGGTAATCCAGAGTCTACAAAAGGATAGAGGCAGAATTCTGGGCCTAATTTCCCCTAATTTCTGTTTTGCAATTATATGGTTCCAGTCAGGAAAGGTGCAAGGACCATAAAATAGAAAAAGATGACTTGCTACCACTTGAGCCAAAACCAGCCAAGGTTGCAACTTAAAACAACGCATGTTCTCTGACACAATAGGTCTCCATGCTGCCTGTATATGGACCTTAGTGAAGTCTCTCAGGACTTGGAGCTGAGAAAAAACAGACAAGTATTCAAGTATCAGGTTATTAACATACGTTTTATCGGGGTAGTGTAACCATTTTCTAACAAAAAGTATTCTGAAGAGAACAGCAAGGTTTTCTCTTAATTCTTTTTCCATTAACAGGTAATTGCTTGCAGCAATTACAAGATCAGGACAAAATTAGAGTTCAGGTCAAGCTCATTTTGTTTAGACTGCTTTTTATTTGCTTGTTTATGCACAGATACAGGGTATGGAAAACAAGGTATCTTGTTTTACTCAGCTCAGTTACACGCATCATTATGCAATTGCTCCAAAGATTAAAAACAGGCAGATTACTATTATTATTGCTCTTATATTCTGATGACAATTTTAATTTAATCAACATTTCACAAATATGTACCTATTTTTTACATTTAAAAAATCTAAGGTAGCTGTGTCAGAAATTCTTCACTTTCTTAGCTAGAGATTCATACCTCATAAGTAGTTTACTTATATCCTCATACTGCATAGCCTTGGAGAGAGCAACTTACATTTATCATTTTTCACCATGGCAGTTCAAACAAAAAAATAAAAAATTTAAAAAACCCCGAAGAAAGAAAAAATTATCTGTGCAAACCATGTATTCTTTCATAAAAAAGCATTAGATCTGGGCTGGAATATGCAAATAATCAGGTAAATTTTCTGACCAATGCAATACAGGTCTTTCAAAGCTGACAAATACATACCCACTTCAAATTATACAGGTAATGTGCAAAACAGTAAATTTGCCCAAGACATAACTGTGGGTACTTGGTGATCACATGAATGAGCTGAACCTTATTTTTTATGTTCCATCAGAAAAAGCTATACAGTCCATCTAAACTGTACTGAAGTATTGGTTCAGTTCACTGGCTCACAACTCCTAGAAACACTTATTGAATCATCAATGCCACCTTCTTTCTTCCTTTGAGTCCTCTTTGGAGATTTCTTGGTCAACTAATCAATCTTAAATTTGCTGGCTCATACAATGTGGAAGCATCACCAGCTGAGAAGGTAATGTTTTGGGGTCCTACTACTTTTCCAGAGTCCAAATCCAAACATGGGTTTGTAAAATAGGAGAGGTGAATACAATGTTTCTTAGGCATCTAATTGTCAATGGGAATAATGACTACTGATAGAGTACATCATATTTAAACACACTGAATGATCCAAACAGTAACATAATTAAGAATCCATGAATTATTTTTTTAACCTGAATTGTATCAGAACTGCTATATTTTGTCATATATCAGACCATATATTTACTGAGAAAAATAATATTTCTCTACCTCTGTTTTCATTTAAATATGGAGGAGGAAACAGTCCTTCTAACTCACCCATGAGTTTTTGTTTCCACCTCCTGTTGAGAAAATGTTTTTAAAAGAAAAGTGAGATCCTTTTCCAATATTTTTAAAGATTTCAAAGCCATTCGGAAAGGAAATCATACGATCTGACCTTCAGTATATTGTAGATCTCAGTATTTAGCTGAACTAGTTCTAATTAAAACACTTGCAATCCTCACTAAACCCTTTGTCATATGCTAAAGGCAAGAAACAGCAGAGCTCAAAGCATCATTGATGACCAAGGTCCAGTGAATAACTGGTGAACAACTGGCTGGATATAGCTGCATAACCTTAACAGGTGATTAATCTTCCATGCTTCAGAAGTGAAATCATCTGACTAGATCTTTCAGCTTTGGAAAGAAATAGAAGTGCTGCTACTGCAGTACTTCAGAAAGGATCCTTCAGGATCCTTCAGAAGAACTGACTGTGAGTTGATACTGTGCTTCCAAGTACAGTCACTAGCTCATCTTTCAAAGAGAGAAGAAGAAAGGGAAAACAGCCTCTGGACAATTCCTGAGAAGAGGAAGGGGAGATGAGTCTTCCAGAGTATCTGAAACCATCTTGAGTCAGATGGCTTGAGTCTCAGTATCTCAGTGCAGAGCTATAAGCAGGGCAGAGACTTCTGAAGACTTCTTCCCTTGCAGGTGGGTGCAACCATACCTTCAGTAGATACAGATTTTGTTTTCCTTATCCTTGTAAGACAAGACTAATAGCTATACTTGTGATCTCTTACATCATATAGCCTTCTTCAAACTGTACCCACAATCATCCTAAGTTGCAATGTCACAGTTTGCACTATGACTACGAGGAGATGTATGAGCATATATGTGAATACCTCCAGCTCAGCTACAGTTGAATGATTCCTCCACAGCACTGGTTTATTAATACATAGTAGGCTCAAGAGAAAAGTACTTCAGGCAATGGAATGTGTAACAGTCAGGAAGAAAAAGGCCTGCCCTACAAACAAACAGCAACTGATGAGTATAAGCCCCGATGGCAATATTGAAGGAACAATTCTTAAGCTTTTCAGATATAAATCATATATATTTTCCTTTGAAAAAGGAACAGAGAGGATGAAAGTGCAGGGAAAACACTGAATTTGTATTTTCACTAAAGTAGAAAAACGCTCACTTGTATTTTCCATATTAATACCTTGAACAATGATTCAAATACAGCACAGATTCTACAGAAAAAGCCATAGTCAATGGCTGCTTAGTGGTTTACCCTGAAAATTTGGTCATATCCATCCAAGCTGCAAAGGGGAATATTTATTCATTAAAAATATGCTACTGTATATTTATCTTCAGTGAAAATTCTATGTAAAATACAATTCAGATTTTAAAAGGCTTTTTTTCCAAAATAGCTTCAACTGAGTGTACATAGAATCACGGAATCATAGAATCATAGATTGGTTAGGGTTGGAAGGGACCTCAAAGATCATCTAGTTCCAATCCCCCTGCCATGGGCAGGGACACCCTCCACTACACCAGGTTGCCCAAAGCCTCATCCAACTTGGCCTTAAACACTTCCAGGGATGGGGCATCCACAACTTCTCTGGGCAACCTGTTCCACTGCCTCAACACCCTCTGAGTGAAAAATTTCTTCCCTATACCTAATCTAAATCTCCCCTCTTTCAATTTAAAGCTATTGGCTCTTGTCCTATCACTACACGCCCTTGTAAAAAGTCCCTCTCCAGCTTTCCTGTAGGCCCCCTTTAAGTACTGGAAGGCTGCAATAAGATCACCCCGGAGCCTTCTCTTCTCCAGGCTGAACAGCCCCAACTCTCTCAGCCTGTCTTCATAGCAGAGGTGTTCCAGCCCTCAGATCATCTTTGTGGCCCTCCTCTGGGCCCGCTCCAGCAGCTCCATGCCCTTCTTGTGTTGGGGACTCCAGAGCTGAACGTGGTATTTCAGGTGGGGTCTCATGAGAGCAGAGTAGAGGGGCAGAATCACCTCCCTCGACCTGCTGGCCACGCTCCTTTTGATACAGCCCAGGGTAGGGTTGGCTTTCTGGGCTGCCAGCGCACATCGCCGGCTCATGTTGAGCTTCTCATCCACCAGCACTCCCAAGTACATGTACAAGAAACCTGTACAAATAACGGTGTTTAAATTGCCTATCTAAAGAAAATGGGAAAGATAGCAGGGAACTAATGAAACATTCAGCATACTTGATTGCTTAAGTTCTTTTATGTAGCAAGTGCTCAGTATGACACATGGATTCAAGTGAGACTGGAAAGTCTTCCACAGCGCCTCTCAGTGCTGTTTTTTCCTCCTCCTCCAGAAAAAGAAAAATTTTGATCACTATCACAAGGGCTTGTCCAAGGCCTTGAGTTCTGATTGCCTTGACCAGCCTGAAACCATCTTTCTGTGTAACCCTCCCCTGCAGCCTCTCTTTTCCAGCTCCCAGGGGTCTGACTGCCTGTACTCGGGGTCAGCTCTGATGGAGGCAGGTCACAGCCCCGCAAGCTTCTGTAACACCTCCTGCCTCCATAGCAATCTCTGTCTGCACATCCTCATCCACTGCCCTGGAGCAGTTCTCTGGGGATGTGTCCATGGCCATGGTTCACCGAATAAATCATGAAGTTGTCTGTGGAAACTGAGTGTGGGGGGCAGTGAGCTTAGGGCTGACTGAGGCCATTTCCATGGAGACGACCGGGGCCTTTGTCAGACCTGGGTCCCATGGTTTAGTGGCCTCCCAGTTTGCCCAGAAGGCCCCAGTTTCTACCTGGTCACACCCAACATCAACCACTACCTCTGCTGTAGATAGCAGGATCATCAAAGGGGACCCATAAACATAAGACCCTCGATCCTTTGTCCTTCCTCATCCTGCAGACCATGTTCCTACCATCCTTGCGGGCATGGTTGCAGCAGCATGACCTCATTGCTAACTGACAATCCTTGTGCTTCTCTCTGGGAAGGAGACAGCCAGAGCCTGAAGACAAAACTCTGCCTTAGGATCTTTCAGGATGCTTCCTGCACCATAGCTGCCAGTAGCACCCAGCTCTATTCATAAAGACTTATCAAAACAAGTCCTGCCAAAGAAATGACTGATAGCCCCACTGTGCATAACTGTTCATAAACAAGTAAATATTCAATTTGAAATTAAGTAGGTCACAGATAACAAACAGTTTGACAGCATGTAGCTGATAAAAATTGCTAGCTCAATCGCCAGCATGCTAAAGAGTCAGACATGATGGCTGTCTGAACTTTCTGAAAGCTGCCTGTTGCTGTAAATCAGTTTCTACAATTGTGATACAATCAGTCATCCAAACAAATTTGTGAGACACTCAGCTGCTAAGCTGCTACAGCGAAAACAACTCCAGAACATAATTGCAATGTAATGTGTACCTGGAAACCATTCCGCCCTACATCTATGGAACATATACAAAGTTTGTCGCCTTTCACCCTTATATATCCGCTGCCACTGAGCACTGTGAGTAACTTCAGGAGACTCTTCTGATGACTCCTGAACTCAAGAAGCTCCTGTTGAGAACAGCCTAGCAGCTGCAGTGCTGTTCTGCACTGCTTAAGAACATGTTTAAAAAATGTACCTCTACTCACAATTAAAACAGAAGAGACACCTGCAAAACCATGGACGTTTTCTTTGAAGATTAACAGTCTTTGCTCCATTTTGCAAACTACATAAAAGCAGGAAAGCACAACTCACCAGACAGCTCCAGTTAGATTAGGCTGCTCAGGCCCCATACCTCTCAGTTTCAACCATCTCCGAGGATGAAAAGTCTATAGTCTCTACAGACAACCTGTTTCAGTGCTTAAACACTGTTATGATGACTTGTTTCCATTACCCTTGTCCTGACACTCTGCATCTCTGAAAAACCTCTGGCTTCATCTCCTCTGTACCCTGCTTTAAAGTATAGAAAGCCAGGATTTCCCCTCTGCCTTCCCTTGAACAAACCCAGGTCTCTCCTTCATAGCATGTGAAAAACTCCCTGACCAGTTCAGAGGCCCCCACCACACTCATTCCATCATGTCCATATGCTTCTTGTTCTAGAGAGCCCAGAACTGGACACAGCAGTCAGATGTGGTCTCACAAATAGAGGAGAAGGACTACTTCCCTTGACTCCTGCTCGCTGCTGTCCTAACGCCATGCAGGATGCAGCCAGCCCCCTTTGCTGAAGGAGCACACTGTTCAACCGTGCTGTCCACCACAAACTCCAGTTGCCACCACTATTTCTAATATTGAGAGTAAAATAGCAAATGGGAAGCCAAATAACGTTTTTATAAATGCTCTGGATGCAGGATGTAAACTTATTTACTTTAAGTAAGTTTGCTGATGATACCAAGAACTAGGAAGAGCTGCGTACTTCTTTGAGGGTAGAGAGGCCTTACAGAGAGATCTGGATAGACTAGAGAGCTGGGCAATCACTAACCATATGAAATTTAACAAGAGCAAGTGCTATATTCTGCAGGTGGGATGGTATAATCCTGGTTATACAAGGTTATACGTACAAACTGGGGGACAAGAGGCTGGAGAGCAGCCCACAGAAGGAGATATGGTGGTTTGGGTTGATGGCAAGTTGAGTATGAGTCAACAGTGTGTCCTGGCAGACAAAAGTGTCAACTGTATCCTGGGGTGCATCAAGCACAGCATTGCCAGGTGGTCAAGGGAGGTTATTGTCCCACTCTACACTGCACTGATGCAGCTCCACTTTCAGTACTCTGTGCAGTTCTGGGCACATCAATGTAAAAAGGACATCAATCTATTAGACTGTGTCCAGAGGAGAGTGACCAAGATGCTGAAAGGCCTCCAGGGCAACACAAGGAGTGGCTCAGGTCACTCGGCTTGTTCAGCGTGGAGAAGAGAGGGCTGAGGGGTGACCTCAAGGGGGGCAGCAGAGGGGGAGATGCTGATCACCTCTCTCTGGTGACCAGCAAAAGCACATGAGGAAATGGAATGAAGCTGTGGCAGAAGTTCAGATTGGACATTAGGAAAAGGTTCTTCACTGAGAGGGTGGTTGGTCTCTGGAACAGGTTCCCTAGCAAAGCGATCACGGCACCAAGCCTATGAGAGCTCAAGGAGTACTTAGGTGATGCTCTTAGTCATACGGTTTAGTTTTAGGTAGTTCTGCGCGGAGCAGGGAGTTTGACTCAATGTTGCTTACAGGTCCCTTCCAACTTGAGATATTCTATAATTTTAAGTATATATGATGAGACAACTAATTTTAGCGCAGATCTGGGACTAATAATCTACGATCTCCACAATGCGATCAGGAAGCAGACAGCAAACAGCAGGTAGTGAAAGGATTAACTTGATTAGATAAACTTTCTGCAACAAACTGTTATTAGTAACACAACATTCTAAAATGTATTTGTATTTTATCCTGTGCACAAAGTTCAAAGACACTGCGTTAATGTTAACTTCTCTATTTTCATCTGCTTTATTTTGCTTATAACATCTTGTATTTCTGTTGCTAATCTACTTCATTATTTTAAAAATAAAATTGAATAAATATAATAATGAATAAAATAAAATTCACTTTTATGAATAGAATTTGGAAAAAAACCAAGTATGAGCACAGATCTACTAATATGTACGTAATCCAAACAAGTGGTATATAATAGTAATTGCTGCTTTAAGTGTAATGTGTTTTGGCATTTATGTATTCACAGAGTATTTAGATCACATATCAACTACCTGAATTAATTATGGGTATCTCATTCCTTACTGAATCTTTCCTTTTTGCAGTGAAACAAGTGCATTGTGTTATGCTGCTTGTGGCCTCTCAGTGAAAAGCTGAAAGCCCACACAGCAGGAAGCAAGTGTTTTAAATGACAGCTAATTTGAGTATCTGAGGAAGACCTCAAACGTGAAATTCAGGGTCACAGCTTATTGCATCATGGAAGCATAGAACAGGAAATTCAGAGAGTACTAAAATTTTAATGGAGCAGATTTGATAGAGAAACATTGTAAGTCCCTCATCTTGGTGTTTTGAGTTTCCCAGTTTCAGGAAATAAGATAACAGGCTGTTATGGTCGTATTGGGACTGTTCCTTCCAGAGAATGTTGCCTCAGTGGTTTCTGAAAAATAAATCTAGAGTCAAGGAATATTGATTCTGAACACACAAAAATAAGGCATTAAAAAGCAACTTTGAGGATGTTAATGCTAGTTTTACTCATGATGATACACAATCAGTGCTTCCAAACTGGGATTTTTCATGTGCAAGAGACCTTTTTCTAGACTATACATATACATCCAGTGCATGCAATAGCATTTTGGTATGAGGACGAAATGCTATGGGAGAAGAGACACATTCCAGTTTAGTCTAGATGGTGCTGCAATATTAACCTTGCTTTGGCTAAGGCCAAGGAAGAGAGTGTGCCCCAGAACTGGGGTCCAACTGCCACATCAGCCAAGCTTAAACCACCACTTGAGAGAAATCCTTCCTGACATGAAATGACCTCTGCCTTTCAAACGAGCATTTACCAACAAGCACTAAGAGTAGAATTAGGGTTGGGATGACTGTCACAAAGAATCTAGTTACAAAGGCTTGAAGCAATGTCATATTAAGTGATCACATTGAT
This sequence comes from Tauraco erythrolophus, assembly GCF_009769465.1. Classification (NCBI taxonomy): domain Eukaryota; kingdom Metazoa; phylum Chordata; class Aves; order Musophagiformes; family Musophagidae; genus Tauraco; species Tauraco erythrolophus. The sequence goes on from NC_141496.1 coordinate 82,838,275, forward strand.
ACCGAAATAAAGCATATTCCATAAAATGAGCTAAAGTAGAATACTTCACCAGGCAATTCCAAAGCACTAGGAGCAAACGCTCCACCATTAATATGGTTTAACTGTAATAAAATGTCATTTTGTGATTGCATCAATGCAAACAAGGGCTAGAACTGCCATGGATAGTGAGCGTATCCTCATTGCTCAAAGAAAATGAAAAAGCATTTTTTTTTCCCTATGCTATGTTGCTAATCAACTTGACTAAAAAATGTCCCACACACTTCTCTGCAGCTTCTCATATTTATTCAATTGTATTAAGCAGTTTGCTTCAGCTTTTTGCCCTCCTCATTTACTGTAAGAGGAGAGTAGACTTGGGATTTGATATGGAAAAAATTTGCAGCATTAGTTATGCATGCAACTATTTGCAACAGAGATACCTGAACACATGCGCAGTTTTGAATCAAAATAACATAATGTATGTTATACATATCCTGGATTCTTGCAGTGTTTCTGCTTCAAGCTTTGATATTGGCAAAGAAGGGTCACACCCCCTAAAAATCAGTGAAAGTGTCTCCATTGATTCAACTGGATTTCAGAAGAGTCTTAAATAAATTAATGGAAACTATCTGTGCTAACACATTTCATGGCACCGAGATGCTAAATTTCTCAGATAATTTGATGCCAACAATTTGCTCAGTTTCCGTACTTAAAGACTTCCCATTGTAGTCACATCCCTAGCAGACTGCAATATTGGATGAACAAGTAGTTCTCATTTGTTCTAACTCTACAGACATCCATTTTATCATGGGACATTTTAGTAACACTGGAAAATTTTTGAACATTAAATGAAACTGGAAATTTGCACTACTTAAGAAATAAAAGTAACCAAAAGAAAAAAAAAACTCATTCTTGGATATTAGTAATAGCAGTCGGCAGCTTCTAAGGGGAAGTTATCCTCTGAACAATTTACTATTTGCATCTTGAATAAGCTAAAGCTCCCACAGTTACCATTAATAAGAAACTGCAAAGGATATTTTTGACTTGATAGATCAGATCTTTATATTTAAATTATTCTTAAATAATCACATGGATCAAGATAAAATAACCCGATCACATTTAATTTCCCACTGGGATATCTCTGAAAACCTTTTTGGTTTCCTCCACCTCCAATTTTGCGTTAGAAGGATCAAAATCACCTTTTAATTCCAGAGAAATGCACATAAACATTAAATTTCCTCATTTGTATGTAATAAAGGCAGCACACATGCTTGAAGTTCAGTGTTTTAATAAGTACTGTGTTGCTGATTGTCCCCCACATTGATTTTTAAAATTTTTTTGTTAATGCAACCATTAAAAAGCACTGGTTTTATTACTACGCAAAGAAGCAAAAAGAGGATTTCTATTGTGCAAATAGAAAGTGTTTGTGCCCCACCAAAGCTCTCCCTGAAGACTGATAGTTGTTAGTCACCTCACGTTCTTGTAAAGTCAGTGAAATCAGAAAGACTTTGTAGGCAATTTAACAGAAATGTTATTTAGTTTCTTCAGGAGACAGAAATGAAGGAGGGTTGTGATACCTTCTGCTTCCTTATCAACCCTTTCCCAGTTTATAGAGCTAGGATTAGCATGGAAGATTGAGCAGGAGTCCCTCATGTCCCTGCTGGCCTTTCCAATAAGACACCTGAAGACTAGAGAAAAAGAGAAAAAAAGCAACCAGTGAGGGGATCTCAGTATAACTTCCGTGGAGGAGACAGTGGAATAAATAACCTAGGTCGGAAGATGACAAAGAGCCATATGTCATGAGCAGATCTATTAAACTAGCCAATTTCTAAACATAACTTAAGAATTTTTAAGCAAAAAAAGGCTGCTACATCTGTCCCCTCTGCTTATAGCGGACAAAACAAGAAATCATAGACATTAAATGCAGCAAGCAAGACCCAGGCAGATACCACAGAAAAATATTTCTGATGGCACAGATAGGATGTCACTGTAAAAGATTGCCTATGAGCGTTATGGCTTTAGGAACTTTCACGAACACCTGTAAAAAATCATGCGTATTGAAGTAGTCTTGCAAGTAGCAGGAGAGAGTAAGAAACTTTTGGGGGTCTCTTTTCACAACGTATCCAAATTTACCCTATTCTCACAGAAGAAAGCAAGTGCAGGACCTCTAAGCATTGGCATCATATGCTTTTTTAAGACAAAACTGTATTCGAACTGAATAATTTTTAAAAGTATGTGGTTTCCAACCAGTATACTTTGCAACCAGATATATCAAAGACAATACAAAAGTACAGCCATCACATCCAAAAAAAAGGGATACCTTTAACTACTGCTGTGCTTGTCTTAATAAGCATTTTGGGCAATCTTGATGTCTGATCTACCCATCCTTCAGGCAGAAGGAGCTGACCTCTTCCTTGGATGGCTCAGTCATTGGATTGCATATAGAAAATTATTTGTCATTATTGCCATCATAACCTGGCACCACTATTACTTCTGTGAGTAGAGGCTAAGCAGCTAAACGTCAGAAAACTGCTTTGAGCGATGCAGTGCAGGAAAAGGGCCAGTGGGAAGGAGTGCCAAAATGTAGGGTAAAAAAATGAGAAAAACAGTCATATCAGGGCTAGGTTGCGCAGATCTTCACAGTTTTAATGTGGTTAGCACAGAACTTGCAGTCAGAAAAAAAAACCACTGTTCATCAAATACAGCCTCCTGCATAAGACACCACCTAGTAATTCAAAGTACTGAACCCAAAAGTTAAACAAGAATGTATTTGGAAAATGCCTTCTGCGATTCAGGGAACTCAGAAAATTCTACATACAATCGTAGAAAAGTCAGTCTGGAAGGTCGTCAGGGCATCCTGTAATTAGTTCATCCAGTCGTAGCTTTGGTCTCTCTTTCTAGCTGTACACAAAGACAGGCATCGAGCCACCACACTGAGAGACCCATGTCTGACACCGCATTATAACAGACCTGGCAGCAACATGCCATGCCGACTCAGTAAACCACAAAGTTCAAAAAATGGCATCCTTCCATAACAAACCAATGCGGCACATCCTCCTTAAATTCCTAAGCAAGTTACTACATCTGCCCTCTGCAACAACAGGTGAAGAGAAAGGCAACTGAAAAGACTATGTTTTCACTCAATCACCTTCTCACTAATGTAAAATCAGCCTGATGATTGTTCTAATTACGTTATAAAAATCCTGATATTTTCTTCAGTAACTTCCTTGACACTGCTAAAAGCACTTTGTCAGACTGTTTCATGTCATCACATTATTTGGGGGATGACAGATATTTTCGATGAAGTGATTTTATTTCATGCTTTATTATCAGCTTTGACATAAATTTCCAGAGACCCCCAAGGGCACTTCTTTTTACACTGTAGCATAGTCTTGTTAGCAATTCAGGTGGAATAAAACCACTCAGCTTCACTGTATGCTCTTGTGCCCTGAATTTTTCGCATGGCACCCTTTCCAACAAGAGGAATGGTATCGCAGAACAACACTGAAATCTTACGCTGTTAAGACAGGATTCCACTAACACATTAAGCAGCATTGTCTTTGCAGCCTCTTGCTCGTATGACTTCTGTACTTCGCAGCATTGTACAATTTAAAACTATAGTGTCCAGAACCAGCCTTAATTTTTCCTTATTCTGTTAATATACATCAAAAATGCTACTTTTTTTCCTCTTTTAATTTCTCTGAAAACAAGACAATAACGCGTCTCTCATGCAGTCACAAATTAGGAAACTTGCATTTTCTTCCTGATAGGCAAGTTTACTGCGATGCTCTGTATATTATGAATTATTGCAAAGGCCAGTGGGAATTGAGGCCACTTGCCACCTCCTGCAGGTATTCATATCTGAAAAGACTGAGCCTCATGGGAAGCAGAGATCAGTTATGAGCCAAGTCCTTCTGCATGCAGGAAACATGGACAACCCTGGCTGACTTCTCTCATACCTCACCTTCATCACTGTAGCCCACTGGCCATGCCACACAGAAGGTAGCAAAACCCCACTGTGTTTTCTAAGATGAAGGTAAAAACACCAATGAAACAGTTGTATTTAGGAAAAGCACGGCAAAATAATATTGATGTGCAAGAGGATAAAAACCTGTGGCTGTTGCAGGATCCTTACTTTAAAACAGCCAGATATTTTTGCACCTTAGCTGCTGCATAAAGACTGAAAATTTAATACTACCTTTACTATCATTCCTTTTTGAAAAGCCCTCACATGGTGGTGACATACCTAGAATGAAAAGCTGTTTTTTTCTATAATTCTCTGGTTTAACAGAAGAAAATCTGCATTCACACAGCCTTTTCCTACCTGAAAGTCAAAACTATTTTTCCCTCTACATGAAATTAGTAGAGTACAGCCTACTTCTTCAAAATGGCACTGATGTGACTACCTCTTTTACATATAGGCTATCCTATGGAAGCATGACTTCTAGGCTTTTTGTTTTGATCTCTCCCTTTCTTTTTTCTTAATTGGGATAATATTTCTTGTTGTGGAAACTGATTTGCTGCTACATCACTTCCAAGTCAGTGGTCAGCAACCTGAGTCATAAAAATGGAAAAGATTCAGTCAATAAGGTAAACTGCTAACAAGCTCTGATTCACCTTAGACCACATAAAAAAATGTACACTGCACCAAAGAATTAACCACACAAAGTGACTGCTGTATATAAAAAAGGAAAAATCATTATCAGCTCCCACATTTCCTTCCCTTCCAGAAGAAATGAGCTGACATAATCTGTTAGAAACTCCTTGCACACGAACATGCCCAGTTGCCTTGTGAGAAGGATCAGCTCATCTCACCACGTGTGAGAAGCATGACTCAAAGAAATAAGCAGCTTTTGGGAATGTGCAGCCCCCAAAAGGCATATTATCAGGTCTCCAACCCTGGCTGTAAAATGTCTTCAGCACACTGCCATTACTTGGTTGTAAAATGTGAAGTTCTAGAGGCACAGCTAACAGCTGAGCAGCAGTCATGCCAGCGTACCTGTGCAAAGGTGCCCTGGAGCTACATTGCAACAGTCGTTGCTCCCCTGACCTGGGGTGTTAAATGAATTTCTTGATGATAAAGCAGGAGACTGCAAAGACACAGCAATGCTCTAGCCAGGTCTCCTTCCTGCCATCCTTAAGTGAGGAAACTGACGCCACAGGAGGAGAACACACAAGAGAAAGCAGAATCTTTCTCTTTGCTGTTAATACAGCTTTTGGGCTTCTAAGGACAAACAATGCACCCCAGAAAATCCATGAATTACAGTCAAAAACATGCAACATCTATTACAACTGTAATAGATATAACTACGATCTTTCTGGCAGGAAAATAGAATTTTGTTTATCAAATCATTTCTTCTGAACAGAACTTATATGCATTCTTAAAACTCATCTGTCTTTCATAGCGTATACAGCAACCTACCATACTGAGAGGTGTGACTAGTTTTTCCATTAGCGAATTTACAAGAAAATTGGTACGTTGCCTGATGTTTCCTACATGCCTGTGTTTTAAGCAGTCTAATCCTGAGGGCTGAACCATCATTACTTCTCAGAATTCACCAAATCCTCCTGAAGGAAGCACAGTGGTGGCTCATTCGTTACTACAATTTAAGACAGCAAGCAGCTGAATGCAGGCACAGGTAAATTACTACCCTCATTTTACTGTCGGTAATGTACATATTACTTTCAGACACATAACAGCATAACATTAGGATTTGTTCCAAGTATCTTGGTTTTTCAGTTGAGACTTAGTAAACCTGCCCTCTGATTTTGCTGCAGCTTGAAAGGTGGATATGCTAAATTAACTAAAATAATAATCAGAATCAATTCTTAACTATTAAGCAGTGATAAAGCAGAAGACCTCATGGCCAACAGGATATCAAAAGATTAGCTAAGAGAAAAAAAATCTACACGTTTTGATTCCCTTCGTGTTTAGATTTCTGTTCATTTTCTCACTGATAGTGAATGAAATAACATAAAAAGTTTACACTTCTGTTTCTGAAGACCATAAGAAAATCTAACGATTACCATCTCACGATTATGGCACACAAATCCATTTACAAGTAATTTGTAAAATTATTTATCAAAAGTATGTTTCCTGAGTTATAGAACTATTCTATCAGTCCAATAACCTATTAACCTTTTTTTTTTCCAAATCCACATAAGGAATAAAATCAGGTCCAAAAGACACAGCTTTCTTTTCTCTTGCAGTAGAGGGTTCAGAAGCATAAATATTTACTGTTTGTACAAAGAACACATTTCATCTTTCTACCCTTCTGGAAAAGCAAATTTTTCATTCAGTTTACCACATCAGATTTTTTAAAAATACCCTGAAATAAAGTTGCGTTTGGTAATCAAATAGAAACAAGATTTTAGCTGATTTAAGCTGTTGAACAGTGTGGTATCTCACCATGTACCTCTATAAAGCCTTCCACGTGTTTATTCCTGTAGATACCTTCTTTACGCACATAACCAAATTTGCTGTAGTAGGAGAAATGCTGCCCACGCTTCTATTTCACATATTTCAGCCCAGCCAGAATTTCCTATGTATATCTTGTTGCACTTAAAAGACACTGTGTCTCATTCTAATTAATCATTTTTTAGCTTTTTCGTTTCTCTTGGGTTACCTTATGCATTCTTGGTAGGGCAATCAAATAAAAATAATCAACAAAAATAAGATCTAGTTTCTTACTTGGTAAGAAATGTAATGTCTGGTCTCTTTAAGCTTCCAGCAATTCCTGGAGCTAGACTAGGCTGCTGTCCAGGTTAGGTAAATGTTCTTTGTATTTATTTGGTAGAGCTGAGAAGGCATTTTAACTGAGCTGTATGCTGGGAAAAATTAGCCAAAACATTTTCTCCAGTGTTTCTTCTGATTCACTCCGTTTCTTTTCCTCTGGTCCTTCCAAAGTTCCTGCCTTCAAAGTCCACTTACTGACACGCAATTCAAATTCATTATAAAAAATTTTAGTAGTCTTATTAAGAAAAAATAGGCTGGGTAATTTGTTGCTTTCCAAATGTTTAGTACAATGCTTCTACACATGCACGTCTCTAAATCTGTGGTGTAAATCTTATTGATTACATTACATTACAGACCTTTTATCTTTCAGTCCTCTGTCTACTCTGAGTTTAGGCTTTTTTTTTAGTGTATTGCTCATTCCTTGATCCCATGGTGTGTATCATATCTGTCCCAAGCAGAAGTGCAACATCTGCAGTTTCTCCTAGGACACAGGGTCCTCTGAGTGAAGTCTTTAATATGATGTCATTCATTAATTTTTTAAGAGCATAAAACATTTTTCTAAAATGTCTGTTTTCTCTAAATCCTGCCATTTGGACTTGGCTTCCTTTCTTGGAATGCAATCTCTTCTGACACGTGGAGACTCAGAAACTCTTTTCCACCATAAAACAAACAAAAATGTGACTACCAGAGAGCTTTCTGCAACTGCAACATAGCTCTTCTATGCAATGGCACAAAGTGGATCAGAACTGCTGCCACTAATATTAACCCTTCCTTAAAAGAAATAAATATCAAGGTAACAAGATTTTGGTGAAACACACTAAGAAACAAGCTTCAGAACTCAGGTAGAGAAACAGAAGCTGGGCAAGGCGCTGATGGAAAGCCACCTCTGGAAACTCACCTGACCGTCTCAGGAGAATGATAGTTTCCCTCTATTCATTGAGCCATCCTCTCTGCATACGTGCTCAAGGCACTTCTTAATCATCTTACTTCAGATGGGAAGGCATTGGATGGTGCGTTAGCATGTGTTTAAGCATACTGAAACAACTACAAAAAGTACCAGCATGGAACGTGCTACAGGAAATATTTATTAGGGGAAAAAAATGGGATCACTGAGTGAGCTGATAACAGAAGTCGTAAAAATGTTCTTCAATAATTTGTTTCAATCTGTGCTTCAAATACAGCTCCTAGTACTCTGCGTGCCTGTTAGATAATGAAAAACTGAGAAAACAGGATTATAAAACCACACCTAAACATGAGGATATTAGTGAAGTGGGTTAGAACAGGAACATACGCCTGGAAGAAAAGCACAGGGAGCAAAGCTGGACAGCATCTGAAAATGAACCTAGTTTATCTAAATCACATGAGGCCACTGTGGCCAGAGACATATCAAACGTCAGTTTAGGCAACTGAGCACTGCACACCATTTCAACAGAATGGAATAAGAGCATAGCCTACCTGTTGAATAACATCTTTTATCATTTATTTAAAACCAACAATTTCAAGCCAATCCTATAGATTTGTTAGTGAGTAATAAAAAGTGAGAGGACTCCATGCAAATCCTATATTCCAGTGTTTATTTAGATCCATCAGTGTGAAAGCACTGATGCTACACTTAAAATTACATTCAAAGGGTAAGAAATGTAAACTTCTCATTGAGAAGACATGGAATTCATTGAAAAGTTCGTGCTGTTTATTACCAAGGTCTAGGTCATGCCACAGTGATTCTTTTCTTGTGTAAAACAGGAAATCTCTGCTATCTTTCATTCTTACGAGTTCAGGCAAAGGTATATCCTTGAACTTAGTGATGTCATTTAGTTGTTTTGTTCCATTAGACTAAAAGAAAGCATGGAAATGACAAAGACATAATGATATTTTATAGTCTCTTAATAAATTTACAACATACATTGAAATATAGTTTGGCAACCATAGATAAAGCAGATAATAATAAAAATGTGCCATTACATACAAGCTTTTCCAAAGTTTATTCTGCTATTGAGGGCATTCTTAGCAGAGAAAGGCTGTATAAAAAAGGGTCTACTGGGTGTCCACGGAGAAACAATATTGCATTAGACCTTAAGACCACTTAATCCATTTGGAAACTATGCAATTAAAAATGGAGCTTGGATTATTGCACTTGCCTTTCCAATGTTTGTGGAGCACCTTTCATTTAGGAAAAAAAGGGTTTATTTATTTTTCGGAGAAAGACACAGAAGAGAATAGAGACACTCTTCTGATGAGTGAATTTGTACACACAAAATTATTAAATTCCTTGAGGAAAAACAGGAAATATTTATATTGCTCATCTAGTAATTTAAGGCTGCTGTTATCACAGTCTTTCCTTAGCAGCTCTTCATGACAGGAGAATTCCTTTGGGTTGGTTATCGTTATCTTTTGGGGAATTAGGACAACGGGGCTCTGCTCTTATGTTAATTACTTGCTTTGAACAAGTGAGAGACAAAGACAAGAAGTATATATTTGAAGCAAAATTTTAAGTTGATCAGGAGCCTTGAAGATGCTGATCTATGCATTTCCCTCTCCAATCAAGCAGTTCTGCTCATTAGCTCAGGAAGGTGCCAGAGTCCCACCTCCTTTGCTGAGGTCTCTCCCTCACCTCACACACCCCTTCGTGCAGAGGTTGCTTATCTCTGGTTATTTGCTCTGCTCTTGTTAACTCTGCAGGACCCACTCCCTATCTAGCTCTAAAAGCTTATAGCTGTAGCTTCAGAAAATCGGTTTTAGTCAGCGCTTTTAATAATTAATTGCTACGTTCACCCTTAAAACGTGCAATGAAGAGAAGCCATACACAGGGGGCAACATTTGTCTGCCAAAAAAGAAATATTGCAGGCTTTTTATTTTCCTCTGATATTGAGAATGATAACAAAATTCCCCACATCTGAGTTCTCACACTTAGGGAAAATTATGTTTTCCTAAATGTAGCTGACTTGTAGAGTATGGATATTCTAATATGGGCTTCTGGGGTGAGGGAGGTGGGGGGGGAAGCCCTTGCAAAAAGAACCAACACCACTTTCCGATTTGTTTTATATTAGTTCTATTTTGATTTTTCAGCAATCTAAGTTTTATCTTTCTTCTGTTCTTTGGAGCTGCTCACAATGTACCTCCCAGCAGCCATACATCTGGTTTGGAAAACGAAATGTCTTTCTAGGGTAGCCCTTCATGTCAGGATGTGACAAATACCTGTTATGATACACAGTATGATCACTTATGCATCACATATACCATAACTATGTGCACAGTGTATGTCTGTTAAGTGCACTATCATATACTACACTACTGTTCAAATATGTTGCATTAGTCAGCGCTGACCTAATTTCAAAGCCACTCACACAAAATCAAATGGTTGTATCAAACCTTACCTTCTAATACACTGTTAGAGTAGCCATGTTTTACCTGGCTGCATATGCGTTTCAAAGACAAAATACAGAGCACTAAGAACTCAGCTAATTACTGTCAAGAATCCAACATTTTATAAAACATACTACAGGTCCAGAAGCCTAAAGGGACCTGTTTAAATTTTCATTAATCCGAGTAATTGAGACGTTCCAAGAACAAAGAAGACTTTTCAGTTTAATGCAACCCTTTTTCCATCAAAAAAGTTGATTCAAGGTATTTTATTTTCCATTTACAAATGTCTCTAAAACGGCTTCAGTGGGACACGCAGTAGTAGTGGTGGTACTTTGCGTGCTGAGATTAAGAGTCCTCCACTATCTATAATCCCAAAGAATCTTTTCCAAATAATTACCTGCTAGGGAAGCAGATTTTAAAACACCTTCAAAAGCACCTTCAAAACCGTGCCCCTTGGTTTAAACAGAAAAACAAACAAACAAATAATCATCATCAGAAAGTTTCACTGATGCTGTCTGCACTGCCAGTCTTTAACCGACCCTGTTCCTACACACACCTTTCAACAAACCAGGATAATTTTTTGCCCACTCACACACTGTTCCACTTACAAGTTGGTCTGAGTGGGACCGGACCTTCGGGTATTTCCTAGGGACTGGGTAACCCCAAAGAACGGATAGCAGAGGAGTGCTCACAAAGGAACACACCTTAGAATCAGATTCCTCCCTCATCCCTAGGAGTTCACGGCTTGATTTTTCGTTTTAAGGCAAGCCAAACAGAAGCACGGATGATACCCACCATCCCTTACTCCCTTTTCACCCCTCTCACAGACCTCTCTGACCCACGAACGTGCCGAACCGGAGCACGGGCGCACGATTTCGGTACCGCCAGGTACTCGCGAGGGCTTTTAAAGGCAGCAGGGAAGGTAATTAATGGCAAAGTTGGGACTATTTCTGAATTAACTTTCCAGCAACAGCGTCTGCATCCCTCCGGACAGACGGCGCGCGGCGGACGCCGGTTGTCAAAGCGGGCTGTCACCGTACCTTAAGAAGTCTGACGGAGGGGAGGAAGGCGGCATGGCACAGCTTCCGGATGGTCCAGTTGAGCGGCCGGGGAGCGTCGGTCTGATTCATGACCCTCCGCAAATCCCACCGGGAGATCAGCCGCAGTCCTGTCAGCCCCTACCGCCGGCACGGCGCGCCGGGTCGCGGGCATCCCACGCGCATCCCGCCCGCGCCCGCCGTGCCGCAGGGCAGGGCAGGGCTCGCCCGGCGCGGGCAGAGGGCTGGGATGGGCTGGGCTGGGCTGGGCTGGGCTGGGCTGGGCTGGGCGAGCGGCGCGGCCGTGGCCGCCGATCCTCCTTAAGGAAGCAGGCTCCTGCGTGGGAACGGCAGTGCTCATGCATACCAAATGCGGCGGGATGGCGGCGGCCGGCCCGCCGCGCTGGGCAGGCTGCGCGGGCTGAGCGGGAAGGGGCAGAAAAAAAGAGGCTGCGGCGGGAGCTGCCGCCGCTCCCGCTCTCCCTCTCTCCCGCCTGCCCTCTTCAGAGAGCAGCGGGGGGAGCCTCTCGCAGGCAAGCGGAGCCATCCAGCCTCCCTCCGCCGCCTCCCTGGGCGAAAAGCAGGGCAGAAAGGAGACAATTTAAATCAAGCGAGCGCAGGGGCACTTGCACTTTCTTCCCCAAAGCATGGCGAGGAGAGGGAAACCGGCATGAGGGGAGGGGCCAGCGCTCAGACAGCGAAGATTGAGAGGGGAAAACATTAATTCACTCTTGATTTACTGATACAATGGACCTAGAAAGCATAGTTTCATTGATCCGGCGCAGCACGGGTGCGCTGCCGGCAGCGGGCAGCGGCGAGGCTGCACCGTAAGAGTGTTAGCATGCGTATTCTGGCATGGAAAAAAAAAAAAAAAAAGAACCAACCAAGTTGAGAATTCAGCTCATTTTAATATTCAATCTATGTGCAGAATAATTCTTTTAAAGACGTGCAAGCACATGAAGTAGTAGTGCTGGGGAAATTCGAGTATAGCAAAGCATGTTTCCATTTGGGGCAGTAATGGGCTTTCCCAGCTAATGAAGACATTCCTAATGCCAGCTCTCCAGCTAAAGGAGAAATACCTTTTTCCCACTATTTTTTTTTTTTTGGTGGGGACAAAGACTACATGAGGGAAGAGTTAGGAAGTGCAAAAGCAAACATCTTATAAAGCAATGGGAATTTTTCATTCCACCAATCATGACCAGTTTTTACTGAGATTATGGAGGAAAATGCCACTTCTCAGTAAAGTTTAAATCTCTCGTAACTCAGGTTAGAAAATACACATTCAATTTCTTTGCCTAGATTTCACTGATCTGCCATTTTCATATTTCCTTTTAATCTTCATAGTGCACATATTTTTCTCCTCTATTTGTAATTTATTCTTAATATTGTGTCTACATTCATCAGGAAAAGCTGAACAATTCTCCAAATGAGGGGAAAGAGAAGAATATTGTTTCCATGAGGCTATGCTAATCTGCCTGGTTTGCATATTACTGTCTATAATGGTTTGCAATAGGGCTGCGAATCTAAAACTCTCTAACATGAAACAATACTTGTGGTTTGCCTTTTAAAGTCTAAGGACAGACAACTCTGGGGAGAAGAGGGAAACACAGCACCTCAGTCAATACCATCAGATTCTCCAAGGTAAATGGAGGATCAAAAAAACCCCGAAGTTACCCTAGTAGAGCAGGGTAAGGATTGGTGTTTACACCCCAGTCTTCCTTTCCAAAGGAAGTCTTCCCTTGTACATAGATCAATATTCTCCGAAGCCTACAAACTGGCACCCATGTAGAAGGAGCTCATCTGCATTGAAGTGGAAGCCCAGTACCTTTATGCTTCTTTTGAATATATGCATACCAGCCACCTCGTCCTCACCGTACCCTATAAAGAACTGTATGAATGATGTTATTCAACCTCAGTGCTGGATAAAAAAACCCTCTTCTGCCCAGAATATAATGTCTCGGAACATAGTGCAAGGCTGTCTACACAGCTCTCTCACCTGTTCCATCCCACTGAACATGGCAAAATTATAAAACTTCAAAGGTGCAGAGACCAGACCGTAGGTTGACTCTGGAATAGAACAGATAGAACACCAGAAGCCATTCCCTCGTGACAAAATTTGTGCAGATGAGTATCTGGTTATGACTGGGCAGCTAGTTTAAATTAGACATATTTGAATGCCTTCTTGCTTGAGCTCTGAATGTATTTGTTTTATAGAAGGAGGAAAAAAACCATGCTGTTGATAGTGAAATGGAACGTGAGTAAGTAAATACGATATTCTGAAACTACTCTTCTAAGGCTCCATTAAAGAGGCAAGATTAAGTAGGTAGAAGAAACAGTCCTAACTTTAAATAGCGTGCACTTTAAAACATGTGCAGCATGATAACTTTGCTCTGTTATAAAGGTAGTAGTATCCAGTGTTTAAGCTTCTGGGGTTCATAGTAAAAAGAAAGTAAAAGATTCAAACAAATCAGAAACAAGGACTTCTAACACTCCCAAGATCGTGGCTTACCCCTGTCCCTCACCCCCCAGGCCATGCTGATAACCTTTCTTGACTCTTGAAGATCCCAGGTTTCTTGGGAAAGTACCAGACTCACCATTACCTTGACCCTTTCACATCTGTTCTGCATTAGGCATCTGCCATAAGCCAAAATGCGCAGCCTATGTGCTAGGGAGAAAGAAGAGAGAGTCATAGCATGCTGCCCTTCTTTTCAGTGAGTAGAGTAACAAATCTCAGAGGAGGCTAGAGAGCTGAAGATAATAAAGAAACATAACAGATAGCTTTAATAAACTAAAAATAGTGAGCCCCATGTATCTTCTAGCTTCCACAGAGCTTCCTGTCTTTGAGATGAGCTCTATCATTGCCTTCTTCTGCAAACAGTACCTTAGGGACAAGAGCTGTTACGTGCTGCAGTGTTTAATACACATCAGCCTTCTTTCACAGCCCTGTTTTCCATGGCCCTCTGCCTTGCCTAGTCATTTGTATTTGCAGAAAGTGAGTGCAAGAATACTAACTTCTGTCAGTGGCAGCAAGGAAGCTTTGACGGACAGGGCATTACCATGACACTGGAGCTTCAATTCCACCACAAAGGCCTTGGATACCTTTGGATAGATCGTTTAATCCCTGCTTAGCCTTCATTTTAATTCATTTTAACTTTAATGTATGTCTTTTACCTATAAGCAATACTGCAGTGGTTTGGAGGCTCTTGAGTATAAATTTGAGAAATGTCAAGCAGGGAGATTTCTTTGTCTTGGCAGCAGCCTCCACCATTTTTTGGTAAGCGTAAATGGTGATGCATTAGGAAGCAAAGCAGCAAATTCTGAAATTTTTTTTTTTCAGAGATACTGACAACAATGGTTAAACCTACAGCGAAAGATTAGGGAGATGTTGGGTTTTTTGCTTGTTTTGTGGGGCTTTTTATCACATCAGTGAGAAAGTCAGAGTTTGAATCTCTTATTCTATCATGTTGGAAAAAGCAAGTGCTCAGCTCAGCTCTTCCACAATCTGAGGCTCATTAGGAGATGCAAAGATGTAGCAAGCCCCCTAGGATTTAAGTTCCTACTTTGCTGGAGCTAAAAGACAGACCTGCCACTTTCATATTAAAACATTTTGTCCCTGAAGCATGCTTAGTGCACCATCAGTATTCAAATCTAGTTCTTTGTCTCTTGCCAAGGAGCACCTTTGGTACCACAGGAAGGCATAGCAAATACAAAACGATTTGTTGCTTCCTGCAATACAGACAGATCTGTATTCTCTTTAAACTGATTGTTCATGGAAAGCATTTTTAAAAGCACTTCTTTGTAGATTCCTGCCATCTAACGTGATAATAATCCTACACTTAGAAAGCTCTGATACAGTAAACTTTAACACCTCTGGAGATGATACAGAATGAAAAATTGGTGAGAAGCCTATTAACGTCCAGACCACTCTCAGCACACCAGTCATGTCCAATATTTTCAACCTGAGAGTCAACATTTAACAAAAAGGTATTAGGACTACAAACTCAGCAACTGCTCCCCTCTCCTGCCCAGTTAACAATTCATTTACGAAATAAGAGACGCTGTGAAAATGAAAAGCAGACAGGGCAGGACAAGGAAACCAGAAAGATGTATTTATTGGTCAGCATAGTAGAAAACAACCTCTTCTGTGTGGTCACTGCCTAACTGGGAACAAACATCAGGTGGAGGCAGGAGAGTTTTCCCATGATACCACACCTGTTTTTCCTATGCACATCAACAGATGTGAGAAGAAAGACACATCTTCTTCACAGTGCAGCTACAGAGCCACTTTGCCAAGGTTTCCTTGCTCTTGGAGCACCATTCCTGCTTCCCCAAGGGTTTGCAATGCCCAGTGAGGTATCAAATACCCGAAAAAATGGAGCTACCCTTGCATGCCTTTGCTTTCAGTGCTTACCATGGGAGTACTACAGAGACACGCTGAGGCATAGGTGGTAGCTTTTCATAACACATGTTGGCCATCTCTCAGGTTTGTGGAGGAAACTGCAGGATGGCAACAGTAAAATAAGTGATTCAGAAGCTCTTATTTAAAAGTCAGAGCTAACAAAGCATTTCGCAGGCATAGTCAAGAAGTATCAGTCGTCTTACCATCCAGTCACTTGACAGGTCTCTAAGCTAAACAGCAGTGAAGAGTCCATCAATGAACAGGAGCCTACATTTATAGCAGCAATAGTGGTTTTTTAACACACTCATGTTTCAATTTATTTACCTTCAGTTTGTGTGATTTTTTGCGAAAATCACAGAATAGAAAGATGTTTATGTTACAAATTTTGGATAAACTATGCTTAATTTTATGCCTGCCATAACATCTTTAATGGACTCAGATTTTCTTGAAGCTTAACTCAACTGACAATGAATTTATAAAATTTCTCCACTGCTCTTGCATCTTTTCTATTCACAGCATGCCTGAGGCAGCTTCTTCTGCTGTTATCTTTGCTAAGGTATTTCACAGGTTTTCTGCCACATGCTCATATCCATTACTCCCTCTCCCCTGGAAAGATACACACATTAATGTAATGTCTATATACCTATTAAATGTTAATTAAATAATTTGCCCTAGATGCAGATAATTCCATAGACGGTTTCAAGCACGTACACAAATGGTGTTGCATGTAGCTGTAAACTACGGCTTTTGGGAACTGACTGAAAAGCCAAAACAAAGGGTATTCTTTCTGTTATCTTAAGTTTTATAGGTGTGTGATGAATATCAAATGTGATTAAATTATTTTATACGCCTACTCACTACCACCTTGAGGTCACCTTTAACTGATGGGCATCTGGCTTTTGCCTGGGAAAGCACCTAGCTGGGCTACCACGAGAGACCTCAGGGCTACCGCAGCACACAGCCACTGCAGAGAGCTAGGGGAAGCAGACTTGTGAGACAGCAGGTGATCTGGGCAGTACAGGCACAACCAACACTCCCTTATCAGAGGCATTTTCCTAGAGACTCTCTTAGATTGTTCCAGTTCCAAGATAAGCAAGTGGAGGTGCAGGGTCAAAGACAGAAATGGAAGTTTGAGCAGGTAAGTCACAAGGAACCTTCACCATTATTTGTGGTTTCACTTCTGCAGCTACTGCAGTCCTGATAATTTGCACCATTTTACCTTCAGTTGCTCTCTGGGTAACTGTAAATCTGCCTATCCTTAACTATTGAAGGTGTA
This sequence comes from Tauraco erythrolophus, assembly GCF_009769465.1. Lineage (NCBI taxonomy): Eukaryota > Metazoa > Chordata > Aves > Musophagiformes > Musophagidae > Tauraco > Tauraco erythrolophus. The sequence continues at coordinate 82,855,062 of NC_141496.1, forward strand.
TCCTTGAATGGTCTGGAACAGGTTGCCTAAAGAAGTTGTGGATGCCCCACCCCTGGAAGTCTTCAAGGCCAGGTTGGATGAGGTTTTGGGCAACCTGGTGTAGTGGAGGCTGTCCCTGCCCATGGCAGGGGGGTTGGAACAAGATGATCTTTGAGGTCCCTTCCAACCCTAACCATTCTATGATTCTATGGTGTATTTCACCATACATTCCTCTTTAATCGCCGTTTGCAGCCATTTAGAGTTATCTTTGAAAGGGATTAAAACACAGGCATATAACACTTTTATTTTGGGACTAGAAATGTCCATGGTTGATTGTTACTTAGGAACAAATACTGCATTTTAAATTACAATCTATCTTAATTTAAATTGACTTTCAAGTGTAGGCAAGCTGTTAGTTCTGTAACCTCTACAGCATACAACAGAAATTAGGCTGCTCAAACATTCAGATTTCTGTTTATGCTAAAACTTTCTCTCCATCTTAGCCATCATGTTCTTATCTGCACTGTTTAACTTTGTGTAAATGCTTTCTTAGTTTTGACTTGTAACCTCATTTTCTCTCTCATTTCTAGCTCAGATACCAACTTTACTATGTTGGTGTGATATTTTCCTATAGATAAATGAGAAGCATTTTCTAGTCTTGATTATCTTGGTAAATAAAATGCAGAAGAAATACGAAACTTCATGAAAGGGAGCAAGTCACTCTGACTGTTAAGCATTTTAACAAAGACCCTACACAGCAACTATCTTGCAATAGGGCTCTTCTCTTCATTAGCCCCAGGCAGATGCAGAATGCAACAAGAGCATCTTTCTCACCTTGACTCACAGTCCTCTAGAACTGGAAGTTAGTTTAGTATCCTTTGAACGTTGCAAAGAATTACAAAGATGTCGAATGCTTTCCTCTATGGGGTTATAAAGAACCAAGATAACTCCATTATATTTTCCATACGTACTGTGTACCTGTACCCTAGAGCAGTCCCCAGCTGTGATGATTAAGCCTCCTGCAACTACTTGGATCAGACTTGCAGGGTTGAGCACATTTGGTGTTTCATTACTGACCCACCTGCTTTCCTGAGAATTCCTTTCCACCAATTTTTTGTCACCCTCAGCATGCATCAGCGCAGACAGCTGATCTTAACGCTGCCTTTAGTACTTTCCTCAGCTGCTCAGCTAGCTGTGTACCAGTATTCACATTGGTTTGAGGAACTAATCTGGCCACCAAGTGCTTACGGTGAAGGAGGTCTGCCGGCGAATGGTTCAGTCACCAAAACCGAAGGGAAAAGACCACACTAGGGCACCCTCACGCTCGTGAGGAAACAGCCTGGTGACTGATGGCCCAGAACAGATGGACAGGGCAGGCAGCACCACAGAAGCAGTGGCAGGAAGATTGTCAAATCAATTTAACACGAGCAGGTGCAGTGCTAGCAACAAACAGCAAAAAGTCCTTGGTAAAGAGCTAAAATTATGCGTATTACACAAGTGCTGCAAATTAACTAACTGTATACTTGAACTTTTATTAGGAAATCCTTCACAGAAGTTTCAGACTCACTGGAAAATAAAGCTTGTGCAAGTTTTAACGAGTTCTTCCTCACACGTTTTGTGCAGTAATGTCTTTTACCAGGCAATGTGAAGATGACTTACAGAGCTGCTCATCCCCTGCATCCCCTCAGTAATTTGCGTTTTTCTTTTAAAGAATAACAGAAGGAAAAATGTAAGATTGAGATCTTCATGAAATTAAACAAAAGAAGAACGGCAAAACCGGACCAAGCCATGCAACAAAAAAAATACTCAAACTCACATTTTTCCTTTCAAATACATATAAATGACTCCCATGAACTAATTTAAAATACACTTTCAAACTGAGCACCTTAATCAAGTCTATTTTTAGCACTTCACAGGTTTTGGTTTGATTTATTTTTAAAGTCACATACCAAGTCCACGCGCGTTCTTGTTATATCTTGGGCTCACAAACACCTGTAATTTTACACCTACGTTTTTACTGGGACAATTATAAGCACATCTGGACAGGGACAAACTCTGGAGGGTGCAATACAGCTGTTTTCCTTAGTGTCTGTTGGATTTATTATGTATTTGCATTCAGTGGCACACTGGGGACAAAATCAAAGTTTGGGGCCTTTTAGACTGATCACTGATCAAAGCTGTAGGAAAAGTAGTTAATGCCCTCCAGAGACAGTGATCTCGTTTCCTACCCAGACACAACAGATGAGTGACATGAAAAGTGCCAGATGAGGGCAATGCTAAAAAGAACATCAATTGCATCAAATAAGCTGTAGCCTCAGCTTGCACTTGCCTATCCTCTTCCTGGGGATGCTGTTTGAAGGCACCAAGGCAGATGCCTGTAAAAATCAGAGAAATGGTCTGCACTGACTTACTAAAAATCCTTCTGGCTCTGACAGCAGACTCAAACCTATGAAGCACATAATCCACCATTAAACATGAGATTCTCTCATGGTGTCTTATATTATAGGCAATTTTTTACTGAAGTCTGATATTGCATGTAAATTATGTATTTCTGAAGTTCTGTGACTGTAGATACCTGAGAAATTACTGAAAAAAAACCCCTGCTCATCAGGATGAAACATTTTCCAGTAGTTTTTTTCTTGGAACGATAGAAAAAAGGTCTGCTTGTCTTTTTTAAATACCTTATGCTGTGGTTGTTATAGGATTTAAATCCTTTTCCTGCTCAGATGTAAAGCATAGTTTAGTTCCTTGCTCAAAAGAAACCACAGAAATCAGAAAATAAATCTTCCTTGTTATTTTTACATTGCATCACATCTGTTTCACAGTTTATAGATTAATTAAATCAGTTCATTTGAAAAGCTATCACTCCTGTCCAAACTGTCTTACTCTGGGGGAGATTTTAAAACATTTGTTTGTGAACCTATGTACTAAGTGAGTAGCAACAACAGTCTCCTATTCACGCAGTTCTAAACTCTTAAACCAGACAGCAGAGTGGAACTGGAATATAAAACTGCACTGCAGAAGAATCTATCTTTTTTTGGTAGAGCACAACTGTAGTACTACTCATGGGAGACAAACTACTCGTTTATTTAAGGAGACAAGCTGCCCCTGCTTTTCCACATCTCCAAAGAGAATGCACACAACTATTCAGACAAAGCAAAAGCAGAATCCACAGGAGTAGGAAAACAGAGCAAAAGAAAAGGAAATAGTATTATTTTCCTTAAAAGTGTCACTCAGTTATGCAATGGGCCTCTACAATAGCCTTTCAGCGTACATTTTGTAACACTGCCCTGTGCTCATGGCTCCCCTACCACCGCTATGAAACTCCGGCTACTCATATCAACACTAAACGGACAGATCCCACTGGCAATACAGAGCTGCTGGAAGGCTTTTCTGGGGGAGATTTTTTGGCATACCCAGCAAGTCTTTGTCAGGTTAATGTCCTCATTGCAGACTGTCCTGTAACATCCAACAGGCATAGCATATTAGCTGTTTTTAAAGCACTCTGTTTTTCGAGTCCCATGCTTTGTGCAATTCTGCTCCTACTTACGAAACCTTATTAGTAGGATTTTCAAATCACAAGCAAAGACAGTACATGTATACTTTAGTTTGGACCCTTTCTCTACCACTAGATCCTGAAAATCAATTTGAGAGGCAGCGATTTCCTAAAATAGCAATCCCATGTTCTATTTCATCAAACAATGGTGATGCTGGCAGCCTTTACAAATGACAGTTTCTCTCCAGGACTGTGTGATTTCACCCTTTCTTTCATGTTTTTAGCACTTTCTTAATATACAAGGTCAGAAATTTTTGGCTTTGGGATTTATGCCTTAGTCCAGAAGGCAAACAAACAGATTCTTCCTGGTTTGTTGGCACTAGACTTTATGCCTCTATTGTGTTATGTATAAAGTATCTGTTATATTTAGAACACAAGCCATGAATTATTTTTCAGACTTGCAAAAAAGACTTTCTGATTCTTAATGGAACAGAGCATCTATGGATATGATTTATGTATCATTTTACTACAGCTGTTAAGCTAATTCAGAGGAGAAAAAATTGAAAGCTGACTATTGAAGCTGGACAAACGTAAGCAGGTTAGAAATTCTTTGCAGAAAAGCCTTCTGGAAAATAACAATGAACATCTGTACAGGTATTTGCTTCAACATCTTTGATACATGTTTTTCAAAATTATTCAATGTTTGATACAAACTTCAAACAAGCTACCTCTTGGGAGTATATTTTCATATGTGGATTTTTTCATAAATTATTAGTTAACATAACATTTCTGTGAAAAGAACTGCACAAATTCTAAATACAGTCTGGTTTTCCACCACAGTTCATGCAACAAGACTGAGATTAGCAGTTATATACTCTTGGAAGAAATGTGATTTTCTAAATAATTGTTAACATTTTGTGCTTATTCTATGGAAAGCCTCCATTTATCCTCTTTAAGGGTTTTCTTTGTTTCATCTCATTTTATTTCATACCAAGATACACTCAGTTTGAGAGCTCTAAGCTAGCATCTCCTCTGTTTGGTGTTCTATAAAAACTGACACATCAAAAATGTTAAAAGCATCATTTGTTTAGTGTGCTTTTATTTTATTACTCTGAATTATTCTCAGCAATCTATTCTTGTTTGTTTTGTTGTTGTTGTAGTTTTTTTTTAATCACGGGCTTATCAGTTTTTATCACAGGCTTATAACTTTCTGTTTTATAATCACCAGTAACAGAAAATCATATATTAGGGCATTGCCTCTTGCACTATTGATGTACCAGAGAAGAGGGAGCAAAGCGTAACATATGATTCCAGAAGATATCTACTGACTTGAAAGTGCCATGAATTATTTAGCTTATCCAGCTACATGTTATAATTACTGTATCCAGTTTAACTACAGAGAGAGAAAAACACCAGCTGAAATATCTTCAGACCTGCAAACACTGCTGGACCCTGTGCTAGATAAAAAAGCCTAAGTTTCTAACTGGAGGTAAGCAATATACAAATTCCACTTCAGGCATACTTGGTACAAAGGGGGGTCAAATGGGTGAGAGAAAAGCCCAGGGTTCTCATCAGCCATTTTGACATCCACATAAACCTCAATGTTTAAAAATATTTTGAGATGATGAACAGGAAGAAAAATAAATTGTATTTAAGTGCAATCAGAGTAACCAATAATGACCCTAGTTATATTCTATATCTTTTTTGGGGTTTTATTTTGGCAAAATCTACTTTTATGTACTAAAAATAGTCAGACTCATAACATATTTATAAAGAAAGCCTTCTCATGTGTGTATCCATGACAACCTAGATTTATATTTTGAGCTCCAGAAAGTTGTTACAGCAGAGCTTACATAAATTACTTTAAAGAATGTAACAAGATAAGATGGTTTGCTACCTGAGGTATTTTATTTGGCATAATATGTAGTATTTCAACTATATTGATGCATACAGGAAAACAAAAGCATTGTGCAGTGGTTTGAAACCAGTCTTGTCATAAAGTAAACATATTTTTAATACAAGGAAAATGTAAAAGCTCTTTATGACAAAGTATACTGGAAATTAAAAAATCCCTGAAGACTTAAATTGAGTATTAGCATGGCATAGTTGGGAAAGCAAAGAAACCTAGCAGAACTGTGAAGCATACACTGCCTGAAATAAATAAAACTCCTTTCATTTAGACTAGTATGCTGCCTACTGGGATTCCATCTGGACTGCTTTGGGCACAGGCAATCTATTTTTTTTTCTTTCTCACCTAGGGGAAAGGGCCTGCTTCCACTACACTGAGCATTACTAAAATTGCATTTCTGATGTACATACTTTCTTTTTGCATTTGACTTGAGAGGCATAGTATATTATTTATATATTAGATTAACACAGCAGGCAATTTCCAAGTACAGAATGGAAACAGTGAGAAGAAACTTCATGAGATTTTCCAAACTGAGCATCAGCGACTTCCTTAGCATTTTTTTTGTCAAATAAATGTGTCACTTACCTTGGAAAGAGACTTTGAGGGAAGAGAGATACAATCATTTCAATAACTGTTTAATACACCGCTAAGAATTCAAATGCTGTTAACAACAAATACAGCCTCTACGAAAATTGCTCTGAGCAGAGCCTACTGCTTTAGACTGTGAGCTAAGAAAGCAAAAAAGCAGACAAGCTCCTAACAGTCTTCCCTTGAACTCTCTGTTGAGAGAAAACGCTCTCGACACAAGCAGTGCCATCCTGGGGTGACACGCTGCCTGGCACTGGGTGGGTTCATGATTTCTAGACCCATACTGGGGCCTCGGGGGCTCTGTCCATAGGGGATCCCCAGTGGAGAGTCTTATCTAGCTGAGGGCTGCCTGACAAGATTAAAGTGAAATTCAATACCTCCATCAAATACAGCAACACGAAGTTCCTCTCTAAGCCCTTACATGGACTTCAAGGACTGCAATCCAGCCATGAGCTGCACATTGCAAACCCCTCCTATGACCAGGGAAAATAACAGAGATCAGTCTGATACTGGGATGGCACGAGCTCTGCAGCCCATGCACCTGGAGCAGAACCAGCAGGAGAGAGGGATGCTTACCCAGCTGGTCCACTGTGGCCTTTTGTGGCCTGTTGTCTCCTCCCTCATCTTCTGGTGTGTGGGACACAGAAACTCTATGGCTCCTCCTTCTTATCTGGAACAATGGTCTGGATGTGCAACAAAGGAATCGAGGGGGCTCGGCAGCCCCTTTGCTCTTTTTCCTAGCTGCATTAGGGCAACCTGAGCACTAATTTTCTGTATAAGCCGAATGTAATTATAGTCACTCGTATAAATATTCGTGGTCATGATTCATGCAATTCAGTAGTACTGTTAAGAGCCTTAAGTAGATAAAGACACTACTTTTACAGGAAGGAATCTGTACCAAAATATCATTATAAATGTACAAAGCATTCACTGAATTTCTTTTTCTTGGCATATTACAGTACATTAGTTTCTACAGCCCAGTACTACATTTTATTTAATGAAATGTCATTTATTGACACTACTCAACACTTTCCAACTTAACTAATACAGTACAAGCTTGAGTCTGCCTTCAGCTTCTTTTAGTTCTCCATGAAAGAGTAGGAAATGTGCCGCAGAAATGAAATCCATTAATCAAGAGCCATCAGCATTAATAATGTCTCCTGAAATTTTGTGACAATAATGTGCAAATATATAACAGCTTCCATGATGTGTAACAGAAGGCACTTGAGTGACTGGTTTACCAGAGAATGATATTGCATTTTAACTAGAAGTCTTGAGAACGCTACTACTTCATATATGTGCAACAAGATGACCTCAAGAGTCCTATGTCCTGTCCTGCCCCAACCTGACTGAACTAGACACCTGCACCTATAATGAAAAGGCCATCCTCTCTAAAAAGCCTGTACCAAAAACATATAGAAAGGCATCACAAAGGCAACGTAACCATATTTGAATTTGTGTTATTAGCCAGATATAATTATAAATGGTAAATAAACTTTACAGTGGTAAAAAGGTTACACATTGCTAGATGTTTGGTAAGCATCTTATGAGAGGAAAATTTTAGAACATGTTTATGAAAGTTTTATTCTTCATATTTTAGATGGTAGGTTTAGCAGAACTGGTTAAACAATCTGTTCCTCTCATATCCAATGGTTTTCCACAGAAATCAATTTGTGGCCCATTAAACATATTACCTAACATATGCCCATCAAACAGCACAACTGACATATACTGTTTTGGTGCAGAAAGCAACAGCTCGAGGGCCATCGTGTGTAAACACTTATGAGGGTTAAAACCTTGAACAGATGCCACGCCATGCAAGCGTGATGCTAAATAAAATTCTGTGCAATTGAAATGCATTAATTGAAACTATTAAGCAAGCTTATTTGATGGGTTTCCTCTGGTGTTGATTAAAGAGAGTGTCAAGCAATTGTACATGGACGAGTGGAAAATCAGTGGTTTGTACCAACATTTAGATACCATGAAGTTATGGCTATCTCTCTTGTCTACAGTTATTCTCTACACAGCAAATGAAGAGCTTTTCTTTTGATTTGTTTCAACAACAAGACAAAATTACCTTGAAAGCTACAATTTTTCAAAGACCACTTTAAAATATAGTTCCTGTCTAACAGGTTTTATGAAGCAAGCTTGAACAATGTCTCATGACAAGAGCTGGCCACAAATAAATGTAAAATGGAAGTAAATGTTATTAGTACAAATTTCAGAGCCCAGACTCTTTTGCCTTGATGCTGCTTTTCCATGTTTTTCTCAGTTAGAAAGACCAACTCAGTGAAGTTACGTCTGTCTTTACTTGAAATGCCACTAAGCAGCTCTAATTAGGGAAAGAAAAAGACCTTTTTCAAGCATAGAATTGCACACTTTAGCTTGTATTTTTAAACATTTAGGATACCTTTCATGAAACCAGACTATTGCCAAATCAGACAGCTGCTTTTGGAATATCATTAAGCATACATTTCAGGAACAATCTGAAACTTGTATATATATTTATACATAAATATATAATTAGAATTGACAAAAAGAAAAATTTTTAAAATATTAATATTAAAAGAAATATTTCTTATGTCTGTTAGATAAATTGGTCAAGTTATTTGATCATTTGATTAGCAAATCATGGAAAAAAAACCCAAACCTCTTCGAAATAATTTTTTTTTATAAACAATTGATCCTTCTAAATGCTCACTCACTGTTATGACTGAGCAGTAATTGATTTCCCCCAACGCAAACGAGTATTTCACACTTAACACAGGCACAGAGCAGGGTCAGTAGCTTACCCAGGACTGCGTCCAGGTAAGTCTCGTAATAGTATCAGTCAACTCCCTCAGCACTTGAGGGTGCATCCCATCAGGGCACGTGGACATGTGTGTGTCCAACCTGTTTAAATGCTCCCTAACCAGATCCTTCTCCGCTAAAGTAAGCCTTCCTTTCTCTGGACTTTTCCACTGGTCTCTGTGGCCTTGGATTCCTGAGTCTCACCAGTAAAAACTAAAGCAAAGAAAGCACTAAGTATGTTGTTCACCATTCCCTGCCTCAGTCCCCACTGGGCCCACACTTTTCCTATTTTTGCTTTTTTGCTGACATACCCATAAAAGTCTTTCTTTTTACTCTTCAATTTCTTCACCAGGTTAAACTCCAAATGGACTTTGGAATTCCTAACCCCATCCCCGCATGCTCACAGCATGTCTCTGAATTCCTCCTGGGCCATCTGACCCTACTTTTACCTCTTGTGCATTTCTTTTTTATGCCTGGGTTTTGTCAGGAGCAACTTGGTTATCAATGTAGCCCTCCTGCTTGATTTCCAGCTTGTCAGGAGCAGACCATTCTTCATCTTGGAGGTGGATCATCTTGAAAATCAGCCAGCTCTCCTGGATCCCTCTTCTCTCCAAGACTATTTCCTATAGGATTCTTCCAAGCAGGTCCTTGAAAAGGTTGGAAGTGCTCCTGACGTCCAGGGTAGTGGTCCTGCTTCTTGCTTTTTTTCGCTCCCCTCAGGATCCTGAACTCCATCATCTCATGGCCACTGCAGGCATGGTTGACCCTGACCTTCACATCCTTGACCAGTCCTTCCTTGTTTGTAAACACAAGGTTCAGCAGAATAGAGCTGTTTGCAAAGAGCTTTGGCTCCTTGATTAATTTTGTCATCAAGCTGTCATCAAAACAATCCATAAACTTCCTGGATCACTCACGCTTGCTGTGCTGCCCCTCCAGCAGATGTCAGCGTGATGTAAGTCTCTCATGAGGACTACAGCCTGTGAACGTGAGGCTTCTTTCTATTTTTGAAGGACAGATGCCTCAACTACTTCTTCTTCCTAATCAGGAAGAGGTGCATGCTCCAGTCTTGAATAACAAATCTACTCCTATTTATGAAGCTGTCAGGTTTTTACAGAGAGGAGCTGAGTCCTTTCACACCTTCAGAGTCTGTGGATGGACATTTGGAGACAAACAAATACTCCTTGGCACTCAGCAATGATATCTGAGTCCTGGAGACTACAGGTTTTTTAGAATTATAGGGTTGGAAGGGACCTCAAAGATCATCTTGTTCCAATCCCCCCTGCCTCGGGCAAGGACACCTTCCACTACATCAGTTTGCTAAAAGCCTCATCACACTTGGCCTTGAATACTTCCAGAGATGGGGCATCCACAACTTCTCTAGGCAACCTGTTCCAGTGCATCACCACCCTCAGTGTAAAAAAATTCTTCCTAACATCTAATCTAATTCTGCCCTCTTTCAGTTTAAAGCCATTGCCCCTTGCCCTATCACTACACGCCCTTGTAAAAGTCCCTCTCCAGCTTTCTTGTAGGCCCCCTTTAGGTACTGGAAGGCTGCTACAAGATCTCCCTGGAGAAAAGCAAGAATGGTAGAATTTTTAATTGATGGTAGCACTTTACTGACTGTAAATCTATATTCATACAATGTTTTTAATCCTGAAAAACTGCAAAACTTAGCAATTTAAATTTTATTTTTTAAAAAAAGCTCTATTTAATCATTTCACATCCCCTTTCACTGAAATGTAGACTTATCCATAGGATATGAATCGCTGGTTAGCTTTGAACAGCAACTCTATGCAACAGATAAGGAAAGGAAATGAATTAAGTAAATAAATCCTTTTCAATAGTGCTTTATGACTAGGAGGTAAACAGCATGCAAATACTCACCCAAGACAGGAATCGTGAAGGTAGCGACACTCTTAAGAGATTGCTGTGAAATCTATAAATAGCCAGGCAGTAGAACTTCTGCTTATGCCTTATGCACTAAGTCTACAAACTACTCTCCTGGCAGACCTGGATTAAAAAAGGATCAATGCAGCCACACTAAGAGCTTTCTGAAGTTTCAATATCAGAGATTGCTGTGGTTTATTAAGTAGTGATCAGATAATAAAGACTAGTGAGGATTATATGCACTTTGACTTTTTTGAGGAGAGGAATTAGGATAAATATGTCTAAGTGGGAGTCTAGAAATTTACCATTACAATTAAGCCCTCCTTTATTAAACATTTATATAGTGAAAAATTATATTGGTGATTTATTCGCATCTGAGCCCTAAATGACTGATTACGATTATGGAGCTTCTTCTGTTTGCTATTCTTAAATAGTCACTGAGGATGCTTTGTACAAAGCAGGATTTTGCCTCGTATGTAATGTTTCATATTTTCAAACTAGGAAAAGGTATTCATATTGAAATGACTACCTAAGAACTAACCAGTTTTGGAATTACTACCATTGGCTCCGCAGCTCCTTGGGAGTACAGTCCACTCCTGGTACATAAACTGTACCTCTTGTCAGCGAAACTCATTCCCGCACACCACTCGCTGTATTAGTATAGCCCATGTCTTGCAGAGGTACCAGGGCATGAACTCTCCCGTGACTTTGCCTCTGTAATCCAGCTATCTGCATTAGCAGTATGTGCCCACTCATAAAATGCCTTCACTCACTGTAATCCTGCAAGCTAGAGTCACATCTCCATTTTATCTCCCAGTTGTATTCTACAGGTAAGGACTTAACAGCTCAGAAATGCATGGGTGTGAGGAGGATTGTGATTCTTACATTAACCAGAAGCGGCGACCAGCAGCAGCACACAAGGTAAATCAGTGGCAATGGCTGAGCTAGTTTTGCTGTATCGCTGTACACAAGGCTGGGAGCACGTGGAGAAAAGTCAAGACTCCAGCGTGAACATCTTGTCAGGAAAAAAAGCACAGAACCAGCAGAATGAGTGCTGCGTCTGTCACCGTTTCAATACAGTGGCCTTTACAAGCACTTCTCTGTGTTCTTTATCTATAAGATAAATGACCAACAGGTTCATATGTTTCAGCATTTGAGCTATTAAGTGGTAATAAAATACTACTGAAGACGTGTTTAAATAGTAATGTGTATATAATGTTTCATAAATAGGAATACAAGAAATGTGCTAAAAGGAGAATCTTGAGTCTACTTAAATCATAGATCTACTGCCTATTTTAGCTTAGTGGATCAATGATATCCAAATGGAACAAATTGGGTCCTGAAATTTGATTCTTTATATTTAGATTTTAAATTATTGGGAGTGAGATAAATTCTGATGGTAACATTAATTCTATCTCTGTAAAATTAAGATAAGCAAAGTAACATTTTTGCATATACAATCTTCTTACCATCTTACCAAAACAGGAACAGTGACAGTGACTTGTTTAGGGAGATTAGTATGTCTGGGAGGGCAAGGAACATGATCACAACAGAAGTCTGTGACTACCTCCAGTTAGATTGGGGCAGATACAAAAACAAACCCTAATGCTGAAGCAGAACTATACAGAGAATCTAGGAGAGAAAAAGCTATCATGAGTGGCACTCAGGACACTCTTCAAAATGTTTCTAGTGAAAAGCTTACCAAAGGTGTCAAAAAGAGCCTTCAATTCAGCTTCCTTGCATGAAAACAAAAAAAGCTAACTTCATCATGGTAGTGTTTTAGAGAGCAAACTCTCTAAAAAGAAACAATGAAGAACAAATAGAAGAGAAAAATGTTCGAAGATAGCACAGAAAGAATTTATTAGCAACTTGGTCAAATGCATAACACCTGTCCAAGAAGATTTTAGGAAGACCAAAATAAAGTCTGCATGGCACTACAAGATAAAAGAGGATGTTAGAAGTAAGAGGCCACCTTTAAAAAGCCGAAGTCATGTTTAAGGAAGGGTAATAACAAGGACTATAAACTCTGGCAGGTTAAAAACACAAGGCAGCAAAAAGAGAATTTGCATATTTATATTTAAGTACATTAAGGAGGAGAAAGTCTGCCAGACAGTTTATAAAGCCAGCAGATGACTGACAAAACATAAAAGATCTCCCAGAGAAGATAAAGTTATAACAGAAAGCAAACTAATTTTTCAAAGCTGTGTTCACCATGGACAGCAGAAAGAGGTTTCTCATGTTGGAATTCTTTCTGACGAATTGCCTCTGCCTTAAAGTAAAGTCAAATGAAATAGAAATATCATTGACAAAATATACAATAATGTAAATACTAGGGACAGATTCCATTCAAACTAAGTTCATCTGGCTTGAAACTGCATGACATCAGAAATGGGAGGCATCAGATCTGATGGCAAAATTTTTACAGGGTTCAGGAAAGGATTCGGGGAAGAAAAGGCCAGAAAGCCTCACACATTTTTCAGACAAACTACTCTAGAACAGAATCAGTGGAAATACAGATACAGTAAAACCCGCATCACAGTTTTCTGAAGGAAAGACATTCCTTGCAAACACAAGAGTTCTTCAAGAGATTTGATATGCACAATCAAAGAAGGTGGGTTTGATACAGCTTATTTGAGCTTTCAAAAGGCATTTGAGAGAGATTTCGTATTACAAATCTCTAAAGAAACTAAACCAGGAAAGCTTAAATGGAAAACCAACAGCTAAACACTACTAGAAACAAAGAACTGAGTTGAAGGGCAAGTTTTTGCACTAAAGGAAGGTCAGCAATGTCCCACAGTACTTTTTGGTCTCATGCTATTAATCAGATTTATGAATGCCCTAGAAAAGTAAAAAATAGTGAGTGATAAAGTTTACTGATATTTGCTATTTTGCAAAAAAACCCCAAAAGACAATGCCCTAACATGAAGAAAGGCATAAAGACTTTTCAAGACTGAATCACTGATAAAATTATGAACTTTCACGCAGACAAAGTAATGCATACAAATAAACCCCAATCCTAATTTTATATACTTAATGATAGTCTCTGAGGTGGCTTTCACTACTTAAAAATGAGATTTCAGGAGTATAATAGATAGTTGCATGAAAATGTCATCTCAGAGCTCAGCAGAGATAAAAAGATCAAATCAGATGCTAGGATTTATTAGGAAAGGAAAAAGCTTAACAGCATATTGATATTTTCTACTATATAAATCCATAGTACATGTCATCTTCAACATTGTGCAGGGTTCTATTCTTCATCTAAAAACAGTATATAGACTGGAAAAGTTCTGAGGAAGGTGACATTGATAATTTTAAGTATAAATGGCAATGATTAAGCTGACAAGGAGTCATTGCCCTGGGAAAGAGATAAGAACAGGTATGATAGAAAGACACAAAATTGCAAATGGAGTAGCAGAAGTGAACAGGAAAAAATTGTCCAGGATTTTTTTTTTTCTTTACTAGAACTAAGAGACGTCATAGAAAACTAGCTGGTGAAAAATAAACAAAAAACCTGTACTTAGTCTGGAATGCTTTATCCCAGGACATCACGGATACATAGAAGTCACTAGGCTATCAGAAGAAACTGAACAAATTCATGGAGGGAAAGAAGAAATCTAAGTCTGTTAGATACAGAGTCCACACCGAGGTCTGAATGGAAAAAGCTGGAGGCTAGAGAGCGTCCTTAATAAGTCTCACTGTACGGTTTTCCTGTTCTCAGTCTTCCCTAACGGCCAGTGTCAGAGATATACAAATGATGTGGGTGGACCTTGGCACTGACATAAAAGAGGCTGTTCTTGGCTGTGATATGATAACCTTTATGAATGAACATTTCAGGATACGCAAACTTAACCACTGTACAAACTTGCCTTTAAAAGGTCTAGAAATTTCTAGGCATATCGACATTTAAGCAAAAAAACCCACCAAGCTGTATGCTAATTTAAGAGAATACAAATGAAGGAAGGTGAAAGCTTTTTGCCTACAGAGGGAATTAAATATTCTCCAACTCCTTCTCTCCCACTGTTTGATGGAACTGTGGGTTACGATTACATTACAGACCACAATGGGAAACTGTGGCACCCATACCAGCAGACTTAACAACACTGTGTAGTAGTAAAAACATCCCAAATGTCAGTGTCACAGTAAAGCTCTAAGATATGCAGTGACCAGCGGCATTACATTTTATTTGCAAGCTGCATAAGAGCAAGCTTAGGAAATTTCTGCCATGAGTGTGATAGCTACCACAGTCAGGCAACCTTAGGCAGATGGATACTTCTTAAAAAATAGGTTTTAGCTCAATGAATCATAATGCACCTTTGTTACAAGATTTACGTACTCTCACTTTTCCTTTAACTGCCTTCTTGTGATTAACAACTTAATAAAATAAATGTAAAAGCAATTTCTCACTAAGAAAGAATTATATTTAACAGACAACTGGTGGAGCTTTAATGCCTAAAGTGTCCAATAACCAAGTTTGAGAAGAATTTATCTGAGTCTGACAAAAAGTTCTGATTATCACCTTTTAAGATTTAAATCTATCATCAGACAGAAAATGAGTTGTACCATTTTAGGACTACTCTTGTCAGAGAAATCGATTTAAATCAATGGTGATGCTGTATTTGCTGAGAAACTTTCTCAGCATTCCTCCACTTTTTGCACTATTGCTGCTTGGTTTTCTCCCTTTTACTCTCTTCTTACCACAAGAGTATTTGTGAGTAACACAATGCAACGGATTTGAAAGAGAAGAATGCGCAACACATATGGAAGGAAAGTAAAGGGTGTCTGATTACCAGAGTACTAAGAAAAATAAACTACAATACATAAATATACCAAAATTACTTCTCCTAGCTTTTATGAATATCATATGATATCTATAAAAATGTTTACTCCCATTCTTTCAATTTGTACTCAATACAAATTGTCAGCACTGCCCTGTATTATAACTTTCAGGCAATTCAGAGAATGTCACTCTTAGGCATATTTTTTTTTCTTTTTTTTTCTCAATTTTTCTGAAATAACGTCTTTTTCCCATAACTTCACCTTGCTGTCACATATCAAAACCAAATAGTCCAATTAATATTGCATTATGTCATTGATAGAAGCTTCCTAAAGTACCAAAATAATTTGACTGTGCTAAATAATCAGCTTGGTTACGCACTCTCTTCCTACTCCATGTCTTCAGCAGGCATCTTTAAATAACAACAGTGTGAACGTGCACTCTACAAAATCTACAACGCTCTGCGATGACTGTGATACAGAGAGTGTCAAATTTTAGGAATGACTACTGAAAAGTGGGATTTTTCTACAAAATCACATATTAGCATTACTGATTGCATGGAGACCACATCAAAGTGCATCCAGATATGAAGAACATCAGAACAAAAAGACAGTCAGACCAAAGTATCCTGTCTCCAACATTTGCTGAAGACAGTGTGTATGGACGAGTGTAAGAGTAGGGCAAATGCAGACATACAACGAGGGGTGATGGTGTCCTAGCACCCATACATTTACAGCTTCCTGAAGTTGAGGTGGCTTGCAAGTCCTTAGCAACCCTGAAGGTGGCTTCTGTTCTGTGAACATTGTCCAGTCTGCCACTGAACTCATTTAGCCTGACTATATTAGCAGCACCCTCCAGAATAGAGTCCTGAAAATAGTTATGCAGTCCTAATGATTTGGCCAAGGAGTCAGTTGTTGTGGAGGTACCCAAAAAATTTTACCGTGAAGTTTAATAGCTTTTAATGAATAACATAGAAGAGCCTGAGCTTTATAAAAACAGTGGGGAAAAATGAAAAAAAAAAAAAAAAAGCAAATTATTTATACACAGATATACACAGTCTTTCTATTAAATATAGTGCAGCATATGTATATTATCTTAAATTTCATCATCGCAAACATTTTAAAAGGTTATTCTCAACTAAAAATGAAATCTAAATAAAATGCTGCAAAAGTAGAGATAATTTGTTAGTAATTATGAGATATCTAGTGAAAAGGAAGTTCTGTACAAGAAACTGTTTTCTTTTTAATACAGTTAAGAAGAATTTACAGCAGCTTGCCCTACATCCCACAGCGTATTACATTATTTCAGAAAACAACTAAAAAGAAGATAACCAAAGGTCAAACCTAAAGCTTATTGATGCTGAGGGAGTATTCCCTTTGATTTCAATAGGTGTTAGAAAAGACTTAGAAAGAGCAACACAGTTCAGAACATCTATAATTATATATCCCTCTATATTTGCAGTTTGGAAGGAAAGCACATTTTCAGTTTGCCCAGGTCCCCTTCAGTAGCTTGTGAAATCTGTCTTAATTCGATGAGTCAACATGGTAATAATCAAGCTTCTAGTGTTTGTGCACGACACTCCATTTCTTTTGGGAGTTACAATTTATGGACATCATGATGCACAACATACCATCACTTCTATGTGCAAGGCCTTAGCCTCCTTGGTCAAACACCTAGATATTTACCACAACACCGACTTGTCAAAAATAAATACACTGTAAAATCTGTCATTATTAACAGAATACAAATGAGAACTACAATAATTTGTGTATAAGAGTCTGACAGAAGCACGCTAATGTGTGAATATTCACATCCAAATCTGATAGTAAAATTTGCTTTTAAAGTTATCTTCAGATCAGACGAGGCAATGCAGACTGCATCTACTGAGGAGCTTAAAGCAGTGCAGAATATGGGAATACTTCTTGCCAGCAGTATGTCTCTGAAAGACAGCATATACCACCACTGTTCTGCAATCTCCTGCTGCTAGCTGGGTGGACTTTAAGACTGTGACCCATAAAATCTAAAATAGCTTTATACTTCACTACTTAAGAGTACGCTTCCCTCTCCATGCCGTATTACCATAGCTACCATTTGCAGAAACCTCTGTATTTCTTTCCCGCTTCATAAAGAGAGCTGCTGGCAGCATGTGCTACAGAAAAGCATCTTTGCCTTGACAGTAGGAGCACATCACACCAAACCACAAGGGACCTTCTGGGTCACTGGCTCTGTTCCTCTGCTATCAGAGGTGTCTTAACTCTTTTATTGAATGGAGTATTTTGCCTTCCTCAGTATCTGAACCATCGGTCATCCAAACGTATGGCAGTTGTACTGACACTGTCAGGTGGGCAAGGCCACTGAAGATGCCTTGTATGCCTGTGTTGCAGGACTTGAAAGATTTTTAAGCCTCGAGACTAATGATTGCCTGACCTGTGGTAAGATGGAAGCACTGATATTTTAGCAAGGCAAACCTTGTTAAGACTTCATGGTATCTCGTCCAATGTTGAAGGCATTTACACGTGTGTGTGTGTGTGTCTGTGTGTGTGCATAGCTACATGACAATGAGTGTATCACACAGCACTGAGTGAATGGGACTCCACAGGACAATGCCAAACTGCTGCACTATCCTACAAGTTCTCCTCAGCTCTTTCTTTCTACCTCAGCGTTGACATGGTAAAGAGAAACAGAGACACAGAAGTTACTTGTAGGACAAAACAAGCATGCCTGAACCAAGAAAAATGTTCCCTTCTCCCACATAATTCTGTACGTCACATTGGTATATTCACAGAATTATAGAGTCATAGAATATCTCAAGTGGGAAGGGACCCATAAGGATCATCGAGCCCAACTCCATGCTCCTCACAGGACTGCCTAAAATTAAATCATATGATTAAGAATGTCATCCAGACACTCTTTATTTGCCGTTTCCATTAGATTGGTAGTTATTACAGCGACACTGGAGTAGCCCTACCACAAAACTATCTTTATTCATACATATACAGCCCTGTAAGCCTTCACAACGGAAGGAATTTATTGTCAATACACTTTACAAGTTCCACAGAAGCAACCAGAAAGATTCAGAGCAATTTGCTCTGTATGTATGTAGTTCGAGGCATATGGCCTGTGGAGATACATATATATGCTTTATGTTCATTAAAACAATGCCTCTAGGAAGTTTGATTTTTTGATACATGCATTCACACCAATCACGTTTCACTGATTCATGCTGGTTAGTATTATGGTCAAGTGGAAGGACTGCAAAACAACTGTTTTAAACATTTCAGTATCCAGTTAACTATTTTCAACATTCTAGAACATACATTAATAGTTCTTTGAAAAGGAAGCATAGTACTAACTGTGTAGGCTGAGGGTTTCGAAGAGTGAAAAACTGGTGTACAGATTCTTTGGCATTTAACATCTCCATAAGAAGTCCACAGGCACTTGTTCCCTTTGACTCTTGAAGGTGCAGTTGCACATTGAATATGTAAGCTTGTTAAATCAAATTTTCCCCATTAGAGTCCACACTTCTCAAACTCACAAAGTGAGTGACTGGATTTTCCAACCCACCAGACATGTCAGCATTTACTAAGTATTAATTACAATTTGCATATGCTTCATTGGATTAATCTATTTGATTGCTCTTTTCTAGAAAAATATTCTTGTTCTACAAATCGATGCCCAGGAAAGTGACTAACATAAATACAGTACAGGTAAAAGGGAAACTAAGCAGGTAATAGACTGACATCTGAACAGTGTCTGACATTGTGCAATCAAAATGTGTACAACAGAAATTGTATTTGAGAAAAATTAGATCACTGGAAATCTACCACTTAGAATCTACACTATCTTGAATCCATACTGCATCATTTCATATTTCAGCTTCAAATGTGTAATGAGCAAGCCATTTTCTCTCTCTTTTGTGCATTTATATCCTTGCTCTCAAGCAAGAGCTGTCAAAACAAGTGCCTCAAAAGAAATTATTAAAAAGGCAAAACAGAAAGTTGTACATAAGCCTTACCATTACATCATTTCCTTTGTGTTTGCCACCTGAAAGATATAACAGGAATGTTTTCTTATTCTGCGTTAAATTTGGCATATTGTGTACAAATGAAGAACAAAGAAATGCTAGTAGGTTGAGCCCTTTTTCTATTTTCATTTTTGCTTACTGAAAAAAAAATTGATTTTGCATCATAATTTAATAGAATTCTGTTTGGAGTCTATTTTGAGGGTTTTTTTTTGTTTTTTAGGGGGTTTTGTGTGGTTGTTGTTTTTTTTTTTTTTTGATGCCTAAATAGAAGGGACTAAAATAATTTAGGAACACGAATGTGAAACTGAAATCTCAGAGTACTTCTGTTGTCTTCCTCTCCTGATGTCTGAGTCTTAGGCAGCCCACAGAATATCTAATAACACTGCCAGAGAAATGTCACACAAATACAAAATTAGAAAGGCAAAAACACTGCATTGACTGATTTTATGACCTCAATTTTTACATCGATAAAGAAAGCTAAAAGGACTTCAGAAGGTAGGTTTAAACACAGTTTTATTCCACAGGAATGCTTCACTTCATTTGTTTATCAGATGTCTTTGATAGACATCTTTATAGACTTTGTCCATATAGACTATCTTCAGGTATATAATAATACAATTTGTTCTAGCAAGGTGTAAAGAAAACACTCTCCTTTGAACTTCCTTCGTATAAGGAAAATTTTCTCTCTATTTCTAGTCTGGTTCTAGTTCAGATAGCATTGTTTTTGAAGGCCATTTCTTATTTCACCTGGTCTAGACCACTTACATTTCCTTTAAATTTTTTAAGAAGAATCTATCTGAAAGCATTTAATAATTGATATGCTTAACTTTTTTTCCTTTGGAGATAGACTGTCATGGCTAAAAGGCTGACTTAAGCACTGTCGCCCTTATGGCTCTTGAAACACCTGAGTTACTCTGAAAAACAGAAGATAAGTAAAAACTCATTGTAAATATCCATAAACAAGAACATTCAGATTTCAGGATATAGCCAGGTATTTACTTAAGGTCCTTCAGATGTTGAGCCCTGCGATACGCGTGTTTCATTTCCCTGATCACAAAAACCACTCATGAGTTTGATAAAATACATGGATGAATAAAAGGATGCACAGAAGATAGTATTTTGGCACAAAATCTGTTTTATAAAGGATTATTTAATTATGTTAAGAAAAAAAATACTCAAGACAAGCACTAATCATTGGTTAGTTCCTCAGTGAAACACAGAAGCTGACACAAAAGCAGACTTCTGCTGGTGCCATTCAGAGCAGATGCTAATTTATGAAGCCAAAGGACTCACAGAGGATTCTGCACCGTCCCAAAGCCTGGACAACCAAATCCAAGGCAGGGTTGGGGCAAACATCTCTCAGACGTTCTGGACTGCACTCATACAGACTGCTCATGACAAAGCCCTACCTAGAGAACACGGTTTTGTGTTCCCTTCTCTCTGGAAGCCACGCCATGGTAAATTTGCTTCTGCAGATTGAAAGAGTCGTGAGTGGCTACCTAAGTTACTAGTACAGTAGTAAGAACGACTCCCGGGTCCCACTGTAATGACTTCAGGCATTCACGCCCACAGAAAGATAGGGCCTCACTAGGTTTATTGTTTTAAGCAAAATCAGTGCAAGGTAGCTTACTACTGCTTCTGTTCCTAGATAACATGTGGGAAGGAATATTCCTGAAAGGAGTAAGAATTTTCGTTAGACATGAGCAGGTTATATAAGAGAAATAAGGCTGAACCAGAAGTCATGATTTTTCTCTAAAGCCTTTGAGAAGCTTAACTTTTCATTTTAATTAGAGACATCTTACTAATACTGGCTCAAACTAGAACCCAAATACTAACTTCCAAAGTCAGGGAACATTACACTGCCCACACATTCCGTTCCTGGAGTCTACATAAAGGATAAAGACACCTCTTTGCGCAAAGAAAGATTTACAAGTTGACACCAGCGAACAGAAGGCAGTCACTGGATGATTTTATCAGCTATCCTGGCACGACACTCAGTGTTTTGTTGAGACTCTGTGCTTACCACTAAGAAAAGTACAAGTCACTGTTTCAGATTTTAACAGTACAGTGGGCAGACATTATGGCTACCATAATTATTGAGGTGGGCATGTCACGCACGAGCACAACACAAATGTAAACCCCGCTGCAACTCCCATATGTTGGACACGGTCTGCATGGGAGTGGTGGGGTAGAAACATGGCAGGAGGCTGTTTAAAAAGAAAGGCTGTGAGTGAGTGCTTTTCCTCAGGGCACCTTACAGCATTTTGTCAACTCCCAAGTCCACAGCTCTCTGCCAGCCTCAGCAAGGCTGCTCCACTGCACCTGAAGCATCATGTGTGTTCCCGGGTGGTTAGGGAAGAGTGCTGCAGAGTGAGTTGGAAAACCAAACTGACGTCTGGAAGACAAGGCAGCCTGGGAGAATGGTAGCAGCATCCTAGAGACATCCATGCTTCAGTTTTCAAGGCTGAGTATCTTTAGCTGATCATGGTGTTCCATTCTGTATTGTGAACGTAACTTCTGCAATAAGCTGCTTATACTTGAACATTATACATGGATTTCCTTCTAATAACGTGACAATCTTGTCATTTCTACAATAGATGCTATACCGATAATTAAGTTTTCAAAGAAATCTTCTCTCTTTTGTATTGCTGTCATAAATTGAATTTGAATTTGCAAGAGGAAAAAAGTAAAAGATAAATATTGATCCAATAGCACAAAACAAGTTAATTTCTGCAACTGTAAACATTTCTGTTTCATTTCAGGTAGAAGTTACATTTTACTGACTGTTCTGTAACTCTTTATGTTGTGTTTCTCTGTGGTTTCCAAGCTCTGCTCAGTGAAAAATTTAGGTACTACTTGTAGCTATCCACAGTATGACAAGATACTAAGTAAAAGGCACATACAGCTCTCTGATATGCATCTCAGGAGTGCTCTATTGTTATATTTTCTATTCTCTCTGCACACTTACTTTCCTCTATTTTTCTTTTACGAAGCTATAGGACTTAATGCCCAAATTACAGTGGAATATCTTCTTATGTGAAGACGACTGTAAAGAAGACGCTACTCTCTATTTCCCTCACTAAAAACAAAATTCAAAGTCTAACCTTTCTCCACCACCATCAGACTAACAAAAAAATAATTAAACAATCTGGTAATATAAAGGTAAGAAAAAAAATAAAAGAGGAAATGACCTAAGTAGGCTCCACAGAATTATAGTACAATTTCAAAATGAAAAGTTGTACTGTACAGCAATCCCAGGTACAGGGCTTCCTCCCAGCCAAAACCGGCCATGTTATATCGGTGTCAGGCAGTGAAGAATGCACTTGAGTAATATACTTTTTTATATGGCTGTCTAATCATCTCTTATGTCTAAACACTGATTAAGCTAACTGGGATTCTACATAAGTTTCCTCAGGCTTTTTTTTTTTTTTTTGAGCTTCATGAATACTGTTGTTTGCAGGCATTATTTCAGCTATGTGGGAATAGCTCCCTGTATGGAGGAAAAAGATATCTGAATGGTTTATATTTCATATTTGACATCATTCTCAAAATAAAATTACTTGTATAAAAATTTTGAAAAAAAATACTTCCATGTCCTAACAAGTCCTTTAAAATTTTAATAGATTTAGATGTAAAAGAAGAACAACAAACATTCCATTAAGAACGAGAATTAATTTTTTCCCTCTGATCTTTGTATAAAGTCATGGGGTTACTATCGGGTACCATGTGTCGCAGTTGCTTGCAACATGGATGTATTTACTTTTATGCTGACAGCATACACTGAAAAAATTCTAATGAGAATAACATGAAAAGTCCCCCCAATGCTCTCCTAAAATAAAACCTGATGCATTTCTTTTTAAAGCATGAAGTCTAATAATGCAGGAGTTCTTTTCTATAGGGGAAAACATAGTCTGTAAAGCTAAATAAACATACTAGATTGGAAAGAAAAAAGTCATTTTGAGCAACGAAATATCAGCCTATCTGTGGTGATTTCATCTGCTGGAGCTAGAAGTAAATGCACTTTCACATTTTTTATTTAGAGGGAGAACTATTACCCTTGGTCTCAGATGGCACTGCAATCAGTTCACAGCTGTAATTATTTAGAACATTCATCCATCCATAATGAATACTAATCCATACCATCTGATTTTCTTGCCTTCTCTAAGCCTGTTTTTGCCCCTCAGTTTTGCTCAGTTCCTAACTTCAATGCCTCAGGTTGCCGTAGTCTTCTTTCTGTGGAGATTGGAACCAGACATCAGGAAACGTTCAATGCCATTTCCATGGTTTGCAACATGCACAATACTTTGAGGATTATTCAAGATTTACCTAGGATAAACACAGGCTTCTGTTATTATTCCCTAACAAAGATTATCAGTGATATTTTGAAAAGCTAAAAATACCTTTGACATTGTTTGTGTTCCTGTAAGAATACCATAATACCAGTGAAAATTTCTTAGTTTGCTTCTACACACTGGTACTGCAAGTATCTGCAAGAAACCCCTCCTGAGCTGGAGACAGCAAGCTGGAATCCCTGCAGAGGGAGACATTTCAAATTCTGAGGCAAGAGATAAGCAACTCTGCATATTATTTTTCAGCATATAACCCATATGCTCTCTGGCATTCCCCAATTGCGTTGGAATTCAATATTGACTGAAATTATTGTTCTGACATCTTTTGTTTATGAATAGGAGAAGACCTTGTATTTCGGGATTTAAATATTATCTTTTACCTTTATATTGGAGATTATAGTATGCTTGTGAAGCTAAATATAGTTTATCAGATGTTTTGAGTTTTAACTGCATAATTAGATATGTATCTATTATTATCCACAGTTACTAACACCTCTAATGTAGTGGTATTTTCTCTCTGCTGAAATTAAGAAGGATTACTGTCAATGCAATAACAGTGTTATCCACTCTCAGTGAATTCCCATGACTAATACTGTATCAGACAAGCTGACTGCCTAGCTGAAAAATGGCCACTGAGAAGTGAAAGTGAATATTCACCAGGGACACTATTGTTCATCAAATGACAAGCATCAAATGGATTAAATGTATCTCAAATATTAAGTCAATATATTATATTTTGCTTTTTGAATGTTTCTGTACAAGCAAAGGCTACATCTATGAACCAATTCAAAATATTTCATTACTAAACTAGGCTTAAAATTGTGATATTCTGCAGCCATCTCCTGAGTAACACGTTGAAATCACTCTTCAGATAGAGACTTTTAATCAGAATGACTGCAAATCAAACAAGCAAATATTTTCCTACTTTGGTTCCTGTGGTCAAACTTCTGTTCACTGGTTTGTTGAAATCAGACATGTATGAGTAGGTATGTTTTAACAATAATTTTTAGAGTAGACATTCAACATGAGGTATTGTTTCATTGATTGACAACCAGTGCAGACAGACAATCTGCACTAGCCCTTCCAACCTGCCCCCAGAATATTGGCATTTTGTCTGTTGATAAAAAATCAGTTGATCATGCTTGAATGCATGAATTCTGAATGTTGTCAATAATTATCTCTAAATGAACTGGATGTGTATTAGCTATAGATCAAAACAGATTGACAAATGAAAAAAACAAAGATTGAGGAAAAACTAAGAAAGGATATAGGGAAAGGTGCTATCTTTTTCATTCAAATGTACGTTTCAGAAAAATTAGATGGTAAGTCTTCAAACTTAGAATCCTTTCATCTCATCAGGGAACTTTGTTCCTCCAAAGGAAAAAAAAAAAGATTAGTCATCTAACAAAATCCATTGCTTTTTTCCTACAGTTTCATTTCTTAGACCATCATGACTACAACATCTCTAGCACATAGACAATTGAACCAAAATGATTTCCTTAGCTTTCTAATAGTAAGTAATTGCAAACCATTGTGTTTTTCTTTCCTTCTACCTATATTTCAGCTTAAGCAATAATGCATATATGACGAATGACTTTGAATTGCCTGAGTTTTTTAATTATTTCCAAAGGTTTATTCTGGCTGAGAACTGAACAAAGGCATGGAAAGTTTTCTATTTTGATCTGTGACTACATTAGGCTCATTATAGGTACTGTCAAATCGGATTATGCACAAAGCTGAATTTAGTGTCCTACACAACAAAACAAATAGCTACAAGTACATGATCAAGAGATTTATTTAAAGGAAGTGCTAGTAAGAATGAATGCCTTGCTTTTGCTAAATGTTTGAAGAGGGTCTTACTGGGCAAGAGCACCCAACAACAAATATGTCAGGGAATCCTATTTTGAATTATTAATACTACAGAAAGGCTCACTGAAGATATTTAGAAAACAAATTATAAAATTAAATGTTGTATCTAGAACAGATGAAAAGATGAAGAACACAGAAAGAGAATACAGAGACTTTTGAAAATATTAATATATTTTCTTTATATTTTTAGAAAATCACATTGTTCTCCAAAACATCTCATGACTTCATTGGGTCAATTTGGCTTCTTTTTATCTTAATATAACTTGCAGGACTGACACAATACAAATAAAAATGGAGAAACCTTTGCAAACAAATGTTTTTCTTAAAATCTCTTCCCTTTCCTCAGGGTAAATCTTCACCAAATTTCCAATCATGGCACAACTTCCACAGGGGACTTGCTCTACTATTGTCAGTCTTTGCATTTGAAAGAAATTCTTTCCCTCTAGCCCTGCTTCTCAAACTGCTGGTGACCAGCATCTTATGACCAGCCACAATCAAAAGTGATTTACCCATTTTTCCTAACATTCTTCCTCACATGCAAGCAGTTCTCTCTCTTTCATATTGGCCCACCATCAGTTCTTTCAGATACAACTGCAGAGTCGTGTGTTTATAAGAAAGACAAGACAGGAAACAGAAAGCAGAAAACAGACCATAAAATGCTTAAATTCTCTATTGCTAATTTATGTCAAGAAAGAATTGCATGGAGTTCATTAGCAGCTTTAGAAAGTGGTAGAAACTGAAGCAGTAGACAAGAGGCATAAGGAGGCAGAGAAAAGCAACAAGCTGGATGGGATATTGAAACACAAGCAGGTTTATGGGGCAGGGGACAGAGCTGGGGAGGTCACAGCTTGACATGCAGCCCTGTTGCCAGCGTCTGTGACTCTATTACAAGCCTCATCACACTCATTTTCTGAAATTTCTCCTCATACAGGCATGCAACTGTGTCCCTGTTAGCTCTCCCCTCCTCCTACATTTCTTCCCCTTCTTCATCGAAGAAAGGAAGACGAAGATAAATTAAAAGAACAGTTGTTCATTTCTAACCATTATGCTTTCAACGCCATTCAGTTTTGCAAGGCACTTCACAGCACACTTGCAGCATTAAAAAGCAGAATATCCTGCATTTAGCAGCAGTAATAAAGACAGCTTCTGGAATCAGCTGCGTGATACTCAAAAGTGTTTATCATCTCTGTGGCTCTTTGATCCTCCCCAGGATCAAACTTCCCAGTGTGATGCCTTTTTGTACAAAAAGGTTAATCAATCAATACTTATAGTATACTTTGAGAACTCACATTGGAAAAAGCACAAACACCAACATTATTCCGTGGTGAAACAGACAATTTAAGAATGTCCATACGAGACAGCATCAGGTAGTGGCGTTGTACATCTTAGCTTCATTTAAAAAATCCACCAAGAAATCATAAAATACAACTGTGCATGGCAAGAAACATATTACTAAGCATGCTAAAGTGTATGCTATATTGACAAGCTAAATTGTTTCTAAACAGATAAAAAATGGCAGAAAGGGAATCCTACACGTCAATTTTGTAACTCTTCTTTTGTGAAGTAAGACACTTTTATACAAACCCCAGACTGTCATTATATAGCTTCGAAAACCTTTCCCTTTTTTGTAGCATGCATTATAAACCAATCACATCGTTCAAATAAAAAAAAACCCTCAGAACTTTGCGTTCTATTAAGCTGTTTTTTCTATATTGCATAATTTAATTCATTTTTTTTCAGCAAAAACTTTAAAGAGTGGAAACATGGTTACTTAGAATGCAGTATCAGCAAAATTTTAAGATATTGTTTCACACTAAATGCTGTCATTAAATAGTTTTCATTTTTTTTTAATATATCGTGGTACATGAGTAGCAAGGTCATGAATAAAGCAGTATTTCTCAGTTTTAATATGCCTTATGTAAAGTCAGAATGTAATGCTTGTCATAAATTGTACTACTTTCACTGGTGTATTGTAAACCAAAACCAAAATAACCTTAAATTAGAACAATTAAAAGAAAAAAATAAAAACAATCATTAAAATGAAAAATAAAACACATTACAAAGATTTCTAGAAGATTCAAAGTGTTACTATGTCTTTTTCGAAGCAAACTAAAGCAACCATTTCTTATTTTAATTTTGAGCAATAAATGACTATCTCAGTCTTTCCTGTGGTTCGAGAATACTGAGTTTCTTCTACAAGCAAACCATTCTGTCCCTCCATGTAGATTCTCACTCCATGAGGAGGATTTAGGCCTAAGTCTATGATTTTAACCAAGAGAATTTACTGATCTATTTAATGAAATGCTTATTTGACAATTTCTTGAATATTGTAGGTGGATTACATTAGCTTAGCCCGTCATACGGAAAGGATATACAGAAATATTCAGGAATACTGAACTTTGGAGTATTGCTGAATTTTACAGACTGGATGTACAATTGATAAATGAACCCTGAAAAGGGCACAAGAGGACTTTAAAAATAAAATTATAACAATACTTAGAATAATAAAAAATATTTTATCTTCACTTATTCTTAAAGCAAGCAAAACAAAGAAAGAAAAAACAAACCCTCAACATTTCCTCTGCGCGGAACAGTGAGTTGTCTACTGTATTCATGTCTAGGCAGTAGAAATTAATTTTTATCTGCACACATTTCTCCTCAGCATTTAAAGGGAAGTGGAAGCCTTCATTAAATTGAAATCACAGTGGTCTGAATGCCTAAGTTTGCCAAAGGGCAGACGAATGCCCTCATTCTGCAAATAGTTGTGCACAAGCAGTGCAAGGCATACGAGTAGTCCCACTAGGCTACGCAGTGGGAGAATCTGCACACATCAAGTCACCGAAGCCTGTGTTGTCTAGTTTGAACAGTAGTGGCCCAAGTCCCTGACCATATAGAATTAGCATTCTGAATAAAACAATTCAGAGAGCTATGAAAAAGATTAACAAGTTACACTACATCTACATAATATCGTGACATAAGCTTTTTATGCTGATGGGTTTTCCCCTCCTTTAATAAAAGATATTTCAGCAGGTAGTTAAAATACTCTTGCAAGAATTCTCTCATAAAACAGCCAGCCTGTTCAGCCAATACCATATCTGTTACTTCAGCTGCATTCATTATTACTCTAAAAAATACTAAGGTAGCAAAATTTGTTTTATCTGAAGTAGTATATTGCCTCATCCTGTCTGTTTGTTTATAAACGACAATAAATGATGCATCTGCAGCCCATGTTTCATGTGATATTGCTTAAGGTGGCAGCAAATCACCAGGGCTATTTGTAAGAACAAAGCTTCCTGGTCTATAGAATAAACCGACTTTTTCCCACACACATGACTCCACAATACTGACTGTGTTTAGCTTGTGTCTAACTTTTCAGGCAACAGAATTCCTATGATTTTTTGAAGATCTCCATCATCTGAGGTAAGCCTTTTAAATATAGCAAGGACAGTGTCCAAGGCTACAGTAATAGCTTTATCTCATGAAGTCATACTGTAACTGCCTGAAATAAAAAAGCTTATTTCTCCCATTTCTTGCAAGGCCTCTTTCAAAATGTTTTGACAGGCAGCTAAAACAACAAGCAAAAGTGAAAACATTGCAGCCCTGTTCCTTCCGGAGCAGCTGTAGAAGCATTCATCACCAGAACAGTATACCAGAGGAGACGCCAGTGGCTAGGGGTAGTGTGTAATATAATTTGATATACAACACAAGTATTAATACATGATATATTACTCTAGGAACAGATAGGTCTCCACATATAATGTGTTGCAAGACACTAAAAGTGAAAAAACAAGGAGTAAATCACTAGCAATATACCCTTATTACTATTCTTCACACTGGGAGGCATTTTACCATACCTGCCTTACGTGAAAGAGTCTTTCTCAGAACCTGCCAGTCCAAATTTTCCTCCTTTCTTCATGCATTTCCATTATACATTCCCATTTTGACTTAACAACTCATGCTGTAAAAGTAAAGGTGTGCACGTAAAAACACAAGGACTCAAGGGCAAGCAAGCACCCTTTAAGGGGGAGAATGAAGTTAGGTGTCTGGTGCACATTCTGTGCTGCACCCCTTTAGAGAGGAATCCCTTTAGCAAGGCTAGCCTTTCATTGGCTTAGAGATTCGTTTTCGTGGCTTTGCAGGTTAGATTGAAGTTTATTTGTAGCTGCCTTCCTTACCTGTTTGGCAATGACTTTTTGTATACCACTTTGTTAGGCTCTTTAATGCTTTAACAGTAATCTTGGAGACTCAGGGAATATGCGGAAGGATCAGTACCAGGAAAACAGCTTTAATGGAGAAAAGTTTATCAGCAAGCAGCTGTGCATGAATTCTTCTCCAGGGCAGAATAAAAGTCTGGCAGAAAATATAGTTTCTGATGGAGGAAAATAAATCTAGTGGAAAATCTATCATGTATAGCTAGGCCCACTATGAACACCATATACTGAAGCTTTAGGAAGAGTAACAGCTGAATCTGATCCTAAGTAAAAATATTGGTACTGCCTTTTACTTTATATACTTCACATATTTATTTAGCTGCTTCTTCTGAGAGCAAGAGATCGTTGGCAATGAAGGCTAGAATATGCAACTTCATTAAAATAACTCTCGACATATAATTTAGAGGGATCTAAGCTATGGCTGTCATACTTCATAAAGTGCAATTACTTTCTACCAGAATTTAGTATTGCTGTATTGTAACACAGCATCAGTCAATAACAAAGTTACAGGAAAGATTTTGCTTTACAC
This sequence comes from Tauraco erythrolophus, assembly GCF_009769465.1. Taxonomy (NCBI): domain Eukaryota; kingdom Metazoa; phylum Chordata; class Aves; order Musophagiformes; family Musophagidae; genus Tauraco; species Tauraco erythrolophus. Next base: position 82,885,467 of record NC_141496.1, read on the forward strand.
ATAAAATTTCCATCTTTCACTAGAAATGATGCAATTTTAAGCCATTCTCAGCTTTCAGCGGCATTTAGGGTTTGGGTTTTTTAGTAAAAAACGAAAACTGACAGTTTCTTCCACTCACCTTTTACAATTGAGTCTCACTTTTAATGCAAAATGCCGGAAAACCGCAAAGTGAGAAAAATGTGAGTGACTGAGCATTTAATTTCATAAGTACACTCACTTTATATCTGCGTGTAATAAGCTACGATCAACTGAGGATAGCAGTATTGAGATAAGAAGATGGAAGAGAAGGTATTTTTCCTAACGCATCCAACGTATCCACAGATAAATCATAACGTTGGCCTGATTCTAACAACAACTTCAAAACCATTAACGCAATGACTGTACACCTCCTTCTGTGTAACATGAAAACATCACAACCCCTGGCTCATTAGTGGGATAACTTAGGTTGTAAGCTTCAGTTTACTACAGGGTGGGATGTATCACTTAACATGTGGTTATTTTCATAAAGACTTAGGGACTTATCACCAGCTTTGAGAGCAGACGCTAGCAATATTGCAACCCTAGCAGAACTGCCAGCACTAAGCTCCACTGCTGCCCTTATCTTCAGTCTGCCAGACTCTCGTGGCCCAAAACAAAATGGAGCGAAGCGGCAGTGCAGTAGATGTAACACATGGTTCTCTGAGTATCCTAAATGAATAAGCTTCAGGAGATTTCTGACAACAGTGGCATGTCAAAAAGAATGCATACGGAATATGCCTAAAGGACTGACCATTTTTTCCCAACAATGTTGCTGTTCTCATAAGAGGTATTTACCTCTCGCAGGAGATTTTGCTTCGAAAACTGCAGACACAGATTTCTGGGGACAGGTACTTCGTCCTGAACCAGCATTTTACCAGAGCCTTTGTCTACAGGGCTGCTCTTTAAGTCTGCAGCTCAGTGTTTGTGTTGTGTTTTCTGGTGTGCTGGCATGTTTTTCAGAAGATGAACAGTGAGAGCTAAGCTGACAAACTTTAGAGGAGATTAAAAGGCCAATCACATGGCCAAGATGAAGTGCACTCACGATTCATACCAAAATGATTCAGATCATGTATGCAAGTAGCAAAGGACAAAGAAATTAATTTTAGAGAATGTCAGAGAAAGGGCATTTACAGAATCGTTTTACCAGGACACTAAAGCCTACTAAGAGTTGTCACAGTTGTTTACTGTGACTTTTTGTCACAGTAAAAAACAAATGCTCTAATCACAAATCAAAACATAGATTTGGGAAAGCTACCAAGTTCCCTTTTCTTGTAAACAGATTACAACCAGTATGGCTAATTTAGGAGCAGAAAGTTTATGTCCCATTAGGAAATTTAACTGTGATGTGCAATGAGTAGGAGGCTCAGTCTTGGAACATGAAAAGCAGTGAATCAACCCTGGCTCTCTACAACTTACATATTTTTCTCCTCTTCTTGACTCAACCTAGTCTAGTTGGCCACTGAAAAATTTGTAAGATAAAGAGTGTGGGGGAAATATTTATTTCAGCAACAAGTTGCAGGTCTGGTTAAGGCTGAGTTCAAATTCTCAGTTCCTCTGTCTAAATATGATTTCAGATACTGCAGATGCCTGGGAGTTTCTGCTTTTTCTAGATTTAGTTACACTTCCTATACTTTAAAAATATTTTCCTGTTAGTTTTTGCTGTAAAAAAAAATCCAACAGTCCAATAACAAGTAGGAAATTAATAATCCAGAAGATTAAGAAGTTAACAATGTCCTGCCAAGTAGAACTGTAAACATAAACAAAAAGCAAATGGAGTTTTATCCTTTAAAGATCTTAACTAAGAGGTAGGAGGATCCTTAATATTGGTCACATATACTGATAGATAGAAATAGCATCCCGGAGCACCTTAGATTACTCTTATATGGCAAACATGGCACTAAACAAGGGTCTAATGAGAAACTTTACCACAAACATGAAAGTATTACTGTTTAAAAAATATGCATCTCTCTAACCCAGATAGAGAATTAATCTGGAAGGGCTTGAAAATTTGATAGGTCTCAGAATAAAGGCAGAATAGGTTTTAAAGCTTCTTGCTACTGTTTTTCTAATATATATTATTAAGATGTATAAGTTTTGCACACACAGGCATGGTGGCACCAGCTAAAAACTGAAAGGGATTATAGCAAAGTGTTTACATTAAGAGCAATTTAGATTAAAACTATAGGATGAAGGAATTATATTGATGTTGTGTCAGAAATACATCACTAAAAATATTTCATTTTAAATGTTCCCACATCCAAGGTTGCACCACATAAATAACTAATGACTGCTAAACATTTTTCACTGTTTGAAAATTCATCTCTGGAAAATATTTAAAAAGTAGATGATTACAGAATGCCTACGCTAAAAACAGAAACGTTAAAAAATAGGAAAAACCAAACTCAGTAGGCAAGGCCATCTATTTATGAATGGCCATAGTAGTTCCTATATTGTTCCACATAATCCAGTATCTTCTTTCTGTTAGCAGCACAAGTAGCAGGAGTAACAACAGGTCGAAAGTATACTGTATTTCTCCCTAATGCTGTCCTAGACACTGTTTTCATTTCAGGGATAGATAGCAAAGCAACAACCTACACAAAAATTTAGTTAAGAAATGAAGCAAGACTGGGACATTAACAATGACATCAGCTAGGCACCACATCTCAGCTAGTCACCTTGGCTCTTTTTACAGTCAAGGAGGAAAGAGAGGTGTGTTTTCTAGGACAAGAAAAAATAGGGTTTTGGAGGATTTCCCCACACACACATTAGATGCTTGCCAACTAGCTAACAGTAGGCAAGTCATGTAAACTCCTGCCCTATATAGTACTGATAATAATGCCTATGTATATTTTAAAATCCACAGCTCTCTGTATCTACCTATCATATTGTAATATAATCTTTGTGGAAGACAGTTCTTCTGTATATAAAAGGTCATTAGAAACTAAAAAGACCTGAGATTGAAAGCTTTCACAGATTGAAGGAGCACAAGTCCATGGGATCTGAAGAGATGCATCCGTGGGTCTTGAGGGAACTGGCAGATGAAGTTGCTAAACCATTATCCATCATATTTGAGAAGTCGTGGCAGTCCAGTGAAGTTCCCATCACTCGAAAAGGGGAAACATAGCCCCTATTTTTAAAAAGGGAAAAAAGGGAGAGCCGGGGAACTCCAGGCCAGTCAGTCTCATCTCTGTGCCTGGCAAGATCATGGAGCAGATCCTCCTGGAAACTACGCTAAGGCACATGAAAAATAAGGAGGTGATTGGTGAACAGCCAACATAGCTTCACTAAGGGAAAATCCTACCTGACTAATTTGGTGACTTTCTATGATAGCATTACAACATTGGTGGATAAGGGAAGAGCAACTGACGTCATCTACTGGACTTGTCCCGCACAACATCCTTGTCTCTAAACTGGAGAGACACGGATTTGATGGATGGACCACTCAGTGGATAAGGATATGGCTGGATGGTCGCACTCAAAGAGTTGCGGTCAATGGCTTGATGTCCAATGACAGTGGTGTTCCTCAGGGGTCGGTATTGGGGTCGGTGCTGTTTAACATCTTTGTTGGTGACACGGACAGTGGGATTGAGTGCACCTTCAGCAAGTTTGCAGATGACACCAAGCTGTGTGGTGTGGTGGACACGCTGGAGGGAAGGGATGCCATTCAGAGGGACCTTGACAGGCTGGAGAGATGGGCCTGTGAGAACCTCATGAAGTTCAACAAGGCCAAGTGCAAGGTCCTGACCATGGGTCTGGGCGAAGAATGGACTGAGAGCAGCCCAGTGGGGAAGGACTTGGTTGATGAGAAGCTCAACATGAAGCCAGCAATGTGCGCTGGCAGCTCAGAAAGCCAACTGTATCCTGGGCTGCATTCAAAAGAAGGGTGGCCAGTAGGTCGAGGGAGGTGATTCTGCCCCTCTACTCTGCTCTTGTGAGACCCCACCTGGAGTACTGCGTTTACCTCTGGGTTCCCCGACAGAAGAAGGACACGGATCTGATGGAGCGGGTCCAGAGAACGGCCACAAAGATAATCTGAGGGCTGGAACACCTCTGCTATGAAGACAGGCTGAGAGGGTTGGGGCTGTTCAGCCTGGAGAAGAGAAGGCTCCAGGGCAATCTTGTAGCAGCCTTCTAGTACTTAAAGGGGGCCTACAGGAAAGCTGGAGAAGGACTTTTTACAAGGGCGTGTAGTGGTAGGATAAGGGGCAATGGATTTAAACTGAAAGAGATTTCAATTACATCTGTTTACAATGAGAGTGGTGAAATACTGGAAAAGGCTGCCTAGAGAAGCTGTGGCTGCCCCATCCCTGGAAGTGTTCAAGGCCAGGCTGGATGAGGCTTTGAGCAACCTGGTGTAGTGGAGGGTGCCTCTGCCCATTGCAGGAGGGTTGGAGCTAATGATCTTAGAGGTCCCTTCCAACCCTAACCATTCTATGATTCTATGATTATAGTTTACAGAGGAATTGCAAATTATACCTTAGAAAAAGACGTGCTACAAAATTATATTGTTAGTAATGACACAGCTTTTATATGTAATAAAAATATAGTGTTAGTTAAGTACTGCTAGCTTTCAGTTTAGCACAAGCATAGCAGAAAGGCTGTAATAGTCCAGTCTGATTAACCATAAAAGCACCACACAAATCTGTCCTATAAATAATATGCATTTCTAGTTCACATCACCTTTAGAGAACTTTTTAAGTGTAGAAACACTAGCATTCTTTCAATGGCTTTCTCATCACTTCCTCTGGCTACCCAGAGCATAGACTTGATTAGTTTCCACAGATTTTGTTCTGTGCAGCATTCATTATTATTCAAAGGGTCAGAAGTCAGAGGGGAAAATGGACCACAAGAAAAAAAAAGCAGCTTTTATATACAATCCTTTGCCTTGTCATACTTTGCAAGTATAGAATGTAATTTATCAGGAAAGAATGTAATTTAGCCTGCCTATAAGTACTTGCTTTATTGTCATATGACATCTCCTGGTAACTTTTCTCCCAACGGGCTCATAAGGAAACCTTGATGCTGCATTTTGGAGGCTGGCTGGAATAAGAACTTGTGGGAAATGTGACTATTTAAACAGAGCAAAAAGCATGCACGTTATGTAGGGGCAGATGGCAAATCGCAATGTTTGAATCAAATGCACCAGGCAATTAACAAAGGGAAAATAATGTCATACAAAAGGGCTGTAAAGAGGATTTTTATATTTCCCTGTGTTCCTTCCTTCCATGAAACTAACTGCAAAATAGAACAGAAGTTGCTAGTAACATTCAGATTAGCATCGTGCTGTGTGTACATGCTTTATGGTCACTTTCTTCTAAACACTGGTCCATCCTTAAATAACGCAAAAAAATCCCTAAAACCCTCATTGTCTAATTTGGTATATTAACACACATTTTTTTCTTTTAATCCCTTTTGGCAAAGTTTGCCTAACGATGTTTTTTCCGATTCTCAAACTCCATCCATCAGGATCGCCTCCCACAGTCCGTTTTTCAGAGCAGCAGTCTCCTGTGGTGGTGGCTGATTTTGGCATGTCTCCTTGCACAGTTCATCATTCAATGTTGTCTCTAGTCTCTTCCCACACCAGAGAAACGGCAGAGATGTTGATGATGCCTTTAACCATACTGTGCTCTTTCTATATGCTGTGCAGAGCCTGCTGGTGTTGCCAAATCCCAAACGTGTTATAATCCATTTAAGTTCTTGCATCTGTTTCCAGACGGGCTTGCTTTGCCCAAAGGCCATGATTGACTCAGTCTGTCTGTTTTCCTGTACTGGTATTGTGGTGTCCAACTGAGATTTCGTTCAGATTTTGGCTTGTAGCACTCTATAGTACATACAATCTCAAGCAGAGCCAACCAGCCCATGATTTGAAACATGTCAAAGGACTTGCTTGGTGAAACACTGTGGTTTGTTTTTTGTTGTTGCTTTTTTTTTTCCCCCACAAAGGCCTCTCTCACTGAGTGTTTTATACCATAGTCTGAACCAGAGTTAGTCTCTCATCAGATATTCAGTTTAGCCTTCAGAAATTTTCAACTGCCATCTTACACATAACTACTTTGATTGACTCCGTCTCCATTATTTAACCTCACTTACATTCAAAAGCTTATTGTTCAGATTTTTATACAAATATGCTTTATTAGACATAAACTCCTTAAGTACTTATAGTGCCGTTTCACTTATCCTTCTTACTTTGAACTGAAAACCCACCTAAGCACTAATAGCATCAGAGCCAGCTGTTGACTACTGCTACTAGTGCCATTTTCCTCAAGACTAAACAATTCCAGAATCCACTGCTGGGTCATTTTGGGGAGACTTTCATATTTTAAACTGTACCCATCTTTCACTCAGAGTGTTTTTCCATTTCCTTTTGGACTTGGCAGCATGTGTTATTCAGACCTTTGAACACCAGCAGATGATTTCTAAATCTAACAGGTGGACCAGCAAGAAAGGGAAAAACATGGTACTATGCTAACCAGGTGCTGAAGTAGCCACAGTGTGGCTCCAAAGGTTTCAAAAACATGTCAGCCTTTTTTCCGTTCCACCTAGTGCCAGGCACCTTTACTGAGATGTGTGCCTCCCACACAGAAGTTTTCTCTGTACTTCCCTACTCTGTCCCTTCACTTCTTACTCTGGTTTTCTCTGGCAGAGTAGAGGAGAGAATAGTTCCTAATTTCTCCTTGAAAACGCCCTGGAAAACAGGAATGCAACTATTAAGTAGCCCTCACATCAATAAACTCTTCTGCTTCTGATATGTTTTAAACTGTTTTCTGCCTTTAAAAATCATTATACGTACTGTTCCTACGACAACCGACCCAGATTCCTAATGAGCTTCCCTTGGTACTACTACTACTACTACACGAATGAATAATAATTTCCTGTGGGTAGATTTCCCGTGTCTGTGCTCTAATTCAAAGCTTGACCCATCTGTCCTGGATTACATGCAGTTTGCCAGGAGCCTCCAGCTTTATGGAGTATTTTTCCTGCTGAATCGTTTCTCCCTTGCTGGTTTGGAAATGGATTGGCAGCTCGGAGATGCCGCAGCAGCATGGAAAGCAGCCAGATGACAGCCATGAGCAGATGTCATTCAGGTTTGACAGGAAAATGAATTCTAGTCGTGTGATCAAACACTCATGGATCTTAAGGGAAAATCAATTTTTCCTGTGTGCCTGCATGATTACTGCTTTGAAGGTCTTGTGCACTACTGGGAAAGCTATGGTATCACTGTTTTATTTTGGTCTTGTATTTCACATAAGAACATGCAGCACCTTTGAAGAGTTTGAGCTCCAATGTGATAACGCTAATCCACACACTGTTCTGTGTAAAGTCCTTTAATGTCTCCTGAAAACCTTGTTTAATCTCTCCTTATTCAATGATAACAGACTAACTTCAATAGGTATACTTCCCTGAGGAAGACTATTTTTTTGCCGGGTTGTTTGATGTTGGTTTTGTTGTTTTTTTTTTGTGAAAAGGGCACAAAATATAACCAAGACTTTTTTTTGTTTTAGAAAATAAATCAATTTAACCAGGAGAAATGTGATGAGGTTTAAAAATGTAAAAAATCACTATCAATTGGAGATTCTTTGACAGCGAATTACGTCAAGATATGGGTTGTCTCACAAGAAAGTTACTGGAAACATGGTCAGCCTAGATGACTGTCATGGCTCAGCCCAGCGGCAGCTCAGCCACCACTCAGCTGCTCGCTCACTCCTCCCCTCAGTGAGGTGGAGAGGAGAAAAACAGGACAACAGGACTGAGGGTCGAGATAAGAACAGGGAGGGATCACTCACTGACCATGGCCCCGGGCAAAACGGACTCAGATTGGAGACAAATTGATTTAATTCGTTAACGGCTCATTCAGAGAGGATAACAAGAAACAAATCCAGATGTCAAAAATACCTTGCCCCCACCCCTCCCTTCTTCCCGACTCTACCTCCTCCCCCAGTGGCACAGAGGGACAGGGAATGGAGGGTTGCAGGTCAGTTCATCACACATCATCACACATTTCTGCCTTTCTTAAAGGAGGAGGACTCCTTACACTCTTGTCCCCTGCTCCAGTGGATTGTGTCCTCATGGAACAGTCCACAGACTTTTCCAACATGAGTCCTTCCTGCACGATGCAATCCTTACCCGTCAAATTGCTCCAGTGTGGGATTCTTCCTCATGGAGTCATGACTTCTTAGGGAGCTGCCACCCACTCTGGTGTGGGGTTCTCCACGGGCTTCAGATGCCTCTCCACCTCGTCGTCAGCCTCCAGCAGCTCATGGAGACCACTCTCTACAACTCCCTTCAGGCACAGGCATCTCTGCTCCACTGTGGGGCTCTCCAAGAGCTGCGGGTGGGCCTCTGCTCCACTGTTAATCTCCACGGGCGGCAGGGGGACCGCCTGCTATTTCACCACCCGTTTGCCAGGGAATTTCAGCTCTGGCACAACTTCTCCCATTCTATCTTCACTTTCCTTGGTGTCTGCATGGCCGTTTCTCTCACGGTCTCAGTCCTCTCTTTGCTCCAGCCGTCTTCAGCCGGGTAGCGGTGGCCCAGTGTGGGCAGCTGCTGTCTGGGAGCCCAGGGGGCAGCCTGCGCCTCCTCGCTCTCTTCACTGTAGGTCCAGCCTCTCCTTGGACTCCTTTGCCCCCATCTTAAATAGGGAATTCGCAGAGGCACTGACTGGCTCAGCCCTGGCCTGAGGGGATGGGGAGGGTCCCACCTGCCGGCCCAGTTTTGGAGCTGGGGAAACTTTTCACAGCTACTTACAGGGGCCATTTCTGCAGGCTCTCCTGTAAACTCGGCACAATGATCCAATGCTGTACCTTTTCTCCTGCTTCTAAAGTCTGTGATGGCAGGCTGAGCTTTCTTCCTATCAGAGATTTATGAAAACTCACGGATTTCTTATAATCTCTCTGAAGTGTTTGCTGCAACAACACCATTGAGGTGGGTGATGCCAAAAATGAATTCTATGCAGCCCTCAAAAAATTAAAAATATTTTCCATATGCTTTCTTGGTTTTTTTGTTTGTTTGTTTATTTTTTTTAATGATAGCTTTTGCATACAATACCTCTATGAACATGCCTTTTTCATTCTTTAGGGGCTTCACGGTGAATGGAAATGAGTACTGGTGTTTGCTGAACAGTTGGCAAGTTCCATTTTCCTAATTTAATCAAAAACTTTGCAGAAATCTATATTAATTCCTAAATTACTTCAGAGATTATAACATGTTAATTTATGACTGGCACACAAATCAAGGCAAGGCACCCAATGAAGGTCTTCAAGTAAACTCCCTATGATTAATTCACTATTTTATACATCTATATAGTCTTAACGAGTGCCGTTATCCAAATCCAGTCTATGCTTTTCTCAAAGCTTAGATTACACTTTTTTCAGGTCCCTCTACAAATATTTTCGACGTGTTCCTTTAGCTCTATAGTGTAAATTGGATCCCATATTTCAGAATATTTCACAACCTATTCAGTTTTCCCATCATCACTACTGTCATAGTCACAGTGCTTAGCAGACAAAATTACAGTATGAAAAGTTAGTGAAAAAATACCATTGCTTCAAATTTGTGTTTCTTTAAAGACTCTTATATTAAACCTTCTTTTTGGTAAAAAAAAAAAAAAAAAAAAAAAAAGATGATTTTTCTAAAAACGTAGGCAGTAACTTAAAAAAAATCCAAGAACTTTTTTCTCCGATTTTGCCTCTCAGAATCACAATTTTTTTCTATTCTCCACTACCTTACAAATTGATTGAGGCCTTTCTTTGACTACCACACCAACTCTGCAGAGCTAAAAGGAGCTGAGAATCATTTTTGTCAGAAGACAGATACACTGACAGTAGTTATTTTATTAGAAACATATATCGAGTTACAAACAGAAAGTTCAAAAAAATTTTTTTGCTAGATTGAAATACAAGGCCAGTGAGAACTCAGAAAGGGAAACCTCTGAAAAATGGCATTTTTGCCAATCCTTATGAAAGCAGCATGAATCACATGACCTATAGAATTATAGAATCATTTAGGTGGGAAGAGACTTTGAAGATGATTGAATCCAACTTTTAACCTAAAGTCCATCACTAAACCATGTCCCTAAGCACCACATCTACACATGCTTTAAATACCTCCAGGGATGGTGACTCAACCACTTCCCTGGGCAGCCTGTTCCAACTGACAACCCTTTTGGTGAAGAAACTTTTCCTAATACCCAATCTAAACCTCCCCTGACGCAACTTGAGCCCATTTCCTCTTGCCCAATCGCTTGTTAACAATGTCGCTGAAAACTAGGAGTTTCCAAATACCTGCAGAGCACTAACTATGTACCTGTAACTCCTTGATAAATCACAAACACATCATCTTGGACTGCTATTCAAATTCCATTGCAATTTAGTGCAAAATTAAAACAGTTTATTTAATACTAACAAGGAATATTTGAATAATTTTTTGCTGCTTCAGCTTCGTTCTATACTCTGCAAATCTGAAATCATTTTCGCAACTGTATAAATCAAAAAGGAATTGCCTTCTGGCTGCTGGCAGTGCTTTCCGTCTGTGGAAGTCCATTCAGTGCAAGCCGAACTCTGCTGTGGCTGAGCTGCCAATGAACTTGTTTGTCTTGGGTTGTACTGGACGATTTTATCCTTTCCCTCACTACTTTGGATTAAGCAAGTCTCAGTGGTTCTCTACCACTCCCATGACATTTTCATGCACTGTTTCAAAAGCATGATGCCAACTTCATTGCACTCGCGATATACTCACGACCACACATCAGTGCTTTCAGGTCTTCAACAACTTTCATGTGAGTATAAATTAATCTAGCATCACCACAAAGAAATCTGATTTCAGCAGTAGCTTTTTAGTACAAGGAACCATCACATCCAGACTTCTCTAGGTGTGCAGTAGTTCCCCGGGCTTTTCATTCACATCAGCTTAACCTGAAAATCCATGTATTAACTTGACAGATTTTTCTTGTTGTTAAACTCTGCACAGTACCTTAATAATGCTTCCATCCTAGTGCTGTGTATGAGAAATCTAGGCAAAAAATTCTGTAAAAATGAACTTTTTTACAACACCTCTTTGAATAATAAATCTTTATTAGATGGAGATTATTTATTCTGTACAGTCTAAACCAACTCCAAACAGGTTTTTACCTGAGATGCTCTAAGTGCTTAGGATTTGGTTCTTCATGCTTAAAGTAAGAGCGCATCTGACTTCGAAACTAATAGTTACTTCTTACACAACTATCTTTAAACTTTGTTTTGGCTAGGTCTTTATCGAACTGAAAATAATTCCTTCTGGGTGACAGGATACTGTTATCACCAAGTATTTTGAAAACATTTGAATGTGACTGATGCTAGTATAGCCTCAGATCAGACATGTTTTCCTGGACAACAGGTAATAATATTAATTTAACACGTCTACTTAACCTGTATGTATGCATCAGCTATATCCCCAAGCTTTGTTGTGCTAAGCTCAAAATGACATAAATATCATTTGCAACTACTGAAAACGTCTACTAGAAGTGCATCCTTTTCCACAGTCCTCTAGTCCACTGAGAAACCACTGACGTGCTTAGTCTGAGCTGTTAAAAAGAAACATCTTTCACACATCCCCAGCACTTGGGGGTTTGTTTTTGACACTTGAGAAAGACATTTGCTACTTACGCACAGTAGTCTTTTCTACTTCAGCTTGAGAAAAACATTACCTTCTGTCTATGTAAATGTAGCAAAAAATAAGTACTTGAACAGGAGGTCTCAGGAAACAGTGTTAATTAAAGCAGTATGTTAAAAAATTAGTGGCACAATATCAACGCCTACTAAAACAGAAGATAAGAGTTTGCGAACACTATTTTCCCTTTTGTTTCTGGAGTTCATTTACAGCCTGATTTTCAGCTGCAAACTCACATCCACACTCTAAAGCACTGGAAGCTGCAGCTGTGTATTCAGCATATTTGAAAATAAGGCTGAAAGAAACTTCCTTGCGCTCTGTTTGTTTGCTCTGAAATTCAAGCCTGCTGCTGCTGCTCTTCTTAGTTCTTTTGAAAAAGTGCAGTGTAAGGACAAATCTCGAGGAATACATTAAATATATATTTCTTGGATGAGTTTAGTAATTGAGCTTAAGAGCCATTTTGACATTAAATTCTTGGCACGGTCTCTCAAAATCCTAACCAGTGTATGCTTAACTGCTTTTTCTTGTTTGAGGTTTTTAGTTTAGGCTGAAATAACATCAGAGTAAAACCATTTCAAATTATGTTATTCAGAAAATATTACATAGTAAAAACAAAATCCTTAGGGCAAACCAACAGGCATTATTTTTTCATCATTTATCAACATTTGCTCAGACTGTTTGTTTTTTGGCAAAACAAAACATAACCAGCTAAACTTTTTATCTCGTTGTTATGTCCTCTAAGAGGTGAGGTGGGGTGCCATGGGTAATAGATGTAGGAGCAGCCTGAATTAAAATTTCAGGGAGGAGGGAGATGCTTTTTTTTTTTTTTCCTCAAACTTAAGCATATCGTAGATTTTGCTCACTTCTCAAACATCTGCTGATGAGTGGTTTCTTGATAGGGAAAATTGCTTACAAAAATTGATGCATTTTATTTTTCTATTATTTGAAAAAGGTAGGTTAGGAAAGTGGACATGTTAAACAAAATGGTTTTGCATGTTAAGACACCTTATTTCCACTTTTTTTTTTAGCTCACACTTTTTACATGGAAGGATCCAAAGTAAAGTTGATTGGGCACAGCATAAAATGGATTCAAAATTCTGAATTTTGTATTTAACCTTTAATCTCCTTTTACTTACTATCACTCTTTTTAAGAATCAACCTGTGAGTCACAGGATAAGAGATTTACTATTCAAAATACTATAGCTCTATAATAGGATCACTACAATCTATCCAATGAAGTTGTACATCGACACCAAGATGTATTTTAAGGAGCCGAAAGTACCAGTAACAATCATTCATCATAAATGCATTGTTCATTCAACTTGAAAACTGAGGGATATTTTATGTCTGTTAATGTATCCCATTAAGTATATTCATTAATATTGTATCTCAATGTCTAGCTATAGGCTATCAGAAGCCAGATCAAAAAAAAAACCAAAACAAACCACCAAAAATATAACACAAAGAAAAGCCCATTTACATTTCATATCAAGTCAGGACCAAAACCTTTTAGTATTTTCTTCAAAATTATTGAAAAGATATTTACTTGAGTCTTCCATGCACCAGCTGACTGTCCTTTGCCTATGTGGTTATTGTGATTTTCTTCATCCCTTAACTCCCGCTACTATCTCTGTTTGGAGTGTTTCCACTTTGTTTAATTGTAAAATATTCATCAAGCCAGTATGAGGCTGATCCTAGAGTATCGCTATACTCTGTGGACCAGAACAGCAGTTTGCAATACTGAAAATGCCATTTCAAGATCCTGCTGTAAATCAGGTTAAACAGAAACATCAGCTTGATCTCATGCTTCTACAGTGAACATCTTAACCAAGTATCTGACCATTGACAGCTCTGGAGTTTCACATCTCTACTTTTCATTTGACTAAAGCAACCATTTATGAAAAATGTTTTCTTGAACCTAGTGCAGACAAAACAAACGTCAGTCTTGCTTTAAATTAACTGAAAATTTTCAGTTTGCCGAAAAGATATTTCATCAAAAAATTCCTGACCTACTTTATTGCCGTACAGATATCTACTGAAATGATAATGATAATGAGTAAACAGTTCTACAGGTTTAAGTCTTGCTGGAATAAGTATCTGATTAGATGAGAAGGATTACCATAAGTCTCAGACTTGAAACTGCAATTTGAATGTGTAAACACAGCTGTCTGATATGTCTCCCATGAGTTATAATGGAAATGATGATACTCAGACACTACTATATATTTTTAAGCATTAAAAATAGGAAACTCCAAAGGCTCTCTCAGGGGGACTGTAGGCGCAGGGCAACTTTACTATAATGCAGAGAATATTACTCAGGATCAGAGAGGAGAAGGGAGACATAATAGTCAGAAATAACAGACGACTAAAATACAGAGAGGTTTCATTAGCAAACAAAAGCTTTTAGTGTACAAAATACTTGTCAAGGCAGTAGAAAAGTCTGCTGCTTCCTACATTATCCATAACCCTACCCATAACCTACATTATCGATAACCATAACATATCCATAACCAAGTCAAATAATGTTTGACTTGAAACTGTATCAGATAGGTATTCTACAAAATGCCTCCCTTATAATAGAGTCACTCGTAAAGCTACATCATAAGCAACCAAATTTAAAAGTTCAGCCCATTATTTCTGTGCCCAGTATTTTAGCCTTAATTAATCTTCATCAGAGTAGTTTTCCTTTTTCCTTTCTTAAAGAAAACATAGCTGAATACATATGAGAAAACCAAACCTAAAAATAAAGAGAAAGCAAACTGAAGAATTTCACATTTTATACTAGTGAAGAGCAGGCATATTTCACAATTACTGGCAGAGGGGTCTTACCCGAAGCAGTTCCTTGATTTAAAAATATATTTTAGAACAGCTCTACAACCAAGAACAACAAGTCTTAAGTGAAATGGAAATTTCAGACTTTCAGCACTTTTATTCCCTGCTATTTTCTTCTTTTTTTTTTTTAACAGTTTTTCATATCTTTAGCACTTTTGTTTGGAAAGCCTAACCAATTTGTAGGCTTTTCAGAATCCTACTAGAACAGCAATAGGAAAACAATTTCAAGCATGCTTCAACATCATTTCCTGTCTTCCTTGCTGTTTCCACCAGTGTCCTCTAATCTCCTCACCCCTCTGTCATTACAGCTCAATTTCTTCCTCTCCTTTGGATCCCCCACTGATCTCAAAACACTCAAGCACCTTCAGTCAAATTTTCTGATCATAGGAGTGGAGGTAGTAGATTTTAAAGCAGAAAACAAGGAATACGACTAAGTCTCAGCATGGAGTGGAAGAGACAAGAAGCTTCATGGCATCTTCAGGCAACTTTCAACAGCAGACAGCAATAATCAAGAGAAATAACATTTTATATATTCTTTAATAAAGGGGAAAGAATTTGGGACTGGAAAGTGCCAAGCATACGATATAACGGGCAACCTTACGCAGCGATGGGGTTGAGAGTTTCAGACCTCTGCCTCCCTAAACCTATACACCTCCCTAAAAATAGCCATATTGACTCACACTATTTAGCCCAACATTCCTTTCTCATTAGGAGATACGGAGATTCTGGGAAGAGTCAGCATTTACAGGATTTCCCATAGCTTTCCGTCCTCTATTTGCTATCAAGTTCAGCAGTCTTCTGAGCTGGAGATAATTTAACATACCCTCTTTAAATGTTTTATTCCACCATGCTCTCTGGTCTCACCTTGAATCCATGAAAATTTCTAGCCAACGCATCCTTAGGCAAAGACATCACCACAACCCCTGTCTGTCACGTGTCAGCTTGGAACATGGAAGCTTGGAGTTTGGCTTCCACAACTTAATTTGCTTCAACTACCTCCAGCTCAAGACTAAATTTGCCTTTCTCACACCAATAAGCCTTTACAGCCCTAGCATCCTCCCAGCCCTTACTGGTACCTTAAGCACAGCATAACGTTGCTATGCTCATGCCAGCATCACCTCTTCCAGAGTTAAGGGGTTGACCACTTGCATCCATGCCTAAAGAGCTAAGGCACAGAAGTCTAAATCTGCTCAGTTTTGCTTCAGAATCATATTTTGAGGAAGAAATATGTCTGCCAATATTTTACTAGCTTATTTTTTTCTTTCTCTTTTTTTAAAGAGCCCACAAACTTGATCTGTTTAAAGGAATAATTTCCTTTAAATATCTTTTATACTCAAGATATTACTTCTCGGCTCACATCACAACCTTTATGGGAGCTGAGATTTTATATAATATTGGGTGAAATCAAAAGATTATTTTTTACCTGTTAGCTGTACCTGACCTGAATAGTTAGAATACGAATGCAACACACATCTCTTTTTACATCCTATATACCAGCTTTGCACTCAGCAGTGATAAAAGATTTTTACCTGACAGCAAAGACATAGTCTACTTAATATATGTTATGTTCACTAGATATAGCAAAATATATTTAGTAAAAACAGAGTTCAATGCTACTATTAAATGCTGCAGAGTTCAATGCTACTATTCAACGCTTCAGAGAAACTCTCATTTTTGAGAAATAAGTAAAATGTCACAAAACTGTGTTTCTGAATCTTATGAGAAGTTAAAGAAGCGGTACTAGTACTTTGGGAGTAGTGGGAGGCTAGATTATCTCTACCATATCGAACCCTTCTGCTTTGTGTGTGCTGGTCCACTCCCAGGCAATCACTGTCTAATGCATAAACTTACCACACTTTGATGTGTTGATCTGCCTCAATCAAGATCCTAGACTTCATTCTCCATTTAATAATTTCTCAAACTTTTTTTCCGTCTTTGCTGCCTTGCAAACATGGATGCATCTCCTCCTTAACAACTCTAAAGCCTCTTTATTGTATCCTCTAAGTACCTTCTTACAGCTCTCCCTTCCACAGTACCTTATCTAACTGTGGTTGTCCCATCAGTAATCTAGGTTTCTCTTTTTCCTTTTTTCAAAACAGAAATAGTATATTTTCTTCAATTTCATTTCATTATTTCATTGATTCACTTCATATTTTCATTCATTCATAACTTCAACACATTTAATTTCAATTTCTGGGGGTTTGGTGGGGGAAGGGATATAGAACTCGTTGACATGTATTTGAATGGCTAATAGCAAAATCGGTGAATGGAGATTTTAGGCAGTCACTTAATACAAACACAGCAAACTAAAGAGCAGGAAGGTAGGAAGGGTCATACTGAAATAAATCAGCCAAAAAAGAAAAAAAAAAGAAAGAAAGAAAACCAAAGAAAGTGGGAAGAAAGTCAGGAAATGCTGAAAAGAAAGAAGCAAAAAAAGGCACAACACTGAAGCCCCTATTCCCATAGATTGGTAGCTCTCCTATCGATTCCCCATGCCTGCCATGAAGACTAAGTCCCATTGTGGTGCAGAAGACAGGGCACAATTACTCTTTAGTTTTCTAATTATTCTTTAGTTTTCTCATGTCTGCATTGCATTAAAGCCCATCCTTCCCACCATATAGAACTGGTCACTGGAGCAGAGAAGGAGAACAATTCACTACAGCTTGTGAGCCAGTTACCTACAATCCAAATAAGTTTGAGATCGCTAGCAAAATTAATTTATAATCAAGTATGACAGAGCCACTAAATTTTGAAAATCAAATTAATAGATAAATGAAAGTGGGGAAAAATTAATACTCAGAGAAAAAAAAAGAGATTTTGTTTTCAGTATTAAGATCAATAATAAACTTTAGTACTCCTTCATTTAAGACAAGAGGATGGATAATAGCAGTTCTAATTGCACAACTGCAGCTTTCAGTGCTCTATTTTCTTATTTACTTAAAACATTAAACTGTAATCACTCTCTGGAGGGAGACCCACTGGTATATGGATTTAAAGGATTACAAAAGTTCATCCTAAGTTTAGAATAAGGACAATTGCCCATGAAATGTACTTCTGAAAAAAAAAGGTAGCTTTGCACTAATCTGAAAAGAAAATCTCACCACACCATGACTTTTTGGATCTCTGAACACTCTCCAGAGTATCAAGAACACACTTTCCAGCTCAAAATTTTATTGTAGATCAGGAAAAAGACATATGAACAGTCTAATTGTATCCATCAAAATAACAGGGAGACAAGAATATTGTTCCAATTCTTGCCTAGGTGCCTTTCAGCTCTTCTCCACTATCATAGACTTTTTCTCCTAAACTGCTTGTATTTATTTCACCTTTTATTTAATTTTCAAATAGAAAACAAAAGTAACCTGAAATGTTCTGACTATCCTGGTAACAGTGATACTTGGGTAACACACACAGATGCTCGCACCATTTTCACCCCATGCCCCAGCTTTTCCTGAGACAAAGCATCTCTTTGCTTTAAGACTGCCAAGTTCCTTCACTCAGAGGTCTGTCATTCAAAATTTATCTGCAGAGTGTGACAGACATCCTGCTGGCACAAAAGTAAACACCTATCATCCAGCGGAAACTCATGGCTGGCTGCGAATGTCATCTTTGTCTCCAGTAATTCTGTTAAAAAAGTGAAGGAAATTATTTCATAAGCCGGTCACAAAATAGGGTACATCTGTCATTCAGTTGAATGTCTACTAAAGGAGCATGTATCCACTCACTAAGATCCTGACAGAGTTTCTTGATTCATGAAAGAAACTCTGTAGAGCAAAGTTCAGAATGTACCAGGTTTCTGTGAAGACTGTAGATGGGATTCATCTCTGAATTCTATCGTTTCCCTCTTTCCACTGAAAAAGATGTACATCTCGTATAGCACCAGCAAGTCAGTAAAGTACCATTAAATCAGAACCTTAATACTCATAAATATGTTCAGCAGATAGGGTCACTGTATCACACCAGTCCTATGTTATTTTAGGAGTTGAGAGAGAAGCATGCTTAAGGACCCTGCAGAAGTCATGCTGGGGAAATCAGGCTTTACTGATGTGCTCTACTTAAAGTCTGAGATGAAATTAATTTTATTTAAAAAGAGCTTCTCTACAGTACTTCCTATATTTTCTCAGTTTTCTTTTAGATAACTAATATTTCCCTAGTCTTCTAGCTATAAAGAGTTAGAATAAAAATAATTTTATAATGACTAGCAGAAACAATATGAAAAATGAATTAATTTATGTGATGTAAAAGGGATGTTTTGGGCATTTGTGTTTCTTTTTTAGCTGCAAAGCCTTTTTCTCACTTACATTGCCAGTACTTTAGTCTGTAATAAAAGTGCAGAAAAGCATGCCATTAGAAGATACAAAGCGTGCAAGAAAAGCACAAGTGTGATATTTTTTAACAGTAGTTTATAAAATATTAATAGCCCATTCAGCATCATCTCATTCCTGCAATAGATGCAAGCATCAAATATGTCACTGCAAAAAGAAAAACAGAGACAAATCACCATGCAGTGTCAGACACAGGTACGAAGAACCTTAAAATACTTTGAGAGATGTTTCCCTGATCACCTAGCTCCTAGCTTTTTTCACGCCCAGTTTTTCCACATGTAAGCCACACGATGTTAATAAAATTTCTATGTTTCTTTAACAAAGTGTTTTATGATAGTCATGTAGCAGCTCATGCTGGCAAGAACTGTACAAATAGGAAAGATAAGAAATTCAATGTTCTGTACAGGAACTTGTATCCCAGAATATTCCAAACCATTTCCACTTTCCTGACTACTAGCAACAGACAAATCCTGATATCATATTGTACTTGGAATAACTTCGACAATAATTTACCATATGGGAACACTAATGATATTCAAATTGAGAACAACCAATAAGTATTAAACATACATACTGCACAGAAACAGCCTTCATTTAGCATTTCAGTCACCAATAGTTTGCATCAGTAAGTTCAATTCTAAGATTTCACGATGTGTCAATGTCCTAGGGTTGAATCATGTTTGCACGCTGAAAATAAAATCTTAGTGGCAACTGAAAAAGAATTAACAAATTTCAGTAGCTAAAGAAACATAAATCTGCCGACTAGAATATAAGTACTTAAATAAATCCAGCTTATTGCAAGGTGTTGGAAGTATGCACAGAGCTCAGGCTTTTAGAAAACTTAGGCAAATCTTCCTTAGCTCATCTTTAAGTAACCTGAAACTCAGTGCATTATGCATGAGGAGACAAATTTCAACACACAAAATATTTGGGGAAGGGTGGAATATATCTTTCTATTTCTTTCTTTAAATATGGTTTCCTGTACCTTTAGAGTGAAGAGGTGCAGTAAATATTCTTTAAAAAATGAAAAAGTGAAAGCATGAGCCAAAATAGATAATGAGTTCATTAAACTAGCCACACCTCTTAAGTATTTATGAAACTTGAGGAGAAGCATAAGTTTATTTTTCAAAAAAATGCCTTCCTGTACTTTGTAATTGCCAATAGGATGATTCTGTCATCTTTGTGCATAAATAAATAATGCCAGAGGATTACTTTAGCCACTGAAAAGGGCCAGGAAAATTTAGTTTTCTCAGCAAATGCAGTAGCTTATTTAACAACTAAGTTGAATAGTTACATGCAACCTGGACACGTCCATTACAATTTTACATTTCCCATAAGTTATGTATTGTAGGTTTTAGGGTTTTTTATAAACATGACAATTGTGCACAAAATATGCATTATTAAAATAAATGCCCTGTACAATCTTAATGATAGAGATCTAGAAAACTAATACAGAAGGGAATTTCTAAGCAGCTTAAAAACATCTTGCATTACAATAGTATCCATTCGAACTGAAATTCTTACACTATCCATTGTGGATACTAAAAAGTCAGAAGCAGAAATTTTCCAGCTACTGCAGCATCCTGTGAAAGTTCTTTTTCCCATGCAGGCTGGCTGAGAAACAGTTTGAGTTTTTTGTAAACTAAGACTTTATCTTGCACCTGTAGCTTGTTATGCAGTCTTGTTTATGGCACACTGGGAAAGTTGTTTGAAATGGGTGTTGTAGCATTTAGCCAATCACTCTGGGAGGTGGATGGTCAAGCGACCAATAGCCTTGGCCATCCTTGTGAACCATGTTATATATACGGATTTGTAATTAATTAAAGGTTGGCATTTTGGCATTTTCTCCAGGACCTGAATTCTGTGTCATTCTTCTCTCTGTCCTCAGTACGACAGTGACAATCCATAATGTTTTTTCTAAACAGATGATGCTGAACTCACTGAGAAATATCCTTTTGTTTAGCTTAAAATTTCCCTCCATCCACCTTTTTTAAAAAAAAAAAAAAAGCTTGGTTTCTAAAAGAGGAGTATTTTTTATTGCCTTGCAAAATTACATTTTCTATCCATGAAAGCATAATATGTGTTGAGTAACAGTATCTGTAAAGGCAATTGTTCCACCTAAAAGCATGACTACAGGTGCTTGACTTTCACTCTACAAACTCTTTCACTTCTCTGCCCTGTGGATCAATGCAGGGTATCATCTGACATGAGACACCCAACTACAGTTTATCCTCCCAGTGTTGAATGTCAATGTCAGAGAAGTAGTGCTCAGCCTCTCTCAGTAAACATCAGGATCTGGTCATACTGCACCATGGGTATGATGGCTTTCCTCAACACAAACCTATTGCTTTTGAACCAACTCCCACTAAAACATGAGAAGTAAACAAGTCATGCCAGTGAATAAATCCCTCAGCTAATAAAGTTGAATCCCATCTAGAGAAGGAAAAGTGGGCAATGACAGTAAGTTTAAGTGCAACTAAATGAAAAGAACCAGCATTGCACAAATAGCTTGCTGTACAGATACATTCATAGTGGGTCTATAAATGTCAGAAAGGGTCATTCATCTCCTATGTGGATAAACAGCAGCCCTTTCTTGACGGATCACCGCTGCACATATGACACAAAACATCTAGTTCTGACTTTAAAATTGCCAGTAAACAGCAGCTTCTGGCAACTCTTATGTTTTGCAATGGACACCATTGTGGTTGTTGCAAGCATGTGCTTTTTTTAAATTAAAACTTGCCATCTTACACTGAGGACTACTGGTATACTTGTCTGTTAGAATATAACATCATCTTACCAAGTGTGTCCTGACACTCATCAAATCACCTCCTAACTTTCCTCTTTGAGAAGCTGCCGGACTGAGCTTTCTGAGATGACTGCATGGTATAGTGTCTCCTTGGTCTTTAACGTCACTCTGTATTCTAGCAAGTGGGGAAAAAAATCCTCCACAAAAAACAATACCTATTTTTGACATGTTATTTTAGTTCTTAGTTGAGTTGGTACAGTGTTTGCATGCATATATCACTCTTACAACATTAGTTCTTGCTTCGCTATTTTTAACTGCATTATAAATGCATAAAACCTGCACTGCAGTTAAATTAAGGAATCAGAAAGCTAAGTGCTCAATTGAAACAGACATTGCCCCAACCTCATGAGAGCAACTATTCAAAATAGTCTGTATGAATTAAATTCTGTCACTGGTTTTGAAAGCATTTACCCACAAATCCTGACAGTTGCCAATACTGAAGCAAAGCTTCAGCACACAAATTTAAGGCATCATACAACATCACCTTTTCAGTATTGCAACAAAATGTATTTATGTGGCAAAAATATCTATATATGTCAAGAATGCATAAAATAAATGAAATTCCTAAAAAGAAAGCAGCCAATACTTGCAAAAGAAGCAAGTAAAACACCCATCAGCTTAAGGCACCTGCAAAGTTCACTACAGAAGTGCAAGATGCAGTAAAGTCAGGCCTTACATGTTAAACTAAAGGCTGTTCGGAAAAGGGATTATGCTCTTCCCTAAGCACTGTCACACAAAGCCCTTCAATTAGTCAGTCATTATCATAAAGTGACAAGGCCAACCCAATGCTGTCTAACTTACACTTTTACACCCTGGTCCTAAAAATGTAAATGCAGTTAGACAGTGCGTGCACCTAAGAAAGCCTTTTGATCTCAGAAAGGAAACAGTCTGCTGCAAACAGGCACTCTCTTAATGGCCAGCAAGTTTAAGTCTCCTATAGCTTTACTTACACAGATTTTCTGTAAAGATGAATCATAAGATGGTTTGAGTCAGAAGAGCTGTTAAAGACCATCTAGTTCCAACCTCCCTGTCCCAGGCAGGGACATCTTCCACTGCATCAGGTCGCTTAAGGCCTCATCCAACCTGGCCTTGAACACTTTCAGGGATGGGGCAGCCACAACTTCTCTGGGCAACCTGTTCCACTGCCTCACCACCCTCTGAGTGAAAAATTTCTTCCTTAGATCTAATTGAAATCTCCCCTCTTTCAGTTTAAATCCATTGCCCCTTGTCCTATCACTACATGCCCTCGTAAAAAGTCCCTCTCCAGCTTTCTTGTAAGCCCCCTTTAGGTACTGGAAGGGTGCAATAAGATCACCCCAGAGCCTTCTCTTCTCCAGGCTGAACAACCTCAACTTTCTCAGCCTGTCTTCATAGGAGAGGTGCTCCAGCCCTCGGATCACCTTTGTGGCCCTCCTCTGGCCCCATGTCCTTCTTCTGTCAGGGACCCCAGAGCTGAACACAGTATTCCAGGTGAGGTCTCACAAGAGCAGAGTAGAGGGGCAGAATCACCTCCCTCGACCTGCTGGCCACACTTCTTTTGTTGCGGCCAAGGATGCGGTTGGCTTTCTGGGCTGCCAGCACACATTGCCAACACTCCCAAGTCCTTTTCCTCAGGGCTGCTCTCAATCCATTCTCCACCCAGCCTGTACTTGTGCTTGGGATTGCCCCGACCCACATGCAGGACTTTGCACTTGGCCTTGTTTAACTTTATAAGGTTCACACAGGCCCACCTCTGCAGGCTGCCATCCCTCTGGATGGCATCCCTTCCCTCCAGTGTGTCAAGCACATCACTCAGCAAACTTGCTGAGGGTGCACTCAATCCCACCGTCCATGTCACCAACAAAGATGTTAAATAGCACATAGTTCCCCTGAGGAACACCACTCGTCACTGGCCTCCACTTGGACATCGAGCCATTGGCTGCAACTCTTTGAGTGCGACCATCTAGCCAATTCCTTATCCACCAAGTGGTCCATCCATCAAATCTCTGTCTCTCCAATTTAGAGACAAGGATGTCATGCAGGACAGTGTCAAATGCTTTCAGTGAATTTAAAACAGAATAAGTCATTAAACAAAGGAACTCTACAAATGTAGTAGGAGAACTACCCATCAAGATACTCATCACAGAAAAATGTTTCAATGTCCTTCTCTTTAAAAAGACGTTCTGATATATGGAACACAACCTAGTCGAATAAATAAAATGCATTCAGGTTCTGAATGTGGCTTGTTTTGGTTTTTTTTACTACTATGTTGTCACTTACTATTTAAGTTATACTAAACATGAAAGAGTAATGCAAATGGTACACTTTTCTCTCTGCATACTTTAAAGCACAATTTAATTCCCTAGTTTCACAATTATTAGTTAGCAGCTAAAGATCATGGATTTTTTCTTCTGAAAGGCACCAGAAAACAGTAAGTAATCATTCTCTCATAACTTACATTACAACAATAGAATCATAGAATCATAGAATCATAGAATCATAGAATGGCATAGGCTGGAAGGGACCTTAGAGATCATCTAATCCAACCTCCCTGTCATGGGCAGGGACGCCTCGCAACTAGATCAGGCTACTCAAGGCTCCGTCCAACCTGGCCTTGAACACCTCCAGAGAGAGGGCATCCACAACTTCTCTGGGCAATTTATTCCAAAGTCTTACCACCCTGGTACTGAAGAATTTCTTCCTATACTGAAGAATTTCTTCCTAGTTGGATCATTGTAAACCAGAAATACTGCTAAAAATCTGGTAGTGCTGGTTTTGTGTGTCCTGTTTGTTTAGCAAAAGCATTTTTGGTTCTGTTTTAATATGGCAGCACCTGTCAGTTACAACACCCACAAGGGACTTTACGACTGACATGAAGAAACGTTTCAAGGTTATAACAGCAAACATGTTTAAACATGATAAAATCAAATTTGATGGAATACATTCAGTGTGTCTTGTTATGAATTAGTGCACGAGAATGTGGCAGAACAGTAAAGGTGGCTTGAAAGCTCCTTGCCTCTGCTGCTTTCTAGAGTATAATTCAATATGGCAGCACATTGGGTTCATAAAGGCACTCATTTGCTGCAGTTCTGCACAGGGCACATCAAAAAGCATGATAATAAATGAAAGCAGGGACTACACATAAAGAAGTTACTACAATAAAGCTATTTTTCTGATGTTTAAACATCTCATCTTACATGATGGATTGATCCAGATTTCTTTTTTTTTCCCCCGTTTTCATAGAGAGCTCGTAATTGACTGCTCTGAATGAAAACTGAAGTGTTTGGTTTTATTTATATATTTTCAATGATTCATCTTTTTTATTGTAAGATTGTATTAAAAATCTTTATGCTTCCTAATCTTGCACAGTGGATGGGAATTCAGTTTATCTAAAGGCTTCCTGAAGGAGTAAGAGTATGCTTTACAACCTTAAAATTTCCTTAAAACTCTTAGAAGCAGGATAGTTCAGGAAGGCTAAGTCCATTTTTTAAAATCCCAGATTTTAAATATAGCTGTTCTTTTCCCTCACATACTACCTCTCTATTTCTCTTTATGACAGAACAGTAGAGCAGTTACAGAATAGCTGGAAAAAAAAAATTAGTACCGCAGGGAACAGACTTTCCCAGACAAGTCAAATATGGAGCAAGTTCAATTCACTGACTGAAAGCTCTGTCTCAACAAAAGTGTTATTTTTCTATTGTGCTTCACAGTATTTTTACTAGCTAGTTAAAATAAAGCAGAACAGGTAAAATTCTGTCCCTTTCTGAGTTTATCTGGAAACTTAGCATTTCTTCCTGAAATCTTAATTCAATCTCCAACAAAGAAATCTACCATCTAAAATTGGTAATGAAACAAATGTAGACAGTTTTATTGGGTACAAACAAGCATTTTAGAAATATGGGAAGGAACAGAAAAAACAGCAGCCTGAAATTACCTGTTCTGAAGAGTCATCATCAGTAGAAAAATAGCTTGTTATCAAGAGCTCACTTCACTCTAAAGACACCTGGATAATGTCAAAGAAACAAACAGGAAGACCTTGGCCTTCAGAGAAGAGGCTCTTTGCTATCTATGTACAATGAGAATGGTGTCTTTGGGTGCTACATTTAACATGGCCAGGAGGAGCAGGAGAACAAGAAATAGAAGATTCAGCAGCGTAATTCTTCATGATTACCTGGTGCAACACTATCTGTGACTACTACTGCAAAGAAGGCCACACGGATGGATAGAAGCTACAGCTGGGGCTAGAGGGGCAGGTAGTGGGCATGGAAAATGGAATACAGAAAGAAAAGTTAAGGAGTCCTTCCCCCACAGAGGAAACCGCCAGGTCATGGCACAAAAATGGTTCACAAATGCACAGCAAACAGCCTAAAATAAATCAAATCACTTCAGATTTAATATGAGATTGGTTTAGCAAAGTTAGTTCAATTATTTGTAAGCTGGAAGTGCTGTAGATGCTACCCCATATAAATCAGTGGATTAAGTCACTGCAGTCTTATTATTATGACTAAAATGATCAGCGACTGAACTGCTGATTCTGTCTGCTCATTTAACCTTTCATTAATTAATGCACTGAATTTATCGAAACTTTTTTGCTTGAAAGCGTTCCACTGAGGCTACATAATACTCCTCTGGTTTCCTCAGGTATTCCCAATTATGTTTGCTGTTCAAACATGAAGAGATGCACTTGACAGGTTCATACCTCTCCCAGTAAGTATACTGATGTGTTCTTGTCAATAATTAAGGCTAACTGCATCCCTCTGCTTTTAGATGTAACACGGAAATCATTATGGAATAGGTTGCACTTTAACTCTTGGGCAAAGGAAGTCAAGGTGGTGATTACTCTATGGAAAAAAAAACTGGTTTCCAGAACTAGAGGTGTGATCACGGGTTAAAGTATATCCTACTCTGTGGCCAAAACGAGTTTGCTTTGTTTTGCTTTTTAAAGGCAAGTGATCAGCCACCAAGGTCTTGCACTAGATTTCCAGCCCACAAAGACAGGGTGGGTTTTTTTCCCAATTATTTTTGAATTCTGGAACCCTAACCATTATAATGCACTATACATACAGGTCGACCTGAAGACACTTGACACAACAATGTAGGCTAAAAAAACCCAAGTGTTTTGGGCTTACTTGAGAGTTAAAAATCGAATGCAATACAGACCTGTGCTAATTTACAGCGGTCTATAAGCTCCATCTCTGCTTCTATTAACTCCTTTTGTACGTAAGGAAAGTCTCCACAAGCAAACCGCATACGACACTTTTGCCACTTCTATTTATTTAGAATATCCACCCTTAGAAGGTATCAATATGAAAATTAATTTCACACTGGAGATGAAATTTCTTAATATCTTGGAGACATCTTAAAAGTACATTTAGAGAGATGTATATGTGAAGGCAGTGATAAGTTGAGTTTCTTTCTTTGGAGGAAGGGGTCTTTACATTCCCTTGTGGGTAAATGAAGTAAATACTGATGTATATCCAATAGATTATGTGAATTTTAATTTTAAAAAGCTAGACTGAATTTAGCACTGCATCCCATGGGCCTTGTTAAAATCTGTCTGAGGACCTAAGCACCATCTTCCTCTGTCTCAGTGGGCTTTAGAATTGCTCTGATGTAATATTAAACAACCAATAAAATGATTTTTTAACACGAGAGTATTACAAAAATAACTCTGCAAGCTGCACGTTGAGATAAAAGCGTACTGGGGTACGTGCCCCTCTTGCACACCTTCGCTGGGAGTCACAGCTCATCAGCATAATCACCTGTGCTCACGGGTCTCCATGAGGAGCCCCAGTGCCCATCTGCCTCCAATTCTGGAGAAGCTGCCGCTGCAGTGCAAGATGCCCAAGAAGGGTGCCTTGTGCGGCGTGGCAAATCACCACCCAGCTATGCATAGGCTTAATTTATGGTCAAACATACAAGTTGGCAGCATAGATCAGCAGGTAAACCAGGGCAAGGGAAGAAAATGCCTTGCTGCCTGTCGAGGGAGGAAGGAGCTGGCATAGCCTCTCTCGCCACCCTCAGCACAGATGGGCTTTGCTTGCAGATGCAAAGGATGCCAACCATCTCTCACTGCAGGTGACTCACATTTGGCACCACCGGCACACCTACCCACACAGCCAGGCCAAAACATCCCACCCAGAGCTGGGAGCAGGAGATCTCATCTCTCTGGGTGGCCCGGGCTGCAGGAGGGAAGATTTAGAGTCTTACCTCCCTAGTTGGCTTGTTCGTGCCAGGCTAGAGGTGAGCTTGTAGGAGATCAAGAAAGTGAAGACAGTGAGAAGTGAAGGAAAAAAATACGAAAAGACCCACCCTGGAAAAACACCTAGACATTTCAACAAAACAAAACAAAACAAAACTCCCAATGCTTTATGAAACACTTCTGTTGCTGAAAGGTTATACTTGTTATAAGAGCCTATGCCTTCTTATCTGTCCCAGTACTAAAAGAACTTTTATTACACTTACTGTGCTGGATACATGCCAGATAAGCAAGTACATGGATGCTTTTCAACACCATACTAAGCACAGTATACTGCATGGTCTTTTCAATAAACCTGAAATTTCTCTCATGTGGCTCAAAGAATTCTTCAGATCACAGTGTCCCTACCCCTCACAGAAACTGCACCACAAGAAACCTCCCCTCAAGACAGACTATTGTGTGACTACTGAAATGTACATCTTCCCAGTTCTCTTTTGTTACCTTTCCAGACTTCATTACAAATCTAAAATTCAGACATTCATACTCGGTTTTGTCTGCAAACAGAACACAGGCTTTTAGAGGCACTGTAGCATTAAGTGAAGCATTAAAATAATCTGCTTTGTGTAAATCAGCTTATTAAAAAGCCTTGCACCTAGAAACATTTGAAAGATGCCATCCAGTGGCTGAAGGCAGCACCGAGTTAATATAAAACTGGCGGTAGGATTCAACTACAATGACATCTAGCGGTGTAAGATACCAAACCGGTACTACAAGTTTCTAAAACCTAACTAAAAGAGGATACTTTTAAATTTAACTCAAATACAAGTTAGTCGACTATACAATTTAAAATACACCTTGGTAATTCTGTTGTATCTTACTTCTTTTTCATTTAAAAACATGCATCCTCTAGAATTATTAGTGCATCACCTAGAAATATTAGTTAATTTGCTCTCAAAAAATATTTTTAGGTAAAAATAATAAAGAAATTCTATTACCCTAATGCCTTTTAAATTAGTTTGCTTGTAAAGCTAAGTGTCATACAGGCCATTTAAAGGTAACTTACTTTGTTCATGAATCTATTCTTGTAGAATGTAAGTTATAGGAGGCTTTAGAATCCCTATTAAAAACACTCCATGGATTTGTACATTGGAAAAATTACATTTCTGTAGAATCATATTATTTTCCTATGTAACATAGCAATATAGCTGGACACTCAAAATTTTGTTGCATTAATAAGAGTGAATACTCTCATAAACAAAGTTTGAAACAGCCACTGTACATTGCTTGCAATCGATTCTATTAAAATAAGAATTTAGTAACTGGGTGCAGCTTTTTCATATAATTTCTTCTATTATTTCTTTCATATTACTTCTTCCATTGCACATCTTTGATTCTGGTTTCTGATAAAAGCCCTAAAAGAGAAGACATCAGTCTGAGCTGATGCAACATAGGTATTGCAGATTCCAAGAATACCATGCTCAATGAAAGCTCACCAGATGTGAAGGATGAAAAGCAGAAAAATAACTGTTAAAAAGTTCCATCAGGAGACAGCAACAAGATCCTAGTTACTTCACATGACAAATATCAATATCAATTACATTGTATGCCAGTACAAAAAAGACCTGACAGATACTGATCCTAGCGAAACAAGAAACAAAGAACGAGGGCTCACATTTTGAAAAGTCTTGTAGTCAAGTACCAAGGTACTCAGAAAAGCATTACTCAATTAAGATAAACATTAACTGAAGAAGGTGATAACTTCTGTCTTTGCTTACAGGCTTTACATATTTTGTACAAATTATGTACATGCCTCATCAACCACTATACGTCTCTGAACTGAACATCTAGTTCAACACCAGTAAGAATTACAGTGTTGTTCAACACACCATGCGGCCGAAGTGCTGTGCAAATAAAGAAATAAATTGTAATGAGGAAGGCTGTGCTTTCCTGCTCAGAGGTGTGGCATTACTGGCAGTAGTTTCCAATGACCCAATGCTGAAAAGACCCAGACTTCAGCTCTGCAGCAACAGTGAATATCATTTTGAAATATGAGAGACAGAAAGAACAGCAGCTGACTTATGAACCCAGTCCTGGAGGAGTCATGTAGTTCCAGCCTTAGGTGTCAAGCTTGTAAAAGCACAGGAGTAAGAACATTATCTTGTTAAAAAGCAACAATGAGATAAACAGACTGGAAAATAACAGATAACCAATTGGTCATTGATGTTCACCCTGAAAGAATATACTCATACACGTGCACAGATTTTTTTCTTTTGAATTTAGTCTAGGACAAACTGAATATATAATAAATGCAGGAAATACAGGGAGAAAAAAAAAAGACAACTCAATGGAGAAAAAGATCAGAGTAAGAACAAAAGGGTAGCAGAGGTGGGGAGGATGAAAAAAAAAAAAAAGTATCATTTTAACACAAACACAGCATGTCCTACAGTTAGCATGTACTGTTTGGCCACTCTAGCTATCTGGTATCAAATGATGACTCCATTATAGGAGGTTCTTGTTTAGCTAAACTTCAGCTAGCTTACACACACATAGTGCATACAGTAATATTGTAGGAATTTTGAGCCTGTACTATTCAAATAAATCAATCGTTGTCGTAGAAAAACAATCCCATAAAAATGTAATCCTTTTGTAAGGGGCTCACCTTTAACATAAATGCTTAGTTACAGGACATGAGAATCTACGTATCTAACTGGAATTTCTCCCTGCAGCATGATTTCACAGGTGAAAAATCCTGAGCTATATTAAACAGGTTAAACACTTAAAATAGTTGCTAAAGGAACTTGATGCCAGACCCCATCCATCATCTAAAACCACTTCTCTGGGCCAGTCTTTGAGTGCGGATGTTGCCCCAAACTGTCAGAGCAACATTTATTAATAAAAGGTCAAACCATGTATGAGTAAGATAGTTAGCATCAGCTGTGCCATATGGTTTCCTGACTGTATTGAGAAAGACTGTAAAGACAGCAGAGGTAACTGTTCTTCATATTAAACTATTTATCATTTTATTTAAAGAAATGCTCAAGCCTAAATAGTATTAAAGAATTTTTTCTTAGAAGTTAAAGTTGTAGGAGTGTTGTCTCACACAATTAATGTTGTCACATTTGGGTTTGTCAGTTTATCTGGGCTTTTATAATCAAACCAAAGGTGATTTATTCGTTCCAAAGAACTATAAAGATTTGTCTGTACTCTCGAGTCCATCCTCCAACTCAGGCCACAGAACATGCAGGGTAAATGAGTTCATTTACTGCAAACTATTCACTAAGTAAAACTCCCACTTTTCTACAAAAAAAAAATAGTTCATTTAAAAAAAAAAAAGTTTTAAACAAAACATAGTTTCTAAACTTGTTACATTAAACTGTTAAACTGGGATGTTTGGCATCATGAGGTCTATTTTTCCAATCCTTTTCACTCCAAATGATTTTACCAGAATGTCATCCATTGTCATTTTCAGGGAAAAATGTACAACTGGAAACATTTCCAAAGTTGTTCTGAATACCTCCACTCCTGAAGTCCAGTTTGAGAATCAAAGTACATTAATGTATTTTCCAGATAAAAAAAAAAAAAAATAACTTCTGTAGTTGTGAATTTGGAAGTTAAAATCCCAAGAAAACTGGTATAGGAAGAATCACTTCGCACTACTGATAGTTCTAAATATATTTCAGTACAGTAAATTATAATGCCTGCATAATTTTCCTTAAACAAATATTAGGTGCTGTCTTAAAATCTTCCAATACTCAATGTTGTTATCCAGCTATCTACAATTCATTATCAGGCAAAGATATTTTTGCCACAAAGTACAACACACAGACAATGCTCTAGAAAGGGGGTAGCATGTGAGGGGCTAAATGTCATAAAAATCTTGGGGAAAGTTTAGCAGAGAGTAGGTGTACTTTTTTCTTACCATGGCTTAGAATGGGCAGATAAAATCCGGTTCTGAAGCATTTTGACAAAAAGCAAAATTCAATTTGCATGATAACAGAACAAGTTGTTCTTTCTGCCTAACACACAACACCCACCTAAGTCTGTCATGCAAATTGAGTGTGCGTATTACCTCAGTATGAATCAAGAAAAAGCTGACTTTGAATTTTCTTTATGCAGAAACTGGAAAGGGTTGTGCACCAATTCCACCTTTGTTTCATTCAGTATTACTGTTTTGTCTGCAAAATATTATTCACTTTAATCATTCATCTTGTGATTTTTTTGGAAAAGGTATCTTGGGTATTGAAAGGAATTGGTAATTATGTTGCCGAAATGTTGTTCTAAAAGTCACAGCAGAATAAAAAAAACTTTAAAACACACACACAAAAATATTATGAGTGAGTAACCTGGG
Organism: Tauraco erythrolophus; assembly: GCF_009769465.1. Classification (NCBI taxonomy): domain Eukaryota; kingdom Metazoa; phylum Chordata; class Aves; order Musophagiformes; family Musophagidae; genus Tauraco; species Tauraco erythrolophus. The sequence goes on from NC_141496.1 coordinate 82,917,623, forward strand.
AAAGCAGCCTGGGGGATCTATCTTTTAATTAGAACTTCAGCATTTTAAAAGAACAGAACTACATAGTCTCAAACAGTGCTTAAGTTTTCATATGTGGATCGAAAATGAGAAAGAGGTTATTTGCACTGTATAATACCTTTATGAAGATTAATGCTATTTCACTAGTGTATTAAGAGACAGTATTAAAAATGTTTAGGAATCAGAATAAGGATTTTGAAAAATCACACTTAACATAGTTATGTTTTTCGGGATCCACTGAAACATGATTTTTATCATATGATTGTAAAATCTTGAACAGAGATACTAATTGAGTAGATTTTAATGTTCAATTTTATGACTAAAATACCAGTGGATGTTTGACAAAATGGTATAGATTTCCATGGAATACAGTAATGTGTCCATGTTGTATGCAGTACAGTAATCCATGTAACTGTGACAAGTGAATTCCACTTTTAAAGGAAGAAATGGTATTTTGAATAGCCTTACGCAAATTTTAGTCTATATTTCCTAAGCTACTGTGCATGGCTGCTAAATAGGTACTTCTCTGGTGATGTTTTAGTTGCTGCTGAAGTGATCTTTACGCACTCTTTTTGTTTTACAGGAAATCTAATTGCTAATGTCAGTATCCTGTAATATTCAAACACAAGATGCAGAAGTTAACAACAGTTAATACAACTAGTACGTACAAAAAGTTGCACTTACAAAAAAGCAGAGTCTAAAACCATACATCTGAATGCATTTCTGGTTTCTGAGTCAAGACCACGCTGCGAGTCAATCGTTATTGCATTAATGATTTGGGTATTTTTCAGTGTTTTCGTTTTCCCTACTCTCAGCATTATTCCGGCATAGTTATTCAGAAAAATTAAAAAGTCTTTATATTCAGTTTTCTCATCTCAATAAAACTATTTCCTTGAGCATGACCTCTGCCAACTATTTAAAAAAAGAGTTAGCAGTTCTTAAGCAGTATAACATATCCTTCAACCTTGGCCCAAGAGCAATACAGAGTTACATGTGACACAAGAACATAAAAGAGATTAATGAGTAGAAACACCACCTTAGAAGTTGCTGGTGCAACAAAAAGTTGTATTATATCCAGAGAAATATTATTTATAGAAGAGTCATATAAGTAAAAGATTTAGAGTTTTGTATATGCCAAATCTTGCAGGAAACCTATGTGCATTTTCTGATGCTAATTCTTCAAGCTAAGCAATCATTCAATCTCACTGGCAAAATTTAGGACAAAAGAAATGAAATCATAGAATCATAGAATCATAGAATGGCACAGGCTGGAAGGGACCTTAGAGATCATCTAATCCAACCTCCCTGTCATGGGCAGGGACGCCTCGCAACTAGACTAGGCTACTCAAGGCTCTGTCCAACCTGGCCTTGAACACCTCCAGGGAGGGGGCATCCACAACTTCTCTGGGCAATTTATTCCAAAGTCTTACCACCCTCGTACTAAAGAATTTCTTCCTAAGATCTAATTTAAATCAACGCATTATCTCTACGTTGATACTGAATGAGATACGAAAAGACAAGAAAAATGGGAAAAGCACACAAGTGACACATTCTGCTGGTGGCATACAAGCAGTTTACCAGACAGAGTAAAAAAAAAAATCATCAGGGACCTGTTTTCAGCCCATGGCTTCAATTAGGCAGGTGAAGAGGAGAAAAAGGGGGAATGGAAGGCAACCATAATAAGGGTCTTGTGGAAAACACACAAACAAAGAACCCACACAATGCCTCCCTAATTTCCATTTCCCTAAAAAGTCCACCACCAATCAATCAGATCTCCAGTATACTCAGGCATCAAATGTTTGTTGCTTGCTTGGTTGTACCATATGTCTCTCACAATAACTTAGTGGCTTACTGGCTTAGTGTACTTATCAGCACATTCTCAAGATCTAACAGGGGACATAGCACAAAAAAAAAGTATCTTTGTGGAAGATAGTAAGTTGGTGAAAGGAGGAAAAAAAGTTGTTCAAAGTTATGAAAATAGTGGGAATTATCCAGGGACAAAAAAGATAATGTTTAAGGCAGAAGGGTTAATTTTCAAAAATGTGTATGATTCTTAGACATGCAGAAATATCCCTGAGAATATAGTTCACGAATTTAATACAGAATGAAATTAATTAATGTACTTCTAATAAATAAAATTCTTCACATTCATATAGTTTTGTGATTCAATTATTACTGTTTGGCTGTGTAGTACTTAAAAGAATAAATGATACGGACTACAAAAGGAAAAAAGTCACTTAATAACACGGATATACTTTTTTTTCTTCAAGAAAAAGTATTGTCGCTCCGTGTATTTCTGCTCCTGGGAAATTCTTTGAAAAGTTGCTCTGGCTAGGAAGAAATAAATCTGTATACAAGCAGTTAAGAACTTTCCTTTCTTTTAATTTCAACCAAGCACTTATTCTGTATTCTGTAACATGTCTCTTGTGTAACATAAAAAGATTAATATGACATAGGGAAAACAATGCAAGCATTGTATGAGAAGACTAATTCACCAATGCCTTTTTTCAATCTTGAGTAGAGGAATAGCGTCATTTCAGAGTATGTTCAACAATTAAAACTGTAATAGCAAACAAATGAGTTCTTTGATACAGCCATTCAGTAACATACACTTCATTCTTAAGCACTGATTATACTTCTTGCTATTGACAGGTAAGAATTATTCATATCATTCAAAATAACTATTAAAAGTTAAGTGCTGGTTCTGCTTCTGAAATATTTTCTAAACCTAATTAAAGAGCTTTCTTCTTCTGGAAAAAGAAGTGAGGAAGAAATGTTTGCAAGCCTTTGTTTATTCTCATATTAGACTGCACCTTAAGTTAGGTTTGCCTCACATGGTTTGAGCAGGCGGTTGGACTAGAGGACCTTCTGAAGTCTCTGCCTATCTTAATTATCCCATGATCCCATCTTACAATCACATATATTGGATGATTATCAATAAAGCCTATTGTGCCTTTCTGTTCATATTTTCCTTACAATAAGTGTTTAGATAAATAAAAAAGAAAAATTCAAATAAGGGCTTGGGGATCTTAAAACTTCATAATAAGGTGGCTGTTGCGTAACAGTAAGGTGGTTGTTGTGCAACTTGTTTTTAGCACTAGTCAAAGTATATTTTCAATTTCTCCTTCTCTTGGCATAAAAATTTTTTCTTCAGTGATAAAATAAAATAAGTAGTGCTGGCCAGAAATAAAGACTATTCTCTGTAGCTAGCCTTCCTAATCATAAAATATACTTTCCCTGGGTGTTCGTGTCTGAACTATTACTGTCATTTTTAATGGATGAAAACAGTTGCTGCCATTATGATCTGTGACTACCTCCTCCTAAGATGTAGTGAGGTAGGTAGGTAGGCGGAAAGACATTGACATTCTTAGTAGAAGCATATGATCTTTTATTTTTATGATTTTAACCCTGCATTAAGCCTACATATCTGGTGTGCTTGACTATACTATATTCGACCATGATATATTACTCTGTACTGCGCAATAAATAAAATACTTTCTGGTTATGATTTCAGTGGGATTATGTAGAGTGCAAAAGATAAATTATCTTGCACTTTTACAAAGTCAAAGATTATTAATTCTCTGTCAGGAAAACTAAGTAAATTTTTAAAATCAAAATTAAACTGATTAAAATGATATTTTAAAAATCAGAGTATCTCAAGTACTGCACTTAAAGAGAAAAAAATCCGCTTTAAATACTGGTGATACAGTATTATATAATATATATATTCATAGATTCATAGATTCCAATATGTTTTCAAATTTTAACATTATTCTTTGAAGTTTTCTGCCAGCTGTATTAGTATCGTGTTCAGTTGACAAAAGTTGAGGTTATATCTTTACCGCAAACTAAATATATTCTCTACAATATTCAAATCTCATTGTAGCTTTCAAATGTTCTGATACCTGAATTGTCCAATACTCTTGCCAATTACCGTTAGTCTCACATTGTAAGTAATTATATATGCATTAAAATGAATTTAGGTTTACTTCACATAATTCACTGTAACTAAAAAATATAGGTATGAAACATTAGATTTAGCTTGTTTGTTGAAACAACTTGTTACAACTTCTTTAGATTCATGTATCTAGTAATATTTGTGAACAAAAGCAGCTTTTAATTTTGCATATATCTATTCTGACCATTTCTTCCACTCAGACACACAAAAATAAAACATTTCAGTGCTTTGTTTTATTTCATATGGGTCCTCCTTCCACGTTCCTTACACCCTGATTTCAATGTAATAGGAAATAAAAATAAAATCTGAAACCTTTTAACTTTTCATTTAACATTTTCTGCTAACAGAGGTGCCCAGGGAAAGTCTATCACTCTTACATCAGATTGTTTTTCTGTATGAGTACAAATGTCAATTTTAAACCTATTTCTGCTGGATAAAATAATAAAAATGACTGTATCTAAAATGAAGACGGACCTACAAATACATGTGCATTAAAAATTGAAGTATTACTGTCTTGCTGTTTATTTGTTTGGTGGGGACTTGATATCCTCCTCAACTGACATGGTAGAATGGTTGACTCAACTAGAGTATGGGCACATTTGAGATGGTTCCCACTGCATTGCCTGCTCAGCCTCTCTAAAACCTCAGCAACAAGTACTCAAAGTCTTTCTTGGAAAGAGACCCCTCCCATCCATTCCTCTATTGACCCTCATGTGGGAAAGGCTCCTTCTCTTTGCTTTAAGCAGCATATCTGTATAAAACACTTTCTCAAGAAGTCCTCCCTGAATGCCCTCATTGATTTGGGTCTTATGTGGAATTTTACACACTGTGCATACACAGTAACTGTGATGAGTATACTGACACATAACCAGTGGGAATGATGCAGATAAAACAGATGAGATCAGTGTTAAACAGTCACTGTCAGAAGAATGAGAACTGGGAACCAGCATCTTCAGTGTAGGACTGGGGGAGGTTTTACCTTGTCTTTTTTAGCCACAGCTCTGAAAAGATTTTAGAACAGGCTGAACACTTCGCTGCCAGAAGCCAGGGGAATTTCCAAATCAAATAAGGAGGGGAGTAAGCAGCAGGAGAGGCCAGTGAGAGAGCAGCAAGCTTCCCTGCCTGCTGCTTCAAGCACCACAAAATGTTTCATCAATTGGTTCATGTAAGTATCCTCAAAGCCATCACTGCAAACACACCTGGAAGGTGTGTGCAAACACATCCCTTAGTCTAAAGACTAAGTGGCTGAAAAGCAATTCTCCTCAAGATTTTGCAGCTCTCTGGGAGCTTCAAAGACTTTGATTCTGCAGCTGGGACAGGTCACAGGTCAAGAAAACAAAAATGATGGCACACCAGCTCCAGAACATTCAAGGAGGTGTGACTATGTCAAGATGTATTCACGTTGCAAAGTGGCTTTCTATTAGAAAACAGATTATGTTTCAATAGCAGCATATCAAAACTAATGTTTCCAAAAAACATTTCAATCGAGAAATTAGCAGCTTTTGACAGAACTTGCATCAGAAGACTGCTTTACACAATATACACACAAAAATGAAAAAAAAAGCCAATCCAGCTGGCATACCATTAAACTAGGCATAGCACTGATTTTAAAAATGTTTATCTGCTTCATAAAAGTTAGTGTTAATCATCCATTTGAAAACAATATAAATTTAATCTACTTTAAATATGTTCTGAAGAAAAAGAAAAATTGCAACTTACTATTGAAACATATTGCACGTCAGCACAAGCAGTTCCTAAGCATTTGTACATAGTCCCTGAGACCAGCAGCAAACTACAGAAAGATCAATTCTGATTACTCCCAGACAACATTGTTTTCCCCCTAAAACTTAAAATAAACAACACGGACATCTAACATTTAGATGATGGCATGATGGCATGATGGCACATGAAGAAGTTCCCGGAAAAGTTAATGCCATCATGTTTGGTAAGGACAAAATACTGCAATTTCCTGCATTGTGGGTTTTGCATGGGCAGGTAACAAGGCTGTTATGCTATGTCATAGAAATACTGAAACTATGCTAAATTAGAAGTTTGCTGTTAAAATGCAAAAACATTTTGAGCCATTTGAGGGGAAAACAAGCTAATTCCTGGAGGAGCCTTCCTGGCAACTGTACCCTGAGTTCGTTACCATATTGCATCTGCAGAGTCCACCAGAGGAAGCATTTACACAGTTTAACACAGGCGATCTCCTGCTGATTGACAGATCTTCTCTCAAACAAATTTTAGCACATGACCTTGATTATTAACTTCGAGCATAACCGCTTGTAAGTCTACTCTATTAGAAAAAATACGAATACTGGTAGGACTCACACACATCGTGAGACTCAAAGTTCAATTTCTTGAATAGTTGTTAGCCCACTAACGGAGTAGTGAAGAGTTGAGTATACAGCAAACACCTCCTCCTGAAAGTGTTCCTGGTTTTGTTTCCTTCTTTCCCTACTGCTTATTTATATGTTTTCCTAAATTGTCTCACTTGAACATTTTTCTTTTTTTTTTTTTATGGCCTAAATTTACCAAAGTTGTCAGAGACCTGCAAATTAAATTTCCCTTTGTCACGTCTCTTATTCCTTTAGAAATTAACTTCTGGGAGTACTACTCAAGTATCATCCCACCTCTGAGTTTCTACCAGGAAGGCTCAGCCACGGGAGCTCCCCAGGAGCAGCTAAGATTGCATCCACTTAAGGGAATCTACCTGCTGAGGAAAGAAGGAGTATCTCTGTTCATACAACCCTGCTTATGGAGGATGAAAGACATTACAGTATTTAGTATGTATAATTACGGTCTTCTGAAGACACTAAGTTTAAAACTTTCTGACCATTACATAGCACTATGCAGAAAAGCTCTTCCTCTATTTTAGAGTCATTTATTTCTCTTTGTAGCTATGCTTATCTAAGATGAAGGATACCCAGCTTTAAAAGATTTCTTGGAAGATGAAAAATATCTGATTGATCCTTCTCTTTGAAAAAAAACAGAGAGAGGAATCATGCTGGGAAAAGAATAAAAAATGCTTTGATAACTCAAAAAAAAAATCACATACAAAAGTTAACATGACAATGTTTTTCATTATGCACATACACTACAGCAGTTTTTAAAATAGGATAAGTTTGCAAAAATCTGCTGAAATCAATAAAAGTAAAGAACGTAAAGAACTGACTCTACATACTGAGTAAGGTGCATGGTAGAACATCAATAGATAAAATAATGCACTGTGAGTTGTTTTGACTTGAAAATCATTTGCAAGTGTACACTGTTTTCAAATGATTCAACAGAAAATTACTGACAGATCGTAAGGTATACTTCGAGAAAAACTCTTTTTACTAAAAACTGCACTTAGAATGTGTCCAGGCAGGAATGTGAAGATCAGAAATGGACTTCAAAATATTAAAAAAAAAATTATGTTCCTGGGTAACAGTGTCCCAAGTCCAACTGGATTCATATTTTTTACATATCTGTTTGTCTGTCTATCTACCTACCTACCTACCTACATATCTATCCACATAGCTATCTATATCTGACAGGGAAGCTTTGTGTTTAAGAGTATAAAAAGCTCTTAACTAATGATGCTAACAAGATGGCAACATGGTCTAGGCATTATTACCTTTATACAGAATGAAATTGTCTCTATTTATTACCCATATATAGTCAAATGCACATTTTTTCAGAACCAATGTTCCAAGAAAAAATTTCAAAGATTCGTTGTAGAGGAAATTAGTACACACACTGCCATGGCCTGAAAAGGTAATGCTGACATAGCATAGAAAATTCTGTATCTTCCCAATTTATTTCAATAATTTTTCATGGAAAAATGTGAAGAAAATCTTCTTTCAGCACAGAATTTTATGACAATGCAGGGCAGCATTCTCTCTTTGCAAGAGTAAATTCAAAAAAAAGAGAAAGTCTTTCTGACAAGTTTAGATACTTAAATTGTAATTGCTTTTTTCCTTATTTTAATTTTTAGCATAACTTCAATGTATTTTTCTGCACAGCTCTTCAAATATCACCTGACAAAGAGCAAAGCAAATGTGTTCACCAGTTTTATAAGCAAGCTAGGTGCAGCAATGGTTGCATGCAACACTTAAATGCCTAATCATAGAATCACAGAATGGTTTGGGTTGGAAGGGACCTCAAAGCTCACCTAGTTCCAACCCCTCTGCCATGGGCAGGGACACCCTCCACTACACCAGGTTGCTCAAAGCCTCATCCAACCTGGCCTTGAACACTTCCAGGGATGGCGAATCCACAACTTCTCTGGGAAACCTATTCCAGTGTCTCACCACCCTCAGAGTGAAGAATTTCTTCCTTATATCTAATCTAAATCTTCCCTCTTTCAGTTTAAAGCCATTTCCCCTTGTCCTATCAGTACATGCCCTTGTAAAAAGTCCCTCTCCAGCTTTCCTGTAGGCCCCCTTTAGGTACTGGAAGGCTGCAATAAGATCACTCCGGAGCCTTCTCATTTCCAGGCTGAACAGCCCCAACACTCTTAGCCTGTCCCCACTAGACCAATGCTCTTCCTAGTCATTCCAGTCATAGATGCATATAGCTTCATATGCAAACTTGTGTCTACTTGTGAAACGTATATATCCATTTCTAAAGCCTGTATTTATTGTAGAGTTACAAAGAATGTTTGAGGTGGTTTTTTTTAATGGAATGAACGCTGAGATTCTATACACAACATCTGCAAAATTTCCAAAGCGTTATGCCGGAGAGAGCACAGAAAATTTAAAAATAATTTTTAAAAAAAGAAATAAGAAGAAAAAAGGAGAGAAGAAACCTGGAAAAGATTTTCATCTGTTTTTTTTTTTTTTTAATATTTTTTCTTTACTTATACATAATGACAATGATTGAAACAAATTCTGCAAATGTCATCTAAGAAGAAAGTGAAAAATTCTTCAGTGACCATTTCATACTTTGGAGTTTCTCACTTGAGGACAAATCATAAAGTTTCATCAAATAAAATAGCTGTCCTCTGCACAGCTCTAGTTTATTGTCAAATAAGAAGTGATCTGGTAGTAATGAAATTTTCCTTATGTCTGACACTTCTGGTTTAAGAACGGCTTACAAGTAACATCAGACAATTTACCAAAGCTTCTGCAAAAGAAGAAAGATAGATTTACTTAGTGACTGGCTTGTTGGCTTGTTTATGTTTGAAACGTTGTTCAGGTACTTTTTTTTTTTTTTTGATCATAAATCTTTGACCTTACGACTACTCTCTTTGCCCACATTGGCTAAAGACTTGTCTCCAGTTTCATAGTCACTCACATCTATTCCTTCACTACTGTGTCCTTTATAATATTGTCTCCTATGATTTCCATCAATGCTTTCTCTTAAAGTGCCAAAGGAGCACCCTTGTACCCTACCCAGTGATGCCCTCACAGGATTCTGAATAAGTTCTGTACTGACCTGTAGAGTTTTTTCCCTACACTTGTTGAGTTTGTTCTACACATAAAGAGTAAATTCTGGAGGCAAAAGTCACATTCTTGCTATAAAAATCACTGATGAAATACCAAAAAAGAAAATGGTTTAGCAAAAAAGAGTTAGTTCTCAACTTACAAAAGTTTACAAATGTAGACACTTAGCTTTAAATGTGTAAGTGATCTTCAAGTTCAGTGGCACCACCAATGCTTAGGCAAGCTTATGCGCAACCCTTTTCGAGAACCTAGGCCCAGAAAAAAGCTGAATAATTGTGATTTTAACAAAATAAAGTATTTTTAAAGTGAAAGCATTTCTGTGTACATTTTGGGTTATGCTAACCCTCTGGCTGCAAGATTGCACAGGGCTGACAGGGCTAGAGTACAGACAGCAGATGGTCTGCTGACGGATGCCCACCTCCTCCAGCACAAAGGACGCACGTGGGAAGTTCCACCTGCCAACACAGGTACTGTAACGCCTACAGGGAACCATCCTGATTTACTAAATAAGTTTTATCCAACCTACAGGATGTGCAAAATTGAACTATGTTTACCAGAACTAGTCATTTATGAAAATGAACAAATTTAAATATATTTGGAATTTGGAGCTCCGGTCTGAGCTGTACCACCACATCAGATGGCAAAAATCGCATCATGGGGAACCAGTTCAGTGAATGGAAAACAGTCTGTTTTTTCAATCTCTGAAGAAAGCTTTGACAGACAGGTTTTAAAATGTTCACAGAATATTTTGCCATGGCATTCAACCTTTCAGTGATGTTTCAGGCAAGCTGACTCTATTTCTGCTAAATTAGTCAGTGAGATATAAAGGAGCAGCAAAAATAATTTATAAACATAAAGCAGCTTTCACCTTTCCTGTATAGATCAGTGTCGTTCCCTAACACAAGTTGTGCCAAAAAATTACAAAGCTGTTTGCATATTTATCTACATATGTAACAAACTTCAAAGCAGAATTACAAGTTTAGAAGTTATTGACAGGAGACATCTGTTGCACCATCTGCACAGAAATTGAAGAAATAAACCCACCCTTTTGAAGCAGACCATTATTTTCTTTTTGTTTTAAGCCTTGTAAATCACTTAGATCTTAGTCAGTGCTAGTTATAGCTCACCGTAGAAGAATATAATTGAAATCCAATTGTTAAAATCATATTTTAATGGAACAGTGAAGAGGCAGTTGGATCAGAGTATAGTAGTATTGATGTGAGAACATTTTCTGACAACAGATTCTATCGAAGATAAACCATAGTGTAACAGCTAGAAGCAGAAACAAAACAAGGAATAAACAAGTGGATTACAGTAGTATCACTAAGGCCTGGATTTTCTTTCTGGATTATCATCTGCAGCCTCCCTGTAGAAATTTTTGAAGTATCAGGAAAAAACTGAAGTCCTCAAATTCCAGAAAATAGCAACCCCAAAGGTGAGTAAAACTAAAAGATCAAAAAGCTGGAATTCAAATAAATGTTGTACTGAAACAAAGAAGGTATTTTACAGAAAACACTGGAAACTAGAAGGATCTGTAAGGTCAATGTCTTCACAAAAGTTTGATCATGAAATACATCCAGTTCATCAATGAAGAGAAGAGTTGTCCGGACAAACTGATATATTGATACAACATGACAAATGGCATATACCCAAAGACTTCTAGGAGGTTGAGAGAGATAATAAAAACTTTTGATTTCTCCCTAGTTATGAGCAACTATTCATTAGGGTTGCAAGACAGAAAATATTACTCTTTTCTAGGCACAGGGCAGCTTTCCAGGGAACTGAGAAAATAAAAATATATAAGGGAAGTCAGTAAATAGGCAATATTGCTAAACTGATCTTTAAAAACAAATAAACACCTTTACAATTGTATGGAATTTCTGCAGCTGATGATAGATGTGCAAGAAAACAGATAAGGTTTTGGTTATCAAATCGAACATCAGAAGAACTCCTGGTCATAAATGCCTGGCAGCTCCCATGTCCAGTTTATAACTGGATTAGTATTAAACTGTTCAGCCAGAAAACACAACAGACAGCAACAGTCCTTTCAAAACGTGCAGGCCACTGTGTTGCCATAGTCATCATCACACTTCAGATAAACCCTTGGGTTTTTTTTTTTTTTTTTTTTTAAAAAAAAAGACCACAACCAACCGTTTTTTATGCATTGCTCCCCATCTACTGAAACAGTCATACTAAATCACATAAAGAAATGTGCCTGCTGAGGAAAAGCCACCAAGCAGTATTTTTTCATTCTTGGTGGTTTCTCTGGCTTGTTATAAAAGCAAATATATCACTAAGTCCAGCTTCAGCATCTGATCTTGTCAGCAGTCTTTGCTTCAGACTTGCTTCTGAGCTGGGAAGCCATAAGCTGTGAGCCACCAGTTCCTAAAAAAAGTGGCGAAACATTCTTGACAGTGCTGAAGTCACAAGAATCTTCAGCAATACAGCAAGATTGCTAATGAAGTACTAATGCTGAACAGAGCTGCTGAAGGTTATGATTAAGAAAGTAATGTAAGCAGCAGGAAAAATACTATTTGTCTCTAAAACATTCCCTGTTAGTGAAAGGAAATCTCACAGTGGAAAGTTGTGAGATCATGAACATTTGAATTGCAAAACAGAAACTGTATCTCTAACATTTTGTTTAGCATGTCCAAGTAGTAGATATAAGAAAATGAGCTGACAGTATCTCTAAATTCACAAAGGGGGCTTTAATTTTGGTAGTGTTTTGGGTTTTTTTCAAAATTGTCAGAGTGCTAAAGAGTTAAAGGGCAAGTAGTACTATCTTGGACAAAAAAAAAGTAGGAAAAGAAAAATGAGCAAAGCAGGATTTAACTGGCCAATTTTCACCCTAGCAAAACAAAAACCAGTACTTTTTTCTTCCCTCCATCAACAGGGAGAGCCGTCTCAGCACTCCACAGGAAGTCCAGTGTTCCTTCAGGGTTTTTTTTGTACTAGTGTAAAACAGAGACAATTTCTGGAAGACAGTTAAGGTTAACCAGAATCACAGAATTACAAGCCAGCACCTGAAGGCTGTGATTCAGATTTCCTCATCTGCAAAACTTGGATAAAAGCCTGTGTTAATCTCACAAAGCAGTCCTTTCTGTGCTAAGATCCTTCAGAAATTAAGCAGTACTGCCAACATGTACGCACAAAGTAAGCACTTACCTGAGTGTTTTTAACAGTCAGAACTGCCCTACAAACAAAGATGGATTTCACTGCCTCCCCACCACGTGGAGAGGTGTCTGAGGTGACAGCAACCTATTCCAGTGTTTATTTGTTTTCATGGCAAAGATCATATTATTAATACTCAGGCAGAATTTCCTATTAAACAACTTGTGCTTGTTGCCTCCTGTCCAGCCATGGTCCAGATGAAGATAGTACATGCACCTTGTCTGCAACTATCTTACATACACAAAGACCTTGAAGGCGTAAGAAAACTACCTTTTTGGCTAGTCAAACTCATTGAAATAATTTTTGAGTACTTAATGACCCACAGTTAGATATGCTACAGATTATATATACTACAGGAATCATATTATTTATTACTCTTAAGAGCGGACATATACAGTAAGGCCTATTTATCCTATTTATTACTGCTAAGAGTTGACATATACAGTAAAGCCAAAGAAGAGCTGATCACTTTGCAAAATTACCAGGAGTACAGGTTTTCCTTGCAGCATTATGACTGGTAATGACTGGATAAAGCAAAAGTTCCAACCATCTCAGGAAAAAAATGACTCTGTTCTTGCAGACAGATTACAAAACCTGTCTTTACAGACATTCTCTCACTCATGGGGAGAAAAAGATGTGTACAGTGGAAGGCTTATCATACAGTCTGGCCCAAAAAGACCAGAAGAGGGTCATGAACATGAGCACTGCAATATGAACAAGTGCCTAGCTGACACATTTTGGTAAGTGACTAATATATTATTTTTTCTTCTGTGAAGTGATTTGTATTGTATCGCTAGAAATAAAAATGAAGAAATTAACACGTGTGCCATCTGAGGCCTGAAGTAATGTCTGTTTGCCTTTCCAGTTATTTTGCAAGATGGGTCAAAAAAATTTGCTACTTTTCTCTCCTTTTCTGAAAATAAGTAAGTGAATGGGCTAAATCCATTCATTCACAACCAAAGTGAAAATTTTAGTTATTTTGTCAATGATAATTTTGATATTAGCATATGCTATTTGCAGAGCTATTTTGGTAACTGCTACATGCAAGTTTCATCTATGTAGAATTACCCGTATTTTTCCATTTAAACCACTAGATGTCTCCAGCTCCATTCATGATAAAGGCAAATTTAACAGCATACACAATGCACTACGTTCACCCTCGAAAATCTGCTTGGAAACACAGAATCCCACAAATTTCTTGCTATGACTCCAATAGAAAATCAATGTTCTGTAAGAAAGCTGCTATCCTGTTGTTTTAAAACAGGAAAGAAAATTTGAAATATTCTGGCTGCAGCATAATTTTTAGCTGTCAATAAGAGAGTTACAAGTATGTGTTGCATGTCTTAAAATTTTTAATAAATAACTTTTTTCCTTAGATGGACAACTACTCGAGAAAGTAATTCAACCACAAAAGAAACCTGCAAAACTCTGTAGCCCTTTTGTCATAACAAAGATGAAGAAACAGATTCCTCAACTAGTTTTACCCACTTTAAAAACAATTTTTACATTTTTTAAAAATCAAACGTTTTCTCTATGAACTGTTGCTTTCCATTTTTCACATGAATAACAAAAAGCAGTTAGTATATTTACATAAGAAAATGGGTCCAGAAATATCACTGAAGGAATCTCGTGAGACCCCACCTGGAATACTGTGTTCAGCTCTGGAGTCCCCAACACAAGAAGGACATGGAGCTACTGGAACAAGCCCAGAGGAGGGCCATGAAGATGATCCGAGGGCTGGAACACCTCTCCTATGAAGACAACCTGAGACAGTTGGGGCTGTTCAGCCTGGAGAAGAGAAGGCTCCACGGTGATCTTATAGCAGCTTTCCAGTACCTAAAGGGGGCCTACAGGAAAGCTGGAGAGGGACTTTTTACAAGGGCGTGTAGTGATAGGACAAGAGGCAATGGATTTAAACTGAAAGAGGGCAGATTTACATTAGATACAAGGAAGAAATTTTTCACTCAGAGGGTGTTGAGGCACTGGAACAGGTTTCCCAGAGAAGTTGTAGATGCCCCATCCCTGGAAGTGTTCAAGGCCAGGTTGGATGAGGCTTTGGGCAACCTGGTGTAGAGGAGGGTTTCCCTGCCCATGGCAGGGGGGTTGGAACTAGATGATCTTTGAGGTCCTTTCCAACTCTAACAATTCTATGATTCTATGATTCTATATAAAGGAAAAAAAAAAAAAAGATTGCATAGTGCTAGTGCCAATGTTTCGATTCAATATACTAGATCCCAAACACAACATCATGCAACAAAAAAGACAGAACTGCACAGTAGCTGAGATTATTTAATTCTAAACTATCTCTGGAGGTCAAATGATGTGAGTTTGATGGTAGGTACAGGAAGGAAGCTCTCTTGAATGATGAAATAATTTTCAAAAGTTCAGAAAAGGACAGCTGAGTATCGCAGAAATAAGTTTTGCCTACAGTAAAGTGAAGGAAAAAACAATGGGGTGATTTACGGGGCCATTTTTAAGAAAATATTTCTGCCTCTTTGTGCTAGTGGTCAAAGTTTTAAGCTCTGGGGAGAGTAGTGGTCAATGGGACAGAGTCCAGTTGGAGGCCTGTATCCAGTGGAGTCCCTTAAGGATCGGTACCGGGACCTGTATTTTTCAACATATTCATCAATGACTTGGTTGAGGGAATAAAGTGCATGGTCAGCAAGTTTGCTGATGACACTAAACTAGGAGGAGTGGCTGACACACCTGAAGGCTGTGCTGCCATTCAGAGAGACCTGGACAGGCTGGAGAGTTGGGCAGGGAGAAATTTAATGAAATACAACACGGGCAAGTGTAGAGTCTTGCATCTGGGTGAGAACAACCCCATGTACCAGTACAAGTTGGGGACTGAACTGCTGGGGAACAGCACAGGAGAAAGGGACCTGGGGGTCCTGGTGGACAGCAGGATGACCATGAGCCAGCAATGTGCCCTTGTGGCCAAGAAGGCCAATGGCATCCTGGGGTGTATTAGAAGGGGTGTGGTTAGTAGGTCGAGAGAGGTTCTCCTCCGCCTCTACTCTGCCCTGGCGAGGCCACATCTGGAATATTGTGTCCAGTTCTGGGCCCCTCAGTTCAGGAAGGACAAGGAACTGCTTGAGAGAGTCCAGCGCAGAGCCACAAAGATGATGAAGGGAGTGGAGCATCTCCCTTATGAGCAAAGGCTGAGGGAGCTGGGTCTCTTTAGCTTGGAGGAGACTGAGGAGGCACCTCATTAATGTTTATAAATATGCAAAGGGTGACTGTCATGAGGATGGAGCCAGGCTCTTCTCAGTGGCATCCAATGACAGGACAAGGGGAAATGGAGATAAACTGGAACACAGGAGGTTCCGCTTAAACATGAGGAAGCACTTCTTCCCAGTAAGGGTAACAGAACACTGGAACAGGCTGCCCAGAGAGGTGGTGGAGTCTCCTTCTCTGGAGATGTTCCAAACCGGCCTGGACGCGTTCTTGTGTGATCTGATCTAGGTGGTCCTGCTCCAGCAGGGGGATTGGACTCGATGATCCTTTGAGGTCCCTTCCAATCCCTAACATTCTGTGATCCTGTGATTCTGTGATTTATTAAAATGCAGGGATGGAAAGGAACTGACTCTATGTTTTCAAACACAAGCTCTAAGCAAGGCACCAGAGGTGGGGACCCATGGTAGTAGCCTGGGGAGAAAAAGATCATATAGAAAAATATCTTGAGAGCCATCAGCTGAAAGAGGATGGGTCAGAGCTGTGTAAAGCAAGCCAGGAGAGACTCTTCAGAGAAAGCACAAGGCCTCCTGGGATGAAGGCAGCTGACAGTCCAAGCAGAGAAAGTGCACTGATTTTAGTGATGAACACACTAATGGAAATGGGATAGTCATTAGGTACCAAAATAGAAAGGGGAGTTCAGTATGGAGTCAGAGAAGAGAAACTCCAAGCAAGCAATTACTAAAAGACAGAGGGCACAGAAATGGCTGGAAAGGGAAAAACACCAAGAATAAGAATTTTGCAGGCAGATACAGTGAAAGCAGTATCACGGAAACCTTCACCAAATGCAGCTTGTCCTGCCCCCTGCTTTGTATTCAACTCAAGCATTACTACAACAATCATTTTTGCTAGCACATGTGATGGAAATGCGTATTTAATTCCCTAAGTTAGAAGGAAAATGTCATGCAGTATCCAGTTATGCTAAAGTACAACACAACCAAAAAACTGAGCAACTGTCAATCAAATGAAAATGACACAATCACGACTCAAACTTTGCTCATCCCAGTGGGCATTTTCGATACATTATAAGGACATCAAAATACTGAATGTCCGGGCTTGCTGGAAACTCAGTGCTCTCTAAAGCCCACTGAATATCTAATTTGTTTTCAAAATTCTCAGGCGTTTTAGTTTATGGTTTGAATTTCTTCAGGGTACAAGAGTGTTCCACCTAAAACATGTAAATATATTCAACATCAGCACCACCTCAAACATAAAAATGAAAACAAGAAGCCAGAACACACAATAGCTTTCTGGTTAATTTATCACTATTTTGGGGTACTTGGCAGCCAGTCTACATTCAAAATCGCAGATCATTTACTCCCTTCCCTGTTTGTCAAAAGAAGTTTTGAACATCTTGTCGAAGTAATGATGGACACATACCTACCAAAACTTACTAGAAGTGACTCTTCCCCCCACAAAAAGGGAAAAAAAAAATTTCTGGCAGTAAATAGCTATTTTCAAGAAAGTTGTTTGTTTGGTTTTTTTTTTTTTAAAAAAGGCAATACACATTTAAACACCTAATTTAAAAAGCTCCATTGAAAATGGAGGGATTTTATTGCCATTATGAAATACAAGAACAACACAAATGCACTCAAATTGTACATACAGGCGGAACTTAACGTCTAGCAGAGATGCATACAGAAACCCCATCTTTAACAATAAAATTCAAACGTATTCCATAATACCTCCTTAATTTATTATAGATATAAAGAAATTCCTAAGCTGCAAACAGTAGGAGTTTAGAAAGCACAGTGAGTAATTGTCCTTATAGGCTTAATTTGTCCTTATATTCTCTCCAAAATTTCTCCAGACCAGATCAGTTTCTAATCTCACCTGATACAACAGGTCTGTCATAAGAAAAAAATCTGATAGATTGTAATCACAAAACATATTCTCGCAGGCTTTCTCTAAAGGCCATAAAAATGAAAGAGAAACATTTACAGTATTTTAAAAAGGAACTGTACATAAGCAGCAACTGTCACAGCTCATACAGCATCTTTCCCTTACTGAGTATCCATATCAGCAATCGTCATGAAATCAAATCATCCAAGTCTTACTGTAAGACCACATTAAGACGAAATATTTATTTATTTGTATTCACGTCATTATTCATAGAATCACAGAATGGTTTGGGTTGGAAGGGACCTCAAAGAGCATCTAGTTCCAACTTCCCTCCACTACACCAGGTTGCCCAAAGCCTCATCCAACCTGGCCTTGAACACTTTCAGGGATGGGGCAGCCACAACTTCTCTGGGCAACCTGTTCCAGTGCCTCAACACCCTCTAAGTGAAAAATTTCTTCCCTATACCGAATCTAAATCTTCCCTCTTTCAGTTTAAATCCATTGCCCCTTGTCCTACCACTACATGCCCTTGTAAAAAGTCCCTCTCCAGCTTTCCTGAAGGCCCCTTTTAACTACTGGAAGGCTGCAATAAGATCACCGTGGAGCCTTCTCTTCTCCAGGCTGAACAGCTCCAACTCTCTCAGCCTGTCTTCATAGCAGAGGTGCTCCAGCCCTCAGATCATTTTCGTGGCCCTCCTCTGGACTCGCTCCAGCAGCTCCACATCCTTCTTGTGTTGGGGACCCCAGAGCTGAACACAGTATTCCAGGTGGTGTCTCATGAGAGCAGAGTAGAGGGGCAGAATTCCAGGTGGGGTCTCCCTCGACCTGCTGGCCACACTTCTTTGGATACAGCCCAGGATACAGTTGGCCTTCTGGGCTGCCAGCGCACATTGCCGGCTCATGTTGAGCTTCTCACCCACCAGCACTCCCAAGTCCTCTTCCTCAGGGCTGCTCTCAGTCCATTCTCCACCCAGCCTGTACTTGTGCTTGGGATTGCCCCGATCCACGTGCAGGACCTTGCACTTGGTCTTGTTGAACTTCATGAGGTTCTCACAGGCCCACCTCTCCAGCCTGTCAAAGTCCCTCTGGATGGCACACACATTATTCTCACACAATGCTTCGCAGTTTCTGAGGTTCCTCTAATACCACGATTTTAAAATTTATTTAACCTGAGGATATTAATATTTCACTTGAAAATGAAGCTGCTGAGCGTAAACTCCATGGCCATAAGCAACCTGATTCAACTTTCAAAGTCGGCCCTAATTAGAATGGCAGTTTGGACCATATCATTCCCAAACTAAACTATTTGGTGGTTCCAAAATATGTGAAACAGAAGCATCACCAGTTAGATTCTCATCAGCTACCACATTCACCCTCCTGTCTAAACAGTGAAGCACTAAGCACTGGAGGAGCTGATTAGAATGACATTAAGCTACCAACAGCTCTACAGTCCCCATATATGGCATACTTACGTCAAACAGGACATTTGACTTGTTAGATGTATGAAATCACTATACACAAAATAACTTGTCGTTACTCTACTTTTTTTTGTTGCTGTTGTCAATTTCTTTTTGGAGAAAGCAAAAGCAGTATCCTATCTAAGCGCAAGTACAGGCTGGGTGGAGAATGTGAAAAGGAAAGTCAAGTCAGTTCTCAAGGCATGTCTGAGAGTCACTTACACTCAGAGCACAAACACTCAAAATAATTCTCTTGTTGTGTTCTGAAACACAGCTATTGCTGTCACACTGTCAGAATGAGTTTTTCCCAGCCATTGTTAGAGTGACAGCATGCACAGGTATCCCAGTACTCGATATATGCAGATATTGGGAGGTGAAAAATTAGATGTGAGCCAGCAACGTGCACTTGCAGCCCAGAAAACCAGTCATACCCTGGGCTGCTCTCATGGGTTAGGCCGATCCGGCAACTAAACCCACGCAGCTCTCCCAGTCCAGTAAAATGGAGAGGAGAGTAAAATGTAATAAAAGAGCTGAGGGTCGAGACAGGAACAGAGGAGCACCCACCAACCACGGTCCTGGGCAAAAGAGGCTTTTTCTTAATGCAAAACTATTTATTAACAGCTACCTACAAAGAGACAAGCAAACAAAAACGGTTACTTAAGAGGATAACAAGAAAACAAGGCCAGGTCTTAAAAACAACACCACTCCCCCGCCTTTGCCTCTTCTTCCCGGCTCTACCTCCTCCCCCCAGCGGTGCAGGGGGGCAGGGAATGGGGGAGTGCAGGTCAGTTCATTCCAAGTTGTTACTGCCACTTCTCTTAAAGGAAAAGGAGTCCTTACACCATTGTCCCTTGATCCAGTGGATCCCCTACTCACGGCGAAAAGCGTGAATCCTGCCCGCTAGGAGGCAAATCCTTACCCGATTGGATTTGCCCCAAGTGCGGGCTTTACCAGTCCTGGACCTTTAAGGAGCTGTAGCCACTCGCTCTGGCGTGGGTCATCAACAAACTTTAAATGCGCTCCGGCGTGGGTCATCATACCGACCTTAAATGCGTCTCCGTACAGACTTAGATGAGTAAATGCAAAATGCGTAAATGCGCCTCGACCTGTGCCCATGATTCACAACAGTCTCAGGCTCAGGCATCTCTTTTAACAAAGCACCTCCCCATCGGTGGGGGTCATCCCACGGACTCTAGATGCGTACCGTACTCAGGCTCTGGCATTTCTTCTCAACGTGGATCCTCCACGGGCTGCGAGTGGGTCTCTGCTTGCTCCACCGAGGACTTGTTACAAGGGGCCGCTCGCAAGGGGGACTCAGCCGCGGCACACGCTGTTCCGTTCCATCTTCACTGACCTCTTATCTGTGTGGCCGTTTCTCTTAGATTTCAGTCCTGTCTGGGTGAACTCGGCCCGGTGGGCGCCCCGAGAGCGGGGCTCTCCCCGAGTTCCCCAAGCGGCTCCGCCGCCGCCATCCTCGACAGGGTGGGCATCGGGCACGGAGCGGGCACCGGCCCGGCCCGGCCCAGGCCGCCAGCCCGGCCGGGAGCCGGGAGCGGGGGCCGTGCGCCCCTCCCGTCTCCTCACTCCTGGGCACCGGCACACCTTTCTGGTTCCTTTGTCCGACGTAAATAGGGCAATTCGCAGAGGCGCCGATTGGCTCAAGCCCCGAGGGGGATGGGAGTCTGGTGTGATGGGCAGCTTCTGCCACCCGGACCTCCCCCCCCCACTTCAAACCATAACAGCTGCACAAAAAAAAAAAACATGACCAGCAGGTTGAAGGAAGCGATTTTCCCCCCTACTGTGCTGTCATGAGACTCCCATGCGGAACACTGCATCCAGCTCTGGAGTCCCCAGTAAAAAAACAGACATGGACCTGATAGAGCAGGTCCAGAGGAGGGTCATGAAAATGCTCAGTGGGCTGGAGTATCTCTCCCATGAAGACAGGCTGAGAGAGTTGGGGTTTCTCAGCTGGAGAAGAGAAAGCTCCAGAGAGACCTTACTGTGGACTTTCAGTATATAAAGGAGACTTAAAAGAAAGAGAGACAAAGATATTTACCAAGGCCTGTAGTGACAGTACAAGAGGCAATGGCACTAAACTGAAGAAGGGTAGATTTAGATTGGACATAAAGAAGACTTTTTTTATGTCCAAACAGAAAGAGTGAGACACTGGAATAGGTTGCCCATAGAATCATGGATGCCTCATCCCTGGAAGTGTTCAAGGCCAGGTTGGATGAGGCTTTGAGCAACCTGATTTAGTGAAAGATGTCCCTGCCTATGGTAGGGGAGTTGGACTAGGTCATCTTAAAAGGTCACTTCCAACCCAAACCATTTTATAATTGTACGATTCTAATTAGCCTACAGTGGTTATGCAAATCAGCAACTCTTTAACTCCACACTTAGGGGAAAAAAGCAGCCAGATGTTAGTGATTACGCAATATTCTACCAGCCTCCTAGAAAACGTTATTACCTTTAGATCTATAATAGAGACAACTAAAAACTCTTCTTTCCCTATCCTAATAAAAGTTGTTCCAGTTAAGTAGAAACACCTGACGCAGTGAAATGACATTTGTTGATAGATGTCTAATACCTGGAAACACATATTCTACTGAGAAAAGCATTCCCACACTCAAAATGCAAATAAACACAAAGAGCTTGATTAAGGTCAAGCACCCCATGCTATTTCTCTCCTGATATTTTAAGTGTTCAGATCACTGACTAGGTTTCACCTGAAATTTTAATAAGATGTCTTTAGAATGTCTTCTGCCATTGTTTCCTGGGGATACATAAATCAAAACGCTGGAATAATAACTACTTAATCATTTGTCATGTTTTTCTTACACTAGGTATTCGCTGCACAATACATAATTATATTTTCATCAGAAAGAAAGCAGACGCACAGCAAGTGCCTGCACACAATATTGAAGGAAATAAAAACAGAACTGTAATAACGTATCATTTAAATTCTATTGATAATGAAAATATTTACTAATGAACAAGAAGCTTCTATCCAATAAGGACTTCTCACACATCATAGTACAAATCTCAAAGCACATTAATAATCTAATCACGTCATTAAAAACAAAATTCCTCATTTGATGGCTGTAGATTAAATAGGTTTTGCACTACATATATGCTCTAATCTAAAGATTTAAGTAAAATTCCTCTTTATTTCAGCTAAGGCTTTAACTGAGGTTACGTGTCACGCTCTAGCTTCGACTGCAAAATAATTTACTTCAGCAACCAAAGGAACAGAGTTCTTTGACACTAATGGTATTGCTGTGCTTTGCAAATGGAACTAACAAGTGACAAGTGAGGCATAAAAAGGGCCAAAAACAATATAGCAAAGTTTCAATTTAAAAAAATCCACTGAGATTAAGCAGGAAGGGGCAACAGGGTTTCACATTGTGGTGAAATAATTGATTCCTTGGGATTTGAAGTCCAGTCAACTGTTTCTGTTTGTCTTGTGATATCCTCAGGAAAGAGTTTTTGCTAATTTCCATTACAATAAGTCTTCAAGGAATGGGTGAAGATACATTCTTTCCACAGAAATCCGTGATTAAATTCCAAGTCTTACTTTGTCTGTGCTGTCAACACTGACCAAGCCACTCAGCCAAAACTTAAAGTCAATCATGTTGTACTGCTTATCTGCTCTAACGTGCCAAAACCCACAAACCTTGGTCATTTTAAATAAGTAACTTTGAAAACTGCTATCTTAGAGTGTACTTCCAGTAGCATTGCTTATGGATAAGGATACAGGGTAAGGCTAAGGCTGGACACACTTATAATGCTTCGGTTATAGTACAGCACAATATGGTAACTACAGTTACAAGACTTTTAGGGGAGGCACGCAGCATAAAGTAACTGCATATGTTTCCCCCTTTTCTCCTTACAGTACACATCAGTCCCTGTAGTATCTTGGCTTTGCTTCTGCATTTTTGAGTAGATGCTCTTGGACAAGGGGAAATTAAATTAAGTGTGGCTGTTGTCATACTGTGCCATCCTCTGAAAGGTATGAAGAAATAAACTGAAAAAAAGTAGGGAAATAAATGTTGTCTTTCAGTCACAGTGACCGTAATTACTTATTCAACTAATAAATACAAAATTGTTGAAGGAAAATGCATCCATGTACCTTCAGGCAGCTGACTAAGGAGTCCATACATTAGATAGTATGCTTTCTGCCTCACTAGATGTAATATACATCATCACCATTTTTCACACTTAGAGGACACAATCCCATAGAAAATGGTACTACTTCACTCTGAAACTTTACCAGACAACTAAGATTATCATTTATGACAAAATCATATATCTACAGCATTTTGAATTTCATTTTGCCAAAGCATGCATGCCTAAAGCATATCTGCAGATGGGGCCCGTAAACAACAGATTTTGGACTGGTTCTGCTTTAATATCTGAATATGTAGAAATTTGAGTGACATGGGTTGCCAAATTTCCACATCCAGGCAACCAGAGAGATGGTCAACACCCCCAATACCAACAGGCAGAATAATGTTTAAGTCATTGTGCATTCACCACTTACTAAGCCACCTGCAATTTGTGTGACTCACATAGCTATAAGAGTTCAATACTGACTTGTCCCACTTTTTCATTACATTTGACTGTAAAAAGCAGCAAAGCCAGAAGTCTGACTACCAGAGAGACTCGCTGAGACACAATGAGGGATACTCACATCTCGTCAACTTCTGGGCCCTAAATTACATACCCAGGCTCCTTATGCCTGCATATGAAATGGAAAAGATTTTGCATTTTATTTCATAGACCTTCATGGACCACTGTGGTAAGTAACTGTTCTTAGCCTTTAAGATGGGCAGATGATAACAAGCCATTCCAGAAATTAAGCTAGTTTCAGTGCAGGTGAGATGGTCTTTTGCTGTTTCCTACTAGTGCAGTTACTAAGGGGTTATTTAGTCTATTGGAGTTTAAGGCAAACCAGCCTCTTTCAGAAGTCAGTTGTTACGTCATTTGCCCAACATCGAAATAAGGCTGTAAGATGTCAGTAAATGTCATTCGCGATAACATGTATTTTGGATGCAATTTGCAACACATACTTCCTTTTTGAGATAAAATTCACTTTAAAAATGCCAGCTTATCCAGCTATTCTAAGCTGAGGGTTTGCACTTCCCCTAAACTTTTATTTATTTGCTGCTTTTACAATAATCTAGCATAGAAGTAAAAAGTAGCGTAGACAAAATAAGTATCATACTAATTATCTTAACAGTTGAACAGAGAATAATTATTACAGGCTTTGAACAAATTCAAATATTCCTCCTAGCCAAGAACTCAATATTTCCAGTGTAAGATACGAGTCCATTACCTGGTTTTGAAAAGTGTCAACTGTTCTTCCAAGAACTGCACCATTTACTGAAGCTGGTTTCTCTCCTAGGTAAGAGCCATCAGTCCCCATATTCTTGCTCTAAGTTTGATCGTGGTAGAAATAACCATATTACTGCAGATATTCAGGGTTCTGAACTCAAACCCATCTCAGTGAAGCACACACTAAAATGGGGTGTTCATCAGACACTAGTGGCAGGAAATGCCATCCTATTTAACAACCAGTAGACTCCTAGCTGATCACTTACGCCAACTATCTTCTCCATGCAAATTCATCCAGGCAACTCAATCTCATAACTGCTCTGTGGATATTTAGACTCAGCTTTTCACAGTTTCAATTTATTTATGGTATTAACAGTGGAAATTGTTCATTTCATTAAGACTCTTTCATGTTCATATATGGCTGAAACTATGACAGACCAGCCCACTACTACATTGTTTCAAAACCAGAAAGAAACAAAATGTGAAGAATATACCATTGGGGTCACAGAAATACTGATTCAGATAATTTTTAATTCTGACATAACAGCAGGGGATGAAAATAGTATGGTATATATGTGCACGGGTCTCAGAGGAAAACACTTGACAGCGTTATTAGGCACATTTAGACTGCTGTGCCTGTTGTTGCTATAGACAAGTGATTGCCCATTCCCTGATATTGAAACATAATAAATCCTGCTTTTGAGTTTGTGCTGCAGCTCGGGGAGTGACAGATGCTTCACCAAGTGGAATAGATGGTGCATGTGGCTATGTAAATGTCTTAGATTAATATGAATAGCTGGGAGTAACACCAGAGGGTAGCATGTCATCAAGACAAAAACATAGTAAAGCAGCATCTTCAACTTACATATTTGTATCTTGTTGTTTGGCAATTTTAACCAAAAAAATTTAGCTCTTGAAGGTAAATATTCCACTAACTTCTCTATTTTCCCTTCAAATAATAAAAACATTATTGTTTGGTAAAATCACTCTTGTTTTGTTATCTTTCTTCATGCTATGTCCATCTAGACAGTCTTATGCAACATGTAAGGACAAAATCCTCCTCTCAAAAAATTTAGAACTCATGTTCCAAACTATGTCCCTCAAAGAATTAAAAAAAAATTATTTATTATGCAGATAAGCTTGCTGAAAATTGTGTTCATCATTCAAAACGTTTGTGGACTGCTATTCTTGGAAGAAAAGCTGTGACACCTCAGAAAGGCTCTTCTGTTTTTATCTAACTTTCCACCTGTGCATGTACCTCTATTAATTAGTTTCTCCTAACTTCTACTAGCATATGAAATACAGCAGCTGTAGCTCTCAAGATGCAATTATAATTAAACTCCATCAGATGTAGCCATATTAGAAAAGCTGCCATATTGTGGTTAGTTTGAATTTATTAGCTTAAAACAATTAATTTGCTAAAAGATTACCTAAATCTACCTAAATCTGCAAAAATTTTCAAAGTGGATTGGAGAATTCATCACAAGCAAAAACAAAAAAACAACAACAAAAAAGAATGATAATACAGATAAGAGCAGCAGAAAGGAATTCCAGCTACTCCAGCCAGAAAGTCAGATTCATCTGAGGTCCAAGTTAAATGCCTCTACGCTAATGCACACAGCATGGGGAACAAGCAAGAGGAGTTAGAAGTGTGTGCGTGCCTGCAGGAATACGATCTTACTGGCATCACAGAGACACGGTGAGATGAATCCTATGACTGGAGTGTCAGAATGGAAGGATACAGGCTCTTTAGGAAGGACAGGCAGGGGAGAAGAGGAGAAGGGGTTGTCCTCTATGTCAAAGACCAGCTGGAGTGCTTGGAGCTGCACCTGGGGATGGAGGTCCCAGCTGAGAGCTTACGGGTCAGGATTAAAGGGAGAGCAGGGACAGGGGACATAGCAGTGGGGGTCTGCTACAGGACACCTGACCAGGAGGACCAAGCAAATGAGGCCCTCTACAGACTGATAGGAGCAGCCTCACCTTCACGAGCCCTGGGCCTCATGGGGGACTTCAACCACCCTGATATCTGTTGGAAGGACAACACAGCAGGGCATAGGCAATCCAGGAAGTTCCTGGAATGCATGGATGATAACTTCCTTCTTCAAGTGGTAGAGGAACCAACGAGAAAAGGTGCTTTGCTGGACCTTGTTCTCACCAAGAAAGAGGGTTGAACATGACGCTCAAGGCCAGATTTGGCTGCAGTGATCATGAAATGGTGAAATTCAAGATTCTTAGGGAAGCAAGGAGGATGCTCTGCAAGCTCACTAGCCTGGATTTCAGAAGAGCAGACTTCAGCCTCTTCAGGGATCTCCTTGCTAGAGTACAATGGTATGAAGCCCTGGAGGGAAGAGGGGCACAAGAAAGCTGGATAATATTCAAGGATCACCTCCTCCAAGCTCAGGAGCGGTGCATTCCAACAAAGAGAAAGTCAGGTAGGAATACCAGGAGGCCTGCATGGATGAACAAGGAGCTCCTGGACCAGCTCAGACACGAAAAGAAGGCCTACAGAGGGTGAAAGCAAGGACAGGTAGCCTGGGAAGAATACAGAGAAATTCTCCGAGCAACCAGGGATCAGGTTAGGAAAGCCAAAGCCCTGATAGAGTTAAATCTGGCCAGGGACATCAAGGGTGACAAGAAAAACTTCTATAGATATGTCAGTGATAAAAAGAGATCTAGCGAAAATGTAGGCCCTCTCCGGAAGGAAACGGGGGGCCTGGCTACCTGGGATATGGAGAAGGCTGAGGTACTCAATGACTTCTTTGCCTCAGTCTTCACTGGCAAGAGCTCCAGCTGCACAGCCCAAGTCACAGAAGGCGAGACAGGGACTGGGAGAATGAAGAACTGCCCACTGTAAGAGAAGATCAGGTCCGAAACCATCTAAAGAACTTGAAGGTGGACAAGTCCATGGGATCTGATGAGATGCATCCACGGGTCCTGTGGGAACTGGTAGATGAAGTTGCTAAGCCACTATCCATCCTATTTCAGAAGTCATGGCATTCTGGTGAAGTTCCCAATGACTGAAAAAGGGGAAACATAGCCCCCATCTTTAAAAAGGGAAAAAAGAAGACTCAGGGAACTACAGGCCAATCAGTCTCACCTCTGTGCCCAGCAAGACCATGGAGCAGATCCTCCTTGCAACTATGCTAAGGCACATGGAAAATAAGGACGTGACTGGTGACAGCCAACATGGCTTCACTAAGGGCAAATCCTGCCTCACTAATTTGATGGCCTTCTACGATGAGGTTACAGCATTGGTAGATAAGGGAAGAGCAAATGACATCATCTACCTGGACCTGTCCAAAGCATTAAATACTGTCCCACGTGACATCCTTGTCTCTAAACTAGAGAGACGAGGATTTGACAGATGGACCACTCCGTGGTTAAGGAATTGGCTGGATGGTCGCACTCAAAGAGTTGTGGTCAACGATTCAATGCCCACGTGGAGGCCACTGACAAGTG
Source organism: Tauraco erythrolophus (assembly GCF_009769465.1). NCBI lineage: Eukaryota > Metazoa > Chordata > Aves > Musophagiformes > Musophagidae > Tauraco > Tauraco erythrolophus. Next base: position 82,945,525 of record NC_141496.1, read on the forward strand.
GTGTTCCTCAGGGGTCAGTACTGGGGCCAGTGCTATTTAACATTTTTGTCGGAGACATGGACAGTGGGATTGAGTGCACCCTCAGCAAGTTTGCAGATGACACCAAGTTGTGTGGTGTTGTGGTCGACACACTGGAGGGAAGGGATGCCATCCAGAGGGACCTTGACAGGCTGGAAAGGTGGGCCTGTGAGAACCTCATGAAGTTCAACAAGGCCAAGTGCAAGGTCCTGCACGTGGGTCGGGGCAATCCCAAGCACAAGTACAGGCTGGGCGCAGAATGGATTGATAACAGCCCTGAGGAAAAGGACTTGGGAGTGCTGGTGGGTGAGAAGCTCAACATGAGCCAGCACTGTGCGCTGGCAGCACAGAAAGCCAACCGTGTCCTGGGCTGCATCCAAAGAAGTATGGCCAGCAGGTCAAGGGAGATGATTCTGCCCCTCTACTCTGCTCTCGTGAGACACCACCTGGAATACTGTGTTCAGCTCTGGGGTCCCTAGCACAAGAAGGATGTGGAGCTGCTGGAGCGAGTCCAGAGGAGGGCCACGAAAATGATCTGAGGGCTGGAGCACCTCTGCTATGAAGACAGGCTGAGAGAGTTGGAGCTGTTCAGCCTGGAGAAGAGAAGGCTCCACGGTGATCTTATTGCAGCCTTCCAGTAGTTAAAAGGGGCCTTCAGGAAAGCTGGAGAGGGACTTTTTACAAGGGCGTGTAGTGATAGGACAAGGGGCAATGGATTTAAACTGAAAGAGGGTAGATTTAGATTAGATCTAAGGAAGAAACTTTTCACTCAGAGGGTGTTGAGGCAGTGGAACAGGTTGCCCAGAGAAGTTGTGGATGCGCCATCCCTGGAAGTGTTCAAAGCCATGTTGGATGAGGCTTTGGGCAACCTGATGTAGTGGAGGTTCTCCCTGCCCATGGCAGGGGGGTTCGAACTAAATGATCTTTGAGGTCCCTTCCAACCCAAACCATTCTATGATTCTATGATGATTCTATGATTCTAGGAGTATGAACAGCTAAATTGTTTTGATCCACAGGCTCTTACTTTTGTTTACATACAAAAATTGACTTTATTTGAGGACAGCAGGAATAAGCACAGTTCTCTAAATCTCTGATCTGGGCATCTGGGCAGTAAGGGTTCTGGTACTTTTTCCAAAATGTGATTGCATGCACTTGACTATTTTGTCCAATAAATCCTTATATCTTCCTATTCTTCCATGAAGAGTTGGAAAATCATATCATGGTGACTACATAATAATCACTCAAAGACTTTCTTGTTTTTAATATTTAACAAGTTTAATTTGTTTCCTAAAAGATTCTCTCTAGCTGTAACATTCCTAAATAATGATATCTATGTTTCAAGAGCTAAATGAATGAGGTACCTTCTTTCAGAGCTATTCTTTTATGCCGTCTGTAAGCTCATAAAGATAATATTGGGTTCATTCATAATTAAAACATGATTATTGTATGACTAGAAATACTGTAAGGTTTTCTGTGTTTGTTTCTAGATACCCCTTTCCTCCTTGTAAATTATTAGTCCATATAAAGCTAATGAATCCTCTGCCTTAAATACAGCCTGGTTATTTTTCTTGAGACAAAGGTTTATTGGTCCAGATCCGGTGGTCCAAATGAAAACCTAACTGGTAAATACAGCCCATCCCTACACACAGGGTAGTAACTCTTGCTGTACTACTATATTTACAACAATCTACCTTATATTCACAAGAATCTACCTTAAGGAAATAAAATTCTTCCAATTTTACAAACTATCTCCATGTTTTGTTCCCTTCAGCTATCCAATGCTACACAGAATTCAGCTCAAAACACACTTTTTTCTTCATTTTTCATGAAGGGTTTCTACAAACCGTGCAACACATAATTGGAGAAAAATTATGCCACAGCATACACTTCAGGATGTTTAATTCTATTACATATTGATAAAAGTGTGTGGATTTTCTCTTCATTTAGTACTCATTCAGTTTTACTATACCCATAAGTTCTCAGCTCCACTAGCTTCGGACTTTATGGATGACACTTACACAAGCAAATCCCATCCAGGACGTTGAGGGAGCTCCTTGAAACAAGATGCTTTTCTGTTCATCCAGTGTCTCTCCTGCCTCTGCACAACTTACCCCTCCTTGGGCAATAATACCTACTTGTCATCAATGTGGAACATAATCTGACACCTCAAGAACCAAAATCACGCAATTATGGCTTCAGCTAAAAGTTTTAAATTTTCCATCTGGAAAGAGACAAGAGGGAAGTCCATTACACTTCTTAAAATCATAGCTCTGTTCCCAGAGCATCAACAGCAATGCTGGTGAGTGTCTGCAGAGAACTGCAAAGTAAAGGAGTGTCAATACAGGTGTTGTGGCTCACAGGGAAATGCATGTACTTGAATTTAAGCCCATCACTCAACCACTTCTTAATATAAAAGTGAAAAAAATTAACTTGAGTCTGTATTTTTTAGGCGGGTGCATTTCAGCACAAAACCGAAGACACGTTTTTCTTTCAATTTTCAGTTCATATAGCCTGTCCATTTAAATATATAACATTTTTTCCCCTAAGATGACATTAATTTATCAAGTGGCAACTTAATCATAAAAGATTTATACACATAAAAGGATCAGGCTAATGCTGAGTGTTTACCAAATTATTAGCATTCAATCATTTAAGTTTTTACCACTCGTAGAAAAATATGCTAGACATAGGTAAGTTGACTACAAAGATTTTTAAAGGGTTTTATGGTAAACATTTTGAAATTTAAGTTTTTTTCAAAGACTTACAAACCAAATGACAGCACCAGAAAAAATTATTTTGGCTAAGTTCTCATTATAAAGCAGTACACAACATGTAAAGAAGACAACAGGACTTACTCAAGAGAACAAAATATTAGTACAAAGACACTTTGAGAAATCTAACAAGACAATAAGCCAGAGGGCTAGGTTGCCTAATTGCATCCTGTATGATGGTTCAGTTCAGCAGAATAAATTAATTTCTATTAAAATTCTCCACCTGCAGGAAAGGATTACATATACAAAACCATGCCTTTAATAGTACATATTACACAGGAAAATAAATTGGGTCAACCTATGAATAGATAATCTGCCTATCTGGAAAGGTTTTTTGGGGGTAGGATGGTTGGTTGTTTTTCACCTACACCCATGTGTTGCTTATTTATGGACTGTAAGAGTCTACATACCTAAGAGCAGATAGCCATGGAACACATGTACGTTGTTGAAGCATTCTACAAGAGATTAACTAAGGAATACATTACCAGAATGATTAAGAGGAGAAATCTTCTATCTAAAAGACGCTTTGTAGGGAAAATATTGCATCTGCAAGAGCTACTGCTGAAAGTTTTCAGCTAAAACATATTACTGTAAAAAGTACTCTCTAGTACTGGCAATTTGTGAATCAAAGCCTAAGTATTCAGCACATTATAAGGATGTCAATCCACAACAAAGGCAATGAATGTAATGAAGGCACACTTCAGTCATATTAGTAAAAATTCAAGTTCTCCATACTAAATTTTTACAGCAATACACCAAAAAGATACACGCATTTGCACTTTTCACAATGTAATAATCAGTTTCAAATTTGTATTGCAGAACTACTCAAATACAAGAAATTTACATTTTAGATTATGCTCCTTTAGAGCAGCGATTTCACCTTCTTTGGAATTATATGAATTATGCAATTTGGAGTCAAGGGAGATATTAAAATCATAAAATACTTAGAAAATCAGTCTCTTTCTCCTTCAAAAATATTGAATTCCCCAAAACAACCATGAGAGCAAACACTAAGGATGAAAAAATTTGAAGCCAACTCAAAATACAGTAAAAGTTTGGTATCTGAATCAATAATACATTAAATAAGAAGTTCTAACAAATTACTGGATTCTCACTTCAAAATTTTCTATGTTGCAGAAAAATCCATTTGATATGTATAACTAAAAACTTTACTTCCATTTTTCTTGATGTATAGAACTAATATTGATATTGTTGCCCTGGCTTGAGCACTTCAGCCTGGTCATCATATCACGTCTTTGTTGAAGTGTAAGGAAAAATCAAAACCAGAAGCTGGAAATAAAACTATATGGACTATTACTCTATGTAGGACAGAAAAGCGGTACTCAAAATTATATGAAATATATATACAGGGAAAACATGTAAATATTTATTTTAAGCTTTAGAACCTGTCCCATCAATACTGTTCTCACTTTGGGACTGGCCCACCAGTTACAGTAAAATAGAGGTAAAACAGGGTTTGAAAGGACATCAGTCCCCTTTCCAGTCTGTGAGTGAGAGTCCAGCAATACATTCTCTTGATAATTTAATTTCTCAAACTCTAATTGCTTCCCAGCCCTAAGCATTGCATCAAGTGCAGTAAGGGTCTCCACCTTTCCAGCTGTAGGAGGGAGCACGCAGTGTGTCGTGGCACCATGGCCAAGGGGCACTTACCTCACTCTACCTATCTTGCAGAACATAGCAATATAGTGGGATCCACCCCAGATCTAACTTTAAAAACAGCTAGAAAGAACATTAACAGCATTATCAGAATATTCACCACAAAATACAAGTTTTCTAAAGTTTTTAAGACCCTAATCACAGTGGCATTTGTTTACCAGACAACAAACACACCATCTGTAGTACAACACCGAGCATTTATGTATGAGATTAAAAAGGTAATTTTGCAGCTGCTTTGAGCTTGCAGATATTTGCATATAAAATTTACATGGCTGATAAAATGAGGTTTCTCAAGAAAGATCAATTTGCTTATTTACAAAGACTGGAAACTCAAATTACAGCAAATGATCACCCTGGAGTTAATGTTCCTCCACAATTGTTTATGTTCTGTAATTCAGTATTAACTACCATCCGGAAGTGTTTTGTTTGAACGTTACACAGCTATATGAGACTTTAAAAGAAATTCACTTTTTAAATAAACTTAGAGATTTCAGTGGCTCTAGGGTAGCAAAATGCCATCTGGTGTGTTTCAAATGAAGTTAAAGACTTATTTTATTGAAATAGTTCTCAGGCTTCTTGATTTAGTCTTCATAGCTAGACTTCATCCCTTCAGCGGCCACAGGCTGTGAACAACACAAATCCACCGTAAATACAGCATTCTGATTTTAACTCAGACGGTTAATTAGGTCTTTCACATTTTTTTTAAAACAACTAAAATACTGGAGGTTTGTCTGGTTTAGAATGCTTATCATCACAGCAACAAATATCCTAAAGGTTTACCTCTATGCTACAGGCATATACTATGTGGGCACATTGATTTTTCGCAGCTCTTCAGCCTACTTTTGCATTATTAGTCTTCATTATTCTGCACTCTGTGGCACTTCACAAGTGTCAAAAGCATTCATTTTTAACATTTCTTCCTTCATAGCCCATTACCCAAATTCTAATTGATTTCAGGATGTCCCACTGCAGTTCACACAGTTCTAATTAACCCTGCATCTCAAAACACAGATTCTGAAGAAAGAACTCAAAACGCTGCTTAGGTGAGCATGTATCTCTTCCACAACTGACTTGTCACAAGATATTAATAGTGTTATCCATTACTGACTTCAAACGAAGACAAATTCTACAAATTCCACAGACTTAACTTGCACATCATGGGACTACATAATTTCTTTTAAAAAAATAAAAAGAAGGAAGTGAATTCATCGGGAAGTGAATATAGGCATGCAAGTATGGATAGATAATAGATTACATTTGTAATGGCTTAGGACAAAGTATGAGACAAAACATAGTGAAGCTAACAAATTTAACAGGTCTATCATTGACCTCTAAATTACCTGAGAGTTGAACAGGGAAGTATAAACAGTATGTGTTTCATTTACTAGAAATCCTTTATTTAACCCAGAAAGAAAAGATTTTCCTTCATTTGGAGGGTTATGTGGGGTTTTTTTAGAAGCCATATGAAAACAACAAAAATATGTTTTGAGGCTGTCAGAATTCAGTGTTTCTGTAATTTAAGATTATGAATGGTAAATTTAATTTGAACTGAATTTACTGCGGAGTCGGAAGGGAGGGAATGCCAGACAATGTTAGTGATAGGACAGAAATTCAGCTACAAATCTTAAAATACCGTGTCTACTGTCACTCGGTAACATAGAGAAACATATCTGTCAATAATTAAAATATCATCTCAAAATTCATCCACTCAATACATGTTGTGATATACATAAAATTCTGATTTTTTTTTTAAAAAAGATATCTCCATGTAAATAGAATTTTGTCTTTTGATTTTGCACTATATTTGAGAGGATTTAAACACCTGTAGCACTTTATTTTCCTCATTTAGAATCCACAGGGATGTCCTCCAGAATAAAGTAATTCAGGGTAGGCTCACATACATAAATAAAAAACATGAGGATATCATTTGTGGGGGTGGGGAGAGGATTTACGAATATGTGTCTGAATCTATATCAGAAAATCCAGCACAAAACATTTACAATATCAGGACCAGCTGCTATAGAAACAGCTGTCATTCAGAAAACAAAACATTTGGATTTCAAAGCAATCATTACACTACACAACCAAAAAGACCAAAAAGAAAACTACTAATAGATTCAGTACCTCAGACACATTTGTCTTTCAGCAGACAAGTATATCGTCCACACCACGAAAGAAACTTTTTGCCTGATTATCAGTATGTTGCCAAAAATTTCAGCTAATAAGACAACACTTTATTGTGAAATTACTCTTTTAAAGATAAATCTGCCAGGCTGCCGTAGAATAAGCCAATACAGTAAGACTTTACTGTTCACAAATTGGTCTCTCCTTTCATAAGACCTTATTGCCTCTTTTGCAGACAAATAATTCTTCTGCTATAATAAAGCACGTTAACTCGGTTTGTCTTTCACCTACAGACATCACTGTCTACACCAACCTACAGCAGGACTTCAAGAAGCTCCAGCAGAAGTTAATAAAGTCTCCCAGGTGTAGGCCTTCACCTTCCATGCAGTTCATATGAAACTGATGTGCTAGCACTTTGCTTTGAAATTTTAACAGATTTTATAAAACATCTTTTAAATTATATTTTCCAATTCAGTGGAGAAAAAGGAGTAGAAGATGGAGGGACAATATATTCAAATGCTACGGGTGACATATATGCATATACATTCCATGTTTTGAATGCACTCGTTTTCAAAACGGCATCAACTGATACAGAATTTCCAATATCCCAAGATCTTTCAGAAGGTATTTATGGAAGATTTCCTTTGAAACGTTGTGGGAACCCAGTGACTTATCTGCATAGGTGGGCTGTGAAATTGATGAATCACACCCGTGCTTTTTATTATTCTGTTTAGGAACTGTCTAAAGAGAATCACAAGCACACCTAAACAGAATGTTAAGTATACCCACTACATGTTGAGACACATCCCTAGCTGTCTTAGAAGAGGGGAAGAAAGAGGAGGAAAAACAGCATAAGGAAACCAAAAGCAGGGTAGCTAAATGTTTGCACTTAAATACTTGTGGAGGATGCTTCTCAGACAACAGTAGGGAAGTGGGTGGGTATAAACCTCAGTCAAAGGCCCAGGATAAAGTATAAAACAGCATAATCAAGAGACAGCCAGGGTATGACTTATAGCAGGAAGAGGCAGAGAAACAAAAGGTGAGTATTTAATCAAACTGGATGGGGCAACAGACCTATGGGTGAGCCACAAGCAAGTGCATCTGGTGAGCTTCTTGTACGCCTACCTGACAGCTGACAAGCCTGAAAGACTGGCAGAATGGGCAGGACAAAGACACCATAAAGATGGACAAGGAGAGCAGGTAGTAGTAAGGAGCAGGGCTTTAAATGTTAATTACTCTGAAAGCTCCTGACTCCAAGAGCGGTTGGTTGTGTGTAGGAGTGGGTGGGAAGAATGTCAGAAAGAGGTACAAGACAGTAATGAAAAGAAAAAGAACAAAACAAAAATGAGATCTGAGAAGAACAGGTGCTTTTTGATATAGAACAGGAGGTAAATTGCTCTATATTCCACACACAAAGCCTCTCCACAAAATTCTGCAAGAATTTGGGATTAGATCTATATGCCTTTGTTCTGAGATGGGAGAATGTGGATATATCAAAGGTTCACACAGGGTATCCCTGTATCTCTTTCCATTCCTCCTGATAGATCCAACCCCTCCACTTGTGTATCATCTCTTTCCTCCACTGCAGAGCACAAGAAGCATCTTGAAAAGTAGGATAAAGAAATTGGTTGTGGTAATTTCTTGCAAACATGCAAATAATTTTTGTGATATCAAAAGAATAAGAAATAGTTATGTATCAAGTATTACTGTTTGGGCTTTTTCACAATAATTCAGCACTTCCACATAACTACTCTATTCCAGTACCACGCCCCAGAGGTCTTCACTAGGGGAGAGCACCTGTCCAGAGACAACAGAATAGCAGCTTCACTGTGGAGGGTATCAATCTCCACTTATAAAAGTATTGGAGACTTGTTTTTCACTCACTTGCTGATTTGTACCATTGGAAGCAATTGAACTTGTTGTTCAGACAAGTTTATATCAATCTTTTTTTGCTTTTTTATGACATAATTTATAACACACGCACACACCAGAAGATTATACAGTGTATGAACACACACTCTGAGCTACCTGAAAATTAGCTGATTTAAAAACAAATCATAATTGCAGCCTCTTATTGTATTTAATGTCAAGCACTCAAGTTCAGTAAGTTTGAACTTCAAACTAAAGAGTTAGAACAGAGGATTTTGAGATCCCATATATGCCAGCATTTGTCTACAAAACACAAGCTTCAACAAGATGCCAAGACAACCACCTTTCCAACAAAAGGAAGACACAGACAACATTAAGACAAATTTGGTTGGTTAAGCTGCCTGGCTGCCTGGTTGGTTGGTTGGTTAAGACCAATTTCTATCCTACAGGACTTATAGTTCCCATGCAGCCAGGTACTCTACATCAGACCTGTCTGCTGGAAATCCCCTCCGGTCAACTGCACTTGCTGCTCTGCTCAGCAGTTGAGTCCATGCTACAAAACAGTACAAGGAAAGGACATAAATTGTGTTAGAAGTCATGAGTTGTAGTCATGACAGTCTTGAGCTATACAATACACCAGCAAGGTGCCAGCATAGGAATTCAGGACTTCTGGCCTGGAACAGGAGGAGGATGTCAAGTCAAAGAGGTCCATTGGTCTTCTTGCTTGAGTGAAGTCTGCAGTATAGCGGGTCCTCAAAGGTCCTCAAATACCTCTCTTCCTGTAAATATATTCCCTGAGCTTCAGCCACTCTCCTTCTCACTCCACCTAAAGTTCTAGACATCCCTACCTACATTACAACAAACTTAATCTCAAAAAAAAAAAAAGGCAAAATAGAAATAGTCCCAGAAATAGAACCAATAGAAATAGTTACTATGTGACTATTCTACATCTACAGAATACTAAGACAAGAAAGCAAGGCATGTATTGAACAAATAATCAACTGCACCCAGAGGAGAAAACCATTTTATTCCTGAAAGATGATATGAAAATTTAGCTGCAGCAATTGCTGGTAACAGAATAAGTTGATGGCAAGTGTATTTAGAATCTTAAACTATGCAAATTTTATTCCTCAGATGATATTGTATTGTATCTATCTGTCTATTTGACTAGATAAACTTCCAGAACAGTCTGTCTCTAGGTAGCACATTGATATTTAGATGAATAGACCATAGTTGAAAACATAAACAGAATATGATAGAAAAAATACATCTCTTACAAGTTTAACATTTAATACTGATGAAGCACTTAACCATAAATTTACGAAGAGCTAACAGTCTAGCTCTAATTTAGTCCAAACAAATGATGTTTGTACAAGCCAAATTCTAGCGAGGGATCTCAAAGTATTAACGCACAGTTTCCATGAACACCACCTGCTCCAGGTCACTGTAACGCAGCGAAATAGTAGCAGCAGCACTTTTCTCTCTCTTGGCAAGCCACAGACAACATAAGCAAAACTAGAATGGTACAGTATCAGTAATTCACCCTTGTCTTATATCCATTTAACACAAAAGCATATTGAAAGTAGCTCCAGAGCTAGAAATTGAACACACGCACAGACACGCGCTTGCCAGACTGTTTTGCACAACAGCTTCTCCAGCTGTGGGCTTTCGCAAAATCCCTCTGCAGCTTTATATTAGATGACTGGATTTCACTTTCCTCGTCTGGTGAATTCAGACACAAATCCAAAACTGGTGTTAGTATCCAAGCTCTTGCTTCTTCCTGTATGCAGGACACAATTTTAGACAGCCTGTCCTTCATTAAATTACTTAGTTATACAGTTTATGGAACAATATAACCTTTATTTCATTAGGTTTGAAGACAGTGGCCACCCGGACCAAGCTGCTGCTCAGAGAAAGGCTAGCTTTAAGGCTAGATCAGGTTGCCTGGGGACTTGCACGGTCAAGTTTCTTCTACCTAGAAATCCATAAAATTACTGAGAAATAATTAAAACCCATGTTTTTAATTCCTTAAATCACACTCATGACAAAAGATGGGAAAGGTATGTAAGCACGAGAGCTGCAACGAAAAAGCCAACACTTGTTTAAAACCTTAAGAGGCATTTCTAAGACAAATACAGATGGTTTTGAGAGAGACAGGGGTGTTTCTTGCCAAGCAGTGCCAGCAGCAGACAGTGTCAGGCCACGGCACCTTTCAGAGGAACTGAGTGACAGTCAGATGACACCACTGCCCTAACTATGATCACCACTTTAATGCTTGTTTTCTGCAGTTCTATGTTTTCTTTGGGAAGCCACGCTTCCCCCTTTTCCTGCACAGGCCTTTAATTCCTCTGGCTTGCCACGATCGTCTCCTGTTCATGCAGGTTCTTTATGACACACGCCAAGAAGCGGACATGAAGTCCTGGGGCAAAACGTCCTGCATTACCCTTCCCACTCTGTCAGCTGCACCAAGAAAATCAAGAGGCAATTCAAGATACTCAGTCACTAGAAGTCTCAAACAAAGGCTGCTTCATTACAAAAACTTGCTTTTAGTATCACGAAGAACGTGCCACCTCACAGATCTATTAGTCTCAATCAATTTATGTACGCTTATAGGTGTTAAACAGCTCTTTCAAGTAAGTTGCATGCCTTAGAATAAAGCTCAACTCCTTGTTACAAGGGGAGTGTGTAGGTGATGAAGTACAGATTTCTTAGTCCACATATTTGTGACATAAGACATTTCCCAGAAAAATCTGGAGTTTTTTTTTAAAAAATCTCTGATAAGAAAAATATCACAGTGATTAAAACATTATCAACACTCCTTCGAGCTCTTGTTTTCACCAAATTTCTCAAGCAGAAAAAAACTTATATATGAGAACAATATTTTCAGGACACAAAATGCAGGTAAATACTGCCACTCTTTCTTCACAATCCATCATCAACAGGTTTGCTGTCTTCTGACTAATTTTGCTCCTTTTCAATATGCTTTTTATTCTCTAAAAATCAATCATTATCGCTTCTTACTGTGATAAGCCCCAGCATGTTTTGTACAGTATAAAATACGAGTAGATTACTCAGTTAAAAAGATTTTTCACAAATGTGAATCATTTTAAGCTTCATTTTTAAAAATCATATTTATCTGTTCAAAAAATGTCTCATGCTTGACTCGCAGAAAGCCCACAGAATCAGTGAGTGGTGCCATATTTCATTTGAGAAACCTTTTGGGAAAAAAATCCCTGCAGTGTAGAACATTATTAAACACTGAAAAAGAACTGTGATTTTGAAGTTTAAATGTTACTGAAACACAGAGTGCATTTCACATAAACTTAACATAATTCCATAATAACATATACCATACTATGAGAATATTTCCAGAAATCAGACTATAGAAATGCAAGTTTATCTCTTTCTTCACTAAAAAAGTACTTCCACCAATTCTACATGCAATGTAGAAAAAGCAAAGATACTTCTAAGCCCTTTGAAATCACATTTTAGTATGCTGTATACAATAGCTTTTAGTATACAACTGTATTCAATTGCGGGCTCAGTGCTCTGAGATCAGCTCTCACCTTCTGGAGTTCCTTCATCCTGATGAAGAAATAAAGGAAGACATTCAGAGACCAAGCAAAGAGTGTTTCCATTTTTTGGAAAACACAGATCTTAAAGTAGAGATATTGTAGGCACTGAATGGCAGGGTTCAGTAAAGTCAGAGATTTCACCCACTCTCCTGAGCAAGCACATGAATTGCTCTTCTAGCTGAGACACGCTCTTACTAAGCCAGCTGAAACAGCAGGTCATTTTCTAGTTTTCATTTTCATTTCTTCTGGGCAATATGGGGCCTAATAAAATAGAATGCTTTTTTTTTTTTTTTTCTACAGAGATACACAGCCCTCATTGAGCTAATAATTTCAAAATATTTAACAGATATTTTCGCTCCCACTGTTTTTAAGTTGTGAATAGTTGCTGTGTCAGTATTTCCAATTGAAATGATACATCCCACAAGAATCAATTATGGAATTCAGAAACACTGCTCTTGCTAAAAAGCAAATGACATTATAAGAAAAAGCTAAATTTGAAATTTTATTTTGTAATCTTCGAGAAGTAATTAATTTTTAATCAGTCCATAGTGTGGTCTTTGAAATATTACATATCCTTGTCTGTACATAAAGCCCACTTGATCTTATCTTTTTTGAGCTTGATCCATTATATGCAGGACTTCACAACATATTTCATGAACCTAGGCCAACCCACAGCATCTGCATTGTCTCTTGATCTTGAATCCTGTCAACCATACCCCAACAAGCTGCTTTGATGCAAGAACGTGAGTCTGACATGACTGACAGAGCAGGGATTTTCTCTCCTTCAAGGGAGTTCTTAACTTCTTTTAGCATTCCAAAGATGCTAGAAATTAATTAAAAAGCCCCATCTTCAGTATTGTCTATTTTGCTCAGACCTAAATACCTTCCCCAAAGTAGGAACTAATCTAGAAATCAAATTTCTAGAAATCAGCATTCAAATTAAAACATCTACTCCTACATGCCCAAAATACAACAATTTGAAAGTGAAATTAGGAAAGCTAAAACCAAAACTAATCCATTTTAGCTTTTTCGATTCAACAGTGATCTCTGATAGACAGCTATAAAAACGCCACAGATTACTCTCATGGTTTTAATGGAGGTAGTCAAGATTTTCAACCAGAATTGTATCATGAGAAAGTGTCTTCGTCTGTAAAAGTACGATTTTAAACACACTGCAAGTATGTTGCAACACTTATTTGAGGGCAGCGTTGCTAACTTAGAGATTGTCAGTATTATATCCTGGCTGTACTACTTCCATTTTCATGTGCCTTGTCTCCCTGCACACTTCAGTACAAAATACAAAATGGATTTAACCAAACTGTAGGTGCTTGGCATCAGATTTCTCTCTTACGTGCGGGCACTGCCAAGCACATATTTATTTTCAAAACCCCAGATTACCAAATATTGTACAAATACTAGAGGGCTAATTTGTCATTCCCCACAGAACATATGCTCAGAGAAAAACCTGAGAAATGGTAGAATAAAAGAGCCATATTAATTAAATAAATAAAAGGAGGCATTGAACTGTCTACGTATTCACAAAAATCCAGATGGAAAAAAGACTACAGCTAAGTAAGTCTATCCTGCTAAACTAACTCAGGAAAGAATGTTTAACATATTGTGCTCATAGACTGAAGCAGGGAAACATTTGTGGTGGAAACGGAAACAGGTTGTCAAATCCTTATCAATGATGTAAAGATGCCTAGGCAAGGAGGATGGAAGGTAAGCAGGTGAGACAGTACGTTAGAAAAATTTGTGCATGACGTTGAAGGTGCTTCAATTAATTAAAAAGGAATAGTGGCAAATACTGCAGAACAAAACTATTTAAGCAGTTAAACTACATCTGAACAGAAAAAACAGGAATGATGTGCAATCTGAGCAAGTCAGAAGATGTGAGCATAATGAAAGACAGAAGATGAACTGCTGAAAGCAACAAATAGGCAAAAATTTTGGCAATATTTCCGAGGCAAAGATTAGGATTAGCATGTGCAGTAAGATAAACTTCTCTTTTTACAGACCTGAGAAACACTGATGACATCAGGCACAAAACCTCCCCAGATTGTCAAATTGCCACAATAAAGAATTAACCTATTATTTTAAACTAAGTAGACTGTATTGGGGCAAATAAATAGAATAAACAATTTTCACTGTAGGAACAATTTACCAGTTACAAGTATTCTTAAATAAAACATTAAACGCTGCTGAGAAATAAACACTGTAATTACTACATTTATAATTAAACTGAATGTATATTTTCAGAAGAATGTGACGGTTTTCTCTGAAAATGCAAACAAAAAGAAAGAAACTAGCTTAAGCAATTTAAATATGCAGGAAAGTGTGTAGTTTTAATAAATATATATTGTGTGTATGTATATTTTTTCTATAATTGCACTGTGTTATATAAGCACTATTTACCAGAAAAATACTTCAGTATATTCTGGCTGTAAAATTTATTATGTCCTTCAAAAGAAAATATTCAGAGAGCAATTAGAACAATTCGTTGATGTGGCTGCACAGAGGAGACACTCCTTCATGTATCAAGAGACAACAAAGCAACTTGACTCACCATCTGACACGAAAGTACCTTACACACAGATCGTTTGTAGCAGCTGGCAAAGCGATCAATAAGCAAAGCAATTTTTCGTGTTTTCCTCATACACCCTTGAGCTTCCAGTAGCTTTCAGTTATACTATAGTCACTTAATCATATATGATTATATTTCTGATTATACCATCATCTCACACAAATTAATTTAGAGAGTCATCGCTAGCTGAACACAGACCAACATTACAGTTAATGAGCACTTTGGGGTCCCATCTCTCCCTCAAAAAAAACCCAAAGGAAATAAACAGTATTTTCACATCACTTTCAGATTTCCAAAAGGATATGCTGTTTTCAACCATCTCAGTATTCACCTGAAGCATTAAAGTGCAATCCAGTTTTACAAAATCTACCCACAGGAGGTTTAACACACTCAGCACTTCTCAGGAGGGTATTCCTTCCAAATTCTTCAGCCTGTGTGTGTTTAGTGTCACTTACAAGTGCCTTTCTATATGGGCTTCACACTGCAAAAATGACATATATTTATATACGTATGCTTGTATACGACATCATCTCTGACTGAAGCTGATGCTAAGCAAACATCAGGAGATACTCAGCACTTTACAAGACTGAGTCGTTTTTCTGCACTAATGATACGTTTCTTCTGCCAAGTGGAAGAATTTGTATTTTTAAAGCAACTTCAACCGCTCTGGTGTTCTCTCAGGAACAAGAAATTATAACAGAGGGTTGATTGGGGATTTTTTAATTACTAGTTTCACTGAATTTTGCTCAACCGTGGATGACATCTGAACTTTTCTTCTCTGTATTCAACATACCAGTGATAAGTTTTATTTTCTACTTCTCCACGTTTCGAATTAAAAGAGTAATTTTCTTCCCCACGTATTTAAACTGGAAGTTTTTTTTACCTAACGCCTTACAATAATTTCTACATCATTGTATAATACAGTTTTTCAAGAATAACCAAGACACCTGAAGAAAAAATCACGTTTTGAGAAAGAGACGAATAAATAAGGACCCAGTTTTAAATTAAATAATACTAGGTGCCTTTAACTTTCATTCTGCACCTTAAAGCCAAATCAGCCTATACTACGGGAGACACGATGTCACTAAGCTATGCATAGTTGAGCTGTGTTACTGGGACTTTTATGGTTTTATTAACAATGAACAGGAGGGCTTTGAGCTATACTGCTCTATGAAACCGTTAACGTATGCTGAGAAGACCAGATTAAGGATAGGGTACAGACATGGTATTCTAAGGGGAAAAAAGATACGTTACTGTGCTCAGAAAGGGGATTAGGAACAACTACCTTCACACCATTCGTCAGATACTAGAGTATTACAAAAATGAAAGAGTGATTGTGGGATCCCTGCTGCAACTTGCATAAGATACTCTGGCACGTATTTAAGAAGCTTTCCAATAACCAACACAGCTCAGCACTATCCTATGACGGTAACACTGAAGAGAAGACAGCAGGCAGGCAAATTGATTTTCTCTGCTACATAGTAATTTGAAATAGAAAAGAAAACCAAACACACAAGCATCTAGGAGGCTATGTTCTCTAGAAAAAAATACACATCCATCTGTTATTTTTCTTCAGTATTAACTACTGGGTGCATTTCTGTGCAGCACTTGCACATAATCCAAAATGAACATTTTCTGCCAGTTACCATGTTCTGCATTTGCATTGTCTCCAGTTGCTCTGTGTCTCCTCTGAGAGCCAGGGACAGTAACTTCCCCATCAAGACCCTAAGATCTGTCTCTCAAAACCACTGCAAGAAGTCAAGATAGAATCATTATATTCTAAGAAAGCAGTAACTTTAAAAGGTGAGGCTTAATTAAACAGTGAAGCCAGAAAGCAGACTAGAAAATTACTAGTCTTCCACTCTGATTGTGAAAAGAAATAAGACTCAGAGCCACATCCTCTACAGTCTTCTTTTGTTGTTTTGCAGTGTTTCATTCTGTTTTCTAAGCCCTTTTATGTGAGTAGCAGTCATGAATTACAGGTTACATGACCCTGGTGCAAAGGGTTCACAACCGTACTGTAAAGAAAAGATCCCTCTCAGCTGTCAAAGAAATGAGGGAACGGAAGAAAGAGGAACAAATTGCAGCACTTAAACATGGATCAGGACATGGGTTTTTTTTAAAGGAAAATGTGACACCTGTTGAACGAACGAGCATGGATACACCTGAGCAAATGCCCAGCTGCCCAACAGCAGCGAAAACAGAACTTGCCAGGAATGACAAAACCTGCCCAGTGATCTCGCAGAGCAGACAGGATCCTGGTCCCACACAGCTTTTCATGCACCCACTTCTACACACCAACAGCTCTACTGCTAGGCTGCTGCCGGGAAAACTATCCTAGAACTCTGCTCGGGCACCACAGCACTGATAAATCCCCAAACGAAAAATTAAGAACCCCAGGCAACTAGAGTAAAATGTTAGGTAACTTAGATGAGATCACTTTCCGTGAAAAAGAGATGAACGCTTCTGAATTTCTGATGAAGTAGCTATCTGAAGTCAGGGCTGCCAAAAATTGTAAACCAGCAGTGGAAAAGCACCCTAAATGTCCCAGACAGAGCAAGTGGTACTGAGCTACACAATGTCTTGTCTCCACACTTTCCAGCTAATACATTTTCTGTTTGTTTGTTTGAAATGTCCTGAACTGCATTTAAAAACCTCACTTTTTCAGTCTAGAATTCCAGGTGCTCCAAATCATCACTGTCACCCCCAGAAGATGGCACCAGCCACCTTTACTATATTACAGAAGAACACATCTGTCACTTCTTTCTGTCTCCACTTCATTAATGCACACAAAACCTGTCCATCATCTTCACTAACCCATTTGTTTAATTTTGAGAGAAAATTTGGCAGGCTGCAAATGGTTCTCCCAATTTACATCCACTTTGTAAGGATTTACATGTTTTGCAGCATTAGGCTTATTTCATTAAAATGTGTAACATCTTCATTGACACTGGCATTTTGTCTTGCAATAAGGTCTTTATAAAAGTAGAATAAAACAGGTATCTCCTAAAGGTAAGTGTACCTGGTTTAAAGAATATAAAAAAAATATCTTCAACATCATAATACAACTGTAGCACTACTAGAAAGATATTTGCTTTTACCTTTATGAAAAATACGCTGCATGAAACAGCAACGGATTTGAAAGTTATTCTTTTTTCCCCACAGATTCCAGTCAATTGCTCATAATTTTGAGTACTGCTTCCAAAGCCAGAAATGTAATTTCATTACTAACTTCATGACAACAATGTTCCTTTGGGAGATTATAATACAAATATCTTGACTCTTGCTAAATAGAAAGGGCACTGCAATGATTATTTTGGAATTACTTTCGCAATTCTAACTTCTCTCAAGTCAGGATCACACATGACCATGTATGGAGCCTGTGTGTATCTCAGATCTTTCCACTAAAAAACTCTTTGCAACAGTAACTACATCGGTATACCTCCAGAAAAAAAAAAAAAAAAAAAAAACCAACAACAACTGCAACTGTAATTTTCAAACTTGAGACACTTTTCTTCACTCACTAGTTGTTACCTGCAACTCCATACAGCCACAATTTTGTCTTTCCCAATTACTCCTCTTATGCCTTATAGCACGGGAATACAACTGGGCTACAAGCCCCTGCGTATTACAGTATCTAATCTCACCTCATTTGCACGGCTGTATTCCTCTCTCCTTTATTCCAACACTCATAGTTGGAAGCTTTTGCCAGTTTTACCCTGCATATAGGAGAGCTGTCAAGAAAGTCAAACAACAACACTTAAACATGTCCTAAATACAAGGCTAAATATCTGCAGTCACAAGTTGCCAATACCTGCTCATACACAGAAAGTTTCAAGAAATACTGGTGGTTTAGTACATTTTGTCTGGGTTTATTTTGGTTATTTTTTCATTCCTCTCTGGTATATATATTAACATGACACATACTCTTTTCCCTCTAGTTTTCTACATCTCAAACTGATTTTTTAGCCATTTTTTCCTTTTTTCATTAGCCATCTGTATACTCGTCTCATTGGGGCTGTCTGGAGTCCCTGATTGAACAGTAGTTTCTTTCCACCTGAGTTTGTCCTCCGGACCTGTCAGTCAACAGATTTCAATACTTTATTCGAAAATAACTTGTTTCTGTGAAGGCTGAACATATCAAGCGCTTGAAACAGCCAAAAGACACATTGGCCCCTCACTGTGACAAAATCACATTCAGGGCTCAATTCTCCATCTGTAAATATAAGTAGGCTCCAGAATTCTGCGGAGTGGCACAGGGAAGCTCCCTACAGAGACGAGATGTTTCATCACAGATACCGAAAGAGGAGAAGAACATGGCGGGGGGCGGGAGGTTGCAGTGCTCCCTGGGGGTGGGGATGGAGGGGAGTGCGGTTATCCAGCTGTAGAGTTACACTGGCCTTCCATGGGATTGGAAGCGGAATTTCGGTAACAGCCTTCACCGCAGACTGGCTGCCTCATGCAGCGACAGCTGGAGACCAGACTGGTCTGCTTTGCTGGAAAGGTAACATCAGTTCTGCAATACTGGTTACACATAAAATCCTACTTCGTTTTATATTGGATTTGCAATGTGTCTGTAACCAAAACGCCATGTCACACAGGCAGGCAAACAGTGATCGCAAAAGTAGCTAGAGGTTTTCAGGCATTTTCATTTAGCTTTAAAAGAACCCTGCAATCAAAGATCAACATGACAAAACGGTAATTCAAATAGCAACATTTACTTCAAAAATTGCCTAGACTAATTTCACATACGCTCGTGTAAATTAATGCTATTCAACCCAGCAACTGGTTTTCTCTTCCTCACCAGGAATTAGAATCACCAAGTATTAGAATCTTAATTTGATTTTCAAAGAATGAAAACTCATAACACAATAGTTCTCATCTTGAAAAGAACTAAAGACTTCCCTAAAGCACATCCCAAGCATTTGCAATGAGCATTTCACTGAAAGTTAGTTGAATTTGTTTAGAATTGCTTATTTGAAATGAAGATGTGCAGAATTTGACTGCTAAGAAGAGACAGAAATAAAGGCCACTAAGAAACATTTTATTAAAAACCTCTCAAACTGAATTCCAACATACTCTTCTAGTGTAAATTACTGCAAGTTATGTTTTACTCGTTTCCTCTTGCATGAGCAATATAAAAAACCCCTGAATATTCTTTGTTCGAAACCACATATTTGAATACATTTAAAGATATACCATGAGCAAACATTCCCTTTTTTTTTTTTCTTCCATTTTATTGTGCATCTTAGCCTGTAACCTATACGCTCTGAGAGCTCAGTTATCAGGACATCTGATCAGAAGATCAGTCTCCTGTATCCTCAGAATAACATCAACAATTTCAGATGTTAATTGACTATTTCAGTTATATGCTCAAAGACTTCTGAGCTGACAGTGGAAGGAAGATTTATCCTTCTCAGCATGGAATGTGACAGCATCCAGCAGCCAGAGCTGAAGATATTGACAAAATCAATTCACAGAATCAGATTAGCAACATCATAAATAGACAAATTGTGAAGTATTTGAGAAAGGAAATAAAGTCATCTTCATAAAGTAACTTCCAGACAGACAATTTAGATTTTCTGCACAGACCCATTTGTCATTAGATTTGCAGATGATACAAACGCTAGAGGAGCGGCTGACAGATCAAGTGGGTGTGCTGCCATTTCAAAGGGAAATGCCAAGTCTTGTCCCTGGGCAGGAGCAACTCCAGGCTCCAGCACAGAGCCTGGAATGTGTCTTGTCAGAAAAGGCCCTGGGGTGCCCAGTGGACAACAAAGATGACCAAGAGCCAGCAACACGCTGTTGCAGCAAAGACCAAGGGCATCCTGAATGCGTTGGGAAGATCATTGCCAGCAAGTGGAGAGAGGTGATCCTTTGCCTCTACTCCGCACCAGTGAGGCCACATCTGGAGTACTGTGCCCAATTCCGGGCTCCTCACTACAAGAGAGACATGGAGCCACTGGAGAGAGCCCAGAGAAGAGCTACAAAGATGGTGAAGGGCTTGGAGCATCTGTCATATGAGGAGAGGCTGAGAGGGTTGGGACTAGAGCAGACAATGCTCAGAGGGATCTTATCCGTGTATACAAATACTTGATGAGGAGAGAAAAGAATATGGAGCAAGCCTCTTCTCAGCAGTTCCCTGTGACAGGACCAGAGGCAGCATTGAGAAAAGGAAATTCCACTTAAACAGAAGGAAAAATCTTTTCAGACGTGATAGTGGTCATGCACTGGCATGGCTTGCCCAGAGGAGTACTGTGGTGTGTCCGTCCTTGCAGATACTCAGATTCAAATGGACACGGTTCTAAGCAACCTCCTGCAGCTGTCCCTGCTCTGAGTCAAGGGCTGGACTGAGCAATGTCCAGAGCTGCCTGCCAGCCTCAACACCACTGTAGCTGTGGGATATCTCACAATGACCTTGCTGCCAAGAAGTGTGGCCAGCAGGTCGAGGGAGATGATTCTGCCCCTCTACTCAGCTCTCGTGAGACCCCACCTAGAATACTGTGTTCAGCTCTGGAGTCCCCAACATAAAAAGGACATGGAGCTACTGAAATGAGTCCAGAGGAGGGCCACAAAGATGACGCGAGGGCTGGAGCACCTCTGCTATGAAGACAGGCTGAGAGAGTTGGGGCTGTTCAGCCTGGAGAAGAGAAGGCTCTGGGTGATCTTATAGCAGCTTTCCAGTACCTAAAGGGGGCCTACAGAAAAGCTGCAGAGGGACTTTTTACCAGGGCATGTACTGATAGGACAAGGGGCAATGGATTTAAACTGAAAGAGGGCAGATTTCGGTTAGATATAAGGAAGAAATGTTTTACATTGAGGGTGGTGAGGCAGTGGAACAGGTTGCCCAGAGAAGTTGTGGATGCCCCATCCCTGGAAGTGTTTAAAGCCAGGTTAGATGAGGCTTTGGGCAACCTGGTGTAGTGGAGGATTTCTCTGCCCATGGCAGGGGGCTTGGAACTAGATGATCTTTAAGGTCCCTTCCAATCCTAACCATTCTGTGATTCTATGATTCTATGAAAAGGAACCAAACAATTTCCCTTAGCCACTTCACTGAATCAACTTCCACAAACTAAGTCAGAGGCTGTATTTGGTCAAACAACTGGAGAAGAGGAGGCTGAGGGGAGACCTGATTACGGCCTATAAATACTTGAGAAAAGATGGTGGGGAGGTAGGGGAAGGGCTCTTTACATTAGTGATGGGAGATAGAACAAGAGGAAATGGGCATAAGCTTAGTCAGGGGAGATTCAGGTTGGATGTTAGGAAGTATTTCTTCTCTGAAAGGGTTGTCAGCCACTGGAATAAGCTGCCCAGGGAAGTGGTTGAGTCCCCATCCCTGGATGTGTTTAAGAATAGGGTGGATGAGCTACTTGAGGATATGGTTTAATGGGGATTAGGGATGGTTGGACTCGATGATCTCTAAGGTCTTTTCCAACCTAGAAATCTATGAATCTATGAATCTATGAAAATCTAGAATAAGGTGAAACTCTGGCCCAGGAAAACATTGACTTCTTATTAGAGCAAGCTGGCCCTGCAGTATTCAGTGAGAATACTAAGATTCAAGAGCTGCAATAAGCGCAAGGTGGTACCCAGACATTGTTTCCTGTCAGCTCCAATTTTTTACTTTATATAAAGAGTAGAAAGAGATTCCTCCATTTTACACCCATGCACATTGTAAGAAAGGCTAACCTGGTATAAATTGATACAGTGTTTCCAGATAAATCTTTTGATGGTCCTTTTGCAGACTCTTAATTATGAAGCATATTAGAAGTTCAGTACTGTGAAATATGAGGTCAGAGTAGAGTTGAGTGGGGCCTCAACAGCAGACCAATTTACTCAAGGAGTTTATCTAGATCCCACAAGATCAAAAACTCTCTCTTTAAAATGACATAATTTCTCATACCAAGTCTAGGGAATGCTTTCAAAATCCAATTCCCATTATGTAGAAGCTATAAAAAACAGACATTGAACAGAGTTCATCTTTTTCAGGCAAGAAAACAGCACTAGTCTAGTTACATTAGCCTAAAACAATGCCTGTATTCCCTGCCCTTATTGTGAGTCCTGTGGTTTAAGACATGACGCAGCAGAAAAGACTCGGAACAGAACCTCATTACGCCGCACGTAGAATGAGTTCATTAAAAATGCACAAAGGGGCCTGTCATCTCCCCTAACACCTTCAGAGATCCATGACCTGTCAGCAGAGGAAGCCCATGCTCAAGCACACGTCACTGCGGCACAGCTCAGATTAACCCTCCAACAAGTTCTTCATGGGGAAACAGCACGTCAGTTTATGAAGAGGGGTTTGGTTTCTGGAGCGTCAGCTTGCAGAATGAAGTGCAGAAACTTTTTCCCGGGTCCAATCTGTTCACATACAATACAAATGACAGACAGAGCTGTCTAAACACATCTGTGATTGTGAGCTATAGTGCTGAAAACCATGCCGTCACTTCCCTCTTGCCAGGTGCTGAGTGAAGGTCTAATGGTCCCAAGGACTCTGGCAGATCTGATTCCAGCTGAGGAAATTACAAGGAAGAACGCATCATGCAGAAAATGCAAATAGCTAAGCCTCTTCCCCTTGGTTTTGATATGGTTACGTAATCCATATCATATATGCAAACTACAAATATATTGCTAAAATGTTTTTTTCTGAATGAGGGGATGAATGTGTGCATTATTGACATCCCTTTATGAAGATTAAGCCCTGGAAAAAAACAAACCCACAGGCCTGTAAGATGTATGCTAAATCACTACTACTGTCAAACTGTAGAAGGTCTAAAACCAACATCAAA
Organism: Tauraco erythrolophus; assembly: GCF_009769465.1. Lineage (NCBI taxonomy): Eukaryota > Metazoa > Chordata > Aves > Musophagiformes > Musophagidae > Tauraco > Tauraco erythrolophus. The sequence continues at coordinate 82,968,932 of NC_141496.1, forward strand.
CAATCAAGTCTACAGTTTTGTAGGAAAAAATTAATCAAGGCATCTGCTCCACGTCCGGATTTTCATCTTTTCCTGGAAGGGAGCTAGCATTTTAAAACCGTTTGAATATTTGCCCACTCTGTTACATAAATAATTCATACTCTCATACTCCAGAAAGCAAAAGTTGATATTTAATAATTAGGGGTGAAACAAGAAAACACCACAAAACCCCATCTCCTCCCCTATAGTCTTCAAAATAGCTGCACTATTATTGCAACATTGTTATTAATTACAGCACTTCCCTGCTTGGAGAAACTACCCAGGCAATGTGACCTACTCTATTTCTACGCTATTTCTTTCATTGTTTTGGTTTGTGGGGTGTTTTTTTTCTGTAAATACACATATGCAACTAGTTTTCAGAGGTTATTTTTAAAGGATTATGTAGCAGGAGTAACTGGATCATTTTTAAAAAACAATACTTGAATTGCCTTTGATATTTTGCAGTGTTGGAATATCAACTTTATTTAGCGACAGGATTGAAAGAATTTTTTCCCAACCTTTGCTCTTCATTCTTTATCTAGAGGAATATTTTGTCTTCCTACTATCTGATTACTTTAAACTTTGCATCTTGGCAGCTGATCTCTCTGAAATCAGCTGTAAAGTCAGACAAATATTACTTATAAGGCTGAGGTAATACAGATGGTTAAACTAAACCACCTAGTGCACTGATGAGCTTTTTCTTCGCAATTAGCCCTCAGCAGGGACCTTCTGCTCTGGAGAACAGCGCTACCGTATTAATGTTTATA